>NC_138205.1:58791072-60121072 GCF_964194415.1 Vipera berus
TCAGTAGGCAAGGAGCAGACCAGCATAGTTACAACATTATTTATTGACTCAAACTAGACCTGGAGAACTGCAGGCAATTGGCTGTAATTTATACTCTGAGCCCACAGGGCCTTAATCAATCACAATACTTGAAAAACCCGCCCAAATATGAATGTTCAAAGTTTCCCTCCAAAACAGTTGAAAAAGAGTCATGATGGCCGTTTAGGTCGCCCATGAGTGCCGGCGGCTCTACGGCACTTCATACCTCCATTTCCTTGGAGGCAGCAATGGGCGATGTAGGCAAACCCGGAGGAAAACAGATCTCTTGTGTGTCTGATAAAACCTTGGGATCCTCACCCGGGACTGGCCCAGCCTGCCGACACCTAACTGATTAATGTAGCATCAGACCATATGATCACTTTCCAGAATAACCTTGTTTGACAAGGGCCCCTTTATCTAAGTTACCCTAGCTGCCACCCAAGCTCCCCCACTTCCATAGTTCCTGGCCCAGACCAATTCACCCAGCTATAAGTTCCTGGGGGGCTTTGGTTGAGCCATCTCTGCTGCTACTCTGTCTGGGTGAAGTCAGTCGAGCTTCATGGTGAGCCGGTGGCCTCACCTCAGCTCCACTGGGCTGTTGCTGTACTGGGAGTTGTGTGTTGACACAGAAGGAAGTTCTCCAGGTGGTGGTTCCAGTCCCCAGTCCGCTTGAGCACCTCCTTTGTGGTCCTGGCCATTCTTTCAGCCTGACCATTGGTTGTGGGGTGGAATGGAGGGATGTTACATGCCGAATCATGTTGGCATTGAGGAAAGATTGAAACTCTCCTGCCATGAATTTGCCCCATTGTCAGACACAATTACATCTGGCAGACCATGTGTGAAGAACAGCCAGAGCAACTCTTGGATGACCATGGTTGTTGTCATCAATAAGACTGGTGCCACTTCCAACCACTTGGAATAACTGTCTACTACAATTAGAAACACCTGCCCTTGGAAGGGGCCCACAAAGTCAACGTGCACGTGAGACGATGGGGCATCCATGGTCTCCCAGCAGTGCACTGGTGCTTGTGGCATATCCAGTCAGGTTTCTTGGCAGGCCTGGAAACTCCTTACTTGATTCTCAATGTCCTTGTCCAGGCCTGGCCACCACAAGTAGCTCCTGGCTCAAGCCTTCATTCAAACAATTCCTGGGTTTCCCTCATGTAAGGAATCCAACATCCTGAGGTGAAGACTGGGTGGAATGATGCTGCTGCTGCCCCATAGCACACATTCCTTGTGGGCCAACAGTTCATTTTTCTGATAAGCGTAGTGATGGAACTCAGGGCCTGGGTCTGGGTCTCTGGCCATCCCCTTAACACCCAGTTGAGAACACAGTTAAGTGTTCTGTCTGTGGTGGTTTCAGCTGCAATGTCCCCTGCATGTAGGGGTGCTTCAGGCAGGTTCTGGATTGCCAGGCTATAACAAGCTGGGGCTGAGTCCAGATCAGTCTGCGGTAGAGGCAGTTGGCTGAGAGCATCGGTGTGGCCCATTTCCTTACCCGGCTTGTGGACTAGCTGGCATGAGTATGCAGCCATGAAAATGGACTATCATAGCATTTGCAGTGACAGGATTTGCAGTGTCTGTTTGTCTGCTATGAAGAGACCAAGAAGAGGTTTGTGGTCTGTAAAAATGGTGAAAGTTTGTCCATATAAGAAGTCGTGGAACTTCTTAATGCCAGCCACTATGGCAAGGACTTCCTTGTCTATCTGGGGATAGTTTCTTTCAGCTGATGATAACATTCTAGAATAGTATGCAATGGGGGCCTCTCTGCAACCTGGCATCCTGTGACTTAGTACTGCCCCAAGGCCATATGGCGAAGCGTCACAGGCTAGTGTTAGTGGTAGGTTTTCATTGAAATGAACTAGGACGGAGTCCGAGGATAACAATGATTTTACCGCCTTGATTGCTTTGTCTTGGCTGTGCAACCCAGACCCAGGGCATTTTTTTCTCCAGTAGGCAGTGTAGGCGTTCTGCCAAGGCAGCCTTATGTGGCAAGAAGGAGTGTTAAAAATTGAGCAAGCCCAGGAATGCTTGTAGCTCCCCCTTGAATTTTGGTGTGGGGGCTTGCTGAATTGCCTTTAGCTTTGCATCAGATGGGTGGTTTCCAGCAGCATCAATGCAAAAACCCAGGAATTCTGTGGATTCCACACTGATCTGGCACTTTTCCTTCTTGAGTTTTAGACCTGCCTCACAGAAATGTTGGAGTACTGCACAGAGATGTTCCGCCAGGACTGCCACTGATTCCCCCGCAATCAGGATATCATCAAAATATGGACAGACGCCAGGAATGTTCTTCAGTGTTCATTCCATAATACTTTGGAACAACCCTGGTGCTACACTTACCCCAAACTGCAAGCAGCACACTCAGAATGCACCTCTGTGTGATGATTGTTTGTGCTTATGCAGTAGCAACATCTGCCAGTAAGCCTGGTTGAGGTCTAACTTAGTGAAGATTCGGCCTCCCTGGAGTGAAGTGAGGATGCGGCTCACTACTGGTACAGGGAAAGCATGCTGCTGTAGTGCCTTGTTTATGGTGCACTTGTAGTCTGCGCAGATGTGGATATCCCCGTTAGGCTTAATTGGGGTCACTATTGGAGTCTCCCACTGGCTACAGTCCACCAGTTGGAGCACTCCCTGCTGTACCAGCTTGTCTAGTTCTGCATCAATTTTAGGCTTCAATGCAAAAGGAACCCTGCACAGTTTTAATTGGATTGGAGTTACTGCTGGATCGAGGTTGAGTAAAATGGGTGCCCCTTTGTATTGTCCCAACTCTGTGCTGAATACATCAGCATATTGTTGGCATACTGCTGTTAGATCAACTATTTGTGTTCAATGGATGCCCGTCACCCTGATGCCCAGGGCCTCAAACCAGTCCAGTCCTATGAGGCTAGTGCACAGTCCTTCTATGACCACTATGCTGAGGGGATCCTCAAACTCTCTGAAATGTATACTAATGGTAGCTTTCCCCCTTACTGGAACACGGCAATTCTGGAAGTCCATTAGCACTAAGCTTGATGATTTGAGCAGGACCCACCATCAGCTACATTTGCAAATGTGGTCAAAAGTCCTGGAGGAGATAATGGACAGGGCTGAACCAGTATCTAGCTCCATGGAGCATGGGACTCCTTGCAGTTTTAGTTGGAATCTTATCTTTTCTTTGATGGAACGTTGGGCCCCTGTGCATTGGATGCTACACCTTCCTGAGCAGTATTCAACTCTTTTCTGTCCTGGGAGCCACTTCCCCTTGTGCTGCTGTGTCGCAGGTTTCGTTTTCCACTGATGACCTCTGCAAACTGTGGCAAGGTGTCCTTGCTTTCCACAGGCATGGCATACTGCTGTGTGGAATCTGCACTCTGCTCTTTCATGCTGTCCCCCACAGCTTGCACAGCTCCGTGGGGAAGTTGCTTGCTCTGTGGAGCATAGCTGTCTGGGTAGCTCTCTCTGCAAATGATTGATTTCTTCACTCTCACTGACCTCCCCCGAGCCTTCTGCGGTCTCTTGGTGGATCGCTGTGGGGCTGGTGTGTGTTTTAGGTGCTGGAGAGTCTTCATTGCCCCTCTGGCAGCCTCTTCCACCATGACTTCCTTCAATGCGTCTTAGAAAGTCAGTTTCTCCATGGCGAATAGGCGCTGCTAGAATTCTCTATTATGCAGGCCACAAACAAGCCTGTCTCTGAGACAGTCTTCCAGGTCAGGGAGCTCACATTGGCACAAAGCTTGGTGAAGGGCTGCCACAAACTCTGCTGCAGATTCCCCGGATCTCTGCTCATGGTGCTCGAATGCATGGTGCCAGGTGATTACTGAGAGTTTCGGCTCAAAATGTTCCTTTAATTTTTTCTTTACGTCTGCGTAGGCCACAGTCTCTACACTTGCCAGTGCTATCAGGTTTTCAGCGATATCAAACGTGGCTTGTCCACAGAAACATAGTAAGGTTGCCACCTTCAGGCCATTGTTTGTGATCTGGTTAGCCCGGAGATAGTTGTCTACTCAGGAGACATATGAGCTCCACTATTCTGGATAAGTAATATCAAACTTGTTGAGCCTTCCCAATTTAGCCATTTTGGGGAGACCCCTGTGGTGCTGGTTAATGCCTGTACTGCTACGGTTGCACTTTGGTATCCTGGTGACAGATCCCTCAGGTATATCTGTGCCTCCATTGTGTCTTACTGGCAGGCAGGGCGGGGAGCATGATCCCACCAGGGCTCTTTATCTGGTCTGACACCCAGTGATTTCAGTCTCTTGGTTAGCCACTATTGAGTAGTGGGCTTCAGCAGGCAAGGAGCAAACCAACATAGTTAAAACATTATTTATTGACTCAAACTAGAACAAACAGTTGGAGTCATCTAAACTTTAGTTTCATTTTAGCTTCACAAGCAGTTGGAGTTAAGTTTTACTTTAGCAGGGATTAACACAACTTTATATATATTCAGGTAGATCCAGGATCTACTTGAATATATTCCAAGTATTACTTTGGCATTACTTTATCATATGCTGCTACCCAGAGTAACTTCTGGTGAGATGGGAAGCTATATAAACTAGATAAATTAAAAAATAAAATTACTGTAGAATACTGCATATTCAAACAAAGTCTCATTGTGACTTCTTTTTACAAATGAGCTTTTGTCAGCATTGACATACGTTTTATGTACAAATAATTCCAGCATGGAAGAGAAATCAGTGTAAGTCTTTTTCTACGGTTTGTAGTTGCTTTCCGAGGAGAGACTAACCTGCTGCAAATATAGAGCTTAGTTGCCCCCTTTCGGGCGAGGAACAATAACAAATCTTCTGCTGCGGTCTGAAGTCCCCGCCCCACTGGGGATATCCCTTCTACCCGCCCTCAGCTTTTCTCCATTACGTCAGGCTCAGGCAGCAATCCCCGGTGCCTCCACTTTACCTCCTCCGTCATATGGGGGAATCCCGTCCAGATGTCTTTTTACACAATGAGTACTACTTGTAAAAATCAAGATTTGGCTTTTCCTTTCACTCAGGCAGCTAGAAAGGTTTGACATGAATGGACATATACCACTATAAATACCTTCCGCTCACGCTATAATTGGCTTATCCGGGCGTGTTGCTTTTACAAAATAGCTTCCATCCGGCGCGAAATATCAAGCAAAAAGCTACCACGCTCCCGCCAGCTCGCGTTTCGCAGCCCGCGCCTTGCGCTCGTCCATCACCTGTTTTGTTTTGTTTTTTAAAGTCCAACAGGACTAAATTTAGTAACATCATTTGCGTCAATCATGCGCTTTCCCTGCGTCAAGCCTTTTTTTTATCTCCGCCCAGCTTGTAATAATACCCTGGTCGTCCCGTGTTTGGATTGGTTAGAATATCACGATGGTCGACGTTCCACAGTGACGTCCTTCCTCTGATTGGTTCTGAAAGGAGGCTCCTCAGCGTAGAAGAAAATAAAAGCGTCCGAGGGGGGGGGAAAAGAACTCCGATCTGGCGGCATGTTGTCTATTGCAATGCATGGAAAGGCTTGTGCATGCTCCATGTTATTTTTAAAAGCCTCCATCAATCAGTAGTACAGTATAAATACACGAGTGAACATGGGTCTCGGCCTTAACTCAAGATAACTTTGGTAATAAGTCTCACTCATAAATTCAATGAGACTTACCCCCATGTAATTGTAAGTGATTGAAGTCTTTAAGTTTTCCCACATATAAATACGCGTCTCTTGCATTTCACAGTTCAGCTAGAATCGTCCTACAAAATTGAAGAATAGTTTATTGACATGGGTAAACTACATTGCCCTTCTGCCCTGTGAAAAACCACAGTAATCCAATATGGGACAAGCCTATAAAACAACCCTTCATGGGACAAGCCTAAAATCCATTTCTGGAATAACAGTTGTTTCTCTGCGCCATGGCAATGATTTGGCAATTCGAAATCCATAAATCTACGCAAATTGGAAAATGCTCTTTCGTCTAAAAGAATAAGCAAGACAAGCAACATCATGCCGTCCACTGCCTTTCAATAACATCAGACTTCCAATTGTAAAGTCGGCTACGCTCCAGCCAAGTGCGTTCTCTATAAATTTACTTCTATTTGAATGAAGGATGAGAATTCCACGTTTACTTTGTAAAACCTAAGGCAAGATAGGTAGACACTATCGTGGGTAGACACGATAGTTCTAGGATTCTGAACCTAATAAATGTGTAAGAAAGGTCACAGTGGTAAGCGTGTTGTCCAAACAGTAAGTTCGGTCGGTAGAATTCCTGCTGGCAGATTCCTTCCCGGAGGCCCGTTTATTAATCCTGGTTTGCAATAGTACCTTTGGCCAGCAAGAAGCTGCATTACAATATGAAATCGAAGTGAAGATTGCAAATTTCAAGTTGCACTTCATAACAAACAGCGTTCTTCTAAAGTTGAAAGGTCATCTTTTCTCTTTCTTTTGGCTTCCCGTCATACAACGGCACGGAGTGGTTGTTTTCCAAGTATGAGGTTTGTTATGGTGTTCCTAGGTTCTATTCGTTGTCCAAAATACAAGTATTAGGGTTGCGCTCGAGCGCGCGCGCACACACACACAAATACATACAATCAGTGAGGCGGGCGGGCAGGAGGCGGAGGTCAGCAATGTCAGGCTCCCATGGCGTCATTACTGACGCTCGCATTCCAGCCGCTGTATGAGAGGCCGCTAGGTTCTTCTGGCATAAATGACGTGCGGCAAGGAGAGAAAGGGAGAGCGGGCGCGCGTTCAGAAGCTTCCTTCCTTCTTCGCTCCCTCCCTCTAGCTCTCTCTTAGAATCTACGGGGACGACTTTGAGCCCTCCGGAGTTAGCTAGTGTATATAAACAAAGACACATTGCGCTGGCTTGGGCTCTCCTTAAAGTCCCAAAATCTTACTGCAGTAACTAGCAAGAGACGCGGCTATTCTCTACTACTCTTAACCCCCTTCACTCTTTTTTCATTTCTCTTTCCTTCCCTTCAATGCCTCAGGAAAATTCATTCTCCAGGGCTGGAGCTTACTTGAAGCCTTGCGCTTTTTTCCCCAGCAACGTCTGGAGACAGCGCTCGCTTGCTGTCATTTTGAGGGAATAAAGCGTTTGGCAAACTACATGTAAAGACGGAACCGCCACAGAAACCGAGTAGGTATACTATGAATGCGATGCTGGAGGGGAGGGGCGATACTTGAATAAAGTTTAGATACTTTCAATCAAGGCAAATCTGGGCGTAGAACCAGAGCCTCTGCCTTTGCAGCAGTGCTTGGTAAAAGAGTAGGCAGGAGCGAGTCAGAACTGAGCCCAGAAGTTGGAGCAACAGTCTTGAGTGTAAGATTTCGGTAAGCTTCGGCGGAGTGGGGGAGGAGTGCTCTTTCGCCCGCACTGGGCCGGCATCGCTTTTCTTCTCCGCGGATTGCAGTTGTCATGGTAATGATGCTAGCGGGCTTCCCCACGCCGCAGTGATGAATGGCAGCAATTTCTCCTGGTCCGGAGATCAGCGTCCTTTCAGAGAAATTTGTGCTTTTGGCTCTTTGCTGCGAGTTTTTGTGACGACAGGGTGATTTCGGCGAAAGGGTGAGACAGGTTTTGGGAGAGAGACTGACAAAAGACAATAGGGCAATCTGGAGTAGAAAGCAATGCTTGTTAAAGGAATTGGCCGCGGAAGTTGCTGAGTGTTTTTGCTCGTGGAAGAGGACGAACCAAGTCAACGGGTTTGCTCCTGCTAGCGCACCAGGAGTTTGCACGGGTAAAAGGTTAAGAGGAGCCATGAAGGCGCCGCCGAGATTATTCCAAACTTTTCTGATAATATCAAGCGGTGAAAGCCGCTGAATTTCAACCCCTTTGTTGATTACTGGGCTAGAAGATGACATTTGAGTAAAATCGGAAGCATATGGCGAGGTTCCCCTATGTTGATCCTCAGTGCCTCTTTCTAGCAGGCTGAGTCCTAGAAGCTGAGCAAAATATCTGGAGATGCAGAGAATATCTGCTTCATTCTTAAATACAGTTGAAAAAAGGAAGTTACCCTTACTATTTGGAAGATTATTTGAACCCCAGTATTGCTTCTTCTACAGGTGTATAGCTAGAAAGATGTGCTGTTCTAAGGGGAAATCATTTGAGAGGAAAGAGGAAACAATCTCAGGACACCTATTTTGATACCATTTTTGAAACTTGAAAGTTATTTTGAAATGTATTCATGGCCATTACCAAAAGTAAGTGTCTGCCCAGTCATGATTTAAAGTTTTGTACCTCTCCTTAAAATTATGCTGTGAAACTGCAGGAGAATTGTAACTATTGTTTTTAGCAATATATTGACAGAATACGGTGAATTGCAGAGCTTCTAATTACATTATCCATGGTCTTAATACCACTTTTAAAAAGGAGAGTAGTTTGGTAATTTTCTTTCTATATGATGTTTCCTACACTCCATACTTTTAAAACCCTTAACTAATCTGGTAGTATGATAAACTGACAGAAAACACATTGGATTAATTGGTTCCAAAGATTATAATTTTTTTCTAATGGAATTATAAAAATAGGGGAAAAACCTAGTTTGAAAGTGCAAAGTGATTCATATGTGTAAGGAGACTATCAGATATAGTCACCTGTTCTTGCTCTTCACTATCAGAGCATAAGATCTTAATGATTAATGCAAGGAAGTAATGAGAGATTCTCCAAATGATCCATTTTTCTTTCCATTTCCCCTGGTGTAGTGAAAATTGGGCACAAAAATGTGAAGATCCAGTTTTCAGATACAAAAAGGTGCTGTCCACTACAAAGCTACTGAAGCAATTCTTCTCTTCTCTTACTATTGTGAGAAAAACTATAGGCAAATTAAGTTAAGCAGTCTGCCCTGTCTACTGTTGAGCTGACTTTATTAGTTGCTTAACTCAATAGGATTTAGGACCAAACTATATGTCAAGACAAATTGAGGTACAAACATCAGCATTAATCTGAGCAGCTCACAGTGTATTTGGAACTGAGTGCCTTTCCCAGGTTTTTGGTCCTGGAAGTCAGCTTCATTGTATAGAATAAGACACTTTTATTTATGGGGGAGGAAAAGAGAAAGAGATGTGTGAATTCTTCAAGCAGTGACTAGAGGATATTTGCCTTATGGTCTAATGATACTTGTTTTGGCTACTTCAAATTAATCCCAGGATTTAATGTAGGGACAGTTATCAAATTTATAGGGACACACATTAGAACAGGGGTCTCCAACCCCTGGTCCATGGACAGTACCAGGACACGGTATACCAGAAATTGGGCCGTGCAAACAAGCAAAGCCCCATTCACACAATCAGGTAGCATATGAAACCATGCCCCCTGCAATCCATGGAAAAACCTGTCTCCATGGAACCAGCCCCTGGTGCTCAAAAGGTTGGGGGCCACTGCATTAGAAGATTCTGCTTCTAAATGTACATTTGAATGTGGTCTTTCATCCGATTCAGAGATTAAAGGAAAGTTAAATTTCTTCAGCTGTTGTTTTCATTGTCTATTTGTTTAGGACTTGGGAATTGAAACTGTTCAGGAGCTTTGGAGATTATGTGTAAATGACTGCTAAGGAGTAGGAACCAACTCTCTGTCTGTCTGTCTGTCTGTCTGTCTGTCTGTCTGTCTGTCTGTCTCTGTCTCTCTCTGTCTCTCTGTCTCTCTCTTTGTCTCTTTCCGTCTGTCTCTCTACCTGTCTGTCTGTCTCTCTCTGTCTCTGTCTCTGTCTCTCTCTCTCTCTCTCTCTCTCTCTCTTTGTCTCTCTCTGTCTGTCTCTCTCTCTGTCTCTCCCAGAACCCAGGTCAGAAAAACCCTCTCTTGTGAGCCGTGGCTCCAGACACAACACTATTGAGGAGGGTTCACCACCAGCACCTTCACTTGCTCCAGTAGCAGCAACAGCCTCAGCCACCATCCTGTCAGTTACACCCATCATTCAACAAGCAAGCCACTCTCCAGGTAAAAAGCATTGTTTGCATTTACCCCTAGTCAGGCAGCTGTTTTTTTCCTTCCCACTAATGATGTCTTTCAAAGTTGAATTCATAAATGAACTAATTGTTTTGGAAAGGCAATTTTTAAAAGCATTATTTTCTCTGAAACATTTTCTGTGATATTCAGAAATACATGTTACAATTTTGGAGAAGAGATTATCTTCCTTTAGGTCAAAAAGGAATTTTTTGTTGAGAACAATTTTTCAAACAATGTCAGATTATAATATTTAAGTTTTTGTTAAAACCATACTGTTACCTAATTAATATTAGAAAGTTATAAACTTCCTATAAAAATACAGTTTTAAATATCAAACATTATTTTTCATGCAGTTTTTGAATAGACATATTTGAAATAATTGAATGCTTTTTTGTAATTGCCATTAATTAAAATATGGTAATAAGTAGTTTTTATATGAATGTTTTTGTTTCATGTTTTAATTATTTTGTTAAAAATAGAGATTAGTATGCAAGCATATTTGTTTTTCAAAATAAATGGATTAGTCTAAAACAATTTGCCTAAAATGTCCTGTCATATTTCATAAATATACAATATATATTTTCCCCTTTTCTTCACAAGTTCCATATAAACCCATAACAGCTAAAACTGAACAACTGCCTTTGGATTTTTAGAATAGATGTTTAATTCTCCTTTATCTCAAAATTCTTAATTCTATTTCTTTAAGAAATAAAGAAAAAGTACATTAAAATCATATTTTATTTTGAGGGATCTAATTCCTGCTGGTATGTTGTTCTGATTAAATTTTGTTTACTGTAATAGAAAATCTTTAATAAAAATATTTTTAAAATACTTGCACATAGATGCAAGTAGCAACTTTGGAAAATGCAGAAGTTACTGATCTTTATTTGAGGTGTATTTTTTACCCCGTCCCTTTCCTTTCCTTTTAATGTCACTCCCCCCCTCCATAATATATAAAATAAATGAAAACATTTAAGAAGCTACAATATCTTTCAGTTTCAGTGAGGGTTTTTTATATTAAAACAAACAACCGCAGATAGTTCCATTGTTGGAAATGAATTTGGTATATCCTTTGTTGGGTATATCTTTCTGAAACCAGATATATTTGCTATCCAACAAATTCCTTGTAATTCAGTGTTAACACAAAGGTTGCTGCTACTAATAGTCTTCCTACATAGAACACCTTTAATGTTGCAGAAAGCATGTGTACCTATTAACTAAGGGTATCTTTCACTACACACATTTCACTGTAGATTATAATGCAGCATTACTGTTGTGTTATTGCTGCTGCAATTTTATTTTCTCAATATCCCTGCTTTGCTGTCTCATAAAGTAACAAAACATAGAGAGGGCATAGGAGTAACCCTTGATTTTTATCTCAAAAATAATCTTGTAAATGAACTGAGATTAACTGAATCAAAGTTTCCATGGGCTGAGGATAGAGTGGAACCTCATTCTCTCAGTCCTAATCCATTTTATCTATTGTATAGTATGTGGAATTTGCATTGCTAATTGTTGGTAATTGTCCTGCTAAATGAAAGTGATAGTGTGTGCTTTCCCTGACTACGAAATATTTTCCCAGGTACAAAATTTGTCATAATCCCCAGGAAAGGAGTGCAAATATTGTTAATGGAACTCTATTTTACTTTTGTAGATATGCCCTGTATGCAAGCCCAATACAGCTCTACAGCCCGCTGCTCAAGTTATGCCACTCAAACTTCCTATAGTTCAGAATACAGTCCTGAGATCATGAACCCTGACTACACAAAGCTGACAATGGAATTAAATAGTGCTGAGATCAGTGCCACTGCTGCCACCTCTCTGCCCAGTTTCAGTACCTTTATGGAAGGTTATTCTGGGGACTATGAACTGAAACCCTCCTGCCTATACCAAATGCAATCTGTCTCCTCTTCTTCATCACCTGCCTCTGCAAGCCAGAGATCTCTCATCAAGATGGAAGACAATCGGATGCACAGTTATCACTCTTCACTTTCTCTAACAGTGGATGAAGGCATGGCCAGCACTTCCATGTACTTCAAGCAGTCCCCACCCTCTTCACCTTCTACCCCTGGGTTCACACCCCAACAGATCTGGGATGAATCACCCTCACATTCTCTTTCACCAGCACAGACTTGCATGGCCCCATGCCACCTGGTAGACACTGCCCCTATGAAAACCATGCCTGGCCATTTCCCACTTTTCCATTTCAAGCATTCACCACCCCATACACCTATTGCAGGTGGCCACATGTGCTATGATGCCACTGCCTTGAGCCTAGCTATTGGATCAAATAGGCCTAGAGCTAGTCAGGCAGCTGTGAAAAATCATCCATATGGGCACCCCATGTCCAGGAGAACAGCCACTTTAGCTTTTGCACCACTGGGCCTCAATACAGCCAGTTCCAACCTTCTAGGTGAAAGCAGCAGTAGCAGCAGTGGCCTTCCCTCTCCATCTAGCAGAAGTTCTTCATCAGGAGAAGGAACTTGTGCTGTATGTGGGGACAATGCTGCTTGCCAGCATTATGGTGTGCGGACTTGTGAGGGATGTAAAGGATTCTTCAAGGTAAGAATACATTAATTTCTTCATGTGCCAATATCTGACCTTATAGCTTAGTAGAGAGAGGGGTAGCATACAAATTTAATAAATAAATACATAAGTAATACATAAACTTGTATGCAGAAGTAAAGGAGATTAATTTTTGAAAAATATATGGCTTCTCTGCGCATCTCAGTCAACCAATCAAACATACCACCAGTTCTCATGCGATCACAATTTAAGATGTATCAGTCCATATTGTTTTTACAGCTCTGCAGATCCCATGGATGCTATTGGACATATATGTCCTTGTAATTCATCAGTATTGTTTCATTGCTTGTAGTTATTCATATTCATGTATTTAGTACTATCAGCATTCATTATATTTTAGGAACCTAATTATCTAATTACTGATAGTAAAGGGAAACAAGAAAGAAGCAAGAAAATTTGAAGGGTGGGGAGGATGATGTAATTTAAAATTCTGCAATTTGGTTTCCTTTTTAAAAAATCTTTATCAGTCAACATTTATACTACTATTATTGTCAACCATATTCATTTATTTTTCATAGCTTTTATTTCCCGACTTTCTGCAAGAAATGTGCAGCAACATAGATTGTTTTTGTATTAAAATATAATAGTTTAACTATTTTTACAAAATTATGGTTAAAAAAGTTACTTAGCAAGTTGCTTAGGGTAGCAGCCATGTCATATGATGAACTCAAACCCAATCATATCATCTAGAAATGTATAATTGAATGAATGAAGTTTACTCATAAGAAAGCATATGAAGAATTATATCCAAAGAAGCTTCAAATGTAAACCACTGTTGCTTCTTAATAAATAACTCAGTGCTGCTTTTTTCTGACCTTCAGAATAGAAGACCAAAGCTGAATAATTCTACATTATTGTCTTGAATTTAAAAAAACTGGTCATTTTGTGATTAATCTATGACCATAAAAGGCAATTTATTGTTGCTGTGTTATATCCTCAGAGAATGTTTGATACTAAATAAAATATGATTTTTCCAAGGAAAGTTATTTAGAGGTTATTGATTCCTAATCTTTTATAATAAATGTCAAATAATATAGGCATTTATTATCTCCTTAATAATCATGCTGTTAGACTTATGGCAAAATGTTTAACAATTTTTGAAGATACTAAACAAGATTCTATATTAGTTTATCCTGATTGATACACTGATTTTATAATGACAATTATTTCTGAAAAAACGTATGTTGAGCTCCAGCTTGGAAGTGCCATGAATGTATGTTTTAGAGTTGTAACACAATACTCTTGTAAATTGTAGTATTTCTAAATATGTTTTAAGGATAGTTTTGATAATGTTATTACTTTTGTAATAGAAATGTATAAAAAATATAGCATCCATGCACAGAATTTCTTAATTTTACTTTTAAAAACAAAATAGCCTTAAGTCAGTAAGAAAATTAAAGCTCAATATGGGGGTAACTAGATTTGTTTTAACGGGACTGTTATTATGGGTTCTTAAGATCTGCTTTCAATGTGTATGTTTGTGTGTGTGTGTATGTTTGTGTGTGTGTTTGTTTGTATGTATATGCTTGAATATATATATATATATATATATATATATATATATATATATATATATATATATTCAAAAAGCAAATTTTAATAAATTTTAATAATTCTTGTTTTGCAAATTATATGCTTAGTGCCTGAGAAACATGTAATTTTTCACATTTGAAAAATGGATTTTTAAAATCACAAACTGTTGTAGAAATAATAAAGCTCCAAATGTACAATGATGACACAGAAGTAGTTGTTTTTCTAACATGAAAAGCTTAATTCAGTAGATTTAGTAATAAATACTTGTCAAATATTACATTTATTTTAAAATATAGAGCTACCTAGACTTATCTATAGTTATTTTATAATTTAGATTCATAGCTCCTCAGAAATATTGAGTTGAGTACCCTTATAAATTTAAAGAATGAATGAATAAACAAACACATTTTAAAACCCCATTAATAACATTAAAACTTGAATTTAGCTACATCATTAAAATAACTGTCCATATTCCTTCTTTTTGTGTAAGTCTGTGATAACAAGGCATGCTAAAAAGATATCTTTATATAATTTGTCATTTAATTTCTATGTTTAGTTTTTTATATCTTGTTCCTTATTGAATTAACTTATTTTTGAATATCAATATAGATATAAAGAATCCAATGTTCAAATGTTTTATTACTTTAGTAGGATCAGTATTCACCAAATTGAACCAAATAGAAAATTATTCTCAATAGAATATTAAAAATTAATCCCCAAACTTATAACATGACAGCCTGATAAATTCATATATGATTTTATCATCTATAGGTTGTCTATCTAGCTTTTGATGTTTGCTCAAAAATTTTATTGTCAGTAACGAAAACTAATATATTTGGTTTTTCCCCTCAAGGAAGCTGTTTTAGGGAATTAATTATATCTATAAGAAGTATACAATTGCATTTTAATTCTGGCGTATAAAAAAGAGTTGTTAAGGTCTCAGTTCATTCAGATGACTCTTCTATTATATTTTTTAGAGGACAGTTCAGAAAAATGCAAAATATGTTTGTCTGGCCAATAAAAACTGCCTAGTAGATAAGCGTCGGCGAAACAGATGTCAGTACTGTCGATTTCAAAAGTGTCTCAGTGTTGGTATGGTAAAAGAAGGTAAAGCATTCACTAATATTAGCTCACATATTGTTAATACCAAATAGTTTGCTTTTAAAAGGCATGGCTTTCTTATTTTAATGCTGAATTTTAGAAATAATGGTGAATGCCCTATTTCTATGTGATTTATATATGAGCTGAAAACCATATTATGTTGTAAAATCTTCATTCCAAATGATAAGTAGATTCTTCAAAGATGTAAGCAGTCAGGCAACATTTCCAAGATATTACACAATGTTTGTTTTAAATCTTTAGACACAGGAAGGAAATAATTGCATTTTATTTGTAAAATAAAAATTTGCAGTGCTCAAAACTGCATTTAATTAAAATTTTAGTAGATTTATTAGTGGTGTTGGATCTGTATGCATAAAATCAGATGCTAATTATTAATTATTAAAATAATAATTATTAATATTTTGCAAAACTCAGCTGAGTTTTTGATTACTTAGTGTTATAGTTAATTAAAATCATTAATGCAAACTATCCCTGAAGAAAGCCTATAACTATGTTGCTTCTACATTTATGTAGCCATAAGACGAATGTATTAAATTTTACTATACATTAGTTCAGATATTATATTTTAATTGCAAATGTCTTAGGGTCTTTTTAATTTATGGGAGTATATGGAAATCATATATATATATATATATGGAAATTATATATATATATATATATATATATATATATATATATATATATATATATATATATACACACACATATACGCATACACACATACACACATACATATACATATATACGTATATATATATGTGTGTGTGTGTATATATATATATATATACACGTGTATATATATATATATACACGTATATATATATATATATATATATATATATATATATATATATATATATATATATATATTCTATTATGAGAAACTCAGCTAAGATGTTACAATTAAGATGAATGACGTTGTTAAATTATTGCTATTGGTTCTTTCCCCGATAACATCCATTTATGTAAATGAAGTGAAACCTGTTAGTAATAATATGAATGTATTAAAAAACACTTTTGTTGTTTGATTTTTATTATTTTTATTATTTGAAAGCGATTGTGCAGTGTTACTGTAATAGGTTCCTTGTAGAAATTTGTCATGGTCCCTTTCCAGCTTGATTATGTTTTTGTTTTTGCTCCTTGACTAGTTGTCCGTACTGACAGTTTGAAAGGAAGAAGAGGCCGGCTTCCTTCAAAATCAAAGAGTCCTTTGCAGCAAGAACCTGCGCAGCCCTCGCCTTCATCTCCTCCAGTCAGTATGGTGAATGCTCTTGCACAAGCTCTATCTGATTCTGCACCCCAGGAACTTGATTACTCCAAAGTAGGTATCATGTTTTTCTGAATAAAGTTATTTAGCTCTTGGTTTTAAGTTATAAATTTATATGCTGAAGTATAATAACAGTAACCTCTTTGCAATAGTAATAGTGATTTGAATAGTTAAGTTACATTGGAAACCTGCTGAGGGTAATAAGGTAATTGTCCCAGGTTCCAGATACAGTATAAAAAGTATTCCAAATATGATCAAATATTTGAAAGTCAGATGGATCAATATTTTTATTCATGACAATAAAGCAGTCAGTAATACATAATTCCAAGAAGTATCTCAATATTTTCCAAATATTTCTATTTACAGAAATTCATTAACCTCAGTAGACAAAAGGAGGAAAAAAATAATGACCTTCTATTCTTGAGCTTACACTAAATTAGTCAAGTCAAAACTAAAGAGATATTTACTTATTTGATGTAGAGGCTTAAATCAAAATAAAATAAAATAAAACTACTAAATTAACCAGTGGTACAGCTTGCCTCCAGAAATCGTGGTCGCTCCATCACTGGAGATTTTTAAGAAGAGGCTAGACAGTCACTTGTCTGAGATGGTATAGGTTCTCCTGCTTGAGCAGGGGGCTGGACTAGAAGACCTCCAAGGTCCCTTCCAGCTCTACTCTACTCTACTCTACTCTACTCTACTCTACTCTACTCTACTCTATTCTATTCTAAATTTAGAGAGATTTTGTCTTCCCATAGGAGCATAAAAGTGGATGCCGCTGGCATGTAGATAACACCTCCTCTTAAACCAGAGAATGAGCTTTCCTGTGAATGTAATATTTCAGGGGTTTGACCACTGTCCCTTATGACCATTGTCTGGAAATACCTGATGATATAGAAATGTAATAATCATAAAACAGTATCCCAAACTTAAAACTGATCTAGGAGGATTCTATGGGCAATGTTCCTGAACTGAGACAACTTATAGGATCATGTACCCACTAGTGCATTTTGGTACAATCAAGTGACTAGAACAGTAGAAAAGGTCTATCTGTATCATCATATCACTGCCTAAAAATATCATTATCAGAGCTAGCTGAAACAATTTCAGGGGTTGGACTTCTTATCCTAGGTAATCATGTAATTCGACTAAGAGCAAATTAGAAGTTTATGTTCCCTATGCCAAACATGAACCTCTCTTTATTATATGACTTGAAACATAGATTGGTTTCCTCTCTGACCAGAGATCATGGAAAGTAGAAGAGGTCATAATGAATGCAATGGTTTGCTAAATTGGCAAGGTGAGGACTGTCCCCAGTTGTTAATATATTTATTAATTCTTTCTTGATTAAATGTTATGTCTCTTTCTGCTTAAAGGAGATTATGCATTTACAAGATAATTTTTTTTAAAAAAACTTCCTTTTTATATGAAAGTCCTGGAAAAATGTATTGGTCAGCCACACAAAGTGCTTAAAAAGGGAGTGGCCTCATATCTCTAGATACAACTGGAATTTGCTAATCATATTCATTTCTTTGGGGCTCTCAGCAAAGACTAGGACTACTTTGATCATCTTAATGAGTTATATACACCAGGAAATGGATTGGGGAAATTTAGTCTTTCTTTTGTTGTTGTTGTTCTTAGTTGCGAAGTCGTGTCTGACCCATCGCGACCCTATGGACAATGTTCCTCCAGGCCTTCCTGTCCTCTACCATCTTCTGGAGTCCATTTAAGCTCACGCCTACTGCTTCAGTGACTCCATCCAGCCACCTCATTCTCTGTCGTCCCTTTCTTCTCTTGCCCTCAACCTTTCCCAGCATTAGGCTCTTTTCCAGTGAGTCCTTCCTTCTCATTAGGTGGCCAAAGTATTTGAGTTTTAGCTTCAGGATCTGGCCTTCTAAAGAGCAGTCAGGGTTGATCTCCTCTAGGACTGACCGGTTTGATCGCCTTGCAGTCCAAGGAACTCGCAGGAGTCTTCTCCAGCACCATAGTTCAAAGGCTTCAATTCTTTGGCGCTCAGCCTTTCTTATGGTGCAGGTTTCACTGCCATACATTGCAACTGGGAAGACCATAGCCTTGACTATACGCACTTTTGTTGACAGGGTGATGTCTCTGCTTTTTAGTGTGCTGTCTAGATTTGCCATGGCTTTCCTCCCAAGGAGCAAGCGTCTTTTAATTTCTTGGCTACAGTCCCCATCTGCAGTGATCTTGGAGCCCAGGAAAATAAAATCTGTCACTACCTCCATTTCTTCCCCATCTATTTGCCAGGAATTGAGAGTGCCGAATGCCATGATCTTGGTTTTCTTAATGTTTAGTTTCAACCCAGGTTTTGCACTCTCCTTCTTCACTCGCAACAAGAGGCTCTTTAGTTCCTCTTCACTTTCTGCCATTAGAGTGGTATCATCTGCATATCTTAGGTTGTTGATGTTTCTTCCGGCAATCTTAATTCCAACTTTTGATTCATCTAGCCCTGCCTTTCTCATGATGTGCTCTGCATATAAGTTAAATAGGCAAGGCAACAGTATACAGCCTTGCCGGACTCCTTTCCCAATTTTGAACCAATCAGTGGTTCCGTGTCCAGTTCTCACTGTTGCTTCCTGGCCCGCATATAGGTTTCTCAAGAGACAAATAAGATGGTCTGGTATGCCCATCTCTTTAAGGACTTGCCAGAGTTTGTTATGATCCACACAATCAAAGGCTTTAGCATAGTCAATGAAGCAGAAGTAGATGTTTTTCTGGAACTCTCTAGCTTTCTCCATGATCCAGTGTATGTTAGCAATTTGATCTCTAGTTCCTCTGCCTCTTCAAAATCCTGCCTGTACTTCTGGTAGTTCTCGATCCACATACTGCTGGAGTCTAGCTTGTAGAATTTTAAGCATAATTTTACTAGCATGAGAAATGAGTGCAATGGTGCGATAGTTTGAACATTCTTTGGCACTGCCTTTCTTTGGAATTGGAATGTAAACTGATCTTTTCAAATCCTGTGGCCATTGTTGAGTTTTCCAAATTTGCTGGCAAATTGAGTGTAGCACTTTTACTGCATCGTCTTTTAAGATTTTGAATAGCTCAGCTGGAATACTGTCACCTCCACTAGCTTTGTTGTTGCTCAGCTTTTCTAAGGCCCACCACTTCACATTCTAGGATGTCTGGCTCGAGGTTAGTGACCACCTCATTGTGATTATCAGGGACATTAAGCTCATTCTTGTATAGTTCTTCTGTGTAATTTTTCCACCTCTTCTTAATCTCTTCTGCCTCTGTTAGGTCCCTGCCATTCTGGTCCTTTATCATGCCCATTTTTGCATGAAACGTTCCTTTCATCTCTCCAATTTTCTTGAAAAGATCTCTGGTCCTCCCTATTCTATTGTTTTCTTCTATTTCTTTGCACTGTTCATTTAAGAAGGCATTCTTATCTCTTCTAGCTATTCTTTGGAATTCTGCATTTAATTGAGCGTATCTTTCTTTTTCTCCCTTGCCTTTCGCTTCCCTCCTTTCCTCAGCTATTTGCAAAGCTTCCTCAGACAGCCATTTTGCTTTCTTGCATTTCTTTTTCTTTGGCATGGTTTTGGTTGCTACCTGTTGTACAATGTTGCAAACCTCTGTCCATAGTTCTTCAGGCACTCTGTCTATCAGATCTAATTCCTTAAATCTATTTGTCACCTCTACTGTATATTGAACAGGGATATGATTTAATTCATACCTGACTGGCCTAGCGCTTTTCCCTACTTTCTTTAATTTAAGCCTAAACTTTGCAACAAGAAGCTCATGGTCTGAGCCACAGTCAGCTCCTGGTCTTGTTTTTACTGACTGTATAGAGCTTCTCCATCTTTGGCTGCAGAGCATATAGTCAATCTGATTTCTGTGTTGACCGTCTGGTGATGTCCATGTGTAGAGCCGTCTCTTGGGTTGTTGGAAAAGAGTGTTTGCTATGACCATCGTATTCTCTTGACAAAATTCTATCAGCCTGTGCCCTGCTTCATTTTGTACTCCAAGGCCAAACTTGCCTGTTATTCCAGTTATCTTTTGGCTTCCTACTTTAGCATTCCAATCCCCCATGATGATAAGGACATCATTTTTGGGTGTTAGTTCCATAAGGTGCTGTAGGGCTTCATAGAACCGGTCAATTTCATCCTCTTCAGCACCGGTGGTTGGGGCATAGACTTGGACTACTGTGATATTGAATGGTTTGCCTTGGATTCGAACTGAGATCATTCTGTCATTTTGAGGATTGTATCCCAGTATTGCTTTTCCTACTCTTTTATTGACTATGAAGGCTACTCCATTTCTTCTGAGGGATTCTTGCTCGCAGTAGTATACCTGATGGTCATCTGAATTCACCCATTCCTGTCCATTTTAGTTCGCTGATACCTAAGATGTCGATGTTTAGTCTTGTCATCTCTTGTTTGACCACGTCCAGCTTTCCTTGATTCATGGATCTTACATTCCAGGTTCCTATGGAGAAAAAATCTTTACAGCATCGGACTTTCCTTTCACCACCAGACATATCCACAGCTGAGCATCCTTTTGGCTTTAGCCCAGTCGCTTCATTCTTTCTGGCGCTACTAGTACTAGCCCTCTGCTCTTCCCCAGTAGCATATTGGACGCCTTCCGACCTGAGGGGCTCATCTTCCAGCGTCATATAATTTTGCCTTTTGGTACTGTCCATAGGGTTTTCATGGCAAAGATACTGGAGTGGTTTGCCATTTCCTTCTCCAGTGGATCATGTTTTGTCAGAACTCTCTGCTATGACCTTTCCGTCTTGGGTGGCCCTGCACGGCATAGCTCATAGCTTCATTGGATTACGCAAGCCCCTTCGCCACGACAAGGCAGTAATCCATGAAGGGGATTTCTAGTCTTTCTAGTTCATTAAATTCTCAACAACTTTTAAAACTATCAGACATAGTAGCCATTGCTTGACTTTGCTAGGCTGGTGCCAGTTTTATATTGGTTCCCTGTTTTTCCCAACAAGATTATGACTATTAATAAGCTGGTGCTTGTAATTGTACATATATAATGTCTAATTTGGCTACATGAGGTAAATTTTTACATCTTGTAGCTAATCTAGACTAGACTAGACTAGACTAGACTAGACTAGACTAGACTAGACTAGAATACAATACAATACAATACAATACAATACAATACAATACAATACAATACAATACAATACAATACAATACAATACAATACAATACAATACAATACAGCTGGAAGGGACCTTGAAGGTTTTTTAGTCCAACCCTCTGCTCAAGCAGGAGAACCTATACCATTTCAGATAAGTGACTGTCTAGTCTCTTCTTAAAAACCTCCAGCACTCATGATTTCTGAAGGCAAACTGTTCCTCTGGTTAATTGTCCTAATTGTTAGGAAGTTTCTCCTTAAAGGTTGCTTCTTTCTTTGGATATTTTCCAACCATTGTTTCTTGTCTTGCCCTCTGGTGCTTTGGAGAATACTTTCATGCCTTCTTCTTTGTGGCAGCCCCTCAAATAATGGAATACTCCTATCATGTCACCTCTGTTTCTTTTCTTTAGACTAGCCAAACCCAAGTCCTGCAGCCATACTTCATATGTTTTAGTCTCCAGGCCTTTGAACATTTTAGTTGCTCTTTTCTGAACTTTTTCCAAAGGTCTCAACATCTTTTTTGTAGTATGGTGACCAAAATTGGTTGCAGTATTCCAGGTGTGATCTTACTAGGGTTTTAGAAAGCAGTATTAATACTTCGCATGATCTTGATTCCATGCCTCTGTTTATACAACCCAGAATTGTATTAGCTTTTTTGGTGGCTGCTGCACACTGCTGGCTCATAGGCAAGTGATCGTTCATTAGGACTACAAGGTTCCTCTCACAGTTACTGTTTTTGAGCCAGGTCTCACCTAGTCTGTACTTATACCTTTGATTTTTCCTGCCTAAATGTAAAACTGCTTTTTTCACATTAAAATTCATTTTGTTGGATAGGGCCCATTGTTCAAGTTTGTCAAGATCTTTTTTGATCCTGAGCTTGTCTTCTGGTGTATTGGCTATTCCTGCCAGTTTAGTGTCATCTGCATAATTGATGAGTTCCCCTTCTATTCCGTCATCTAAGTCATTTATGAAGATATTAAAGGGTACTGTGCCTAAGGCGGAGCCTTGTGATACCCCACTGCTTACTTCTCTCCTTGTGGATGTAGAACCATTAAGGACTACTCGCTGAGTATGATTTTTCAGCCAGCTACAGATCCATCTGGTGGTGATGTTGTCTATCCCACTTTTTTCTAGCTTACTAAGCAGCAAGTTGTGGTCTATTTTGTCAAATAGTGGAAAGCTATATATGACATAAATTTCAAGGCTTGCAAAAAAAATGGAGGTGGCTGGTGGTAAAATTACCTAAATAAGCAGTAAAAGTTTATTTTATCTGAAAAACTGAAATGGTATATTTATGCAATACAAGATTGCTGTTGAAAAAAGCATCTTGGTGTCCATATTTTCTTTCTGTTTCAATGTCTTGTATCACTTTGTGATTATAAGAATTGCGCATGCCCAAGATGGCGGACGTGGTCGGCTGAGCTCTGCAAGGAGCTCCAGCTATTTGGCGACCCTAAGAGCTCTACAGAGATGCTTTTGCCTTCTGTGTTGGGGTTAGGATGGGCAGACAGAAGGCTGTTTGTTGCCGCTTTTTTTGGTAGCGGCATAGTTCTCCGTACCTGGAATCGGCTCCGTGAGTTCTGGCGACCTTTGGAAGGGCCTCGGCTGAGCCCAGAAGAGCCTGGAAGAGCCTGGAAGGCCCGGAAGAGCCACGGTTTGTAAGGCTCCGATCAGCTGATTATCGGAGCCGATGGAGCCGCGGCTTAGAAATGGCGCTTGGAAGAACGCTTAGTACGGCTTAGAACGGCGCTTGGAATGGCGGAATAGCGGAAGAATGGCAGCAATGTCTGGAGCGGCTGGCGGGGAGGTGAGCTGGTGTGCCGCGGCCGCTCTGACGTGGGGACCCACGGCCTAGTGGTGGAGTGCAGGCGGTTCGTGCTGCTGACTGTCGAGCGGCACAGATCATCTTCACATCGCTCGTGCTCCGTGAGGCCAGCTAGACCAAGTTTGTGGCCTAGCGGAAGATCTATGGGGATTTTAGTTTTCTCCCCTACTTGCCCTAATACAACCATGGACGCAGGGTTTGGCAGGCTGAGTGTTGGCCTGTTTAGCTTGTTTAGCCTGTTTAGGCTAGCACTGGCCTGCCAACTATATCTGGGAGCTATGGCTTTATGGCTCCTTTGGTATGACGGGGCGTGCTGGACTCGAGGCTGTTGGTGCTCCGCCAGCTGATGTTGGACCCACTTATCACCTGACCCTCTCCTGATACGGAGAAGAATTTTTGCAGCTGGGACATCTTTCTATTTTATGATTCAGCAGGCTTTTATGCCTTTGACCAATAGCTGCTTAATTCCTCTGTCTGCCGTGCCCCCAAAGGACTCAGAAGGAACCGGGTATAAAGTCACTGTGAGAGAGTGGCTTAGACTTACCATCTGCTACCCCCCTAGAGGTGAGAGATCTATGGGGGGTATGCCTTACCCTGGGCATGTATTCCATGCTGCTTCCTGGATCAGACCTATGACCGTCGTGAGAGGACGGTGGCTGACCTTTTCCGGAGGTTTCCCCAGCTTGAGTGGCAGTGGAGATGGTTTGGCGGACTGGATATCTACCTACCTTCTGACTTTAGATCCTCCTTATCAATCATGGGATTGCCTTTTGCTGGACCTGCATGGACAATTATGGCTCGCCTTTGTTACACTAGCACGGACTTATTCGCTCTCAGGGGTGCCCCCCCTTCCTGGGTGCGACCCGCCTTTTTCTCCACTTCTCCTCTTGATGACGGGCCCAACTGTTGGGACCCTGAGAGATGGTTGGGCAGGGACAGGAGCCTCCGGTATAAATCCAATAAGAGGCCCCTGGTTTATTTTTTAGCTAAAATTTTGTGGGGTTAGGGAGGGGGGAGGGATTACAGGTTTGGTTGGAAACTGGGGGGTGTCCACCAACCGCTATTCAGGCCAGGCCTGGGATTGATCATGGCGGGATGGAGCTTGGGCTGGTTGCCTCTGGGGCTCCGGAGCGGGGTGTGGGATTACCTATTCCCACGACGTTAGGGAATGGCAGCAGGTGTACGAAAAGAGGGCCGCATCAACATCTGGGAGTGCATCCCCGCTGTCTTCAAGCGGTGATGTGCTCCGACCCTCTGGTTTCGGCCTGTGGTTCCAGGAGCGAGGATGAGCAGCCACCTGAGCTCAGGCTTGTGTATCTTAATGCCAGGTCCATAGTTAATAAGGCCCCTCTCATCTGGGATCTGGTTGAGGGGAAGCATGCAGACCTAGCTTGCATTATGGAGACCTGTTTGGGCCCAGAGGGTGGTGTCCCTCTGGTTGATCTCTGCCCACCAGGTTTCCAGGTGCTGCACTGGCCTCGGGCTCAGGGTAGGGGTGGGGGAGTGGTGGTAGTTGTGAGGGAGACCCTATGTCCGCGGGAGGCCACCGTTGTCCAAATAGCCGGGTGTGAGTCTCTCCTCCTGAGATGTGGCCCTAGGACTCAGTTGGGCTTGCTGCTGGTGTACTTTTTGCCTAGTCGCATAGCAGCAGCCCTGCCTGAGCTTCTCGACATCCTCTCAGGGCTGGTGATTGAGTTCCCCAAATTTATGATCTTGGGTGACTTCAATCTACCATCCCTGGGGGGATCATCTGAGTTAGCTCAGGAGTTCATGGCTTCCATGATGGCCATGGACCTGATGCAAGTAATTCAGGGCCCGACTCATGGGGGGGTCACACGCTCGATTTGGTTTTTCTATCTGGATGGTGGTTAGATGATCTGGGTGGGGGTTCTCCAATTGTTATGCCCCTGTCATGGACCGATCATCATCTCCTGCGGTTGATCTTCCGTTTTGCCACTCCCCGTCGTGGGGTTGTTGAACCAATGAGATGGTTCCGCCCTAGGCGCTTAATGGACCCTGAGTGGTTCCAGGCAGCGCTTGGGTCCCCACCTGCCTCCTTTGCTCACAGCTCGGCTGATGCCCTAGTGGAAGCCTGGGGAAAGGCAGCCACGGAGGCACTCGACCAAGTTGTACCCATGCGGCCCCTGCCTCGGTGCAGATCCCAGTGGGCTCCATGGTTTTCTGCGGAGCTCCAGGAGATGAAGCATCGGAGACAGGGCCTAGAGAGCTGTTGGAGATCCAGCTGGTCTGAATCCAACCGATCGCAACTAAGGTCCTTTACAAGGTCTTATCTCACGGCGATGAGGATGGCAAGGTCTAATTACTTTGCTACCCTCATCACGTCCGCAGATAATCGCCCGGCCGCCCTGTTTAGGGTGACCCACTCCCTCCTTAATCAGGAGGTGAGGGAGGAGCCCTTGCAGGGTCATGCCGAGGAGTTTAGCCAACATCTGTCGGACAAAACCGCTCGGATACGGACCGGTTTGGACTCCAACTGGGCAGAGTCTGACGATGAGGACATTGTTGTGATTCAGGGTCAGCCTGTGGGTTCGGCAGTTGGGTCGGATGACTCGGATGACTCAGATGAGGGGGAGGAGGGGGGTGTTGAAGAAGAACTTGCTGATGATGGCTTGGAGGCTCCGCAGAGCCCTCAGCCAGGCCCCTCTTACTTGGTGGAGACCCAGCTGCGTGAGCTCGACAGTGTGGATGAAGATGACCCACAGCTGGCCCTGTTCAAGGACGCCCGACGCAGGAGGCAGTCAAGTAGGAGCAAGCAGAGAAAGGCTGTGGGACTTCTCGGAAGGAGGCAAAGAGAGGCCACGCCCTGAACTCTTATAAAGGGAGTGTTTGGGGGAGGGCTGGTTTGCTGAAAGCAACCGCTCCGATAGAGGATCAAAGCTCCGGTATCTTGTTTCATGTTTTGTTTGTGTAATACATTTGGCAGACGTTTTCCAGCCTCTGCCGTTTGTACAGGGGTTGCCTTTCTGCAAGGCCGGTAGCAGGCTGGTACAGAACAGTTTGCTTTCAGCCTCCCACCCCTTACTAATATTATGGAGCAGCTACGTGCTGAGAATGCCCAGCTCACCCAGCAACTCACTTTGCTGGCAGCTCAGGTGGCTCAACTGCAAGCACAGGTTCATGCTGCACCCCCACCCAGGAGAAAATGCCAAGTTGCAATGCCGGATAAATTTACAGGTACTCCAGAACTGTTTCCTGCTTTCCTGGGACAATGCCAGCTCTTTATCAGCGTGAGAGCAGCTGATTTCCCCACTGACCGGGATAAGGTGGGGTTTGTGTTAAGCCTTCTTTCGGGTGATGCAGCTCGTTGGGGCACGCCTCTGCTGGCTCAACCTAGCCCATTGTTGGACAACTTTGTGGGGTTTTGTGACCATATGCGTCAGATGTATGAGGACCCTATTAAGACGCAGACTGCCACTCGACGTCTGAAAGCTCTGAGGCAGGGTCAACGCCCCCTACAGGGCTATATCAGCGATTTCCGGCTGCTTAGCCAGGATTCCGCCTGGAATGAGGCTGCGCTCGTGGATGCCTTCCAGGATGGATTGTCGGAGGAGATGTTGGATGAGCTGGCCCGTGTGGATATTCCCTCAGACCTGAATGGGCTGATCCATCTCTGCCTGCGGATCGATGCTCGGTTGCAGCAGCGAAGGAGTCGCCGTGCCACCCCACAGACCCCTGCCGCCCCTGTTGTGCGTGAGCCCCCAGTTCAAAGGGAGGAGCCAATGGAGCTGGGTGCCGCCAGGTCTCGTCTATCGGTGACTGAAATGAACAGACGACGGTCGGGGGGGGTTGTGTTTTTACTGTGGGGACCCTGGACATTTGGCTGCTTTTTGCCCAAAGAAGCGACAGCGGGCATCAGTGACCGAGCCTGCCCCGAGAAAGTCCCCTACTTTTCTGTCGGGAAACGCCCCGAGCCCGATCTAGACGGTGTGATAGATCGGGCGTCCCACAACAACACTGAGCGACGTCTTTCCGATGCTGCCTGTGGACCTCCTCGGCATTTGATTTTGGAGGCACGTCTGATCCTTCCTGGCAAGCCAGAGGGGATTCCAGTCCATGCCTTAATTGACTCTGGGGCCACCACAAACTTTATGGACTCAGCATTTGTGGCCAAATGGGCTGTTCCCCAGTGCCCGGTGGATCCGCCCATGTTAGTGGAGACTATCGATGGTCGAGTGCTCCTGTCTGGGCCTATTACGGCCGCCACGCAACCATTATGTATGGCCATCAGTTCCCATGTGGAGGCCATCCAGTTCTATATCACCTCAGATCTGCACTTCCCCGTGGTCTTGGGACTGGCGTGGCTCCGGGCGCATGACCCACAGATCTATTGGTCACAGAACTTGGTCACCTTCCCAAGCTTGCAGTGCGTGGACCACTCCCTCCATATCTGTGCCGGCCAGGTGGAGGGTTCCCCAGGGGTTTCCTTGCCTCCCGAACTGTCCGACTTTGCTGATGTGTTCAGCGAGTCAGAGGCGGATCAATTACCCCCACACAGGCCCTATGACTGCCCCATTGATTTAGTCCCTGATGCGCCTCTCCCAGTGGGGCGTTTGTACTCCATGTCGGAGCCCGAGTTGGCTGCATTGCGGGACTTTCTGGAGAAGAATTTGGCTCGCGGTTTCATCCGGCCCTCGTCCTCGCCAGTGTCTGCACCCGTGCTCTTCGTCAAAAAGAAGTCGGGCGAATTACGGCTTTGCTGCGATTAACGCAAACTCAACGCCATCACGGTGCGCAACCGTTACCCACTGCCCCTCATCCCCGAGCTCTTGGACCGACTCCGGGAGGCTAAGATCTTCACGAAACTGGACCTGCGTGGAGCTTACAACCTCGTCAGGGTTCGGCCGGGTGATGAGTGGAAGACGGCGTTTGGTACTCGCTATGGACATTTTGAGTACACGGTGGTGCCGTTTGGCCTGACCAACGCCCCCGCTGTGTTTCAGCATTTCATGAACGACATTTTCCGGGATTTGTTGGACCAGTTTGTCGTGATCTACTTGGACGACATCCTGATCTACTCCCCGTCGCGTGAGGTGCACCATCAGCATCTCCATCAGGTCCTGCAGCGACTCCGAGAACATCGGCTGTTTGCCAAGTTGGAGAAGTGCCAGTTCTACCGGGAGACCATCGATTTCCTGGGTCACCGCATTTCTCCTGAGGGCATCGCCATGGAGCCGAGTAAGGTTGAGTCTTTGCAGAGTTGGCAACCCCCGCGTCGCGTGAAGGATGTTCAGCGACTTCTTGGATTTGCCAACTATTACCGAACTTTCATCCCTGGGTTTGCTGCCTTGACAGCCCCCCTCACCCGGCTCCTGCAGAAGAAGACTCGGTTCCAGTGGAACGCACCAGAACAACAGGCTTTTCAGACTTTGAAGGAAGCCTTCATGAAGGAGCCCATCTTGAAGCATCCTGACCCGCAACGGCCGTTTGTCGTGGAGGCGGACGCCTCCGACATTGCCATTGGGGCAGTGTTACTCCAGGCCACGACGCCCAGCGGTACCCTTTTCCCTTGCGCGTATCATTCCCGAAAACTGAACCCTTCGGAGCGCAATTATACAATCTGGGAGAAGGAGCTGCTGGCCATCAAAGCGGCGTTCGAGGCCTGGAGGCATCATCTGGAGGGAGCGCGGCATCAAATCGAGGTCCGGACGGACCATAAGAATCTGGAAAGCCTGCAGACCGCTCGGAATTTGAACCAACGCCAGATCCGGTGGTCTCTTTTCTTTGCGAGGTTTGACTTCCGGGTTCGGTACATACCAAGCGGGCACAATCAAAGAGCGGATGCTCTGTCCAGGAAGCCCGAATATTCCCGAGTGGAAGACAAGCTTCTGCCCAGGACAGTGATCCCCGTCGAGTCTTTTGCTGCGGTACGGGAGCCGGTTGATATACGGGCTCGGATCCGGGAGGCACAGCAGCAGGAGGTGTGGGTGGCTCAGCGGAAGGAGGAGGTGGGGCCAGATTCTCCTTGGACGGTCACGGATGGACTCTTGTATTATCATGACCGGCTCTATGTTCCGGGAGGGCCACTCAGGGGACTCATCCTCAGCCAGTGTCACGATAACCCGGCAGCGGGGCATTTTGGCCTGTTCAAGACCCTGAACCTGGTCTCCCGTACCTTCTGGTGGCCCCGAGTCCGACATGACGTCCAGTCCTATGTCACCTCCTGCATCCCATGCAGGCAGGCCAAGTCAGCGACAGGGGCCCCGCCTGGATTACTGCAGCCCTTGCCAACACCCAAAAGACCCTGGGGGGCTATGTCCATGGACTTTCTGATGGATTTACCCCCATCCTCTGGTTTCACGACAGTGTATGTGGTGGTGGACATGCTGACCAAGATGGCGCACTTCATCCCCTGTCGCAGCTTACCGTCAGCCCGCGCCACTAGTCGTATGTTCATTCAGCAGGTGTTTCGGCTGCACGGCCTCCCTGATAGAGTCGTCTCCGATAGGGGGCCCCAGTTTACAGCCCGCTTCTGGCAGGAGTTGATGCATGCGTTGGATATCAAGATTTGCCTCTTGTACGCACATCATCCTCAAACTGACGGGGGAACCGAGAAGGTCATCGGTATCCTGGAACAATATCTGCGCTGCTACGTCAATCTGCAGCAGAACAATTGGGTGGACTATCTGGCCATAGCTGAGTTTGCATTTAACAATTCGCAGCACACCTCCACACAGATGACACCGTTCTTGGCCAATGTGGGTTATCACCCCCGGTTTTTCCCCCTTTCTCCCGTGGACTCACCGGAGCCGGCAGCGAACGACTTCATGGCAGAGTTACAGGCGATCCATCGATTGGTGCGACGTCAGTTGGAGAAGGCCAAGGCCGATTACAAAAGGTTTGCTGATCGGTCAAGACGGGATACGCCTCCACTATCGGTGGGGGATCGGGTCTGGTTGTCCACCAGGAACCTACCGTCAACACGGCCGGTGAGAAAGTTAGATCACCGATATTTAGGACCGTTCCCAGTCGAGGCTGTCATCAATCCGGTCACCTATCGCTTAACTCTGCCACGTTCCCTGCGCGTGCACCCAGTCTTTCATCGGTCTCTGTTGGTCCCCGAGCAACCGGCTTGTCCACTCCGCCGGACGGAACCTCCCCCATCAGGACCTCGTGATGGAGGCAGCACCCCTGAGTACGAGGTCGCCAGCATCAGGGATTCCCGTTGGCTGAAAGGTCGTTTCCAGTACCTGATCGAATGGAAAGGTTACGGACCAGAGGACTTCACCTGGGAAGACGCGACCGCCGTTCATGCCCCTGCGTTGGTGACTGCTTTTCATGAACAATTCCCATCCCGACCGCATCCGGATGGGCAGCCCCGGGGGAAGGGCCCTGCGGTGCGGGATAGTGTTGTGATTCAGGGTCAGCCTGTGGGTTCGGCAGTTGGGTCGGATGACTCGGATGACTCAGATGAGGGGGAGGAGGGGGGTGTTGAAGAAGAACTTGCTGATGATGGCTTGGAGGCTCCGCAGAGCCCTCAGCCAGGCCCCTCTTACTTGGTGGAGACCCAGCTGCGTGAGCTCGACAGTGTGGATGAAGATGACCCACAGCTGGCCCTGTTCAAGGACGCCCGACGCAGGAGGCAGTCAAGTAGGAGCAAGCAGAGAAAGGCTGTGGGACTTCTCGGAAGGAGGCAAAGAGAGGCCACGCCCTGAACTCTTATAAAGGGAGTGTTTGGGGGAGGGCTGGTTTGCTGAAAGCAACCGCTCCGATAGAGGATCAAAGCTCCGGTATCTTGTTTCATGTTTTGTTTGTGTAATAAATTTGGCAGACGTTTTCCAGCCTCTGCCGTTTGTACAGGGGTTGCCTTTCTGCAAGGCCGGTAGCAGGCTGGTACAGAACAGACATGGGCAGTCTTGTTGATGTTATCTGGGAGGAGTTCGATCCTGTGACTCTGGACGATGTGGACAGGATCATGGGGAAGCTGAGCTCCACCACATGTTTATTGGACCCGTGCCCCTCCTGGCTGGTTTATGCGGCTCGGGATGGGACACGAGGCTGGTTCCAGGCAGTGATAACTGCTTCCTTGAGTGAGGGTAGTTTTCCCACCACCTTGAAGGAGGCGGTGGTGAGACCCCTCCTTAAGAAGCCTGCCCTGGACCCAGCTGTTTTAAACAACTTTCGTCCAGTCTCCAACCTTTGCTTCCTTGCGAAGGTTGTTGAGAGCGTGGTGGCGCATCCGCTCCCTTTGTTCCTGGAGGAAGCTGATTATCTGGACCCGTACCAATCGGGTTTCAGGCCCGGGCACAGCACAGAGACGGCATTGGTTGCTCTGGTGAATGATCTCTGGCGGGCTCGGGACAGGGGTTGTTCCTCTGTCCTAGTCCTATTAGACCTCTCAGCGGCTTTTGATACCATCGACCATGGTATCTTGCTGCGGTGTCTCAGGGGGTTGGGAATGGGAGGCACTGTTTTTCAGTGGTTCTCCTCCTACCTTCTGGGACGTTCACAGTCGGTGTTGGCAGGGGGGCAGAGGTCGACCTCGAGGCCTCTCATTTGTGGAGTTCCTCAGGGGTTGGTCGTCTCGCCTCTCCTGTTCAACATCTATATGAAGCCTCTGGGTGAGATCATTCGTGGTTTTGGAGTTTGGTATCATCAGTTGCAATGTATGGCAGTGAAAGTTGGACCTTAAGAAAGGCCGAGCGCCAAAGAATTGAGGCCTTTGAGCTATGGTGCTGGAGAAGACTCCTGCGAGTCCCTTGGACTGCAAGGCAATTAAACCGGTCAGTCCTAGAGGAGATCAACCCTGACTGCTCTTTCAATGCTTGTTACAAAGAATCACTCAGGCGCCATCTTTCCATCCTTTTTAAAATGAACATTGAAACAGGAAAAAAGTTAGAGTTCCAGAGTTAAAGTCTTATACTTGCTGTTTATATTGCTCCCGCATCCGCTCCACCTGCATCAATTACTCCAAAAAACAAACAAATCCAGCAGGAATGGATTCAGCGTCTTGTTCTGCTTAAAAGCAGAAAAATCCTCTGACCTGGAGTGTTTCCGGGCTTCGGGGGAGCTCTCACCCTTCAAGCCCCAGAATAAACATTCTGGGGCTCTAGGGGAGCTCTACCCTTACCCAGAGACTCCCCTTCCCCTCTTCGCCCGAGGGGAAGGGTTTTTAAGCTGCAGAATAGCTGATCGTCGGCTGCTCCGCGGCTTTAACAAAATTGGAAGGGTGGCGGTCGATCCCGACCGTCCACAATGCTGAAGCGCCACCTGGAAGTCCCAGACATCCTAATTCCTTTATTCAACATATTTCTAATTTCCTCTGTGACTTTGGGTAGTTTGGCTTTTTGGAAACAATCCTCTGCTTTCTCCTCAATTTCCTGACTATCATCTTTATATAATTGCTCATAAAATTCCTAAGCTATAATCTTTTTCTCCTCTTCTTGATAGTGTATTCTCCATTTATCATCACATAGTTTATTAATCCAACTTTTCTCCTTTTGTTTTTTCAATTTATATGCAAGCCATCGGCCCAGTTTGTTTGCATTTTCAAAGAAGTTCTGTTTTATACCTCTCATCTGTTGTGCTAATTTCTCTTTGTCTAAAATATTAAGTTTATGTTTAATTGAATCCATTAATTGTTTGACATTCTTTTTTTGTGGTTCCTGTTGGAGTATTTTTTCTAATCTTTTATATTCCCTTTCTAACCTTTTCTGTTGTTGTTTTTTCTCCTTTTTTGCCATATATGCCATTGCTACCCCTCTCATAATCGCCTTGGCTGTATCCCAATTATTTTGTATGGAGGTATCTTCAGCTTTGTTTTCATTAAAGAAGAAATCTAATTCTCTCTCCATCTTTAACCTAAAGTCATCTTCTTTTAAAATTGATCTTTGTATAGTCCATCTAGGTGTTTTTTGGGGGCCTTTCCAACTAAATTTCATAGGGTTGTGGTCTGCCCAGGTGCTTGTCTCCATACACACCTCTTCGACCTCGGAATTGATTTCCTTTGACATCCACACCATGTCAATCCTGGACCAAGAACTATGTTGGTTACAATAGTATGTATACTGTCTAGCCTTGCTGGTTGAAACTAAACATTAAGAAAACCAAGATCATGGTATCCGGCCCTCTCAATTACTGGGAAATAGATGGGGAAGAAATGGAGGTAGTGACAGATTTTATTTTCCTGGGCTCCAAGATCACCACAGACGGGGATTGCAGCCAAGAAATTAAAAGATGCTTGCTCCTGGGAAGGAAAGCCATGGCAAATCTAGACAGTACAATAAAAAGCAGAGACATCACCCTGACAACAAAAGTGAATATAGTCAAGGCTATGGTCTTCCCAGTTGCAATGTATGGCTGTGAAAGTTGGACCATAAGAAAGGCTGAGCGCCAAAGAATTGAAGCCTTTGAACTATGGTGCTGGAGACGACTCCTGCAAGTCCCTTGGACTGCAAGATGATCAAACTGGTCAGTCATAGAGGAGATCAACCGTGACTGCTCTTTAGAAGGCCAGATCCTGAAGTTGAGGGCAAGAGAAGAAGGGGATGACAGAGAATGAGATGGCTGGATGGAGTCACTGAAGCAGTAGCATGAGCCTAAATGGACTCCAGAAGATGTTAGAGGACAGGAAGGCCTGGAGGAACATTGTCCATGGGGTGGTGATGGGTTGGACATGACTTTGCAACTAACAACAACAACAACAAAATCCATGCACAAACGTAAAGTGTCATCCTTCTTCTCTCTAAAGAGGACCAGGGTGGCTACTTTGGGCTTGGCAGGTTCGATAAATCCCCTTTCTAGGTTTTTATTTATGAATTTTTCCATCTCCTCCATCTCTTTAGGGCTCATTGAGTACAGTCTTGGTTTCTGGAGTTTTGCCCTGGGTTTGATTTCTATACATGATCCATGGGTCAGTGAGGGGAGAGTTCATCCATCCATTCCTCGCTGAAGACTTCAGCAAGGTCTTGGTATTCCTACGGTATTTCAGGTAACCCCTTCTCCTCTCCCTCTGATGCTTTCTGTGCTCCCAGGCTTGGTAGGTAGTTTCTGACATATGAGCTTTTCAAGTGACTCTGAGGCATTGTTTACCTTAAAAGTCCTTTATTAGCCCAATACACCAGCAAATGCTTGCTCGAGGAAGCTAGAATCTGAATCCCTTCCCCTTTTCACAATATATTAAACACAATTCTCCACTTTTCTATTTTTGACATGAATCACATTCTCCAATTAATTTGAAGGAACAGTTTCTCTTTCATTAGACAACCTGCCAAGTTCTTGTCTTCTTTTATTTCAGGCGGCCTTGAGGTACAATTCTCCTCCTCCTTTCTCCCAGCCATGATCCTAGCTCTTAAAGTAATACACAAGTTTAACATATGAAATAGCTGCTTCTTCATCTCTTGTCAAGCAAGAACATTCTATGTTAGCAGCATTGACATCCAGCCCCCTTTACAAAAAGAACAGATCCTGTAAGATAAACAAAACACAAGTTAGGAGCTGGCTGTTGGTTTGTTGGGGTGTTTCTCTTAAAACTTTTTGATAAGTCTGTCAGCTTTCACATTCCTAGATTTCACCCAAATTTCAGACAATGGGTACCCCTTCCATTGTACTAGGTACTGCAATTTTCCCTTAAATATTCTAGGGTCAAGAATACATTTCATTTCATAATTTATTTATTTTATTTATTTTATTGGATTTATATACTGCCCTTTCCCGAAGGACTCAGGGCGGTTTACAGGGTATTTAAAACAAAGATCGATACAAAAGTTAAAAACAATTTAAAAAAGATTAAATCAATCCCTGAAAAAAATAAAAACCCCAATTAAAATTAAAATTCTCAGCCTGGGCCGGAGAGCTCGAAGAGCCAGGTCTTCAGGTCCCAGTGAAATGAACGAAGGTCGGGGGCAGTCCTAAGCTCCACGGTCAGCTGGTTCCAGAGGGCAGGCGCACCCACTGAGAAGGCCCTCCCCTGGGTGTTGTCTGCCGGCAATCTTTTACCGGTGGCACCCTGAAAAGACCCTCCCTGTGGGAGCGCACTGGACGAAGGGAACTTGATGCTGGCAGCAGGTGTTCCCTCAGATATCCCGGACCCAAGCCATTTAGGGCTTTATAGGTCATCACCAGCACCTTGAATCTCACCCGGAGGGCAACCGGGAGCCAATGCAGCTCGCGGAGTAGAGGTGTTACACGGGAGTATCAGGAAACCCCCATCACAACTTGCGCGGCCGCATTTTGCACCAGCTGAAGCCCCTGAGTGGTCCTCAAGGGCAGCCCCATGTAGAGAGTGTTGCAGTAGTCTAAACGGGAGGTCACGAGCGCATGAGTGACTGTGCGTAGGGCATCTCGGTCCAGGTAGGGTAGCAACTGGCGTACCAAACGAACCTGGGCAAAAGCCCCCCTGGTCACGGCTCCTATATGGTCTTCAAAATTGAGCCATGAATCCAGGAGGATGCCCAAGTTGCGAGCCCTATCAACAGGGGGTAACACCTCACCCCCCATCGTTAAAGGTGGAATAGTCTGGTTAACCTGAGATGCCGATATGCACAGCCACTCAGTTTTGGCAGGATTGAGACGAAGCCTGTTTCTCCCCATCCACACCTGGACCGCCTCCAGGCAACGGGACATCACATCAAGGACATCACTGGGTTGGTTCGGGGTGGAGAGAAAAAGTAGGGTATCATCAGCATACTGATGATACCCCACCCTGAAACCATGAATGATCTCACCCAGCGGCTTCATATAGATGTTGAACAGGAGGGGAGAGAGAACCGACCCCTGAGGAACTCCACAAACGAGAGGCCTCGGGGTGGATCTCTGCCCTCCCGTCAACACCGACTGCGAGCGGCCCAGGAGATAGGAGGAGGACCACCGTAAAATGGTGCCTCCCACTCCCAACCCCCTGAGACACCGCAGTAGGATACCATGGTCGATGGTATCAAAAGCAGCTGAGAGATCTAATAGGACTAGGACAGAGGAACAACCACTGTCCCGAGCCCGCCAGAGATCATTCACCAGTGCGACCAATGCCGTCTACGTGCTGTGTCCGGGCCTGAAACCTGATTGGTACAGGTCCAGATAATCAGTTTCCTCCAGGAACAGAGGAAGCTGATGCGCCACCACACTCTCAACAACCTTCGCCGAAAAGCAAAGGTTGGAGACTGGACGATAGTTATTTAGAACAGCCGGGTCCAAAACAGGCTTTTTGAGGAGGGGTCTCACCACCTCCTCCTTCAAGGCAGTGGGGAAGACACCCTCCTTCAAAGAAGCAGTTATTACTGCCTGGAACCAGCCTCGTGTCTCCTCCCGGGCCGCATAAACCAGCCAGGAGGGGCACGGATCCAACAAACAGGTGGTGGAACTCAGCCTCCCCATGATCCTGTCCACATCATCAGGGGAAACAGGATCGAACTCAGTCCAGATAACATTATTTATTTATTTATTTATTTATTAATGGGATTTATATCCCGCCCTATCTCCCGAAGGACTCAGGGCGGCTAACAACAATAACATATAATAAGTACAGAAATTAAGATAAAAATAAAATTAAAATCATCTGTGCAATAAATTAAAATTAAAAATTAAAAATAAATTAAAAATTGTAAATATAATTAAAATGCCTGTCAGTCCAGGTCAGCCAGGCGGAAAAGGAGTGTTTTGAGGCCGCGGCGAAAGGACTGGAGATTTTGGGCCATCCGAAGCTCAGGGGGGAGCTGATTCCATAGGACTGGCGCTCCCACAGAGAAGGCCCTCCCCCTGGGGGTCGCCAGCCGACATTGTCTAGCCGACGGTACCCTGAGGAGGCCTTCTCTGTGTGAGCATACTGGGCAATGGGAATTCGTTCCCGGTAGCAGATGGTCCTGCAAGTATCCTGGGCCTAAGCCATGTAGGGCTTTAAAAGTAAGTACCAGCACCTTAAATCTCACCCGGAGGGCAACCGGTAACCAATGCAGCTCATGGAGCAGAGGTGTTATATGGGAGTATCGGGGAGTTCCCATCACTACCCGTGCAGCCGCATTCTGCACCAGCTGAAGCCTCCGGGTGGTTTTCAAGGGCAGCCCCATGTAGAGAGCATTGCAGTAGTCTATACGGGAGGTAACGAGTGCGTGGGTGACTGTACGTAGGGCATCTCAGTCCAGAAAGGGGTGCAATTGGTATATTAGGAGAATCTGGGCAAATGCCCCCCTAGCTACGACTCCAATATGATCTTCAAAACTGAGTCGTGAATCTAGGAGGACGCCCAGATTGCGTGCTCTATCAATGGGAGGTAACATCTCTCCTCCTATAATCAAAGATGGAACCTCTTGGACTAAACGAGATGACGGTATGTATAGCCACTCAGTCTTCGCCGGGTTGAGCCGAAACCTGTTCTTTCCCATCCAAATCTGTACCGCTTCCAGGCAACGGGACATCACATTGAGGGCATCACTGGGTTGGTTTGGGGTGGAGATGAAAAGCTGGGTATCATCAGCATATTGATGATACTTCACCCCGAAGCCACGGATGATCTCTCCCAGCGGCTTCATATAGATGTTGAACAGGAGGGGTGAGAGCACCGATCCCTGAGGCACTCCACAACTAAGGGGCCTAGGGCTTGACCTCTGCTCCACTGCTAACACCGTCTGTGAACGGCCCGAGAGGTAGGAGGAGAACCACCACAGAACAGTGCCTCCCACTCCCAACCCCTCAAGGCGACGCAGTAAGATACCGTGGTCGATGGTATCAAAAGCCGCTGAGAGATCTAATAGGACCAGGACAGAGGAATAACCTCTATCTCGGGCCCGCCAGAGATCATTCACCAGTGCGACCAATGCCGTCTCCGTGCTATACCCGGGTCTGAAACCCGATTGGTACGGATCCAGATACTCAGCTTCCTCCAGGACCAAAGGGAGCTGTCGTGCCACCACGCTCTCAACGACCTTTGCAAGAAAGCGAAGGTTGGAGACAGGACGGAAGTTGTTTAAAATAGCTGGATCCAATGCAGGTTTCTTAAGGAGGGGCCTTACCACTGCCTCTTTCAAGGCGGCAGGGAAATACCCTTCACTCAGTGAGGCATTGATAACTGCTAGGAGCCAGCCTCGTGTAACCTCCCGAGATGCATAGACCAGCCAGGAGGGACACGGGTCCAACAAACATGTGGTGGCACTTAGTTTCCCCATGATCTTGTCCACTTCATCCAGAGTCACAGGATCAAACTCTTCCCAAATGTTCTCGGCCAAATTCATCATTTTCCTCTCGTCAGATACTGCGCAGTCAGAGTCCAGACCAGCCCGAATCTGAGCAATTTTGTCCACCAGATATTTACTAAATTCCTCAGCCCGTCCTTGTAGGGGGTCCTCTCCCGTCCCTTGATTTAAAAGGGAGCGGACCACTCTAAATAGGGCGGCCAGGCGGTTATCTGCGGATGCAATGAGGGTGGTGAAGTAAGCGCACTTTGCCACCCTCATTGCCACAAGATAAGATCTAGAAAAGGATCTTAACTGTGTTCGGTCAGATTCGGACCGAATGCTCAAGACGGTCCGATTCCTCCACATCAGACTCCGCCCAGTCAGAGTCCAAGCCGGCCCGGATCTGAGCGATTTTGTCCATCAGATGATGACTAAACTCCTCGGCCCGTCCCTGTAAGGGATCCTCCCTCACCTCCTGGTTAAGGAAGGAGCGAGTCACCCTAAACAGGGCGGCCGGGTGATTATCTGCGGACGCGATGAGGGCAGTGAAGTAATTAGACTTCGCCATCCTCATCGCCACAAGATAAGACCTTATAAAGGTTCTTAGCTGCAATTGGTCAGATTCAGATTGGCTGGACCTCCAACCGCTCTCTAGACCCCATCTCTGACGCTTCATCTCCCGGAGCTCTGCAGAAAACCATGGAGCCCAGCGGGATCTGCGTCGGGTCAGGGGTTGCAAGGGTACAACACAGTCGAGTGCCCTGGCAGCCGCCCTTTCCCAAGCATCCACCAAGGCATCGACTGGGCTGTGAGTGAGAGCGATGGGTATAGAACCAAGTGCCATCTAGAACTGTTCCGGGTCCATTAGGCACCTGGGGCAGAACCACCTGGTCGGTTCCGCAGCCCAGCGGCAGGGGGTGGCATAACGGAAGACCAGCCACAGGAGATGATGATCTGACCATGACAGGGGAACAATGGTTGGTGAACCCCCTCCCAGATCATCCAACCACTGTCCAGACAGGAACACCAGGTCGAGAGTGTGACTCCCCACATGAGTCGGGCCCTGAATTACTTGGGTCAGGCCCATGGCTGTCATGGAAGCCATGAACTCCCGAGCTAACTCAGACGACCCTCCCAGTGAAGGCAGGTTGAAGTCACCCAGAACTATAAGCCTGGAGAACTCCACCGCCAACCCTGAGAGGGTGTCGAGCAGCTCGGGCAGAGCTGTTGCCACACAGCTGGGCACCAGGTATGTGAGCAACAAGCCCAACTGAGCCAGAGGGCCACATCTCAGGAGGATGGACTCACTCCCGGCCATCTGGACAATGGTGGTCTCCCGCAGTCTCCCAGACAACCACCGCCACCCCACCACCCCTGCCCTGAGCCCATGGCTGGTGTAGCACACGGAAACCTGGAGGGCATAACTCAGTCAGAGGAACCCCTCCCTCCGAACCCAACCAAGTCTCCGTGATGCACGCCAGATCCGCACATTCCTCCTCGATCAAATCCTGAATGAGGGGAGCCTTGTTAACGACGGATCTGGCGTTAAAATAAACCAGCCTAAGCTCAGGGGCCTGATCACCCTCATCCCCGGGCAAAGGGGTGCTAACCGGAGGGTCGGAGCGCGCCACTGCTCGAAGACAGCGGGGGCACGATCCCAGATGTTGATGCGGCCATCCGTGCAACCACCTGCTGCCATTCCCTATCATCATGGGGATTTGAAGCCCCACCCCAGCATTCACAGAACCAGCAGCCTCCACCCCCAACCCCATCCTGTCAGGACCCCTAAGAGGCCCAGACTGAGTGCCGGTTAATAATTCCCTCCCCACCCTACTATCCCTCCCCCTCCCTAACCTTTTAAAATAACCGGCTAAAAATGTATCAGGGACCTCTTAACACGTCTCAACCCGAGGCCCCTATCTAAGCCCAGCCACCTCTCGGAGTCCCAACAATTGGGCTCGTCATTAAGGGGAGTGTGGAAAAAGGCAGTTGGTCATACCCAGGAGGGAGGAACCCCCCTGAGGGCATACAAATCAGCTCCAGAGTAACGGAAACAAACCATGCAACAATAAAAATGTCCACATAGGGCAGATATTACAAATATTTACAATGGGTAGTTTGATGGAATGATGATATTCAGATGAAATAATATTGAGTCCAGTAGGTATGTCTCTCAGTCCACTAGTCCAGCTCAGCTCTCACCTGAGATGGCGATCAGAAAGGAAGCCCCAGCCGTCCTCTCACTCCGGTTGAGGAGTCCAACCTGGGGTGGACAGAGCAAGGAGTCCCCAGCCAAGCCTACCCCAACTGGTCTCTCACACCAGTCGGGCGGTTGATAACCAATCCAAGACCGTCCTCCCACCACGGTCAGGTCCCAGGCCCAAGCCAGACTGTCAATGGGGAGATCTTGATTCCAGCTGGGCATTAAAATGGCCATAATACCTGCCTGCCAGCACAGGAAGTAAGCCAGGTCACGGCCAATCTTCGGGCCGCCGGCCACTGTCGCCATTCTGGAGGGGGGGGCAAAAACATCCTCTCCCACAAGCACCCGCCCACTAGTCCAAACAATGTTACAGCAGCGAGCAAAAAGCATTCCCGGCAGTAATTTAATAATTCAGGCATCCCCCAACAAGTCCACCGTGGCGGGGCAAAAACCGAGTCTGATGTCCGGGCCAAAAAGCCACTGCCGCCATCCGGAAGGAGAGGGAGGGCTTCGTGCTGCTGAAAATGGCGCCTGCCAGCTGACAACAGTCCCAGCTCCCGATCAAGTTTCCAGCCGATCAAATCATTGCTGCTGCCCCTCCGTACAAGCGGGGAGTAACCACGGCGAGAAGACAGATGAAGGACACCTGCAGCAGTACAGCATTGCTCTCCAGGCCGGTAGGCCAGCGCCATCCGAAGCGCCGCTATCCGAAGGGGGAGGGGGGCTCAGTGCCGCCAAAAACAGCGCCCAGCAGACATCTCTGTGTCCAACCCCCCCAGAATCGCCCCACCATACCGTGCCACGGCTGGGCCTCCCTAAACTGAGCCATTTAGGACCCTTGTGGAGCGCACGTAGCTCAAGCTGCAGCCGCCATCTTGGGCAAAAAAAAACAAAAAAAACTTATGGGTCTGACCCACTACTATGAGGGGTCCGGGTGCCTTTTTAGGGGGAGGTCTTAAAGTGGAGGCTCAAAAAGGTTTTAGTAAGCTTCAATGGAAAACCGGGTGAATTTTTCCCAAAGGTCTGGGGAGTTTCAATTCCACTGTGACCGGGTTAATGATTCTCACAATAGGGAAAGGTCCCAAGAATTTTGGTCCTAATTTCTTGTTGAGTAGTTTAAGGCATAAGTATTTGGTTGACAAATAGACCTTTTCCCTAACTTGGAATGTTCTTTGGGGAGCTCTCTTTTTGTCAGCTTGCTTTTTATAGGTCTCAAAAGTCTTTTTTAAGGCCACCTTTATATTTTTTCAAACTTCTTCCCAACCCCTCACCCATTCTTTAAATGTCTGGGAAGTGGAGGGCAACTGAGGGTATTCTGGTATGGGGTTGAATTCTTTCCCTGTGGCTACACAGAAATGAGTGTATCTGGTACTGCTATGTACTGAATTATTGTAAGCTACCTCTGCGAAAGGGAGGAGATCAGTCCAGTTTGTTTGTTGGTAAGAGATGTAGCATCTAAGATATTGTTCCACCATTTTATTGGCGGATTCTGTGGCTCCATTAGTAGCTGGGTGAAAAGCAGTTGATAGGCCTTGAGATGATCCAATTAATGTAAGAAAACTTCTTCAAAATTTTGCTATGAGCTGCACCCCTCTGTCTGAAATTATTTGCTTAGGGGCACCATGTAGTCAGTAGATATGTTTTTGGAACAACTTGGTCAGGCATTGAGCCGATGTAAGTCCTTTGCAGGCGATCAAATGAGCCTGTTTTGAAAATAGGTCTATCGCAGACCAAATGACAGTATTTCCTCTACTGTCAGGTAGGTCTACTATAAAGTCCATAGCTATTTCTTCCCATGGTTGAGAAGGTTCGGCCACCAGTTGCAGTAACCCAGGGGTCTTTCCTGGGATTCTTTTCATGGTGGCACATACAGTACAGCTCTTGACATAGTTTCTTACGTCTCGTTTTAGTCCCGGCCACCAAAATTGCCAGCGAGTGAGATGTAGAGTTTTTAGATATCCAAAATGTCCAGCCTGTTTGACATCATGGCTGTGTTTGAGGGCATTAAAACAAAGAGCTTCAGGCAAGTACAACTTTCCCCTCTTGTAAGCCAGACCATCCCTGCATGTTAGGGATGTCTGATTGTCTTTAAACCATTGATCAGTGAGAAGTTCTCGCTTTATTTTCTTTACCCCGGGGTCATCAGGATTTGGGATCCTGTGAGGTGTGAGTTGGGCCGCAGTTTGTGGACTGGGGATAATTGCCTTGTTAACTTCTTCATGTTCGCTTTTGTACTGTGACAATCAGGAAACCACATCAGCTAGGAGGTTTTTTTCTTCCTAGTATGTACTTTAGAGTAAAGTTAAAACAGTTGAAGTACTGTGCCGATCGTACTTATTTTGGGGACAATTTGCAGGGAGTTTTAGTGCCTCTAAATTTTTGTGATCTGTCCATACTTCAAAAGGCACCTTGCTCCCTTCTAAATAGTGTCGCCAGCTTAATAGCCCCCACCTAATAGCAATGGCCTCCATCTCCCAGACTGTCCATCTCCTCTCGCTGTCAGTAAATTTCTTAGAGGTGTAACCACAAGGTTGCAGGACCCTACTTTTATTCTTTTGCATCCCACCAGGCTCAAGGTTGATTCAGCCTTCCATCCTTCCGAGGTAGGTAAAATGAGGACCCAGATTGTTGGGGGCAATAAGCTGACTTTGTAATAATGCCGCTTGGGGGGCACGAAAGCCCTAATAAGCAGGCATATACATAGAATGAAGGCTATTGCTAAGCACATTTGATTTGTGCTTAGATTGTAAGCTGCCCTGAGTCTTCGGAGAAGGGCGGGATATAAATGGGATTAAAATAAAATAAATAAATAAATAAACACAGCTCCGACTGCCACATTGCTGGTGTCAGCTTGAATTATGAAGGGTTCCCCTGGGCAGGGGTGCTTTAGAACCAGCTCAGCAGCAAATAGCCTTTTTAAATTCTTGAAAGCTGTCTGACAATTCATAGTCCATGCTAGTGGTTGGCCAGGTCATGGTTTACCCCCTCCCTTATGTTTTGAGTATTTCTGTAAGAGGTAGAACAATCTAGGCAAAAGAGGGAATAAATTGACGGTATAAGTTGGCAAACCCTAGGAAGCTCTGGAGCTGTTTGCGGGTCTTTGGGGGCTGCCATTCAATTATCGTTTTTACTTTGGCTGGGTCTATTTCAATACCCTCACTGGAAATTCTATAGCCAAGAAAATCTAATCAGGTTTGGTGAAATTCACATTTCAACAATTTGACATAAAGTTTGGCATTCAATAGTTTTTTTAACACTTCTCTGACCAGTTTTATGTGGTCAGTCATATTCATGCTGTATATCAGGATGTCATCAAGATACACCAGGACCCCTTTGTATAGGTGATCATGTAGGACCTCATTGATCAACTGCATAAATATGGTTCGGGCCCCTTGCAGTCCAAATGGCATGACTTTGGACTGGTAGCTTCCCAAGGGGCAGTTGAAGGCTGTCTTCCACTCATCCCCCTCCTTTATTCTCACCCGGTAATATGCTTCTCTCAGGTCTAATTTAGTGAAGACACTCCCCTTCACCAGGTGAGTTAGTAAGTCTTTCAGAGGGGGAGAGGGTATTTATTTTCCACACTCACAGCATTAAGACTCTTATAGTCTATGCAGAGACAAAGAGACCCACCTTTTTTCTCTTTGAACAACACAGGGGCACCCATGGTTGACTTGGCCCACTCAATGAACCCCCTCGGTAGATTTGTATCCACATATCGCTGCATATCTTCCATTTGAAAGGGGGGACATATCGTCCTTTCTTGGTCGGGGAAGTTTGCCCCCTGGTAACAGTTCAATGGAACAATCATCGGGATGGTGAGGAGGCAAGGTATCGCATTCTTTCTCACTAAATGCCTCCGCTAGGTCCTGGTACTTGCTGGGGATGAGCAGCTCACTGGGTGGCCGTAAGACTGCCATGTGCGCTCGCTCATTGGGTGGGCTAAATTCTTTTGTAACATCGGTTGAATCAATGGGGGGATTGGGCCCTATGGTTAGTCTCACAGTTCTCATTCCTTTTTCCCATCAGATAAATGGCTTCCATTTGTCTAGCCAGGCTAGTCCTAGAATCACAATTTCAGACATTTTTGGAGCTACCAGGAAGTGAATAAACTCCCAGTGCTTGCCTATTTCTAGGCGTAAGAGCTCTGTTAATTGTGTGACTAAAGTCCCTCCCATTAGGGAGCCATCGGCTTGCTCAAACCTTACAGGTTTGGAGATCAGCTTAGCCCGTATGCCCCGTCTCAAGACACATGACAGGCTAATGATGCATCAGGAGCAGCCAGTATTGACTAGCACTTTCAGGTCTACTTGTGCCCCTAACTTAGAGTTCATGAGTTTAGCAGGCAATAAAAAAGGTGGGACATGTCGACTCACCATCGGGTCATTCTTCCCTTCATCAACATTGTCAAAGCTAGGTAAAGTGGGGGCGGGTCTGGTCAGTGGGCCAGCATCCTCCTGGGTGGGGGATGTAACCTGGGTAACAGGCTCCTGGGTAGTCCAGTTGGACTTTTCTCTCAGTGGCTGCTGTGCGGGTTTCTTCCTCATTGTTGGTTCCAGTCTACTCTGCTGTTGCGGGAAAGGAACTGGGCAGTTCGCTGCTCGATGTCCCTGCTGTCCGCATCAAAAGCACTTGATCAGCAGACATGTAGTTGGTCTAGGTCTTTTGGCAGTAGCAGTAGTTGGGGGTTTTCAGGGGGGTGGTAGCCATTTGGGTCCTGGCTTTCGCACAGCTTCAGGTGGGAGAGGCTTCTTATAGCAGGCAAGCTGGATATCTTATTTCACTGCTGCCTGATACCATTCATGCAGCTAGTCAGGCACAGCTCAGTAGATACATGCCTGAGAAAGATGGTTGTCTAACCCTTCTCTAAAAAGTTGAATTATGGATTGCTCAGGCCATCTCTCTATCTGACCGGCCATCTTTCAAAACTCCCGCATGTACTCTAGGGCAGGCCGGCCAACGTGCTTTATCTTATGGATTTTTTCTTCTGCTTTGAGGGCAATAGATGGGTCCTCAAATCTTTCCCTCAACCCCAGGAGGAAAAGGTGGGGGTCCTCCAATTCAGGGGCCTGCTCGTTATATAAATTGTTCAACCACTTGGATGCTTCTCCCTCTAGGCTGGATGCAATCATATCGACCATAGCACCTGGGTCCAGGTAGAGATGGGCCCAGCATTTCAAGTGAGAGTGTACTTGGTTAAGGAAGAAAATCAGTTTCTCTGGGTCCCCATCAAAGGTTGCTCTGAAGGGTGGGCTCATCATTGGTTGTTGTGGCCCCCATTGCTGCTGGCCCCACCCTGGTTGTTGGTTCAATGACTGCCAGGGCCCCCATTGCTGTTGTTGTGCCCCCAGTTGCTGCTGGACCCCTCCAGGTTGTTGATTCAATGGCTGCCAGGGCCCTCAGTGCTGCTGTTGGAGCCCCAGATGCTGTCTGCCCCATTGGTGCTGCTGTAGGCCCATGGGTTGCACGTTTGGGCCCTGCTGCAGCCTCCCCTGCTGTGGTTGTCTGAGGGGAGGGTGCTGTTGGTCAGCGGGAAGTTGTGGCACCACCTGCTGTTGTAGGCCCCTCAATGGCTGTTGGATAGATGGGGGTTGCTCTTGTCTACTCTGGATTTTGGCTGCAGGGAATGGTAGTGCCCTCTGCTGCTGATCTACTAAGAGACGTGTTAGTCTCAAATGCTGTGGCACCTCCCTCACTTGTGGGCCCCTCAGTGGTTGCTTGGCACTCGGGGGTGGTGACCATTCTCCATGGGATTGTCGTCCCCCAAGTGGCTGTTGCTCTCCAGGCTTCTGCACCACCCCAATCTGTTGCAAGGCCTCTATTGGCTGATTTAGGCTCAGAGGTTGCTGCCCCTCCTTCTGTGGGGGTTGCCATACTCCCCACTGCTGAGGGGGCCCTAGGTCCTCTTCCTCTGTGGGACTGGAGGGCCTAGCAGGGAACTCCAGGGGTTGGAGGGCCGTTAGTTCTGCAAAAATGGGGCTGGGAGCCTCTTTTGGCAGGAGCTGTTCTGTGCTTCTCACTTCTAGTTCTTCAAACCTTTCTGCTAAATTGTCAATTGATTGGCAGATGGATATTTCCACTCAACTGAGTATTCAATCTCAGCTGGCCTGGCCACTCTCCACCGGTCTGGGGAATACGATGTGCAGGAATCTCTTTGTTGTCACCCCACCTCCTCTGCCTTTGAAGCCCAAGGCTGCTTCGAGGTGCCTGGAGTCTCCACTGGGCTTAATTCACTCTGATGACCAGACCAATTCTTCTGGTTGTTGGGGTCTATCTTCCAGCTGGGAGGATTGGGTCTAGCTCCCAGCTGAAACTCTTTCCCTGCTGGCTTCTTTGCTGGCCCTTCCCCCGCTGGGGTGGCTGCTGGTGCCGGGGAGCTGGCTTCAGACAATTTTTCTTCCTCCATGATGGGATCTTCCCCAACTCTTGCCAGACTGTCTCCCAAGCTTGGAGACAGTGATGGAAGGTCGGGAACCCCTAGTTAGTTTGTAAAGTAGGAGGATTCCAGCTTGATGACAAGTTGCTGACGTATAAGCTTTTCAAGTGACTCTGAGGCATTGTTTACCTTAAAAGTCCTTTATTAGCCCAATATACCAGCAAATGCTTGCTTGAGGAAGCTGGAATCTGAATCCCTTTCCCTTTTCACGATATATTAAACACAATTCTCCACCTTTCTATTTTTGTCATGAATCACATTCTCCAATTAATTTGAAGGATCAGTTTCTCTTCTGTTAGACAACCCACCAAGTTCTTATTTCCTTTTATTTCAGATGGCCTTGAGGTACAATCCTCCTCCTCCCTCCTCCCAGCCATGATCCTAGCTCTTAAAGGAATACACAAGTACAACATATGAAATAGCTGCTTCTTCATCTCTTGTCAAGCAAGAACATTTGATGTTAGCAGCATTGACAGTTAAATTCGCACGATCCCCTTTTGGGAAATTGAGTTCTGCTGTCCTCCAATTTACTCAAGGGTTCCATCTCTTTAGCCACTCCAGCCCTAGGATCATTGGGCATTCCGTGTCTGGGGTCACTACAAGTGTTCTGTCTTCCTCATGGGTCCCCAGGGATAGATGGATTGGTAAAGTGGTTAGGGTAGCAGGCACCCACCCACACTATGGACCCATCTAACTGGCTGAACGACATCGGCTGTTTCAGCCTCCTCACCAGGATGCCCAGGTTCCCCACTAGGGTCAGGCTGATGAGGCAGCGAGTGCAGCCAGATTCTATTAAGGCTTTTACCTTGACAGCTTCAGACATGGAGGGGGCCAATATCATCACTTGAGGATGTCTTGAGGATGGGCGTGATGGGTCCACTTACCAGGAGTTCACCCTCTGAGTTGTCCAAGGATTCTGCTCTCCCTGCAGTGTAGGCTGGAGTTCCCTGCCCACGCATGGCAGACGGTGGGGACTCTACAGCCTCTGTTGCTATCATAGCGGTTTCTCATGGTTTGGCTAGGGACTTCCCTGATTTTCTAGCCAGTGATCAGTCTGGGTTGCATTGAGGAACTTTCAAGCTGCACTCTATGGCACAGTGTCTATATTTCCCACATTGGAAACAGCCTGTTGATTTCTTGGCTGTGGGTGGTGGTTTTGCTGGTTTGTGTGATGGCTCAGGAGGGGAGCAGCCCCACAGTTTTCTCTGGCAGTACCTCTTCCATAGGTCGATCTCTTGCTTCCTCCGCTAGGATGTACCATTCGTCGAGTTGGCGTGGGTCCCCTCGAGGCAGGCAAGCATCATACAGGTCATAGTTTAGGCCATCTTTGAAGTGGCTAACTGGTCTTCTGGCCAGTTCAGCTTGTTGGCGATGGCCTGGAATTCTTGTGTACATTCGGCTACCGAGCATCTGCCCTCCCTCATTGTTTTGATTCTCTCAAGGACTTTTCAGTCAGCCAGGGGGTCCTCGAACTGCCTCCTCAGAGAAGGCATGAAATTGTGGAGCTCTGGGGCATCGGAATCATGCAGGTTCACCATCCAGTCTGTGGCCGCCCCGTCCAAAGCAGATTGCACAATACAGATGCAGGCTTTCTCGCTGGGGATGTCTCGCCCATACTCTTCCATGTAGTTAAGGACTTGGATTAGGAAGAACCCCAACCATTGCAACTCCCCCCTGAATTTTGCGTCCAGCAGCGGGAATCTTTGGACAGATCGGTACCTTCACCGCTGGTGGTATTGTCTCCCATCCTGATTGTCATCTGTGGCTTGGCAGGGAGTGGGGGCTGCTGAAATGGTAACTGCTGTCTCAGTGGATGTCCCCGGGACTTCAGCATTCAATTACCCCTCAGTGTCTCACTGGCTGTGGTCCAAGGTAGTGTTGTGACCTCGGGGTTCAGGTTTCTCACCTCCAAGAGAGCCAAGGCTTTTTTTCATCAGGTCAATAGCTTTCTCTAGGATCCAATTTGAGTGCTGTGTGTGATCTCCTTCCTCTTTGCTAAGGTGAAGGGATCTCTCCATTTCTTGCTTCCATCCAGGTTGGTAGCTACCACATCTCAGGGTCATCTTGCTTGATCTTTTCTCCTACTCGTCTTCCTTTCCAATGCCCATCAACCACCGAGGTTTGTGGCTGCATGTCTCTCCCACTTCTTCTGTGGAGGACATCTTGGAACCCAACAGTTATTATTATTATTATTATTAATTTTATTTGTATACCGCCCTTCTCCCGAAGGACTCAGGGCGGTGAACAGGGCAATACATGTTAAAAAGACAGAATACAAAAATTAAAAAAGATTAAACAAAGTGCCCAGAACTCTTAAATAGATTAAAACACATTTAAAAGTAATAAAAACCCAACCCCCTCCCATCAGGCTAGGCCAGCTTGTTCAAAGAGATACGTCTTTAGATCGCGCCGGAAGGAGCGAAGGTTGGGCGCCATCCGGAGCTCAACCGGAAGACGGTTCCATAAATCCGGCGCGCCCACAGAGAATGCCCTCCCCCTGGGGGCCACCAGTCGGCATTGGGCGGAGGGAAGTTGATGCCGGCCGCAGGTGCTCCCCAAGGTATTCCAGACCCATGCCATGTAGGGCTTTGTAGGTCAATACCAGCACCTTGAACCTCACCCAGAAGACAACTGGGAGCCAATGCAGCTCACGGAGCAGAGGTATAACATGGGAGTATCGGGAGACTCCCAACACAACTCTCGCGGCTGCATTCTGTACCAGTTGGAGCCTCCGAGTGGTCCTCAAGGGCAGCCCCATGTAGAGTTGGCAGGGTCCCGGCCAGAGGGAGGGCTCCCCCTTTGTGGTGGGTTCCTTCTTCCCTGCCTTGTGGTCCGACATAGTATTTTTTGCAAAGTCCCCTGGTAAGGGTATTTCTTCCAGGTAGACTATTACTGCAGGTCCTGTCTAATGTCAGGACCCACTTCAAACCCACATCTTAAGAAAGCAGAAATCCTGGAAACAGTTTCTTCCAACAGGAACTTTTATTAAGAGTAGGTGATAGCAAGCATAATAGACAGGATCTGAGATTTCCCACGCAGAGCAATAGGTTAAAGTATCCCCAAACTAGGCCCCACCCCATAATCCGCCCTTCCAGTATGGGACAGCCAATCCCCAGGTGTTAAGTCCAGCATGGTAAAAGGGGAGATAACATTGGCCCATCTCCAGCTCACATAGCGATGGATCGGTGGCTTATTCATCCCTTCCTCTGAGAGTGTAGAAATAAACCAGGCACTGGGTTACATTCCTTATTCCCTCCTTTGTTCTAGCTGACAGTTTAGGAAGATAAAGATCAGAGAGAGATAGTGCAGGAAACAAATTGTTACTTTGTAGTGAGCAGAGGACACAGGGGCAATAAAATGAAGCAAAAGGTTACATTGTAGCAAATAGAAGAAGAGAAAGCAATAACCCTGCAGACATATCCCCCCTCCCCCTTGAGTATGGCAGAACCCAGGGAAAGGTGAGATTTGGGCTTAAATCAGAGGGGATAGAAATGAAATAGGAATGGGTTCTGTCAGTATCTCTGTGTTAAGTAATTACAGTATTCATAAGCTCCATGTATAGACTAAAATATACTTGACTGCTTATAACAATTTGATTCAGTGCTGATCTATGTTTATCTGGGGGAGAAAAAGTTTTTTATTTCTATTTTTAATTCCTTTTCTTCTAGTACTGTTCTATGGAACAAACGTCTACAGGTACAGATGCAGAGTATGTACAACAATTCTACGATCTTCTCACTGCCTCCATTGATATATCTAGAGACTGGGCAGAAAAAATCCCAGGATTTACTGATCTCCCTAAAGAAGATCAAACTTTACTCATAGAATCAGCTTTTTTGGAACTTTTTATATTGCGGCTATCTATAAGGTACATCTGAGACTCAATAGTGGAAAACTCATTATTGTATAATTTGCTTGAAAAAAACATTAAAATAAAATATTTGTTTTATGGATTGATAACTTACAACCCATCTTGTTTATATAGATAAGCTGCTGTTTTTCCTCTTGTTAGGATGGTTTTGTGGGATATTTAAGCAAGTAGGAGTGGATGAAGCAGAATTCTGGAATAATAATCAAACGCCTTATTGGGCTAGTTTATACATGCAGTAGATCATATAGTAAAACTAATAATCAAATCTTTCCTTCGTCTTTCACTGAGATGAGAACATTCACTGGAACCATTAACTGCCTTGTATAACTTATGGTGAGACCTGGCTATAGGTAGTATGATTCTGCTAGTTCTCTTAAATGTTTTAGAAGTTTTAAAAAAACAACTTTAAATAGTAATAACTATTCTTTAAATAGTTGTACTATTGCTTTAAAAAGACAGTAGTACTATTGATATTATAACTCTGAATAAGATCTGTATAAGCTTGCAATTTCCCAGAAGGAACAAAATGGAGCTTCTCTACCCACAGTGCTTCTGGATTTCCGAATGGTAGGGTGGAGTCTTTGAATGATTATGTTTAGTATGCCAGTTGCAACAGTTCCTGAAGTGGTTGGATATGGCAATACTTCCTGATGCCATGGTTACATCCCAATTTGATCAATGAAATGATGCTATCCTAAAAGAATATTTCAATGGTTAAATGAGTATCAAATGTACCACTAAAGCTGCTAAATGGTATGGAATACTTAAAAAAGTGTTGAAACACCTGCACGGGTTCTTTACTATTTTCTGGGTACAATTTAAGATACTGCTTTTAATATTTAAAATAGCTTGGCAATCTAAGAAGCTATAGTATCTCTCTCAATATGAACCTACAGTATTTGGATATTTAGGAGACATATTGTAGCTTTTGGGCAAATTGATTCATTAGGCATATGAGAAAGAGTTTTCTTTCTCTTTAGGCTTTCACAATAGTCAAAGCCTTTCTCTTCACTATGTCTTTGGAATTTGAATTTTAATTGTTTTTATTAGATTCTCTGTTTTCCATTCTTAGTCACTTTGAATAACCTTGGGAAGAAAAACAGGAATAATATTTAGTTCACTGACTGACTGATTGACTGACTAATCATCTGGATATTATTGTTGGTGTTATTAATGTTATTACATTATTATAACATACTAAGTATTTTGTTGTAAGGATTTGATTTCATGGAAGAACATTAAAACATGTGACTTACCTATCTGAAATGATACCATCCAGGAATATATTTGTAACTATCTATATAAGTGAGTGGCTGAAATTTCAAGTCCATCTAAGTTCATCTTCCAACTGGCTCCATTTTTTTTATCTCCAATCAGCTGCTCTGTCAATCCACCAACATAGGTAGAAGAACACTCAGAATTTCACCCTAAATAGCTACAATTATATTCAGTTATTATCCTAATAAAGTGGGTGTGAGATCAGCTTGCTTTAATGCCCTAAATATAACATATTTCAAAATAAAAAACATGTATGGATCTATTGTGGTATTTAGCTAATGTGCATTATGCAGCAGGATATATATTGAAAAGTTAGCAGTATTCATAGTGTATGTCTTCTTTTTTATCATTGAAGATCTGACATTAGTGAAGACAAGCTTATTTTCTGCAAAGGGCTTGTACTTCATCGACTTCAGTGCCTTCGTGGATTTGGGGAGTGGCTTGATTCAGTTAAAGATTTTTCTTTAAATTTACAAAGCCTCAACCTTGACATCCCAGCCTTAGCATGTTTGTCAGCTCTAAGTATGATTACAGGTTAGTATTCTTTTGATTCAAAATAATTTTGCTTTATGGATATTTATATTCCACCATATGTGAGTAAATTTCCATCTTAATAAATTCCAAAAAAATGTATCCCTATGATGTAATTTAAAATTTTAAATTACATTAAAATACATTACACCTTTTTAATAATCAGACTTAAAAAAAATAAAAATTACAATATGAAGTGTACAGATTATATGAAAGATTCAACTGAATTCATTTTGCTAAGTTTTCCAGGACATCACAGCACCATTAATATAATATCGTAACTGGTGAAATATTGCATATCCTCAGCCTGAGCTTCCAATTTTCTGGCTACTGCTGGTACAAGGCTTAGTTATCTTTATGACTTTGAGTCTTAAGGACTCTGACAGTCTTTAAGAAGGACCTGGAGACCTAGTTCTTCACTCAGGAATTTGGCCAGGAAGTTAGATATGCTTGACTATACAATATGAGTTGTGTGGTGCAGTATGTTTTTACTTTATTATGTGTTCTTATTTTTATCATTTCCCATGTATTTAATGTTTTGAATACAGTATTTTTCATTTGCTCTACAGGCATATTTGGCGAATGAGTGATATACATTTATTTAAAAAATATGTGTGCACATATATAAATAAAGAAACATGCATATATAAAAGCAAATCATTCAGAAAGAACACTTATGGGATGGAAAGCAAATGAGAGAAGCTTTCCTGGAACAGGAAGGTAGAGAGGCACAGCAGCAGAATTGGGTAGATGTAGCAGTCTCTAGTCCGATCAGAATACTTTTCATGATGTTGCCAAACTGGACAATATTTAGCAGGATTTTCTTCAGATGCTTAGAATCAAGTAAGTATGAGCATATGATAAGAATAGCTTAAGTCTTAAGTCTGGATATCCTCAAAGGAAGATATTTATAGAAATCTGCATTTAAATTAAACTTGTGAACATTTTGCCCCAGGACATACCTATACTGAAATATAAACCTGTTATTAGTTTTATACCCATCAAGTGTTGAACATTGGAATGCATCTAGCAAAAGGGTGGAGATTCAACAGCAATACTCTTGATATCACTCTGATCACTTCTCCTTCCCGTCCCAAAGGACACCACTGATATCAGTTTAACTTCAGTACAAAAGAATCCTAGAGTCATATTTTGTGTGTGAAGGTGTGAAGTTAATTTGCCTCCTTGTGGTGCACCATGGATTAGTGTGACAGTGTGAACTTAATAAAGTAGCAACTGAGGGCAGCCAGACTACTCTGTAGGTTTTCCTGGCTCTCTAAATACATGGCAACAAAAAAAATGGACCTTTTCAGGCCCAAATGATAAAAGAGATTGGTAATTGTGGGATGGTCTCACGAGGTCGATGGATCGTTAAGGTGCTTCCAAGTGAAAGGCATAACGCAGAGATGCAATCATATGAAGCTTTATTTAACGATAAAGTAAATAGAAAGAGTTTCCTGGCATGGAGGCCTCCATGCCTGGATTGTAAGCTAGCAGAAGAGAGAACAGAGAGCAAGCAAGCATAGCATAGCTGGACTAGACTAGACAAAGAGCAGCCCCTGAGGTACCTAAGTACCCTCTTAACAGCAGTCCAGTGGAATTCCTTTGGGTGTTCCACATGCCTGGACAATAGATTCACAGCTAAAGCTATGTCAGGCCTGCTCCAATTGCTGATGTATAGCAAGGAGCCAATCACAGATCTGTAAAGCGTGTTATCTGTGAACTCAGGACCGTCCTTGTGAGTGTGATTGTAATAGTCACTTTGTATCGGGCTACGCGTTGGGTTAGATTCTGCCATTTTGCATTTGGACAATAACTCCTCTATCTTTTCTTTCTGAGATAGAGCGAACCCTTTGTGGAGCAACCATGTATTTCCCCCTTCCTGCTGGTAGCCAGGAGGGGCCCTCACATAGATCTGCCAGTCCAAGTTGGTGTGGAGGTAAGCTGTCTGGATGTCGAATTGGAAGACTTCCTCCCCCAGAGCGGCTGCAGTTACGAGGGCGGCTTTGACGCTCTCTGCCCGGACGTTTGGAGAGTAGGTCTCCCCGTAGTCCTCCATGTAGCACTGGGCGAACCCCTGAGCTACCAAATGGGCCTTATACAGGTAGAGGCCATTGGCAAGTGGTTTGGCCTTGTAAACCCACCTTGTGCCAATGACTTTCCTCTCCTTTGGTGGTTGCTGGGGGGTGAAGACCTTGAGTCTTCTTAGGCTGTCCATTTCCTTCTCCATCGTGAGCTGCCATTTCTCCTGTTCTTTGATGGGCAGCTCCTGGATGTCAGAGAAGGATTTTGGGGTGACCACAACGCTGTTGACAGATGCGATGTGCCCAATGTCGATTCTCTTTGGTGGGATCCCTTTGTTGGATCGCTTTGATCTCCAGACCTTCTGCCACTCACCACCCTTTTCTTCTGTGGGTCTCTGAGGCATCGCTGGGGGTGAAGACAGCGTGTCTTCCCCCTTGGGAATGGACGGCTCATCCTCCCCATCTGATCCAGGTAGGATGACATCTTTGTCTTGTTCCTCACTTTCGTCGGTGGCAGGGTAGGTGGTCGTCTCAGGTGATGTCGTGGTTGGTGTGTCCTTGCTGGGTCGGTTGATATATGGGCTCAGATCATTTGAGTGGATCTGGGTCCAATTGGAGTCCTCTTCGAAGGAGGCAGATTGGGAAGTCACAATCCTGCCCCCTTCTCCCAGGAAGCGGTAGGCCTTGGAGCCAGGAGCATAGCCCAAGAACCTCAGTCTCTGGGAGACAGATCTCCCCTTCTTCTGCAGCTGCTTGGGGATGTGCACCCAAGCGTAGGAGCCAAACACACGCAAGTGTCCCAGACTTGGTTTCCTACCATGGACCAGGAAATATGGGGTCTGGTTCACAACACTGCTTCAGGTGCGGTTTAAGGTGTAATTGGCGTATTTCACCGCCTCTGCCCAGTAAGATTCTGCGACCCCAGCGTCCGCAATCAGACTATGCACCATAGTTTGCAGGATTCCATTTCTTTTCTCTGCTACGCCATTTTGAGCAGGGGTGAATGGTGCAGTAAGAAAATGGCAGATGCCCTTACGCCTTACCCAGTCCTGGAATTTTCGAGACATGAACTCAGCCCCGCGGTTGCTCTGCAGTTGTGCGATCTTGGTCTTATACTGGGTCTCTACAAAGTTGTACAGTGATTTTATAGCGTCAAAGGCTTCGGATTTTTCTGTGAGGGTATACACGTGGCCGTACCGTGAAAAATCATAATAACCGCCAAAGTTCACCAGCTGTGAGTCCATCTGGAATGCTGGAGTACAAGTTAGTATCCAGTGAACTCAGTAGAGTGGTATATGCTTTCCTATGATACCACTCTTCTTGGGGTCCCCAGGGAAGAGGTGGGGGGTCCAGAACCATCTCTAGAGTCCCTTGCTCTAATAGATATACCTGCACTTCTTTATTCCATCTGCTGAAATTCCCCCCCCCCAAGCTGTAGTTTCTCAAAATTATTTGAGAAAGCAGGGGCAGATAGAGGGGAATCTTTCATAGCTCTATATGCATTGTTATAGATCTGTGAACTTTCCATTGATGTGAATGGAAGAGGGATCCCTCTGCTAGAAGGTGGTGGTATTTTTCTCTGATTTTTGGATAGCTCCGAATGAGCATGCTCGGAGTTGGGGGCGGGGTTCATTTGTGCCCATGAGGCAGAGGGAGCGCTTCCTGCTTCTGTAGTAGGCCCAGGAATTTGGGCCTGAAAAGGGACTGAGGGCCGCAAAAGCTCCGAAGATTCCTCCTGAAGCTCCCCCCCGGCACTGGAATACTCACCGGGGGGCGAAGATCGCAGGATGGAGGCTGGATGGTACATGGATTGCCCGGATTGCCTGAATTGCCCTGAGAAGCCCATCGCTGGTCCTGAAGAACCTGGGGGTGGCTGAAGACAGATCTGGAGGGGGGCCCTCTTCCAAAGCCCCCCCCGAAGACCATCTGGCAAGCAGGGCGACTGGGCGGCAGCAAAAAGTAGGCTGGGGGCCCCGGGGGTTCACTGGGGGCCCTCTGGGGTTGCAGGACATAGTTGGAAGGCTCCAGGCTGGACGCCTCCCAACAGTTAGGCCCCGGGGAGAGGATTGGAGGCCTTGGGTGGCGAGGGAGGCTGGCTACCCCCGATGTTGAGGCTGAAGTCATTTTAGCCTCCAGAGCTGCAAGCAGGGTCCGGATAGTTGCTCCAATCTCTGCTGCAGTAGGCTCGGCTGGGCAGGCTTTGGGGGCATCACAGGCCTTGAGGCTTTCTGGTGGGGAAGACCAGGGGGTTTCCATGCCGCTTTGGCTGGATGCTACCGATTGCTGGGCCTCCAGGCTTGGTTGAGGCCTATCTTTATCAGACCATGTGGGTGTCCTGGGGGCCGCCATCTTGTTTCCGGTTGCCCCAGGAAGCTGTTGGTCACAGTTTGGCGGGAAATTTCACGCCAAAAGCTCTGGGGTCCCGGGGTCACTCAGGGTGGCCAGCGCCATGTTAGGGGGCCTCGTGGGCGCTGGGGAAGGACTCACCCGGTGTCCAGAGGCCTCCTGCGCTGGCATCCCCCGTGGAGAGGCTTGTGGTGTCCTTTGTGCTGCAAGAAGCGTTAGTAGCAGCTCCTTGCGTTCCTGGTCAGTCATCTGGTCCACGCGGCACCTGTCTTGGGCCTGGGCCGTTTCTGCTGCGTCTGGGCAGTCTTGGGTGGACTGCAAGCCTTCCATGCTTCCCTCTGTGGCTTGCAGTTGTAGGGAGGCATGCGAAGGGGTCCCTGGTGCTCCGCTGGGTCCTTTGAGGGAATAGAGGTCATCTGTGCTCTCACCTGGAGTGGAGCTTGCGTCAGGGGCTGGATGCAGGGCAGCTGTCTTTAATTGAAGACTCCTTGTCAAATTCATCAGTAATATTATTTGAATTTGCCAAATCAATGTCAAGGGGCTCAGTAGATCCAAGAACCAATATGTTTCTGAACTTTTATTGGACAGTAACATAGACATGGCCATCCTCCAAGAAACACACATAGAAAACAAAAGAACCGTAACTCAGAAGAGGCAAGATTCATGGCTACAACCTGTTGGGAGCCACCTGCCACCATGGGTATGGTATTACTACTTATGTTAAAAAGAATGTAGAGAATGCCTCCCTGTTGTCAGCCTCTACAAACAATGTACACTAAGTAGTTTCCAAACTAGGCAATCTAATAATAGTGAACATCTATATACCACCTCTGATAGCATCAAGCTGCATCAAAACAATTCATGCAGGTGATTTCAATCGCCATCACATTAATACTTTTCCACTGATGACAATGGCAAATAATTGTCCATCTGAACAGCAAAGTCCAACTGATTTTCAACACTAAAAAGAAGGGCACGTTTAAATCAGTGGCATGGAACTGCAAATCCAGACATATGCATTATCACAGAAGGCCCAAACTCTCAGCCAATTTCCATAAACAGGAAAGTAATGGATATATTCCTGCACAGCCAACATCCTCCTATCTTGGTAGAAGTTGTAATCTAATTTCCCCTAGTTTGCTCTATCCCTAGATCCAGATGGAACTTTTAAAACCAAACTGGCTCAAATTTGCTGAAAAGCTTGATAAAGTTATAAAGTGGATTCCACCAAGTAGTCAGCACTATTATAGATTCATGAAGGCAATAATCGCCTCAGTGAAAAAAACATATACCTCAAGGATTTAGAATACATCCAGAATGGAATGAAGAGATTGGAGGACTCTACCAGACCTTCTTACAGAGTAGTGATCCAGAAATCACTGACAATCTCTTACACAGCTTGGGTGCAGCTTAACGTAAGAAGAGAGAGAGAACCACTAAAGAGAACCACTAAATAAAGAGAACCACTAAATAAAGAGAACCACTAAATTTCAGCAAATCCAGCAGGACCTTATTAAGGAAATTGGGTGGAGCTAGACAACCCACATGACAAACACACAATGTAACTCCTGACCAAATAGTCTCTCAAGTTGTATCTCTCTCCAAAACTCCAAAGGACACTCCACTCTCATTAAGAATGCTTTTCAGCAAAAAGGCCGAAAACTTTCTAATACTCTTGTCCCTTCTCTGTAAAGGAATTTGACACTGCCATTGGTAGTCTGAAATGTGGTAAAGCACCAAGTTTTGATGGCATACATCCAGACTTCCTGATAAACTCTGGGAGACACAAACGGAATTGGATTGGTAAATTCCTCTCAGATATAGTTTCCAATGGCTACCTCCCACCAGAATTCAAAAAAACTAAAATAATATCACTTCTAGAACTTGACAAACCAGAAGACAGAGTTGAAAGCTACCACCCAATTGCCCTTTTGGTGCTGCTACAAACTCCTGGAAAGATTAATTATAAACAGAATAGGTCTCATAATAGATGAACATCTGCCTGTGGAACAAGCCAGCTTCTGACATGACCAGAGTTGAGTAGACAAAGTGCTAAACCAACAGGCTACATTGAAGCAGGATTCCAATTATGTGCTTTCACTTTAACAACAAACTAGCATACGAAGCCCTGAATGTCTATTTAAACAACTTACTGCCCTGTGAGCCCCACCCAAGGTACCTTGGAGTAACATTGGACTGACTCTCTCCTACAAGAAATACCTAGAGAATATGGTGGCAAAAATCAATATTATGAGCAACATACTCTAGAAATTTTGTGAAACTAAATGGGGAATGTCCACTGCCACCCTCAGGTCATTAGCACTAGGGTTGGTCTACTCCATAGCAGAATATTGTGCCCCTATATGGCTTAACATACTAGTAAGTTATACGCCAGACTCAACAGCACCATGAGAATTATAAGCAGATGAACTAAAACCATTCCAACTTGCTGGCTTCCTGTCCTGAGCCATATAGCACCATCAGCTTTAAAGCAAGATGCAATAGTGATGGAATACAGAAAAATTATGAACAACTCACTCCTAATGGTGGATGCCTACCTTTCTCATTTAACAACAGAAGACTCATCCAGGACCCCACCACACCCCAGCACTTGCACAACATCTGCCTAATAACTTTAACATTGATTGCCAATGGAAAGCCAAAAGGGTCGTGAAATGCCCAGACATAAGAAGATATACAAATGTCCACACAAAAAAGGTGCCAGACTTTGAACTACCACATCAGCAATGGACAATCCTGAATAGGATTCACACCTCACATGGCATCAGCCAGGCCTCTGTATAAATGGGGTATAGTATTCTCCCCTCAGTGTGACTGAGGGGTCCCACATCAAACTGTAGATCACATCGTGACTGGCTGTAAGCTGAGGGCATATACCAATCCAGTATCTGGTTTTTTTAATATAAATGATGCTGTGCTTCAGTGGTTAGATGGCCTAAACATTAAACATAGATCTTTTTAACATTTATATTTTATTGTGTTTTACTAATCAAGGTGCAATGTTAATGTAAGAACCCACCTCAGCCCACATCTTAAAAAAGTAGGACTCTTGGAGACAAGATTTTCCAAGCAGGAACTTTTACTAAGAAATAGGAGATAGCAAGCAGAATAGACAGGATCTGAGGAATTCCCCCACAGATTGATATTTTTAAAATGTCCCCAAGCAAACCCCATCCCACAGATCATTTCCAGATCAGCCAAGCTCCAGGTGGTAAGCCCATCATGGGAAAGGAAAGATAACAGTCCGTTTGCATCAGGATCATTTCCACCCTCCTCACACTTCATTCAGAGAAACAAACCAGATGCTGGAGGGTTGCATTTCTCCCTTTCCCACCCACTTTCCTACTTGCCCATAAGTTGAGAGGGAATGCCTAGTAAGAAAGCAATTGGTTATATTGTGATGGATAGCATGCAGGCGGAATAAACAAAGGTTACATTTAAGGGAGGAAGTGAAAGCGATAAAGCCCCATGCCTGTTCCCTCTCCCCCTTGGGAATGGCAGAATCCAGAGGAAGATGAGATTTGGGTTTAGCTCAGAGGAGATAGTTAGAAATGAAATATAAATATATTCTGATATCCTGCCCCCTTTAAAAATAGGAGAGATCCACCTGTAGAGGAAACAAAAATATGGATGTTAGCCTGGTTTGTTGCGATATTCTGTATGAAATCTTAGGTGCTCTGATGTGACGTTTATGGACCCACTCATTTTCTGAAGAGGGGAGGTGTTTCCAAGCTGCTATGTATAGAATTGCTCTATTGTACAATCTAGGATTTCTTTTACCTCAAAGTGCTGTTCTCCTTCAACCATGATAGGAGGTGGTGGTGGGGAGTTTTTTTGCCATAAGGGTGACTCTTGTTCCCTTTTCAGCAAACTGCAGTGAAAGATTGGGTGTATTTGCATAAGATTTTGGGGTAGTTCTAATTCTACTGTTACTGGGTTTATGATTCTTTTAATTGGAAATTTTGGTCCAAGTTTTTTATGAGGCTGTAGGGATTTTAGGTATTTTGTAGATAAATGTACTATTTCTCCTACCCTAAATGGTGTGGGTTCGACTCTCTTTTTGTCTGCCTGTGCTTTGTAGGCTTGCCTAGCTTCATCTAAAGCTTTCCTAATGATTGGCCAGGTGTTTTGCAATTGTGCAATCCATTCTTTCAGTGATGGGATTTCAGGTTCGTTTGAGATTAGTTCTGGCATAGGGTTGAAACTTTCATTGGTGGCTATTTGAAAAGGAGTGTAGCCTGTGCTGGAGTGGACTGCATTATTCTAAGCAACTTCTATGAAGGGGATGTAGGTCCATCCAATTTGTTTGCTGGAAATTAATAAAGCATCTTAAGTATTGCTCAAATACTGAGTTCCCGTGTTCAGATTGGCCATTTGCCTGAGGATGATGACTAGAGGACAGTCCCTGAGTAGTTTCTAAGAGGGATAAAAATTCCTTCCAAACTTTGACGTAAATTGCACTCCCCTATCAGATATTATGCGTTGTGGTGCCCCATGAAATCTGTAAATATGCTGCACGAAAAGTTTCACTAAGGCTTTTGTGGTGGGAATCTTTTGGCAAGGGATGAACTGCACCTGTTTGGAAAACAAGACCGTGACCATCCAGATTACAGTATTCCCATTGCTTTCGGGTAATTCCACTATAAAATCTATGGCTATTTCCCTCCAGGGGGCTGAGGGATTTGCCACTGTTTGTAACAGTCCAGGCAACTTCCCTTGCAGCCTCTTAGCCATTGCACATGTTTGGCAGCTGGCCACATAGCTTTCTATGTCCTTTTTCATGGATGGCCACCAACATTGCCTTTTAGTTAAATGTAAAGTTTTTACAAACCCAAAATGTCCCACTGATTTTGTATCATGGCACAACTGCATGAAATTGATCCTCTGGGTGGCAGGTATATATAACTTCTCCCCCACCCAGGGTGGTCCATCTTTGATTGTGCACACATGTCTATTTTTCTGGAACCATTCATCTGTTTCCAAGGACTTCCGGAATTCGATCCCAGTTTGGCTATCCAGCTGCGACTTCATTTTAGCTTGGGCCCTGGTGGTTACTGGTGCTGCCAGTTGTTGTTTGGGCATAAGTGGTTTAGAGTCAATGACTCGTGTGCTATTATATTGGGGCATGCAAGACAGTGCATCTGCCATGAAATTCTTTCCTTTCGATAAGTGTTTAAGTGTGAAATGGAATCGGTGAAAGTGCTGAGACCAGCGGGCTTGCTTAGGAGTGAGTTTTCTGCGTGTTTTTAGCACTTACAAATTTTTGTGGTCTGTCCAGACCTGGAAGGGGATTTTATTTCCTTCAAGGAAATGACGCCACATAAGTAATGACCACCTCAAACCATAAGCTTCCTTTTCCCACACAACCCAACGTTCTTCTGTCTCCATGAGTTTCCTGGATGTATATGCACACAGTTGCAGTGCCCCCTTGTCATTTTCCTGTAATAATACAGCTCCCACCGCCACTTCGCTTGCGTTTTCCTCTATTATGAAAGGTTTATCAGGGTCCATGTGTCTCAGTACGGGTTTGGCAGAAAAAAATCTCTTTAGCCTCTCGAATGCCGCTTGACATTCCATTGTCCACTTCAGGGACTTGCTGGGTTTCACTGCCCCCCCCCCCCAATTTTTAACATGTTCATCAGGGGCAGGGATGAATTGGTGGTAGAAGTTTGCAAAACCCAGGAAAATTTGCAATTGCTTTCTTGTGCAGGGTGGTGCCCATTCTAATACTGCCCTGACTTTCTCGCAGTCCATTTGGATGCCCTGTGAGGATATACAATACCCCAGGTAGTCTATTCTTTCCTGGTGGAATTCGTATTTCGATAACTTGGCATATAGGTGGGAGGTCTGCAATTTTTTTAGAACTGCTCTGACTAGATTAATATGCTCCTCGTTGATCTCAGTGAAGATAAGGATGTCATCTAAGTAAACCAGGACCCCCTTCAATAGGTGCATTCTTAGCACTTCATTCATTAATTGCATAAAAACTGTGGGGGTCCCTTGCAGTCCAAATGGCAGAACTTTGAACTGCTAGCACCCCATTGGACAATTGAATGTGGTCTTCCCATTCGTCCCCTTCCTTGATCCTAATGCAGTAGTATGCTTGTCTTAGGTCTACTTTGGTAAAAATCCTTCCACTCGATAGGTGGGATAACATGTCCTTCATGAGGGGTATGTGATACAGATTACTTTCACTAATTGCATTCAGGGCACGATAATCTATACACAGACACATAGTGCCGACCTTCTTCTCCCTAAATAGGACCAGAGCGGCCACTTTGGGTTTGGCAGGTTCAATAAATCCCCTTTCTAAATTTTTATTTATGAATCTTTCCATCTCTTCCATCTCTTTAGGGCTCATGGAGTACAGCCTGGGCCTCAGGAGTTTTGCCCTGGGTTTGATTTCTATAGCACAATCTGTGGGTCGGTGAGGAGGGAGCTCATCCAACCGTTCCTCACTGAAAACTTCAGCAAGGTCCCATTATTTTTCCGGTATTTCTGGTAACCCCTTCTCTTCTCCCACTGATGCTGTCTCTGCTTGTCAGGTTTGGGGGAGCCTTCGGGGTTTTAAGTTTGCATGCTTCCCCTCCAAGAAGTTGAGTTCTGCTGTTCTCCAATTTACCCAGGGGTTCCATTTTTTCAACAATTCCAGCCCTAAAATCATTGGGCATTCCATGCCTGGGGTCACTACAGATGTTATGTCTTCCTCATGGGTCCCCAGGGACAGGTGAACTGGTAAGGTGGCTAGGGTAGCTGGTACTCCCCCTGCTATGGACCCATCTAACTGGCCAAAGGAGATTGGTTGCTTTAGTCTCCTCACCAGAATGCCCAATTTCCCCATTAGCGTCAGGCTAATCAGGCAGTAAGTGCAGCCAGAATCTATTATGGCTTTTACTTTGACAGCTTCAGGCATGGAGGGAGCTAATATAGTCACTGTCTTGAGGATGGGGGCAGAATGTAGCCACTTACCAGGGTTTCTCCCTCCAAGCTGTCCTCTGAGGTGTCCACCGCCCCTGCAGTGTAGGCCAGAGTTCCCTCACATTCCTTGGCAGGGGTTGGGGACTCTACAGCCTCTATTGCTCTCATGGCAGGTTCTTATGGTTTGGCTGGGGACTTCCCTGATTCCCTGGCCGGTGATGGGTCTGATTTGTGCTCAGGGGCTTTTGAGCAGCATTCTCTGGCGCAGTGGTCCTCTCTCCCACATTTGCAACAGCCCATTGATTTCTTAGCCATAGCCAGTGGTATGGCTAGCTCGCGCGTTTGCTCGGGAGGTGAGCAGGCCCATGTTTTTCCTCAGCGGTGCCTCTTCAGTAGGTTTATCTCCACCTCCTCTTCCAGGACATACCAGTCATTGAGGTGGTGTGGGTCCCCTCAAGGCAGGCAAGCATCATACAGGTCGTAGTTTAGCCCATTTTTGAAATGGCTAAGGAGAATGTCTTCCAGCCAGTTCAGCTTGTTGGCAATGGTCCAGAATTCTTATGTATATTCAGCCACCAGCCGTCTGCCCTGCCTCACCATTTTGATTCTCTCATGGGCCTTACAATCAGCCAGGGGGTCCTTGAATCGCCTTCACAAAGATGACATGAACCAGTTGAAGTCATTGAGTTCTGGGGTTTCAGACTCAAGCAGGTTCACCACCCAGTCTGCAGCCAGTCCATCCAGGGCAGATTGCATGATACAGATGCGGGCTTTGTTACTGGGGATGTTCCATCCATAGTCTTCCATATAACTGAGGACTTCAGTTAGGAAAAACCCCAAGTATGGCGGCTCCCCCCTGAATTTCGCTTCCAGAGGCAGGAGTCTTTGAATGGATCAGTGCCTTCGCCACTGGCGGTATTGCCCCCCATCTGGATCCTCATCTGCAGGTTGGTGGGGAGTGGGAGCTGCTGAGGTGGTAGCTACGGGTTCAGCAGACATCCCCAGTGCTACAGGTTCCGGATGCCCACCCACTGTCTCTCCAGCTGCAGGTCCAGGTCCTGGTGTGGCTGCAGGTCTCAAGTTTCTCCTCCCTCAGAGAGCCAAGGTTTTTTTTTATTAGGTCAATATCTTTCTCTAGGATCCAGTGTGCATATGGTGCATAACTCCCGTCCTCTCCGCTGATGTGCAGGGAATTCTCCATTTCTTGCTTCCATTCAGATTGGCAGCTGCCCCGTCTCAGGGTCACTTTCCTCGATACCTTTTCCCACTCGCTTTTCCATCCAATGCCCATCGACCACTGCAGTTTGTGGTTGCATGTCTCCACCACCTCTTCCCCGGAGGAATATGACGCTTCAGCTCCCAATAGTTGGTGGAATTTCAATTGGGGAAGAGGCTCCCTTTCCATAGGGCTTTCCTCCTTCTGTGCCTCGTCATCAGACATTGTATTTTTTGCAAAGTCCCGCAGTAAGTTTCTTCCTTCCAGGTTGAATCTTAATGCAGATCCTGTCTAATGTCAGAACCCACCTCAGCCTACATCTTAAAAAAGTAGGACTCTTGAAGACAAGATTTTCCAAGCAGGAACTTTTACTAAGGAATAGGAGATAGCAAGCAGAATAGACAGGATCTGAGGAATTCCCCCACAGATTGATATTTTTAAAATGTCCCCAAGCAAACCCCATCCCACAGATCATTTCCAGATCAGCCAAGCTCCAGGTGGTAAGCCCATCATGGGAAAGGAAAGATAACAGTCCGTTTGCATCAGGATCATTTCCACCCTCCTCACACTTCATTCAGAGAAACAAACCAGATGCTGGAGGGTTGCATTTCTCCCTTTTCCACCCACTTTCCTACTTGCCCGTAAGTTGAGAGGGAATGCCTAGTAAGAAAGCAATTGGTTATATTGTGATGGAGAGCACACAGGCGGAATAAACAAAGGTTACATTTAAGGGAGGAAGTGAAAGCCATAAAGCCCCATGCTTGTTCCCTCTCCCCCTTGGGAATGGCAGAATCCAGAGGAAGATGAGATTTGGGTTTAGCTCAGAGGAGATAGTCAGAAATGAAATATAAATGGATTCTGACATATATGTTGCTAGTCCATGTATTATAGATAATATGCTACATAAATGAATAAATCTAGTGATTTTCTAAAGAAAATGAATCTGAATTCATTTTCTGATATCATAGAATCATAGGGCTGGAAAAAACCTTGGAGGTGTTTGTAATGTATTGGGTTTTGTCTTACTAAAGAGTATCACATGGGGTTAATTGCTGGAAGGTTGTTTAAGCAGGAAAGCTGGCTAACAGCTCCCAGCTCCTCAGACAACCCATCTCCAGCAGTGCCATTGGCTGCTTCTAGGGTGGCAATAGGTTGCTTTAAACCTATTGGCCAACACTTAGAGGCCAGGGTATAAATAGCTGCATTCGCAGCCCTGTTTCTCAGTTCAGTTCCTGTAAGCAAATAAAGAATGATTCTTGCTGAACTCACTCGCCTCATCTCTTCAATCAAGCACAGAACCCAGTATATAACACTGGCGACAAAGGTGGGATCCTGCTTCTCCAACAGAGCTGCGAGTCACTAGGGGAGAGGCCGAGCACGCCTAGTGGGAAAAGCAATTCTCCCCCCCCCATGGTCGGCCTAGCACAGCCACGCTAGTGACCACGCGCCCAGAGGACCAGTCCCTGGGCATGTGGAGGAGAAGGATAAGAAGACAACGAGCCCCAGCTGCAAGGACCAACAGAAATGGCAAAGATCAGAAAGCTGGAAGAATTTGATATAGCTCACCTGGAAAGATGGTCTTCGTATCTATCTAGGGTCGAAAACTATCTCCACATGAATCAAGTCACTGAGGATGGTCTGAAGGCTGCTATGCTCCTGTGTGTTTGCGGCCCAGCCACATTCAAAATCATGGAGAACTTGTTTGCGCCGACGCCATTGGACTCTGTAATGTTCATGGACTTGAAGAAACAGCTCAGCAACCATTTCCAGCCCAAGCTGTTGGTAATTGCTTGGCACCACGCATTCGAACAGAGGGTTCAGCAACAAGGTGAAACAGCGTCTGAATTAATTGCGGCATTGAGGCAGGCCGCACACCTGTGCCAGTTCTCCGACATAGAGGAGAGGCTCTGGGACCAGCTCGTCTACGGCCTCTGGAATCAAGAGTTACAGCAAAAACTCTTCTCCAAAGAGACCCTGTCATTCGCAGATGCAGTGAAAGAGATCATGGCGGAGAAAGCTGCCAGTGGGGCCGTACGAGCCATGCGGCCCACCAAAACAGCACAGCACCAGGAAGCCATCCACCACAAGGATGCCAAACATGTGGAAGTCCCCAAAGACAACAGAGAAGTTGACAAGCTACAAAGACACAATGACCAACAGCATCACAGTGACAAGCAACAAGGGGCGACTTACAAGGTAGATCCCTTCCTTAGGTGCCCAGGGTGTGGTGGCCACCAACAACACATGGACTGTAGGTTTCAGACATCCACATGCCGGGCCTGCAGTAAGACCGGCCACATCACATCTATCTGTAGAGGTCACCAGAGGGACCAGCAATCGAATCACCAGTCAGACATTCTGATTAGGAGAGGCACCAGGACCCTGGGGCAGTATAGTGTAGGGTTTTGCTCCAGCTACAGAAGCACTTGCTGCATGGGAGCTCACTGCCCTATTAAGCCAAAGTTTAGACCAGGTGCAGCTACAAGGGGTCCCTTGCAAGATGGAGCTGGACACGGGCTCAGCCGTATCCATTATATCACTTGAGACATTTAATTTCATCTGCAATCGCAGCAAGAGATGGGCCAAGCTGAGGTCATCTGACATTATACTGACCAACTTCCAAAATGCCAGAGTCACAGTCAAGGGTGAAGCCACACTGGCTGTCAAATTTAAGGGGCACCTGGACGTTGTTGTAATAGGGGGTCAGTGAACGAGCCTGATCGGGCTTGACTGGTTTGATGCACTAGGCATCCAAGTAACCAGAATCAACCGGACGCAAGTCGCAAGTGTAGCATCACTATGCGAGGAATTCGCAGATGTGTTTGACTCAGGTCTGAGGATGTACACTGGCCTGCCAATAACATTTAAACTAGATCCTACTGTAGTGCCGGTCAGGATTAAACCTCATAGAGTGCCATTTGCTCTTAAACACAAGATAGACACTGAGTTAGATAAACTCGTAGAATAGGGGGTACTTCAGCCCATAGATGGGGGTGAATGGGAGACCCCAATCATCATGACACTAAAGCCAATGGGGAGGTCAGTATCTGTGCTGATTACAAATGCACAATTAATCGTGCACTCAAACAGCATGCGTACCCAGTACCAGTAGTAAGCCATATCCTGCCATCCTTGCAAGGTGGTACAATTTTTGCAAAATTAGATTTGGCTCAGGCCTACCAACAGCTTCCTGTGGATGAGGCCACAGCTGCGGCATAGATAATTGTAACCCACAGGGGGGTGTTTAAAGTAAAATGCCTGCAATTTGGGGTCAGCATAGCCCCTGGCATTTTTCAGGGCATTATGGAGTGAACACTCAAGAGCATTCCAGGGGTTTGCCCCTATTTCAATGACATGCTCATCACCAGTGAGTCCACTGAGGTGCTGTCAAGGAGACTTAGAGCCTTCCTTCAAAGGCTGCATGAAGCAGGCCTTAAGCTTAAGAAGAATAAGTGTAGTATTGGAGTCCCTTCAACTGAGTTCTTGGGTTTTCGTATCGATGCCAATGGCATCCACCCTGCTGAGTCAAAAGTGAAAGCCATTCAGATGGCACCCAGCCCCAAAACGAAGGGAGAGCTTCAGGCATTCCTAGGCCTCCTAAATTTTTACCATGCATTCCTTCCTAACAAGGCCACAGTGGCAGAGCCATTACACCGGCTCTTGGACAAAAATACTGTGTGGAAGTGGACTAGTGTTCACGAAAGCAGCTTTCAGGAATTGAAGGCCCTACTGTCCGTCAGTTTATTTATTTATTTATTTATTTATTTATTTATTTATTTATTTATTTATCTATTTATTTATTTATTTATTTGGATTTATATACCGCCCCTCTGCGAAAAGACTCAGGGCGGTGTACAGGGCAATTAAAATGCTATAAACAACACACAATGTATAAAAATTAAAATGACTTTGATGATCACTCACTTTAAGGAATCGATGCCAGTATGCTTTGCGTGTGATGCATCCCCATACAGGGTGGGGGCTATCCTAACTCACTTGGAGAGAAATGGGACTCAAATCCCAATTGCTTTTTATTCCAGGACACTGTCCCCCACAGAGCGTAATTATGCACAAATTGATAAGGAGGCATTGGCCATAGTACCTGGAGTAAAAAAATTCCACAACTACTTGTATGGCAGGGACTTCATGGTCTTCACAGACCATAAACCGCTATTGGGGTTGTTCACTACAGACAGACAGACACCCCACATCTTATCCCTTAGAATGTTGAGATGGTCCATTTTTTTATCGGCATACAGCTTTAAGCTAATTCACAAACCCAGCAAGGATATGGGCCATGCAGATGGCCTGAGCAGGCTTCCACTGCCTCAAATCAAGCCAGATCCGGCCCCAGTGGCCCACGTTTTGTCCATTCAGGACTTGGCAGAGTTTCCCCTCCACGCGGGGGATATAGCCACAGAAATGGCGGCAGACAAGACTCTAAGCAGAGTGCTGTCTTGGGTCCACACGGGTGGTTAGAAAAAAGCCCTGGACCTGAGTTCCAGAGCTACTTCACAAGGAGACAAGCTTTCAGCTCATAAGGGTTGTATTCTATGGGGGAACAAGGTCATTGTTCCCACCTCATTAAAGGACAGGCTGTTGCAATCACTTCATGAAGGTCATCCGGGTATTGTTCACATGAAAGCTTTGGCACAAAGCTATTTATGGTGGCCAGGATTAGATAAAGCCAATGAAACTCAAGTACATGAGTGTTACACATGTCAGCAGTCTAGGCCTGAAATGCCACATGCTCCTGTTTATAGGTGGGAGGAGACACACACACCCTGGTCAAGGATTCATATCGACTTCGCTGGGCCCTTTCAGGGACAGCTATTTCTTATAGTGGTCAACAGCCACTCTAAATGGCTGGAAGTTATACCAATCATAAATAAGACTACTGCTAGGACCATCAAGGTGCTTAGGAAACTCTTTGCAATGCACAGGCTAACAAACGTCGTAGTGTCAAATAATGGGGGGCAGTTCACTGTGGCAGAATTTCAGGCTTTCATGAGGACAAACCTCATTAGGCATGCGACATTGGCTCCATTTCATCCATCTAGTAATGGGCAAGCTGAATGAATGGTGCACACTATGAAAGAATCACTGAAGCGCATAGTGACTGGGCCTGGCACCACAGACTGGCCGAGTTTTTGCTCTGCCAACATTCCACACTGTGCACGGCAACGGGCAAAAGCCCAGCAGAGCTGCACTGTGGGAGGCAACTAATCATGAAACTGGACAGGTTGCACCCAGACCGGGTGGCAGCAGAGGCCTCTCGCCCAAGACCCCCGAGGGGGTTGCAAGTGGGTGATGGGGTGTAGGCCTGGAACTATGGGCATGGGAACTTGTGGGTGCCTGGGAAAATCACCAAAACATCGGGCCCTCTCTCATATGAAGTGGGCCTAGAGGGAAGGTGAGTTGCTCATCGACATATCGATCAGCTTAGGAAGCATTTTCCAGAACAGCCACAAAGCGAGGACTTCATCCTAGGTCCCATCCACGGACCTCAAACCAGCATCCAGGCCAATCAATCCAGATGCTCTGAGGTCCCAAGCAGTCAGAGCAATGAGGTGGTGGTCGTAGAGGGGCAAAGCCCGAGAGTGCAACATGGGGCCCCTGACGGAGAAAGTCAACCAGAACACTACAGCCGCTGTGCTAACTCTGCAGAAGGATTAGACTCTGGGTTGGGCCGACCTGGAATGGCCAGCCAGAGAATTCCGAGTCAGCCAGACTTGCTTGAACTCATGGACCCTGGTCTACCCAGCCCGACAGGCAAGCTGGTAGACTGGGGAGTGCCTGGCTCTCCCAGGCATTCCACAAGGGTTTGCAAGCCTCCTGCATATTTACAAGATTTTGTTCCAAAATAACTGAGCTATAATGTTGAATTGCTGGTAGACAGGACAGCCTCTGTATTAGCAAAATATGGAAAAATGTGTACTTTTGCTTACTACTTTTGTATCTCTGTAAACCTTGTAATTGCTGTAATCATTCCTTTTGTTATTATAATGTGTGTACATTCTAGGGGGGAGGGGTGTAATGTATTGGGTTTTGTCTTACTAAAGGGTATCACGTGGGGTTAATTGCTGGAAGGTTGTTTAAGCAGGGAAGCTGGCTAATGGCTCCCAGCTCCTCAGACAACCCATCTCCAGCGCTTCCATTGGCTGCTTCTAGGGCAGCAATAGGTTGCTTTAAACCTATTGGCCGATACTTAGAGGCCAGGGTATAAATAGCTGCATTCGCAGCCCTGTTTCTCAGTTCAGTTCCTGTAAGCAAATTAAGAATGATTCTTGCTGAACTCACTCGCCTCGTCTCTTCAATCTAGCACAGAACCCAGTATATAACAGTGTTCTAATCCAAGCCCCTGCCCAAGGCTGGAGACCTTACACCATCCTGGACAAACAGTTGTCCATTCTTGAAAGCCTCCAGCAATGAAACTGGAGTACATTACAGAAATTCCATTTAAAATGTATTTGGGAAATATAGTTCTGTGAGGCTAGGAATTAAACTCAGGCAGTAAAAAACCTAATTGTGCAGATGCAATATACTACTGAATGCCAGTTACTTGGAAAATTGAAAGTAACTATAAAAGAGAGGTGTATGCACAGCTGTGCTTTCCATCAGGGTGATCTTTGTCATAGCAATAATGCTGGGTTAGATGGAGACTTGGCCTGGTTGATAGCACTGTAAACTAATCTGACTTTACATTATGTTACCAAAACCAAAATCAAACTTAAGCAAGATGTCTTGCTTAAGACACCTAATACAAGTGGAATATTGGGAAATAGCTTGCATGCTTTAGGACAGGTCTTTTCAACCAGTGGTACCACCTGTGGTACATTGGCACCTGGCAGGTGGTATGCAACCATCCTAGAAAAGTGGTAGCAGGGGAGGGGAATGAGCTGAACCAGTTGCAGCACCGCACAGGTCTAAGTGAGAGATGGCTGGAGCTAAATGACTGGTGGTACTCGGATGTTGCCATATCCTAAAAGTAGTACAATGGGTGAAAAAGTTGAAAAGCCCTGCTTTAGGATTATCTTACCTAGACAGCATCATATATTTCAGTACTTTACAAATAATATAATAATTTATTCTAAGTCATAAAATAGTTAACATTTAAAGTATTTTAATTTCTAACCCCTTTTAAAAAGTAAATATGCTGAAAAACTACAAAGTAATCCAAATAACAAAGATTGGCTGAGCTGTCTATATTTTCTTAGAAGAGCATCTGCGAATTCCTGCTGGAATTCCAGGCCTTGCACTGATGGAGCCAGCAATGGATATTGATCTCCCCTTGAATCCAGTGAATAAATAATGGTTGCCATAGATATTGAGCATCCACAACCATAGGGAAGCTAAGAAATCTCCAAAACATCTTCTGTGAAAGCTCAGGCCTCAAATCCTGGGCAAAAATAATTTCAGTGAAATGTAAGGGTGTACACCATTTAGAATGCTGTGCTCTTATAACTGTTTTAGTCTCTGACTGGAAAATAAAGTATTATGCTTGAGTGTAGCTATAAGATTGGGATCAGCTCGCATTATATTTTTCACTGAATTTAGATATACAGTGCACAACTTCTATTTGCATTCACATACTGGATTACAGAATGGTTACATTAGTACTTCTTTTTTTATAATTAATCACTAACACACCCATTCCCATAAAGTGGATATTGAATTCTTTGTCTGTTATTGCTTTGCAGACCGTCATGGATTAAAAGAACCAAAGAAAGTGCATGAGCTATGCAACAAAATCATGGGCAGCTTGAAAGATCACTTGGCCTTCAACTGTCAGAGCAAAAAACAACGCATTGAGTCTGCAGAATCTAAAGTTCTTGGTGTTCTCACTGATTTGCATGCAGTCTGCACATTAGGACTACAGCGGATCTTTTATCTGAAATTGGAAGATTTAGTGCCACCTCCTTCCATTATTGACAAACTATTTCTGGATACCTTACCATTCTGAAAGTCAAGTTTCCCTTGTGAAAGGCAACTACTTACCAGAGCAGGCATAACAATGCTGCTTTTGTTAAGTGAGGCAAGAAGTAATCCCAGCCCTAATCATATATATGGACTTTTCCCAATATATGTCTTTGCAAACTGAGGTTTAAGATATAATTTACAGTCTTGGAAATGGGAATTATAGAATAGAAAAATTAAATGCAGATTTGTTTTTTAATGGCACCTTTTAATGATGCTACTTTAGCCAGAAAAAGATGTTAATATTAACTGTATAAAAGCTATTTCCATAGTATCATAGTTCTCATGTGATGGGAAGAAAATTGTGGCAGCTCAGGCTTCAAATCCTGGGTGGGGGGAAATCAGTAAAATGTAAGGGTATGCACCATTTAAAATACTGTGTCACTTCAATGTGTTTGAAAACAAGACTAATAACAAATAACTGATTTCAATAGCATATATTTTATTAATTTATATCTTTAACATACTCATATCAGACTTTATTTTCTTCACATAAATTATTTTTTTTTCTCTCTCTTTTTCCCTTAATAAAGTTCATCCATGATTTCATAAATAAAATATAGGAAAATGATAATAGCTGTTAGCTCTGATGTTCAAGTGCAATTTTAAGGTGCTATCTTTGCTAAGTCTTGTTTATGAGCTATAATTTAATTTAATCAAAAACAGAGGTGAAATAAAATGGAAAAAACTGGCTTTATTACATGCACTAATTTCTATGACAAAATTCTTCAGACATATGTTGACAGCAAGGCATTAAGCAAAAATCATATGCTTATTCCTTGGCTGATTAAGTAAATAACAATGCAGAACATCTGAAGTAGGCAGGATTAACATGGACATAGTAATGCTAGAACTGAGCTTAGTGAATTAGTAATAGATTTGGATGAAAAATTTTTTGTAGAAATAGTCTGAATGTAAATGCTATGAAAGGTTTATTGAGCTGCATTTTAAACATTCCATGTATGTACGTTTTTAATATGGTTATTGTTATGCCATATTAATATGAAATAATTTGTTGCACAGTGTCTTTATTTGTATAAATATTTGTATGCATGACATATTGTAAAGGCTTGCCTCTATTTATTGCAATGACTGCCAGCTCATGGGAGCCTGTTACAACGAAGATGAATTAGTGTACTCACAGCAAGTCAATTATATAATGGGTTTGGGTAGTCTCATACACATACACACACCTATGTGACCTTTCTGTTAACCAATTAAATATGTAGTATGTCTTTCACAAGTAAACCTGATCTTACCATGTATTTGCAGTGACCTTTAAGGCAGTAAAATTTAGCATTTTGATATTTAAATATTTGTTCATTTTTCATTAATTTTAATATTAAAACATTTTTATTCTGTCAACAAAAAAAGGATTTATATGCACTGTATCAAGTCTTTAGTCATTTTGCTACAGAAAAAGATCACTTATTGAATGTTGCTCTGATATCCCAGTATTTGAAAAGTCTACAATAATTTTGTCTTTTTTAAAAACTATGCTGGTTATATGGAAATTAAATTATACACTCAGATATCAAAATAACTGCCTAATAGCTGCAGCAGGCATGAACTAGATATCAAGATATTGTCTGGTTATCTGAAAGTTCCCTGATATTTTCTCATTAAATTTGTTTCAAAGTGTTACTTTGAGGAAATGTTATTCTTTTATCCAGATAATATTGTCAGTAACAAAAACAGCTTCTAAACATTATACTGTAGCTAGTATTTTTAATTTACCTGTAGATAATATTTAAAAAATATTGCTTTTTTGTATTGACATATGATTTATGTGAAAACACAGTAGCAGAATTAAACATCAGAGGACCCTGATTTTTCTTGTAGGTTGATCATACTTGCCTAACTCTCAAAGCGTTTTTAAATTTATTTGAATTTTTGTACATATTATGTACATCACCTCACTAGATTTTAAAAGGCATATACATTTTCTTGCCAATTGTGCAGAAGGTGTAATCCTTATCTTCCTAGAATTAATAGGCATTTTTGACATACAGTATGTTTATGTTTTATTCTTATTCTTGTAGAATGCCATCAAGTACTACAGGATGAAGATTCATAGCTTATCGCAAAGTTGGGTTTCCAAAAAAAGTATCTTGTTGTTTCAAAATGTTTTCTCTACATTCTCTTTATGCAAAAGAAGTTTTTTAAAATTCTGTTTTGTAGTTGCACAATTTTAGAATACCTTGTTAGATTTCATATAACCATTTAATAGGTTTTTTAATGTCATTATGAGAATCATCCCTGTTAATGATGGAATCTTCTATTTTTTAATTAATAAAAATGTTTGTGCTTTTTTTTTAATTAAAAAGTTTTATCATACATTTTATCTTTAACAAACCCCCCTACCCCTCCCCTATCCCTCCCTCCTTACCCCTCCCCCCCTCCCCCCCCGACTTCCCAGAGCTAAGTACAAGGTATAAAAAACAGAAAAAAAAGAATCATAAACAACCACATGCTAACAACCGTAAACTCTAAAATCTATCACTCTCTAGCTCATATAGAATAACTACAAACACTATTAATATAAAATCTTCATTTCAAAAAAAAAAAAAAGATTTAGGCAATCTAGCATGACTTGGGACGCGCTTAAAAGCTCCAGCCTTGTCCATCTGTACATCCAAAACACCATTCCAATCCCCCATAAAAATAACAGATTTATAATCCAACTGGGTAAGCTTTGTATAAAGTAAACTAAAAAAGTCAGCTTGTTGTTGATTAGGAGCATATAATCCAACTAAAAGCGTCTTTTTGCCTTCTAGCAGCAGCTCTATCATAACGTATCTTCCATGCTTATCTGCTTCAATTAAGTCTGCTGTTAAAGCACTTTTAACATAAACAACCACTCCATTTTTCTTATTCATTGCAGAAGCAACAAATCGCGTACCCAACCTTGAGTTCAGTAAATACTTTTGATCCACAACCCTAATATACGTTTCTTGCAAACATATAACATCTATCTTGAATTGTTTTAAATATTGAAAAACTTTCTTCCTCTTCTGTGGTGAATTTAGTCCATTAACGTTCCAAGTTAAAAATTTAGTTGTCATGCATATCATCCCAAAGCTCTTAAAGCGCTGCTCTGATAGGACTATCTTTTTTAGGCCGTGCTCCTCCCACTGCTTGGCTATAAGTACGTTGTGAAAGTTCCATAGGCATCTGCTGATCTTGTTCTTTTATTTTTTATTTTTTAATCGTTTTAAAGCAGCACGCGTCACCCTCTGCTCTCTAAGATCATCCAAAGAAGTTGTAGCTTGATCTCCTCCAGCACCGTTCTCCTCTGTCTGTCCATCTTCAACCTCTTGATGTTCTCCTTCTCCAGATCTCTTTGCAGCTTCCAAAAGTAATAATGGGGTTGCTTTTAAAACGTTATTATAAAAATCACGCGCCTGCATCACAGTAACCAAACGGTACCTTTTACCTTCATGCATCACCATCAACCCAACTGGGATCTCCCATCTGAACCTTATATCTCGTTGTTTGAGCTCTTGCACAAGAAATGTAAAATCCTTCCTTCTCCTTAAAATCTTTGGAGGAATTTCTTTTAGAACCAAAACTTCTTGATCAGCAATCACAACTTTAGAATCATAGGCAGCTTGTATAACTTCATCTCTAATTTCCCTCTTTACAAAATAAACCACCACATCTCTAGGCAGCTTTCTCTGTCTAGCAATCCATGAATTCACACGAAACACTTTATCCATGCCTCCCTTTATTTCAGATGCTGGCTGATTCAATACCACTTCCAGAGCCTCAGAAATCAGCTGCTTTAGATCTTCCTTAATATTCTCTTTTAAGCCTCTGATTCTAACAGCAAACTGCATCTGGTAATATTGAGCAAGACTCAATTCTCTGTCCATTTTGTCTCTTAAATCTTCATTCTCCAATACTTTTGCTTCTAATATGGCATTCTTTTGAGTCAAATCTTCCACTTTTTCATCCAGGTCTTCCACACATTCAGCCACTTTATACACTGAAGACAAAATGTCTGCCTTCATCACACTGAACTTCTGTTCCATCCTCTCTTCCATTCTCTCCTCCAATTTCTCCAATTTCTCCTCCATCCGTGCAAATTTATCACCCATTGATTCCAGAATTACCTGAGCATGTTTTTCAAGAGCATCTTGTAGATCCTTCGGTGTCAATACATCAGGAGGATGCAACGCCTGCAATGATGATTGTTGCGTCGGAGAAGTTCCAGCACTCCGAAGAGTTTTTGAGGGAGGTTTAGCCGCCATCTTTTACTTCCACTTGTGACGCACTTTCACTTTAAGTTTAAAAAAGTCCATCAAGCTCGAGAGTAAAATATAATAATCCTCTTCATCCTTTCCTCTTGTACCGCTCTGCCTGCTCCTTTTATTCCATAGTCCTTCCTTCAGGCAGGGGTGGTCGCAAACGCCTGGCTCTGCTCCAAAAAATCCGGAGCAGAGACGCTGGCCAGCTGGGAGCGACCCAGGCTACGGGGGAGTTCGATCCTTCAGCCGCCCAAGCAACAAGCTCAGGCGGCCCCGGAGAACTCAACCCCTACCTGGGGCCTCACCCCCTCCTCTTCTCCCGAGGAGGGGGCTTCAAATTCACCCGAACAGCTGATCGGCGCTGTTTCGGGTGAAAATTACTCAGCTGAGCCGCGGGCAGCCCGGGAAGGCTGTCTCCGGCGCCGCGCAGCCACCGGAACCCTCAAAAATGTTTGTGCTTTTATTGTTACTGATAAAACATGGAAAGAAAGAAAGCTAATGAATTATTTTTTAAAGTCCACAGCTTGAAGGAGCTTTGTCTCTTGGTCTAAAATCAAACATTTTACATCTTTCCAATGAGTACTTTGTTTTAATTTCAGATTAAGAACAGGATCAAAAGTTCCTCTGCTTTTCAAACAGCACTGTATGCATATATGAAAGAGAGTATGAACTTGTATTCATCTGCAGGATTGAAAAAAATTCACTTGTACACTAAATTAAAATGAGAAAAATCAGTGGCATTTTACCCATGGGCAAATGTGTTGAATATGTTTACTCATCTTAACGTTTCATATGAACTGTTAAGAGCATAAAACACTAAGAATAAACATATTCTCATATTAAAAGGAGATATTAGAAATCCTTAAAAAAATGAATGTTGATAAGCGCAACTGCTTGTGTCAACGCTGCTAACATCAGATGTTCTTGCTTTGACAAAAGATGAAGAAGCAGCTATTTTATATTTCTACTGTGTATCACTTTTAGAGTTAGAGTTAGATGAAGATGGGAGGGGGAAGGAAGAATATGCATGGGGGATTAGTTAGACATAATAACATAACCGCCGAACACTTTCAAGGTTATGTAATAAGAGGCGATAAGAATTGGTGGGTTAAGCTAAGGAGGGAAAACCTACCTTTCAAACTAATTGGAGAATGTGATTTATGATGGTTAAGCAAAGGAGGGAACTATGCTTTAATAATATTGTGCTCAGGGGAGGGGAATCCAAATTTTGGCTTTAACCAAGTATTACCAATGTTATGTTGCTCTAATAAAGACTTTCAAGGTAAACAATGCCTCAGAGTTCTTTGAAGAATTCATCCATCAGAAGCTTGACATCAAGCTGAAATCCACCAACTTTGCAAACTATCTAGGGGGTCCCAAAACCACATCACTGTCTCCAAACCTGGGAGACAGGCTGATGAAGAGTCGGGGAAGATTCCATCATGGAGGAGAAGAAATTGCCTAAAGTCATCCATTGGAAGCTTGACAGCTTGTTTAGAAAAGTGAAAAGTAGAACCACTATCCATTCTCTGGCTATGCTTACTACTAAACCTATAAAGGAAAAAAAATCCATATTGTCATGCAACAATTTTTAAAAAAAACTTACTTTATAAATAGATGTTTTATTAGCCTAGCTCTTCACCTTTCATAGTAATTGAAAGTATCCAATATAGAAGCAATGTGTGCTTTTCCTTTGTGGAAGTATCAGTGGTTTCTTATAATGTGGTTGGTTATTGTATTTTAAGCTTTAATCCAAATAGGTTCAAGGAATAACCTATGGCTTATTTGGGGGGGAGGGTTTTCAGGCAAGCTACATAAGTGCAGCATATGAGTAGTTTCAGCACAGAAAAACAAAACAAAAATTGCACCAAACAAATTATGCTACTTTGGTTGTCTTAGAGTGGATATGATATGTTTCTAATTTCTTTTAAAGGGGAGGAGGGTCAAATCACAAGTACATTTGATTTGTGAATATGGACAATCTGCCGACTGCTATGAGATTTACAAGCCTGAAATACATTGTGATTGTGCAGTTTTGTTTAATAAACATGTAATATTCTGTGAAGTAGTAGAAGTAACAGAGTAAAAGCAGCAAAACTGACCATTTAAAGATTAAACTGACCATTTAGATACTCAAGCATTTTGAGGTTGTTGTTTTTTTAAGTTCTTAGTTTTTCTACATTAAATGTATACAAACTTAACAGGAAAAATCTGGGTGATGACTACAAAAAGATGCAGCAAACAAGCAATGCTTTGCTGCCAAATTTGCAGCCCAGATATGATGCTCCTATTCTAGAACTAAACTGCCCAACACGTTATTCTGTTGCTACAGATTCTTTCTGAATGAATAGTCTTCTAAAAACAAACAAAATGGTCTCCAGATGAAACATATAAATAATTCAGCATCAATTTACTACCTGTTATTACATATGAAACTAGAAATGAAAATATCTAATACAACTAAGAAATATTTCTAATTTCCAAACAGAAGGGTATCTTTCTGCTATTTTACAGTAAGCAATAGTATTGTCTATACAAATACATGGATGTCAAAAATTAACTGAAAATGTAATTTAACACTCATTTCTATTATTATGATTGCATAATAAGCATATAATATTGTTTGAAACAATAAGCAGCAAAACTCATTGTAAAATATTGCTCACATTTTTTTGTTAAACTGAGGGGAAAGGATGGATTCAGATTCTACTATTTGTTACTACAAGGCTTGAAAATTAAAATCTATATCCCTATATAAACCAGTTTTAACAGTTCATTGTACCTGAGAAGTAATTCATTAATTTAGTGAGACTTCCAGCTATTAAAGTGTTGAGGACTGCAATCATTACCAAGAAAGTAAGAGGTAGTTAGGAAAATTAGTGAAGAGACTTGCAGAATGACCTTAAGTTTCAATAATTAGCTATAGCATTAATCAAATCAATGTGCTGCAGTCTTGAACACTTTTTCCTAAACCACCAGAGACTCTATAGATCTGAATCAAATATAGACCTCAACTACATTTTTCATGTAAAATTCTTTATACATGTTAGTGGTAGCTATCAACCACACAGGCAAGAAAGGAGAGACTTAACAACTACTTGTTGGAAGAGAAGGTAGGTCAAGAGTAGCACAAGGAAGGGAATAATTTCCAGCTTTCTAGATAACCTATAATCATCAGATGATATCATGTGAAATGTTAATACTGCTTTTTACTGCACTGGTAAAACCATACTTGGAATACTGCATCCAGTTTTGGTCACCAAGCTAAAAAATAAAGACATTGAGATTCTAAAAGCGTGCAGAGAAGACCAACAAAGATTTGTTGGAAGCTACAACATACAATGAACAATTGGGTGTGGAAAGTTGGAAGTACATTAGATGGTTGAAGAAATAAAAAGGGCATAGGACAGTGAAGGACAGTGAAGAAGATGCACTGAAACTAGTATAATAGGAAGGCTTACTGAATACTGAAGAGACCAACCTAACCCACAAAAAGAACCAAATGAACTGGAAAGAGGCATGGGAAGATAAAGTATTACATGGCTACTACAATTTAAAAATACCAGGTAAAGCAGATAATAAGAAGACCTGGCAGGGGGTAAGAGCAGAAGAGTTGAAGGAAGAGTAAAGTTTCCCCCGCACATGCATGCTAGTCGTTTCCGACTCTAGGGGCCGGTGCTCATCTCTGTTTCAAAGCCGAAGAGCCAGCGTTTGTCCAAAGATGTCTCCATGATCATGTGGCCGGCATAACTAGACACCAAAGGCGCACGGAACGCTGTTACCTTCCCACCGTAGTGGTCCCTATTTTTCTACTTGCATTTTTACATACTTTTGAACTGCTAGGTTGGCAGAAGCTGGGACGAGTAACAGGCGCTCACTCAGGATTCAACCCACCAAACTGCCGACCTTCTGATTGACAAGCTCAGCGTCCTAACCCACTGAGCCACCACGTCCCTTGAAGGAAGAGAGAGATAGGTTAATTCTGGCTACACAAGACCAAGCCTTAAGAAAAAATTCATATAAAGCCTGAATTGAAAAGACAGCAACAGATAGCAAGTGCCATCTCTGCAAAGAAGTTGGAGAAACAGTTGACCTACTGGTGAGCTGCTGCAAGAAGATTGCACATTTCTAATACAAATAATGACATGACAAAGTAGCAACAATGCTGCATTGGAAGATCTACAAGAAATATCTTTTACCAGCAAATATGAATTGGTGGGACCATAAAATAGAGAAAGTAATAGAAAATGAAAAAATGAAAGTGCTCTGGGATTCTAGAATTTAAAAACAGACTGTTACACAACACCCCAGATTTAACAATTGTCAAAAATAAAAATAAAAATGTCTGGATAGCAGATGTGGCCATATCTATAGATTGCACAATAGAAGAACAGGAAGTGAAGAAGACAACAAAATACAAAGACTTGCAAATAGAAATAGAACAACCATACAAAAAAAAAAAGAAAAGATAGTACCAATAGTTATAGATGGCTTTGGTGCTTAATCCCAAAACAACTGGAGCAGCACTTGAATATCACCAGCATTGACAAATTCACCATCATTCAATGGCAAAAGGCAGCTTTACCTGGACCAGCTTACATCTTACAACAATACCTTTAAAGTCATCAAACATCCACATCTGCCTATCCCAGGTCTTTGGGAAGGTTTCAATATATGGATAAAACACCAAATCCAGTCTGAATATCTGGCTGACTGTGCAATAAACATAATAATAATTGTAGAAAAGATAGGGATTGTAATGTAGTGGGTCCAACGCAAGGAAGAGACGCCAGCCGGAGTACGTGTTCAGCTCTTTATTGTGAGGGGGGTGCGTACTGGAGAACAAGGGCTACCTGGCCTCCTTAAATACCTAGCCAGGTAGGCGACCAGCCAATGGGGTTGGCCCTAGGTTTCCCGCTGAAACTAGGTTTCCCGCCAAAACCGTCCAGGCCAACGCCCCCTGGTGGCTGTTGCTATGCAGCTGCCTGCATCTGGATACATAACACCCCTCCCCCCTTAGGGAAGAACCACCTTACAACTACGTACATGCATAACTATATACAATGTGTGCCACTACATATGCAGCTACTGTGTGGTTACTTGCAAACATAGTCCGCTAAGTATGCTGGTGTCCTGTGGGGCCTGGTGGACTGTCTGGGTGTGGCTTCACCCTGAAGTGGAACATCTGGCTCGTGATGCCCCTGTGCAGAGTTGAGTCCAGCCATCGGATTCCTGCCTCCTATGGTGCCCTGCCGCTGCTGTAGAGTCTGTTGCAGGAGGCCATCCTCCTCTAGTTCTGGTTCTGAGTCATTTCCGGATGGTCTGGCCTCCCTTGGGGTGTGGCTATCCTGTTGGCCGTGGGTGATGCACTCAGGGACCCTTCCTCTGAGCTGGTCGATATGTCGCCTTATGTGGCTATCCTCCTCCACCCCCACGATGTAAGAGAGAGGCCCAGTTTTTTCAACCACGATCCCCGGAATCCATGGATGTCCTGCCCCATAGTTCCTTGTCCAAACCAGGTCCCCCACGTTGAGTACCCTGTGTGATGCGGGCCTGTCCGTCTCCGCTGCCACTTGGTCAGGGTGCAAATGGTCAAGCTTGGTGATGAGGCGCCGTCCCCATCGTAGTTCTGCTGGGCTCTTCCCGGTGGCAACGCATGGTGTGGTGTGTTGGGCGAGCAGAAATTTCACCAGTCTGTGATGCCAGTCCCCGCAAATGATGCGCTGGAGTGCGTCCTTGGTCGTCCTTACCGTCCATTCAGCTTGCCCATTAGTCGATGGGTGGAAGGGCGCAGAGGTGGCGTGTCTAATCCAATTCACCTTCAAGAATGCCTGGAAATCATTAGCAGTAAACTGAGGCCCGTTATCAGACACAATTACATTGGGGAGGCCGTGTGTGGCAAAGAGGTCCCTGAGCACCTGGATTGTCCTTGCTGAGGTCATGTTGGGAACAGGGACTACCTCCAGCCACTTAGAGTGGCTGTCCACTACCACTAAGAACAGTTGGCCCTGGAAAGGCCCCGCATAGTCGATGTGAATGCGGGACCAGGGTGTGTGTGTGGCCTCCTACCTGTGTACTGGGGCGTGGGGCATTTCTGGCCTGGATCTCTGGCATGTGTAACAGGCCTTGACCCGTTCCTCAATGTCCTTGTCCAGCCCTGGCCACCAGAGGTAGCTTCTGGCCAGTGCCTTCATCCTAACCACACCTGGATGTCCCTCATGTAAGGATTCCAGTACCCTGGCCCGGACTGCTGTGGGAATGATGACCCTACTTCCCCAAAGGAGGCAACCCTGGTGCATGGAGAGCTTGTGTCGCCTGGTAAAGTAGGCCTGGAATTCGGGCCCCGGGGACTTGTCCTGCCACCCAGTGCAAACCCATGAGTGTACCCTGCTCATGATGTTGTCAGAGGCTGTGCTGGTTGCAATGTCCTTGGCATGTACTGGACATTCTGGTAGTTCCTGCAGAGCTAGGATCTGTGTTGCTGGTGCTGGGTCTGGTTCAGTGGTGTCTATGGTTAGCCTACTTAGGCCGTCTGCGTGGCCCATCTCCTTCCCTGGCTTGTGCACCAGCTTGCAATTGTAAGCTGCAAGGAAGATGGACCACCAGAGCATTCTGGGAGATAGTATTTGGGGGGTCTGCTTGTCCGTTGTGAACAGGCCTAGCAGTGGTTTGTGGTCTGTGTAGACGGTGAACTCCCTGCCATACAGATAATCGTGGAACTTCTTAATCCCTGCCACGATTGCCAGGGCTTCCCTATCTATTTGGGCGTAGTTCCTCTCTGCTCCAGACAGCATCCTGGAATAGTAGGCTATTGGAACTTGAGCCCCATTAGGCTCGAGGTGACTTAGTACTGCACCCACGCCATAAGGGGATGCATCGCACGCGATGCATATGGGCTTTGTTTTGATGAAGTGTGTTACTGTGGGCTTGTCAGACAGTAGTGCTTTTAAAGCTCTGAAACTTTGATCGTGGACAGAAGTCCAGACCCATGCTGCCTTCTTGTCCAATAACCTGTGAAGTGGTTCTGCAATGGCTGCCTTGTGGGGCAGGAAGGTGTAATAGAAGTTGAGCAGGCCCAGGAATGCCTGTAGCTCTGCCTTGTTCTTGGGTGTGGGTGTCAGTTTGATTGCCTTTATCTTGGACTCTGTGGGGTGGATCTCCTTGGCATCTACCCTGAATCCCAGAAACTCAGTGGAAGGAACACCAATGCTGCACTTTTCCCTCTTCAGTTTGAGGCCAGCAGTGCGCAGCCTGGATAGTACCTCCCTCAGCCTACCTGCCAGCTCTTCTGCTGATGCTCGTGCGATCAGGACGTCATCAAAATAAGGGCAGACTCCTGGAATGCCCCTGAGAGATTTCTCCATGATCTCCTGAAAGATGCCCAGAGCTACGCTGATCCCAAACTGCAGCCTATTTACCCTGAATGCTCCCCTGTGAGTCACTATCGTCTGAGTGTCAGCCATTGCCCTGGTAACCATGAGCTGTTGGTACGCCTGCGCTAGATCGAGCCTTGCAAAGATGGCACTGCCTTGGAGGGAAGCGAGAACGTGGCTGACCGTGGGGACCGGGTAAGCGTACGGGTTTAGGGCACGGTTCACCGAACACTTGTAGTTGGCGCAGATCCTCACCTCCCCATTGGCCTTTAGTGGGGTGACTATCGGGGTCTCCCACTCTCCCCCATCTATGGGCTCTAAGATTCCCTGGGCCACCAGCTTGTCCAGTTTGCACTCGATCTTGTGCTTGAGCGTGAAGGGGACTTGCCGTGGCCTGACCCTAACGGGGGAAACGTTTGGGTTTAACTTGAATGAGATGGGGGGCCCTGTGTACCTACCCAGCGTCCCATCGAAGACGTCTGCGAACTCCTTGCAGACGGCCTTGATGGATTCCCCCTGGATCTGGTGGATCCCGGAGACTGTGATTCCCAGGGCCTCAAACCAGTCTAGGCCGACTAGGCTGGCTCTCCGGCCCTCTACCACTATGACCTCCAGGTGCTCTTTGTGACTCTTAAACCCCACGGAAACGGTGGCCTCCCCCTTTACCTTGACTGGTGAGTTTTGGAAGTCAGTCAGGGCTAAATTTGAGGGCCATAATTGAATCCGCTGCTTGCTCCAGCTGTTAATATAGTTAAGGGTCTCATCTGAAATGACAGAGACCACTGATCCGGAGTCAAGCTCCATGCTGAAGGGGACACCCTGCAAGCGGATTGTTAATTTAATTTTTGATTTGAGCAGCCGGCGGCTACCCGTGTGGTAGATGGCCAGCCGGCTCTCAACATAGCCAATTCGTACTTGAATCGGGGCCCCAGTACCTCTTAACGGCGATTCCTCCGGGTGCAGCTCGTGGATCTCTTCTCGGGGGCGGCAGCTACAACAGACCGTGGCTTCGTGGGCCAGGATGGCGTCCTGGGCGTCCTGGAGCGAGACTTCGTCTTTGGCGACCAGCCGCTCTTGCAGCCTTGTGTCTCGTAGGCCGCAAACCAGCCTGTTGCGTAGCCGCTCCTCCAGGTTTAAAAACTTGCAGGCAATGGCGGCTTCTCACAGGGCGGCAATGTAGTCCGCCCAAGACTCGTCGGGACGCTGGTCCCTCTTCTCAAACTGCGACCTCGAAGCTAGTTTGGACAAACGGTGTCGGAAGTTTGCGTTGAGCTTGGCGACAAGGTCCCAGTAAGAGACGGTTTCGATAGCCTCTGGGGCAAACAGGTTTGTGGCGACCTTGAGGAGTGTGGGTCCGCCTATGCAGAGCAGGGCTGCCGCCTTTGAGCCGTCCTCTGAGATTTGGTTGAACCTCATATACAGCTTAGCGTGCAACAGGTATCGGGCCCACTTCTCCGGGTGGCGGGTGTCGAACTCATGGGGTTGCCCTGTTCATGCCATTGCCCTTCCGTCAGTTCTGCGGCGTGCGGTTCAGTTGCTTGTTGCGGCGGCCGGAGCCAGTCTCAGGTCCCTCGCGGTGGCTGGCGGTCATGTTGGGGAAGAAGGAAAGGTTCCTCTTTCCCTTCAGCACGCAGTGCGTTCCCCTAGTGACTTCAGCTCTTCTGTCGGCAGAATCCCACCTTCGTCGCCACTGTAATGTAGTGGGTCCAACGCAAGGAAGAGACGCCAGCCGGAGTACGTGTTCAGCTCTTTAGTGTGAGGGGGTGCGTACTGGAGAACAAGGGCTACCTGGCCTCCTTAAATACCTAGCCAGGTAGGCGACCAGCCAATGGGGCTGGCCCTAGGTTTCCCACCAAAACTAGGTTTCCCACCAAAATCGTCCAGGCCAACACCCACTGGTGGCTGTTGCTATGCAGCTGCCTGCATCTGGATACATAACAGGGATTTTACAAAATATTTTTACAAACTACAGCTGTTTACCAGGTAGGTAAGATATTAACCATTTAAATAAAATCAAAGGTTCAAATTTCAAATGCATCTTTTTCCAAATACAATAAGCTACAGGCCCATCTCTGCTGTTTCCACTTATCTCTTGTTGTGTAACTGACTGACAACTAGTTCTCATAATGAGACACCTCCCTGTCCTGGTTACTTAATTCAACGACATGCAATAGGAATGTCCTGATTAGTTGTTAAAGAACCATATTTATAAACATCTCAACCATAGAACATAGAATGATAGGGTTGGAAGGGAACTTGTAGGTCTTCTAGACCAACCCCTGCTCAAGACAGAGACCCTATACCATTCTATACAAAGGTTGTCCACTCTTTCCTTGAAAACATCCAGTGATAGAGTTCTGAATTAGGCCATTCCACTGATTAATTGTTCTCACTGTCAGGAAATTTCTCCATAGTTCTTGGTTGAAGTACAGATGAAAGTACCATCTATGCTTTTAATTCTTCAGCTTTTATGGCAAGCTGTTTATAATTCCCTGATATTGTTTTCAGACTCTTTATGGTATCTTTTGTCCCCACATGAAAGAAGAGCAAGGGTTAATAATTTGCAGGCTTGTTTATATTAATAAGCCTCTCATTCATAACTTTGATCTCTTGGGAGACAACAAACCTCTCTAAATTGATTGTCCTGTCTACAAATCACTGATTCAATTTCTCTGAGAAGTGAGTCTTATATCACAAAAACATGCCTCTTTTTTTTCTTGTGGAAATCTGGGTTGTTGTTTTTTTTCCTGTCACTAGAACACTTGATGATGTCCCTTTTCCAGATTGAGTCTCAGAGTAGCTAAATGTGCCTCTAGGTTCTACATATATTTTCTTTGATTAATTAACTTACTTTACATCTGTTAAATATATAATTTGGGTCTTCTATGGGCTGAATACATCCATGGCACATATTTTGCAAATCATAACAGTGTGCGTCTTTTTTTTACATTATGTTATTTCAAGATTTTATTTTTCTTCTTTGAATTATTAAAGTTTAAAAAATTCTTAAGTTCATTTAAAAATTTAAAAATTCAAAAAATAAAAAAAATCAGAAATGCAAAACATTCTTTAAAAATTCAATTCTTAAAAATTAGTCTTTTGCTCTCTTATGGATATTATTATAGATAATATAATGGGTTAATCTTCAAGACTTTTAGAACCTAATTCCAAGCAAAACCACTAGATATCCAATCACATAAGGAGGTAGACAGTAAAGAGAAAAAAAATAAAAACATAAAAACATAATGAAGTAGAGAGTGATGGGAAAGATGGAAGCTCCAGTTACAAAGTAGGATATATAAGAAACATACCCAAGACCCATAAAGGACTCAAATGCCCATACCCTAATGCTCAAAGTTTAGGGAACAAACAGGGTGAACTTGAAGTATTAGTACATGGAAGTAGATATGATATAGTTGCCATTACTGAAACTTGGTCAAATGAAATTCATGACTGGCATGTACTGATGGAAGGATACAAACTATTCAAAAGAAGCAGACCTAACAAAAGAGGAGGTAGAGTTGCATTATATGTAAAAGATCACTACATCTCTACAGAAATACACAAAATCAAGGATGAAAACCTCCTAGAATCCATACGGATCAATATAAAAGGAAAAAAGAATGACATTGGTGTAGGCCAGGGGTAGGCAACCTTGGCTTTTTTATGACTCGTGGACTTCAATTCCCAGAATTCCTGAGCCAGCCATAAAAGAACCAAGGTTGCCTACCCTTGGTATAGACATATACTACAGGCCACCCAATCAAACAGAAGAAATAGATGAACTCTTTGCTAATCAATTAACAAATATATGTAGGAAACATATCACAGTAACAATGGGAGACTTTAACTACTCTGATTTCAACTGGGAAACAAACTCTGCAACAAGTGGAAGAACAGATTCCTAACCAACTTAGCTAACAATTTTGACATCCAAGAGGTAAAGGAGGGAACTAGAGGAAAAGCTACACTGGACTTAATTCTTACTAATTTTTATTTATTTTTTTTAATTCCATTTATATCCCACCCTTCTCCGAAGACTCAGGGCGGCTTACAAGCTTACAATTCTTCTAATAAAGAAGAGAAGAAGAGAGGGAGTTGAAGTTGCCAGAACCATGGACAAAAGTGACCACATCATATTGGAATTCAATATAATGCAAACACAAGCAATAGAATATAATCCAACCAGTGTCTTAGATTTTAAAACAGCTGATTTTAACAAACCCAGAGCCTAAGCAAAATTTCATGGATAACAATCCTAAATCCTAAACAATTCAAGAAGCATGGGAAACTCTGAAAAATATTATCATAAAAGCCCAGTCTAACACAATACCACTGAAAAAGAAAAACAAGAAATCCAAAAAAACAGCATGGTTGCACAAAGATCTCTGATAAACTGAAAAACAAAAAGGATGAGTACAAAAATGGAAAGAGGGACACATAACTAAGACAGAATATCAGCAGGTAAATGAAGTCAGGAAAGCAATAATTCAGAATGAACAAAGACTTCTAACAAAATCAAAGATAATAATAAAAAAAGTTTCTTTCAACATATAAATAACAAGAAAAATGTCAAGGAAACAGTCAGTCCACTAAAGAGAGAAGATGGCAAGAAAGTAACAGCCAGTAGAGAGAAAGCAGAGCTGCTTAACTCATTCTTGGTATCAGTCTTCACACAAAAATAAATTATAGCCCAACTGTAAGATCTGCCTCATCTAACATTCCCAAGAAAGCAAAACTCTTGAAACTGGCATAGTTTCAACAGGAACTTTTATTGGAAGATAGTGACAGCAGAAAAGCAAGGCAAGATCTGAATAATTCCCACGCAAAAACATTACATTAAACATTCCTGTATAACCCTTAAGGGAAGGGAGGGTAGATTCATTGGTAGGTAGTTCAGGCATCAGGTTGAAACTCTGTCCTGTAGCCACTTGGAAAGGAGTGTAACCAGTACTGGAATGCACTGCATTGTTATAGGCCAGGGCTTTTCAACCAGTGGCACGGGTACCACCTGTGGTACATTGGCACCTGGCGGGTGGTACGCAACCATCGTAGAAAAGTAGCGGGGAAGGGGAATGAGCTGAACTGGTGGCAGCACCGCACAAGCCTAAGCGAGAGACGACTGGAGCTGCAGGGCTGTAAGGGCTCAGAGGAAGTGCCAGAATCAGATAATGCCTCAAGGTTTTTATGATCAGTCCATAGTTTGAAAGGGAGCTTTTTATCTTCCAGGAAGTGCCTCCAAGTGAGGAGGGCCCAGTGCACAGCATAAGTGTAAGCTTCCTTCTCCCAGACAGCCCATCACTGCTCAGTTTCTGTGAGTTTCTTTGAGGTGTAGGTGCAAGGTTGCAACTGGCCTTCCTGGTTTTCCTGGAGTAGAACTGCACCCACCGCTACACTGCTGGCATCGGATAAATGGTTTTTCTGGATCTGGATGGCTCCACAGAAAAGAGTCTTTTTAATTTCTCAAATGCCACCTGGCATTCCATAGTCCATTTTAGTGTTTAGCTAGGTTTCACCTTGTTCTCTTTAGTTTTCAATAAGTTAGTAATGGGGAGGGCGATCTGAGTGAAGGAGGGGATGAGTTGCCGATAGACATTTGTGAAGCCCAGAAATCTTTGCAGCTCATTCCAGGTGCATGGTGGGGCCACTCCAAAACAGCTCACACCTTTTCTGGGTCCATTTCCACCTCTTTCTGAGAAATACAGTAGACCAAATAGTTTATTTTTTCTTTATGGAATTCACATTTTGAAAGTTTGGCATACAGTTTGGTTGCACCAAGCTTTTCTAAAACTGCTCTGACTAATTTGACATGCTCAGCTTTTGTTTTGGTGTATATTAATATGTTGTCCAGGTACACCAAAGCCCCCTTGTACAAATGTTCATGGAGTACCTCATTAATTAGCTGCATAAATATTGCGGGTGCTCCCTGTAGCCCAAGCAGGAGTACTTTGAACTGAAAGCACCCTAGGGGCCTGTTGAAAGCAGTCTTCCACTCATCCCCCTCCTTGACTCTAACCTGGTAATATGCTCCTTGCAGATCTAACTTGGAGAAAATTCTTCCCTTTGAGAGGTGGGCTAGCATGTCTTTCATGAGCAGCAAGTGGTAGACATTGACCATGCACATGGCATTCAAACATCTATAATCTATGCAGAGACAAAGAGACTCATCTTTTTTTCTTGAAAAAACACTGGAGCAGCCATTTTTCAGTCTGGCTGATTGAATGAAACCGTGCGCCAAATTGTTATGTATAAATTTGTGCAGTTCCTCCAGCTCTCGGGGGGTTATTGAATAGAGCTTGGGTTTTGGCAACTTTGCTCCAGGGACAATTTCAATGGCACAGTATGTGGGAAAGTGAGGGGACAATTCATCAGAGTCCTTCTCGCTAAAGACCTCCACCAACTCCTGATACTCCCTGGTTATAGCTTCTAATTCACAGTCATTGATTGCTGCCACTACTTCACACTCATGCTTCACCTTGGGGCTGACGTGGCTATTGGGTGAGTGGGGTTTCCCTTTTGGGAATCTCAAGTCCCCCATCCACCAGTTCAGCTATGGGTTCCACTTTTTTAACCATGCCAGTCCTAGGATTAGGGGCCATTCCGTGCCAGGGGTCACTATAACAGTCAAAGTCTCAGTGTGGTCCCCTATGGTTAATTTTATGGGCATCATGGCAAGGGTGGCCAGGATGCCCCCCACATAATCGACCTGTCTAATTGACCAAACAAAATGGGTTTCTTTAGTCTCCATACAGGAATCTCTAGATTTCCCACCAGGGTTGGGCTTATTAAACATCTGGTGCAGCCTGAGTCCAGTAAAGCCTTTAGGACCACCTTCTTCTCCATCCCTAGGATTAGCAGTTCTATGGGCCTGGCAATAGGTATGATGGGTCCACTTACCAAGGGTTCATCATCAGAGTTGCTGTCAGTCATCTCAGGACCCTTGTCCAGTGGGATCGGAGTTCCCCTTCCAATTTCTTGCAGGATTGGAACTCTACGCCTCAACACTTTTTTTTAGAAAATTTTATTAAATATACATTTAAAAACAAAGTGGACATGATTCAACTTCCCTAGCTACAACACTACTATTAGTATTATCTTATGTTACAGAAAGAAATAACAAAAACCTAAAATACAGTCTATAACAGGACCGAGTATAACAAACTGTACATATAACATCTATCGGGTTTTTATAGTAAACTGTCATTCAGTCCTCAGTGTTATATTTACATGTCTTTCAGTTATGTCCATTATATAGATGCTAATAAGAAATCCTTACATTATCAACCAATCAAACAATGTTCATCTCAGCGATCCTCCTTAACTCTAACCAATTGTACAAATTTTGCCAAATTTCATAATACTGTTTCGTTCTTATTTTTGATCTCTAGGGTTAACCTGTCCATTTCAGTGCAGGATAAAATTTTATCTATTATTTCTTATTCAGTGGGTGTTTCCTTTTTTTCCATTTTTGGACATATGCCAGTCTTGCTGCGGTTAAGATATGTACTAATAAGTAGAGAGATGCTTTACTGAGATTATCGTTAATAATCCCTAACAAAAAGATTTCTGGTTTTAAATCAATTTTTTGTCATAATATTTCTTCCAACCAATTTTTTATCCGCTGCCAAAAATTTTGTGCTTCTGAACATTCCCACCACATATGATAGTAAGTCCCTGGAAGCCTTCTGCATTTCCAGCACATTGGTGAGATTTTTTTTATCTATTTTTGCAAACCTTGTAGGGGGAAGATGCCATCTATAAAATATCTTGTACAAATTCTCTTTATAGGAGGTTGCTAGCATTAACCTCCTATTTCTATCCCATAGTAATTGCCAATTATCTACGTCAATATTATAAACAAAATTTTTACTCCAGGTTAACATTGTTTCTTTTACCTGTTCTTCTAATAAATCCTGTTCTAATAAATATTGATATATTTTTTTTATCATTCAATCTTCTGTTCCTAGAAGAATTTTATCTAATTGTGTATGCTCTAATTTTATCCCTGGTTCTTTTTTATCTTTTCTGTATCGTGACTGTATTTGTAAGTATGCCCACCATTCCAACTCTACACCATCTTCTGATAATCTTTTTCTTGTTTTTCAGGTCTCCATTTTCATCTAAGAGATCTTTATATATAATTACACTTCCTATATTTATAAATTTGGGGTGCATAAAAATCTCTAATATAGATAGCCAATTGGGAATTTTTATATAGTTAAATTTTTTAATTTTTATCCACACATCTAATAGTGCCCGTCTAATATGATAATTCTGAAAGAACTGATGAGCCCTATATTTTCCATCCCACAATATAGCGTGCCACCCAATTTGCATGTCATGACCTTCTAATGCTAGTAGTCTTCTGTTCCTTAAGTGTATCCAATCCTTTATCCATACCGCTATTGCTGCTTGATAATATTTTTCCCAATTCAGGAGGCCGAGCCCTCCTCTTTCCTTTACATCCTATAATAATTTTAACTTGATTCTTGGTTTTCTACCTTGCTAGATAAATTTAGATGTAATTCTATTTAAATTTTCAAAAAAAATCCTTACCTAATTTAATTGGTACACATTGGAATAAAAAGAGTAATTTGGGCAGTATATTCATCTTGATTGTCGCTATTCTTCCCATAAAAGAGAGCTGCAAGTTTTTCCATCTATCTAGGTCTACTATAATTTGGTCCATTAGTTTATCATAATTTTCTCTTTTAAGTGTAGTACATCTTGCTGATAGTTGGATCCCTCAGTTTCTTGTAAGTTGGACTTATTTTTAACTAGCATTTTAGTTTTTTCTTTGTTGATTTTTAATCCCGCAACATCTCCATAATTTTCCAGCACCTGTAATAATCTTGTTCCAGATTCTAAAGGGTCTTCCAGGATGAAAACTAAATCATCCATATAAGCCTGGAATTTAAATATCTCTTTTCTGATTTCTAATCCTTTAATCATCTTATCTTTTTGGATTATTCTTGTGAGTGCTTCTAAAGAAAGAATGAATAATAAAGGAGATAGCGGACAGTCTTGTCTCGTATCTTTTTGTATTTGAATGCTATTTGTTAATTCTCCATTTATGATTACTTTTGCCTCTTGCTTGGAATAGATTGCATCCCACCAGGCTCAAAGGTTGACTCAGCCTTCCATCTTTCTGAGGTAGGTAAAATGAGGACCCAGATTGTTGGGGGCAATTAAGCTGACTTTGTAATAATGCCGCTGGTGTGTGTGTGAAAGCCCTAATAAGCAAGCATATACATAGAATGAAGGCTACTGCTAAGCTTGTAAGCCACCCTGAGTCTTTGGAGAAGGGTGGGATATAAATGGAATTAAAATAAAAAATAAAATTAAAAATAAACATATTTATAAATTTTTCTCCAAATTCCATCTGTTTGAGTTGAGTCAACATAAAATTCCATTTGACATTATCAAACGCTTTCTGAGCATCAACAAAAATTAATGCCACTTGTTTTTCGCTATGAAATTCATAGTATTCTAATATATCTAGTATGATCCTGATGTTATGTCTAATTTGTCTTTTAGGCAAGAAGCCATTTTGGTCAGTATGGATAAATTCAGCTAAATATTTTTTTAATCTTTCTGCCATTATAGTTGTGAAAATCTTGTAATCCATGTTCAGTAAAGAAATGGGTCTATAATTTTTAATACAGGTCAAATCAGAGTTTTCTTTAGGGATTAGTGAGATGATTCCTTCTTTCCATGAGTTTGGAATTTTTGCTCTGTTTAGTACCTCATTAAATAAATCCAATAGTGTTGGAACCAAAAGTTCTTGGAGGTTTTTATATATTTTGGACGGTAATCCATCAGGGCCAGGTGTTTTATTACTTTTTTGTTTTTTTAATAGCTTCCATAATTTCCTGGACTGTTATATATTTATTTAATATATTTCAAAATTCTTCTGAAACCTTCGGTAGGTCTGCTTTCATATTGTGATATTCTTTCCTCAGTGATCATTTCATTCTCTTTATAAAGATTTTTATAGAATTCATACGTCACCCATTTTTTCCCATCATTTTGATGCCCTTTCTCCCCTGCTTGATTACGTAATTTACTAATCTATCTATTATCTTTTTTGTTTTTTCAATCTATAGGCCAGCCATCTCCCGGGTTTATTTGCCTGCTCAAAAAAATTTTGTCTAATGCTTTTTATTTTTGTGCCATTTCTCCCTTTTCTATAATATTCAATTTATGCTTATTTAAATCAAACTGTTGTTTTAAATCTCTACATTGTGGGGTTTTTTTTGTAGTTCTAATTCTAATTATTTATGTTCACCCTCTAAACTTTTTTGATATTGCCTTTTCTTTTTATATTCATCGGCCATATATGCAGTTGCAGTTCCTCTCATAATTTATTTGGCCGTATCCCATAAATTTTGAGTGCTAGTCTCCTCTTTCTTATTTATCTAGAAGAATGTCCACATTTGTTCCTCCATCTTATGCTTAAATTCTGTTTGATTTAGGATTGCCTCCCAAATCCTTGTTGTTGTCTTCTGTTCTTTCCATTTAATTACAATGGGATTATGATCTGCCCAAGTATTAATATCTATTATTATATCATCAATATCTGAATTTAGTTCTTTCATTGTCCAGACCATATCAATTTTAGACCATGATTGATGCCGTCCTGAATAGTATGTAAATTGCTTTTCATTCAAATTTCTCTCCCTCCAACTACCTTGAATATTTAATTCCTCCACCATTTAAAAAAAATACCAGGTAATATTCTCCTGGTTTGTTTCCTAACTTTCTTACTCTTATAACCAACCAGGTGGTTCTGCCCCAGGCACCTGATGTACCCTGAGAGGTTCCACATGGAGGTTGGGACATTTCCTGCTTCTCTTGCCCATGACTCCGCCGAGGCCATAGTAGCAGCCTGGGAGAGGGCGGCTGCTGGGGCCTTGGATCAAGTTGTACCTTTGCAGCCTCTGACCTGGCGCAGATCCCGGGTGGCCCCCTGGTTTACCAAGGGACTACAAGAGATGAAGCACCAGAAAAGATGCCTAGAGAGCTGTTGGAGGTCCAGCAGATCTGAATCTGACCGAACACAGCTAAGAACTTATCTTAAGTCTTACCTAGTGGCGATGGAAGTGGCAAAGCGTGTTTACTTTTCCGCTCTCATTGCGTCTGCAGATAATCACCCAGCCGCCCTGTTTAGAGTGACCAGCTCACTGCTTAACCAGCAACCAAGGGATGACCCCTTGCAGGGTAGGGCTGAAGAATTTGTACAGTATCTGCAGGACAAAATCGCTCAGATCCAGACTGGTTTGGATTCCGACTGGGTGGAATCAGGTGAAGTGGAGAGGGCAGGTCTTGGTTATACCATTTGGGGTGAGTTTGACCCTGTTTTTTTGGATGATGTGGATGGGATTATGCATAAACTGAGCGCTACAACTTGTTTATTGGACCCATGTCCCTCCTGGCTAGTTTCAGCTGCCAGGGAGGTGACAGGGGGCTGGCTCCAGGCAGTTGTCAATGCTTCATTGATAGAGGGTGTCTTCCCCTCTGCCTTAAAAGAGGTGGTGGTGAGGCCCCTTCTCAAGAGGCCTGCCCTGGACCCGGCCTCGTTGAATAATTATCATCCTGTCTCCAACCTTTGCTTTGTAGCGAAGGTTGTTGAGAGTGTTGTGGTGCGTCAGCTCCCACAATTCCTGGATGAAGCGGACTATCTGGACCCATACCAGTCCGGTTTCAGGCCCGGTTACAGCATGGAAACGGCATTGGTCGCACTGGTAGATGATCTCTGGCGGGCCCGGGACAGGGATTGCTCCTCTGTCCTGGTCCTACTTGACCTCTCAGTGGCTTTTGATACCATCAACCATGATATCCTGCTGCAACAGCTCGAGGGGTTGGGAGTGGGAGGCACGGTTTTATGGTGGTTCTCCTCCTACCTCTAAGGCCGTTCACAGTTCATATTGGCAGGGGGGCAGAGATCTACCCTGATCTACCCTGAGGCCCCTTTCTTGCAGGGTACCTCAGGGGTGAGATCATCCGTGGCTTCGGGGTGAGGTATCACCAATATGTGGATGATGCCCAGTTGTTCATCTCCACCCCGAGCCAACCCAGTGATGCCCTTGACATGATTTCCCGGTGCCTGGAGGCAGTACGGGTCTGGATGGGAAGGAACAGACTCAGGCTGAACCCCTCCAAGACCGAGTGGCTGTGGATACCGGCATCTTGTATTGTCTAACAAGTTCCATCTCTTTTTTTTATTTAAAAAGTTTTACAATACATTTTAACTTTAATCCCCCCCCTCCCCCACCCCTATCCAACCCTCCCTATCCCTCTCCCCCACTCCCTCCTCCCCCCCCCGACTTCCCAGAGCTAAATACAGGGCATAAAATCGAAAAACAAACATAAACACCCCTATGTTATCAACAATAAACTATAAATTCTATCTCTCTCTAGCTCATATAAAATGAGTACAAACAATATTAATATTACAAATAAAATAGAAAAGAAAAAGAGGAAAACAGAAAAAGAGCTTTACTCAAAATAAATTTTCTTAATCCCAGTCCTTATTCATATTAATTTCAAAAAAAAAGAAAAGAAAAGAAAAAAAAACTTTCACCTGCTATTTGCATTCTCCCACCTTTCTCTAATTTCCAAACAAATTCTCAGTTACGCGCCAAAAGCGCCTATCTCCGTTAATCTTAATAATCTCCGACCAAACTAAACTATGATCAAAAATAGTTCTTGCATGTATCACACCAAATGTCTCGCAGTTCCAAATCATCCTTAAGTTCAAATAAAAGTTCAAATAAAAAGAGTATATAAAAAAAAGATTTAGGCAATCTCTAAGACAACTTGTTGTTAATTAAGAGCTTACATACCCATTCTTAGTTCAACACATACTTTAAGTCCATAACCCTAATATACTTTTCTAGCAAGCAAATAACATCAATGTTAAATTGTGTGAAATATTAAAAAAAAAACTTTCTTTCTCCTCTATAATAATTTTACTCCATTGACATTCTAATCTAAAAATTTAATCAGCAATCTTAACGCCCCAAAACTTTTGGAGCACCTCTGTCATGACCCCCAAAACTTCTTTAGACCGCTCTCCTCCCACATCTTCACTGTAAGCACACTTTGAAGATTCCATAACTTTCTGCTGGTCTTGCTCTTGCTCTCGTCTCGCTCTTCTTAAGGCGGCACGCGTCATCTTCTGGCCTCCTGCAGCAACCGATGAGACTGTGACTTGATCCCCTCCAACATCATTGTCCTCTGTCTGTCTATCTGCAACATCTTGAAGCTTTCCCACACCGTATCCTTTTGCAGCTTCCAAAAATGATAGGGGGGTTGCTTTTAACACATTACTATAAAAATCACGTGCCTGAGCCACAGTAACCAAACGATGTCTTTTACCTTCGTACGTCGCCACCAATCCAACTGGAATCTCCCATCTAAACTTAATATCACGTTTCTTAAGTTCCTGTACTAGAAATGCAAAATCTTTCCTTCTCCTTAGGATCTTCGGAGGGATCTCTTTTAAAACCAAAACTTCTTGCTCAGCCACTACCAAATTAGTATCATAAGCAGCTTGAATGACTTCATCTCTAATTACTCTCTTTGTAAAATAGACCACCACATCTCTGGGTAACTTCCTCTGTCTTGCAATCCATGAATTTACACGAAAAACTTTGTCCATATTTCCCTCAATTTCAGATGCTGACTGGCCCAGTACCCCTTCCAGAGCCTCAGAAATCAGCTGCTTTAAATCTTCTTTACCATTCTCCTTTAGACCCCTAATTCTAATAGCATACTGCATCTGATTATACTGAACAAGGCTCAATTCATCATCCATTTTATCCCTTATATTTTCATTTTCTAATACCTTTGCTTCTAATATAGAGTTCTTTTGACTGAGATCCTCCACTTTTATATCCAGCTGTAGCACACATTCAGCTACGGATTCAACCATAGACAAGATGTCCACCCTCATTGCTCTCAGCTTCTCTTCCATCGTCTTCTCCAATTTCTCCAATTTCTCCTCCATTTTCTCCTCCAGCTTTTTCAACTTTTCATCCATCATATCAGATATCAATTGTGCATGCTTTCCAAGAGCATCTTGTAAATCCTTAAGCGTCAATACCGGGGGAGATGCAGGAGGAAGCAAAGCTTGCAATGAGGTCTCTTGCACCAGGGAAGACCCCGCATTCCGAAGAGCTTTAGAAGTTTTAGCCGCCATCTTCCCCCACTTTCACTTATTACGCACTTTCACTTTAAAGCTATAAAATCCATTGAGCTAGAGAGTAAAAATAAAGAGTCCACTTCACCTTGACCTCCTGTACCGCTCTGCCTGCATCTTGATAATCAAAAGTATTTCCTTTTGGCAGGGGTGGTTGCTAACGCCTGGCTCTGCTCCAAAAATCCCAGAGCAGAGGCGCTGCGCAGCTCGGAGCAACCCAGGCTTCGGGGGGGCTCATCCTTCAGCCGCCCAAGCTCTCATCTCAGGCGGCCCCGGAGAGCTCAACCCCTACCTGGGGCCTCACCCCCTCCTCTTCTCCCGAGGAAGTTCCATCTCTTTTGATGGGGGGGAGGTACTGCCCCCCTCAGAAAGGGCCGGCAACTTGGGTGTCCTCCTGGATTCACAGCTTAACTTGGAAGATCATCTAACTGCTGTGACCAGGGGGGCCTTTGCACAGGTTTGCCTGGTGCGCCAGTTGAGCCCCTTTTTGGACCAAGATGCCCTATGCATGGTCACCCACACCCTTGTCACTTCTCACCTGGATTACTGTAATGCTCACTACATCGGGCTGCCCTTGAAGTGCACCTGGAGGTTTCAACTGGTGCAAAATGCGGCCGCGCGGGTGCTTATGGGAGGATCTCGATCCTTCCATGTCACACCACTCCTGAGCGAGCTGCATTGGCTTCTGGTTGCCCTCCGGGTGCAATTCAAGGTGCTGGTAATTACCTTTAAAGCCCTACATGGCTTAGGCCCAGGGTACTTGCGAGACCACCTGCTGCCACTATCAACCTCCCATTGCCCGGTTTGCTCCCACAGAGTCAGCATCCTCAGGGTTCTGTTGGCTAGGCAATGCCAGCTGGTGACCCCCAGGGGGAGAGCCTTCTCTGTGGGTGCACCGACCCTCTGGAATGAACTGCCTCCGGAGCTGCGGACGGCCCCTGACCTTCGGTCCTTCCGCCGTGACCTGAAGACATGGATGTTCCAACAAGCGGGCCTGGACTGACTATGGTTTTAAATTTGGCTTTTATTGGATTAAATTGTCATTTATTTATTACATCTATTGTTTAATTCTTTTTTAAATTTTGTACTTTATTTTTTAAAATTTTTATTGTTGTGAGCCACCCTGAGTCCTTAGGGAGAAGGGCGGCATATAAATTTAATAAATATAAATATAAATTTTAATAAATCTAAATCTTATTCTCTGTCTATAATTGCATTAAAATCGCCAATTATACAAATGTTCTCATATTCCATATCAGCAATAACCTTATGCAATTTCTTATAAAATTGTCTTTGTTTTTCATTGGGGGCATAAATTCCTACCAGGGCGACCTTTTTTTTATTCAAGGAAATTTCAATAATCAATATTCTACCTTCCTCATCTCGATAAATCTGTCTTGCTTGTATTCTTTCTTTAACATATATCACAATTCCTCCTTTCTTCTGCTGTGAAAGCGATACAAATTTAATTCCTAACTTAGGGTAGTTTAATAGATCCTGATCTTGAGTCTTTATATGTGTTTCTTGTAGAATTTTTATATCTAAATTTTTCTTACTGAGCTGATTCAAAATTATATTTCTCTTAGCTGGGGAGTTTAGTCCATTCACATTTAATGATAATACTGTTAATATTTCTATATTACTGCCTCTGTTTTGATCTTATTGCCCTTGTCGGTCTATCTTCCTTAACTTCTTTGTGTCTACTCTCATCATTGTTGTCATGGTGCATTCTCATTTTTTCTCTTCTCTCTGTTTTCTGTTCTTTGTCTTGTGATTCCCGTGTCTTTCTATTATATCTCTCTGCATTGTTCCCTTCTCTTAACTCTCTTTCTTCTAGTTCATCTTCATTGCCTAGATTCTGCTGGAAAAACTCTTCTGCTTTATCAATCGAATCTAACCTATATCTCTTTTCTTGCCAGGTCACCACAATCCCTTCCGGCATCAGCCACCTAAAATTAATATTTTGTCTTATTAATTTTGATGTAATATGTTGGTAGGGCCTTCTCAGATCTCTTACCGTCCTAGGGACTTGTTTGAGGACAATTAGTTGTTTACCTCTATATTCTATTGGATCGTCCCTTGTTCTGTACAAAATCTCATCCCTAATTGACTTCTTCACGAATCTGATATGTACCTCCTTGGGTAAGTTATTTCTTCTTGCGTAATTTATGTGAATTCTATATATCTCATCAATCTCATTTGCCATCTCATCTTTCCCTGTCCCTAGGGCCCTTGCCAGCAAGTCTATCATCATTTCTGGGAGGTCTTCCCCCTTCTCTTCCTTCACATTTTGGAAATCTAAATAGTGGTCTGCTTTCTCAGTTTCAAGCAGTATAATAGCTTTTTTTAACTCTTTATTTGCTTGAAAAAGTTTTTCATTCATTTCATCTACTCTTCTTTCCTTCTTATTCATTCTATATTCCATTTCTAATAATTTCTGTTCATTTTTCAATATTTGCTGTTGGAAACATTCAAATTTTCTGTCCATTGCTCCCATCCTCTCTTTAAGTTCTCCAGTACCATTCCTTATTTCACTTATTTCTCTTTTTAAATCCTCATGATTTCTCAACATAACCTCTTGCATGGATTGTAATATTGCTTGTATGTCTTTAAGTGAGCTGGCTCTCTCCCACGGCATCATCTCCTCTATAGATCTTTTCCCTGCTGGGCTTAATTCTGCTGATGAGGCTTGGGTCATCTGCCTTCTTCCAACTCTTGTGAGATTTGGGATGCTTGTCATCTTTCTAAATGACATAAGCCAACCCTGCCACTTATACACAATCTTTGTCTTTCCCTCCACCACACCTGGGGAATATATCATTCTTCCAAGGTTATAATAACTAGTGCCTTATATCTTAATAATGCTATGTTTTGTTGCTAACACAATATCAAGCCTATTACACCTATTACGCTAACGCTTCTAAAACACAATAATCAATATTAATCAATTTCAAGTGTTTATATTCCATACAGTCCTAATTTTTCTATATAGAAACATGTAACAATAATATAACCATCAAATTACCTCAATAATATAACCAATATTATTCAATTCTTTAACAATATAAACCAGATTTCACAGTCAGTTCAGTTATGAATATTATAATATACAACAAGGGGACAAATAGATTTTTTTCTCCCTCCTTAAACATTCAACTTTTTGTTCCTAATTATTCTCCTTCAAATCAATCATACCATAGATTATATTCAGTTAATTCTTATTGGTCTAAATTCTCAAAACAATTACCATTTATCCCTTTTGTTTTAGAAACCTTTTGAAACAAATAGTTCACTTCTTAAGTTCCCTCCTTTGATGCTAATTGGTTGTTAGTTCTTCTTCAAGATGTCTGCTCTGTCAGCTCAGTCCGCACTGTCACTCTTCAAGTTTATTTTGTTTTTTGTTAAACTCCTTCTTGGCTTTACTGCAAGAGACAGAAAGAGAAACCACCCTTGGTCTCCAGATAGCCTGTGAGCCTGTTGCTTTAAGGTCCGATTTCTTTTTCCCCTGTCTCCTTCTCGCCATTGTCTGACAGGGGAGGTAAATTCCCCTTTCGCTCTGGGGCCTCTCCTCTTATCTTCTCTTCTGTGAAATTCTCCAGAAAGATTTCACCATCCGGACCACTTACAGGAGTTTGCTGAGTGTTTCCTCTGCCAGGTTAGTTGAATTGCTGTCCCACTGGCTCACCACTATTTTTGACAGCTGTCATTTCTTCACGGCCTCCATAATGGGCCGGCTCCTTCACCCAGCTCTCTCCTAGTCTTTCCTGCTTTCTGCAGCTCGAACCGCCATCCTGAGCTGCTCAGCTGGGTGCCTCTGCTTCTAATCTCCCTCCAAGAGATCTGGGGCTTTTAAAAAACCCACTGGGAACAGAGAAAAAGCTGTGAGATCAGCACGCTCATTCGGAGCGGCGTCTCAACACAGCCATTCCGTTTGACAGCTGGCTCCGCCTCCCCAACCTCAGCACTTTTGTTTCCCACCTCCCTGGGATGCTGGGGAGTGGGTTAGTGGTTCTCTCATCCCAGACAAGTCTCCTTTTCTTACTGGAGTCTTTGAATGGCACTCTGTGGCTTGATGGCCCTCTTTTCCACATTTAAAGCAGGCAGATGAGCGCAGGGTCATTACTGTGGTTTTTGTTGCCTCTTGCTTCCTCTCCAATGGGGAACTTTTCCATGCAATGGGCTTGGGTCAGCCTTTTGTCCTCTTTTTTGCTAAGGTTGAGCGAAAGCTCCATTTCACATTTCCAGCCTGGCTTGTGGCTGCTGTGGCTGCTGTGATGGATTCTTTCCCAATCCTCCTTTTTCCCGATGATGATTGACCATGTCAGCTTTGAGAGGGTCTCCCCAGTCACCACCTCATCTTCTGACTCCATGGAGTTGAGGGAGCTGTTGCTGGGGCAAGCCTTTTGGGAGGGCTTCTTCCCTCTTGCTGCCGTGATTAGACATTGTGTGCATGGTCCCCACAGTAGGGGTTTTCCTTCCTCCAGGTTGACCACTTTGGAGGTCTTGCCTAATGTAAGGACCTGCCTCAGCAAACCTTCCAAAAAAGCAGAATTCTTGAAACTTGCATATCTCAACAGGAACTTTTATTGGAGGGTGTTTATAGCAGGATAGTAAGGCAGTATCTGAGGATTTCCTACATGAAATGTTACATTAAAAGATCCCTTTCAAATCCCACCCCAAATGTGCAACTGGTTGGTTTGAATTGAGCCAATCCATAGGTGTTAAATTGTGGGAAAGAACTGATAAGGTGCCATTCTCAAAGCTTCTTCCCATTCAACTGGAGGTAAAGCAGATGACTGGAGGCACATTCCTTTCACAACCCAAGTAAGGCACTTCAAAGAGCATAGAACAAAGCAAAGGAAGTACATTGCAGAAGACCCATAGGTTATTCCTTCTCTTTCCCAACAGAAACATTCTGTATTGTCTGAGGTGGGTTCCCAGTAAAATAAGAGGACAGCAGGCTTGGACTCGATCAGCTGTTTATTGCCTCACAGGAACAACGAAGCAAGTTTGAACCCTCCTTATATAGAGGCGCCGACGAACCTCCAGCCAATCCTAGTCCTAAGATTCTCCCGCCGTTCCAGCTTCATCCAATCTGCACGGACCGCATGTGCAGCTGTCAGATTCAGCTGTCATCAGTAGCCGCATGTGGAGCTGTCAGCGGTAGCTGCGTGTAGAGCTGTCAGCTGTCAAAGAGCTGTCACTTGTGTATCTTAATGTTTAACTCACATATATTACATCCCTTCCCCCCCACAATTAAACAGTTAACTTATTTACAAGGTATTGCGTTCTGACATTCATTTGTCCTGACCCTTGGGTTTCAGCCAAACATAGTCCTGTAGGTATGCAGGTGGTCTCTTCATTCTGCCGGAGCAACGTAGGGACTGGTCTCCTGTCCTCTCCCTGGGTAGGGGGCTGGTTGTCGCAGAATCTCGTTTGTCTGGTTGCCCAGGAACAGCAATGAGGCTTGTTTGTGGGGTAGGGATTTCCTCTGGTTCTGGGAGGTTCCTGTTTTCCCCTTGCTGGGATGATTCCACTGAGCTAGGGGTAATGTAGACAGGTTCCCTTGCAACTGGGAGTGCCTCGGGGGTAGAGGGGTGGTTATTTGGTCCCCTTTTCCTTAATTGGCCAATGTGACATCTTAACTGTCGGCCCCCTTCCCCCTCAACCAGATAGGAAATTGGCCCTGTGCGAAGAATAATTGCCCCGGGCAGCCATTTGTCACCCAGTCCAAAGTTCCTGGCCCATACAAGATCCCCAATGTTAAATTGTCGTGTTAGGGGTGGTAGTTCAGGGCTTTTTCCAGTAGCCGTGCAGGGAGTTGAGTGTTGTGCTAACAGGAACTGTGCCAAACGTTGGTGCCAGCTGCCGGAGATGATGTGGCACAATGAGTCTTTGGTAGCCCTCACCATGACTTCTGCCAGGCCCTTAGTGGTGACATGTTTAATAAATAAATAAATAAATAAATAAATAAATAAATAAATAAATAAATAAACTTTTATTGTCAAAGTACAACATGTGTACATTGAGATTAGCTGAGCCTCCCCCCGTGCTCTCTCCCCCCAACACACAGTGACAACAAACCCTCCATCCTACCACACCATGTGAACCAACTACACCACACACCAGCCTCCCAAGTCAATTTTGCATAAGATTATGTCCCATTTAAAAGCCTAACAGCCCACGGATAAAATCTATTTTTCAGCCTGTTGGTACGGCTGGCTATATTCCTATATCTCTTACCGGATGGTAGGAAAGTAAAGAGATACCGTCCAGGGTGTGAGTCATCCCTGAGAATCTTCCTCACTCTTCCAAGGCAACGAGCCCTGGCGATGTCATCCAGTGGTGTCAGGGAACAGCCCACAATGTCTTGTGCTGTGCTCACTACCCTCTGTAATACTTTCCTGTCCACGGCTGTCAGACCAGCATACCAAACCACAATACCATACGAGAGGACGCTCTCTATAGTAGACCGGTAAAAGAGGGTCATTAGCTGTTGTTCTACCCTGTTCTTCTGCAAGACCCTAAGAAAGTGAAGCCTCTGTTGGGCCTTTCTAGCCACCTGGGTTGTGTTAACTTTCCAGGTCAGATCTTCACAGAAGTAGACTCCCAGAAATTTAAAGGAGGAAACTCTCTCTACACAGTCCTCTCCGATGTAAAGTGGGGCAGGTTCCTCCTTTTTTCTCCGGACGTCTGACACCATCTCTTTCGTCTTGCCAATGTTTAGGTGCAAGTTGTTGTTACTACACCATATGGATAGTTTTTGTACCTCCGCCCTATATGCTGTCTCATCCCCACCTGTAATAAGACCCACCACAGTTGTATCATCTGCGAACTTGATTATCGCAGTGGATGGGTTAGATGATACACAATCATAATCAACTTAATCAATTAAGTTGGCCTTGGTGAATATCTGGAAATCAGCAGAAGTGAATTGTGGTCCATTGTCAGACACTATTATATCTGGGAGACCGTGTGTGGCGAAAAGCTCCTTCAAGTCCCTGAAACAAATTTCATGGAGGGTGGTCCATTCCCATAGGGTGTTCTTATCAAGAAGCCTGTGTAAAGGCTCTGCCCTAGCTGCTTTGTGAGGGAGGAAGGTATAGAAGTTTAAGAGCCCCCAAAAGGCTTGCAGCTCTGCTTTGTTTTTTGGTGCCAGTGCCCTTTTTATTGCCCTGACCTTGGATTCTGTGGGGTGAATTCTCTGAGCGTCTATCCTGAACCCCAGGAATTCTGTGGATTGTGCCCCTATCGAACATTTTTCTTTTTTGAGTTTTCATCCTGCAGCTCGAAACCTGCTTAACATTCTTTCTAACCTCTCCGCTAGCTTCTCTTCATTTTCTCCGGCTATCAGGATGTCGTAAAAATACGGACACACCCCCAGGATGCCTTTCAAGGTTCGCTCCATAATTTCTTGGAAAATCCCTGGTGTGGCTGAAATGCCAAACTGGAGTCTGTGAAGTTTGAAAGCCCCGCAGCGTGTAACTATAGTCTGTGCATCTGCCATCTCCTTGGTGACAGGGAGCTGCAAGTAAGCATGCGCGAGATCTAGCTTACAGAAGATGGTGCCGGACTGAATAGCAGACAGGACGTGCTTCACTGCAGGAACAGGGTAAGCATGGGGGTTCAGGGCCCGGTTGAGGGTGGCTTTATAGTCTGCGCAGATACACACCTCCCCATTAGGCTTCACGAGGGTGACAATAGAGGTCTCCCAGGTTCCTCCTTCCACGGGTTCCAGCACCCCTAGTTTTACCAGGCGTTCCAGTTTGTCCTCAATTTTTTTCTTGAGGGCGAATGGAACCCTTCTGGCCTTAATTCTAACTGGGAGAACTTCGCGTTTGAGTTTAAGGGAGATGGGAGCCCCTGTGTATTTCCCAAGGGAGCCATCAAATACATCTGCAAACTGTTTGCAGACGGATTTGAGGCTTTTGGCTTGGGTGTAGTGAACTCCCCCTATCCAAATGCCCAGAGCCTAGAACCAGTTAAGTCCTATCAGGCTGGCCCCCTTCCCCTGGGTGACAAGGACTTCAAGGGGCCCCTGGAAGCTTTTATATTTAACATGCAGGGTAGCAATTCCCTTTATTCTAATTGGGGCTTGTTGAAAGTCCGCCAGTTTCATGGGGGTGGACTGCAGGGAAATCCTCCTTTTGCTGAGGCTGCAGATGTTCTTAAAAGTGTCCATTGAGATTATGGAGATGGAGGACCCTGAGTCCACCTTCATTTCCCAAGGAATTCCTTGTAATTGGACCCTGATTTTAATCTTGGGCCTCAGCAATTGGTGGACATTTAAATGGCTGTCAGGTTTACCTAGCCAGTTTGTAGTCTGTACCAAGGGCTTTGGGGGCTCTGTGTCTGAGGGAAGGGGGTTGATCGTACCTGGCAGGGAAGAATCCAGGTCGTTAATGGTCCCACGGTTCTTGCTGTGACAGACTGTACGGATGTGCCCGGTCTTGTCACACTCGTGGCATCTAGCATTCCTGAATTTGTAGGATGCCCGAGGGTGAGGTGCTCCACAGCTGGCGCATCTTTGCCCGGAGTTTGATGTGTGGGGAATCTGAGGTCTGTTGGGGCCTCTTCTGTCATTCTGTTGTGTTTGAGACTTCTTATAATGTTGTTGGAGTGCATTGATTTCACTGTCGGGCTCTGTGGCTTCCTCCTCACTGTCGACTGGAAGGCAGTGATGGAGTGACCCATTAGGCCCGTTGGTGGGGGGGTCTTGATGTTCATCATGGGTGGCTTCGTATGCCCGGATTTCACTCACTACCTCAGTGAGGCTCATAATCGGTTTGGCGACTATTTTCCTTTGTAGCTGCTTATCCAGGAGTCCAAGGACAATCTGGTCCCAGATCCTATCTTCCAGGTCCAGGAAATGGCACCAATGTGCGGTGTGTCACACGGCCGCAACGAAGTCGGTCGCAGCTTCCCCGGACCACTGGGTTCGCTGGGCGAATCGGAGTCGCCAGTAGAGCTCCAATCGGCCAGGTACGAAGTGCTTTGTTAGCATATCCGTCAGCTCTGCATATGGAATGGCACTGACTGGGTCCGGGTTGTAGAGTCCGGCGGCGACATCATATACGGCTGAGCCACTGAGGCAAAGTAGAGCTGCTGCCTTCATGCGGTCCTCCATGCTTCTGTTGAACAAGAGGTAGCCCTCGACCTGTCCCAGGTGCGATTTCCATCGCTCTGGGTATTTGAGGTTGAACTCCTTGATCTGTCTGACTGCTGTCATGCTGTCTTGGTAAATACTGCTTCACGGTTATTTCGGGAATTAGTATTCCCAGTGACTTGCTCTGTGACTGTCAGCTCGTGACTTCACTCTTAGCTAGCTCCATGAAGCAGTACCACCTTCGTCGCCAGTTGTATTGTCTGCTGCGGGTTCCCGGTAAAATAAGAGGAATAGCAGGCTTGGACTCGATCAGCTGTTTATTGCTTCACAGGAACAATGAAGCAAGTTTGAACCCCCCTTATAAAGAGGCGCCGGTGAACCTCCAGCCAATCCTAGTCCTAGGATTCTCCCACCTTTCCAGCTTCATCCAATCCGTGCAGACTGCATGTGCAGCTGTCAGATTCAGCTGCCATCGGTAGCCGTGTGTGGAGCTGTCAGCGGTAGCAGTGTGTAGAGCTGTCAGCTGTCAAAGAGCTGTCACTTGTGTATCTTAACATTTAACTCACATATATTACACATTCCCCTACAATAGAATGGCACAACCCAAAAATGAAAGCATTAGAGAGAAATACATTAAGGATCTGACAGTTGTCCAGCAGTGGGGTGCCCTTCGCCTGCACTCTTATGTCTACGGGAGCTGCTAATTGCTGTGTTTAGAGTAAAGGTTTAACTATTTCTGTCTTTCCACTGTTATATAGCAGCATTCTCAACAGAGCATCTGCCAGAAAAAAAAATTCCTCAGGCAGATAGCGCAAGGTGAAATTGAACCGGTCGAAGTGTTGAGTCCTCCATGCTTGCTTGGGGGATAGCTTCCTAGGGGTTTTTAGAGCCTCCAAGTTTTTGTGATCAGTTCAGATCTTGAAAGGGATTTTGCTCCCTTCCAAGAAATACCTCCAGATGTTTCCCATCTTCAAAAAGGGAACAAAAACAAATCCAGGAAACTATAGACCAATCAGTCTAACATTAATTACTGAGAAGATACTGGAACAAAGGACCAAAAACCAGATCTGTGAATATCTAGAAACAAATAAAGTTATAACTACTAGCCAGCAGATCATGCCAAACCAATCTTATTTCCTTCTTTGACAAAGTGACAAAATAAATAGACCAGTAAAATGCTGTGGACATGGTATACTTAGACTTCAGTAAGGCATTTGACAAAGCAAGGTTTTATACTTAGGCAAGTGTAATATATGATAGTTAAAACGGTTACTGTTGACAAACACAAGTTTGACAGCTGACAGCTCCTCACACGGTTAAACTGCTGACAGCTCCACATGCAGCTACCGATGACAGCTGCGAGCTGACAGCTCCACACGCAGTCACCGCGGATTGAAGACGGAAGCGGCGGGAGAATCCCCGGACGAGGATTGTCTAGAGGCAAGCCGGCTCGACTATAAAAGGGGTTTTTAGAACGTGTTAAGGTTGTTCCATACAGTTGAAATAAACCAGCTGATTACATCCAATGTCTGCTGTCCTCATTGACCAGGAACCCACCATAGAACACTACATCTGGCGACAAGGGTGGTACTGCTTCATGGAGCTATCTACTGAGCGAAGTCACGAGCTGACTGTCACTGAGCTGAAGTCACTGGGGAAATCGCCTCAATGAATCTGTGAAGCATGACTTCGCTGGGACAGATCAGAGAATTTGATATCAAATACCCTGAGCGATGGGAATAGCACTTAGGACAGGTAGAGGGCTACCTCATATTCAACAGAATAACAGAAGACCACCTGAAGGCTGCAGCTTTACTCTGCCTCAGTGGGCCAGCTGTCTACGATGTCGCCGCCAGACTCTGTAACCTGGACCCAGTTAACACCATCCCCTATGCGTAACTGACTGACAAGCTGAATAAACACTTCAAACCAACACGCTCAGAACTATACTGGAGACTTCGGTTTGCCCAACAGACCCAATGTCCAGGCGAGGCCGCAACCAACTTCGTCACAGCTGTATGACATGCCGCACACTGATGCCATTTCCCGCACCTTGAAGACAGGATCCGGGACCAGATCGTCCTCGGACTCCTAGACAAGCGGCTTCAAAGGAAAATTGTCACCAAACTGACAATGAGCCTCACAGAAGTTGTGAGCGAGATCCGAGCACACGAGACTGCTCACGAGGAGACCCAAGATCGGCCCACCAATGGGCACAATGGATCAATCCACCACAGTAATTCTGCAGACAGCGAAGAAGAAGTCACAGAACCCAACAATGGAATCGATGCAATCCAGCAAAACTTAAAAAAACCTCAGGCACAGCGTGGTGCCGGGAGGGGACCAAACAGACCACAGACATCCAACTACCAAAGCCCCCGCACAATGAACTCTGGATAGAGGTGTGCCAGTTGTGGAGCAGCCCACCCACGGGCATCATGCAAGTTTAGAAATGCCAAATGCCACGAGTGTGGCAAGACTGGGCATATCCGCACCGTCTGTCACAGCTGGAACCGAGAAAACATCAATGACCTGGAATCATCCCTGCCAGGTACGACAAATCCCTACCCTCCATGCACAGAGCCCCCCTGGCCCTTAGTACAGACCACCAATTGGCTAGGAAAACTGGATAACCATTTAAATGTCCACCAGTTGCTGAGGCCCAAGATAAAAATCACAGTCCATTTGCAAGGAGTCCCTTGCGAAATGGAGGTAGACTCCGGGTCCTCAGTCTCCATAATTTCTATGGAGACCTACAACACAATCTGTGGCCACAGCAAACGGAGGATTCCCCTGAAAACCACCCAAATGAAATTGGCTGACTTTCAATAGGCCCTAATTAAACTGAAGGGGATTGCTACACTAACTGTTAGTTTCAAGGGATTCCAGGGACCACTTGAAGTCTTAGTCACCCAGGGGAAGGGGGCCAGTCTAGTGGGACTTAATTGGTTTCAGGCCTTGGGTATTTGGCTAGGAGGAGTCCATCTTACCCAGGCCAAAAGCTTCGAATCCGTCTGCAAACAATTCACAGACGTATTCGATGGCTCTCTGGGAAAATACACAGGGCCCCCTATCTCTCTAAAACTAAAGCCTGATGTCCTCCCAGTTAGAATTAAGGCCAGAAGGGTCCCATTCGCCCTCAAGCAAAAAATTGAGGATGAACTGGAACGCCTTGTAAAGCTAGGGGTACTAGAACCCATGGAAGGGGGAACCTGGGAGACCCCTATTGTCACCCCCCTGAAACCTAACGGTGAGGTCCACATTTGCGCGGACTATAAGGCCACCCTCAACCGCGCCCTGAAGCCACATGTTTACCCTGTCCCTTCGGTGAAGCACGTCCTCTCCGCCATACAGTCCGGCGCCATCTTCTCCAAACTGGATCTCATGCATGCCTACTTGCAGCTCTCTGTTACCAGGGAGATGGCAGATGCGCAAACGATAGTTACACACCGCGGGGCTTTCAAAGTTAACAGGCTGCAGTTTGGCATTTCGGCTGCACCTGGGATCTTCTAGGAAATCATGGAGCAAACTTTGAAAGGCATCCCGGGGGGGTGTCCTTACTTTGATGACATCCTAATAGCGGGTGAAAATGAAGAGGCGCTGGCAGAGAGACTGCAAACGGCGCTCATCCGATTTGCGCTGCAGGGTTAAAGCTTAAAAAAGACAAATGTCCCATAGGGATAACATCCACAGAATTCCTAGGATATAGGATAGATGCACAGGGAATCCATCCAACTGATTCTAAGGTACAAGCTATTAAAAGGGCCCCAACACCAAAAAACAAAGCTGAGCTACAAGCTTTCTTGGGGCTCTTAAATTTTTATCACACCTTCCTTCCCCAGAAATCAGCTAGAGCAGAGCCTTTACACAGGCTACCAGATAAGAAAACCCCTTGGGAGTGGACAACTCTCCATGAAACTTGTTTCAGGGACCTAAAGGAGTTACTATCCAGCAATTCAACCATCACCCATTACAATGAGCACAAACCAATTTGTGTAGCTTGCAACGCCTCCCCTTACAGGGTTGGCACTGTATTAAGCCATTTAGAGGAAGGAGGAGTTCAGAAACCAATTGCTTACTACTCCAGAACATTGTCTAGGGCAGAAAGTAATTATGCCCAAATCAACAAGGAGGCATTAGCCATTGTCGCAGGGGTAAAAAAATTCCACAATTATTTATATGGCAGGGAATTCACGATCTTTACAGATCACAAACCCTTGTTGGGACTATTTACCGTGGGCAAACAAACCCCTCAAATCTTGTCCCCAAGAGTTCTGCGATGGTCCACGTTTTTATCAGCATATTCATTCAATTTACTTTACAAACCGGGTAAGGAAATGTGTCATGCTGATGGATTAAGCAGACTGCCCTTACCCGATATTGACCCAGACCCAGCACCTGGGGGTCAAAACTTAGCCATTGACGAACTGCCTGACTGCCCCCTGCAGGTAAACGATATTGCCTCAGCAACAACCACTGACAAACTCCTCAGCAGAGTATTAGATTAGGTAACCTCAGGGTGGCAAGGCCATAGTCCAGGGCCTGAATTCCAGGCCTATTTCATTAGGAGGAATGAATTATCCACACACCGAGGGTGTGTCTTATGGGGAAGCAGAGTTGTCATCCCAGAAAAACACAGGACTAGAGCCCTCCTAGCACTACATGAAGGTCATCCAGGCGTGGTAAAAATGAAGGCTTTAGCATGTAGCTACTTTTGGTGGCTTGGGTTGGACAAAAACATAGAAGAACACGTAGCCGGATGTCACCATTGTCAGCAGTCCAGACCAGGGCCACCTCACGCACCACTACACAAGTGGGAATCAGCTCACAACCCCTGGACAAGGATCCACATTGATTTTGCTAGACCCTTCCAGGGACAGCTATTCCTCATTGTAGTCGATAGTTATTCCAGGTGGCTAGAGGTCATCTCAGTTAGAAGCCTAACCACAGCCAGCACTGTACAAGTGCTAAGGGGGCTCTTTGCTACACATGGTCTCCCTGATATAATAGTTTCAGACAATAGGCCACAATTTACTTCTGCTGATTTTCAGATTTTCACCAAGGCCAACTTAATTAAACACATCACCTCGGCTCCCTTCCAGCCATCTACTAATGGCCTGGCCGAAGTCATGGTCCGGACAACTAAAGACGCATTATGCTGCATCATCCCTGGCAACTGGCATCAACACTTGGCACAGTTCCTTTTAGCCCAGCACTCTAGCCCCTGCACAGCTACCGGCAAGGGTCCTGCGGAGTTACGATGGGGCCGCCGCCTGGTCACAAAACTGGACAGGCTGCACCCGGACAGGGTGGCAGCTGAAACTGAACTACCTGTCCCTCCCAGACAATTCAACATTGGGGATTATGTGTGGGCCAGGAATTTTGGACTGGGGAACAAATGGCTACCGGGGTGGTTATTCTACACACAGGGCCTATCTCATATCTGGTTAAGGGGGAAGGGGGCTGTCAGTTTAGATGTCATATAGACCAATTGAGGAAAAGGGGACCAAGTAACCACCCTCCTGCTCCTGAGGAGCAACCAGCTTCCAGGGAACCAATCACCCTTACCCCCAGCACCCAGGAGGGGCTCCAGCAAGAAGAACCTGAAAATCTCCCAGACCCTGGGGAACCCCCTCCTTAGGGGGCAAACTCCAAAGCTGTCCCAAACCATCAGAGCAGCAAGGACTCCACAGCCGTAAATCCCCTACCTCCTACCAGGGAAAATACAGTTGACAATTCCCTAAGATGCTCCATCAGAACTAAAAAACCACCTGCATATTTGAAGGACTATGTGTGGACTGGGGGGGGGGGGCAAGAGACCGGCTAAAAGAACACTGAACAACAAAGACTTGTAAATAGTTAACTGTTTAATTGTGGGGAGGAAGGGGTGTAATATATGATAGTTAAAACGGTTACTGTTGACAAACGCAAGTGACAGCTCCTCACGCAGTTAAACCGCTGACAGCTCCACATGCAGCTACTGATGACAGCTGTGAGCTGACAGCTCCACACGCGGTCGCCACGGATTGGTCAAAGACAGAAGCAGCGGGAGAATTCCCGGACGTGGATTGGCTAGAGGCAAGCCGGCTCGACTATAAAAGGGTTTTTTAGAACGTGTTAAGGTTGTTCCGTACAGATGAAATAAACCAGCTGATTGCATCCAACGTCTGCTGTCCTCATTGACCAGGAACCCGCCATAGAACACTACAGGAAAAACCAAATGTAGAAATAGAGTTTAGGTGAAACCTGGCTCAAAAACAGTAACTTTGAGAGAGACCTTGAACTCCTAGTGGACCAGGGGTGTCAAACTGCCAGCCCATGGGCCAGATGCATCATGCCGAAACCATGCCCACCCCACTGCCAGCAATGGAAAAAAAAAGTCACAATTTGTCACAACACATCACGTGACATTGCAAGTTTGACACCCTGTAGTGGACAAATGTGAGCCAGTAATGTGCAGCAGCAGTCAAAAGAGCCAATATAATCCTTGGTTGCATAAGCAGAGGCATAGAATGAAAATCATGTGAAGCATTAGTACCATTTATAAATTCTTATAAATGGTACTACACCTGGAATACTGCATTCAGTTTTGGTTTCCACATTACAAAAAAAATATGTTAGAACTTTGGGAAAAGTGCAAAGAAGAGCAACTAAAATAATTAAGGGCCTGGAGACAAAAACATATGAAGAATGGTTGCAGAAACTGGGTATGGCCAGTCTAGAGAAAAGGAGAACTAGGGGTGACATGATAGCAGTATTCCAGTATTTGAGGGGCTACCACAAAGACAAGAAACAATGAATGGAAACTACAAGGAGAGAAGCAATCTGGAATTAAGGAGAAACTTCCTAACAGTGAGGACAATTAAGCAGTGGAACAACTTGCCATCAGAAGCTATTGATGCTTCATTATTGGAGGTTTTTAAGAAAAGACTGGATGGCCCCCTGTCTGAAATGGTATAGGGTTTCCTGCTTGAGCAGGGGGTTGGACTAGAAGATCTCCAAGGTCCCTTCCAGCTCTATTCTGATTGCATTGTGTTAAAGGCCAGTGAGGTCACCTTCTAGATATAGTTTGTAATCCACAAAATAAAAGAATGAAACAAAAAATAAAATCTCAACTGAACAAAAAAATATAAAATGAAGGAAAAAGTTTATTTAAACAGTAGTTGTATTAATTCTTAAGAGGTCCCTTCTTCCTCTAAAAATTTATAGCCTTTGGACCCCTTTTTTTTAAAAAAAAAATACTAACTTAAAATTTAAGGATATTTAAAAATTGTTTTAGATGGGGGTCTTATTTTTTAACAATCTTTCCAATGCTGTATCCTTCTTTTAAAAATTGATCTTTTTAGGTTTAGGTTTAGGTTTAGGTTTATTCAATTTCTATACCGCCCTTCTCCCGAAGGACTCAGGGCGGTTAACAGGGCATATATAAATAACAGTACAAAAATTAAAAAGAAATTAAACCAATGCCCAATTAAAATACAATGACAATAAAATAGTAAAAAACCCATTAAAAAACCCTAATATTCCCCATCAGGCCAGACCAGCTAGTTCAAATAGGTGGGTCTTCAGCCCGCGGCGGAAGGAGCGAAGGTCCGATGCCATCCGGAGCTCAACCGGCAGTTGGTTCCATAATGCCGGAGCACCCACAGAGAAGGCCCTCCCCCTGGGGGCCTTGTTACCCTTGTGTTAGTATTGAAATAAAAGGTAGTCTGATGCTCCCTCATGTAGCTTGTGTTGAAATAAAACTTAAAAACAAAACAGGTCATAGTCAAAATACATTTTGTACTCCACAAAAGGAAGTAGAAAAATAGAAGTCTTTTACTCCAGAAACATGCAACCTTCTGTTAAAGATTAGTCTTTTGCTGAAATTAATCTTTTGCTCCCTCTTGTGGCTCAGATTGAAATAATGCTTGTATATAATGGAGCAAGGGCAAATTAGATTTACTTTTTAAAGTCTCTCAGTTCCCCAATTCACAGTTATATCCTCAAATATTTGCAGCCTTGTTTTATAGTTCAAAAATTTGTAGCCTTACTTTGGGGTTAGTGTTTCAAAGAAAGTAAAAGTGAAATAAAACTGAAAGCTGACGGATCATTCAGTTCATAAAAATAAATATTTTGTAAACATAAGTTTGCAGTTAGTATAAAACAAAAGGAGAAAAAGAACTAAGAAGAAATTTCCTGACAGAACAATTAATCAGTGGAACAACTTGCCTCCAGAAGTTGTTAATGCTCCAACACTGGAAGTTTTTAAGAGATTGGACAATGATTTGTCTGAAATGGTATAGGGTTTCCTGCCTAAGCAGGGGGGTTGGACTAGAAGACCTCCAAAGTCCTTTCCAACTCTGTTATTCTAATTCTAATTTTAAAGTAAATCTGAACTGCTATGGCGTCATATCATCAGTTCACAGTTTAACCACTATAAAAGTCACTTCATAGTTTAACCATTATAACCAGGTTTGGGAGCAAGAAACTTCTTTCTCAATTTCAGGTGACTGCCTGCTGGTCTGATTTGGGGGGGCGGAAACAGCAATAAATATCTCGAATGCTTCATCATGGTCAAGATAGGCTTCTCAATCCCACCCATTTATATCTATTTTTCCCCAATTGACAGCATAAAATGAAAAATGAAAGAGCACAGGACCAAAATACATTTCCTTGTGAAATTATTATATTTTATGCAAGATTTCTGAAATATTGTTCTTTAGGGTAGAATAATAATAATAATAATAATAATAATAATAATAATAATAATAATAATAATAATAATAATAATAATAATAATAATAATAATAATAATAATAATAATAATAATAATAATAATAATAGAATATCTTTGTTGTCATTGTGTATCCCACAACAAAATAAAGTGGTGTCCATAGTGCACACCACACACAAGTAAAAACCATAAGTAAAAAGAAACATACATTATATATACACAATCATTCACATTCTATTCACCATTGCACTGCCCCTAATATTGAACTACAATGTTTTATTTTGTTTTTAAGGTTTTATTGATTTTCTAGTTTTACATTTCAGTATTTTAAAAGCAACACAGAGGCTGGGTTAATCAATAATACAATAACATACAAGTATCCTTAATACAAGTCTCAAGCTATATTACATTTTTCCTCTCTTTTCACCTTAGCATTTACTGTCTCCTGTTTAAACTAATACAATTCTGATTAAATCAATTAAATAAAAATGACATTCTTACATTTATCAATAATTTTTGGCTTATACATATCCTTATTATTTTAACATTGTCTTTATAGACAATCAATGTCCTAATTAGTTTTCCCCAATTTTTAATTTCCTGTTAATATTTAACTTTAACTTTTAATATTTATAATTTTCAAGTTTTGAGTAACCAAAGTTCCCATTTTCACAATTCATCACAAAGTCTAATATTCAGAATACACATCTTATGTATTTAGATATATTCTATTTCTCACTATCTTACGTCAACTAATTGATAATATAATATAACATTCTTATTTCCTATTAATTTCCGAACATCTTAAATTTAATAACCAAATTTTCTCTTGTTTCAACATCAAATACTTCCTCTCTTTTCCTCTTAATGTCTATTATCGCATATTTAAGCTAGTGCAGTTTTTATATCAGCTAAGTAAAAACACGTTTATTACATTTATCAATATATTTTAGCTTATATATATCTTAAATAGCTTTACATTCAACATTTATAAACAAAACAATATTCAAATTTAACTTTTAATATTTATACTTCCAATTTTTAAAATAACCAAAGTTTTCTTTATCTCAGTTCATAACACAATCTAATATTCAAACTACATATCTTAGCAAATCGAGTATATTCTATTTTAATCCTTACTAATAAATCAAAGCCCCAAATTTCTTCAGCCTCATTCTAGCTTTCTTTCTTTGCCAATTCACCTTCCATATCTGTGTGTGTGTTTTTAAAAAAGATTTTATTGAATTTTATAGGGTTAGGGATAGAATAGGATCAGGTTAGGGATTAAGGTTTAGGGTGGGGTTAGGATCAGGATTGGGATTAGGACAGGGTTGGGATCAACATTGGGGTTATCTCCCAATAACATTTTCATTCTTTAGCAAACAGACTATTGTCCGGTTACATATATTCAACTAACAATAGTGAATATAGTAACAGATAATTGTAGTAAATGTAATAAATGATAATCAAAAACAGTATCAGTTAGTCAATACATATCATTCTTCTTACTACTATATATTCAAAATAACATATCACATTCATTTCTCACTAGTTCATTTTCCTAAACATTGGTAAAAATTATCCCATGTTCTATAGTAAACTGAATCTCTTTTCTCTTTAATCTCTAACATCAATCTATACATTTCTACACATTCTAAGATTTTCTTAATTAAAACCTCTTCAGCTGGTAAGTTTTCACTTTTCCAGTATTGGGCAAATGCTATTCTCACTGCTGTCATTACATGCAACATAAAATATTCATTCTCTTTCTCATAATTAGGTCCTAATATTTCTAACAAAAACAATTCTGGTTTAATTTCTATCTCTCTTTTAGTCATCTTTTCCAACCATGTACGTTTTTGCTTTAGGGCATGTTCACAAGATATGATAGTAAATACCTAGCCTTTGTTTACATTTCCAGCAATTATTCGAAGTATTTTTAAACATTTTTGCTAATCTTACTGGTGTCATATGTCATCTATAAACATTTTATACAAATTTTCTTTTTTTTAATTAAAAAAGTTTTATAAAAATTACAATATAAACCCCAAAACCAACCCACCCTAACCCCCCCTCCCTCCCCCACTTCCGAGAGCTGAGTACAGGGTTACAAATATAATACTCATAATCTAACTAACATTAACCAACTATATAAATAACCAAGTCCATAATGCGCTTTAACTCCCCTTTAACACAAATATAAACAAATTAAAAGTAAACATAATAATAATAAAAACATAAACAAATTAATATCCTAATTATTAAACAATACAATATCCAAGTTGATAAACAATACTAATACTAAAAATAATAATAATATCATATAATTAAAACTAATAAAAATTCCACTATAATACACTATTAATAATAATAATACTTTAAAATTTACTCATAGGCTAAATGGAACTTTTTAGTCCCATATTTATTCTGAATATAATCTATCAATCTTCTCCAGACCGAAATGTATCTTTCTTGTGAATAATCCTTCAAATAAGCAGAAATCTTAGCCATTTCTGCTAAATTTGACACTTTAAGCATCCATTCTTCTATAATAGGCAAGCAATCCTTCTTCCAATATTGCCCTACCAATAACCTTGCAGCTGTTATCAAATTCAACATCAAGTTAATTTCTTTAGTATCACAATCTGTAATAACACCCAATAAAAATAATTGTGGAGTAAACTTTATCTTTCTCTTGAAAATCTTTTGAATGTTCCACCAAATCTTAATCCAAAAAGCTTTTATATTTCTACAAGTCCACCAGATATGAAAATAAGTAGCATCCAAACTGCCACATCTCCAACATTTGGGCTGTAAATTAGGATACATACAAGACAACTTTTTAGGATCCAGATGCCATCTATAAAACATTTTATAAAAAAATTCTCTTAAATTTTGGGCCTGGGTAAATTTTATATTTCTGACCCAAATTCCCTCCCATATATCCAATGGAATCGGTTCTTGAATATTTTGGGCCCACTTTACCATACAATCTTTAACTAATTCCATTTCCGAATCCAATTCTATTAAAGCATTATAAATTCTCTTTATATGCGCTCGTTTTTGATCTTTAATCTGTTTTACCAAATTCTCATCCATTAATGTAATACCAACCTTTTGATCTAACTTCCACCTAGCTAACAATTGAGTATACTGAAACCAAGACTGTACAATATTTTCTTGCTTTAACTCAGCTAATGATTTTAATTGCCAATCATTCCCTACCAATCTAAGTAATTCCTTATAAGAAATCCTATCCAAATTCACACCCATAGATACACCCTCTATCGCGTGTCCAGGAATCTCCCAAATTGGTATTTTATAATTTAATTTATAATAATACTTTTTCCGGACACGCAATAAAGCACTTCTTAAAATATGAGATTTAAAAGCCTTGTCAACTTTTTATCATAAATTAAGTATGCATGCCACCCATATAATAAGTCCCATCCCTCAAGATGAAGTATACTTTTGTTTGTTAAATTAAGCCAATCACTAACCAGTGTTAAAACCACCGCATCATAGTATAATTTCAAATTAAGTGCCTTAAGTCCTCCTCTTTCCCGTGCGTCTTGTAAGATCTTAAGTTTAATTCTTGGTTTTTTCCCCCGCCCAAATAAATTTATTAATACCCTTCTGCCATTCATCCAAATTAGCATCTTTTTTCAAAATAGGCATCAAGAAAAAAGAAGAGAAACTTTGGTAGAACATTCATTTTAACAGCTGCAATTTTACCCAACAAAGATAATTGTAATTTTTTCCAATTGTTTAAGTCTTTAGTCTTTTCTCTATTTATTTTCAAGCCAGCCACTTCTCCAAACGTTTCTATTTTCTCCAACAATTTGGTAGTTGTTTCAAGTGGCTCCTCCAAGATAATGATGATGATGATGATGATGATGATGATGATGATGATGATGATGATGATGATGATAGTAATAATAATAATAGTAATAGTAATAAGTTGGAAGGAACCTTGGAGGTAATCTAGTCCAACCCCCTGCTCAGGCAGGAAACCCTATACCATTTCAGACAAATGGCTGTCCAATCTTTTCTTAAAAACTTCCAGTGTTGGAGCATTCACCACTTCTACAGGCAGGTTGTTCCACTGATTAATTGTTCTAACTGTGAGGAAGTTTCTCCTTAGTTCTAGGTTGCTTCTCTCCTTGACTAGTTTTCATCCATTGCTTCTTGTCCTGCTTTCAGGTGCTTTGGAAAATAGCTTGACTCCCTCTTCTTTGTGGCAGCCCCTGAGGTATTGGAACACTGCTATCATGTCACCCCTCACCCTTTTCTTTGTTAAACTACATATACCCAATTCCAGCAACCATTCCCTATATGTTTTAGCCTCCAGTCCCCCAACCATCTTTGTTGCTCTTCTCTGTACTCTTTCCAGAGTCTCAACATCTTTTTTACATCGTGGTGACCAAAACTGGATGCAGTATTCCAGGTGTGGCCTTACCAAGGTATTGTAAAGTGGTATTAATACTTCACGTGATCATGATTCTATCCTTCTGTTAATGCAGCCTAGCACTGTGTTGGCTTTTTTGGCAGCTGCAACACACTGCTGGCTCATATTTAAGTGATTGTCCACTAGGACTACGAGATCCCTCTCACAGTTACTACTGTTAAGCAAGGTACCACCTATACTATACCTGTGCATTTGATTTTTCCTGCCTAAATGTAGAACCTTGCTTTTTTCACCATGGAATTTCATTTTGTTAGATACCGTCCAGTGTTCGAGTCTGTCCAGATCCTTAAGCTTGTCTTCTGGAGTATTGGCTATCCCTGCCAGCTTGGTGTTGTCTGCAAATTTGATGAGTTACCCATCTATCTCCTCATCCAAATCGTTGATGAAGATGTTGAAGAGCACTGGGCCCAGAACAGAGCCCTGGGGCACCCCACTACACACTTCCTTCCATGTAGATGCAGTTCCATTGAGGACCACACGCTGAGTAAGGCCTGTCAGCCAGCTATGAATCCATCTGGTGGTGATGCTATCTAACCAAGTCAACCAAGTCATCCGCAAAGACTTGTAATTTATATTTTTGATCTTTTATCTCCAATCCTTTAATTTCTATATCTTGTCTAATATTTCTAGTCAATACTTCCAATGTTAGTTTAAATAACATTGGGGATAATGGACATCCCTGTCTTGTACCTTTTTCAATATCAAAGTTTCCTGTATAATCTCCATTTAAAATTATTCTAGCCATTGTTTATCGTAGATTGTTTGAATTGCGCTGTAACATAAATTGCCAGTTTAGATTATCAAAAGCTTTTTGCACATCAAGAAATATTAATGCCATCTGTTTTCCTGGGTGGTTTTCATAGTACTCTAAAACATCCAAAACCATTCTTAAGTTATTTTTTATCTGTCTTTTAGGTAGAAAGCCATTTTGATCTGTGTGTATAAATTCAGTCAAAAATTTCTTAATTCTTTCTGCCATTATTGAAGCAAAAATTTTATAATCCACATTTAATAGCGCTATTGGTCTAGTTCTTTATTTGTGTAAGATTAGTATCTTCTTTAGGCAGTGCTTTTTTTGTAAAAAAAAAAAAAGGTGCCGAAACTCACACATGTCATACAACCCACCTTGCCTACTCTACAAGGTTCCATCCAAAAAAAGGTGCCGGAACTCCGTTCTGAGCATTCTATGACAAAAAAAGCCCTGTCCTTAGGTATTAAGTTAATGTTAGCTTCCGTCCACAACTTTGGTATTTTAGTCTCCAAAGTATTTCATTACACAGTTCTTTCAAAGTCGGGCTTAATACATCTTGTAATGCTATATAAAATTCTGCGGGAAGTCCATCTGGGCCTGGAGTCTTATCTCTTTTTTTGCCTTTTTATAGCTTCTATTATCTCCATCATTTTTATTTTCCCATTTAATATATTTTGGATATTCTCCGGGATTTTTGGCAAACCTTTTTATAAATACAACTGTATTTTTTCTTTAGGAACTTCCTCTGCCTTATAAAGTGTATCATAGTAGTCTTTGATCATTTTTTTCATTGCATCATTTTGGAAGTGTAATTCTCCTTTTAAATCTTGTAGCTTATTTATCATTCTTTTTTCCTTTTCTTTCTTCAATCTATATGCTAACCATCTCCCCGGCTTAACAAAATGAAATTCAATGGTGAAAAAAGTAAGGTTCTACATTTAGGCAAGAAAAACCAAATGTACAGGTATAGTATAGAGGGTACCTTGCTCAATAGTAGTGACTGTGAGAGGGATCTCAGAGTCCTAGTGGACAATCACTTCACTATGAGCCAGCAGTGTGCTGCAGCTGCCAAAAAAGCCAACACAGTGCTAGGCTGCATTAACAGAGGGATAGAATCAAGATAACGTGAAGTATTAATACCACTTTACAATACCTTGGTAAGGCCACACCTGGAATACTGCATCCAGTTTTGATCACCACAATGTAAAAAAGATGTTGAAACTCTAGAAAGAGTACAGAGAAGAGCAACAAAGATGATTAGAGGTCCTATAAGGAACAGCTGCTAGAATTGGGTATGTTTAGTTTAATGAAGAGAAGGGTGAGGGGTGACATGATAGCAGTGTTCCAATATCTCAGGGGCTGGCACAAAGAAGAGGGAGGCAAGCTATTCTCCAAAGTGCCCGAAGGCAGGACAAGAAGCAACGGATGGAAACTAATCAAGGAGAGAAGCAACCTAGAACTAAGGAGTAACTTTCTGACAGAACAATTAACCAGTGGAACAACCTGCCTCCAGAAGTGGTGAATGCTCCAACACTGGAAGTTTTTAAGAAAATACTGGACAGCCATTTGTCTGAAATGGTATAGGGTTTCCTGTCTGAGCAGGGGGTTGGACTAGATGGCCTCCAAGGTCCCTTCCAACTTTACTGTTATGATTTTTTTTTTATTGAAAAGTTTTAAAAATAAAAATTTTCCTTTAAAAAACCCCCTTCCCCCTCCCTCCTCCCCTCCCTACCTCCCCCCTTCCCCCCCTCCCCCCCTCCCTCCTCCCCCCCCACCTCCCCCTAACCCCCCTCCCCCCCCGGACTTCCCAGAGCTAAATACAAGGTATATATATATAAAAAAGCAATCATAAACAACCATATACTAACAACTATAAATTCTAAAATCCCTCACTCTCTAACTTATATAGGATCAAACAAAACTTAGCATTATTAAATATATATAGAAGACAAAATAAAAAAAGAAAAAAGAAAACGAAAGAAGACTTATTCAAATGCTAGATAAAACTTCTTGACCCTATACTTATTCTGGATAAACTCAATCCATTTTCTCCATTCCATAATATAATGTTCTTGCGAGTAATCTTTCAAATAGGCCGAAATCTTCGCCATCTCTGCCAAGTCGGAAACCTTTAAAATCCACTCTTGTATAGTCGGCAGTTCCTCTTTCTTCCAATATTGACCTATCAAAAGTCTTGCTGCCGTAACTAAATTCAACATCAACTTAGAGTCCACAACTGTAGCGTCAACAATTATTCCCAACAAAAAAAATTGCGGACAAAACTTTATCCTCCGTTTAAAAATCTTCTGCATATTCCACCAGACTTTTATCCAGAAAGCCTTGACCTTTTTACATGTCCACCATATGTGAAAATATGTTGCCTCTTCATCACCACACCTCCAACATTTAGGCTGATAATTCGGATACATACTTGCAAGCTTTTTAGGATCTAGATGCCATCTATAAAACATTTTGTAAAAGTTCTCTCTTAAACTTTGAGCTTGAGTGAATTTTACATTCCTCACCCAGATCTTTTCCCACGTGTCCATTGTAATAACTTCCTGAATGTTTTGGGCCCATTTTATCATACAATCCTTAACAAGCTCTGTTTCTGAATCGATCTCTATCAATGCAAGATATATCCGTTTAATATGTGCTGGTCCTTGATTTCTAATTTGCTTTATCAAATTTTCATCAGTCGTTGCAAATCCATTTTTTTGGTCTTCTTTCCACCTGGCCTGTAACTGAATATATTGAAACCAAGTCTGAACAACCTTCTCTTCTCGCAAGAAACTATATGATTTCAAGCACCAAATATTCCTTTCCAAACTTAAAATTTCCTTGTAAGTAGTCTCATCATGTTTGAAACCAGCATGTATATTTTCTATTGCGTGTTTTGGGATTGCCCACAATGGTATCTTGCTGCTTAACTTATGTCTATACTTCTTCCAAACTCTCAGCAATGCCTGTCTTAAAATATGCATCCTAAACACAGTATCTACCTTCTTATCATACAACAAATATGCATGCCAGCCAAACAACAGATCATGGCCCTCAAGATTTAATAACCTCGATTGTGTCAAATTAATCCAATCACTTATTCCTACTAGTGCAGCAGCTTCATAATATAATTTAAAATTAGGCATTTTAAGGCCACCTCTCTCACGAGTATCCTGCATAATCTTAAGTTTAACTCGTGGCTTTTTCCCTGCCCACACAAATTTATTGATACCAACTTTACTGTTATGATTATGATTGACATGATTAAACTAGATAAACACAAAAATCCACTAGTCCCCTCCCTTCCCCAAGGCTAGACCACCCAGAAAACCAAATCAGAATACCCAAAAACACATTATTAAATTAATCAAATCTCCCATCAGGAATCTCAATCACAAAGATCCAGAAGGGTATAAAAATCATTCCATTCACCCTTCTGATCAGCCAGATGTCCAGAACCCAATGCTGTTGTCATTACAGTTTTCTGGCTTTTGACATAAAAACCTCCTTTCTGGCACCTCACTTATTGTATTCTCCTTTCATTTATTGGCACTGATTGCATTGACCCAGCTGGAAGGTACAAACTAGAGATTTTTTCTTTCAACATGAATCAAGATGAAATGCAGGAACTGCTCTTCAAAGGCCCCCTAGATATTAGGAACCTCTTTCACAGGATCTCACAAATCAACAATGGGACATATTTGCTCTTGCAATTGTGGACATTTTGCTAGGAATAAAATAGTATTATAAAATATTCATTTATTTTTTAAAAATATATTTTCACTAAACATTTACAGAGATAATTTGAAACCATTTAAATAGGAATAAAATGTCACTCTTAAGCGGAACTAGCTGAAATTAACAAAGGTACTTAATTTTCTGATAAGGTGTATGATTCAGAAATCAAACTGGATTTCTGAATGAGCAGAATAAACATAAATGAAGCCTAATTTTCTGAAAAGTTAATTCATATAGGTAGGGCTTTTTTTCTCATAGAACACTCAGAACGGCGTTCCGGCACCTTTTGGGGGGGGGGAAGCTCCCTCTGAAAGCCTATTGCAGGGCTAGGCAATCTTGGCCCTTTTTTATGACTCATGGACTCCCAGAAATCCTGAGCCAGCCATGCTGAGGGGAAAAGGAGAGGTTTCCAAGCTGAGTCATGTTGGCTCAGGAATTCTGGGAGTTGAAGTCCATGAGTCATAAAAGAGCCTGCACTAGAGTAGGACATTAAAATTATTTGCAGGGTTACTTCTTTAGGAACTAAACTTTTAGAATCTAAAACAGCTAATTAAAAAAAGCCAACAGGAAAGAACGTCACATTTTTCATTTGCTTCTGTCTTTTGGAAGGTAAAATTAGATAACAAAATAATCTATTTCCTATGTTAACATCTCTGCAACGAAATCAATAAAGGTAACAGGAAAGAAATGAGAAACATTTTTCTCAATGTAATATGTCTAATTTAGGATGCTGAGCTTGTCGATCAGAAGGTCGGCAGTTTGGCGGGTTGAATCCTGAGTGCCGCGTAACAGAGTGAGTGCCTGTTACTCGTCCCAGCTTCTGCCAACCTAGCAGTTTGAAAGCACGTAAAAATGCAAGTAGAAAAACAGGGACCACTGCGATGGGAAGGTAACAACATTCCATGCGCCTTTGGCATCTAGTCATGCCGGCTACATGACCACGGAGACGTCCTTGGACAAGCGCTGGCTCTTTGGCTTTGAAACAGAGATAAGCACTGGCCCCTAGAGTCGGAAACAACTAGCACGCATACCTTTACCTTAGAAAAAAATAGTATTTTTTGTACGTACTCTTGAAAATTATTTTGAATCTAACCATCTATTACAACTAAACCACTTTAAATTAAACAATTCTTAAGAATGAAATATTCTTAATTAGGACTTTACTTTTACTGTTTGGACTGTTGTGTGTTTTGAAAAATAGATTATTTAGAATCTAGTTATGTTGCACTTCAGTCTTTAAATAATTAACCTAGTATATTCATAACAATATATGATGTTTTCCTGCTAGGCCCCAAACATGGGACAAATCTTTATTTCCTGTGTCAGTCTAACCTGAAGGCCATTGACAGGCAGTAGTCACACCGGTGACAGCTCATATTTGTGTAAATTTTAAATTTCTAACAAAGAATTAAGGGAGACTGATATGCATTTCAACTGCCTAATGTGCAATCAGCCCAGGTTCGAATCTCAGAAGGGTATGGCTGACTGATGAAAACTAATAAGTTTGAAATGCATATCAGTCTTCAAGAATCTCTAACTCTCTTGGGTAACTGTTTTAAGACCACAATTTCTTTATTTTTTATATTGTATTGGTTCATCTCTTACTTTTTGTAATATTTCATCTCTTATTGACTTCCTTACAAACCCTACATGTACTTCTCTTGGTAATTTATTTCTTCTTGCATAACTTGAATTGAAACGAAAAGCCCCATAAAGCTCAAGTTGAATTTCCGATGTGTCTATTTTCAGAGCGTCCTCCAGGATATCAATAATGACCTCTTCTATGTTTTCTGCTCTGTCCTCAGGAATATTTTGGAATCTCAAATAATATATGATGTTTTCCATGGTGAGTTTAACATCAATAACAACATTTATTAAAAAGGCTAAAATAATTTCTGGTGGTATTAGCTGTACATTAAAATTTTGTTTAGTCACAATCTTTCACTTTTCACATTCTGGAAAAGCAGTGGTCATGTATCCTAGCAAAAGATGTTACATATGTGCATAAGCATAGTCAGTAGCATATGCCTTTTTAAAAATATCAAACATGCAAAGAAACAAAAATAAGTCCAAAATATCTGTATTACATCCAGAAATGCCAACTTTGCCAAACATGCAAAGAAACAAAAATAAGTCCAAAATATCTGTATTACATCCAGAAATGCCAACTTTGCAACCAATATTTCTCATCCATAAGTATGGCACCCTAAGGATACCTGCATACATGCAAATGCTTCTCTGGGATCAGTAACACAGCAGGGATTGCTTTTTCCTTCCAGTAACAGATTGCTGGGAAATACCAAACATGGCCTTAAGAATTCCAATGTTTGTTACAAATTTTTCTGGATGTGGTTGGAAAGAGGCCTAGAAATGCCAGCACAAATACATCACACTTGCTGAATGTGCACTCACAACTAATTACAATCTTCAATTATATGTGATATATCCAGGGCTTTTTTTCCCATAGAATGCTCAGAATGGTGTTCCAACACCTTTTTTTGCACAAAAAAAAAGCTGAAGGAAACTGTTCCGGAGAGCCAAATTTTCCTCAGGCAGCCAGGTTGCAGAGCAGCAGAATGCATCGCAGCGACAGGCCTTCAGATGGCTCAAATCAAAGGAAATGTGATCCGTACAGGCTAATGTAAAAGTGGGAGGGTAAGAAGGGCCATGTGTGAACAGGTTGCTTAGCAACCTGCTTAAACAGTCTCTGTAACGTTCAGCTCCCGGTGCTTTGCCTTTTTTAAGCTGGGAAGTTGAAAAAAAGGCTAAAAAGAAGGCAATAGAGTGCTATCATGGAAAATATATAGATATAGCCAGCAGACATTTAGGGAACTTTTATTTTTCATACACTATTCAAATTTTGTTTTAATGCCATGGTGATACACAATCAAATGTAGTCAGTCTTTTTTTTAATCCCAAAGCATCTGTTCATTAAATACAGTATAACAAAGTTTTGGATGATGGAATTATTTTTTATCTAAGTGTAAGGTTTTATACTTAGCCTCACAATTGCCCCAGCATTACTCAGGAATTTAAAAGAGCCAAAAGAAACTCCAGAGCTGAGGTTTCAGCAAGCAAACAACTTTTATTTTGATCAAAATAGAGTTGGGTGGACACACCTCTCTTCGTGGCTGGTAGAGAGATGAAGGCAACTTAGCAACCAGCAAAGATGTCTTCCACCTTTTATACCTTTCCAGAACAAAGAGATCTAGTCTTGGTACTAGGAACCAAAGGTACAGAAAAATAATTCCTAGATCATGACTCATACACAACAACACAGGCTCCACCACAGCACCTTTTCCCCCTCCCCTTACCATGCTCTTTTCATGTAAGCAATCACCTGTACCTAAAGCATGAAACATTTGCTTTTATAAAACTAATTTCCCAATATAAAGCACCTACAAAACTGCTTGCATATAAACAAAGATGATTACAAAGTATCACTAAAGGTGAAGGTAAAGGTTCCCCCACACATGCGTGCTAGTTGTTTCCAACTCATCTCTCTTTCAAAGCCGAAGAGCCAGCACTTGCCCAAGGACGTCTCCGTGGTCATGTGGCTGGCATGACTAGATGCCAAAGGCGCACGGAACGGTGTTACCTTCCCACCGCAGTGCTCCCTATTTTTCTACTTGCATTTTTACGTACTTTCGAACTGCTAAGTTGGCAGAAGCTGGGACGAGCTGCTCACTCTGCTACGTGGCACTCGAGATTCGACCCGCCAAACTGCTGACCTTCTGATCGACAAGCTCAGCGTCCTAACCCACTGAGCCACCGCGTCTGCAAAGTATCATTACTAATATCAATATTACTAACATCAACCTTAAGCATAATAAAATCCCTTCATAAGGATAACTAATGATAACAGGTCTTAAATCTGTTATTTTGTTTTATTTTTGCACAAAAAATTGTATAATTTGCATTTGCATTCATTTACAAATAGAATATGTTGTTAAAATGTATTGGTGTTGAAATAATTAATGCACACATAAACCTAAAACCAGTTTGTTGCATTTGGCAATTGTACTAAAAAAAATCGCATTGTCAACCAATATAATTCATTTAATTTGAAATCAAGTGGAAAATTGATTTAAATTATTTTATTAAAACAAATTAATGGCAATTCTTTTATAAGAAGTTGCCTCAAACAAAATGAGTTTGGCATGCTTGCTCTAGATAGTTGAATGCTCCAAAATAAATTCTAGACCAGGCCTGTACATGCAGCCTACCAAACACCCTTGGACAGAGCACAGACTTTTTTTTAAAAAAAGTAATAAAATCACCACCACTGCCCTGAAAGTCATGTTGCCTAGTGCCTCCATGGCTTGTCATGACCACGAACTCCAACACTGTAGATGCTCCTCTAGTCACCAAATCATTGATTAGCCCACCAGCATTCCTTTGCAGACCATAAAGATTTTTAATTTATCAGTGTGGGCCTTTCCCTTCTACATGCTACACAGACCTCTTCTAGATTTTCCTCTTGCCTTTCCGAGTTAACTCCTTGGTCTTTCATTGAGCAAGAATTAACTTTGTAGGGAAGCATATTATCATTTGATGTATATTTAACATGTTCTACCTTTATTTACTGATTATATAATATTTATGTGCAATCCACATGGTGAGGTTTGGGGCAACTTACAATATTTTTAAAATCATAAGATTAAAACATAAAAGCAGGGCTTTTATTCTCATAGAACGCTCAGAATGGCATTCTGGCACCCTTTTTTGCACACACAAAAAAGCTTTTGCACAAGCTATGCTACTCCCTCTATTGGCTTTCGAAAGCCTATTGGCTTTCAAAGGCCAATAGGAATTGCTGCTAAGTGTGCCAAAAGACCTGGCCAGCAAACGTTGCACCGGCAAGTTGTCTGCGAGTTGGCAGGAACTTTGCATCCCTCCCTGCTGCCCAACTACACCATCTCAACTAGGTAAGTAAGAGAGGACAAGGGGAGGTGGGTTCTGTGGAGTCCATGTGCACTCCTTCCTTGTGCTCACTCGTGTCAGCCAGGCTGGTGGCCTACCTGGTGCTGGACCTGTGCCACCGTAGCCTCACCCTGCATGCCTAAGTGGCTGCCCTGCATCGCCTGGCCTGCACCGCCTCTGCTGCCCACCCCACGCAGCCCCACCATATAGAGCAGGCCTCGCTGCTCCCACAGCACCAGCCGCGCCGGCTCCGGCCCTGGGGTGCAGCCCACCACCAACACCCCTCGCACCCATGACTGCAGCAGTGCCGCCCCCGGCCTCCTGCACCTGCCAAGATGAGAGTTCCAGCACCTTTTTTTTAGAAAAAAAGCACTGCATATAGGATATGAATGTGATACAACTATAGTTAAACAAATTGGCCCTATAATTTTACTCTCCATTTAAAAGCAATGAGACTTAGAAGTTAGCCTGAATTAAAATCTTAGTTACATATTGTATGTTCTTGTTTTTAAAATGTTTAGACAATCATTTAAAAAGTAATTCATGAAGCTGAATAAAGCAGTTCAAAAAGAGGCTATGCAATTTCATTTTGCCTCACAGTAACTTTTGCATATCAAAAGTGAGTTACGTTTTAATTTCTACTTCTTCCTGGTTATTTGCATAAAGACATGTCTGTAAATTTTTAAATGACTGTTTTAGTTGTATATTATTATTATTTAGTTGTATTATTATTATTATTATTATTATTATTATTATTATTATTATTATTATTATTATTATTATTATTATATTTATTTATTTATTTATTCGGTTTATATGCCGCCCTATTCCCGAAGGACTCAGCGCGGTTTACAGGGCAGAATTTAAAAACAATACAATATAAAATTAAAATAAAATAAAATTAAGTATAGCCCCCAAAAGTCAAAATCACAATTTAAAATCATTAAAACCCCTCAGTCCAGGCCAGATAGCTCAAAGAGCCAGGTTTTCAGGTCCTGGCGAAATGAATGAAGGCCGCGGGCAGTCCGAAGTTCCGTTGACAGTTGATTCCATAAGGCAGGCGCGCCCACAGAGAACGCCCTTCCCCTGGGGGTCACCTGCTGGCAATCCTTGACCGGCAGTACCCTGAGGGGGCCCTCCCTGTGGGAGCGCACAGGACGATGGGAAATTACACTGGCAGCAGGAGCTCCCTCAGATAATCTGGGCCCATGCCATTTAGGGCTTTATAGGTCATCACCAGCACCTTGAATCTCACCCGGAGGGCAACTGGAAGCCAATGCAGCTCACGGAGAAGAGGTGTTACATGGAAGTATCAGGAGACTCCCATCACAACTCGCATGGCTACATTCTGCACCAGCTGAAGCCTCCAAGTGGTCCTCAAGGGCAGCCCCATGTAGAGAGCATTGCAGTAGTCTAGCCGGGAGGTCATGAGTGCATGGGTGACTGTGCGTAGGGCATCTCGATCCAGATAGGGCCGCAACTGGTGCACCAGGCAAACCTGGGCAAAAGCCCCCCTGGCCACGGCTCCTATATGATCTTCCAAACTGAGCCATGAATCCAGGAGGACGCCCAGGTTGTGGGCCCTATCAACGGGGGGTAACACCTCACCCCCCCATAGTTAACAATGGAAAAGGTTGGTTAGTCCGAGATGCTGGTATGCACAGCCACTCAGTCTTGGCAGGATTGAGACGAAGCCTGTTTCTCCCCATCCAAACCCGAACCACCTCCAGGCAACGGGACATCACATCAAGGGCATCCCTGGGTTGGTTCGGGGTGGAAAGAAAAAGCTGGGTATTTATTATTATTATTATTATTATTATTATTATTATTATTATTATTATTATTATTATTATTATTATTATTATTATTATTATTATTATTATTATTATTATTATTATTATTATTATTATTATTATCTCAGAGCATCAGTTCTGCCCTGAGCACCTTCAATTTTCCCAGGTACTCTGCCATGCTAGCCCCAAACCTCAGCTTGGTGTTATAAAACTCAGATGTGAGCCTGGTGGTCAAACCCAGGCTGTCGCTGAGCCCATCTGGAATGCTGGGGTACAAGTTAGCATACAGTGAGCTCAGTAGAGTGGTATATGCTTTCCTATGATACCACTCTTCTTGGGGTCCCCAGGGAAGAGGTGGGGGGTCCAGAACCATCTCTAGAGTCCCTTCCTTTAATAGACACACTTGCACTTCTTTATTCCAGCTGCTAAAAAAATTTCCCCCAAGATGCAATTTTTCAAAATTATTTGAGAGGGCAGAAGCAGATGTAGGGGTCTGGGAATAAAGGAAATTTTCCCCAGCTCTTTGTCCATTTCTATATCTGTGTGAGTTTTCCATTGAGATGAATGGAAGAGGGATCCCTCTGCTGGCAAGTGTTGGTATTTTTCTCTCTTTTTCAGATGGCCCCAACTGAGCATGCTCAGAACTCATTTGAGCCCAGGAGGCGGAAGGAGCAGATGTCTCTCTCTCTGCCTCAGGGCCAGGCCTAGGCCTAGGCCTGCAGGCTGGGATCTGGGCCCAAAGAGGGGCTGAAGGCCGCAGAAGCCCCAAAGATTCCTCCAGAAGACCCCCCCAGCACTGGAACACTCACCGGGGGGCAAAGACTGCAGGATGGGGCCTGGATGGCCCAGAGATGCCGAGGATCGCCCAGAGGAGCCCATCGCTGGTCCTGAAGACCCTGGAGGCGGCTGAAGATGGCACTGGAGGTGGGGACCTCATCCGGAGCCCCCCTGAAGACCATCTGGTAAGCAGGGTGTCTGGGCAGCAGCAGGGTAGGCCGGAGGGCCTGGGGGTTCCCCAGAGGCCCTCTGGCATTACAAGACATAGCTGGGAGGCTCCAGGCCTGATGCCTCCTGGCAGTTAGGCCCCAGGGAGAGGGTTGGAGGCCCCAGGGCTCCTTTGGAGGCCCTCTGGAGGCATGGGGGCGCAGCTGGGGGGCTCCGGACTGGACACCCCCCTGTAGTCAGGCTCCTGGGGGTAGCGAGGGAGGCTGGCTACCCCCAATGTCGAGGCCGCGGTCGTTGTGGCCTCCAGGGCCGCAACCAGGACCTGGATGGGTACTTTAATCCCTGCTGTAGCAGGCGCAGCTGGGCAGGCTTCGAGGCCATCATAGGCCTCGAGGCTTTCCGGTGGGGAAGGCCAGGCGGTTTGCGTGCCACTTTGGCTGGCTGCCACTGGTTGCTGGGCCTCGAGGCCTAGCTGAGGCCTACCAAGCCACGCTGGGGTAGGTGGCCTGGGGGCTGCCATGTTGCTTCTGGTTGGCCCCAGAAGCTGCAGGTCACAATTTGGTGGGAAATTTCCCGCCAAAAGCTCCAGGGCCCCGGGGGCCCCCAGGATGGCCGGTGCCATGTTAGGGGGCCTCCTGGGTGCTGGGGAAGGACTTACCTGGTGTCCAGAGGCCCCCTGCACTGGTATCCCTCATGGAGAGGCTTGTGGCATCCTTTCCGCTGCAAGGAGCGTTTGGAGCAGCTCCCTGCATTCCCGGTCAGTCAGCTGGTCCACGCTGGGGGTGGCCTGGTCCCAGGCCTCTTCCCCGGTGTCTGGGCAGTCTTGGGTGGACTGCAGGCCTTCCTTGCTTCCCTCCGTGGCTTGCGGTTGTAGGGAGGCATGCGAAGGGGTCCCTTGCGCTTCGCTGGGTCCTCTGGGGGGATAGAGGTCATCTGTGCCCTCACCTGGATCGAAGCTTGCGTCAGGGGCTGGATGCAGGGCTGCCATCCTTGATTGAAAACTCCTGGTCACAATCAGGGATCTCCTGCCATCCATCTCAAATGGGTTCTTGCTGGAACCTCCAGGCATCTTGCTTCTGCTGCTGGCTTGGAAGCGTTGCCTCAACCATTCTCTGCTACCAATTTGTGAGAGGCCTCACAAGACCAATGGCTCATTGAGGCGCTTCCAAGCAAATGGCAGCACGCAGGGATTCAATCAGGTGAAGCTTTATTTAGATATAAAGCAGAGAGAAAGAGTTCCCTGGCATGGACGCACCCATGCCTGGATTGAGCCCATGGATCAGTCCCAAAGGGAGCTAGGACAAGAGCTGAAGAGCAGCCCCTTTGCAGAGGTTTTTATGGGGGTGCCCGGCCCCTCCCTTACCAATGAGAGTGAGGGGGATGGAGGGCCATTAACTCTCTCCAATGGGGCTGCAGGGACCGGAGACCCCTGACCCACCAGTGGGAGCAAAGGTGCCTCTTTGCTCCCATCTGGTGACCTTTCAAGGAGCTGCCATGGCTGGCACAAAAACATCTAACACTTCCTTTATATTTTATTTTAACATTTCTCAGCTTCTGTAGTATATCTACCAATGCTTTTTTAGTAAATCTTATATGTACCTCTCTGGGAAGAGTATTTCTCGTTGCATATCTAGTGTATATTCTAAATATCTCATCTATATCATTAATTATCTTTTCCTTGATTTCCTCCAATGCTTCTGCTAATATTCCTGCCATTACATCTGCTAGGTTCTCTCCCTTTTGTTCTTCAACATTTTGGAATCTTAAATAATAATCAGCTTTATCCATCTCTAAAGCAATAATCATTTTCTCCTGGTTCCTGTCTGTTAATGTAAGTCGGTTATCAATCTCCTCTCGTCTCTTATCTATTAATTCAATTCTTTCTTCCGCTTGTTGCAATCTTTGTTCATTTTTCTCCATCAGTTCTTTGACCTCTTTTAGGTCCTCTTCTAGTTTGCCAATCCCTTCTTTGAAGTCTGTGTGTAGAGCCAGTATCATATTTTTCAACTCCATGTTGGATCTATCTTGCTGTGTTGTGTTGTCCAGTGATTTCTGTGCCACCAGACTCTGTGATATTAGGGCAGCTGTTGCTGGGTGTGTTGTGGTCTTCTTCATTTTCTCCAGTAGTTTGTAATCCAAATGTTGATGGGGTATTATAATCCAAATGTACTCCAAAAAAAAGAGTACAAAAAATTTCAGTGACAAGTAAAGGTACAAAGGGAAAAGGAAAGAAAAAGAGAAGGAAAAAGCCAAATATCTTTATATCTAAAAAAAGAAAAGAAAAGAAAAGAAATTAATCCATACAGGTTACACTCTTTGTTCATTTGAGTCTTGGTGCCTTAGTCCAAAAGAAAAAAAAAATCAAAGTAAAAAACAATCCATCATTCCACAAACTAAAAAAACAAAAACAAAAAACAGACTCTGTAAACTTCTTATCAGTGAGTTCAGCAGCTGTCATTCAAGGTCACTTACTCTCCCTTTTTTTCTTAAGCTTCAAGGGTATTCTCAGCCGAGATACTTGATTCATTGCCTTCTTTTGCCTTCCATTGTTGTCCACCGCTGCAGTTCCAGGAGAGGAGCAGTTTAAAAAATCCGCTCCTCTCCCCCACTTCTCCACGGCTTCAAATTCTTCTTATTTTCACACACACACACAGTTTCCAGCATTTAAGGATTCTCAATCTTCTCACCCAGGCAATCATCCAAACTTACTTTCAAGATCTTCCAAGTGGCTGCCCTGGCTTGTGACGGCTCACAATGGCCGTCTGACAGCTGCTGGTCCAGGAAGCTTTTGTTGGCTCTCCAGTAGGTTGCAATCTCTCCTGTGCTGCCAAAACTGTGCCTCCCTTCTTCACCATCCCTACACGACAGCTCTGATCTGTCTGAAACTCAGACAGATCCCCCAAACAGCTGAAAAGCAACAATCCTTCGGGAGCTTCCAAAGGATGTCATCCGGCCACAACACTGGCACTCAAAAAAAAAACCACGATTGTTGTTTTTGTTTTCAACAATACCAATAAGATTGGAAAAGAAATATTTTGAGGGGCTAAATAAAATAATTTTGAAATATATTTGGCAGGGGGAAAAGGCAAGGAATAATTTAAAAATGTTACAGGATGCAAGACTCAGAGGTGGGTTTAGCTTACCTAACTGGGAATTATATTACCAGGCTGCAGTAATGTCATGGATAAGAGAATGGATTTTACTGAGGAATACTAGATTATTGACATTAGAGGGACATGACTCCTGGGGGCGGAGCCAAGATGGTGGAGAGGCAGCAAAGGCTGTAAAGAGCTCCTCCAAAAGTAAAGGTTTTATTTTATTTTACTTTATTTTTATTTTAACTTTTTAACCTCTTTTAATATTGTATTTTAACCTACCTCTTTTAAACTTTTAAAACCCATTTTTAACCCATTTCAACCTTTTAAACCATAGTTTTAAACTTATTTTTAAACCTGTTTTAACAAACCTGAATGGGGAAAAGAAGGAAGAGACAGCACTCTGCAGCAGAAAGTGTATCCAAGCCTTTGAAGCAGCAGAAAATGGAGGATTATATTGCAAACAGACAGTCTGCTCCAGTAAGTAACTCATTCGCAGGCACCTTATCAGATAAATTTAATTTATGTGACTCATTGGAAGGGGACTTACAAACTGAACTGGAGAGCAGACAGCGTGTGGAGTTGTCCTCCTCCCTCTTGGAGAATGGCTCCCCTCCTTGGAATCTGGCAACAGCCTCTTTTACACAGGAGGGAGATGTAGCAAATTTGAAGGGGGAAAATGTGACAGACTTCCTCTCTAGACAATGTTTGCTTACAGCTCAAACTGTAAACTCAATATATAATCTCTTGTCAATTGTCATGGATAAGGTTGATTGTCTGAAAGAGTCTTTTGCAGAGTTTGTTAGGAGCCACCCAAATACTGTGGAAGGACTTGGGAGGATAACCATGGACAGACATGGGATGGCTAACTCAGAAGGTGAAAGTAGAGAAGGACCTTGTTCTCCTCCCAAAAATTTGAACACCTACAGAGACATTAGAGGGACATGATTTACAGTTGGGATGGCATTCATTCATATGGTATGGGAAAAATAGAATACACAGCTATTTCCAGAGACATTATATCAGGAATTCTTTACTGATGGTTTGGGAGAAAATAAAGAGGAAGCATTACTTCAGGATTCCAGATTGGCTCTCAACGATGGAAGTGTTAATACACCCCAATATGTTTAACATGGGAAACATTATAAGATATAAAGACCTACTAACAGACACGGGGAAGCTGAAAACCAAACAACAATTAGAGGAACAAGGAATAAAGATGGATTGGTACATGAGAATGCAAATACAATCTAGATATGAAAAAGATGCTAAAATAGATGGTTTTAATTTGGGGAGAACAGAGTTAGATGAAATACTTATGGGAACTGAAGAAAAATGGATTAAAAATGTATAGCTACTTATTATATAGAGAATTAGAGGAGGAGCAAGTTAAGGAGTCAATGATAAAATGGTCAAGAAATTTTGGATATACGATTGAATTAGATAGATGGCAGCAATTGTGGGAAAGAAACTATAAACTGACAATGGTGACAGCATATAAAGAAAATATGTACAAGATGTTCTACAGATGGCATATGTCTCCAGAAAGACTAGCTAAAATGTTTAAGGACAGATCTATGAAATGTTGGAAATGCCATCAAATACCAGGCTCTTTCTATCATTTGTGGTGGACGTGTGCAGAATCTAAAACCTATTGGAACATAATCAAATCATGGATAGAAAAGATGATGCAACAACGTATAGAATTAAGACCAGAAATATTCCTGTTGGGTATTTTACCAGAGAAATATAGCAAAGAGAACACATATTTGATTATTCATATAACCACTGCATCTAGGATTATGTTTGCACAAAACTGGAAGGCACTGAAAGCTCCTCCAGAAGAAGAGGTGATCAGGAAAATAATAGAATGTGCAGAAATGAATAGATTAACAATGATAATTAAAGATAAGACAGTCAGAGTACCGTATTTTCTGGCGCATAAGATGACTGGGTGTATAAGACGACCCCCTACATTTCCTGTTAAATTATAGGGTTTGGGCTATACTTGCCGTATAAGACTACCCCTCTTCCAACGCACACCAAATAAAAATTAAAAAACATCAGATTTGATTTTAATATGGTAATTTTAATTCAAATGCTTATGACATGCAGGTACTTAGTAGGAAAACTGTCACTTATAAACATAAGGCTGTTTGTCATCAAACATGTAAACATAAAACAGTGCAAGTGGATTAAACTTAATAATAATAATAATAATAATAATAATAATAATAATAATAATAATAATAATAATTTTAACTTTTGTATTTTGCATTTTATATGTGCCCTGTTCACCGCCCTAAGTCCTTCGGGAGAAGGGCGGTATACAAATATAATAAAGAATAATAAAGAATAAAGAATAAAGAATAAAGAATAAAGAAAGAAGAAGAAGAAGAAGGAGGAGGAGGAGGAGGAGGAGGAGGAGGAGGAGGAGGAGGAGGAGGAGGAGGAAGGGACCTTGGAGGTTATCTAGTCCAACCCCCTGCTAAGGCAGGAAACCCTATACCATTTCAGACAAATGGCTGGCCAGTCTCTTCTTAAAAACTTCCAGTGTTGGAGCATTCACCACTTCTGGAGGCAGGTTGTTCCACTGGTTAATTGTTCTAACTGTCAGGAAGTTTCTCCTTAGTTCTAGGTTGCTTCTCTCCTTGACTAGTTTCCATCCATTGCTTCTTGTCCTGCTTTCAGGTGCTTTGGAGAATAGCTTGGCTCCCTCTTCTTTGTGGCAGCCCCTGAGATATTGGATCACTGCTATCATGTCACCCCTCACCCTTCTCTTCATTAAACTACACATACCCAATTCCAGCAACCGTTTCCTATTTTCCTAATTCACTTTTTCACTTTTCCTAATTCACTCTAAAGCTTTCCCTGCGCAGAGCCTTAAGTAACACAAGCTGCCTGCAATTAGTGCAGGTTCGCATCCCACCAGGCTCAAGGTTGACTCAGCCTTCCATCCTTCCGAGGTAGGTAAAATGAGGACCCAGATTGTTGGGAGCAATAGGCTGACTTTGTAATAATGCTGCTTGGGGGGGTGAAAGCTCTAATAAGCAGGCATATACATAGAATGAAGGCTATTGCTAAGCATATTGATTTGTGCTTTAAATTGTAAGCCGCCCTGAGTCTTCGGAGAAGGGCGGGATATAAATGGGATTTTTTTAAAAAAGACCAAATGGGAGATCCGCTCCAGGTTTTCTATCCAGCCTGCCCAGTTCCTGAGTCAAATGTGTCCTTAGAGCTAAGCAGCTGCTCTGGCTGTGGCATTCCCCACCTGCTTTACAAGTTGGGATAGACTACAGCTGCTCTTCAACTTTAGAAGGAAAGATGCCCAGACCCCAGCCTGTAAAAAATCAGACTGCAGCTTCTACTCCAATTGGTCCCGCTTTCCCTGTGCAGACTAAATGGGAGATCCGCTCCAGGTTTTCCAGCCAGCCCTGTCCCTAAATTTTCAGCACCTGGCGTATAAGACGACCCCTGACTTTTGAGAAGATTTTCATGGGTTAAAAAGTCATCTTATATGCCGGAAAATACGGTATTATGAAATTTAGGGAAAATTTTATGAGTGGGTGAAAAAGAGAATATGCTTAAAAGACAGCTAACACTAATTTAGATGGAAGAAAAAAGAGGGTGATAAAAGAGGAGATAATGAAAAAGAGGAGATAAAAGGAGGGGAGTGGTGAGGGAAAGAGGAGAGGAGAGGAAGAAGAGGGAAGGAGGAAAGAAAGGAGAAAGGGAGAAAGAAAGTAGAGAAGAGGGAAGAGAGAGAAGGAGAGTGGATACAGTGAAAGGGGAAATGGACAAGCAGCACCCAAACTTACGTGTATGTATTTATGTATGGTGATATATAATACCTACAGCGATACTGATATAACAAATGTTAAATCCCTGAAAAAATGTTTATATTTCATTTGTTAGTTTGTGGTATATTAAAGGAACTGTGAAAAATAAAATAAAATACAAATAGCAGTGAAAGGCTGGGGGGAAAAAGAGAAAAACCTCAAGGAAGGACATGACATAATCCATGATAGGAAGCATGATCATAATCAAACCTTTATTACAAATGTTGGGCCAGAGAGAATCAAGGATTGTTTTAACAGGAATGATGGAGATTTCATTCAGGAATTAAAAATCAATTGCTGAAGTACTGTCAATCATAATAGATCTGGGACCTTGGAGATCTTCTAGTCCATGCATGTCAAACTCACGACATCAAATGACGTCGCGCGATGTATCATGACTTTTTCCCCATTGCCGGCAATGGGGTGGGCTTGGTTTTGATGTGACACATCTGGCCCGTGACCTGGAAATTTGACATGCCTGTTCTAATCCAATACCCTGCTCAGCAGGAAACCCTATACCATTTCAGATAGGTGGTTGTCCAGTCTTTTCTTAAAAACCTCCAGTGATGAAGCACCCACAACTTCTGAAGGTAAACTGTTCCACTCATTGTTTTCACTGTTAGGAAGTTTCTCCTTCTAGGTTGGTTAGTTTCCACTCATTGTGTCAGAACCACCAGATTCGGCTTCATGTCTCACTGTGTTCATCCCAATGTCATCTTTCTTTTTTTATTGAAAAGTTTTACAGTACATTTTATCTTTAACAATCCCCCCCTCCCTCCACCCACCCCTACCTAACCCTCCCTATCCCTCCCCCCCATTCCCCCCTCCCCCCCGACTTCCCAGAGCTAAGTACAAGGTATAAAAACAAAGAACAATCATAAACATCCATATGCTAACAACAATAAACTATTAATTCTATCGCACGCTAGCTCATATGAAATGACTACAAGCAATACTAATATTACATATAAAAAGGAAAAAAAGAAAAAAAAAGGAAAAGAAGACTTATTCAAATGCTAAATGAAACTTTTTAGTCTCATATTTGTTCTGGATATAATCAATCCACTTTTTCCACTCCATAATATAACGTTCTTGCGAATGATCTTTCAAGTAAGCCGAAATCTTTGCCATTTCCGCCAGGTCAGAAACTTTTAGTGTCCATTTTTCTATAGTCGGCAGTTCCTCCTTTTTCCAATATTGACCTATTAAGAGTCTTGCTGCTGTGATTAAGTTCAACATCAACTTAATGTCCACAACAGTAGCATCTGTAATTATGCCCAATAAAAACAATTGCGGACAAAACTTTATCCTTTGCTTAAAGATCTTCTGCATATTCCACCAAATTTTTATCCAAAAAGCCTTAACCTTTTTGCAGGTCCACCATATATGAAAATACGTTGCATCTTCGCCACCACACCTCCAACATTTAGGTTGATAATTCGGATACATACTTGCAAGCTTTTTAGGATCTAAATGCCATCTATAAAACATTTTATAAAAGTTCTCTCTTAGGTTTTGGGCTTGCGTAAATTTTACGTTCCTCACCCAGATCTTTTCCCACGTGTCCATTGTAATAACTTCTTGAATATTCTGGGCCCATTTTATCATACAGTCTTTAACAAGTTCTGTTTCTGAGTCAATTTCTATCAATGCAAGATATATCCGTTTGATATGTGCTGGACCCTGGTTTCTGATTTGCTTTATCAAATTTTCATCGGTCATTGAGAAACCAATTTTCTGATCTTCTTTCCACCTGGCACGTAACTGAGTATATTGAAACCAAGTTTGAACGATCTTCTCATCTCGCAAGAGATTGTACGGCTTCAAACACCAGACGTTCCTTTCCAAGCTTAAGATCTCCTTATATGTAGTCACATCATGCTTGAAGCCAACATTTATGTTTTCTATTGCATATTTCGGGATTGCCCACAACGGCATCTTGTAGTCTAACTTATGTCTATACTTCTTCCAAACTCTCAACAATGCCTGTCTTAAAATATGCACTTTAAACACATTATCTACCTTCTTATCATACAACAAATATGCATGCCAGCCAAATAACAAGTCGTGGCCCTCAAGATTTAATAATCTCCCTTGTGTCAAATTAATCCAGTCACTTATTTCTGACAACGCAGCAGCTTCATAATATAATTTAAGATTAGGCATTTTAAGACCACCTCTTTCACGAGTATCCTGCATAATCTTAAGTTTAACTCGTGGCCTTTTCCCTGCCCACACAAATTTATTGATACCCCGTTGCCATTCTTCCAAATTAGAGTCTTTTTTAATGAGCGGTATCATTTGGAATAAAAATAAAAATTTAGACAGGACATTCATTTTCACTGCTGCAATTCTTCCCAGCAAAGACAATTGCAGTTTTTCCCAGCTCTCCAATTCTTTTTGAATTTTTCCCCATAACTTTTCATAATTATTTTTATATATCTTTGCATTGGAGGGTGACAAATACACCCCCAAATATTTAACCTTTTTAACAATCTCAAATCCAGTTAATCCTTCTAAAAGGGCCTTTTGCGATGCTGTCATATTTTTGGCTAAAATTTTTGTTTTTTGTACATTAACCTTAAATCCAGAAACCTTCCCATATTGCATTATTATCTCCATCAGGTCCACAACAGAGTTTTCTGGCTGGGTCACCGTAACAACCAGATCATCTGCAAACGCCCTTAATCTATAATCCTGATCTCTAATTTGAATACCCTTAATTTTTTCCGAGTTCCGTATTTTTATCAATAATATCTCCAATGTTAAAACAAATAATAAAGGTGATAACGGACACCCTTGTCTTGTACCCTTCTCAATATTGCATACTTCAGTCAGGCTATTGTTAACTATTATTCGGGCAGTTTGTTTTTGATATAATGCCCTAATTGGTTGTAAAAATTTATCCCCAAAATTCATTTTATCTAAAACTTTCATCAGAAATTGCCAATCCAATTGATCAAAAGCTTTTTCAGCATCTAAAAAAATTAGCGCCGCAGGGATCTGGTTGTTCCTTTCCAAAAACTCCACCACATCAACTATATGCCTCACATTATTTTTCATTTGTCTACCACTAATAAACCCAGTTTGATCCCCATGAATCATCTGTTGCAAAACCCTCATCAATCTGTTAGCTAACACCTTAGCAAATATCTTGTAGTCTGTATTTAAAAGTGATATTGGTCTGTAATTTCTTACTTGAGTAGCATCCTGATCTTCCTTCAGAATCAAAGAAATAAAAGCAGTTCTCCAAGACAGAGGCACTCTTCCCCCCCTCTTAATTGTCTGAAACAATTCCCTTAATGGCTTTATCAGCTCCATTTGTAAATTTTTGTAGTAGACCGCAGTCAGTCCATCCGTACCTGGCGCTTTGTCCACCTTCAATTCCTTAATGGCTAAAAGAATTTCTTCTTCTGTTATCAGTTGATTAATCTCTTCCTTTTGTTCTTGTGTGAGAACCGGGATGCTAGCATTCTTCAAATATACATCAATATCTGTTTCGTTAATCTTCTCCTTAACATATAATTTGGAATAAAAATCCACAAAGGCTTCCTTGATAAGATCCTGTTGAAACACAACCTTTCCTTTGTATTCAATTTTATCTATATTAGAAGCCCTTTGTTTTTTCCTTAACCTGTAGGCTAACCACCTACCTGGTTTATTGGCATTGCAAAAAGTATTATGCCTAAGTATTAGTTGCCACCTGATCAGCCATCAACTTATCAAATTGTCCTCTTAACAGGTTAATGACCTCCTTAATCTTCGCATCCGATGGATTCAAAATTAGGGCCTTTTCTTTTTCCCTAATTTCATTCTCCAGTTCTTTCCTTCTAACTTCCAAATTACGTCTGTATTTATTATTCATATATATTAACACCCCTCTCATATAGGCTTTGCTAGCATCCCAAACCATGTCCATAGAGGTATCCTTATTCATATTAATTTCAAAAAAAATCCTTCATCTGCTTTTTGCATTCTTCCACATTTCTCTGATTTCTAAACAAATTCTCATTTACGCGCCAGGAGCGCCTATCTCTATTGTCCTTGTTGATCTCTAACCAGACTGGACTATGGTCAGATATAGTTCTTGCACAAATCTTTATCTTCTTAGTCCTAGAAAAAAAATCATTAGTCAGTAATATAAAATCAATCCTGGAAAAAGATTGATGTCTATCAGAAAAAAAAGTATAATCCTTTTCATGTAAGTGTGTATCTCGCCAAATGTCTCGCAATTCCAGATCATCCTTCATTTCAAAAAAATATTTAGGCAATCTAGCATGACTCGGGGCACGCTTAAAGAAACCAGATTTATCCAGCTGTACATCCAGGACACCATTCCAATCTCCCATAAAAATAAAAGATTTATAATCCAACTGGGTAATCTTTGTATGTAGCAAATTAAAAAAATCAGTTTGTTGTTGATTAGGAGCATACAGTCCAACTAAAAGCGTTTTTTTGCCTTCTAACAGCAAATCTATCATAACATATCTTCCTTGTTTATCTACTTCAATTAGTTCCGCTGTCAGAGTACTCTTGACATAGATAACCACTCCATTTTTCTTATTAATTGCAGAAGCAATAAATTGCATGCCCAGCCTTGAGTTCAACAAATACTTTTGGGCCATAACCCTAATATGCATTTCTTGCAAACAGATAACATCAGTCTTAAATTGTTTTAAATATTGAAAAACTTTCTTTCTCTTCTGTGGTGAATTTAATCCATTAACATTCCAGGTTAGGAACTTAGTCGCCATTCTTGGCATCCCGAAGCTTCTGGAGCACGTCTGCCAGGACCCCTTTAACTTCCTTAGGCCGCACCCCTCCCACAGCTTCACTGTAAGTACGCTTTGGAGACTCCATAACTTTCTGCTGATCTTGCTCTTGCTCTTGTCTCACTCGTCTTAAGGCGGCACGTGTTATCCTCTGCTCTCCAACAGCTGCTGATGAGACTGTAATTTGATCCCCTCCAGCACCACTCTCCTCTATCTGTATTCCTTCAGCATCTTGAGACTTTCCCTCGCCATTTCCCTTTACAGGTTCCAGAAGTGGTAGAGGGGTTGCTTTTAAAACTTTACTGTAAAAATCACGTGCCTGAGTCACTGTAACCAAATGATGTCTTTTACCTTCGTGCATCACCACCATGCCCACTGGGATCTCCCATCTAAACTTGATGTCACATTTCTTAAGTTCCTGTGCTAAAAAGGCAAAATCTTTCCTTCTTAAAATCTTTGGAGGAATCTCTTTTAAGACCAAAACTTCTTGCTCAGCATCCACAAACTTAGTATCATAAGCAACTTGAATAACTTCATCCCTAATTGCTCTCTTTGTAAAGTAAACCACCACATCTCTAGGTAGCTTCCTCTGCCTTGCAATCCATGAGTTCACACGAAAGATTTTATCTATACTTCCCTCAATTTGAGCTGCTGACTGACCCAGTACCACTTCCAAAGCGTCGGAGACCAGCTGCTTTAGATCTTCTTTAGGATTCTCTTTTAAGCCCCTGATTCTGATAGCAAACTCCATCTGATGGTACTGGACGAGGCTCAAGTCTCCATCCATTTTATCCCTTATATTTTCATTCTCTAGTACTTTTGCTTCTAATATAGAATTCTTTTGACTAAGATCCTCCACTTTTTCATCCAAGCGTTGCACACATACAGCCACAGCTTCAATTGTAGGCAAGATGTCTGCCCTCATTGCTCTAAACTTCTCTTCCATCTTCTCCTCCAGTTTCTCCTCCAGCTTTTCCATCATATCTGACATTAATTGTGAATGCTTTTCAAAGGCATCCTGTAAATCCTTAAGCGTCAATGCTGGAGCAGGTGCAGGAGGAAGCAAAGCTTGCAACGAAGTCTGTTGCACCGGGGAAGCCCCTGCACTCCGGAGAACCTTGGAGGCTTTCATCGCCATCTTCCCCCACTTTCACTTGCTGCGCACTTTCACTTTAAAGCCATAAAATCCATTGAGCTAGAGAGTAAAGATAAAAGTCCACTTCACCTTGACCTCCTGTACTGCTCTGCCTGCGTCTTCATACTCAAGAGTCTTTCCTTCTGGCAGGGGTGGTTGCTAACACTTGGCTCTGCTCCAAAAATCACGGAGCAGAGACGCTGCGCAGCCCGGTGCAAACCCAGGCTTCGGGGGGGCTCGATCCTTCAGCCGCCCAAACGTAAAGCTCAGGCGGCCCCGGAGAGCTCAACCCCTACCTGGGGCCTCAACCCCTCCTCTTCTCCCGGGGAGGGGGCTTCCGAATCACCAAAACAGCTGATCGGCGCTGTTTTCAGTGATTCAACAAAGCTGCGGAGCGGACAGCCCGGAGATGGCTGTCTTCAGCATCGCGTCGCCACCGGAAGTCCCCAATGTCATCTTTTATTGTGTCCAGCTGGCAGATACTAGAGTGGCCCTTCTCCTTTTTCCACTGCATTCCCAGCATGATTTACTTTTTGAGTGAGTCAGCTCTCATGACATAACTAGTATGACAACCTCTGTTTGCTAATTTTGGCTTTAAGTAATATTTTTTGGTGACAGGGCTTTTCAACTGGTGGTATGCGTACTGCTAGTGGTACATGAACACCTGGCTGGTGGTACGCAAGCCCTAGCTAATTGTAATGGGGGCTACAGCTGATACAGCCAGCCAGAAGCACAGATCAGCTGTAGCCTGGCACTGATCCTGGAGCTTCAGTTAGCAAGCAGCATGTTTTCCAGAAGCGGAAGCAAGTGAGCTGGGTAGGAGCCCAGTATCAGCATCTGCAGCTACAGCTGAGCCACGCTTCTGCAGAGCCACCCAGAAGCGCGGGTCAGCTGTAGCTGCACACGCCGATCCTGGGCTCCTGCCCAGTTCACTTGCTTGCAGAAAACATGCTGCTTGTAAGTTAAATTGTCCTAGGGAGATCACGTGATACTCTTTTGTGACCTTCTGAGAAGCCAAGTCAAGCCGGATTCAACAACTCTGGGACTAACTTAACAACTGCAGGGATTCACTGAACAAACATGGCAAGAGAAATTCATAAAATGGGGCAAAGTTACAATAGCCGAGCATATGATTTCCCCCACCCGGCCTCAGTTTCCCCCTCAGGCAAAATAGCCAGAGTGACTCCCTGCCACCTTCCCAGCCAGCCTGCTCGGACACGGGCGGGGAAGACGTGCACTCTCCAGGAACAAACTCCGCCAGTCATGAAAGGAGCCAAAGGGGGCACCGTGGGAAGCTCCAGCAAAGGAGATGGCAGGGAGATCTGGGCAGCTCCAGCCCATGACCCCCTGTAGAGAGCCTTCTCCATTGACCAGTTGACATTTGGATTTGGTGGGGGGTGGAGCCAAGATGGTGGACAGGCAGCAAAGGCTGTAAAGAGCTCCACCAGAAGTAAAAGTTTAATTTTATTTTATTTTATTTTTATTTATTTTTTTAACCTCTATTAACATTGTATTTTTAACTTACCCCTTTTAAATCTATTTTAACCTTTTTAACCCTTTTTAATCTATTTTAACTTTTTTAAAAACCTCTTTAACCTAGTTTTAACCTAGTTTTAAGGCAATAAACTGAACCTGGGATTTTCAAGGAAACTCTTTTCAAGGAATCTTGGAAGAGCCAGTAGGCCAAAGCAGCAAAGACAATATTACAGAACAGCTCCTTATCTATTTTTATTCATTTGTTTCTTGAGGGTAATAATGGCCTCTCCCAAGGGGAAGAAAAGAAAGACAGCACAGTGTTCACTAAACAGTAAGGAAGATAGAAACAACCCACAAAAACAACAGAAAATTGATGGATTCTGTCAGCCTATACCATCTACAGTAAGCCGTGCATCTAAACTACCACATCTCCAACATTTAGACTGTAAATTTTCTTGATTTTCATTTGGGCGTAAATCGCTACCAATAAAGTATTTTTTTTTGTTGTTGTTGTTGTTCTTAGTTGCAAAGTCGTGTCCGACCCATCGTGACCCTATGGACAATGTTCCTCCAGGCCTTCCTGTCCTCTACCATCTTCTGGAGTCCATCTAAGCTCACGCCTACTGCTTCAGTGACTCCATCCAGCCACCTCATTCTCTGTCGTCCCCTTCTTCTATTGCCCTCAATCTTTCCCAGCATTAGGCTCTTCTCCAGTGAGTCCTTCCTTCTCATTAGGTGGCCAAAGTATTTGAGTTTTAGCTTCAGGATCTGGCCTTCTAAAGAGCAGTCAGGGTTCATCTCCTCTAGGACTGACCGGTTTGATGACCTTGTACTCCAAGGAACTCGCAGGAGTCTTCTCCAGCACCATAGTTCAAAGGCTTCAATTCTTTGGCACTCAGCCTTTCTTATGGTCCAGCTTTCACTGCCATACATTGCAACTGGGAAGACCATAGCCTTGACTATACGCATTTTTGTTAACAGGGTGATGTCTCTGCTTTTTAGTGTGCTGTCTAGATTTGACATGGCTTTCGTCCCAAGGAGCAAGCGTCTTTTAATTTCTTGGCTACTGTCCCCATCTGCAGTGATCTTGGAGCCCAGGAAAATAAAATCTGTCACTACCTCCATTTCTTCCCCATCTATTTTCCAGGAATTGAGAGGGCCGGATGCCATGATCTTGGTTTTCTTAATGTTTAGTTTCAACCCAGGTTTTGCACTCTCCTTCTTCACCCGCAACAAGAGGCTCTTTAGTTCCTCTTCACTTTCTGCCATTAGAGTGGTATCATCTGCATATCAGTGGTTCTCCTCCTATCTCCTGGGACGCTCGGAGTCGGTGTTGGCAGGGGGGCAGAGATCGGCCCCTAGGTCTCTCGTTTGTGGAGTTCCTCAGGGGTCGGTTCTCTCGCCTCTCCTGTTCAACATCTATATGAAACCGCTGGGTGAGATCATTCGTGGTTTTGGAGTTGGGTATCATCAGTATGCCGATGATACCCAACTTTTCTTTTCGACCCCAAACCACCCCAGTGATGCCCTCGCCGTGATGTCCCGTTGCCTGGAGGCGGTTCGGGTCTGGATGGGGAGGAACAGACTTCAGCTCAACCCTGACAAGACTGAGTGGCTGTGCATTCCGGCATCCCGGGACATTCCAAATGTTCCATCTCTTTCTATGGGGGGTGAGCTCTTACCCCCCGTGGATAGGGCTCGCAACTTGGGAGTCCTTCTAGATTCACGGCTTACTTTGGAAGAGCATATAGTGGCCGTGACTAGGGGGGCTTTCGCCCAGGTTCGCCTGGTGCGCCAGTTGCGGCCCTATCTGAACCGGGATGCCCTGTGTACAGTCACTCATGCGCTCGTGACCTCTCGCCTTGACTACTGTAATGCTCTCTACATGGGGCTTCCCTTGAAGACCACTCGGAGGCTCCAACTGGTACAGAATGCGGCCGCGAGAGTTGTCTTGGGAGTTTCCCGGTACTCCCATGTTACACCTTTGCTCCGCGAGCTGCATTGGTTACCAGTTGTCTTTCGGGTGAGGTTCAAGGTGTTGGTCACGATCTTTAAGGCCCTACATGGCATGGGTCCGGGTTACCTCAGGGACCACCTGCTGCCGGCATCGACTCCCCTCCGCCCTGTGCGTTCCCACAGAGAGGGCCTCCTCAGGGTGCCGCCAGTCAGGGAATGTCGACTGGTGGCCCCCAGGGGGAGGGCCTTCTCTGTGGGGGCTCCGGCTTTATGGAATCAATTGCCGGTGGAGCTCCGGATGGCACCAGACCTTCAAACTTTCCGTCGGGGCCTGAAGACCCATCTGTTCGAATTAGCTGGTCTGGCCTGATGGGGGATTATGGGCTTTTAATTGTTTTTAATCTGTACTTCTGTTTTAATTGGGCATGGATTTAATTCTTTTTAATTTTTGTATAGTGTTTCTTATGTATGCCCTGTGAACCGCCCTGAGTCCCACCAAGGAGAAGGGCGGTATATAAATCAAATAAACTATAAACTATAAACTAACTATCTTAGGTTGTTGATGTTTCTTCCGGCAATCTTAATTCCAACTTTTGATTCATCTAGCCCTGCCTTTCTCATGATGTGCTCTGCATATAAGTTAAATAGGCAAGGCGACAGTATACAGCCTTGCCGAACTCCTTTCCCAATTTTGAACCAATCAGTGGTTCCATGTCCAGTTCTCACTGTTGCTTCTTGGCCCGCATATAGATTTCTCAAGAGACAAATAAGATGGTCTGGTATGCCCATCTCTTTAAGAACTTGCCAGAGTTTGTTATGATCCACACAATCAAAGGCTTTAGCATAGTCAATGAAGCAGAAGTAGATGTTTTTCTGGAACTCTCTAGCTTTCTCCATGATCCAGTGTATGTTGGCAATTTGATCTCTAGTTCCTCTGCCTCTTCAAAATCCTGCCTGTACTTCTGGTAGTTCTCGATCCACATACTGCTGGAGTCTAGCTTGTAGAATTTTAAGCATAACTTTACTAGCATGAGAAATGAGTGCAATGGTGCGATAGTTTGAACATTCTTTGGCACTGCCTTTCTTTGGAATTGGAATGTAAACTGATCTTTTCCAATCCTGTGGCCACTGTTGAGTTTTCCAAATTTGCTGGCAAATAGAATGTAGCACTTTTACTGCATCGTCTTTTAAGATTTTGAATAGCTCAGCTGGAATACTGTCACCTCCACTAGCTTTGTTGTTGCTCAGCTTTTCTAAGGCCCACTTCACTTCACATTCTAGGATGTCTGGCTCGAGGTCAGTGACCACCTCATTGTGATTATCAGGGACGTTAAGCTCATTCTTGTATAGTTCTTCTGTGTAATTTTGCCACCTCTTCTTAATCTCTTCTGCCTCTGTTAGGTCCCTGCCATTTTGGTCCTTTATCATGCCCATTTTTGCATGAAACGTTCCTTTCATCTCTCCAATTTTCTTGAAAAGATCTCTGGTCCTCCCTATTCTATTGTTTTCTTCTATTTCTTTGTACTGTTCATTTAAGAAGGCATTCTTATCTCTTCTAGCTGGAATTCTGCATTTAATTGGGCATATCTTTCTTTTTCTCCCTTGCCTTTCGCTTCCCTCCTTTCCTCAGCTATTTGCAAAGCTTCCTCAGACAGCCATTTTGCTTTCTTGCATTTCTTTTTCTTTGGGATGGTTTTGGTTGCTACCTGTTGTACAATGTTGCGAACTTCTGTCCATAGTTCTTCAGGCACTCTGTCTAATTCCTTAAATCTATTTGTCACCTCTACTGTATATTCAACAGGGATATGATTTAATTCATACCTGAGTGGCCTAGCGCTTTTCCCTACTTTCTTTAATTTAAGCCTAAACTTTGCAACAAGAAGCTCATGGTCTGAGCCACAGTCAGCTCCTGGTCTTGTTTTTACTGACTGTATAGAGCTTCTCCATCTTTGGCTGCAGAGCATATAGTCAATCTGATTTCTGTGTTGACCGTCTGGTGATGTCCATGTGTAAAGCCGTCTCTTGGGTTGTTGGAAAAGAGTGTTTGCTATGACCATCGTATTCTCTTGACAAAATTCTATCAGCCTGGGCCCTGCTTCATTTTGTACTCCAAGGCCAAACTTGCCTGTTATTCCAGTTATCTTTTGGCTTCCTACTTTAGCATTCCAATCCCCCATGATGATAAGGACATCATTTTTTGGTGTTAGTTCTATAAGGTGCTGTAGGGCTTCATAGAACCGGTCAATTTCATCCTCTTCAGCACCGGTGGTTGGGGCATAGACTTGGACTACTGTGATATTGAATGGTTTGCCTTGGATTTGAACTGAGATCATTCTGTCATTTTGAGGATTGTATCCCAGTATTGCTTTTCCTATTTTTTAATTGACTATGAAGGCTACTCCATTTCTTCTGAGGGATTCTTGTCCGCAGTAGTATACCTGATGGTCATCTGAATTAAATTCACCCATTCCTGTCCATTTTAGTTCGCTGATACCTAAGATGTCAATGTTTAGTCTTGTCATCTCTTGTTTGACCACGTCCAGCTTTCCTTGATTCATGGATCTTACATTCCAGGTTCCTATGGAGAAAAAATCTTTATAGCATCGGACTTTCCTTTCACCACCAGACATATCCACAGCTGAGCGTCCTTTCGGCTTTGGCCCAGTCGCTTCATTCTTTCTGGCGCTACTAGTACTAGCCCTCTGCTCTTCCCCAGTAGCATACTGGACGCCTTCCGACCTGAGGGGCTCATCTTCCAGCGTCATATCATTTTGCCTTTTGGTACTGTCCATAGGGTTTTCATGGCAAAGATACTGGAGTGGTTTGCCATTTCCTTCTCCAGTGGATCACGTTTTGTCAGAACTCTCTGCTATGACCTTTCCATCTTGGGTGGCCCTGCACGGCATAGCTCATAGCTTCATTGAATTACGCAAGCCCCTTCGCCACGACAAGGCAGTAATCCATGAAGGGGTGAAAACCAGCTAAGTGATAGCATAAAGGATTTCATCAGCCGGCACAGCATGCTCACTTCTCAGACAGTTTGGGCCATTTTTGACCACTTTGCAGAGGTGCGTTTAAAGTTGGACTCTGTGATCCATCTTATTGCTGCGGTACAGATGGAAAAGCCGCAGGTAATTTTGACTGGTTGCCAGACAGAACGACCTGGTCAGACACCATCAATGGTGCGAATGAGGGAAGGAGTAAGCAGACAACATATTGGCTGTAATGGCGGAGAAAAAAATGGTGAGCTGGATGGGCCTGAAATCCCACGGCACAGGTGTGTGGGGGGTAAAAGGCGATTGTCGAAGGAGCAGATTGTATTGAACATATATAATTCTGAGATAAATGTGGGTAGATTGTCTTCAAAAAGACAGATAGTGACCTCTTTGTCACAGCTTACTCAGAGTGACAAGGGGGCAATAGATCTGGTAGCATATGAATATCTTCCACAATGCGATAATTATTCCAGAATCCTTCTTAAATTCAAACAACAGCTCTTTCCAAGTCTGCTCATGTAAATGAGAGGATTCCTGGCTTTTTACCTAATTTTACCAACCGAGTTTTTTCTAGTAGTGAAGTCAGCCCGTTGATCCAGAGAGCCCCTAGGGAGAGTGGTGCAATGCATGGGCCAGCTGACTCAAAAAGTAAACAAAATGGGGAAAGTAAGTTAACTGAAACAGGGAGGAGACCTAGCATCACAAAGGAAATGTTGGCTGAGGCTTTGGTTCCAGCAACTGTGAAACTTCCTTCAATTGGCTTAACGCAAGATGAGATATTTGATTCTGCCTGCTTAGAAACTTTTTCTTTACTTTCATTAACAGAGCAGCAAGAAGTACTTAAAAAACTAAGAGACAAGGAATCTGCTGAAGCAGACCATTTCCTCTTCCACCCCTTTGGTGCCGATAGTTCTGTCCCCATTAAGTAATGATGCAGTTCCGGAGAGTCAGCAGTTTACAAGCTCAGGAAAACGGACATCTGCATCTATACAGCAGAAAGTGCCAGAGACAGCTGACCTGACAGTGCAAAGTGCTGTGGGACAAACACTGGAGATGGAAGGTATCCAGGAAGGAATCTCCCAGTCCTCCTCAGTGGCACAAATGATACCAAGAAACGACGTAAGCGCGGAGTCTCAAGTAAAATCATTTATTGTGGAGGCAGAGATTAATAGAACTTATGGATCTGCAAGTCTAAAAGTAACAGGCAGAGAAATGATGCCTAAACAGACTTTTATGGAGCGCAGACAATTAAATGGGTGTGTGAGTGTAAATGGGGAAGGATGGGTGGAAGAGATTATTCAAGAAGCCTGACTAGGAAATAGTGAGCACTCACATTCAAGAGTACACTTCCTCTCTTGGAATGTGGCAGGATGGAGAGGGAGTTGGTGCACAGATGATTGTATTAAATTTTTAAACAGGTATCATGTAATTGCCTTGCAGGAGACCTGGATTAATGGTGATGAGGCTCCAATTGAGCTCCCTGGGTTTAATATTTGGCAGTAGCCAGCAAAGAGGGTAGCCATAAAGTGAAGAGCTTCAGGAGGGTTGTGTATTTTGGTTAAAGCCAAATAATTCAACAAATAGGCTTCAACTTGGAAATAGGTCAGGAGAGAAGGCTAACATGGAAAAGGGTTGATGGGAAAGCAGTGACAGAATTTATGAATTCACCACGTATGGAAGCCCTAGCACATATATGTTCAAATAGTACAGGTGAACAAGAGCTTATAGTATATTTTGCAGAAATATGTCAGAAATTGAAGTATTTTTTATGACTACTAAGTCAATGGGCCAGTCTGATTCTAGTTATTCATCATGGTTTGATAATGAATGCAAGGAAGGGAAAAAATAGCTTAGGAAATCACTTAGGAGATACTTAATGTGCCCAAAGATGGAATTACAGAAGAAGTATATTACCATGAGGCAGAATTATAAGCAGCTACTGAAGAGGAAAAAGGCCTCTTATATTAATGACTTATGGGCTGGCTTAGAACAGGCAGCAAAGCTGGCCTCACCCACACTTTTTTGGTTGGGGGTCTCAAAAATTATAAAAGATAGAAAACCAATGTGACCCAAATATTACTGCAGAAAGTTGGGTAAGGCATCTGGCCACTTCAGCAGTAGCGGAGAGCTCTGATGAAGTGATATCCTCTCTGAGCTTGATGCAGGAATTTGAAGCCTTACCCCAGTGGGCAGAAGTGTCAATCACAGAGGTGAGACAGTTAATTTCTTCCCTGAAGACAAATAAAGCTCCAGGACAGGATGCACTCCCAGCATCGCTATTTAAAGAAAACATAGCCTGGTGGGTGCCTGTCCTGGCAGGTCTCTTTACTTTTATTAATAGAACAGGGCAAATTCCTGCCAGTTGGCATACATCAATAATTGTTCCATTACATAAAAAAGGCTCTAGAGATAATCCAGATAATTTTCGGTTAATTAGTCTAATTGACATTTCAGCAAAAATTTATGCTAAGTATTTGCTGCATAAATTAGAAGACTGGATAAAGAGAAGCAACATTCTAGCTGAAGAACAGTCTGGTTTCAGGAGCGGAAGATCTACAATGGACAATTGTTTTGTGTTGGATCATCTAATAACAAAGTTTAAGTTTTGGAAAAAACCACTGTATGTGGCATTTATAGACCTGAAGGCAGCCTTTGATACAATGATAGATCAATTCTATGGGATAAATTAGAAGCCATGGGAATAGAAAAGAAACTGCTATACTTAATTAGATTGTTATATATGGAAACCCAGGTAAGAGTTCGAGTGAACAAAACAGGATTGGTAACAAATGCAATTCCAATTAAGAAGGGCATAAGACAAGGTTGTATTTTAGTCCCAACACTTTTTAATTTATATTTAAATGATTTTCCAAAATGTCTGGAAGACATCACTTCATGGGCCTAATATAGGAACAAGACAGGTAAATTGCCTGTTATATGCCAATGATATAATTTTGCTGTTGGCCTCACAGGTGGGGCTACAAAGGTCACTAGGGAGGTTGGCAGCATATTGTATAAAAATCATTTGACAATTAATGTAGAAAAATGAAAGGTAATGATATTTAGCAGGCAACAAAAGATGAGGAGATGGGTTTTAAATGGCAGAAGAATAGAACAAGTTCAGGCATTTACCTATTTAGGGCTAGTATTCCAGACAAATGGTAAATGGAACAAGCATGTAAAAGCTGGAGCTCAAAAGGCCGTGGCTCGGATGGCCCAATTAAACAAACTTATTTTAGAGAAAACTCCATCTTCATTAACCCCAGTGCTAAAGGTCTTTCAGGCAAAAATTGAACCAGTACTAATCTATGGGGCAGAAATAAGGGGATTAGTTAAGCTGCCTGGGCAGGAAATTCCTCAAAATAAGTTTCTGAGGAGAATTTTGGCAGTATCCCCTGGAACCTCAGCTTGCGTAGTAAGGGCAGAAACGGGAATCCATGCAATTGGCACTAGGGCCATGCTGAAGGTCGTTTATTCTTGGCTCAGAATATTTGAGATGGAGGAAGGGAGGTTACCTAAGCTAGCGCTAATGGATCAGATAATCTCAAGTAATAAAAATAATTGGTTATCAAGAGTTTTGAAGCAGGTATCTAGCTTTGGTATTCTGTTAAACTGGCAGCAGTACGATCTTAGGCAGATTCGATCTTGGATTGCACAGAGATTTAAGGACATAAGTGCACAATCGGACATTGCACAGGTGACAGCAGTAAACGTTTGTCCCTGGTTATCGGCTAATAAACAAATTTTTAAAATATAAAAATATTTAACTTTGCCTTTATCTCCCATCTTAAGGAGATTTTTTACCAAGTTGAGATTGGACCAATTTCAAACAAACATGCTTTGGGGCAGGTATAGGGGGATTCCTGTAAGTGAAAGAGTCTGTTTATGCGGGATGGGGGAAGTTGAAACAATGTCCCATGTAATTTTTGATTGTCCCCTGTATTCAGATTTGAGGAAACACCAGTTGGGCAGGATCTTTTATACCAGTACCCCTAAGTCTAAAGAGAGCTTCTTGCATCATTGTTTGTTAGGTTCTAATTTACAGTTGGTGAAATGGATTGCCAAATTTGCTGTAAAGTTGATGGAAATAAGAACAAGGTTGGTGCAGCAGAGTGTGGTAGATTGTAGGAAAGATCACTTGATTTAACAATGTAATTTTAAAAGTAGTTTTAAGACTGTTTGGGGCAGATGCAGGGGTGACATTGTAATATAATTTTAATTATATTTAACCTGTTTCTTAAATCATTGTATTTTATCCTGATTTCATTTAGATTGTATTTTGTTTCAGTTTTATTTTAAATTGTATTTTATCCAGTTCCATTTGAATTGTTTTTGTCAAGTTTGGTGATATTTTGTTTTTGGAATCTGGTAACTTGATATGGCCCATGGGCTAATCAATGAATAAAGATTGAAGATTGAAGATCTGTCAGCGACATGGCCAGGCTGGTGGGGTGCACAGCCAGTGGGGCGCAAAGTGGAGAAGGTAAATCTCCAGGCAGCCCTAAAGCCAGAGTGGAGACCAGGGGAGGGGGGGCACAGGCGGCACAGTTCCAATGGCCAATGCACCCCGTGGAGAAGTGCCCACAACTTTTGCCCAGCCTCAGCCTGACTTCTCTACCTGGCAGCTGGCAAAGGGCGGTGGGCAGGTGGGGAGGGAGGGAGCAGCCACTGCCCGGCAAGGCAGATGGGCGGGTGGGCCGGTGCCACTCCCTCGTGGCCAGGTAGGGGAGGGACTGGGCCTGGTGGGAGGAGGCGGCCACCAGCTCTGCTTTCCTGCACTCACCTGGTTGGCACAGGTGAGAGCGCCAGGTGGCCTGCGGGCACCACTTTCTCTCTGCCAGCCAAGCCCGCAAAGCCAGAGTGCACCGCTCCTGATGGGGCCTTGCGGTGGTGCAGCTGAGCTGTGGAGGGCCGGGGTAGATGCCCTCGAAGGAGCCCTCCGGCTCTTCACCCCCACAGTGCTCCCAAGCGCCCTTTCCTTGAACTCCCTGGCCAAAACTGCGCTTTTGCTCCCGGCCCTCTTGGCTTCCATGGAGAGTCCCAAGGCAGCATGGCAGGCGGCCTTCCTCTCCTGCGGATAAAGCTGGGAGCAACGCACTGTGGGAAGCAGGGCTCTCCAGAGTGGGGAGATGCATCCTGCACCCGAGTCCCGCCTTTTTTCCTCATACACAAACACACAAACACACACCTTTTCCCAGCCAGGATCAAAAAGAGGAGCAGCCCTGAGTTTCTACCTGTCAGATAGTAAGGTGGCATCCTGACGTCCTTGGAGAAACCCCCTTGTCCTTCCGGGAACATTAAGGAGCTCTGGCAAGACCAGGTGGTCCTCCAGGTCACCCGATTCCCACAATTCTTGGTGAGAGAGGACACCAACCCCCCACCCACTGGAGGGTGCCCGGTTGAGAAAGCTACCTTGTCTCTCCTTTTTTCTTTTTTCTTTTAATTCCCCTGGAGGGATCTGTCAGACAATTTTACCAGCTGACCAAATGGGGAGGGAGGGAAAGAGAAAGTACATGTTAGATGTTTTTGTGCCAGCCATGGCAGTTCCCCAAAAAGGTCATCAGATGGGAGCAAAGAGGCTTCTTTGCTCCCACTGGTGGGTGAGGGGTCCCCAGCCCCTGCAGCCCCATTGGAGAGAGTTAATTGGTAAGGGAGGGGCTGAGAACCCCCATAAAAACCTCTGCTCAGGGGCTGCTCTCTGGCTTGCTCTCTTTGTTCTCTCTTCTGCTTGCTTGCTTGCTGATCCATGAGCTCAATCCAGGCATGGATGCCTCCATGCCAGGGAACTCTTTCTATTTACTTTATCGTTAAATAAAGCTTTGACTGATTGCATCCCTGCATGCTGCCTTTTACTTGGAAGCACCTTAATGAACCATCGACCTCGTGAGGCCATCTAACAAATTGGTAGAAAGAGGAAGGCAACGCTTCCAAGCCAGCATCTACAACCAAGATGCCTGGAGCTTCCAGCAAGAACCCATTTGAGACGGATGGCAGGAGATCCCCGATTGTGACAAGGAGTCTTCAATCCAGGACGGCAGCCCTGCATCCAGCCCCTGACGCAAGCTCAGCGCCAGGGACCCCTTCGCATGCCTCCCTACAGCTGCAAGACACAGAGGGAAGCATGGAAGGCTTACAGTCTACCCAAGACTGCCCAGACGCAGCGGAAGCGGCCCAGGCCCAAGCCAAGCATAGCGTGGACCAGATGACTGAACAGGAATGCAGGGAGCTGCTCCAAATGTTCCTTGCAACACAAAGGTCGCCACAAGCCTCTCCCCGAGGGATGCCAGCGCAGGGGGCCTCTGGACACCGGGTAAGTCCTTCCCCAGTGCCCACAAGCGCCGGCCACCCTGAGGGACCCTGGGACCTCAGAGCCTTCGGCGGGAAATTTCCCACCAAACTGTAATCTGCAACTTCTGGGGCCAACCAGAAGCAAGATGGCGGCCCCCAGGACACCCATGTGGCTTGATAGGCCTCAGCCAAGCCTCGAGGCCCAGCAATCGGTGGCATCCAGCCGAAGTGGCATGGAAACCCCCCGGTCCTCCCCACCGGAAAGCCTCAAGGCCTATGATGGCCTCAAAGCCTGCCCAGCCGAGACTGCTACAGCAGGGCTTGAAGCAGCCATCCAGGTCCTGGTTGCGGCCCTGGAAGCCAAAAAGACCATGGCCTCGACATCGGGGGTAGCCAGCCTCCCTCACTACCCCCAGGAGGCTCCCAAAGGAGCTCCGGGGCCCCCAATCCTCTCCCCAGGGCCTAACTGCCGGGAGGGGTCTGGCCTGGAGCCTCCCAGCTACGTTCTGCAACCCCAGAGGGCCTCCAGTGAACCCCCTGGCCCTCCATCCTACTTTTCGCCGCCGCCCACACGCCCTGCTTGCCAGATGGTCTTCAGGGGGCCTCCGGATGAGGGGCCCCCCTCCAGCGCTGTCTTCAGCCGCCTCCAGGGTCTTCAGGACCAGCGATGGGCTCCTCCAGGCAATCCATGGCGTCTCTGTACCATCCAGGCCCCATCCTGCAATCTTCGCCCCCCGGTGAGTGTTCCAGTGCCGGAGGGGCTTCAGGAGGAATCTTCGGGGCTTCTCCGGCCTTCAGCCCCTCTTCAGGCCCAAATCCCGGCGCAAATGTACTCTGAGCATGCCCAGTCGGGGCCCTCTGCCTCCTGGGCTGAAATGAACTCTGAGCATGCCCAGTCGGGGCCATCCAAAAATCAGAGAAAAATACCACCACCTGCCAGCAGAGGGATCCCTCTTCCATTCACCTCAATGGAGGGCCCTCAGATGTATAGACATGGACAAAAGGCTAAGGAAAATTCCCTTTCATCTGCTTCTGCCCTCCCAAATAATTTTGAAAAACTGCAACTTGGGGGGGGGGGAGAATTACAGCAGTTGGAGTAGAGATGTGCAGGTATGTCTATTGAAGGATGGGACTCTAGAGATGGTTCTGAATCCTCCACCTCTTCCCTGGGGACCCCAAGAAGAGTGGTATCATAGACAAGCATACACCACTCTACTGAGCTCACTGGATGGCAACTTGTACCTCAGCATTCCAGATGGGCTTACAGCTGGCAAAGATTGGGGGTTATTATACAATTTATTCAACAGCGACAGCATCGGTTCGATCACCAGACTCACAACTGAGTTTTACACCACCAGACTGAGGTTTGGGGCTAGCATGGCTGAGCACCTGGGAAAATTGAAGGCGCTCAGAGCAGAACTGATGTCCAGAGACTACCTTGTACCTGAGGCGAACACGATCGCTGTCATTCTGGCTTCCCTGGACAAAAATTGGAGCAGTTTCATTGTTTCACTGGAGGGGACCAGGAAGGAAGCCATGACTCTATCCTACCTCGCAGGGAGGCTCATTGAGGAAGATAGAAGGCGAAGAGATGCAGGAGAATACGTCAGAGTCACCACCCAGCGAGCCAGCAGGAGGCACCACAACTCAGAGCAGGTTAATGCTCTACTTAAGTGTTTCATCTGTGGCTCTGAGGGGCATCTGAAGAAGGACTCCCCCCATCACCAACAAGGCCCCAAGCGCAGTCCCAATCAAGGAAGGGGCAAGGGGCAAGGAAGGGGGCGTGGCAGGGGCAAAGGTAGTGCCAAGGGCAATTTTGTGCATACTTGTCCTCTCACCCCCACCACAAAGGCTGATAGCCCCACTGACTTATGGTTACTGGACTCTGGAGCTTCATCTCACATTACCAATATGAAACAAGAATTTAAAAGGTTAAAGAAAATTAACTCATCTGTCAAGGTGGCCAATGGTGATAAGGCTTTGGTTGTAGGGGAGGGCACTGTCTCTGTACCCGGACTAGGAAATGTTGAAGGGGTATTGCATGCTCCCTCCATTGCCAACAACCTATTAAGCATTATCAAATTATGTGACGATGACAGGGTGGAAGTTTTATTTCGCAAAGGGGGAGGTCATGTCACCTGGAACCAGAGGGTTATTGGAAGTATTGCCATCATAAATGGTTAGCCATACTTCTCCCCCGAGAACCCAGCCACAGAGGACAGTCCACCAGGTGCCACCTCAGAAGGGGCCTGCGCACGGAAAGAGAGAAAGCCCCCACAGCCAGCCCCAAGGCTGTCTAAGGAGCGCAAGGCCGAAGCAGTTGCACCCAAGCCACCTCAGCCAGCCCCACGGCTTTCCAAGGGCAGTGTGGACAAGAAACCCGAATCTCAGCAGGCACCTACAGCACCGCTCAAGGCAACCAGAGCCAAGAGGGTGTCAGTGGGGAAGCCGCTCCATGATAAGTGTGCCCATCTCTTACACCGAAGATTAAGTCATGCGAGCTTCCCTGTGGTTAAAAAGATGGGAGAGTTTGCTGAGGGAGTCCAGCTCAAGGATTGTGAGGTGTTCCTGGACTGTGCCATCTGTAAGAGGACAAAGAGGAAGGCTGCCCCCATCCCTAAGGTGTCACTGCGTAAGACCCAATACCCATACCAACTAGTACATGTTGATTTGGTTGGGCCATTCACACCATCCCTAGGGAAAAGACAGTATTTTCTCACTGCCATTGATGATTTTTCACGATACGGCCATGTGTATACCCTCCCAGAAAAATCCGAAGCCTTTGATGCCATAAAATCACTGTACGACTTTGTAGAGACCCAGTATAAGACCAAGATCGCACAACTGCAGAGCGACCGCGGGGCAGAGTTCATGTCCCGAAAATTCCAGGACTGGGTAAGGCGTAAGGGCATCCGCCATTTTCTTACCGCGCCATTCACTCCTGCTCAAAATGGCGTGGCTGAGAAAAGAAATGGAATCCTGCAAACTATGATGCGTAGTCTGATTGCGGACGCTGGGGTCGCAGAATCATACTGGGCAGAGGCGGTGCACTACGCCAATTACACCTTAAACCGCACCTGGAGCAGTGTTGTGGACCAGACCCCATATTTCCTGGTCCACAGTAGGAAACCAAGTCTGGGACACTTGCGTGTGTTTGGCTCCTACACTTGGGAGCACATCCACAAGCAGCTGCGGAAGAAGGGGAGATCTGTCTCCCAGAGACTGAGGTTCTTGGGCTATGCTCCTGGCTCCAAGGCCTACCGTTTCCTGGGAGAAGGGGGCAGGACTGTGACTTCCCAATCTGCCTCCTTCGAAGAGGACTCCAATTGGACCCAGATCCAATCAAATGATCTGAGCCCATATGTCAACCGACCCAGCAAGGACACACCGACCATGACATCACCTGAGACGACCACATACCCTGCCACCGACGAAAGTGAGGAACATGATGAAGATGTCATCCTACCTGGTTCAGATGGGGAGGATGAGCCATCCAGTCCCAAGGGGGAAGACACGCCGTCTTCACCCCCAGTGACGCCTCAGACCCATGATGCCCAGCACCTGGGACCGAGGGTCTACACGTCCCAATTATGAAATGCCGGCGGACGTGGAACCCGCAGAAGAAAAGGGCGGTGAGTGGCAGAAGGTCAGGAGGTCAAAGCGGTCCAACAAAGGGATCCCGCCAAAGACAATCGACATTGGGCACATCATGTCCATTAACAGCATTGTGGTCACCCCAAAATCCTTGTCTGACATCCAGGAGCTGCCCATCGAAGAACAGGAGAAATGGCAGCTCGCAATGGAGAAGGAGATGGCGAGCCTGAAAAAGCTCAAGGTCTTTACCCCCCAGCAACCACCAAAGGAGAGGAAAGTCATTGGCACAAGGTGGGTTTTCAAGGCTAAACCACTTGCCAATGGCCTCTACCTGTATAAGGCCCGTTTGGTAGCTCAGGGGTTCGCCCAGTGCTACATGGAGGACTACGGGGAGACCTACTCCCCAACCGTCTGGGCAGAGAGTGTCAAGGCCGCCCTCGTAACTGCAGCCGCTCTGGGGGAGGAAGTTTTCCAGTTCGACATCCAGACGGCTTACCTCCACGCCAACTTGGACCGGCAGATCTACGTGAGGGCCCCTCCTGGCTACCAGCAGGAAGGGGGAAATACATGGCTGCTCCGAAAAGGGTTATACGGCCTCAAGCAGTCAGGGAAACTATGGTACGACTGCCTTAGAAAAAGTTTAGAACGAGTTGGTTTCAGGGCATCCCATGCAGATGAATTTATTTTCACATGCAACTCCAAGGGTACCACAGAACGGGTGTTAGTTTATGTGGACGACCTCCTATATGTAGGGCCTGACAAGGAAGGGTGTGTTGAATTTGCCAAGGCCCTTGGGGAAAAGTTTACCCTGAAGTCTTTGGGGCGGGTTGACAAGTACTTGGGTGTGCACATCTTGGCCACTAAGGGAGGGTTCGCCCTATCTCAGAAAGAAAAGATAGAGGAATTATTGGCCAAATGCAAAATGGCAGAATCTAACCCAACGTGTAGCCCGATGCAAAGTGACTATTACAATCACACTCACAAGGACGGTCCTGAGTTCACAGATAATAAGCTTTACAGATCTGTGATTGGCTCCTTGCTATATATCAGCAATTGGAGCAGGCCTGACATAGCTTTAGCTGTGAATCTACTGTCCAGGCATGTGGAACACCCAAAGGAATTCCACTGGACTGCTGTTAAGAGGGTACTTAGGTACCTCAGGGGCACGACCGATGCTCTCCTTGTGCTGGAGCCAGAGAAGGGGAAGACGGCCCGGCTCTCCGCTTACTCAGACGCAGACTGGGCTGGTGACACCAAGAGTAGACGGAGCACCTCTGGTTTCCTCATACTGCTAAATGGCTGTCCTATCCATTGGCATGGTAGGCAGCAAAAATTTGTTTATTGCTCCACGGCTGAGGCGGAATATACCAGCCTGTCAGACACGGCCAATGATTTGATTTTGTTCGATGCTCTGATAATGAGCATCTGGGCACCTCCTCCTCTGCCCATCCAAATTCAAGAGGATAATACGGCTGCAATTGCAATCTCGGGGGCATATGCAGTGGGCTCTAGGTCCCGCCACATAGACATACGCTATAAAAATGTCAGGCAGCTTGCCAAAAAGGGGTTTATACATATTGAGCATTGTAACACAACTGACCAGATAGCTGACTTGTTCACCAAACGTGTTCCCATTGACCGGCACAACCTTCTGTGTAAGCGTTTGTGTTTGGTCCTCTGAACGTGTATATGCATGTCTATGACACCTGCTCGCCCCCTCACATACATTCACTGGTCTCTGTCATTGGCTGGCAAGAAGGGGAATTGTTAGATGTTTTTGTGCCAGCCATGGCAGTTCCCCAAAAAGGTCATCAGATGGGAGCAAAGAGGCTTCTTTGCTCCCACTGGTGGGTCAGGGGTCCCCGGCCCCTGCAGCCCCATTGGAGAGAGTTAATTGGTAAGGGAAGGGCTGAGAACCCCCATAAAAACCTCTGCTCAGGGGCTGCTCTCTGGCTTGCTCTCTTTGTTCTCTCTTCTGCTTGCTTGCTTGCTGATCCATGAGCTCAATCCAGGCATGGATGCCTCCATGCTAGGGAACTCTTTCTATTTACTTTATCGTTAAATAAAGCTTTGACTGATTGCATCCCTGCGTGTTGCCTTTTACTTGGAAGCACCTTAACGAACCATCGACCTCGTGAGGCCATCTCACAGTACGTGGATGGGGAAGGGAAGGAAAAGAAATAAATGGATGAAAAAGGGAAGGAAAGAAAAGGAAAAGGAAGAGAGAAATGTGAGAGAAAGCAAGGAAGAAGAGCAAGTAGAGAAAAGAGGGAGAAAGGTGAAGAAAGAAGGAAAGGGAAAGGAAAGGGTAAAAGGTGAGAGGAAGGAAGGAAGGAAGGAAGGAAGGAAGGAAGGAAGGAAGGAAGGAAGGAAGGAAGGAAGGAAGGAAGGAAGGGACAATGGGAGAGAGGGAGGGAAGGAAGACAGCCACCCTAGTCCCACCCCCTCTACCAGAGATTCACAGATTTCCCCCTCCACAGGGACCCTGCAACCTGAGTGATGAGCTGGCCATGCCCGCCCCCCCAGCTATTGACTTCGCTTGTCAAAAAGTTGCAAAAGATGAACACATGCCCATGGACACTGAACATCATAAAGTATGAATCAGTTGCCAAGCATCTGAATGTAAATCACATGACCCTGGTGATGCTGCAACAGTCATAAGTGTGAAAAATGGTCATGTCACTTTTTTCAGTGCTGTTGTAACTTTGAATAGTCACTAAGCAAATTTTTGTAAGTCGAGAACTACCTGTACTTTATCATTTTTTTCCTTTTTTTGGTCATGTTTTTGACACCTTGCTGTGTGACTGGTGGTACTTGGATAGTGGTACCACTATCCTAAAAGTGGTACAATGGGTGAAAAGGTTGAAAAGCCCTGGTCTAGGACCTCTTTGGGTTTTTTTGCAATCCATGGGATGTGTTCTGTCTGCCTTTTTCAGAGTCCACATTTCTCAGCCTTAAGTAGCAACTGGAAAAATTATTGCATTAACTAATTTGGATTTGGTTGTTGTGGCTGATGTTTAGATTTCATTCATGCCAGACATTCCAGTTCTTCCCAGTGCTATATGCCTTCTAATCTCAGGCTGCAGTCACTACTTTGTTTGATTTTATAGCCTAGGAAGATAATTCCTTTACTGTTTTGATGGTCTCATTTTCAATTTGCACTCTGACCTGTGTGTTCTCTGCAGTTATTTTTTTTGTTTTTGTTTTCCTAATGTTAAGGTGCTGTCCAAATTTTTCTCTTTCATCTTTGACTCTCAGGATTAACCACTCCAGACCCTCCTTGCTTTCTGTGAGCAATGTTCATCATCTGCATATTGGAGGTTGTTGATATTCCTGCCACCAATTTTAACTCCAAAGGTAGGTTCCCCCAAAAGTGCATTTCTTATAACTATTTCTGTGTATATGTTGAAAAGTATAGGTGACAGGATGCCACCTCACCAAGTGTCTTTTTCAATTTTGAACCATTTTGAATCTCCATATTCTGTTCTTACAGTGGCTGCCTGATCAGAGTATAATGTAGATTGGCAATCTGACCAGTGTTCCTGTTTCTTTTTGAAATCCTGCTTGTACAGGCAGTTTTCTGTTGGCAGTTGGATTCAACTGTTGGTGGATTATCTTCAAGAGAAATTTACTCACATGCAGTAACAAGGCTATGGTTTGGTGACTGGAACAGTCTTTCATATCACCTTTCTTTGGTATTGGGATAAATATTGACTTTTCCCATTCTTTTAACTAGTGACCAGACTTCTATACACTTTGGCAATGCTTTTGTGGACAGTGGTCTCAGCAACCCTGCAGGAATTCCACCAGCTCCTGGGTTTTTGCAGTTAGGCAAGTGGTTGAGTGCCCACACTACTTTTTCCTCCAGAATATCTTGTTCAATTCCTCTAGCAAGAATTTCTATTTCTTTTGGAATAATATGTAATCAATTTGGTTTCAATGTTCTCCATTTGATGAAGTCCAAGTATATAGTCAATGCTTGGGTTCAAACCATATGTTCATTATGATTAGCTGTTGTTTGTGGCAAAGCTGAATCAGATGTTCTCCTGCTTTATTTCATTCACCAAGACCAAACTTGCCTGTGATCCCTGTTTCTTCCATTTCTCCCAATTTTGCATTGAAATTTCCAATAATATAGATAGTGTCTTTCTTTGGAGTGTGTTTCAGAGTTTCCTGAATTTCAGTGTAGAATTTTTTGATGTTCTCTGCTACTAGAATCAAGATTCAAAAAGATCTTGAAAACATGAATGGGAGAAAACTAAGGTTTTACATTTAGGCAAGAAAAAACAAATGCACAAGTATAGAAAAAGTGATACCTGGTTCAATAGCAGCAACTGTGAGAAGCATCTAGGACTCTTAGTGGGCAACCACTTAAATATGAGCCAACTGTGTGCTGTAGCAGCCAAAGAAACGAATGCAATTCTTCGCTGCATTAACAGAGGAATAAAATCAAGATCACATGAAGTTTTAATATCACTTTATGATGCCTAGTTAAGACCACACTTGGGATATTACATCCAGTTTTGGTCACCACAGTATAAAAAAGATATTGAGACTCTAGAAAGAGTGCAAAGAAGAGCAACCAATATTGATTATTGTATTGGAGGCTAAAACATATGAAGAATGGTTACAGGAATTGGGTATGTTTATTTTAATGAATAGAAAGACAAGGAATGACATAACAGCAGGGGCTGTCACAAAGAAAGAGGATCAGCCTATTTTTCAAAGCACTTGAAGTCAGGACAAGAACTAATCTAGAAATAAGGAGAAATTTCCTAACAGTGTGAACAATTAATCAGTGCAATGGCTTGCCTTCAGAAATTGGAGATGCTGCATCACTGGAGGTTTTTAAAAATAGATTGAACAGCCATTTGTCTAACATGGTATATAGTGTCTCTTGCTTGAGACATTCAATGTCTCTTCCAACTCTGTTATTCTGGTATCTGTTAAATGAAGATCCATTTTTAAAAGATTTTTTAATCCTATATAACAATTCTTACTTTTATATGAGAAAAATTACTGCAAATATTTTAAGAAAAATGTAACCAATAAAAATGATAGCTCAAGTTGTTTTTATGGATACTATCTTAGGATTCATAATCCAATTAATGAATGGAAAAAAAACCTGAAAACTATATGGTATGAAGATTTAGCCACATAATTAGGAGAACATGACTTACATAAGAATCTTAATTGTCACTAGAAATGAAAATTGTAAGTTTAAGAGTAAAGAGATACAAAATGTTCTATATTGGGTCCATATAACTCTGGAATATTCTATTTTTCTTCAAAACAGGCTGGCCTGGAGAAAGATGATGTATTTGTGGAAATTGATTATCTAGACATAGAATGACATTATAGCATTCTAACAGCACATTACATCTTTGACTTTTCCTTTGGTTTGTAAGCTCACTTATTCATATACCATTAGATTGAATGATATGGTTTAACAGTCATTTTCTTTAACTTTCAACCATTGCCATATAATATTGCCCTATTTTATTGCCTAATAGCTAAATTTATTCCTCTGTGTAATTTTCTGCTTTCAGTACAGCTAATCAGAAGCTATTAATGAACTGCCATTAAGACTGCTGGTTGCAGAGAGTAGCAGATGGAAGTTTCTGTGGGAGCCTGATTTACAGACATTAAAATGGTATGTATTGGCTTACTGCTACTCCCCAGTGGGAAACCTCACTTGTAATTCCTTTGCATTCAGACTCAGCAGGAGAAGATTGACAGGACTGAAGATCATGTCAACAGAGCTGCTGTGAATGTTGAAGAGGAAAGCAAAAACTTGTGGAAGGTAGGACTCTTCTCCTGCTGATCAATCAATGATATTCGGCCTCCTAGCAATCTTCTATATTAACCCCATTGATCTGCCTGTCTTTACTGCAAAGAAACTAGCAATTAGGGAAATAAGAAAGAAATGACACATAGGTAGTAGAGGGAGGACAGCAAAGGAAATCAATTTTTCTCATAGTGTTCTGTCACAGCCAAACTGCCAAAAAAGAACTTACTTTGCTTAAAGATTCCTCATAGAATGCTCTATTTCTGCTTCTAATGGAATATCACAAAACTAGCAAAGGGTTAAATTATTGGCTCACCATGAAATATGAAAGCTTGACAGTGGAAAACATTAGATGAAAACCTCAAGAGGAAGGGGCTATCAACAATCCTAGTTTATTTTCTTGGAAGACAGTCATATTAGAAACATTTGGATTTAATTCCCAGCAAATAAATGACAGGAAGGTCATTTCCCTCTCATAGTGCATAAACCAATAATATTGTATTACAAACAGCTCTGGAAAGAGGTTCCTGTCCTCACTCTTTCCTTTCTGATAAAGTTTGGAATAAATCTTGTTTATTAAAAAGCATAATTTGAAGCATAATTCTATGATATAGTGCACATTGAAAGGGTGGAATATTTCCATTTGATTAGAACAAAACCCTTAGTATTAGTGATAATATGTCATGAGAAATTAAAATAAGGAAATCAATCAAGGCTATAGTTAGTCCACCTTTAGAGGCAGTTGCTTTATGTCCTAAGCATGCTTGGTATTACAGTCACTTGAACTACTGAGAGATAGCACAGTTATTCACTTGCTGAAGAGGGTGTTCATTGCTCTGGCTTGTTTTTACTAATCAGGAGTTATTCTTAAAGTAGGAGTTAAAACCAATATCTCTCTCTATGATATTGAACACAATTCTGATTGTAGTGGCTATTCCTGTGGTGGCGAACCTATGGCACGCATGCCACAGGTGGCACGCAGAGCCTTCTCTGTGGGCACACATGCCGTCGCCCAAGTCCTAGGCTTTCAGTCCTGTCCATGAGCAATCTGCATCAATACCCATGTAGGGTAAGGTTGCCGCGCCCGCGCCCATCTCCCCCAAGTGTTTTTTTTTACTAATCTGCTTTTCAGCTGCATTCCATTTCTCTGTTCGCTTCTCAGCCTTCACCACATGTTTGTAGGACTATCGGTTAAAAAAACAAAAACTTCTATCAGACTTTCTAACTTCTCATGAGATCTCAAGAAGTTAGAAAGACTGTTGGAACTTTTCTTTTTTACCAATAGTCCCAAAAACACGCAGCAAAAGCTGAGAAGCGAAATGAGAAATGGAATGCAGCTGAAAGGCAGGTGTCAAAGCAAGAACATCCAATGTTAGCAGCGTTGATGCCTCAGAGTTCTTTGAAAAGCTCATCCATCAGAAACGTGACAGCAGGTTAGTAAAAAAAATGTTTGCAGGAGGTGAGGGCATCTGGGTGGGGGCAGGCACAGCAACCTTACCCTGCATGGTGGCGGGAGGATGGGTTGGGTGGTGGTGGGCAGGGCGTTGAGGTGGGGGCTGGCAGGCCGACCAAAGCAGCAAAGATCACAAAGTTGAAATTGATTGACCTTTTTCCCCCCAAAAAAACTTCCTTTGTTTCCTTGCATGTGGCAGCGGCAACGGATCGTGAAGGAGAAACGGTACAGAGCTGGGAGTCAGGTAAGAAAAGACAGGAAATTTTGGGGGGGAGCAAGGATTTCTTTCCTTATCTGCCCTACTTGATCTGAGGCCGCTTTCTGCTCAGACGCATTGCTCTTGCCAATGGCCCAACCACCTACTTCAGCGCCCTCACTCCACGAGCCTCCAGCACTCCACCTACTGTATTGGTGGCTCTGTAGGCAGAGCTGCGAAGTTCTCTTCTCTGACATAGCCACCAAAGCTTTAGCCCAGGGGTCCTTAAATTATGGCCCAACCTATCTTTTTATCTGGCCTGCCTCAACCTCCCGGACAAGCCATCCAATCATGAAGAGAGTGTGGGTGGATGGTGGCGAGAGCCCTAGCCACCGGCAGGATGGCAAGTTCGGCATTGGTATGTGCCCAATGGGAAAGAAGAATGAGGTCCTGCCAGGCAGGTTCTTCTGCCCTGTGATGGTCCAGAATGCCAATCAAGGAGAATATTTCTGGCTCAGAGTTAAAATAAAGGGTCCTTAGGGAAGGTGTCTCTGAGGATGGTGGTTTTCTTGCAGACGTTTCAGGACTCAAAGTGGGATAATAAGTGAACTAATGATGTTACCTAGTTTGGGTCATGAGACATCTATAAGAAAGCCACAAAGCTCAGAGGACCAAGGAACCCACAACTGCCCTCCTCCTCTTCTTTTCATCTCCTCCACTCCACAAACCCCATTCTTTTCTGGCACTGCTGATGTTACCTAGTTTGGGTCATGAGATGTCTGCAAGAAATGCTGAATGGAAATGGCACCCCTGCCCTGCCCCCTGCCTCACCTCACCCTGCAGGACGAGCCTCCTGCCCACTGTCCCACCTGCCAGAGACCCCCTGAATCTCCCCCAACCATGCCCGGGCCCCACAGGCATCCCTCCCCATGAGCAACATGACCAGTCTGTCATGACCACTGCAGCCATGTCCACTCAGTGGCTATGCCCACACAATGGGCCACGCCTACCCAGCACCCAACGATAAATAAGTGGGGTTTGGGTTGCAGTTTGGGCACTCAGTCTCTAAAAGTTTCACCATCACTGGGCTACTCCATAAAGTCCAATAGCATTCAGAGGACGAGCATTCACTCTTCTTTTCCTCAACAAATTTTCTTCCAACCATTGAAAACTGCATTCAGTTTAGTGTAAAATTGGATCTCCAATTTTAAATCAGAGAAATAATATGCTGTATCTTACTTTTCAAAGGTTTGGCAATACTGAACTGGATTCAAAAGTGCCCTAGCATGAATTATCTGACCTTCCAATTGAGTAGATATTCTTACAAATTAAAACTGGAGATGCATTTTTTTTAAAGTATTCCCTATACTTTCATTCCATATCACATTTTTAAAACATTTTCTTGAACTTCTTGCCTTATTTTTGATTCATATGAGTAAAACATTCTGAATCAATTTAAAATCCTAACAAGAACATATTAATAAGAACAAAAAGTTGAGAGTTTAGCTAATGCTTATCCATCCTCTGTTAAAGGAATTCAGAAGAGCAGGAATGATTATAATCTTGAAGCACAAAAGCTAAGGGACTTGATGCCATAATCCATTTATATCACATTTCATAAATGTATAGGTAGAACATTGTGCTTATTCTGGGGATTCTGCCATCTCTCCGAGGGGGGGGAGAGGATGGTTACTTAAGGAGAACTTCAAACAACATGGAAGCGTTTGAACTGGGGGAGCGAGGGGGAGAGACAGATCTGGATCGCATCTTCATTTACAACTGAAAAGGAAGAAGCAATAACAATAAAAACAAGGAGAGTTCCCTTTCCCATGGAAGGGCCTAACACATAAGTAAATGATGGGAGCCTGACCAAATGGATGAGGGGAGGGGGCTGAAATGGGAATGCTTTATATAGGATGGAAATGTAACTTTGTTAGATTCCGTCTTGTATTGCCACAATCGATTCCATCCTAGTAAACATTTTCCTTTTGGACTAAACTTGCATCCAAGAGTTCTTATTTCCTAAGATGTGGATTGAGGTGGGTCCTGACACTTGATAGATTCTGTCCAATTTGAAAATTGTGCATAATATGCTATAACTTACTTTTCAAAAGTTTGGAAGCACCGGGTTGGATTTAAAGTAACCTATCATGGACAATAGGACTTTTATTGTTTGTAGTTGAAGAGATATTTCCACCAATAAGTGGACACAAGATTAACTCCAACATGCAATCGTTAAGGAAACTATGTCTATATGGGGAAAGTATACAGTGAGAGACTTTTTTCCAGGGCCCAGTAAACATTTCTTTAAAATGAATTAGATAAGGGGATAGAAAAAATGCTTAACAAATTTGCCAACTTAATCTTAAGGTTTGAAAAAATCAGGATAAATTTGAACACTGGGATTTTTCCACAAAATGTACTGTAGTTCACTTGCAAGAAATGTAGGGTTCTGTGCTGAGTTACATGTTCATCATTTGCGCACAATTCTAGTTCAAATTTAGTCTTACAATATTCAAAACAAATCATTTTATTTACTTTAAGCCTCTCTAACAATTATATATAGAAGAACCATTGATATACCACATTCTTTTAATTTAATGTTTCAATTCCTTTTAAAGCATCTTCCAAAACTAACATCATGTTATTTGCAAAAACACATAATTTACACATTTCTTTTTAAACTTTTACTCCCATAATCATCTTATCCAGTCTTCTATTTCTATTCGGTACTTCAAAAAACCAAAATAATCAAGAGAAGGACAATTTACAAAGCAGTATTAATATTTCAAACGATCTTGATTCTGTCCCTTTGTTAATGCAACCTAGGATTGTGCTGGCTTTTTTGGCTGCTGCTGCACAGTACTGGCTCATATTTAAGTGACTGTCCATTAGGATTCCAAGATCCCTCTTGCAGTTAGTGTTATTAAGCCAGGTTACACCTAATCCATACATGTACAGATGGTTTTTCTTGAGTTAAAATATGCTTTTGTGTTGTTGTTGTTAGCTGCGAAGTCGTGTCCGACCCATCGCGACCCTATGGACAACATTCCTCCAGGCCTTCCTGTCCTCTACCATCTTCTGGAGTCCATTTAAGCTCACGCCTACTGCTTCAGTGACTCCATCCAGCCACCTCATTCTCTGTCGTCTCCTTCTTCTATTGCCCTCGATCTTTCCCAGCATTAGGCTCTTCTCCAGTGAGTCCTTCCTTCTCATTAGGTGGCCAAAGTATTTGAGTTTTAGCTTCAGGATCTGGCCTTCTAAAGAGCAGTCAGGATTGATCTCCTCTAGGACTGACCGGTTTGATCACCTTGCAGTCCAAGGGACTTGCAGGAGTCTTCTCCAGCACCATAGTTAAAGGCCTCAATTCTTTGGCGCTCAGCCTTTCTTATGGTCCAACTTTCACTGCCATACATTGCAACTGGGAAGACCATAGCCTTGACTATACGCACTTTTGTTGACAGGGTGATGTCTCTGCTTTTTAGTGTGCTGTCTAGATTTGCCATGGCTTTCCTTCCGAGGAGCAAGCGTCTTTTAATTTCTTGGCTACAGTCCCCATCTGCAGTGATCTTGGAGCCCAGGAAAATAAAATCTGTCACTACCTCCATTTCTTCCCCATCTATTTGCCAGGAATTGAGAGGGCCAGATGCCATGATCTTGGTTTTCTTAATGTTAAGTTTCAACCCAGGTTTTGCACTCTCCTGCTTCACCCGCAACAAGAGGCTCTTTAGTTCTTCTTCACTTTCTGCCATTAGAGTGGTATCATCTGCGTATCTTAGGTTGTTGATATTTCTTCCGGCAATCTTAATTCCAACTTTTGATTCATCTAGCCCTGCCTTTCTCATGATGTGCTCTGCATATAAGTTAAATAGGCAGGGTGAAAGTATACAGCCTTGCCGGACTCCTTTCCCAATTTTGAACCAATCAGTGGTTCCATGTCCAGTTCTCACTGTTGCTTCTTGGCCCGCATATAGATTTCTCAAGAGACAAATAAGATGGTCTGGTATGCCCATCTCTTTAAAGACTTGCCAGAGTTTGTTATGATCCACACAATCAAAGGCTTTAGCATAGTCAATGAAGCAGAAGTAGATGTTTTTCTGGAACTCCCTAGCTTTCTCCATGATCCAGCGTATGTTGGCAATTTGATCTCTAGTTCCTCTGCCTCTTCGAAATCCTGCCTGTACTTCTGGTAGTTCTCGATCCACATACTGCTGGAGTCTAGCTTGTAGAATTTTAAGCATAACTTTACTAGCATGAGAAATGAGTGCAATGGTGCGATAGTTTGAACATTCTTTGGCACTGTCTTTCTTTGGAATTGGGATGTAAACTGATCTTTTCCAATCCTGTGGCCACTGTTGAGTTTTCCAAATTTGCTGGCAAATTGAGTGTAGCACTTTTACTGCACTGTCTTTTAAGATTTTGAATAGCTCAGCTGGAATACTGTCACCTCCACTAGCTTTGTTGTTGCTCAGCTTTTCTAAGGCCCACTTCACTTCACATTCTAGGATGTCTGGCTCGAGGTCAGTGACCACCTCATTGTGATTATCAGGGACGTTAAGCTCATTCTTGTATAGTTCTTCTGTGTAATTTTGCCACCTCTTCTTAATCTCTTCTGCCTCTGTTAGGTCCCTGCCATTTTGGTCCTTTATCATGCCCATTTTTGCATGAAACGTTCCTTTCATCTCTCCAATTTTCTTGAAAAGATCTCTGGTCCTCCCTATTCTATTGTTTTCTTCTATTTCTTTGTACTGTTCATTTAAGAAGGCATTCTTATCTCTTCTAGCTATTCTCTGGAATTCTGCATTCAATTGGGCATATCTATGTTTTTCTCCCTTGCCTTTCGCTTCCCTCCTTTCCTCAGCTATTTGCAAAGCTTCCTCAGACAGCCATTTTGCTTTCTTGCATTTCTTTTTCTTTGGGATGGTTTTGGTTGCTACCTGTTGTACAATGTCGCGAACCTCTGTCCATAGTTCTTCAGGCACTCTGTCTATCAGATCTAATTCCTTAAATCTATTTGTCACCTCTACCGTATATTCAACAGGGATATGATTTAATTCATACCTGAGTGGCCTAGTGCTTTCCCCTACTTTCTTCAGTTTAAGCCTAAACTTTGCAAGGAGAAGCTCATGGTCTGAGCCACAGTCAGCTCCTGGTCTTGTTTTTACTGACTGTATGGAGCTTCTCCATCTTTGGCTGCAGAGCATATAGTCAATCTGATTTCTGTGTTGACCATCTGGTGATGTCCATGTGTAGAGCCGTCTCTTGGGTTGTTGGAAAAGAGTGTTTGCTATGACCATCGTATTCTCTTGACAAAATTCTATCAGCCTGTGCCCTGCTTCATTTTGTACTCCAAGGCCAAACTTGCCTGTTATTCCGGTTATCTTTTGGCTTCCTACTTTAGCATTCCAATCCCCCATGATGATAAGGACATCATTTTTTGGTGTTAGTTCTATAAGGTGCTGTAGGGCTTCATAGAACCGGTCAATTTCATCCTCTTCAGCACCGGTGGTTGGGGCATAGACTTGGACTACTGTGATATTGAATGGTTTGCCTTGGATTTGAACTGAGATCATTCTGTCATTTTGAGGATTGTATCCCAGTATTGCTTTTCCTACTCTTTTATTGACTATGAAGGCTACTCCATTTCTTCTGAGGGATTCTTGTCAGCAGTAGTATACCTGATGGTCATCTGAATTAAATTCACCCATTCCTGTCCATTTTAGTTCGCTGATACCTAAGATGTCGATGTTCAGTCTTGTCATCTCTTGTTTGACCACGTCCAGCTTTCCTTGATTCATGGATCTTACATTCCAGGTTCCTATGGAGAAAAAATCTTTACAGCATCGGACTTTCCTTTCACCACCAGACACATCCACAGCTGAGCGTCCTTTCGGCTTTGGCCCAGTCGCTTCATTCTTTCTGGCGCTACTAGTACTAGCCCTCTGCTCTTCCCCAGTAGCATACTGGACGCCTTCCGACCTGAGGGGCTCATCTTCCAGCGTCATATCGTTTTGCCTTTTGGTACTGTCCATAGGGTTTTCATGGCAAAGATACTGGAGTGGGTTGCCATTTCCTTCTCCAGTGGATCACGTTTTGTCAGAACTCTCGGCTATGACCTGTCCGTCTTGGGTGGCCCTGCACGGCATAGATCATAGCTTCATTGAATTACGCAAGCCCCTTCGCCACGACAAGGCAGTAATCCATGAAGGGGATGCTTTTGTGTAACCTAATCAATTTTGACCATTTTATAAAATTCTCCCCTGAATTCATATCCTCCAAAAGTTTAAACAGAAAAGTCAAATTCAAATTGTCATCTCTTCATCTAAATTCTAAAAAGATCAATGTGTCTTATTTTTCATTACAATGTCCTAAATATTCTGATGGTGCAGTGGTTATGTGTAGTGCCCATAGCTTGGAGTCTGACCCTGACAGGATTCAAGATTGACTTTATTATGTCATGGACTCTGATGAGCAGGAACGAGAACAAGCCGAACATGCAGAGGAGTACAGATGAACACATACTTTGTTTAAGCAGAAACTGTACTGAGAGATTGGAGTCACCCTGCCTCAATATATAGAGCCAGGCCCTATGGTATTAACCAATCGGATTGAAGCTATACTTGCCACCCAAAGTTGACCAATAGCAGGACTGTCGCCGTTGGTTCTCCAGCAGAGCATGTAGTGATATTCCAAAAGCCCAGTACATAACACCCCTCCCTCCTAAGATCAGACTATAATACCCTTGACAATTGTCAAGGCCCAAACTAAATAATATTAAACAATACTAAATGTGATGATTTGTAAGCTAAGGTAATTAGAAGTCCTTACACGACCTTCTCAGACGTGTCTTGTAGAGTGGACTACAAAGATATTAATGAATGATATGACAATGCAATATACTACAAAGAGATAAAACAACATCTCAATGAGTATGCCATACAGCAGTTAAATCTGCCCCCAATTTCTGTAGATAGTAGCAGATTGTCATACAGTTACACATCACTTTATTTTACAACATAGTCTTTAAGATATGCTGGGGGTTTATGTGATCTGGATGAGCACCTAGGTGTTCCAGTCACTTTGTGGTCTACCAGCTTACCCAGTGGGCTGGGTAGACCCATGTCCCCCTGAGCTCTTGTGTCTATGGGAGTTGCATTGCTCTGGCTGGCCTCTTCTGGTGGGGCCACCCCAGAGTCTGACTGTTTAGCAGTGTGCACAATGGTCGCTGAAATTTGGCTGGTTTGCCTGGTCAGGGGTTCCATGTTGCACTTCTGAGCTGCCATGCTCCTCTTCTGGATCACATTCCACTGAGGAAGGAAAACCTTGGTGGTACTGGTGTGAGCTGGCCTGGATGCCAACTTGAGGACTTCGGGAGGGACTTTTACCAGAGTCCTCACTTAGTGACCACTCTGGGAATCTTTTTCTAAGTTGGTTAATATGCCTTCTGACCAGTCACCTTCCCTCCAACCCCACTTTGTAAGATAGGGGTCCAGATTCTTTGACCACCTGACCAGGAACCCACAAGTTTCCACGCTCATAGTTCCTGGCCCAAACCCAATCACCTGTTTGCAGCCCCCTCAGGGGTTTAGGTTTAGAGGCTTTGTATGCCACTGTCTGGATGCAACCTGTCCAGTTTAGTAATCAATCGCCGTCCCCATCAAAGCTCAGCAGGACTTTTTCCTGTAGCTGTGCAGGGTGTAGTGTGTTGACAGAGCAAGAAATCTGCCAGTCTATGATGCCAGTCACCTGTGATGATGCGCTTGAGCACCTCCTTCATTATCCTCACCATGTGTTCAGCTTGTCCATTCGTAGAGGGGTGAAATGGTGCAGACATAGCATGTGTGATGAGGTTAGCTCTGAGAAAAGCCTGAAACTCAGCAGCAGTGAATTGAGCCCCATTATCAGAAACCAAAACATCAGGCAACCCATGTGTTGCAAAGAGTTTTCTCAGCACCTGGATGGTCCTAGCAGTAGTCATATTAGGGACTGGAACTACTTCCAGCCATTTTGAGTGGCTATCCACTACTACCATAAAAAGCTGTCCTTGAAAAGGCCCAGCGTAGTCAATATGAACCCTGGACCAGGGGGTATGTGTTTCCTCCCACCTATGAACTGGGGCCTGAGGCATTTCAGGCCTAGACCTCTGACAGGTATAGCAACCATGAACTTGATCCTCTACAGCCTTATCCAGGCCAGGCCACCACAGGTAGCTTCTAGCCAACACTTTCATCCGTACAATGCCTGGATGGCCTTCATGTAAGGAATGTAAGACTATGTCCCTCAAAGTTGTGGGAATAATAACTCTGTTGCCCCATAAAATGCAACCCTTAAGTGCAGACAATTCATGTCTCCTGACAAAATAACTTTGGAACTCAGGGCCTGGACTTTTTTCCGACCAGCTCATGTGTACCCATGACAATACTCTGCTCAGAGGTTTATCTGTAGCAGTCTCAGCAGCAATATCCCCAGCATGGAGGGGAAACTCAGGTAAATCCTGAATAGACAATATTTTAGCAGCGGGGGCTGGATCAGGATCCATTAGTGGCAGTGGTAATCTACTGAGGCCATCTGCATGGCCCATTTCCTTTCCATGTTTGTGAACTAACTTAAATCTGTAAGCAGCTAAAAATATAGACCATCTCAGCATTTTTGGAGACAGTATGTGGGGAGTTTGCTTATCAGAGGTGAATAAGTCCAAAAGGGGTTTGTGATCAGTGAAGACAGTGAAATCCTTGCCATATAAATAATCATGAATTTTTTTTACTCCAGCCACTATGGCTAAGGCTTCTTTATCGATCTGTGCATAATTACACTCAGCAGCAGATAAGGTTCTAGAATAGAATGCAATAGGAACTTGTTCCCCATTCTTCTTAATGTGGCTTAAGACTGGCCCCACCCCATAGGGAGATGCATCACATGCAAGGCAAACAGGTTTAGACTCAATGTAATGAGTGACAGTGGACTTTTCTGAAAGGAGGGCCTTTAGATCCTGGAAACTTTTTTCATGTAATTCAGTCCACTTCCAAGGGGCCTTTTTATCAAGTAACCTGTGGAGGGGCTCAGCTATTGCAGCCTTATGAGGTATAAATGTGTGATAAAAATTCAGGAGGCCCAATAATGCTTGCAGTTCTGCCCTTGATTGTGGCCTAGGAGCCATTTTGATGGCCTTAACTTTTGACTCAGTGGGGTGAATCCCACTAGCATCAATATGGAAACCTAAGAATTCCGTTGAAGAAACCCCAATACTACATTTGTTTTTCTTTAACATGAGGCCCGCATCATGTAACCTTTGTAACACAGCTCTGAGCCTGTTGGCCAATACTTCTCGGGATTCCCCAGCAATGAGAACATCATCAAAATAAGGACAGACACCCTGAATTCCTTAAAGTGTGCATTCCATAATTACTTGGAAGATGCCAGTGCAACGTTAACCACAAACTGCAAGCGTTTGACTTTGAATGCTCTTCTATGAGTCACTATAGTTTGAGCCGCGGCTGTAGCCTTGTCTACTGGCAGCTGCTGATACACCTGCGCTAAATTGAGTTTAGCAAAAATGGTGCCCCCTTGCAAAGAGGCAAGAATATGGCTGACTATCGGGACCGGGTATGCATGTTGCTTTAAAGCTTTATGGTGCATTTGTAATCTGCGCAAATGCGAATCTCTCTGTTGGGCTTTAGTGGGGTGACAATAGGAGTTTCCCACTCCCCCCATCAACAGGCTGCAATACACCTTGCAATACAACTTATCAATTTCAGTATCAATTTTATGTTTTAAGGCGAAAGGAACTCTGCGAGGTTTGACTCTTATTGGAACAATGTTAGGATCTAACTTAAAAGAGATGGGTGGCCCAGTACAAGTTCCTAGTTTTGACTCAAACACATCTGCAAATTCCTCACAAACAGCCTTGAGATCTGCTGTCTGTGTCCAGTTAATGCCCGTTATTTGAATGCCCAAAGCCTCAAATCAATCAAGTCCTATAAGACTTGTTCTATGGCCCTCTACTACTATGACATCCAGGTGCCCCCAAAACCCTTTAAATTTCACCAATACAGTGGCTTCACCCTTACCTTTAACCTGAGCATTCTGAAAATCTGTTAAAATAATGTCTGACGGTCTTAATGTAGCCCACTGGTTGCTGCATCTGCAAACATGGTTGAATGTGTCCTGTGAAATAATTGAGACCTCCGAGCTGGAGTCCAATTCCATTTTGCATGGAATTCCTTGTAGCTCTACTGAGAGCTTAAGTTTAGGCTTAAGGGGACAACGAGCCCTGGTGCAACAAACGCTTCTCTGGCTCCTGAAGAACCCCACACTGACTGGACCCAGGGCCCCAGTACCTTTCCTAGTCGGTTACTCTGACTGGTGCTTGGGTGGCCTGTCTCTCTGGCAAGCCCTGCATACCACCGCGATGTGCCTGGTCCTACCGCAAGCCCTGCATGTGGCCGAACAGAATCTGCAGTCTGCGCGGGAGTGGTTGCCTCTGCACCCTTTACATCTCAGTAAGAGAACTGCCTTGTAATTGTTCTTTCTTTGTTGATTTCAGTGGTTTTGCTCGCTTGGCTGTCTCTGGAGTTTGTTGATTTTGGGTTCCTCTTCTTCTGACGATTCTCCAGTGCCACTGGCGACCTCGTGGTGGATGGAAACTTCTGTCTTTGGGGTTTTGGTGGGCTGTACAGTTTGTACTGCACCACCGGCTGCTTCATCAGCCATGATCTCATCTTGTGCTTCAGTGAACGTGAGGTTTGGTCTGGCAAATAGTTTCTGCTGCAAAGTTCTGTCTCTTAGTCCGCAGACAAGTCGGTCTCTCAAACGCTCCTCCAAATTCAAAAATTTGCAGAGATGTGCAGCCTGTCTTAGGCCTGCAATAAACTCAGATGCTGTCTCACCAGGAAGCTGCACTTGTTGGTCAAATTTAAACCACCAGGCCATTTCCGACATTTTTGGCTGGAAATGCCCGTTCAGCTTCTTCTTCAGGTCAGCAAAAGATACTGCTTCGATGGGCATTGGCGCAAAGAGGTTCTCAGCTAAATCGAAAGTCGCTGGCCCACATACACACAGCAATCTTGCAGCTTTTAGGCCTTCCTCTGCTATCTGGTTAGCTCGTAGGTAATTTTCTACCTGTGAGAGGTAAGACGGCCAATCTTCTGGATGTTTGATGTCGAACTCTCTGAGTTTACCGACTTTTGGCATTTTTCCTCAGTTCCTGCTCTGCTGTTGGATCCTGCTTCAAGTCTCAGGGAACGCTTCCTCTGAGCACTTGGCCGCTAGCGTAGTTTACTAGCCGGCTAGAGAGGGGGGGGAGATGCCTCTTCCCTCCAGCAAGTAATGCCGTCCCCTCGTGACTTCAGCCCTCAGGCGGAGAAGCAGGATCCCACCTTCATAGCCACTATTATGCCATGGACTCTGATGAGCAGGAATGAGAACACGCAGAGGAGTACAGACGAACACATACTTTATTTAAGCAGAAACTGTACTGAGAGATTGAAGTCATCCTGCCTCAATATATATAGCCAGGCCCTATGGTATTAACCAATCGGATTGAAGCTATACTTGCTGCCCAAAGTTGACCAATAGCAGGACTGGCGCTGTCCTGTCTGAGATGCTGGAGAACCATTGGTTCTCCACCAGAGCACGTGGTGATATTCCAAAAGCCTAGTACATAACAGACTCATCAATCAGAATAGAGCCAGAAGTGGCCTTGGAAAACTTCTAGTCTAACCCCCTGCTCAAACAGGAGACCCTATACCAGTGCTGGTGAACCTATGGCATGCATGCCAGATTAGGTATGCAGAACCCTTTCTGACAGCATGCACGCCAGACAGATGCTCCCCTCTCCATCTCCATGTGCGCCTGACTAATGGGAACTGGAGAGGGCAGGGAAACTGAATCCAGCAGCGCTCTCATGGGAACAGCTGTGAGAGCTGGACAGGGAGAGGGGAACCTATAAAAGCAGGTTTTGGTAGGAGTGCAGCGAGAGAGCGAGCAGATGGCCTTTGGAAGTGATGGTGGGCGTGAGTTTGGAGAAGACAAGTAGGACGTGGTGTCTGTTTGTGCTTTGCAGAAGGCTAGCGGGTGAAGGAGGACACATATGTTTGGACTTTCAAGAAAGGGAGAGAGAGACAGAGAGAAAGAGAGGAAGTAAGGAGATTAATGGGGCAAGGCCTTGCAGAAAGAAATTAAACTTTAGCCAGATATTTAAAGAAGCTGTACAGATTCTTGATTCGACTATTATCAATCCTGTCTACAGAGGCATAAGTGCATTTGAGACACAGCGCAACATCTAGAGATTGTTCTAATAAATTTGAATTGAACTCTTTACAATGATGTGAAACACAAAGCTGAGGGTCTGAGTAAGGTCCCATGGAGAAGCTGTGGTAGTGACTTAGCCAGAAAGAACTTAATTGCGGCTTAACTGTCCTCCATTTGTGGGGAGAAAAATTATAGATGTGGTTCTCTGATCTTTGGCCAGAGGGAGCCGCATATTCTCCATGTGCTTGTCATGAGCCAGTGGCATGTATGACCACCCCTAGGTACTTAAGGGTGGCTACCTGCTCTATATTATGCCTGGCCTTGCTTCTAGCTTATATGAATGATAGCCATTAAGCAGGAGATCATCAACTGTCTAAGTCTCTTGCACCAAAATGATATCCTTATCTATCAGAGGATCAGAGTAAAGGCCTTTAAGTCGATACCACCCAGCTACATTCCATGACATAATGTTTAAAGTATTTTTCTTGCACTGATCTTCATATAGTAAGTTCATGTTCTCATTAGGGGCACTTGTTGGAAGGTAATTATGATGGGTGATGTTGTCATTGAAAGTTAAATACTGTTTGGTTTTAGATGCATTTAACCAAGAATTAGACAAGTTTTGTGAGATTATGGGACATCATCCACAACAGCAAAGGTAGTCCCACTATTTTTGTGGGGCACTGAGGCATGCCTCTGTCTCTGCCTCTGATTGCCATCTGATAGCTGGGTCAGAGTCTTCACCTTTAGCAATTATCTCTGCAGAATCCCCATCTAGAACACATATGGATTTATGGCCATTTTGGAGGGGATGCAGTTGGGGGGGACATCTTGTGAGGAGATGTTAAAGGCACTTCTGATTCAAGTGAAGGTGGAAAATGGATTGTATCCTTAAAGCCTGTATGCTTAGAGTGCACTGTAAGATGGGACAGTTTGTCTTTCTGCTGTTTATCAGGGTCTGAGTAAGTCAGTGCAGTTACCCCACTGTCACCGTGTGTAACAATTTGTGTTTTTTTCTTTACTATTGAGGAAATGGTAGATTGTTGGGTAATATATTGTCACACGTCTGAGCATTTGGTGAAGCCACATTAAATTCAGGCTTTGCTGTAGATTGAGTTGTTGTCAGTGCCTCCTTTAGATCATCCAATCTCTGAATAATGTTAGTGTTGTGTAGTGGGTTCGCGCAGGAAAGGAGACAAGGCAAGTGAGTTCAGCAAAGCTCATGGTTTATTGCTTGCAGGATCTGAACTGAACTTTGGGCTGCAGCTTGCAGCAATTTATAGCCTGGCCCCTAGGTGGCAGCCAATAGGTTTAAAGCAACCCATTGCCCCCTAGGGGCAGCCAATAGCAGCCCTGGAGACCTGGAGTCTGGGTTGCTGGAGAGCTGTTAGCTGCTCCAGCTTACCACATGGTGTTACCATTGAGCCCAATACATAACACCCTTCCCCTCTTAGATTTGACAACATCATAGCAATAATTGGCAAACAATACAAGTTACAAGACTTAACATCATAGCAACTATTTGTAAAACAATACAAGTTAACATTGTATCCAACATCTGCTGGACAAAATCGCTCGGATCCGGACCAGTCTGGATTCTGACTGGGCAGAATCTGACGATGAGAACATGGACAGTCTTGTTGATGTTATCTGGGAAGAGTTCGATCCTGTGACTCTGGACGAGGTAGACAAGATCATGAGGAAGCTGAGCTCCACTACATCCTTATTGGACCCGTGCCCCTCCTGGCTGGTTTATGCGGCCCGGGATGGGACACGAGGCTGGATCCATGCAGTGATAACTGCTTCATTGAAAGAGGGCAGTTTCCCCACAGCCTTGAAAGAAGTGGTGGTGAGACCCCTCCTCAAAAAGCCTTCCCTGGACCCAGCTGTTTTAAACAACTTTCGCCCGGTCTCCAACCTTCGCTTTCTTGCGAAGGTTGTTGAGAGCGTAGTGGCGCATCAGCTTCCTCTGTTCCTTGAAGATACTGATTATCTAGACCCGTACCAATCGGGTTTCAGGCCCAGACACAGCACGGAGACGGCATTGGTCGCTCTGATGAATGATCTCTGGCGGGCTCGGGACAGGGGTTATTCCTCTGTCTTGGTCCTATTAGACCTCTCTGTGGCTTTTGATACCATCGACCATGGTATCTTACTGCGGCGTCTCAGGAGATTGGGAGTGGGAGGCACTGTTCTTCAGTGGTTCTCCTCCTACCTTCTGGAACGTTCACAGTGGGTGTTGGCGGGTGGGCAGAGATCGACCCCGAGGCCTCTCATTTATGGAGTTCCTCAGGGGTTGGTCCTCTCACCTCTCCTGTTTAACATCTATATGAAGCCGCTAGGTGAGATCATCCGTGGTTTTGGAGTGGGATATCATCAGTATGCTGATGACACCCAGCTTTTCATCTCGACCCCAAACCACACCAGTGATGCCCTCGACGTGATGTCCCGTTGCCTGGAAGCGGTCCGGGAATGGATGGGGAGGAACAGGCTTCAACTCAACCCGGACAAGACTGAATGGCTGTACATACCGGCATGTCAGGAAATTAAGATTATTCCATCTCTTAATATTGGGGGCAAGTTATTACCCCCCGTAGATAAGGCTCGCAATCTGGGTGTCCTCTTAGATTCACAGCTCTCCTTAGAAGATCATATAGGAGCCGTGACTAGATGGGCCTTCGCCCAGGTTCGTCTGGTGCGCCAGTTGCGACCCTATCTGGACCTGGATGCCTTGCGTACAGTCACCCATGCACTTGTAACCTCTTGTCTAGACTACTGCAACGCTCTTTACATGGGGCTGCCCTTGAGAACCACTCGGAAGCTTCAGCTGGTGCAGAGTGCAGCTGCACAAGTTCTTTTGGGGGTCTCCCGATACTCCCATATTACACCTCTGCTCTGTGAGCTGCACTGGCTTCCAGTTGCCTTCCGAGTGAAATTCAAGGTGCTGGTGATGACATACAAAGCCCTACATGGCGTGGGTCCGGATTACCTATGGGAGCACCTACTGCCGGCGTCAACGTCCCTCCGTCCTGTACGTTCCCACAGAGAGGGCCTCCTCAGGGTATCACCGGTCAGAGAATGTCGGCTGGTGACCCCCAGGGGGAGAGCATTCTCGGTGGGTGCACCAATCCTTTGGAACCGCTTACCAGCTGAACTCCGGATGGCCCCCGACCTTCGCTCCTTCCGGCGTGATCTAAAAACTTATCTATTCGAACAAGCCGGCCTGGCCTGATGGATTTGGGTTTTAGAATTATTTATCTAATGTATTCTTATTTTATTGCCCTGTACACCGCCCTGAGTCCTCCAGGAGAAAGGCGGTATATAAATCAAATAAATACATTATAGTATCAGTTAGCCAGAATGAATAGACTTCCATTATAGCACACAAGACAGTTAACATCATAGCTCCAATACTGTTTCAGTATAGTGACAAGTTAACAGTACAGACAACATTATAGTTCCTTTATTTTACAACATAATCAGCTAGATAAGAAGGAAGCTTTCATACCCTTGTGGAACACCTTGGCGTTCCAGTCACTTTCTGGTCTACCAGCTTATTCATTGGGCCAGGTAGACCATTGTCCCTTGAGTCAGAGGAATTAGATGCTCTCTGGCTGGCCTCTCCAGGTTGGCCCATCCCAGAGTCAGACTGATCAGCAGAGTTGGCACAGCGGTTGTTAAAGTCTGGTTGGCTTGCTCCGTCAGGGGATCCATGTTGCATTTCTGGACTCCCCTCCTCTACACCCAGTTCCTCATTGCTTAAGAAGGAAGTCTTGAGAGTCCATGTATGGGCTGGCTTGGCTGCAAGCTTGGGGACTTTGGGAGGGACTTATGACATAGTCCTCACTTAGTGGTCATTCTGGAAACCATTTCCTGAGTTGATCACTGTGGTATCTGACAACTCGCCCTCCCTCCAGCCCCACTTAATAAGAAAGGAGACCAGATGATTTGGTAATTTTACCAGGAACCCACAGATTCCCATGTCCATAGTTTCTCGCCCATACCCAATTGCCCACTTGCAGCCCCCTTGAGGGTTTTGGTCAAGAGGCTTCTGCTGCCACTCTATCTGGATGCAACCAGTCCAGTTTAGTGATCAGTCGCCTCCCCCAACAAAGTTCTGCAGGACTTTTGCCTATAGCAGTGCAGGGCGTAGAATGCTGGCAGAGTAAAAAATCTGCCAGTCTGTGATGCCAATCACCTGTTACTATGCATTTAAGCAATTCCTTCATGGTTCTCACCATGCATTCAGCTTGACCATTAGAGGATGGATGAAAGGGGGCAGACGTTGCATGTCTGATAAGATTTGCTCTTAGGAAGGCCTGAAATTCAGCAGCAGTGAATTGAGCCCCATTGTCTGAAACTAAGACATCTGGCAAACCATGCCTGGCAAAGAGTTTTCTCAGCACCTGGGTGGTCCTAGCAGTAGTCATGTTTGCAACTGGAATTACTTCCAGACATTTGGAGTGGCTGTCCACCACTATGAGGAAGAGCTGCCCCTGAAAGGGTCCAGCATGGTCTATGTGAATTCTAGACCAGGGAGTGTGCATTTCCTCCCACCTGTGAACTGGGGCATGTGGCATCTCAGGCCTAGATTACTGGCATGTATAACAACCATGTACCTGTGCCTCAATGTCCTTGTCAAGGCCAGGCCACCAAAGGTAGCTTCTTGCTAAAGCTTTCATTCTGACAATGACTGTATGGCCCTCATGTAATGACTGTAAAACCCTATCTCTCAGTGAAGAGGGGATTATGACTCTGTTTCCCCATAGGATGCACCCCTTGTGGGCTGATAGCTCATGTCTTCTGACAAAGTAACTCTGAAACTCAGAGCCTGGGCTTTTATCTAACCACCCTGTGTGTACCCATGAAAGCACTCTAAGTGTTCTATCTGTAGCTGTTTCTGCAGCAATGTCCCCAGCATGGAGGGGAAATTCTGGCAGGTCCTGAATGGACAGAATTCTGGCCGCAGGGGCGGGGTCTGATTCCATTAGTGGCAGTGGGAGTCTGCTGAGGCTATCAGCATGGCCCATTTCTTTACCAGGTTTGTGAACCAATTTAAATATGTATGCAGATAAGAAAATAGACCATCTCAACATTCTTGGGGAAAGTATGTGGGGGATTTGTTTATCTGTTGTGAAGAGTCCCAACAGTGGTTTGTGGTCTGTAAAGACCGTGAAGTCCCTGCCATATAAATAGTCATGGGATTTTTTTATTCCAGCTACAATGGCTAGGGCCTCTTTGTCAATTTGAGCGTAGTTACGCTCAGCAGAGGACAGTGTCCTTGAATAAAATGCAATAGGGACTTGTGTTCCATTCTTTTCTAAATGACTCAAGACTGCCCCCACCCCATAAGGAGATGCATCACATGCTAAACAGACTGGTTTAGACTACCTAAAATGAATTACAGTGGATTTAACTGACAAAAGTGCCTTTAAGTCCTGGAAGCTTTTTTCATGAATGCTGGTCCATTCCCATGGAGCTTTCTTATCTAAGAGCCTGTGAAGAGGCTCTGCCAATATACACTGTGGAATGGTGTGCTAACAGCAGATTGGCATACACGTATTGCTCCCCAGGTGTGGAACTTATGACTGTTATATGTAGGCCTTTCTATCTGCCTAGAGAAATTACTGTGGTAATTATTATAGCTGTTTATGTTCCACCTGATGCCAATGTCAACATGGCACTTTCTAAGCTGTATGACATCATCACCTGGCAGCAGCAAACTCACCCAGAGGGCGCTCTTGTCATGGCTGGGGACTTCAATCAAGCTTGTCTGAAGACAGTTCTCCCTAAGTTTGTACACTATGTGCAAGTTTCCACCAGAGGGAAGAACACTTTGGACCATGTGTATTCCAATCTGAAACAGGCATACAGAGCTTTCCCTCTTCCCCACCTGGGTACATCTGACCATCTTTCACTCCTGTTGTGCCCAAAGTATGTTCCTCTCAGGAAAAGGACTCAGGCAGTCACAAAAAGGGTCAGAACCTGGCCAGTGGGTGCTCTCAGTCAGTTGCAGGACTGCTTTGAAACCACTGACTGGAGTGTATTTGAAGAACAAGATCTAAATTCATATACAGATGCCGTACTCTCTTATATTAGAACATGCACTGACAGAGTAACAATGGATAAGTGCATTAGAGTTTATGGGAACTGTAAACTCTGGATGACTGCAGAGATACAAACACTCCTGAGAGCCCGGGATTCTGCCTTTAAGGCAGGGGACAGGGATGCATACAGAGAGGCCAGGGCAAATTCAGAAGAGGCATTAGGATGGCAAAACAACAATACAAACAAAAGGTGGAGAACCACTTAGCGAATAACGATCCGAGGCAAGTATGGCAGGGACTGCAGCACTTAACCAACTATAAGGGCAGCACGAGGAGCATGGCAAACACCGATGCCTTGTTGGCTGAGGAGCTGAATATCTTCTTCGCCTGCTACGAGGTTAAAAGACCAGACCCCGTAGCCTTTGCTGGCCGGCCTTCAGACTCTCAGCCACTCACCCCGTGTGAACACCAACTGAGAGCTGTATTGAAGGCTATGAATCCCAGCAAAGCCGCAGGCCCAGATGGGGTGCTGGGGATAGTGGTCAGGAATTGTGCCGATCAATTAGCAGGGGTCCTGACAAGGATTTTTAACATCTCCTTGCAAACGGCATGTGTACCATCGTGCTTGAAAGCAGCTACCATTGTCCCAGTCCCAAAGAAAACTGCAGTTGAGTGCCTGAATGACTACAGACCTATTGCATTAACGTCTGTAGTCATGAAATGCTTTGAAAGATTGGTTCTCCAACATCTTAGGACATGCCTCCCACTGGACTTTGATAAACATTAATTTGCCTACAGGGGAAATAGGTCGACAGATGATGCCATAGCTACTGCTTTACACTCTGTAGCAAGTCATCTCGAGAGACCTGGAAGTTATGTCAGGATGCTTTTTGTTGACTACAGCTCAGCTTTCAATGCCATTTTGCCGAGCATTCTCATCAAGAAGCTGACTGACTTGAAATTCTTCCCCGCCATCTGCGATTGGATTCAAGACTTCCTTAGGGATCAGTTACAAACAGTGAGGGTCGGGTCTGCTTTGTCCACCCCCCTGAAGCTTTGCACTGGCACGACACAGGGCTGTGTGCTTAGCCCCTACCTGTACACTTTATACACTTATGATTGTATATCATCTGACCCAGCCACTGCAATAATCAAGTTCGCAGATGATACAACTGAGGTGGGTCTTATTACAGGTGGGGATGAGACAGCATATAGGGCAGAGGTACAAAAACTATCCATATGGTATAGTAACAACAACTTGCACCTAAACATTGGCAAGAAGAAAGAGATGGTGTTAGACTTCCGGAGAAAAAAGGAGGAACCTGCCCCACTTTACATCAGGGAGGACTGTGTGGAGAGAGTTTCCTCCTTTAAATTTCTGGGAGTCTATGTGAGATGGTCTCACAAGGTCGATGTTTCGTTAAGGTGCTTCCAAGTAAAAGGCATCATGCAGGAATGCAATCGTTCAAAGCTTTATTTAACGATAAAGTAAATAGAAAGAGTTCCCTGGCATGGAGGCATCCATGCCTGGGTTGAGCTCATGGATAAGCAAGCAAGCAAAAGAAAGAACAAAGAGAACAGAGAGCAAGCAGAGAGCAGCCCCTTGAGCAAAGGTATTTATGGGGGGTCTCAGCCCCTCCCTTACCATAAAACTCTCTCACCAATGGGGCTGCAGGGGCCAGGGACCCCTGACCCACCAGTGGGAGCAAAGAAGCCTCTTTGCTCCCATCTGATGACCTTTTTGGGGAACTGCCATGGCTGGCACAAAACATCTAACAATTCCCCTTCTTGCCAGCCAATGACAGGGACCAGTGAATGTGTGTGAGGGGGCGAGCAGGTGTCATAGACATGCATAAACACATTCAGAAGACCAAACACAAACGCTTACACAGAAGGTTGTGCCGGTCAATGGGAACACGTTTGGTGAACAGATCAGCTATCTAGTCAGTTATGGTACAATGCTCAACATGTATAAACCCCTCTTTGATAAGCTGCCTGACATTTTTATAGCGTATGTCTATGTGGCGGGACCTAGAGCCCACTGCATATGCCCCCGAGATTGCAATTGCAGCCGTATTATCCTCTTGAATTTGGATGGGCAGAGGGGGAGATGCCCAGATGCTCGTTATCAGAGCATCGAACCAAATCAAATCATTGGCCGTGTCTGACAGGCTGGCATATTCAGCCTCGGCCATGGAGCAAGAAACAAATTTTTGCTGCCTACCATGCCAATGGATAGGACAGCCATTTAGCAGTATGAGGAAACCAGAGGTGCTCCGTCTACTCTTGGTGTCGCCAGCCCAGTCTGCGTCTGAGTAAGTGGAGAGCTGGGCCATCTTCCCCTTCTCTGGTTCCAGCACAAGGAGAGCATCGGTCGTGCCCCTGAGGTACCTAAGTACCCTTTTAACAGCAGTCCAGTGGAATTCTTTTGGGTGTTCCACATGCCTGGACAGTAGATTCACAGCTAAAGCTATGTCAGGCCTGCTCCAATTGCTGATATATAGCAAGGAGCCAATCACAGATCTGTAAAGCTTATTATCTGTGAACTCAGGACCGTCCTTGTGAGTGTGATTGTAATAGTCACTTTGTATCGGGCTACGCGTTGGGTTAGATTCTGCCATTTTGCATTTGGACAATAACTCCTCTATCTTTTCTTTCTGAGATAGAGCGAACCCCCCCCCTTAGTGGCCAAGATGTGCACACCCAAGTACTTGTCAACCCGCCCCAAAGATTTCAGGGTAAACTTTTCCCCCAGGGCCTTGGCAAATTTGTCACACCCTTCCTTGTCAGGCCCTACATATAGGAGGTCGTCCACATAAACTAACACCCGTTCTGTGATACCCTTGGAGTTTCGTGTGAAAACACATTCATCTGCATGGGATGCCGTGAAACCAACTCGTTCTAAAATTTTTCTAAGGCAGTCATACCATAGTTTCCCTGACTGCTTAAGGCCATATAACCCTTTGTGGAGCAACCATGTATTTCCCCCTTCCTGCTGGTAGCCAAGAGGGGCCCTCACGTAGATCTGCCGGTCCAAGTTGGCGTGGAGGTAAGCCGTCTGGATGTTGAATTGGAAGACTTCCTCCCGCAGAGCGGCTGCAGTTACGAGGGTGTCCTTGACGCTCTCTGCCTGGACGTTTGGAGAGTAGGTCTCCCCATAGTCCTCCATGTAGCGCTGAGCAAACTCCTGAGCTACCAAACGGGCCTTATACAGGTAGAGGCCATTGGCAAGTGGTTTGGCCTTGAAAACCCACCTTGTGCCAATGACTTTCCTCTCCTTTGGTGGTTGCTGGGGGTAAAGACCTTGAGCTTTTTCAAGCTCGCCATCTCCTTCTCCATCGCGAGCTGCCATTTCTCCTGTTCTTTGATGGGCAGCTCCTGGATGTCAGACAAGGATTTTGGGGTGACCACAATGCTGTTGACAGACGCGATGTGCCCAATGTCGATTCTCTTTGGTGGGATCCCTTTGTTGGACTGCTTTGATCTCCTGACCTTCTGCCACTCACCGCCCTTTTCTTCCGCGGGTCTCTGAGGTGTCGCTGGGGGTGAAGACGGCGTGTATTCCCCCTTGGGACTGGACGGCTCATCCTCCCCATCTGATCCAGGTAGGATGACATCTTCATCATGTTCCTCACTTTCGTCGGTGGCAGGGTATGTGGTCGTCTCAGGTGATGTCGTGGTCGGTGTGTCCTTGCTGGGTCGGTTGACATATGGGCTCAGATCATTCGAGTGGATCTGGGTCCAATTGGAGTCCTCTTCGAAGGAGGCAGATTGGGAAGTCACAATCCTGCCCCCTTCTCCCAGGAAACGGTAGGCCTTGGAGCCAGGAGCATAGCCCAAGAACCTCAGTCTCTGGGAGACAGATCTCCCCTTCTTCCGCAGCTGCTTGTGGATGTGCACCCAAGCATAGGAGCCAAACACACGCAAGTGTCCTAGACTTGGTTTCCTACCATAGACCAGGAAATATGGGGTCTGGTCCACAACACTGCTCCAGGTGCGGTTTAAGGTGTAGTTTGCGTAGTGCAGCGCCTCTGCCCAGTATGATTCTGCAACCCCAGCATCTGCAATCAGACTACGCATCATAGTTTGCAGAATTCCATTTCTTTTCTCTGCCATGCCATTTTGAGAGGGAGTGAATGGCGTGGTAAGAAAATGGCGGATGCCCTTACGCCTTACCCAGTCCTGGAATTTTCGGGACATGAACTCTGCCCCGCGGTCGCTCTGCAGTTGTGCGATCTTGGTCTTATACTGGGTCTCTACAAAGTCATACAGTGATTTAATGGCGTCAAAGGCTTCAGATTTTTCTGTGAGGGTATACACATGGCCGTATCGTGAAAAATCGTCAACAGCAGTGAGAAAATACTGTCTTTTCCCTAGGGATGGTGTGAATGGCCCAACCAAATCAACATGTACTAGTTGGTACGGGTATTGGGCCTTACGCAGTGACACCTTAGGGATGGGGGCAGCCTTCCTCTTTGTCCTCTTACAGATGGCACAGTCCAGGAACACCTCACAATCCTTGAGCTGGACTCCCTCAGCAAACTCTCCCATCTTTTTAACCACAGGGAAGCTCGCATGACCTAATCTTCGGTGTAAGAGATGGGCACACTTATCATGGAGCGGCTTCCCCACTGACACCCTCTTGGCTCTGGTTGCCTTGAGCGGTGCTGTAGGTGCCTGCTGAGATTCGGGTTTCTTGTCCACACTGCCCTTGGAAAGTTGTGGGGCTGGCTGAGGTGGCTTGGGTGCAACCGCTTCGGCCTTGCGCTCCTTAGACAGTCTTGGGGCTGGCTGTGGGGGCTTTCACTCTTCCCGTGCGCAGGCCCCTTCTGAGGGGGCACCCGGTGGACTGTCCTCTCTGGGTGGTTTTTCAGGGGAGAAGTATGGCAAACCATTTATGATGGCAATATTTTCAATGACCCTCTGGTTCCGGATGACATGACCTCCCCCTTTGCGAAATAAAACTTCCACCCTGTCATCGTCACATAATTTGATAATGCTTAAAAGGTTGTTGGCAATGGAGGGAGCATGCAATACCCCTTCAACTTTTCCCAGCCCAGGTACAGAAACAGTGCCCTCCCCAACAATCAAAGCCTTATCACCATTGGCCACCTTGACAGATGAGTTAATTTTCTTTAACCTTTTAAACCCTTGTTTCATATTGGTAATGTGTGATGAAGCTCCAGAGTCCAGTAACCATAAGTCAGTGGGGCTATCAGCCTTTGTGGTGGGGGTGAGAGGACAAGTATGCACAAAATTGCCCTTGGCACTACCTTTGCCCCTGCCACGCCCCCTTCCTTGCCCCTTGCCCCTTCCTTGATTGGGACTGCGCTTGGGGCCTTGTTGGTGATGGGGGGAGTCCTTCTTCAGATGCCCCTCAGAGCCACAGATGGAACACTTAAGTAGAGCATTAACCTGCTCTGTGTTGTGGTGCCTCCTGCTGGCTCGCTGGGTGGTGACTCGGGCGTATTCTCCTGCATCTCTTCGCCTTCTATCTTCCTCAATGAGCCTCCCTGCGAGGTAGGATAGAGTCATGGCTTCCTTCCTGGTCCCCTCCAGTGAAACAATGAAACTGCTCCAATTTTTGTCCAGGGAAGCCAGAATGACAGCGACCGTGTTCGCCTCAGGTACAAGGTAGTCTCTGGACATCAGTTCTGCTCTGAGCACCTTCAATTTTCCCAGGTGTTCGGCCATGTTAGCTCCAAATCTGAGTCTGGTGGTATAAAACTCAGTTGTAAGTCTGGTGATCGAACCGATGCTGTTGCTGTTGAATAAATTGTATAATAACTGCCAAACGTCACCAGCTGTGAGCCCATCTGGAATGCTCAAGTACAAGTTAGTATCCAGTGAGCTCAGTAGAGTGGTGTATGCTTTCCTATGATACCACTCTTCTTGGGGTCCCCAGGGAAGAGGTGGGGGGTCCAGAACCATCTCTAGAGTCCCTTGCTTTAATAGATACATCTGCACTTCTTTACTCCATCTGCTGAAATTTTCCCTCCCAAGTTGCAGTTTTTCAAATTTATTTAAGAATGCAGGAGCAGATAAAAAAGAATTTTCCTTGGCTCTTAATCCATTTATAAAGTTCTGTGAATTTTCCATTGATGTGAATGGAAGAGGGACCCCTCTGCTGGTAGATGGTGGTATTTTTCTCTGATTTTTGGATGGCCCCGACTGGGCATGCTCAGAGCTCATTTCAGCCCAGGGGGCGGAGAAAGCGCTTCCTGCTTCTGTGCTAGGCCCAGCCCTGGGCCTGTAGGCCGGAATTTGGGCTTGAAGAGGGGCTGAAGGCCGCAGCAGCCCAGAAGATTCCTCCTGAAGCCCCCCCCGGCACTGGAACACTCACCGGGGGGCAAAGATCGCAGGATGGGGCTTGGATGGCACATGGATTGCCCGGATTGCCTGGATTGCCCTGAGAAGCCCATAGCTGGCCCTGAAGACCCTGGAGGCGGCTGAAGACGGTGATGGAGGAGGGGGCCTCATCCGGAGCCCCCCCGAAGACCATCTGGCAAGCAGGGCATCTGGGCGGTGGCAAAAAGTAGGCAGGAGGGCCCGGGGGTTCACTGGGGGCCCTCTGGGGTTGCAGGATGTAGTTGGGAGGCTCCAGGCCGGACGCCTCCCGGCATTTAGGCCCCGGGGAGAGGGTTGGAGGCCTCTAGGGGTAGCGAGGGATGCTGGCTACCCCCGATGTCGAGGCCGCGGTCCTTTTGGCTTCCAGGGCCGCAATCAGGGCCTGGATGGCTGCTTCAAGCCCTGCTGTAGCAGTCTTGGCTAGGCAGGCTTTGAGGCCATCATAGGCCTTGAGGCTTTCCGGTGGGGAGGACCAGGGGGTTTCCATGCTGCTTCGGCTGGATGCCACCGATTGCTGGGCCTCGAGGCTTGGCTGAGGCCTATCAATATCAGGCCATGTAGGTGTCCTGGGGGCCGCCATCTTGCTTCCGGTTGCTTCCGGAAGCTGTAGGTCACAGTTTGGTGGGAAATTTCACACGAAAAGCTCCGGGTGGCCGGTGCCATGTTAGGGGGCCTCGTGGGCACTGGGGAAGGACTTACCCGGTGTCCAGAGCCCCCCTGCGCTGGCATCCCCCGTGGAGAGGCTTGTGACGTCCTTTGTGCTGCAAGAAACGTTAGGAGCAGCTCTTCGCGTTCCTGTTCAGTCATCTGGCCCACACGGCACTTGTCTTGGGCCCGGGCCACTTCCGCTGCATCTGGGCAGTCTTGGGTAGACTGTAATCCTTCCATGCTTCCCTCTGTGGCTTGCAGATGTGAGGAGGCATGCGAAGGGGTCCCTGGCACTCCGTTGGGTCCTCTGGGGGAATAGAGGTCATCTGTGCTCTCACCTGGAGCGGAGCTTGCATCAGGGGCTGGATGCAGGGCTGCCGTCTTTGAGTGAAGACTCCTTGTCACAATCGGGGACCTCCTGCCATCCGTTTCAAATGGGTTCTTGCTGGAACGTCCAGGCATCTTGCAGTAGACGCTGGCTTCGAAGCGTTGCCTTAAACCATCCTCTTGCTTCCAATTTGTGAGATGGTCTCACGAGGTCAATGTTTTGTTAAGGTGCTTCCAAGTAAAAGGCATCTGTTCTGAACCAGCCCTCTTCTAGCAAACCCCTATTCAAAAGAAGAGACTGGAAAGCGTCCAAGGCTAAAAGGCTTCTGCCAAGATTTAATTACGCAGATAACAAAAACACTAGAGCTTGTCTTCTCAAGCGGAAAAGTTGCTTTCAGCAACCAGCCCCTCCCCAAACATTCCTTTTATAGAGAGCTCAGGGCGTGGTCTCCCTGTGCCTCCTCCCGAGGAGTCCCACATTCTTTCTTTGTTTGTTCCTGCTCGACTGCCTCCTGCATCGGGCGTCCTTGAACAGGGCCAGCTGTGGGTCATCATCTTCCGCACTATCGGGCTCACGCAGCTGAGAAGAGGGCCCCGGCTGGGAACTCTGCCAAGCCTCCACGCCATCATCAACCGGTTCGTCTCCCACACGGTCCTCCTCCCCCTCATCTGAGTCATCCGACACCTCTGAGCCGGCTGCCGAAACCACAGGCTGGCCCTGAGTCACAACACTATCCCGCACCGCAGGGCCCTTCCCCCGGGTCTGCCGATCCGGATGCGGTCGGGATGGGAACTGTTCGTGAAACGCAGTCACCAACGCAGGGGCATGAACGGCGGTCGCGTCTTCCCATGTGAAGTCCTCCGGCCCGTACCCTTTCCACTCGATCAGGTACTGGAAGCGACCTTTCAGCCAGCGGGAATCCCGGATGCTGGCGACCTCGTACTCGGGGGTGCTGCCTCCATCACGAGTTCCTGATGGGGGAGGTTCCGCTTGGCGAAGTGGACAGGCCGGTTGTTCGGGGACCAACAAGGACCGATGGAAGACGGGGTGCACGCGCAGGGAACGTGGCAGAGTTAAACGATAGGCGACCGGATTGATGACGGCCTCGACTGGGAACGGTCCAAGGTAACGGTGGTCCAGCTTCCTCGCCGGCCGAGTGGATGGTAGGTTCCTGGTGGACAGCCAGACCCGATCCCCCACCGATAGTGGAGGCGTATCCCTTCTCGACCGATCGGCGAACCTCTTGTAGTCGGCCTTGGCCTTCTCCAGTTGCCGTCGCACCAACCGATGGATCGCCTGTAACTCCGCCATAAATTCGTTCGCTGCCGGCTCCAATGAGTCCACGGGAGAAAGGGGGAAAAACCGGGGGTGATAACCCACGTTGGCCAAGAACGGTGTCATCTGCGTGGAGGTGTGCTGCGAGTTGTTAAAGGCAAACTATGGCCAAATAGTCCACCCAATTGTCCTGCTGCAGGTTAACGTAGCAGCGCAGATACTGCTCTAAGATGCCGATGACCTTCTCGGTACCCCCGTCGGTCTGAGGATGATGCGCGGACGAGAGGCAAACCTTAATGTCCAACGCCCGCATCAACTCCTGCCAGAAGCGGGCTGTAAACTGGGCCCCCCTATCGGAGACGACTCTATCGGGAAGGCCGTGCAGCCGGAACACCTGTTGGATGAACATGCGACTAGTGGCGCGAGCTGACGGTAAGCCGCGACAGGGGATGAAGTGCGCCATCTTGGTCAACATGTCCACCACCACAAACACTGTCGTGAAGCCGGAGGATGGGGGTAGATCCGTCAGAAAGTCCATGGACACAGCCCCCCAGGGTCTCTTGGGTGTTGGCAAGGGCTGCAGTAAACCAGGCGGGGCCCCTGTCGCTGACTTGGCCTGCCTGCAAGGAATGCAGGAGGTGACATAAGACTGGACATCGTGTCGGACTCGGGGCCACCAGAAGGTACGGGAGACCAGGTTCAGAGTCTTGAACAGGCCAAAATGCCCCGCAGCCGGGTTATCATGACACTGGCTGAGGACGAGTCCCCTGAGTGGCCCTCCTGGAACATAGAGCCGGTCACGATAATACAGGAGTCCATCCGCGACCGACCAAGGCGAATCTGGCCCCACCTCTTCCTTCCGCTGAGCCACCCACGCCTCCTGCTGCTGCGCCTCCCGGATCCGAGCCCGTATATCCACCGGCTCCCGCACCGCAGCAAAAGACTCGACGGGGATCACTGTCCTGGGCGGAAGCTTGTCTTCCGCTCGGGTGTATTCGGGCTTTCTGGACAGAGCATCCGCTCTCTGGTTGTGCCCGCTTGGTATGTACCGCACCCGGAAGTCAAACCTCGCAAAGAAGAGGGACCACCGGATCTGGCGTTGATTCAAATTCCGAGCGGTCTGCAGGCTTTCCAGATTCTTGTGGTCCGTCCGGACCTCGATCTGATGCCACGCCCCCTCCAGATGATGCCTCCAAGCCTCGAACGCCGCCTTGATGGCCAGCAGCTCCTTCTCCCAGATGGTATAGTTGCGCTCCGAGGGGTTCAATTTCCGAGAGTGATACGCGCAAGGGAAAAGGGTACCGCTGGGCGTCGTTGCCTGGAGTAACACGGCCCCAATGGCAATGTCGGAGGCGTCCGCCTCCACGACAAACGGCCGTTGCGGGTCGGGATGTTTCAAGATGGGGTCCTTCATGAAGGCGTCCTTCAAAGCCTGGAACGCCTGTTGTTCGGGGGCGTTCCACTGGAACCGAGTCTTCTTCTGCAGGAGCCGGGTGAGGGGGGCTGTCAAGGCAGCAAAGCCAGGGATGAATGTCCGATAGTAGTTGGCAAATCCAAGGAGTCGCTGAACGTCCTTCACGCGACGCGGGGGTTGCCAACTCTGCAACGACTCGACTTTACTCGGCTCCATGGCGATGCCCTCAGGAGAAATGCGGTGACCCAGGAAATCGATGGTCACCTGGTAGAACTGGCACTTCTCCAACTTGACAAACAGCCGATGTTCCCGGAGGCGCTGCAGGACCTGACGGAGATGCTGATGATGCGCTTCACGCGACGGGGAGTAAATCAGGATGTCGTCCAGGTAAATCACGACAAACTGGTCCAACAGATCCCGAAAGATATCGTTCATAAAATGCTGAAACACAGCGGGGGCGTTGGTCAGGCCAAACGGCATCACCGTGTACTCGAAATGTCCATAGCGAGTACCAAACGCCGTCTTCCACTCATCACCCGGCCGAACCCTGACGAGGTTGTAAGCTCCACGCAGGTCCAGTTTCGTGAAGATCTTAGCCTCCCGGAGTCGGTCCAAGAGCTCGGGGATGAGGGGCAGCGGGTAGCGGTTACGCACCGTGATGGCGTTGAGTTTCCGGTAGTCACAGCAAAGCCGTAACTCGCCCGACTTGTTTTTGACGAAGAGCACGGGCGCAGACACTGGCGAGGACGAGGGCCGGATGAAACCACGAGCCAAATTCTTTGTCAGGAAGTCCCGCAATGCAGCCAACTCGGGCTCCGACATGGAGTACAAACGCCCCACTGGGAGAGGCGCATCAGGGACTAGATCAATGGAACAGTCATAGGGCCTGTGCGGGGGTAATTGGTCCGCCTCTGACTCGCTGAACACATCAGCAAAGTCGGACAGTTCGGGAGGCAAGGAAACCCCTGAGGAACCCTCCACCTGGCCGGCACAGATATGGCGGGTGTGGTCCACGCACTGCAAACTTGGGAAGGTGACCAAGTTCTGAGACCAATAGATCTGTGGATCATGCGCCCGGAGCCACGCCAGTCCCAAGACCACGGGGAAGTGCAGATCCGAAGTGACGTAAAACTGAATGGCCTCCACATGGGTACTGATGGCCATACACACGGGTTGCGTGGCGGCCGTAATAGGCCCGGACAGGAGCACTCGACCATCGATGGTCTCCACAAGCATGGGCGGATCCACTGGACACTGGGGAACAGCCCATTTGGCCACAAAGGCCGAGTCCATAAAGTTAGTGGTAGCCCCAGAGTCAATTAAGGCATGGACCGGAATCCCCTCTGGCTTGCCAGGAAGGATCAGTCGTGCCTCCAGAATGAAATGCCGTGGAGGTTCACAGGCACCGTCGGAACGGCGTCGCTCGGCGTGGTCGTTGTGGGTCGCCCGATCTATCACACCGTCTAGATCGGGCTCGGGCCGTTTCCCGATAGCAAAGCAGGGGACTTTCTCGGGGCAGGCTTGGTCACTGACGCCCGCTGACGCTTCTTCGGGCAAGAAGCAGCCAAATGTCCAGGGTCCCCACAGTAAAAACACAACCCCTCCGATCGTCGTCTGTCCATTTCCGTCACCGATAGACGGGACCTGGCGGCACCCAGCTCCATTGGCTCCTCCCTCTGGACTGGGGGCTCACGCACAACAGGGGCGGCAGGGGTCTGTGGGGTGGTACGGCGACTCTTACGCTGCTGCAGCCGGGCATCGATCCGCAGACAAAGATGGATCAGCCCATTCAGGTCTGAGGGAATGTCCACGCGGGCCAGCTCATCCAACATCTCCTCTGACAAGCCATCCTGAAAGGCATCCACGAGCGCAGCCTCATTCCAGGCGGAATCCTGGCTAAGCAGCCGGAAATCGCTGATATAGGCCTGTAGAGGGCGCTGACCCTGCCTCAAAGCTTTCAGGCGTCGGGTGGCAGTCTGCGCCTTAATCGGGTCCTCGTACATGAGGCGCATATGGTCACAAAACCCCCCAAAGTTATCCAACAAAGGGCTAGGCTGTGCCAACAGAGGCGTGCCCCAACGAGCTGCATCTCCCGACAGAAGGCTCAACACGAATCCCACCTTATCTCGGTCAGTGGGGAAATCAGCTGCTCTCACGCTGATATAAAGCTGGCATTGTCCCAGGAAGGCAGGAAACAGTTCTGGTTTGCCAGCAAATTTATCCGGCATAGCTATCTGACATTTCCTCCTGGGTGGGGGTGCAGCATGTACCTGAGCTTGCAGTTGTGCCACCTGAGCTGCCAGCAAAGTGAGTTGCTGGGTGAGCTGGGCATTCTCGGCAAGAAGCTGCTCCATCGTAGTAATAAGGGGTGGGTGGCTGAAAGCAAACTGTTCTGAACCAGCCCTCTTCTAGCAAACCCCTATTCAAAAGAAGAGACTGGAAAGCGTCCAAGGCTAAAAGGCTTCTGCCAAGATTTAATTACGCAGATAACAAAAACACTAGAGCTTGTCTTCTCAAGCGGAAAAGTTGCTTTCAGCAACCAGCCCCTCCCCAAACACTCCTTTTATAGAGAGCTCAGGGCGTGGTCTCCCTGTGCCTCCTCCCGAGGAGTCCCACATTCTTTCTTTCTTTGTTCCTGCTCGACTGCCTCCTGCGTCGGGCGTCCTTGAACAGGGCCAGCTGTGGGTCATCATCTTCCGCACTATCGGGCTCACGCAGCTGAGAAGAGGGCCCCGGCTGGGAACTCTGCCAAGCCTCCACGCCATCATCAACCGGTTCGTCTCCCACACGGTCCTCCTCCCCCTCATCTGAGTCATCCAACACCTCTGAGCCGGCTGCCGAAACCACAGGCTGGCCCTGAGTCACAACAGCATCATGCAGGAATGCAATCGTTCAAAGCTTTATTTAACGATAAAGTAAATAGAAAGAGTTCCCTGGCATGGAGGCATCCATGCCTGGGTTGAGCTCATGGATAAGCAAGCAAGCAAAAGAAAGAACAAAGAGAACAGAGAGCAAGCAGAGAGCAGCCCCTTGAGCAGAGGTATTTATGGGGGGTCTCGGCCCCTCCCTTACCATACCTTTTTAAGGAACTGCCATGGCTGGCACAAAACATCTAACAGTCTACCTCTGTGAACATCTGACCTGGAAAGTTAACACAACCCAGGTGGTTAGAAAGGCCCAACAGAGGCTTCACTGTTTCAGGGTCTTGTGGAAAAACATTGTAGAACAATGGCTAATGACCCTCTTTTACCTTTCTACTATAGAGAGCGTCCTCTCGTATGGTATTGTGGTTTGGTATGCTGGTCTGACAGCCGTGGACAGGAAAGTATTACAGAGGGTAGTGAGCACAGCACAAGACATTGTGGGCTGTTCCCTGACACCACTGGATGACATCACCAGGGCTCGTTGCCTTGGAAGAGTGAGGAAGATTCTCAGGGATGACTCACAGCCTGGACGGTATCTCTTTACTCTCCTACCATCTGGTAGGAGATATAGGAATATAGCCAGCTGTACCAACAGGCTGAAAAATAGCTTTTATCCATAGGCTGTTAGGCTTTTAAATGGGACATAATCTCTGTGAACTTATGCAGAATTGACTTGGGAGGCCGGTGTGTGGTGTAGTTGGTTCACATGGTGTGGTAGGATGGAGGTTTGTTGTCACTGTGTGTTGGGGGGAGAGAACACGGGGGGAGGCTCAGCTAATCTCAATGTACACATGTTGTACTTTTTTTTTAATTGAAAAGTTTTATAAAAGTTACAATATTATCCCCTTCCCAACCCCCCCCGTAACCCCCCACTTCCCAAAGCTGATTACAGGGTTACAAATATATAGTAAACATAATCTAACTAACATTAATCAACTATATAAAAAAACCAAATACATAATACATTTTAACCCGCCTTTAACATAATTACCAACACTCTAAGATACCCAACTTCTAAAAAAAATTAAAATTATAACAATAACAATATAAAATTTACTCATAAGCTAAATGGAACTTTTTAGTCCCATATTTTTTCTGAATATAATCTATCCATTTTCTCCAAACCGAAATGTATCTCTCTTGTGAATGATCTTTCAAGTAAGCAGAAATCTTAGCCATTTCTGCTAGATTTGACACTTTAAGCGTCCACTACTCTATAGTAGACAGACAATCCTTCTTCCAATATTGCCCTACCAATAACCTCGCAGCTGTTATCAAATTCAACATCAAATTAATTTCTTTAGTGTCACAATCTATAATAACACCCAATAAAAATAATTGTGGAGTAAACTTTATCTTTCTCTTAAAAATCTTTTGAATGTTCCACCAAATTTTAATCCAAAAAGCTTTTATATTTCTACAAGTCCACCAAATATGAAAATAGGTAGCATCCAAACTACCACATCTCCAACATTTAGGCTGTAAATTAGAATACATACAAGACAGCTTTTTAGGATCCAAAAATTTCTCTTAAGTTTTGGGCTTGAGTAAATTTTACATTTCTAACCCAAATTACCTCCCACACATCCAATTGAATCGGTTCTTGAATATTTTGAGCCCACTTTACCATGCAATCTTTCACCAATTCCGTTTCTGAGTCCAATTCTATTAAAGCATTATAAATTCTCTTTATGTGCGCTCGAGTTTGATCTTTGATCTGTTTTACCAAATTTTCATCCATCAGCGTCAAACCAACCTTCTGGTCTAACTTCCACCTGGCTTGCAATTGACTATACTGAAACCAAGACTGTACAATATTTTCTTGTTTTAACTCGACTAGCGACCTTAATTGCCAGTCACTCCCTTCCAATCTAAGTAATTGCTTATAAGAAATCATATCCAAATTCACACCCATAGATACCCCCTCTATTGCGTGTCCAGGAATTCCCCAAATTCGTATTTTATAATTTAACTTATAATAATACTTTTTCCAAACACGCAATAAAGCACTTCTTAAAATGTGAGATTTAAAAGTCTTATCAACATTTTTGTCATAAATCAAATATGCATGCCACCCACATAATAAATCCCATCCCTCAAGATAAAGTATATTTTTATTAGTTAAATTAAGCCAATCACTAACCAATGTTAAAACCACTGCATCATAATATAATTTCAAATTAGGCACCTTAAGTCCTCCTCTTTCCCGAGCGTCTTGTAAAATCTTAAGTTTAACTCTCGGTTTTTCCCCCGCCCAGATAAATTTATTAATACCCTTCTGCCACTCATCCAAATTAGCATCTTTTTAAAAAATAGGTATCATTTGAAACAGAAAATGAAACTTTGGTAAAACATTCATTTTAACAGCTGCAATTTTTCCCAACAAAGATAATTGTAATTTTTTCCAATTATTTAAATCCTTTTGTACTTTTAACCATAACATCTCATAATTATTCTTATATAATTTCACATTAGAAGCTGTAATATATACCCCCAAATATTTAACCTTTTTCACAATTTCATAACCTGTCAATTTTACTAATGTATCCTTCTCATTCATAGTCATATTTTTAGATAATATTTTCGTCTTATTATTATTCACCTTAAAGCCCGAAACTTTCCCATATTGTTTTATAATTTCCATCAAATCTATAACTGATTGAATCGGTTGAGATAGTGTAACAACCAAGTCATCTGCAAACGCTCTTAATCTATAATCATTCTGTTTTATTTTTATTCCCTGTATTTTAGTTGATTCCCGAATTTTAATCAATAAAATCTCCAATGTTAAAACAAACAATAATGGTGACAGAGGACACCCTTGTCTTGTACCTTTTTCAATTTTATATGCATCTGTTAATCCCCCATTAGTTATAATTTGCACTGATTGTTGTTGATATATGGCCTTAATAGATTGCAGAAATTCATCCCCAAAGTTCATCTTTTCCACAACTTTCAATAAAAATTGCCAATTCAATTGATCAAAAGCTTTTTCAGCATCCAAAAATATCAATGCCGCAGGGACTTGGCTATTCTTATCCAAATACTCAATTAAGTTAACTAATTGTCTTACATTATATTTCATATATCTTCCAGTTATAAATCCAGACTGATCTGTATAAACCATCTGTTTCAAAACTGACATTAATCTATTTGCCAATATTTTTGCAAAAATCTTATAATCTGTATTTAAAAGCGATATAGGTCTATAATTCTTAGGCTGAGTAAGATCTTGATCCTCCTTTGGGATCAACGATATAAAAGCCCTTCTCCAAGATGGAGGCACCTCCCCTCCAGCCTGGATATTATTAAATAGTTCCTTTAAAGGTTCTACCATCTCTGTAAGTAAAGTTTTATAATAAATTGCTGTTAAGCCATCTGTACCCGGAGACTTACCCACTTTTAACTGTTTAATTACTGAAATAATTTCTTCAGAAGTAATTAAACAATTCATCCCTTCCCTTTGTTCATGTAAGAGCATAGGAATATGCGCTTCCTGTAAATATTTATCTATATCTAAAGTTTGTACATTCTCACTAGCATATAACTTTTGATAAAAATCCAAAAAAACCCTTTTTAATCAAATTTTGTTGATATGTTTCTTTACCCTTATATTCTATTTTCTCTATTGTACGTAACCTCTGTTTTTTCCTTAATTGATAAGCTAACCACCTACCAGGCTTATTTGCATTACAAAAAGTATTATGCTTCGCATATCTCAAATTAGTTGCAACCTGATCCACCATTAACATATTAAATTGCTCTTTCAACAAATTTATTGAAATCCTTAATCTCTTATCTAATGGATTCAAAATAAAAGCTTTCTCCTTCAATTTAATCTCTTCTTCCAATTCTTTATGTTTTTGCATCTGCTTAAGCCTATAACCATTGTTCATATGAATCAAAATAGCCCTCATATAAGCTTTACTGGCATCCCAAACCATTTCAATCGGTGTTCCTTTATGCATATTCAGAACAAAAAACTCTTTCAAATAATCTTTACATTTTTCTGAAAGTACATCATATCTAGATAAATTTTCATTCAATCTCCAAGATCTTCTTATTCCATCTTCCCTAAATAATTCCATCCATACAGGACTATGATCCGATAACATTCTAGGAAAAATCTTGACATTCTTGACCCTGGAAGTAAGATCACCAGTAACTAAAAAAATCAATTCTAGAAAGCGATTGATGCCTGTCCGAAAAGAAAGTAAAATCTCTATCCTCCAAGTTCCGCTCCCGCCAGATATCTCTTAGTTCCAAGTCTTCTTTCAAATCAAAAAACTTTTAGGCAATCTAGAATAGGTAGGAGAGTTTTTAGAAGACCTCTTCTTGTCCTTATTTGAGTCCAAAACACCATTCCAATCACCCATCAAAATAACAGATTTATAATCCAATTGAATTATTTATCATGTAAAAACTTGTAAAACTTTCCTTGCTGTTGATTAGGAGCATATAATCCAATAATGAGAATCTTCTTGCCTTGTAAAAATAGTTCAATAATAACATATCTTCCCTGTGGATCAGATTCAATTAACGTAGCAGATAAGTCTCTTCTAAAGTAGATAACCACTCCACTCTTTTTATCTGGAGATGCTATAAAATGAAGTCCCAACTGAGAATTAATCAAGTATTTTTGATCTTTTGCACAAATATGAGTTTCTTGTAGGCAAACAATATCATTTTTATGTTGCTTCAAATAATGAAACACTTTCTTCTTTTTTGTGGTGAATTTAAGCCATTAACATTCCATGTCAAAAGCTTTATCGCCATCCTCAGCGACCTGGAACCTCTGGAACGCCACCTGGAGATCCGCAGTTGGTCTCTTTGGTCACGCCCCTCCCACCGGCTCCGTAATAACAGGGCCTTGTATCATAGGCCCAGAATCCATCTTCTGTTTCAGTTGTTCCTTTTCTCTCCGCTTATGCGCCGCACGTGTCATTCTCTGGTCTTTTGGATCAGCCTTTAACATCAAACACTGTTCAGTAGGTTCAACCAATTGTGCCTCTCCAACAAACTGTGCTGATGCACCTTCAACTTGTTGTTTATCTTCTTCTGCTCTCTTAGGCAATGGAGATGGTGGTGAACCTGCTTTCAGGACATAAGTATAAAATTCTTTTGCCTTAGCAATCATATTAAGTCTATATCGTGTCCCTGTATAAGTCACCACTATTCCAATAGGGATCTCCCATCTGAACTGAATTTGTCGATTTTTAAGTTCATCAGACAAAAAACCAAAATCCTTCCTTTTTCTCAACATCTTAGGAGGTATTTCTTTCAAAATTATAATATCTTGACCTGCAATTTGAAATCTCTGTTGATAAAAGGCCTGGGTAATCTCATTTTGAAGTGACCTCTTAAAGAAATAAATCACCACGTCTCTAGGTAAATTCTTCTGCCTCACAATCCAGGAATTGACCCTGAAAATTTTTTCCACCTCCCTTGATAACTCCTTAGGATCCCATCCCAAGATGGGAGCAATGACCTTAATCACCTCTTCCAGTAAGTCCTCACGGGGGTTTTCTCTCAACCCTCTTATTCTCAGAGCAAATTCCATTTCTTTAAATTGTGAAATCATCAGCTCATCCTCAGTTTTGTCAATTTTATTTTCTGCTTTAGCAATTCTATTTTCAAGTCTGTCACTATTTTCCACAACCTCATCCACGCAGTCATCTAAACGTTCAATATGTGCAGCCAGCCCTTGAAATGCAAACAAAATGTCTTCTCTCATCTATTTTTAAGTTCAAGAAGATCAGCTACCTCTTCCTTTATTTGTAAAGTCATTTCTTGTGCCTGCAACTTCAAAGCATCCTGCAGGTCTTTAAGTGTAAGTGCTGGTGGTGGAGGAGAGGGTGGAGGGGATCTGGGTTTTGCAGTAGGCTTGAATGACAGGAGAAGAGATTGAGGTTTTAGAAACAACAGGAACTGCCTGCCGTCTTGAAGCCATTTTCACTTGCTACAAATCACTTTCTCTTATCACTTTCACTTTCCCTCTGCACTCCGGAGGAAAAAAATAAATAAAAATAAAATCCAAAAAAGAAAGGGAGATGAACTCTTAATAGCAATAATAATAAAAAAAGAGAAAAAATTCCAATATATTATTTAAATTTTAACAAAATCCTCGTAATTTATTCTTTTAAAAAGAAAAAACATTTCAGCACCATTTTTTTTTCTTCAAGGTCTAATTTATAAATGGAGAAGATTAAAGCACCTCGAGTTAAAGTTCTGAATACTTGCAACTTTACTCCTCCTGGTCAGCTCTGTCTGCTTTAAAGGCACACATAAATCACTATAATCCGCAGATGTGGATGCAGCGTCTAGCTTTGCTCCTGCATGAAGCAAAGGCATCCTGGACTCGGAGAAAGCCTGACTCCGTGGGGGCTCTCACCCTCCGACCCCCAGATAATTCTGGGAGGTCTTGGGGTGCTCTACCACTATCCGAGAAAACTCACCTCCCTCTCTTCTCCCGAAGGGGAAGTTTACGAGCCACGGAACAGCTGATTGTCACTGTCTCCGCAGCTCCAACGGAGCCTCAGGGTGGGCGGCCAGGGAAAAGCCGCCATTCGGCGCAGCGTAGCCACTGGAAGTCTACACATGTTGTACTTTGACAATAAAGGTTTTTATTATTACGAACAGCCAGTTTATTATATTTATTATATTTCCAGAGCACAGCCATGTTTAACCAAGGCATGAACTCTGCTAAAGCTATGACATACATATACCAGTTACTGCATTGTACAAATAAACAAAGGAACCAATAAGGAAATACCAGAGAGATGAGCAGTTAAAGGTCTGGGTGCTTAGCAAGTTTGGGTGACAAGAAGGGCCTGCCTCAATTAATTCTTCTAAGAAAGCAGAATTCTTGAAACTTGCATTGTTTCAACAGGAACTTTTATTGGAAGATATTAATAGCAGGAGAATAAGGCAGGATCTGAGTATTTTCCACGCGAAATATTACATTAAAAGAGCCCTTTCAAACCCTACCTCAAATGTCTAATTGGCTGATTTGAATTGAACCAATCCATAGGTGTTGTCGTTGTGGTACTGATAAGACACCATGCTCGAGGCTGTCAGGTTTCTCTGTGACTTCTTCCCATCTGACTGAAGATAAGGCAGATGGCCGGAGACACATTCCTTTCACATCCCAAATAAGATACTTCAAAGAGGATAGAAGAAAGCAAAGGAAGTACATTGAAGAAGACCCATAGCTCATTCCCCCCCTTTCCAAGCACAAACCTCCCCCCCAATAGAATGGCAGAACCTGAAAATGAAGGTATAAGAAATACATTGAGGGTCTCACATGCCACCCCGCTTAAAAGAGAGAGAGAGATCCACCTGGAGAAAACAACAGGGAGAGAAAATGAAACATAGCACTTAGTCAGGTTTATCAGGGTAACCAGGATGAAAACATTTGAGCAGTCTAGGGGGCCTCATATGTTTCTTGTTTACCCACTCATTCTCAGCTGCTGGGAGATCCTTCCATGCCACTAAGTATTGGGTGGCCCCATGGTGCTTTCTGGAATCTAAGATTTCCCTGATTTCAAAATGTTGTTCACCTTGCACCAGGATAGGCTGTGGTGGAGGGGCTACTGCTGGCCTTAGAGGCAAACTCATCTTGGGCTTTAGCAAGCTACAGTAGAATACCAATGTATTTGTCTTAATGTTTTGGAGAGTTCAACTTCTACTGTGACTAGGTTAATGATGCGTTTAATAGGGAAGGGTCCCACAAATTTTGGTCCTAACTTCTTGGAGGGCTGCAAGAACCTCCAAGGTATACCCTATCCCCCACCCTAAAAGGTTTGGGTTACACCCTTTTTTATCTGCCTGGGCTTTATAGGCTTCTCTAGCTTTATCTAAGGCTTTTCTGACAACTGGTCATTGCAATTGTGTGATCCATTCCTTAAGGGAAGGGATGGTAGGTTCATTGACAGGTAATTCAGGCATTGGATTGAAGCTCTGTCCAGTAGCCACTTGGAAAGGTGTGTAATAGACAGTTGCTGCCTGTCAACAATCTTCAGACAAAGGTAAAGGTTCCCCTGCACATCCATGCTAGTCGTTTCCAACTCTAGGGGCCGGTGCTCATCTCCGGTTCAAAGCCGAAGAGCCAGCGTTTGGCCGATGACGTCTCCGTGGTCATGTGGTTGGCATGACTAGACGCCAAAGGCACACAGAACCTTCAGTAGGAGAACCTATACCATCTCAGACAGGTGATTGTCTAGTCTCTTCTTAAAAATCTCCAGTGATGGAGTGCCCACAATATCTGGGGGTAAGCTCTTCCACTGGTTGATTGCCCTCACTGTCAGGAAGTTTCTCCTTAATTCCAGGTTGCTTCTCTCCTTGATCAACTTCCAACCATTGTTTCTCGTCCTTCCCTCTGGTGCTCTGGTGAATAACCTGACCCCCTCTGCCTTGTGGCAGCCCCCCAGATACTGGAACACTGCTATCATGTCTCCCCTATTTCTTCTTTTCTTTAGACTAGCCCATGGATCGGCAACCCATGGCTCTGGAGCCACAGGCAGCTCTTTCAGTCTTCTCCTGGGGCTCCCAGTTTCCAGAGAGACAGGCACTTGTCCTTCTCTCTCTCTCTCTGTAAAACTCATGCTGTCCTCTGAGAAGCTGACAAGCTTATTGGGCTGGGCTCCTGCCTTTGCTGTGTCTCCACAGGAAGCAGGAAACAGGAAGCAGCAAAAAGCAGCAGCTCTCAAGGACAGGAGACCCAGACCAATAAGAATTGTGTCAGCTTGTCCAGAACAGCGTGAAGCCAGCTTGCCAGGTGAGCAAATCGGGGAGACAGAGGGGGAGGGAGAGAGAAGGGAAGCACAAGTGCCTCTCTTTGACTCTGTCTGTCTCTGACTAACACACACACACAACACACAAACACACTGAGTGGGGGAAGAGGACTGGCAGACCAAGGGCAGAAAGAGAGGGAGGGAGAGACAGAGGGAGAAAGGAAGGGAGAGAGAAAATATGAATATATGTGGTTGTCCTTACTGGACTTTTAGTAAAGAACGTTTAATGAAATATTTCAATGCTTTTTTTAATTAAGAGGTGAGGTATGGGGATAATTATGCTGTATTTAAAGATGGTAAATAAGCTACTAAAATTGTTTTTACCTGTTGGGATGAAGGAAAGGTTTTTTTCCCCCTCTTTCTCCTGTCCTTTTCTCCCCCACCCCCACCCCACAATTTTTTTCTTTTCTATTTTTCTGTTTGTAGTTTTTATAGTTTGCACCGGCCTTTTATTTCATAAATATGAGGACTCAAATAGACATTTAAGTATTTTATTTGAAAGTAACCTTCGACCCAGCGTCTTTCTTTCTGAGTTCAAAATACTTTTGTTGCATGCAGATATAAAAAATTGTTTTCTTTGTAGCAGTTCATTGATTTCATAAATGCAGCACACTATAGTTTTTTTATACATAACATAAAGGTAAAAAACAATATATGCAGTGTTATCTTCATTTCAGATGTCAAAAGGGCTTTGCGGCTCCCAGTGTTTTCTTTTTGGTGGGAAACGGGTCCAAGTGGCTCTTTGAGTGTTTTAGGTTGCCAACCCCTGGACTAGCCAAACCCAAGTCCTGCAGCCATTCTTCGTAGGTTTTAGTCTGAAGGCCTTTGATCATCTTAGTAGCTCTTCTCTGAATTTTTTCCAAACTTCAACATCTTTTTTTGATATGGTGACCAAAATTGACAGTATTCCCAGGTGTAGTCTTACTAGGGTTTTATAAAGTGGTACTAATACTTCGTGTGATCTTGATTATATGCTTCTGTTTAGACAACCCAGGATTGTATTAGCTTCTTTGGTGGCTGCTGCACACTGCTGGCTGATAGTCAAGTGATCGTCCAATAGGACTCCAAGGTCCCTCTCACAGTTACTGTTTTTAAACCAGGCCTTGCCCAATCTGTATTTGTACCTTTGGTTTTTCCTGCCTAAATGTAAGACTTTGCTTTTCTTCACATTGAAACTCCTTTTGTTGGATAGGGCCCATTGTTCAAGTTTGTCAAGATCTTTTTGGATCCTGAGTTTGTTTTCTGGCATGTTGGCTACTCCTGTCAGTTTGGTGAAATCTGCAAATTTGATGAGTTCCCTTCTATTCTCTCATCTAAGTCATTTATGAAGATATTGAAGAGTACTGGGCCTAAGACAGAACCTTGTGGTACCCCACTGCTTACTTCTCTCCATGTGGATGTAGTACCATTGAGGTCCACTCATTGAGTACGGTTTGTTAGCCAGCTACAGATCCATCTGGTGGTGATGTTGTCTATTCCACCTTTTCCTAGTTTATGCAGGAGTAGATTGTGGTCTACAATGCCTTACTGAAATCTAAGTATACTACGTCCAATGTGTTTCGCTGTCTACTTTATTGAAGAATGAGATGAGATTGGTTTGGCATGATCTGTTTTTAACAAACTCGTGCTGGCTACTAGTTATAACTTTGTTTGCTTCTAGTTGTTTGCAGATCTGTTTTTTATTATCTTTTCTAGGATCTTTCCAGGTTTTGATGTTAAACTGATCGGTCTATAGTTTCTTGGGTCCGTTTTTCCCCCTTTCTTGAAGATGGGGACATCAGACCTTTTTTTAAAAAAATTGTCCTTGATTTCTGTTGCAAGTCTCTGTTCGTTCTGAGCCTTTGCTTTCCTGACTTCATCTTTGCATGTTCTGGCTGTCTGCTGATAATCTCCAGCTATGTGCCCCTTGTCATGGTTCCGACAAATGCAGTACTTCAAAAAACTTCAAGGCATTGTTTACCTTAAAGAATCTTTTAATATAGTTGCATAGCTTTGGCACATACATATTGGAAGCCAAGATCTGAATTCTCCTCTCCTGAACACATATCAAGCACAATTCCCTCCCTTAATTAAACATCATAAATCACATTCTCCAATTAATTTAAAATGCAAACTTTCCCTCCTGTTTAACAACCTGCCAAATTCTTATCTCTTATTACAAACAGTCTTGAGATACATTCTCCCTACTCCCCCCAGCGTCCAATAATTCTAACTCTAAAAGTAATATACGAGTTAAAGGAAGGCTACATCTCCCTATGTTGTCAAGCAAGAACATCCGATGTTAGCAGCACTGACATCCCTCTTTCCATTTTTTGTATTTGTCCTTTTTGTCTTTTAGTTTGTTAGAGAGATCTTTGTGCAGCCATGCTGGTTTCTTCTTGAATTTCTTGTTTTTCGGTGATATTGTGCTGGTCTCAGCTTTTATGACCAGATTTTTCAGGGTTTCCCATGCTTCCTGGGTGGTTTTCCCCTTCAGGAGTTTTATCCATGGGATTTTTCCTAGGTTCTGAGTTTGTTAGTCGGCTCTTTTGAAGTTTAGAACATTGGTTGGATTGTTTTCTATTGCTAGTGTTTGCATTATATTAAATTACAGTATGATGTGGTCACTTTCACCCATGATTCTGGTAATTTCGATTCCCTCCATCACTTCTTCTCTGTTTGTAAGGATTAAGTCCACTATAGCTTTGAATAATTCCCTCTTCCACCTTTCGGGTGACAAAGTTGTCGGCTAGGTTGGTTAGGAATCTGTTTGATCTCCCGCTCACTGCAGTTTGTCTCCCAGTTGATATCTGGATAGTTGAAGTCTCCCATTACTACTGTGGTATGCTTTCTACATGCATTTGTTAACTAGTTGGCAAAGAGTTCATCTATTTTTTTCTGATTGGTTGGGTGGCCCGTAATATATACCTATGTCAATGTAACTTTTTGTTCTTTTATATTGACCCATATACATTCTGGAGAGATTCTATCTTTGATCATGTGCATTTCTGCAGATATGTAGTGTTCTCTTACATATAGTGCAACTCGCCCTCTTTTTGTAGACCTGTTTCTTTTGAACAATTTGTATCTGTCAGTCCATTCCACTCATGGATTTGGCCCAAGTTTCTGTAATGCCAACTATGTCATACCTCCCCTTGTGTACTATTGCTTCTAGTTCACCCTGTTTGTTCCTCAAGCTTTGAATGGTTGTATATAAGCATTTAAGACTTTTATGCCTATCCACAGGAGTGTTTCCTGTATCTCCTGGTTGTTGTTTGAGTTTTTGTTTTTTTCATCACTGCCTATCTCATTGTTTGATTTGTTTTCTTGGAATTTGTGATTGGTTTGGGGTTCTAAAGATTCTAGAGATTGGTCACCCTCCCCCCTTAGTTTTAGTTTAAAGCCCTCTTGATGAGTTGGGCCAGTTTTTCCAAGTACATTTTTGTGTTTTCGTGAGGTGGAGCCCATCCCTTGCCAAGAGTCCTTTGTGTATGAAATGCAGTCCATGATACAGGAAACCAAAGAAAAAGTAGCTATGACAGCATTTCTGTGTAGATTCTCAATCAACTAGGCCTCGTAGGTGCTTTTTCAAAAAGCATCTGGATTGTTTTTTTCCTTGAGGAAGAAGAATAAAATGTTTTGCTTCTCATCCAAGAAGCTTCATCAGTTTTTATCACAACTGAAAAAGCACCTTTGAGATAGCTATGATAGCCTGAATAAAAATATTTGGGAATTAAGATTAGATATCTATTGTCATTTAACATTTGAAAACATGGATATTTTTCAACATAAAAACTCTAGTATGAGAAATATAACTGTTACAAAGCAGAAGGGGTAATTTCAATGGCAGAAGATGAAACCAAGTGCTAGTTAACCAACTAGGCTACAGTGTCATGTTACACAAAATAGATGTAAACATTAGACAAAATGTATGATTTTTTGTATATTTCTTTATAAACATGTAAATAAATGTTGTATGCCATTTATTCAACAGGCTGTTCTTTATTCTGTTTTTTATATTAAATGAAATAAAATAAATATTAAATTGCTTACTTTTTAAATGTATAACAGAGAAACATTGTGATTTCTTGGGGGGAAAAAAGAAAGGTTTCCAAAGTCCAACTTTTTTCTTTTTTATTCATTAATTAGCTGCATGGGTTTTAATAGTTCACAACTGTGATACAAGCATCAAAACTAAAAAATATTTTAAAAGGCTAAAATTTGAATTTTTAAAAATCTAGCTGATCCATAGACATTATCTGGAGCATGCACACAGTGGCACTTGTAATCAGTGTTGCCTACTGAGCAAACAATATGTTCCACAAAATTATTTATTATTCAACAGTTTGCACGAAGGAAATGGTTGAAAAATTCTAATAATTATTTATCACCATACATTTTAACACATGAACACTTGCAGAACAAGTAAAGCATGCTGTAACTGAGGAAATATGTCACTTCAAAATATTAGAAAGAATCTGATTTGTTTGAAAACATACACTGTATTAAGGGGCAGCACTTTAGCCCTGTATTATGGAAATCCACAACTATCAGTAGTTCATTGTTTTAATTGTGAAGGAAATATAGTAATTTCATGTATTCTAAGACAATCCTCTGATCTTGAAAACAGAAAGGAATTTAAAAATGTATTGATTGTATACTATAAATTAGGACTGTGTTTCTAGGATTATATACTCTTTAAAAACCTAAAGGTTCATTTACTTATAGAAATTCTGTTCAGCCTCTGCCTCAAGATTTTACCCAATACTGCAAACATACTGCAAACATACTGAAGACTGATCATAATTGTAATTATATTCTTAATAAAGTTGATTCTGAAGATTCAGAATTCATTAACCAAGTAATTAATATAATAATAATAGAATAGAATATATGTGGCATAAGATTGAAATGTAAAGTCCTTGGTGTTCTCTGAGCTTGGTTGTTTGCCTGTAGACAAGAGTAGATTTCCCCACTCCATTTACATTCCTCACACTCACTAGCATTAACAATGTTACCTAGATGGGTAATGAAATGTCTGCAAACCAGCAACCAAGCTAAGAGCATACCAAGAACTCCATAACAATAATAATATATTTACAACTATTTTTAAACTGAGGTGGTTCCATTACCACATATTTTTCTCAGTAACAATATGATAGTATTGAAATTGTCTTCTTCCATTTTTATTTTCCAACTTCCCAGACTAACTATAGCCTTGAAATTTCTTGGTGGTCTACCATTCAAATATTAACAAGATCATTTTTCAAGATTGGCTAATTGCTGCTACCTTCTCAACTTTAAAAAATGATGATTTTTTCCTAATGTTTTCTATTATAGTCTCAAAAATGTTTTGAACATCAAAATGTTATTATGCATCTATTTATAAATGGCAAAATATTGTTTTTGGAGTGATATTTCTATTAATTATTACTTCGTCAATATATGAGTATTCATAATTAGAGTTAAATAAGGAGTCATGGGATAAGAGAATATTAGGTTAAGTTAATAACTGCTTAAAAAGAAATAAATGGAGAGTTGTGAGAAGGAGGGACTCTCCCAAAATCTATTTTTTGGGATTTTGCTTTTGAAGCTAAAGGGCGTGTGTTTACCAATTTTCCCTCATTGCCACAAATACTTCAACAAATGAGAATGGGCCCCACTGAACATTTTCTCCATTTCATTTCCACTTTAAAATGAATTGTATGGTAAAAATAAGTAAGGTAGCATCACACAAATTCTGTAAAATTGCAATTTATTCCCCACCCAAGAATTAAAGGATATTCCTTCAATAGCAAATTAACAAAATTATGTTCACTTGAGGAAAAAGGTAAAACAATCATACCACCAGATTACACCAATGAAAAACTAGAAGTCTTGTTTAATTGGATAGTGCAAGTTAACAGCATGTTGCTGGCATTGACAACACTTTCATTTGTTTAGAAAAGGTTTACATCAGTTTGCAGCAAGAAAAACTTTGGAGAGATGCTGTCCAAAAGTGGCCCGCACATATTTACAAACCCCAGGGAGCACAGAAAAACAAGATATTATTCAAAATAAAACAAACAGAATTTAAGAAAATATAAGTTTCCTATTTCCACCCCACAGGAGTTACAACTGCTGACTGAACGTTGTTTTCAGGTCTTCAGAGTTCATCCTTTTCCCGCAATAAGGTGTACCTATGTCCACTAGGTGCTAGCTTCTGAAATGAACTCTCTGGTGGGCTGCTTACTATGTCCTGGAGTGGCTGAAAAGAATAAAACAATCTTCTAGAACAAGCGATAAACATTAAAGATAAAAGATTCAGACACAGTACCAATTAATTGTGGTACCAAAATAATAATGTTGCTAAGTGTAAGCCAGTCCAACAAATTCTTGTCTTACGCAAGTCACCTTCTCTGATGCTTCCTGCAACATATAATACTCAGGCTAGCAGGGTGCTGAAAGAGTTTCAGAGAAGGTATGTGAATCCCATTTAAACACAAAAGGACCTCATCTTTACAAAAGCCCTTTTCTGTAATTTCAAGGTAGTCTTAAAAAAACTTCCTGAATTTGTTCTGAAACAAGTCTACTACCACGCCTGTTTTGAACAGAGAACCATTTGATCATGAAACATTCAAACTTATAGACTCAGTTCTGAGTAGGTACAACAGAAAACATAAAAAGGGGTTAAATCCAGGGAGGACATATGATTAAACATTTAGTTTCATATTTTGGTTCCTTTAACTCCTGCCATGCTTTATATCTCAGCTTGAAACAAGTTAATTAAAAGAGTTTTGAAGAAGAAATAAATTATGTATAACAAATAAAGAAAAAAGGAGATATTTCTGAATAGTGTTCAATGTATGAATGTGACTATTAGAGGACCAAGCAATTTGGAAGATCTCAAATACCAACTGACTGAAGTGTATCTATTATTCTATATTCTATTCTGTGTCAGGAAACAACTGTAATCACTGATGTGAGCCTCCAACAGCCCTGACAATAATGTCATATGGAACCACTTTATGGGAATCAATGTATGCTGCCTGCATCCAATGTAACCTCTGATCAAAACAGGCAAGAACACAAAAGATATTTCTGCTGCTGAAATATCTGCCTAAGCATCATACACATGTCCTTGCAGTTAACAACAGCATCATTACACAAATCAAATCACTGATTAAAAGAGAGAGCCAGAATATCCAAACCAGAAAAGCAGAGGGATTCAGAACTATTGATTCCATGTACTATCCTCCATTTATAGTTTGAGGTGAGCAGATATTCAGCACAGTAAAGAATGCCAGCTTCCATTAATTGCATGAATTGCTTGTTCCCAAATACAGAATCCTCTAAAGCAAGGTGTCAAGATGGTTAGAAGCAGAAAAGGAGCAAAAGAGTAAAGGAATTACTTATAGCAAAAAACCTCTTTGGTTTGTTATATGTTTATTATCTGAATTAAAACCTTACATTTCTACCCAAAGGGCATTCCAGGTTACCCTCTATTTTTAGAATTACAGAGCTGCTAAGCTTGACTTAGCTCAGGTAAAGCTCTGACAAATAAGCTCTCTGACAAATCAAGTCTCGTGTTTGCTGGCACTCAGAGTTGCTAATTGGACATTTTGTGGTGATTGTTATGACTATGAGAATAGGTTACCTGAGACGCTGTATCAATTGGGTTCCAAAGATTCCTTAGATTCATATGGAAGAAAAGCAAGTAGAATAAGGCTATTTGGAAGACTGATCCTGATGTCTTAAAACACTGTTACTAGCTTTTAATTGACTAGATATTGATTGCCAGGAAACATTTTTGTTCTGCAAGCATTGAAAGAACTTTTTTTCCATTTTAAAGCTCTGACAAGCAATGAGAAGCAATAAAATAGAAAGTTAGTTGTTTTAAAACCTAAGTGGAGAGAGAGCTAGAACTACAGCTTTGAAGAGAGATATTTTGTTCTAGGCAAAAAAGTGTGAAGATCTAATAGGAATCAACAGATACATGTATTTAAAAATATGTTAGATGCATGTATTGTATGAGTTCAAAATGATATAAATATATTTCCTTCTCCAATTTTTCTCTACATCAATGATAAAAACTGATTGGGTCAAAATCATACGGTGAATTATACCATTAAGTATGGACTTGGATTTGCTCCACCACCATCACTACAACCCTGAAGGTTTCAAAATAATAGCAATTTTTTCTGTTAAAAAAGTCAAGAAAAAAGAGGAAAGGAGGATTGTGATTGGAAGTATTATTGGAAGAATCTGCTAAATGAAAGTTAAATCTTATCAGGAATCGAAGTGGCATTGGAATATACCAAGAATTATTTCAAATCTTGCTGAAAAAAAAGCAAGCAAGTAATTATTTGCCTTTAATTATTGTAGGCTGTGCGATGCTTTAGACTTGAAGCCTAAAAAGTTTAGAATACTTGAAGTTCTTCATGTAGCATCTGTCAACAATTCTTTAAAGAAGTGGTTTCCCTGTAAAGTGACATTGAGGGAATATATGCTTGCTTTAGAAAACTGATGTCAAGTTCTACAGGTATGCTGACCCATATTCGAAATCACTACAGGATGTACTAACATTTATTTCCTGAGCTGCCTAATCCTATCCTGCTCTATTTTTGAAATTTATGCTGCTTTCATGGGAGAAATTCCAATGTTCTCTTAATGTAGATGTATTGGAATACTTTATTTCTTACCTGACCAGGTGCTACATCTGTTGGATCTGGACCATGATGAAACTCTCTGTGCAATTTCCCAGAGTGTAAATCTAGTACAAATTGCTTGAGTTTACCAGGAACACTGCAATGATATATCACATTTTAAGTAATATTAAACACTGCACTTTAGATAGCATAAGATCCAACTCAAAAAGTGCCATATAATAAAGATTAGATATAAAAATCATCAAATCATTTCAATCACTAGTCAACCCCATGATCAGCATAAGAGCTATAGTAGCCAGTACATACATAATGAAGCCTAGAGTAGGCTCATTTAGAATAGAATAGAATAGAATAGAATAGAATAGAATAGAATAGAATAGAATAGAATAGAATAGAATAGAATAGAATAGAATAGAATAGAATAGAATAGAATAGAATAGAATAGAATAGTGGTTTATTTGCTCAGACATTGCACGTTTGTGTGATCACAGTCCTGGGAGCAGACAAAGCCAGGCTCAGCCGTGTGAACATGCAGTGAGCCAGCCGCTGCTCTGCTCTGGCCGCAGGGGGGCAGGGAGGGGCAGGTGGGGGCTGCCCTCGGACACAAGGGCACCTTCTCCAGGTGGGCAGGTGGGGGCAGCCCTCGGGCACCTTCTCCAAGCAGGAAACCCCGGCTCTGCTGAGCGGGCAGAAGCCGGGCAGTCAGGCCGGCCACTCATGGTTGGGCTGGTTGCCTTGTTCTGCTCGGCGTCTCTCGCCCTCTGACCCTCTGTGCACGGTCCCAGCCTGGCCTGGAGCAGCTCCTGGGGAAGCCCCTTTCTTGGGGGCTGTTTCCCTTACACCAGCCCTCAGGGGAGAATTTGCTGTGAGGCTGGGCAGCTCCTCCCAGTCCATTGCCCTTCCATTGGTGCCCTGGGCTGGGCCGGGGTACGCTTGCCCCTCTGGGGTGCGGCTGGGGGGTAGAGATTCCTCCGCAGGGGGGGAACAGGGTCCCAGAGGAGTCAAAAGGGGTCTCTCCTGTCCCGGAGAGGGTTCTGGTTCAGGGGAGGGGGGCAGGTGGGGCGGCTGGGGCCGTGAGGCAGGCTCGGGAGGGGTGCCATTCAAAGCCCAGGAGAGGGCTGTGAGGGGCAGGCTGTGAGGGGCGCAGTGTGGTGGCAGTGGCACTACCTCTGCTTCGTGCTGAGCAGGCAGAATGCCAGTGGTGGGTGAGGCTGGGTGGGGGACGGTGCTGGGCTTGGGGGCGATGGGGGGAGCCGCTGAAGCCTGGAATCTGGCCGGGAGGTTCGGCCCTGGGGGGCTGCTGCGAGCTTGACCCTGCCGCCTCTGGCTCCGTAAGCGGATTCCATGAGACTGCGCTGGTAGCGGAGGAAAGGGCGCTGCGGCACTCCTGAGCCCGGGTCTCCCGAGGCAGAGGAGGAGTGCCGCCACTCTCTGGCCTGGAGGAAGGCCCTGGGTGGCTGCTGCGAGCTTGACCCTGCCGCCTCTGGCTCCGTCTCACTGGCCCAGCTGCGAGGACTCATCCCGGCCAGGGCCCTCGCTTGCTCCCTCTGCCAAGGGAGAGAAGAGGAACACTCAGCGCCAGGAAGACCCCAGTGTTGCCGGGCAGGCCTCAGTTCAACAGGTGGAGAAGAGTCACTTGCTGGACTTCAGCCTGCCAAACCTCCTTCAGCCCAGCGGATGGGACTCCCGCGGTCCCTTTCGCATCCCTCCCTACTTGTCCCCAGAGGGGGGAGGGGCCCTGTGGCCAGGGAGGGGCGCTCACCCCGAATAGAATAGAATAGAACAGAACAGAGTTGGAAGGGACCTTGGAGGTCTTCTAGTCCAGCCCCCTGCTCATGCAGAAGGACCTATACCATCTCAGACAAGTGACTGTCCAGTCTCTTCTTAAAAACCTCCAGTGATGGGAGCACCCATGATTCTGAAGTCAAGCTGTTCCACTCGTTAATTGTCCTCATTGTTAGGAAGTTTCTTCTTAATTCCAGGTTTCTTCTCTCTTTGATCAGTTTCCAACCATTGTTTCTTTAAACATTGTCAGGGAAATTAAGTCTCCATTCTTTATATCTCAATATGGCTTTTAATTTTAAAAAATATTTAAAAGCAGGCAAATAGAGGGAATTGAGTACTTCTGCTGGAAGGCTATTCCATAGCTTAAGCAAAGGAGCAAGCAAGTCTTTACACTAAATTCAAAAGATTAGCTCAAAGTCTAAACAAAAAATATGAATCTTTCTTAATTCATATTAACTATATTTCACATATTCAAGATATATTTAGGATTAATAATGCAGGATCAGGAACTGAATTATAACTGGGAGACAAATTATACTATCTCTTTTTTATGTCTGTGACTGCCTGAAAGCATGGCAGCATTTTGCCTCTTTATTAATTCCTAGAGAGCTTAGCTGCCCAATAATTTCATTGCTTGCTACCTTCAACTCCCTGCTCACCACAATATTGCAGAGAACATTAAGTGCCAAATGCAGAGTTTATAAAGTACAAATGGCTATCTGTAAGTTATATTGATAAAAATGTTTCTGAAAGCTCTCCTGCTTAAGTAATTGCAAGAACAGAAATGAATGTTAAAAGGACATCAATTTAATTTCTTCTGAGATAATCTATTTTATCCATACACTAAAGACTATGTGAAGATAGAATTGTAACTGCCAGAATTTCAAGAATAAAAAACTCAACTAGTAAGTATAAAGAAACAGAAATTAACCAAAACAAATTATCAAATCAATCCACAAACACCTTTTTAGTGTGTGCAAGCCTTCCTGCTTCAGTGTAACCTCTTATTTAAAAAAGAATTTTAAATAAGAAACGGCATACTCAAATTTCAGCACCAATCTCCAGAATTATCTTTGATTTTAAAAAATTCTTCTGTGAAGCTTTGAAGCCAGTCTTGCAAAATAAATATGGTAGCTCCTTCTAGTTACTGCTTTGTTTAGAAATCTGCTCAGAAAAATAACTATGAAGATGTGATGGCATATGAGAGACTAAAGGTGGGGAATTGGGAGTAGTTGGAAGCAGCTTAAAATGATTCTCCTCTGTAAAGTCAAGTTTTGTGACTGAGAACAATGGTGGACTGATATGTTCATTTGCAGATGAATGTAGAATTGTTTCCCATAATTAATGTACAGTACAAGTAAATCCAAGACTTACGAATGGTCTTTAAAATTACACCAGGCCTGAAGCAGTCTTTATGGACTGTAAAATGCTTCTGGCCTTCAAAACATATCACATGTTGTGGCTGCATTGTCTATAACATCAAACCTTCCACTACTACTTCTGTTAACAGTAATACCGATTTATGTTTTTAATACAGAATTTTTAAAATAATATTTTATGACTTATTTTACACATTTTGTGAGATGGGTGACTATGTACATATAATGAAACAATCTTCAACCTATCTGAAATATATGACGTAGAACAGGGGTGTCAAACTCAATTTCATTGAGGGCCACATCACCATTGTAGTTGCCCTCGAGGGGCTGAGTGGGTGTGGCCTACTGGACGGTATGGCCTACTGGCTGGGTGTGGCCAGGTTGACATCACTCATTTCAGGGGTGCCTGGGCAGGACAGGGACAGATCTGAGGGTCTCTGGAGGAAGATGGGACCGGGGCGAGCGCCGGGACATGGTCCCTCCCACCCTCCCTCCCTTTCTTCCTCTGTTCCTTCCTCCCTCCCTCCATTCCTTCCCTCTGTTCCTTCCTTCCGCCCTTCCTTGCTCTGTTCCTTCCTTCTTCCCTCCCACCTTCCATTCCTTCCTCCCTGTTCCTTCTTTCCTCCTTCCCTTTTTCTCTCCCTCCCTCCCACTCTCCCTTCCTTCCTCTCTCCATTCCTTCCTTCCTCTCACCCTGTTCCTTTTTCCCTGTTGCTTCTTCCCTCCCTCCCTTTTCCCCTCCCTCCCTCTGTTCCTTCCTTTGCCTTCTCATCTCTTTCCTTCCCCTGTGCTCAGGAAGGGGTGATGGGAGGGGGAGAGATTACCAGCACTAACATGCTGCTGCTGGCCATTCCTATACCATGTGGGCAGGTGGGGGTAGTCCCGTTGAAAGGAATACCTCCTGGGGCTGCGAGGCTGGAGGTGCTGGTGTGTGTGTGTGTGTGTGTGTGGCGCTGATCTACAACCTGGTTGCGTCCATCAAAGCCAGAATGCACTCAGCCTAAGATCCATTGGAACCAACAAGGACCTGCCTCACCACCTCTGCCCCATCCCCCACCCCCGGGTGTGCACACAGGAGATGGCCAGCGCTGGCGTCCTGGGTGAAGTCAGCCTGCGGGACAAGACAGCCAGCAGGACTCCGGACTCTGCTTGTGCATGCATCCAGGGGGCAGGGCTTTGATGGATGCAACCAGGTTGTAGATCAGCACCCGGTCGGCCTGGGCTGGTCAGGGCCGACATGCGGCGGGCTAGTCCTTCGGTCTTTTCAGAGCAGGTCCCCGGGCCGCACAGAACATGTCGGGCCACATCTGGCCCGCAGGTCTTCTGTTTGACATGTCTGACCTAGAAGAAACTTGTAATGGTTACACATTTCTATAAAGTGAGAGGAATGGGGCTCACAAGCAATCTTTTTACCATTGGAGTACATGCACTTAGGAACAGTCTGCCCCATAGGAATTTAATTTGCAGGGTTGGCTTTCTGTAAGCTGTTAAAAATTAAGCTTCTCATAAAGCATTTAAAATATGAATTGATACCATCAATTACAGCACTATTCATGTTAACAATTCTATATTATGTTTTTTTGTTTTTTATTTTAGAATAAAAATTTTATTACTTTGTATTGATGGAAGTTGCTGAGAATCTCCTTTATTGCAGCAGAGATAAATCCAATAAATCAATAAATAATCCCATAAAAGATAGTTTAATGATTACCATCTATGTTTATTTACTTCCTCTCCTTAAAAGTAATAACAGATGGTGTAATGATGAGCTGAATGAGGTTTGTAAGCAATGAACGTAAGTATGCAGTAGTTCTGCCCCATCCCCCGTCACCAAATCCTCCAAAAACATTACCCCAAGGAAATCTTTCTATGAAAAAATGTTCTCTAGACTTAATTTTTATGATACAACTGAATAGAAAAAAGATTTTTACCCTCTCCCTTCCAAAGTATTTTTTTCCTTTTTTCTAACTCTATATGACCGAAGATGAAAGGAAAACATGTACTCACGCCAAATCATTGAAGTCTGAAAAAACATACATATGTCTAAAACTATCAATAGCAATAACAGGACAATCTGCTGGGCTCTTCTGAATGTGGAGCAAAGGATGTCTGAACTTGTCACAATCAGCATGTAAAAAGTTTATGGTACCTTGAAATTTAGAAGCAAATTTTAAGATTTTTAGAGAACGTAATATAAGAACATAAAGATAAATCACCATAATATATGTAAATATCTAGTTTGGGGTAAAAGTATTTTGAATATACAAAAGGTGTTGATAAGACCATTTTGTATTAATATAAATAGGTTAAATGCACTGTTTCAGGAAAAAACAATGTAATTTTAGGAGTATAGATTTATTTACAACTAGATCTTCAGAGAATTTTTAAAAAGTTAGTAGGTTGTAATAGCTGACTTTCCATTAAATGTGCACAAGAATAAGCCTTAATATTTTCAGTGGTAAAAGAGTATTAAGCTGAAATATTATATAATAAGAAAACACAGCATCAATAATTATCGTTCTTGTGGATAAGAGAAAACTAACAATTTTGCCAACTCAGTCTAACACCTAATTCAATTAATTAAAAGATATAATACAATATTCATATACATATACATACATATATATATATATATATATATATATATATATATATATATATATATATATATACATAATTACAGCAAACATCTACCTTTTTCACTTATTAACTGTCGTGCAACTTCCTGTTGGAACCTTTCTAAACTTTCTGTATCATCTTTCATATGAAAGAGTATAAGGAAAGGAAGACCCTCTTCTGTCAATTCCTATATAGAAAGAAAAATATTAATAGACCATCAATTTTCTACTAACTTTTAGTTAATGTACAGGTTTTATCTGTGTACTCATACACTCTTAATGAGGGATGAGTACATAAGGGATAAATCAGAAATTAATACAATACTAATCTCACCAATTTAATCAAAAGTTTTATAATCATTAAAAATTATATAATAAATAAATATAAGGATTGAACAAAAATAATTCTGTATATTTATTGATTAATGTTAACTCCCTCAAGAAAACAGTTATATATGCTAATTGATATAGAAGTAATCCTCAACTTACAACCAGTCATTTTATTTATTTCATTTATTAATATTTTTTTTACCCATCTCGCTGCAAGGTGACTCTGAACAGCTTACAATATCAAAACAAAACCATAAATATATATGTAAATGTATAAAATCACAATAAAAATGCAGTAAAAATGCAGAGATCAGAATGTACTGGGGAGGTGGAGGAGGTGGGAGTTGCTCTTAGTCGATCAGTCAACTCTAGTTTAGTACTCCCCCATTAAGTCCTCAAGCCAACTGACAGAGCCAGGTTTTCAGGCTCATGCAGAAGGTCAGAAGAGTGGGAACCAATCTCACCTCAAGAGAACAAGATCTTCTAAAGGAATAGGGTTGCAGCAGAGAAGGCTCTTCTCCTGGACTCGCTAGACACAATTCCTTGACTAAAAAGATCTGAAGCATGTCTCCTCTGCAAGCACCGATGACATAGTTCCTCAAGTAACCTGGACCCATGCCATGCTGATCTTTATAGGTAACCAACACCTTGAATTGCACGTAGAAGCAAAATGGCAGCTAGTGAAGCTTGCAGAACAGTGTAACATGGAACACTTTAGGAGATGCAAAGATTGTACATGCCACTGCACTCTGCACCAGTTAAAACTTCCAAATGCTTTCAAAGACAGGCCCATGTAGAATGCATTGCAGTAGTCCAAACTGGGGAGATCAGGGCTTGAATGACTGAGCACAGGATTCCTGATCCAAGAAAAGCCACAACCATCACACAACCCAAAGTTGTGCAAAAGCTCCCCTAGCTGTGACTGCCCTCTGCTCTTCAAGCTGGAATTACAAGTCCAGGAGAACCACCAAGTTGCAGACTAGGTCTGTTTGAGATGCAATTCTATCCAGAATTGGTTTAAAATCCTGGATATTGAAGCTTGGTGCACCGAAAGCCATTTGGTCTCGCCAGGGTTTAGTCAAAGTCTGTTGTCCCCCATCCATGCCCAAAAGCCTCTTACGCACTGTAAAATGGCAGCAACAGTATTATTTGGGTATAATAGGGGTAGAGATATAAAGTTGAGTATCATTCGCATACTGATGATCCCTTAAACCATGATGACAGATGATCTCACCCAGAGGCTTCATGTAGATGTTAAAATGTTTAAAAGGAGTGGAGAGAATAGACCTGTGATATGCCACAGAAGAGTGTCCATGGGCTGGCTCTCTCACTTTCTATCAATACTGATTTGGACCAGCCTTGGAGAAAGAAGACGAACCAATGCAAGATTATGCCACCCAGCCACAGATCCCATAGCTGGCCCAAAACGATACCATGGTCAGTGGTATTGAAGGCTGCTGAGAGGTCAAGAAAAGCAAGGATAGTTGTACTACCCCAATCCTGATCTTGCCAGAGATCATCCACAAGAGTGAGTATTTCTATCTCATAACCGGGCCAGAATACTGAATACTGACTGAAAGGGATTTAAATAATCCACTTCATCTAGAACCCACTGAAGCTGCCAAACAACTACCTTTTCTACCATTTTCTCTAAAAAAAAGGAAGATGGGAAATTGGGCAGGTGGGATCAAGTGATAGGTGTTTGAGGAGGGGGTGAATTAGGAACCACTCTTTGAAGTTATGGTGGCTATGGAATGGGTGCTTTATGGCTTGTAAGGCACCCTGGCCATCACTAATGGTCACACACACACTCCACAGTCATGTGAATGTATGTTGGGCAGGTCAGCTTTATGACTGGCCACAGCGTTCTGCAGTCACAAGACTGTGATTTGTGATTGTTCTTTCCAGTTTCCAACATGAATGCCCATTTAAATTAATGGGTTCCTTTAATGACCACTACAAAACAAAAGCATGACTGAATTCCCATTCCCAATTACAGTTGTTACGTTGAGGATTACCTGTACATATAGATTTTGCAAAATGCTTAGGCAATAGGAATACCACTCTACCTACTCATAAATCCCTTCTCAAATGAAAAAAAAATTTCAAATTGGTCTCTCAATTTGAAATAGTTTTTACTTACAGAATATCTAATTCAGTGAGAACTTGAAGTTATGACATTCCTGAAAAAAATAACTTTACAACCAATTCACGAATTCTGTAATCACCATCACAATCAGTGTAAGTTGACCTCTCTGATCTCTCTACTTTGCAACGGGGGGGGGGGGGGAATTGTTTACACAAATTGCTTGTTTTTTTCCCCTCCCCCTCTCACAGAAATGAAAGATTGGAGTAACAAAGAGAAATATAGAATATCAGATACAAAAGATGTTTTTGATGTCTAAAATTCCAAAAGGTACTAAAAAAATAATCATAACTGGTTGGTATCTTATACATTATAAAAAGCAAATGAAGAGTATATAGTTTTCTGCATTTTATTCATCATTTACATTGCTGCTCAAACATGTCCAGAGCAGCCTTTCTATCTGTAACAAGCATTCACGCTGGACTTCCAGATATAATAGACATCATCATAGACATCATCATCATATTGCTCAATATTTTTATTTACCTGCTTCTGAGAAGAAATTTTTATTAGTTGACAACTTAGGCACGAAAGGATTTATTTATTTTATTTAATTTAATCCCATTTATATCCCGCCCTTCTCTGAAGACTCAGGGCGGCTTACAATTTAAGCACAAACCAATGTGCTTAGCAGTAGCCTTCATTCTATGTATATGCCTGCTTATTAGGGCTTTCGCCCCCCCCCCCAAGCGGCATTATTACAAAGTCAGCTTATTGCCCCCAACAATCTGGGTCCTCATTTTACCTACCTCGGAAGGATGGAAGGCTGAGTCAACCTTGAGCCTGGTGGGATGCGAACCTGCACTAATTGCAGGCAGCTGGTGTTACTTAAGGAGGCATTAGCCCACTGCTCCACCAAGGATATTCTGGAAATGCATAAATACTCTATATATGTGTGTATAAACTTAGGATTTTAAGTTCCAAAATACACAGAAAATGGGTTTGAATTATCCATGGATGGGCCTATCTGTGGGTAAATGAGGTAATGCATTTTTATAGTACCACTATATACTCACAGATAAGCTAAATTAAAATTTCTTGAAAAATATGCCACCAATGGTTAAGCCAACTGTGAAAATTTAAAATCTAATCTGTTCTGGTAAACTACATTTATTGATACAAAGTATGAAAATAAATGAAGTCAATCAGAACATAATGAAAATATATACAGAATGTTTGAGAATTAATTTATCTGTGGGTGGCACATTTTTTATAGTACTTTGGTTAAAAATTCTAGGGTTGGCTTATCCTCCAATGGCTTTATAAAGTAATGAAAGGCATTTGACACTTAATTTTGGATTAAATCAATTTCATTTGTAACCATTTATCCCTTAAATAAAAGGCCAGAATAACCAGATAGTATTTACCTCTCCATTTTCAAATGTAATTTCACGAACAAGAGGAACACATTTGTCTTGAGTCCATGCATAAGCCAAGTCAAAATTAGTCATAGAACCCAAGTAAACCATATCTGGAGCATTTTCCTGTTAAAACATGATGTTAAAATTAAGCATAAATTAACACAGGAAAAGTAATATATTATTATAATCTCCAAGGGTGAGATGGGCAGTATCTAAATTTTATAAACAAAGTATAACTAAGAGGCCATATCACAAGGCAATAAAGGCATTCTGTTATAAACGTTTGTGACCTGTAGCAGCACATTACAAAATGCTTCACATACTATGGCCAGCAACAGTCAGTAGCAGTAGTTCAGTGGCTTGGAAACTCACAGAATCACTCATAGTTAATACCAACACACTATAACAAGCAGAAGGGTTCACCTTATCATACTATTTAGAAACATGTACATTGAAAATCTTCTTCTTGTTGTTAGTTGCGAAGTTCTGTCCGACCCATCGCGACCCCATGGACAACGTTCCTCCAGGCCTTCCTGTCCTCTACTATCTTCTGGAGTCCATTTAGGCTCACGCCTACTGCTTCAGTGACTCCATCCAGCCACCTCATTCTCTGTCGTCCCCTTCTTCTCTTGCCCTCAAACTTTCCCAGCATTAGGGTCTTCTCCAGTGAGTCCTTCCTTCTCATTAGGTGGCCAAAGTATTTGAGTTTCAACTTCAGGATCTGACCTTCTAAAGAGCAGTCAGGGTTGATCTCCTCTAGGACTGACCGGTTTGATCGCCTTGGAGTCCTCCAAGGGATTCGCAGGAGTCTTCTCCAGCACCATAGTTCAAAGGCCTCAATTCTTTGGCGCTCAGCCTTTCTTATGGTCCAACTTTCACTGCCATACATTGCAACTGGGAAGACCATAGCCTTGACTATACGCACTTTTGTTGGCAGGGTGATGTCTCTGCTTTTTAGTGTGCTGTCTAGATTTGCCATGGCTTTCCTCCCCAGGAGCAAGCGTCTTTTAATTTCTTGGCTGCAGTCCCTGTCTGCGGTGATCTTGGAGCCCAGGAAAATAAAATCTGTCACTACCTCCATTTCTTCCCTATCTATTTGCCAAGAATTGAGAGGGCCAAATGCCATGATCTTAGTTTTCTTAATGTTTACTTTCAACTCAACTTTTGCACTCTCCTTCTTCAAAAATCTAGCCTTCTTTAAAATACATTTTTATAATATTTTATTAATTTTATTAATTTTCCAATTTTACATTTGAGTATTTAAAAAGCAACGTGGTGACTGGGTTAATCAAAAATTCAATAACAAAATCTTTAGTGCAAATCTCAGGTTACAACTTCAGATATTTCTTCTCTTTTTCCCTTGACATTTACTATCTCGTATTCAAACTAGTACATTTGTAATTATATCAGCTCAATAAAAACATCATTATTACATTTATCAATAAATTTTTAGTTTATACGTATCTTAATTACATTCAATCTTCATAAATAATCCATATCCTGTTATTAATTTTTACATAATTTTTGACTTCTCATCAATATTCCAATTTAACCTTTGATATCCATAATTTTCAGACCTTTGGTGATCAAGATTTCCCTTATCTCACTTCATAACAAACAATAATGTCCAAAGTACACATTTTATTTATTTATTTATTCGGTTTATATACCGCCCTATTCCCAAAGGACTCAGGGCGATTTACAAGGCAAAATTTAAAAACAATCCAATATAAAATTAAAATAAATTAAAATAAATTAAATTAAGTCTAGCCACAAAAATAAAATCACAATTTAAAAACATTAAACCCCTCAGTCCAGACCAGATAGCTCAAAGAGCCAGGTTTTTAGGTCCCGGCGAAATGAACGAAGGTCGGGGGCAGTCCGGAGTTCCGTTGGCAGTTGATTCCATAGGGCAGGCGCGCCCACAGAGAACGCCCTCCCCCTGTGGATCGCCCATCGGCAATCCTTGACCGGCGGTACCCTGAGGAGGCCCTCCCTGTGGGAGCACACAGGACGATGGGAAATTGACGCTGGCAGCAGGTGCTCCCTTAGATAATCTGGGCCCATGCCATTTAGGGTTTTATAGGTCATCACCAGCACCTTGAATCTCACCCGGAGGGCAACTGGAAGCCAATGCAGCTCGCGGAGAAGAGGTGTTACATGGGAGTATCGGGAGACTCCCATTACAACTCGCGCGGCTGCATTCTGCATCAGTTGAAGCCTCTGAGTGGTCCTCAGGGGCAGCCCCATGTAGAGAGCATTGCAGTAGTCTAGCCGGGAGGTCACGAGCGCATGGGTGACTGTGTGTAGGGCATCTCGGTCCAGATAGGGCCGTAACTGGTGCACCAGGCGAACCTGGGCAAAAGCTCCCCTGGCCACGCTTCCTATATGATCTTCCAAACTGAGCCGTGAATCCAGGAGGACACCCAAGTTGCGGGCCCTATCAACGGGGGGTAACACCTCACCCCCCATAGTTAAGGATGGAAAAGATTGGTTAGTCTGAGATGCCGGTATACACAGCCACTCAGTCTTGGCAGGATTGAGACGAAGCCTGTTTCTCCCCATCCAAACCCGGACCGCTTCCAGGCAACGGGACATCACGTCGAGGGCATCACTGGGTTGGTTCGGGGTGGAAAGAAAAAGCTGGGTATCATCAGCATACTGATTATACCCCACCCCAAAACCACGAATGAGCTCACCCAGCGGCTTCATATAGATGTTGAACAAGAGGGGAGAGAGGACCGACCCCTGAGGAACTCCACAAACGAGTGGCCTCGGGGCGGACCTCTGCTCTCCCGTCAACAGCGACCGCGAGCGGCCCAGGAGGTAGGAGGAGAACCACTGTAAAACAGTGCCCCCCACTCCCAACCCCCTGAGACGCCGCAGTAGGATACCATGGTCGATGGTATCAAAAGCCGCTGAGAGGTCTAATAGGACTAGGACAGAGGAACAACCCCTGTCCCGAGCCCGGCAGAGATCATTCACCAGCGCAACCAATGCTGTCTCCGTGCTGTACCCGGGCCTGAAGCCCGATTGGTATGGGTCCAGATAATCAGTTTCCTCCAGGAACAGAGGGAGCTGAAGTGCCACCACGCTCTCAACCACCTTCGCAAGAAAGCGAAGGTTGGAGACCGGACGATAGTTGTTCAAAATAGCTGGGTCTAGGGCAGGCGTCTTGAGGAGGGGCCTCACCACCGCCTCCTTCAAGGTGGCAGGGAAGGTACCCTCCCTCAAGGAAGCAGTTATTACTGCCTGGAACCAGCCTCGTGTCTCCTCCCGGGCTGCATATACCAGCCAGGAGGGGCACGGGTCCAATAAACATGTGGCGGAACTCAGTCTCCTCATGATCCTGTCCACCTCATCTGGGGTCACAGGATCGAATTCACCCCAGGTAACATTCTCTAGACCGCTCGATTCCTCCCTGTCAGTCTCTGCCCAGTCAGAATCCAAACCGGCTCGAATCTGAGTGATTTTGTCCATCAGATGATAGCTAAACTCCTTGGCTCGCCCCTGCAAGGGCTCCTCCTTCACCTCCTGATTAAGGAGGGAGCGAGTCACCCTAAACAGGGCGGCCAGGCGATTATCTGCGGATGCGATGAGGGCAGCGAAGTAATTAGAATTCGCTGTCCTCATTGCCGTGAGATAAGACCTTGTAAAGGTTCTTAACCGCAACCGGTCAGACTCAGACCGGCTGGATCTCCAACAGCTCTCTAGACCTCGTCTCCGACGCTTCATCTCCCGGAGCTCCACAGAAAACCATGGAGCCCACCAGGATCTGTGCCAGGTCAGGGGTCGCAAGGGTACAACACGGTCGAGCGCCTCGGTCGCAGCCCTTTCCCAGGCATCCACCAAGGCGTCGGCCGGGCTGTGAGCGAGGGGGATAGGTATAGACCCAAGCACCGTCTGGAACCGTTCCGGATCCATTAGGCGCTTGGGGCGGAACCACCTGGTCGGTTCCGCAGCCCAGCAGCGGGGGGTGGCATAGTGGAAGACCAATCGCAGGAGGTGATGATCGGACCATGACAGGGGGACAATAGTTGGTGAGCCCCCTCCCAGATCATCAAACCACTGCCCAGATAAGAAAACTAGGTTGAGAGTGTGTCCTCCCCCATGAGTCGGACCCTGAATTACTTGGGTCAGGTCCATGGCTGTCATGGAGGCCATGAACTCCCGGGCCAACTCAGACGACCCTCCCAGAGAAGGCAGGTTAAAGTCGCCCAGAACTATAAGTCTGGGAAACTCAACCGTCAACCCTGAGAGGACGTCGAGAAGCTCGGGCAGGGCCGTTGCTACACAGCTGGGCACCAGGTATGTTAGCAACAAGCCCAACTGAGCCCCAGGGCCACACCTCAGGAGGAGGGATGCACTCCCGCCTATCTGTACAATAGTGGTCTCCCACGGACATAAGGTCTCCCGTATAACTACCGCCACCCCACCGCCCCTGCCCTGAGCCCGTGGCCGATGTAACACACAGAAACCTGGAGGGCAAAGCTCAGTCAGAGGGACACCTCCCTCTGAGCCCAACCAGGTTTCTGTAATGCATGCCAGATCCGCATGTTTCTCCTCGATCAAATCACGGACGAGGGGAGCCTTGTTCACAACGGACCGGCATTAAAGTACACCAGCCTGAGCTCAGGGGCCTGATCCCTCTCACCCCCAGATAAATGGGTACCAACTGGAGGGTCAGAGCACACCACCGCTTGAAGACAGCGGGGGCGCGATCCCAGGTGTTGATATGGCCCTCCATGTAATCGCCTGCTGCCGTTCCCAATCGTTGTGGGGATTTGAAACCCCACCCCAATGCCAGGGAAACCAGGAGACCCCAACCCTAACCCCATCTTGCTGGGAACCATTTCAGGCCTGGACTGACGACCGGTTGGTGGGGTACACCCCAATTCCCTCCCAACCCTACCATTCCCCCCCTCCCTAACCCTTTAAAACAGCCGGGTAGAAAACATATTAGGGGCCTCTTAATATATCTCCACCAGAGGCCCCTATCTATGCCCAACCACCTCTCGGGGTCCCAACAATTGGGCCCGTCCTTAAGGGGATTGGAGGAAAAGGCGGCAGGTCGTAACCAGGAGGGAGGTGCCCTCCTGAGGGCATACAGGTCGGCACTGGAGTAGCGCAAACGAGCCATATAATAATAAAAATATCCACATAGGGCAGTTGTTAACAAATGGGTAGTCAGATGGTATTAAAATAATATCAAGATGACATTTATATTGAGTCCGGAAAGTACCTCAGGTCCACCAATCCGGCTCTGCTCTCACCTGAGCCGGAACCAGGCAAAGAAAGCCCAACAGCCCTCTCACTACAGCTGGGCATCCAACCTGGGGTGGACAGAGTACGGGCTACTGGGATAAACCTACCCCAACTGGTCTCTCACACCAGTGGGGTGGTTGATGACCATTTTATCTATTTAAATATAATCTTGTTCTATTTCCTAAAAGTTATTTATTTCCCACCATATTAAGTCATCTACTTAATAATACAATATCCCGGCTTCCGGATGGCAAGGCGATGCGGGAGGCAGCCATTTCTTGGCTGTCAGCCTCGCAGCTCCGTAGAACCGCCGAAAACAGCGCTGATCAGCTGTTCGGCGGCTCGGAAGCCCCCACCTCGGGAGAAGAGGAGGGGGTGAGCGTCCAGGTAGGGGTAGAGCTCTCCGGGGCTGCCAGAACTTATAGTTTTGGCGGCGGAAGGATTGAGCCCCCCCGAAGCCTGGGCATGCTCCGGACTGCGAGGCGCCTCTGCTCCGGGTTTTTTGGAGCAGAACAGGGCGTTCGCAACCATCCCTGTTAGCAAGGAAGAGCTTTTGAGAACGAGGACGCAGGCAGAGCGAAGCAGGAGATTTTGGTGAAGATGATGCTTTGATCTTTAACTCAATGGACTTTGCTGAATCTGCATGTGAAAGTGCGTAGTTAACAATAGAGGGTGAAAATGGCGGCTATATCTTCTAAAGTTCCTGCCCTGAAGCAGCAGTCTTCGGTGAAAACTTCATTGTCCTCTGCATCTGAATCTGTATCAGCTTTTACAGCAAAAGATTTGCAGAATCTGTTGCAAGAGACTATGGAAAAGCAAATGCAGCAATTTGTTGAGATAATGGAGAAAAAGTTGGAGGAGAAGTTTACAGAGAAATTAAAAGAAATGAGAGCAGACATCACATCTGCAATAGAGAGCATGGTTAAAAGTATTGAGATTTTGGATGACAGAGTGGAAGATCTTGCTCAAAATGATATTAGATTGGAAGCCAAAATGACAGAAACTGAAAATGTAATAGAGAAAATGGATTATGATTTGATTTCGACACAGTATTCTCAGATGGAGTTTGCTTTAATAATCAGAGGCCTAATAGAAAATCCTAAGGAAAATTTGGAGAAAATGGTTTCTGAGGCTTTGGAAGGGGTGTTGAAGCGACCAGCAGATGAAATAATGCAAGATATAGATAAAATCTTCCATGTTAATTCGTGGATCGCAAGACAAAGGAAACTACCCAGAGATGTGGTGGTTTATTTTACAAAGAGAATGATTAGAAATAAGTTATCCAGGCCTCCTATAATATTGATTTTGTAATTGCTGAGCAAAAAGTTCTGATTTTAAAAGAGATCCCTGCAAAGATTATAAGGAAAAGGAAGGAATTTGCTTTTTTGACACAAGAATTGAGACGACGTGATATTAAGTTTAGATGGCAAATACCAGTGGGTATGGTGGTGACCTATGAAGGTACAAGGTACTGTTTTACCACGGAGATTCAGGCACGTGATTTCTACAGTAATGTTTTAAAAGCAGTCCCCATACCATCTTTGGAATCTACAAAGAAAAAAGGTGAGAGAGAGTCTCAACGTTCCAGAGAGAACCCGCAAGTTGCTGAAGGGTTAATGCAGGCAGATGTGAAAGATACAGGAGTGGGTCAAATTTCATTATCACTGGAGAAGGCCAGAAATTGGAAGAGGCGTGTTACTTCTGGACGAATGAATCAAGCCTGAAGATTTAGTCACATAACTGTAAGAGACAATAATGTAATAAGGATTATGGGAATTGGAATTGCTAGAAGGACTAAATATTTGGGGATATATTTTTTACCCTTATAAAATAATTATGTAATATTTCGTGTTGCTTTAGTTCTAAGATGATTATGAAAAGTTAATTGGGAAGATTTGTAGTAGTGTTTATTGATATTCTGTAGGTTATGATTTGTTATTTGGATGAAAAATTTTAAGCTTTTAGTTGGATAGAAGAATAGTTTTATAAAATTGATATAAATTGTTTTTTTTTGTGATTGAAGTTAATTTGTAATATTTTTATGGGTAATATTGGAATAGGTCACAGGTCTGCAACCCGCGGCTCCGGAGCCACATGCGGCTCTTTCAGCCGTCTCCTGTGGCTCCCGGTCCTCTGCCATGTGCAGTCCAAAAAAAAAAATGGGACTAAAAAAGTTCAACCAATCAATTCAAATATGCAGGGTAGGTGCATATCTCGCCTTGGCTCCACTCTTCAGTCAAACCCTGTTCTGTGCATGTGCGCATGTACACACATGCGCACACATTTTTTGCGGCTCCCAGTTTTTCCTTTTGTGAGGGAACCGGTTCCGAGTGGCTCTTTCACTGTTTCAGGCTGCTGACCCCTGGAATAGGTAATAGAATATAAGAATATAAGAATGATGTGATTATATAAAAATTTCTTAAGTTTGGAAAGTAATCTATGGTATTTTAAGTTGTATAACACATTAGGATAATGTGAATTTAAAGCTTAGCTGGAATGAGGAATAGTTTTAGACAATTGATATAAATTGGTTTATTTGAGATTGTTTTTATTGGGTATCAGATTGGAAGGTATTATTTTGTATTTGAATAATCATTGATATGATATATATATATGTATGTTTGGAATTTACCTATATGAGTTAAAGTTTGATAGTTTGAATAGTTTAGGATTGTTTGCGTAAGTTAGATTATGATTGTTTGTATTTTTATACCCTGTGTTGTGGTATTAGATTGGAAAGTATTATTTTGTATTTGTATAATTATTGATATGATATATATATATATGCTTGGACTTTTCTTATATGAGTTAAAGTTCGGTAGTTTAAATAGTTTAGGATTGTTTGCATAAGTTAGATTATGATTGTTTGTATTTTTATACCCTGTATTTTGCTCTGGGAAGCGGGGGGGGGGAGGGGAAAGGGAGGGAGGGGTTGGGGAGGGGGAAGAGGGTGGGGGGGAGGGGGTTGGGAGGGGTTTTTTCTTCTTCTTTTTTTGGTTTGTTAAAGATAAAATGTATTGTAAAACTTTTTAATAAAAAAAATAATAATAATACAATATCCCCTTTAATAAATCAAAACCATTATATATATTGCCTGGGTTAATCAAAAAGTCAAACATATTCATGATAATTCATTTTCTTTTCCCTTTTAGATCTAATTTTTCAATATTAAACAAATCAAATCCTTATTTTCAACTAGTTTCCAGTTATTTTAAATCTACCGTAGTTTCCGGCGTATAAGACTACTTTTTAACCCATGAAAATCTTCTCAAAAGTCAGGGGTCGTCTTATACGCTGGGTGCTGAAAATTTAGGGACAGGGCTGGCTAGAAAACCTGGAGTGGATCTTCCATTTAGTCTGCGCAGGGAAAGCAGCACCAATTGGAGAAGCTGCAGTCTGTGATTTTTTACAGGCTGGGGTCTGGGCGTCTTTCCTTCTAAAGTTGTAGAGCAGCTGTAGTATATCCCAACTTCAAAGGCAGGTGGGGAAGGCAGCAGCCACAGCAGCGGCTTAGCTCTAAGGACACATTTGACTCAGGAACTGGGCAGGCTAGCTGGAAAACCTGGAGCGGATCTCCCATTTGGTCTTTTTTTAAAAAAATCCCATTTATATCCTGCCCTTCTCCGAAGACTCAGGGTGGCTTACAATTTAAAGCGCAAATCAATGTGCTTAGCAATAGCCTTCATTCTGTGTATATGCCTGTTTATTAGGGCTTTCACACACCCCCAAGCAGCATTATTACAAAGTCAGCTTATTGCCCCCAACAATCTGGGTCCTTATTTTACCTACCTTGGAAGGATGGAAAGCTGAGTCAACCTTGAGCCTGGTGGGATGCGAACCTGCACTAATTGCAGGCAGCTTGTGTTACTTAAGGCTCTGCGCAGAGAAAGCTTTAGAGTGAATTAGGAAAAGTGAAAAAGTGAATTAGGAAAATAGGGAATGGTTGCTGGAATCAGGGGCTGCCACAAAGAAGAGGGAGTCAAGCTATTCTCCAAAGCACCTGAAAGCAGGACAAGAAGCAATGGATGGAAACTAATCAAGGAGAGAAGCAACCTAGAACTAAGGAGAAACTTCCTGACAGCTAGAACAATTAATCAGTGGAACCACCTGCCTCCAGAAGTGGTGAATGCTCCAACACTGGAAGTTTTTAAGAAAACCACTGGACAGCCATTTGTCTGAAATGGTATCGGGTTTCCTGCCTTAGCAGGGGGTTGGACTAGATGACCTCCAAGGTCCCCTCCAACAACTTCTTCTTCTTCTTCTTCTTCTTCTTCTTCTTCTTCTTCTTCTTCTTCTTCTTCTTCTTCTTCTTCTTCTTCTTCTTATTATTATTATTATTATTATTATTATTATTATTATTATTATTATTATTATTATTATTATTATAGTTTAATCCACTTGCACTGTTTTATGTTTACATGTTTGATGACAAACAGCCTTATGTTTATAAGTGACAGTTTTCCTACTAAGCACCTGCATGTCATAAGCATTTGAATTAAAATTACCATATTAAAATCAAATCTGATGTTTTTTATTTTTTATTTGGTGTGCGTTGGAAGAGGGGTAGTCTTATATGGCGAGTATATCCCAAACCCTATAATTTAACAGGAAATGTAGGGGGTCGTCTTATACGCCCAGTCGTCTTATACGCTGGAAAATACGGTAATAACCAAAATTCCCCTTATCTCAACATCTCCCTTTAACCCTCTAATTGACTATATAAAATCCCCTCTAATGAATCAAAACCCCAAGTTTTTCAACCTTATTCTTTCTTCCTTTGCCAACTAGGCTTCCATATCAGCACTTTTAAATCATCAAATAAATCTCCCTTCATTCTTATATATGTTAGTTGAATTAAAGAAGACCATTTAATTGCCAATTTTCTGGAAGGACTAGCCCATTCATTTAGTTGTCACCCTGTTATTCCAGTCCCCCATGTTTGCTCTATTTGTCTTCAATCCAATCTGTTCTTGTTTCTCAAATTTCTTCTGATTTGTATAGAAAGTCATTTCCATTTTCTGTGTTGTTACTTCCTTTTCTGGGTTTTCCATCAGCTGTACTTGTTGCTCAATTGAGTCTTCTGTCTTAATATTTAATTGTTCCACTTCTGTTATCTTCTGCATTGTTAGTTCTTTGGTTGTAGTCAAAGTTTGGCTTTGTGCATCTAAGCTGGCATCTTAATCTTTTATTTTAGGTCTCATTTTATCACAAGCTGAAAGAATTGTTTCATGTATTGCTTTCAACATGGCAATTTTTTTTACTGATCTTCATCCATCTTTCATGTGTTTATAAATAATCTTTCTAGTAAAAGTTGTTTGTCAAGCAATAGTCAGTAAAAGTTTACATTCACAGTTCAAGAAGGCCAATTTTACTGCCCAACTGAATCTCTCACAGATGGTGCCAAGGTCAGGAAAGTTTTATCATATCTATGTTCTGGGCTCTGAGCCAAGTCTCTTTTTAGGAAATAACAAATTGCCATGCCAAGCTTTACCACAAGATTTCACTGATACCATTTAAGATTTTCTTCTTTTTTTTAAAAAAAATCCTGAATTTCTCTAATTCTTTTTCCAGTTTTTTTTGGTAGATAAAAACAAAAGTAAAGATAGGAAAAATTTTGGTCCCCAAATCTCAGAAATATATGAATCCACTTAGATTAAAATTGTTCTTTTAAAGCTTTGATTCCCCTGGGTAGTCAGACACCGCTGTTCTTAGAGGGTGGAACAGAAATTCCCTTCCCTCTCTCCTCACGGGGAAGATACTTCAAAGAGCTTTTACAGGAGGAAGGTTCTTAGATAAGATCTCACCCACTTTCATCCACATTCTTTTTAGTGTGCTTGGTAGTAAGTTTGACTTTGGCTGTCAGCAGCTTAGTGATGAGCCATATTACTATGGCTGGTCTTTTCCTCGTCAGTTTGAAGAGCTGACGCGGATCAAGCGGAAGGGCTGCCACCCTTCCGCAATCAGAGGTCCTTTCCTTGCTCATTGCCCCTACAGGGCCACTTTCGACCCTTTCCAGGGTCCCCCAGTGGGCTAAAACGAGGTCACCTCCATGCGTCCATCAGGGCTGCAATCACAAACTGGAAGCCCCAAATACAATTTTTTAAAGACTGATATTATCTTAACATACTGCAAATTCTTTGTTTTGCTTTGCTTTTTTAATTCTTGCTATAGAAGTAAATACCTAAGTACAGGGCTTTTTTTGTCATAGAATGCACCGGGAGTTTCAGCACCGTTTTTCTAATGGATTTTCCAGAGTTGCGTTCTTTTCCTATTGTTGCCCTTCCTATCCTCATTTGCTTTTGATAATGCCCTGCTGGCATTACAATGCAAACAGGATACCCTCTGGTGCTGTCTGCCTCCTCTAGGAGGAGCCATGAGGTGCCAAAGCACCACAGCCAGAGCGTGGCTTGATTGGCTGGGTCGAACCATGTGGTGTGGAAGCCGATGGTGGTGGTGGGAGACACATAAACATGGAGGCTGTCTTTCATGAGAGGGTGAGTGAGCCTTTTGCCTTTCCTTACAGAAGGTGGTGTGTGTGTGAGGTTAAAAAGAGGCAAAGTGAGAGGAAAGAAAGGTTGCTGGCGTGGAAGCTTGCCTGACAGTGAAACTTTGCTGTTTTGGTTCCTTGGGTAGTTCAAAGGCTGGGATGTCTACAAAAATCTCTTTTTAGTCTTTTATACTTTATATTCAAACTGCAGAGGGGAAGAATAAGAATAAAGCCTTGTGATTTGGAGGTATTATTATTAATAATATATATTAATTATGTATTGGTCAGATGTAAAGGTAGACCTCCAATATGAGGCTTAATCAAGTCTATTAAATTGGGTTTAACTTAAAGATAAATTAAAAGTAATCTGTTCACTGACAAAGTTTCAACTTTAATTTGTTTCAAGTCAATATCCATATTAAACCCCAATTGTAACTTTTTCCACCTTGTTTGACAACTTCTTAAAAATAATTCAATCTTTTTAAAAGCAACCAAATTTTGTTTTATTGGGCCAATTTCATTCCACATAGAAAGCTGACATTTCCACTCATTAAACTAAATGGGTATGCCAGTTGTTAATGTCCCAAAAGATTAATAAAATGCCTTCTTGTAATTTAAAGCCACACAGTGCATGATAACATTAATAGTATTAACTTATCTTGAACAAAATCCTAGTCTTTTAGATACACTAAAAATTGAAGGGGTTTTTTTTCAACTACAAAGGTAAAACTTGTAGGGTAGGCAAGGTAGGTTGTATGATGTGTGTGAGTTCTGGCACCTTTTTTTTTTTTTTTTTTTACAAAAAAGCACTGCCTAAGTACAGAAATGTTTGTTATTGGACCTGTTGCATGAATGCATATGATAAGTAGAAATTCTACAATAGTCTTCATTTTTTCTTTTTGGCTTTAATGTTATGCTTTTATTTTGCTCATCATCCAGTGTTTCTCAAATTGATGGATAGTGATATAAATTGAATAAATAAATACTATCAATAAAATTGTTCAAGAAATTGAATTATAGTACTGATTTTCACGATATGTATTCAAGATTAAGTATAGTAAGAAATATAGTTGAAAATATAAGTAATTAGGAAACAGAAGTAAATTGGCAGGAGGTTATAGTTTTTTAATTTCTTTTCTTATGAAGCCTTCATGTCAAAATGCAAATTTTTAAACGCCCCCTAAGAAAGCTATGGCTTTTTTGTTTTTGTTTGCAGAAGAAAAAGGATAGAGGATTTTCTGGATTACATTCTTAATTGTTAGCTAATTATCTGAGGGACTGAGACTGGTCTATTTAGTTATGCCTAAGCATAAATAAAGGGACGCGGTGGCTCAGTGGGTTAGGATGCTGAGCTTGTCGATCAGAAGGTCGGCAGTTTGGCGGGTCGAATCCCAAGTGCCGCCTAACAGAGTGAGCGCCTGTTACTCGTCCCAGCTTCTGCCAACCTAGCAGTTCGGAAGCACATAAAAATGCAAGTAGAAAAATAGGGATCACTATGGTGGGAAGGTAACAGCGTTCCGTGCGCCTTTGGTGTCTAGTCATGCCGGCCACATGACCACGGGGATGTCCTCGGACAAGCGCTGACTCTTCGGAACCACATTGCAATTTTCTTGGGAGGGTACTCTATTGAAAACTTATCTTATTTATCTACCAGCTATTGCATTTTATTGTCTCCTCAAAGTTTGCAAATATCTACCAATTAGAGCAAAGAGGGTTTGTTATATTTGCAAAGGTATCTATTTTGTTTGAATAACTAACCCTATTTTAAAAAAGTATTTGTAGGTTTTTAGATTTCTGATTTTCTGGGAGAAACCTGCTTGTGACTAACCATAATCTACATGTTTGAATTGTAAATTAGAGTTTATATGGAAAACAGAGTAAGAAGAAATAATTTTTCTGCAATTTCACATTATATGAAAATGTCTTGATTTTATTTCTAATCCAACAGCTGGAGATAATTTACTGAAGGTTCTAGGATTCAATCACAATGCCAGCTAACAAAATGAGTATTGAGTCATAGGAAAATTGGGCACTAACCTTTGATCGATAAGGGTAATTATTCTGTAAGCAACAGAGAAGTTAACATTTTCTTAAGAACATGATTATGACTTGAATTAAAGTATCAAAAATCTTTAAAAAGGTATCAACTTTTGGATTCTCAAAAATCAATCCCTTATACTGCGATGTCACAGCAAAAAGGCCTACCATATAGTGAATGCTTCAAAGATTGGTAATGTAACTCTTGGGAGTTTTCTTTTTGGAATGAGATCTATCCTTTTGGCGTAAGAACTTTGCCTAATTATAGAGTCTGATGCTCTGAATACAAGAAACTCTAATATCAGTTTTAAGTTCTAGGATCCAATTGTTAGGACCAAATATGTCAAAAGACAATTTAAGTTCAGAAACTAACAAACTAGACTTATAAAATGATTTAGAATTAAAAATGCCCTGCTTTAAATAAATTGCCTGAGGTACTGACAATGGCCCACAAGGAAAAACAGAGTTGTTCAGTTTAGTAATCTGGAAATGCTACAACTATCTACTAAAACAGATCTTTTGTCTGTAAGCTGATAAGACCAGAGAATTCTATTATATGGGCAAGTGTATATTTCTGAAAGGAAGTCTTCAGAGCCATACAGTATCCCAAGATGAAAAAAAATCTATTAAGAAAATAATAAAAAATAATTAGAAATGAACTTAAAAACTAAATAGAAACAAAAAACCAGAGACAACTACAGTAAAAACCATTCACTGTAAGAAAGGCTTTTCTTGTGATTGTTTGGATGGATGTGGAAAATCATGAAGTATATAGATCAAGAAGAAATATAAATGAAATATGAATAATAAATAATAATTTGGAAGCCTAGAAAATGCTACCTGAGCAAGTTATATCTGTATTTCTATAAGAATGAAATCCAGTTATTAGCATCATATACAGGTAGTCCTCGACTTACAATAGTTCACTTAGTGATCGTTTGAAGTTACAACAGCTCTTGAAAAAGTGATTTATGACCAATTTTCACACTTACAACCATTGCAGCATCCCTATGATCATGTGATTTACATTTGGATGCTTGATAACTGATTCACATTTATGACGGTTGCATTGTCCCAGGGTCATGTGATCTTTTGCAACTTTCTGACAAGCAAAGACAATGAGGAAACCAGATTCACTTAACAACTGTGCTACTAATTTAACAATTGCAGTGATTCAGTTAGCAAATATGGTGAGAAAATTCATAAAAATGGGGCAAAACACACTTGATAAATGTCTCATTTAGCAACATAAATTTTGGGGTCAATTGTGGTTGTAAGCTGAGGACTACCTGTCTGCATACTTTTAAGGATTTGGACTAATTTTAAACATTTCATCAAATTTAATAGGTAGGGGGGGAAAAACTTACCCCTGTTGGCTTATATATTATGTTGTCCCCACTAAATCGTTCTGGTTTCGAAACAAACCTAAGGATTAAAATAATTTTGTTCTTACTATTCTAGGATACAAAACAAGAAAATAAATACTGGAATAGCAACAAATCTTTAGTCATTGGCTAAACTCGGATACCATGCTAAAGTATCATTTATTTTAGCCATTATTTATTAGCTAAAGCAAATAAATTTAACTGCTTTTCTACCCCACACAAGGATATATTTATTCAAACAACACATTCTGACTTGATTATCACTCTAAGACTTGCTAACTGCAGTGAACAGATCAGCTAATTAAGTTTAAAACTCTAGTTTCCTATCTGAAAACACAGCAATGGCACTTTTGCTTCTTAGTGCTTTACAGCCCTTTCTAAGCAGTTTACAGAGTCAGCATATTGCCTCCAACAATCCTGGTCCTCATTTTACCAACCTTGGAGGGATGGAACGCTGAGTCAACCTTGAGTTGTTCAGAATCAAACTTCTGGAGTGAGCAGTGAATTAGCCTGAAGTACTGCATTCTAACCATTTCGCCACCATACCAAACATAGGGGCTCCTCAATTTCTCTGCCTCCTAGGCCGATTTTCCAAGGTTGAATGTGTATAAGATAGACATAACAGAACTAGGGCTGCTGTTTTATGGAGAGACTAGTTTCAAGACCAAATTTGAAAAATATATTTTTTAAAATTGTTTTCATACCATTATTAAAGAAAGGATGCAAATATAAAACTTAATCATGTGTTAATTCATAAGGATAAAAGTTATATTTTCAATAACTAATATACTTCTATTTAACCTATTGCAATTCATACATTTAAAAAGCTTACCCAAATGCAGCTAGGAAGACACAGTCATCGTGCAAAACATTTGCTACTCTTTCAAAGTTCCTGTAATTATCGGAGTCTTTTTGTTCAAAATAGCCAATAATGTTTCTTTTACTGCGCTGTAACACATAAAACATACATAACACTTTAACTCACCCTTTAAAGAAATTAATATTTTCATTAATTCTCCAATTCTTTAAACAGAGCAGATGATGTCTGTTAGAATCAAATGTAATATTAGCATAAAATCATAGTCCAGGATCTCAAGTACACCCTTGTAACAAAAAAATGTACAGAGAATCTTGAAGGTATTAATCATTAATAATAGTTATTTTATCCATTTTGATTAACCACCTATATTTTCATCAAAATAATGTTTTACATGTGCCTGTGTAGAAAATATCCATTTCCATTTATGAAGATTAAAAGGGTTAAACAGAACTTTTTTGAAAATGCTAACAAGCCGGGGAGATGGTTAGCATATAGACTGAAAAAAGAAAAAGAGAAAAAACTGATAAATAAGCTACAAGATCACAAAGGTGAATTATAGTTTCAAAATGATACAATTAAAAAATACATTAAAGACTATTGAGATACTTTACAATGCAGAGAAAATTCCAAAAGAAAAAATACAGCAGTATTTTAAAAAAGCAGACTTACCCAAAATTTCAAAGAATATTCAAAATATCTTAAATGGAAAAATATCAGTGATGGAGATTATAGAGGCTATAAAAACGAAAAAAATGATAAAACTCCAGGTCCAGATGGATTACCTGCATAGTTTTATATATCATTACAAGACATACTAAGTTCTATTTTGAAAGAACTGTGTAATGAAATACTCCTGGAGGCTAAAATACCAAATAGATGGACTAAAGCCAATATTACTTTAATACCCAAAGAAGAATCTGATCTAACACAAATAAAAAACTATAGACCAATATCGCTATTAAATGTAGACTAATAGTAGAAAAACTAAAGAAATTTTTGATCAAATTTGTACAAACAGACCAAAATGGTTTTTTACCTAAAAGACAGATAAAAAATAATTTAAGAATGATTCCAGTTAGGACTTCCGGTGGCAACGCTGCACCGATGGCGGCTTTTTTCAGCTGCCCATCCTGAGGTTTCGTCAGAACTGCGGAAACAGTGAAAATCAGCTGTCCTGCAGCTTGTAAACCTCCCCCTCGGGAGAAGAAGGGGAGGCGAGCTTTCCTCAGGTAGAGGTAGAGCTCCCGTAGACCTCCAGAAATATCTGGGGGTCAGAGGGTGAAACCTCCCTCAGAGCCCAAGGCTTTCTCCGAATCCAGGACGCCTTTGCTCCGAGTTGATGGGGCGAAGCTAGACGCCACATCCACATCTGCTGATTATAGCGATCTGTGATTGATTTGAAAGCAGAGCTGGTCAGGAGGAGTTACATTTGCATGTATTTGGAACTTTAACTCGGGGAGTATTAATTTTCTCCATACCCTAATTTCATTTTGAAAGGGAAAAGATGGCGCCGGAATGGTTTTCTTTTGTTTTTTGAAAGAAGAAAGCGTGAAGAAAGAGATATATTTTGTAACAAAGTTTGAATAACATATTGGATTTTTGTGTATTTGAGAGTTTTTAAAGATTTTTCTGGGACTTTATTTATCTTGAAGTGCAGAGGGAAAGTGAAAGCGATAAGGGAAAGTGAATTTTAACAAGCGGGGAAATGGCTTTAAGACAGCGGGGAATTGCTGTTGTTTCTAAAAGTTCAATTTCCTCTCCTGTAACACAGCCAGCAGTGCAATCCACATCGAAGCCCAAATCTCCTTCACCTTCTCCCCCACCACCTGCATTTACACTTAAGGATTTGCAGGATGCTTTGAAGCTTCAAGCTCAACAAACAGCTCAACAAATAAAGGAGGAGATGGCTGATCTTTTTGAGAGTAAAAATAGAGAGATGAGAGAAGACATATTGCTCGCACTCCAAGGGCTGGCCACACACATTGAATGTTTAGATGATCGTGTGGATGAGGTTGTGGAAAACAGTGCAAAATTAGAAAGTAGAATTGCCACAGTTGAAAATAAAATTGATAGAATGGAGGATGAGGTGACTATTTCACAATATAGAGACATGGAATTTGCCTTGAGAATAAGAGGGTTGAAAAAAAAACCATGTGAAGACTTGAAGGAGGAGGTAGCAAAAGATATAGCTCCCGTTTTGGGATGTGATCCTGAGGAATTATCAAGAGAGGTGGATAAAATATTTAGGGTTAACTCCTGGATTGCGAGGCAGAAAAATTTACCTAGAGATGTGGTGATTTATTTTTCTAAGAGGTCACTCCGAAATGCAATTATCCAGGCCTTTTATCAACAGATTTCAAATTGCAGGTCAGGATATTATAATTTTAAAAGAAATACCTCCAAAATTTTTGAGAAAGAGAAAAGATTTTGGTTTCCTGTCTGAGGAGCTTAAAAAATCGTCAGATTCAGTTCAGATGGGAGATACCTATCGGAATGGTGGTGAATTATGTAGGGACACGATATCGACTTAACACGATTTCAAAGGCAAAAGATTTTTATATTCATGTCCTGAAAGCAGGTTCACCACCATCTCCACGACTTAAGAGAAAAGAAGAAAAGTTGGAAGATAAACAGCAAACTGAAGGTGCAATGTCATTGGTTGCTGGAGAGGCACAGCAGGCTGAGTCTACTGAACAGTTTTTAGTGTTAAAGGATGATCCAAAGGAACAGAGAATGACACAGGCTGCACATAAACGTAAAGAAAAGGAGCAACTGAAACAGAAGATAGATTCTGGTTCTACAATACAAGGTCCTGTTACTACTGAGGCGGTGGGAGGAGCTAGACCGAAGAGACCAACTGAGGATCTTCAGGCATTGTTCTATAGGCTTCAGGTCACAAAGAATGGTGACAAAGTTCCTGACTTCAAATGTTAATGGCCTGAATTCACCACAAAAAAGAAAGTATTTCATTACCTGAAGCAACATAAAAATGATATTGTTTGCTTACAAGAAACTCATATTTGTCCGAAAGACCAAAGGTATTTGATTAATTCCCAACTGGGATTACATTTTATTGCATCTGCTCCAGATAAAAAGAGTGGAGTGGTTATCTACTCAAGAAAAGACTTACCAGTTAGATTAATTGAGACTGATATACAAGGAAGATATGTTATTATTGAACTACTGTTACAGGGCAAGAAAGTTCTCATTATTGGATTATATGCACCGAATCAACAGCAAAGAAAGTTTTATAAGCTTTTACACGACAAAATAACTCAACTGGATTATAAATCTGTTATTATGATGGGTGATTGGAATGGTGTTTTGGACTCATGTAAGGATAAGAAGGGATCTTTTAAAAATACCCCTAATCATTCCAAACTGCCTAAAGCCTTTTTTGATTTGAAAGATGATTTGGAATTAAGAGATATTTGGCGTGAGCGAAATTTGGAGGACAGAGACTTAACTTTCTTTTCAGACAGGCATCAATCGTTTTCTAGAATTGATTTTTTTTAATTACTAATGATCTTTTTTCTAGGGTTAAAAAGATCAAGATTTTTTCCAGAACACTATCGGATCATAGTCCGGTATGGATGGAGTTGTTTAATGAAGATGGGATTAGAAGATCTTGGAGACTGAATGAACATTTATTTAGATATGATGAGTTTTCGGAGAAATGTAGGGAACATTTGAAAGAATTTTTTGCTTTGAATATGCATAAAGGTACTTTGATTGAAATGGTTTGGGATACTAGTAAAGCTTATATGAGAGGGGTTTTGATTTATATGCATAATAGATATAGGCGTAAGCAGATGCAAAAACGTAAAGAGTTGGAAGAAGAAATTAAGTTGAAAGAGAAAGCTCTTATTTTGAACCCATTAGATAAGAGAGTAAGGGATTCAATAAATTTGCTGAAAGAGCAATTTAATATGTTAATGGCGGATCAGGTTGCAACTAACTTGCGGTATGCGAAACATAATACTTTTTATAATGCAAATAAACCTGGTAGGTGGTTAGCTTATCAATTAAGGAAAAAACAGAAATTACGTACTATAGAGAAAATAGAATATAAGGGTAAAGAGGTTTATCAACAAAATTTGATTAAAAAGGGTTTTTTAGATTTTTATGCAAATTTATATGCTAGTGAGAATATACAAGCTTTAGATATAGATAAGTATTTACAGGAAGCACATATTCCTACGCTCTCAAATGAGCAATGGGAGGAGATGAATCGATTAATTACTTCCGAGGAAATCATTTCAGCAATTAAACAGTTAAAATTGGGTAAGGCTCCTGGTACAGATGGGTTATCTGCAACTTATTATAAATTATTATTTGCAGAGATGGTAGAACTGTTAAAGGAATTATTTAACAATATCCAGGCTGGAGGGGTGGTGCCTTCGTCCTGGAGAAGGGCTTTTATATCGCTGATTCCAAAGGAGGAGCAAGATCCCACCCAACCAAAGAATTATAGACCTATATCGCTTTTAAATATAGATTATAAGATCTTTGCAAAAAATATTGGCAAATAGATTAATGCAGGTTTTGACCAAAGTTTCTTTTTTTTGTTGCAAATGATACCTATATTGAAAAAGGATGCCAATTTGGATGAGTGGCAGAAGGGTATTAATAAATTTATTTGGGCAGGGAAAAGACCGAGAGTTAAATTTAAGATCTTACACGATGTACGGGAAAGAGGAGGACTTAAAGTGCCTAATTTGAAATTATATTATGATGCGGTTGTTTTATCAGCGGTTAGTGAGTGGCTTAATTTAACAAATGATCTTGAGGAATGGGACTTATTATATGGGTGGGATGCATATTTAGTTTATGATAAAAAAGTGGATAAGGCATTTAAATCTCATATTTTAAGAAGTGCCTTATTGCACGTATGGAAAAAATATTATTATAAGTTAAATTATAAAATACCAATTTGGGGGATTCCCGGGCATGCGATAGAGGGTGTATCTGTGGGTGTGAGCTTGGATATGACTTCATATAAGGAATTACTTAGATGGATAGGGAATGGTTGGCAAGTAAAATCATTAGGTGAGTTAAAACAAGAAAATATCATACAGTCTTGATTTCAATATACTCAATTGCAAACGAGGTGGAAGATAGATCAGAAAATTGGTATTACATTAACTGATGAAAATTTGGTAAAACAAATTAAAGATCAAAATCGAGCGCATATAAAGAGAATATATAATGCTTTAATATTGGGTATTGTTATAGATTGTAATACTAAAGAAACAAATTTGATGTTGAATTTGATAACAGCAGCAAGGCTCTTGGTAGGTCAATATTGGAAGAAAGATAGTTTGCCTACTATAGAAGATTAGACACTTAAGGCGTCAAATTTGGCAGAAATGGCTAAGATTTCTGCTTATTTGAAGGATCATTCACAAGAAAGATACATTTCGGTCTGGAGAAGATGGATAGATTATATTCCGAACAAATATGGGACTAAAATGTTTCATCTAGCTTATGAATGAATTATAAAATATTATTAATATTAGTATGTTTTATGGTATTTTTATTAGTTTTTATTATATTTTATTATTTTTATTAGTAGTATTGTTTAATAATATGGATATTATCTTGTTTTTATGTTCTTATTATTATGTTTACTTTTATCTTGTTTGTGTTTATGTTAAAGGGGAGTTAAAGTTGCGTTAGGAACTTGGTTACATATATAGTTGGTTAATGTTATTTAGATTTTGATTGTTATTTTTGTAACCCTGTATTCAATTCTGGGAAGTGGGGGAAGGGGAGGGGTGGTGGTTTGGGGGTGGGTTTGTATTGTAACTTTTATAAAACTTTTTAATTAAAAAAAAAGATAAAAAAGAATGATTCCAGTACTATGAAACTCATCCAGGGAAACAGATGGCTTTAATATTCCTTGATGCACAGAAAGCGTTTGACAAGGTAAACTGACAATTCATGTTCCAGCAACTAGTGGAAATGGATTTTGGAGAAAACTTTATAAATGTAATTAAAACAATTTATTATAAACAAACAGCCAAAATAATTGTAAATAGAGATTTTACAGAAAACTTTTAACATTAAAAAAGCACAAGACAGGGATGCCCACTATCTCCATACAAACACTGGAAGTATTGAACCGAAACATCAGACAAGATATAGAAATTAAAGGACTGGAGATAAAAGATGAAAAATATAAACTACAAGCATTTGCAGATGACTTGGTTTTTATATTGGAAAATCCACTGGAAACAAGCACTAAACTTATGGAGAAAATGGAAAAATTTGGAGAAGTGGCAGGGTAGAAAATAAACAGAGAAAAGACTAAAGTGATAACAAAGAATCTAACAGGAAAAAAATCAACTAGCAAAAAAACAAAAACAAATCTTCAAATAGTTTAAAAAGTTAAATATTTGGGAATTAAACTAACAGCAAGATGTGTAACAATAAAAGAAGATAACTATGTAAGACTCCTAAAATAAATAAAACTGGACCTGGAAAAGTGGAAAAACCTACAACTTTCAATACTGGGGAGAACAGCAACAGTAAAAATGAATATCTTGCCAAAAATACTCTTTTTATTTCAAACGATTCCTATAAGGCTAGGAAAAGTCTTTTTTGATGAATTGACTACATCAATACTGAAATTTATCTGGCAAGGAAAAAAAGCTAGAATTAGACTGAAAATGCTACAAGAAGTGAAAGAAAGTGGAGGATTTAGATTGCCGGATTGGATGTTATACTACCAAGCAACTATTTTAACATGGCTTAAAGAATGAATAATGCTTAGAGATAAAAGACTATTATACCTAGAGGGGCATGACCTACAATTTGGTTGACATACCTTTCTGTGCTATGGGAAGAATAAAATACATAGATATTTTCGAAACCACTTTATAAGAAATGCACTTCTTTCAGAATGGGAAAAAATAAAAGCAAAAATTTACATTAAGATACCTGAATGGCTTTCAACAATGGAAGCTTTTGCTTATCCAAATGTAATTAATTAAGATAAAGTTGTGAACCTATAAAGATATCTTGGACAATGAAGGAAAATTGAAAGACAGACAAGATTTACAAGAACAAAGTTCATGGTGGCCATATTTGCAAATCAAAACAAGATATGAAAATGAGAATCCCTAAAATAATGGGATTCTATAAAGAACAAACAGAATTTGACCAGATACTGTTAAAAGCAACAATAAAACACAATAATACAAATGTTAAAAAAGATTAAGCTAACAAGCCCCAGTGATAAAATATTAAAAACATTTTCTTTTTAAAATCCCTATCATCAGTCCAGGTCAGCCTTATGGAAAAGAAATGTTTTGAGGTCGCGACGAAAGGACCGGAGATCTGGGGCCATCCGGAGCTCAAGAGAAAGCTGATTCCACAGGGCAGGCGCTCCCACAGAGAAGGCCCTCCCCCTGGGGGTCGTCAGCTGACATTGTCTAACCGACAGCACCCTGAGGCCCTGTGTGAGCGCATTGGGCAATGGGAAGTCATTCCTGGCAGCAGATGGTCCTGCAAATATCCTGGGCCTAAGCCATGCAGGGTTTTATAGGTAAGAACCAGCACCTTAAATATCACCCGGAGGGTAACCAATGCAGCTCACGCAGGAGGGGTATAATATGGGAGTATTATCACAACCCACGCGGCTGCATTCTGCACCAGCTGGAGCCTCCGGGTGGTCTTCAAGGGCATCCCCATGTAGAGAGCATTGCAGTAATCTATACGGGAGGTAACGAGCACATGATTGACCGTATGTAGAGCATCTCGGTCCAGATAGGGGCGCAACTGGCGCACCAGGCGAACCTGGACAAAAGCCCCCCTGGCCACAACTCCTATATGATCTTCAAAACTGAGTCGTGTATCCAGGAGGATGCCTAAGTTGCACGCCCTATCAACGGGAGGTAACACCTCTCCTCCCATAACCAAAGATGGAACCTCTTGGACTAAACGAGATGCCGGTATGTACAGCCACTCAGTCTTGGCTGGGTTGAGCTGGAGCCTGTTCTTCCCCATCCAGATTCATACCGCTTCCAGGCAGTGGGACATCACATCGAGGGCATCACTGGGTTGGTTCGGGGTAGAGATCAAAAGCTGGGTATCATCAGCATATTGATGATACCTCACCCTGAAACCACGGATGATCTCACCCAGTGGCTTCATATAGATGTTGAACAAGAGGGGAGAGAGGACCAACCCCGGGGGCACCCCACAACTAAGGGGCCTCGGGGTTGACCTCTGCCCTCCTGCCAACATTGTCTGCGAACGGCCCGAGAGGTAGGAGAACCACCGTAAAACGGTGCCTCCCACTCCCAACCCACCAAGACGTCGCAGCAAGATACCATGGTCGATGGTATCAAAAGCCGCTGAGAGATCTAATAGGACCAGGGCATAAATATCTGTTAAACTTAAAAGATGGAGAAGAACAAGTAAAAGAAACAATGATAATATGGACAAAGAGCTTTGGATATAATATAGAATTAGAAGACTGGCAAAGGTTATGGGAAAGAAATGTCAAATTAACTAAAGCAGTGGCATATAAAGAAAACTTATTTAAAATGTTTTACAGATGGCATATGACACCAGTGAGGTTAGCAAAAAATGTTTAAAAACTTCAAATAAGTGTTGGAAATGCAAATAAAGACCCTCCCCCTGGGGGTCTTTAAGATTGCAAAACGACTGGTTAAAAATACATTTCTGCTTGGAGAAAATAACTAAAAAACAAATAGACTTTAAGCCAGAATTATTTTTGTTAGGAATAATAAATTATGAGAAAGATTGTATATATTTAATTTTACACGTACTATCTGCAGCAAGAATTGTATTTGTCCAACAGTAGAAACATTAAAATTTACTAAGTGAAGAAGAATTAAGAAAATTTTAGAGTTTAAAGAAATGGATAGATTGATTTTAAAGATAAAAGAAAAAGAAGATTCAGTGTATTTTAGATAATTTCTTTCAATGACTAGAAAAACGAGTTAGAAAGGAATGTGATATGTAACTTTGAATATATATTATCTTTGATCGCTGATAGTGGACTTAAATCTGGCTCACCTCTGTCTTAATCCGGTCCCTTGTCCACTTTGTCATGGTGGCTGTCCCCTTCCATGACTATAATAATTTGGAAATTTTAGCACTACAAATTATATGACTAATATGTTTGCTTTCATAGCAATGTAGATCACGTAAGTAAAATTATTCTACAATATTTGCAATGCTACCAAGGAAGATATTAAAATTAACACTAATTTTAAAAACATTTTAAAAGTTTACAATATTAAAATTTTAACAGAGGTTATAAGATTTCTAAACAGTCTTCATTAAATGAGAAAATGAATATAATTTACTAAGCAGCAAACATAAATTTTCCAATTTATATATGGCAATCAACATACACTTATATGCATACAAACTCACATCAAGAGAGTTAATTTCTTCCAAGCTTAGTACTTCTCTAATTGGATTGCTTTTCTGTTGCCGGATATAATCTGCTATTGCCGTCACTGATCTTTGACCTCGATACTCTCTCTTCATCATCATTCCATTCCGGAACAACTTCAAGGTTGGGTATTTACTTATCCTATACCTTTGAGCTATGTCAGCTGAAAAACAATTACGAAGTATTTGAAAACATGTATATTCAAATGTTATGTAGTTTTCATTTCTTTACATTTATATTTAATTTAAAAGGAATCAAAATTACATTTCTCATCTTTTAAGAAAGATAATGGCAGAAGTATTTAAAGTTTGTTCCTTTAACCCCATTTATTTACAAACAATGAGTGTTAAAACCTCAATTATTTTTTGTACAATGCATACTTTTCCTTCATGGTCACTTCAAAACTCATTCATTCCTATTTTTTAATTGTTTGCTTGAACTATAAACAAAATAATGATTAATAAAATGCATAGTCAAAGCATACCTCCAGGCACTGATCCCAATAACAAAATAATAATGTGCTTTTTGCCAATTACAGACAGAGAAGACTTGTCAGGAGTCCTTGGTGTTTTCTAAGCTTGACATTTTCTTGCAGACATTTCATTACCCAAACCAATCATCAGTGCTAGCCTTGTGTTCTAAAGTAGCACCCACAAAAGATATTACTTGGATTTCCTCCTCATACATCAAGAATATTTTGAGACAACCCCACTAAATGTAGCTCCAGTCTTTTTTTTAAAAAAAATCCCATTTATCTTCCTCTTATAAGACCACTGATAAGGCATTAAGAAAGAGTGAAAGGTTTTACTTATTTTACAAAGCATTATGATAAAGTTCATTGGATAAAGAACTCCTTTACAGCAGTATATTCCAATCATTTTTTCTCTTGTAACCACTTTCTGATCTTATTCTTCCCGTGTGGCCCTGTCAAGGTCCCATTATCAAATACAAATAAGGGACAGTAACTGGTGTTTTTTCTAGTGTCAACAAAATAGTATTTGTAGTATAATATAGTAATAGTCCTAAACATACAACTGGTTGCTTAACTACCATTTGAAATTACAATGGCCTTGGAAATGGATCTTTATGGCCCATAAGGCACTTCCAGCTTCAGAGCCCATAAGGCATTTCTAGGGTTTTGCCTATTACTGCAGTTATGTGATTGTTATCTAGGTGCTTGGCAACTTGTTCACACTTATTGCAAGTTTCCAGTTGCCAAGCACCCTGCACTCATATAATTGCCATTTGCAGTTTTCGCTGCCAACTTTCCCACAAAATCCATGGAGAAGCAGGCAGGAAAAGTTGCAAGCTACTGCCATCTTCTGTCAGGGAAACTCAGCTCCAGAATAACAGAGTTGGAAGAAACCTTGGAGGTCTTCTACTCCAGGGGTCCCCAATCCCTGGTCTGCGGACCAGCACCGGGCCATGGCATGCCAGAAACCGGGCTGCGCAAATAAGCAAAGCCCCATCCGCAGTATATAGGTACAGTACATGAAACCACGCCCCCTCCGGTCCACAGAAAAACCTCACTCCACAGAACCGGTCTCTGGTGCTCAAAAGGTTGGGGCCTCGGTTCTAGTCCAACACCCTGCTCAAGCAGGAGAACCTGTAACATTCTGGACAAATGGCTGTCCAATCTCTTCTCACTATTAGGAAATTTCTCCTTAGTTCTAGGTTGCTTCTCTCCTTGATTATTTTCATCCACTGTTTCTTGTCCTGCCTTCTGGTACATTGAAAAATAAGTTGACCCCCCTCTTCTTTGTGGTATCCTGTCACCCCTGGTCCTTCTTTTCACTAGATATACCCAATTCCTGCAACCATTCTTCATATGTTTTAGCCTCCAGCCCCCTAATCATCTTTGTTGCTCTTCTCTGTACTTTTTCCAGAGTCTCAACATCTTTTTATATTTGGGTGACCAAAACTGGATTTAACAGATTCACCAGCAGACACAAAATTTAGCTGAACAATTCTCTTTTCCACAGCCTCCACAGTATCTGCAGGACAAAATCGCTCAGATCTGGACTGGTTTGGACTCTGACTGGGCGGAATCCGACGGAGTGGAGGGCAGGTCTTGGTCATACCATTTGGGGTGAGTTTGACTCTGTGACTTTGGATGATGTAGACGGGATTATGCGTAGGCTAAGCACTGCAACTTGTTTATTGGACCCATGTCCCTTCTGGCTAGTTTCAGCCGCCGGGGAGGTGACAGGGGGCTGGCTCCAGGCAGTTGTCAATGCTTCTTTGATGGAGGGTGTCTTCCCCTCCGCTTTAAAAGAGGTGGTGGTAAGGCCCCTCCTCAAGAAGCCTGCTCTGGACCTGGCCTCGTTGTATAACTATCGTCCTGTCTCCAACCTTCGCTTTGTACCGAAGGTTGTTGAGAGTGTTGTGGCGTGTCAGCTTCCGCAATTCCTGAATGAAGCGGACTATCTGGACCCATACCAGTCCAGTTTCAGACCCGGTTACAGCACGGAAACGGCATTAGTCGCACTGGTAGATGATCTCTGGCGGGCCTGGGACAGCGGTTGCTTCTCTGTCCTGGTACTACTTGACCTCTCAGCGGCTTTTGATACCATCGACCATGGTATCCTGCTGCGACAGCTCGAGGAGTTGGGAATGGGAGGCACTGTTTTACGGTGGTTCTCCTACCTCTCGGGCCGTTCACAGTTTGTAGTGGCAGGGGGGCAGAGATCTAACCCGAGGCCCCTTTCTTGTGGGGTTCCTCAGGGGTCGGTTCTCTCCCCCCTCCTGTTCAACATCTATATGAAGCAGCTGGGATCATCCGTGGCTTTGGGGTGAGGTATCACCAATATGCCGATGATACCCAGTTGTTTATCTCCACCCCAAGCCAACCCAGTGATGCCCTTGATGTGATGTCCCAGTGCCTGGAGGCGGTGCGAGTCTGGATGGGAAGGAACAGGCTCAGGCTGAACCCCTCCAAAACCGAGTGGCTGTGGATATTGGCATCTCGTACTGTCCAGCAGGTTCCATCTCTTCTTATGGGGGAGGAGTTATTGCCCCCCTCAGAAAGGGCCCACAACTTGGGTGTCCTCCTGGATTCACGTCTTAATTTGGAAGACCATCTGGCTGCCGTGACCAGGGGGGCTTTTGCACAGGTTCGCCTGATATGCCAGTTGTGCCGTTTTGGACCGAGATTTATTATTTATTTATTTATTTATTTGTTCTTATATACCGCCCTTCTCCCGAGGGACTCGGGGCGGTGTACAGAGTAAGGTAGGTATACAGATTGTATATGCACGGTCACCCACGCCCTTGTCACTTCCTGCCTGGATTACTGCAATGCTCTCTACATGGGGCTGCCCTTGAAGTGCACCCGGAGGCTTCAACTGGTGCAAAATGCGGCCGTGTGGGTGCTTATGGGAGTATTTTGATACTCCCATGTTACACCACTCCTGCACGAGCTGCATTGGCTTCCGGTTGCCCTCCGGGTGCGATTCAAGGTGCTGGTAATTACCTTTAAAGCCCTACATGGCTTAGGCCCGGGGTACTTGCGAGACCACCTGCTGCCATTGTCAACCTCCCATCGCCCAGTTCGCTCCCACAGTCGGCCTCCTCAGGGTTCCGTCGGCCAGGCAATGCCGGCTGGCGACCCCCAGGGGGAGAGCCTTCTCTGTGAGTGCGCCGTGTCTCTGGAATGAACTGCCTCTGGAGCTGCGGACGGCCCCCCACCTTTGATCCTTCCGCCATGACCTGAAGACATGGCTGTTCCAACAAGCGGGCCTGGACTGATCATGGTTTTTAAATTTGGTTTTTATTGGCTTAAATTGTCCTTTATTTCTCTATTTTGTTTAATTCTTTTTTAATCTTTGTATTCTATGTTTTTTTAAATTTTTTATTGTTTTGAGCTGCCCTGAGTCCTTAGGGAGAAGGGCGGCATATAAATTTAATAAACAAACAAACAAACAAATAAATGTTTTGTTTCTGTGATCCCTTGTATCCTTCAAATCAGAATTCTGCCAAACCCTATCTTTTCTATTTGCTATATATGACTTTTTATTTTAAATAACACACATACACACAAAAACACACACACCCATATGCAATATCCAGGAGAAAATTTAGAATCCACTTTAGAACCCCAACTTGTGTATGTTCCCTTTATAAAAGAACATTCATTGCTAACTCAGTTACAAAAATATTCAGATGCTAGAAATTCTCAGGCACGATGAAAATAATAAACACCAACAACCTAAGTAAAAGTATTAACCACAGGATGCAAATTGGGCTACTTAGAATTAACAATTGACCCTGGGAACTCATTTTTTTTAACAGTAGCTAAACTAAAATAATAATTTTGGATACTATATTTTAGAATCTTTTTTTAAATCAAAGGATATACTCTAGCACTGATGATGTTACCTAGTTAGGGTAATGAAATATCTGCAAGAAAACAAGCAAACTCAGAGAGTATCAAGGACCCCTCAAAGGATATACTATATAGGGGTTGTTTTACTTTGTCCTTCACCCTCCTTATTCCACATTCTAAAACAATGGATATATTAAGGCAATCAGTAAGGTTAATTTTATTAATTACATTGACACATACTGAATTATTTCAAAACTTATTTAACAAAACTTATCAAACAAAATAATCTGCATTAAGACTGTTGTATTGTCTCTGTTTTGCTGCTGATATTGATGTTATTAGGTGGTGCAGTGGCTCAGCAATTAAGACGCTGGGCTTGTTGGTTGAAAAGCTGGTAGCCCAGGTTCAAGACGAAGGGGTGAGCTACCGTCCATGCATTGGTTCCTGTCAACCTAGCAGCTTGAAAGCATGCAAATGTGAGTAGACAAATAGGTATCACTTTGGTGGGAACGTAACAGCTGTTGTGATGTCATGAATTGGAAATGTCTTCGGACAGTGCTGGCTCAATGGCCTTGAAACAGAGATGAACACTGTCCCCTATAGTCGGCAACGACTGGCAGAGTAAAATCTGCAGGGAATCCTTTTCTTGATCTTATCAATAAACCAATTTCTGTTTCCTTGAAACTGTGTTTTGGTCTCCATTTCAAATATATATTCAAGAAATTCTCCAATATAAAAAAAAATGTGTGCTTTCTACAAAATCAAGCTAATTGAGGAAAGAGTTATGAATTGTCACATTACTACAGATATCATTCTTGGTGACAACTAAGCCTCTGGCTTCATACAATTTAAATTTTTCTTTTTAAAGTGGTTATGGTACACCGCTTAACAAACTATCAAACTTTGCTGATCTATTTATCCAGAGCAAAAGAAATTTGAGAGAAAATTGGAGCAATATGTTTTATAGATGATACATACCTCTGTCAAAGATTGCAAAGTATGACAATGTATAAAACGATAAATGTTGGAAATGACACAACAAAGAAGAAACATTTTATCATATAGTAGTTATACAATAGTTAAAAGTACTGGAACAAAAATTATCAAAACATCCCAAAAAAATCTAAAAATATAATTTGAATTAAAACCACAAATATTTTATTAGGTATAATAATTATTACACCTAATATAATAACTGATTATTAAAATATATATTGACAGTAGCGAGAATTAATCTGGCACAACAGAAGGCAACCCTTGCTACCAATACAAAATTGAGATGCTAAAATTGGAAAAATATCCGACAATGGAAAACCTAACTGGAATGATTCCCTTTTATACAATATATTAGATGGTAAAGTACCTAAGATACTTAGAAAAAGAGAAAGTACTTAAAAATAATTAAAATTATCCAAATAGAAAAGAGCAGCCATCACAGATGCTGAAAACATAATACAAAAATATGCTATTAGCAATTAGCAGTTATGAGTGGGAGTGGAGGGAAAGAAAGGGAAAAAACAAATGACTTATTACAGTTTTTTCTGTAATGCTCTATTTTTTACTTTTTATTTTTCAAAAAATATATATTTTTTTACTTAAATCTTTGCTCTAGTGTAAAGTTTGTTTTATGTATGTATATGTATTACTGTCAGACTTGTCCCAACTTTGGCATTTAGGAAAAAAAGACCCTTAACTCCATACTGTTGAAGTGAAAGGTTCTTTTACTAAAGTTAAACAGCTGTAGCAGACATGTCAAACAAAAGGTCTGCAGAGCTGCCCTGGAGACACTGATGGACCGGCCCTTGCCACCCCGGTGCACTCACTGGGCTGGGTGCCCCCTCCAGGGTGTACACAGGATGTGGCGAGCATGCAGAGACCGACAGTATCTGGCAGCAGCTGAAGCCCAACCCCTCGGCCAGCATGCTCTGGAGCTCTGCAGCCCGCTGTGATCACAGGGCCAGCTGTCCAAGCAGCAGACGCGGTGACAACACTGGCAGCAGGCAGAGGCAGAGGTGCAGCAGGGATGGGAGGCAAATGATCTGTCAGGACTCACTTCAACTAATTACCCAAGAAAGCAGAACTCTTGAAAGAGGCATTGTCTCAAAAAGAACTTTTATTACGGACTAGTGACTGGTTTTTAACAGATTGGTGATAGGGAGGGCAATCTGAGCAAATGATGAAATAAATTGTCTATAGAAATTGGCAAACCCCAGAAAACTTTGTGGAGTTGTTTCCTGGTTCTTGGGGTAGCCCAATGCAGCACTGCTTTCACCTTTCCTGGATCCATCCCTATTCCCTCATGGGATATGCGATACCCCAGGTAATCAATATGCTCTTTGTGGAATTCACACTTAGATAACTTGGCGAACAATTTTGCAGAACATTTTTTCCCCCAAAACAGTTCTAACCAATTTAATGAGTTCATTTTTCATTTCAGTGTAGATGAGGATATCATCGAACCCCCTTCTGTTAGGACCCACTTCAATTAATCACTGAAGAAAGCAGAACTCTTGAAAGAAGCATTGTCTCAAAAGGAACTTTTATTACGGACTAGTGACAGTAGGGAGTGTAAGGCGAGATCTGAAGAAAAGCCCATGTGAATGATACAATTAAAGCAAGCAATATGCCCCCTCCCACCAAACTCATAATATCCATTTGAACTCCAGCCAATCCACAGGTGGCTTGACGGCCGGCTGACTGGTACAGTAGGCACGTATCTCAAGGTCTTCTCCAGCTTTCATTTCCTTGCAACTGTCTGCTAGATAAGGAGATGCATTCCATACTCAAAGGGAGGAGGCCAGACAAAGAAAGAGGAAAGCGAAAGTTACCAACATAATCCCTCATGAACCCCCTTCCCCCAACAGAATGGCAGGCCCAAAAAGAATAGAAGAAAAAGAGAGTAGGCAAGGGGTTTTGGGGTCTGACAGATCCATCCTGCTGTTCATGTCTCCTCTGTCCCACCTTCTGTCTTTGCGGCTGCTGCAGTTGGGACACGATAGGCGGCTGCATGGTCACATGGTGCATCTGGTAGGCCAGATCACATACCTCCCCCTGCACTTCTGCCTCCACCTACTGGTGCTGCCACTGCACCTGCTGCTTAGAAGGCCGGAGGCAGAGATGCAGGAGGAAGGCACATGATCTGGCCTGCCAGATGCACCAGGCAACTACCTGCCCCATCTCAGCCATGGCGGCCTTAAAGACAGAAGATGGCATGGAGCAGGTACATCCAGTGGGCTAGATCATCTGCCTCCCATCCCCCTGCACCTCTGCCTCTGCCTGCTGCCACTGCCACACCTACTGCTTGGCTGGCTGGCCTGGTGGTTGCAGTGAGCTGCAGAGTCCTAAGTGTGCCAGCCAAAGGGCCAGTGGACTGTGGCTGCTGCCGGACAGAGTTGGCCCCTGCATTCTCTGCTAAGGCGAGGCAAGGCAGGTGGTGGGGCGGGGGTGGCACCATGCCATGGCCTCTGCGTACGTGACCCTGCCGTTCAACCTTATCCTCCAGTGAGCACCACAGGAGCTCAATAGCTGGCCTGAGCGCCTGTCACCCAAGGCCCCAGGCAGCCCACACTGCCATCTGCAGAGCCCGAGATTAGTGAGGCTCCTCCGATGGATCAGGCCCTGGTGCCCTATCTGGTCCCAACCCCCTGCACTGGAGACCCCAGGCCCCCTGACATGAGCAATGTTGGGCTGGTTATGTCCATCCTAGCCATACCCATTCAGATGGCACGACCACCATGGCCATGTCCCCCTGCGGGCAACCACAATGCTGATGCGGCCCTCAATGAAATCGAATCTGACACCCCTGGGCTATAGCAAAAGTAAAGCTAGATCTGAGTATCCCTATGCAAAGTTTGCACTTTTTCCTTTCCCTAGTACTCCCCCCTTGGCCATCAGTGTCCAATATTATTCCTTTTTGATGTTTTGAGAACTGCTTTGAGGTTTGGCATCTCCTGATGTAGTTTCACATTTTGTTCCCAGGCCATGCATCCTTGGCGGCTGACTTATTCCAGTTTGACACTCTGGTTCTTGTCAGCTTGTCTCCCTACCTCCTTTTGTCTTTTCCATTCCCATGCCAGATTCCTACTTCTCCAAATTCCCTCCCCCTCCCTTGCAGTTTAAGGCAGGATGCCAGTGAGGAAGCTGAAGATGGCAGTGACATTCTGCCCACTTTGAAAATACTTTAGTCCTGTAGAGAACAAGAGAAAAGAAAAATAATTAGAGTGAAAGTGAACCTAGTTACAATTCAATGGAGTTTATCTGGGTACTTGTCATGGAATTTTCAGAGAGATTTAGGGGCTCGAACATGTTGGGTGTCTACCCATTCTTTCCAAGTGGAAAGTCCCTCCATGTTACTAGATACTGAACTTTTCCTCTATGCTTATGAGAATCCAAAATTTCTTTTACTTCAAAGTGATGTTCTCCTTCAATTAGGATGCAGTTGGTTGTGGTTTCATTGCAGGATGTAGGGGAGAGGTGATTGCTGGTTTCAATAGGTTGCAGTGGAAGACCGTGAACATGTCTAAGGGTTTTTGATAGGTCCAACTGAACTGCTACTGAAATGATGATGTTGTTAATTGGAAAAGGGCCAAAATATTTGGGCCTAGGGTTTTTTTTACAGTTGCCTAGATGCAAATATTTGGTGGAGAGGTAGAAGTGTCATCCATATTAAAGGGGTTGTTTTGGCTTGGTTCATTTCTTGTCAACATGTTTTTTTTATAAGATTCCCTTGCTTCCTCTAATGCTTTGCAGACAACCGGCCAGATGCTTTGAAGTTCCACAATCCACTCTGCTAGTGATGTAGTTTGTGGTTTTTCCTGGGGAAATTTTTGTATGGCTACAATGTCCTGAGCCATAGTGACCTTGAAAGGAGTGAACTCGCTATTATGCATTGCGTTATTGTAAGCTACCTTGGAAAATTGGAGCAGGTTTGCCCAGTTGTCTTGGTTATAATTAAAGTAGCATTTCAGGTATTGTTCTAAGACTGCCTTCATGCATTTGCACAACCCCATTCATTTGTGGATGATGGAAGAAGCTAAGTCCTGGAGTGGTGCCCAGCAATTTTAAAAACTCCTGCCAAAATTGTGAAGCGAATTAACTCTTCAGTTGGAAATGATTCGTTCAGGGGCTCTGTGGAATCAGTAAACATGTTGTACAAATTGTTTGGCCAGTATGCGTGCCAAAGTGATTTTGGGGCATGGCACGAAGTGTACCTGTTTGGAGAAGAGGCTGGTGACCACCCAAATTACCATATTTCCTGAACTCTTCGGTTATTCCACTATAAAGTCCTTAGAGATCTCCTTCCAAGGAGCTTGGGGCTTTGACACTGGCTGAAAGAGTGCCTAGGGTTTTCCCTGGACATCTTTTAATCAAGCAGCAGATGGGGCAACTGGCCACATAGGGTTCAATGTCTTTTTTCAAAGGCCACCAGAATTGGCATTTAACAGTTTGGCGGGTCGAATCCCGAGTGCCGCGTAGCAGAGTGAGCGCCTGTTACTCGTCCCAGCTTCTGCCAACCTAGCAGTTCGAAAGCACGTCAAAATGCAAGTAGAAAAATCGGGACCACTACGGTGGGAAGGTAACAGCGTTCCGTGCGCCTTTGGCATCTAGTCATGCCGGCCACATGACCACGGAGACATCCTCGGACAAGCGCTGGCTCTTCAGCTTTGAAACGGAGATGAGCACCGGAGATGACCCCTAGAGTCGGAAACGACTAGCACACACGTGCGGGGGAACCTTTACCTTTTTAGGTTTTTTTTACAAAGCCAAAATGCCCTGCCATTTTTGAGTCATGACTTTTTTTGGGGGGGGGGGATTATGGTATGTTGCTTCTCTGGGACACCCAGAGCTAAATCATCTCACATGGTGCAATTGGCTTGGTGTTTGTCCTTTTCTACTATAATCTTCAGAGATGTGAGCAATTCGTCTGGCATTTGGGATTTTTCTTCTCTTGTGCTCTGGTGATGGCTGGGGCTGCCAAATGTTGGGAGGAAAATTTGCGAACCTCAGGAAACTCTGGTTGCTTTTGTATGCATGGGAATGGCCATTCCAGCACCCTCCATGAGGCCCTATTCTCATTTCAATGGGTTCGGTGCAAATGTCATGGGGGGGCATCCTATTAAGCCATCCAATTGGCAAAATGCCATCAGCACCTTTAATTCTCTGAGCTGCAGCCCCTGTCCTTTCACTAAGCTAGCACTGACCAAGCACCAGATACAGCTCAATAGAGAAATTAGGGTCTCCCTATGCCCCAAAGAAGGCATCACAGGGCAACTTACCAATGGGTCATCGCTCTTGCACTTTTCCTTTTCCCCTGGCCCTCCCCCCTTGATTAGTATTATTTTTTGATGTTTTGAGAACTGCTTTGAGGTTTGGCACTTCTCAATGTAGTTTCACATTCTGTTCCCAAGTCGTGTGTCCTTGGTAGCTGGCTTATTTCAGTTTGACACCCTGTGGTTCTTGTTAGCATGTCTCCCTCCCTGCTTTTGTTTTCCCTATTCCCACGCCGGATTCTTACTTCCCCAAATTCCTTCCTTCTTCTCTTGCAATTTATGGCAGGATGCCAGTGCAGCGAAAAAGCTGACGATAGCAGGCCTGATAATTATTTTCTTTTTTGTTTCTGATTTATTGTTGTTTGCTTTACTCAATTAATCAAAAATAAAACTGGGAAGGGAGAAGGGAGAGAAAACAACACTGTTGAACGATTTCAGTCCATTTATTTTCAGTGGCATTGTGCAAGATGCAAGGGGGGATAACCAGTTCTACATCTGGGAAATATTTTTTTTACTAGCTGTCACTGGCATTGTCAGGGTAGGCATAGGCATAGCGATCAATGTGAGCCCACACTTGGTTTAGTAAGAAAGGCAACTTTTCAGAGTGTCTATCGAAGGTGGGTTTGATAGGTGGTGGCTCCAGGTGTTGTGGTGCCAGGTACACTGGTTGTTGAGCCACTTGCCAATCCTGGAGTCGAGGCAGTGCCACTCTCCAGAATCTCTCTTCTAGGCACCAGGCTCGCAGAGCGATACTGCTGCAGAGGACTTGGTCGGGATCAGGGACTTGATACTGTGGCTGATTGAGGAGTAGGTGAAATGGCATGGGCCCCAGCAACCAGACTGGGACTTCAGCAAGGGGGTGGAAGCGATGGATAAGCCCTCACCTTACTCCCCTTCAAGCACTCATACTGGCCTGTAGGAACTGCTTCTCTGACCTCCAGATGGTCAAATTTCTCCTTCAGCTGCTTGATTGAAGGACCGTGAACTGCAGTCTGGTACTTCCACTCAGCGGAGTTGTCCCATTCAGTCCATCCCTTCCCTTTCTTCTGCACTGCGGAAGATGGACTCTGGAGTGGAATTAACAACAGCTCCTCTTCAGCAGGTTTAGGGGTGCTTCTGCATTGAGGGATCGGTTCCGATTGATGGAGGTCTGCCAGGACAGTGGTCCTCTCTTGAGGCATCAGTTTTCCTGACTGGATAATCTGATTCTTTGGCCAGGTCCCCATTATCAGAATCTGTTTGGTGGCCAGAGCAGCTGCTTGCGCTCTGATAGCCGAATCCCCGCTGTGACCAGTAGCGGATTCCTCTTTTTTCTCTATAGCGAGATCTTCACTGAGTCTTTGCTGTCCTCCCAAAGTGGTGGGTAGGCAGCCAGTGCTCAGCACCACAGGAAAATTAGCATTTTGAGTGAGACTTGGTTTAATGTCAAGGTTCCAATAGACAAGACCAAATAAATCAGAACTCCAAGGCTTGAGATTTCCTCAAAGAACGTGTTTATTTGGTTATATAGTATTGGCACAAGTCTGAAATTCCCTTCAAAGAGAGACAATAATACAAAGTTGAACTTCCTACCCCAATGCTATGCAATCAGGTACATTCCCCAATAGAAGAGTTTGGCGGGCTTTCTAACCAAATGCTCACACATACCCATCTAACAGACAGAAAGGATCTTGGTTCCCAAGGGACAGTAAAATGTTTAAACTATTAGAAATCTTCCACATCCCCTCCCATGGCAACCTAGAACGAGCAAAATGGCTGCAACCAAGTTCATTGTAGAGTTGACATGCACAGAATATGAGCAATAAACAGGGTGAATTAGAAATTCAACCAAATGAGGGCAAATATGATATTGTTGCCATTACCAAAACTTGGTGAGATGAAACCACAAATAGAACCTACAGCTAGAGGGATTTAAATTATTTAAAAGAAACAGACCAAATAAAAGAGGAGGAGATGCACTATATAAAAGAAATAACTACATCTCTACAGATATAGACCACAACAATGATGAAAACTGTCTTGAATGCATTTGGGTCAATATAAAAGGAGAAAAAAACAACATTGTCAACCAAACAGTGGAAATAGATGAAGTTTTTGCTAGTCAGTTAACTAAGATATATAGAAAGCACATCAAAGTAGTGATGGGGGACTTTAATTACCCTGCCATCAACTGGGAGACAAACTCCACACCAAGTGGAAGATCAAACAGGTTCCTGGCAAACCTAGCAGTCAACATTGTCTGCTGAAAAGTAAAGAAGCGAATTAAGAGATCAGTCATATTGGACTTAATTCTCACCAACAGAGACGAAATGATAGAAGATGTGAAGCTACAGGAACCTTGGGCGAGAGTGATCATGCAATAGTGGAATTCAACAAAATGAAATTTCATGGTGATAAAAGTAAGGTTCTACATTTAGGCAAGAAAAAAACAAATGCACAGGTACAGTATAGGTGGTACCTTGCTAAACTGTAGTAACTGTGAGAGGGATCTTGGAATCCTAGTGGACAATCACTTAAATATGAGCCAGCAGTGTGCGGCAGCTGCCAAAAAAGCCAACAGAGGGATAGCATCAAGATCACGTTAAATGTTAATACTACTTTATAATGCTTTGGTAAGGCCACACTTGGAATACTGCATCCAGTTTTGGTCACCACAATGTAAAAAAGATGTTGAGACACTAGACAGAGTGCAGAGAAGAGCAACAAAGATGATCAGGGACTGGAGGCTAAAACATATAAAGAACGACTGCTGGAATTGAGTATGTCTAGTTTAATGAAAAGAAGAGCTAGGGGTAACATGATAGCAGTGTTCCAATATGTCAGGGGTTGCCACAAAGAAGAGGAAGTCAAGTTATTCTCCAAAGAACCTGAGGGCAGAACAAGAAGCAATGGATGGAAGCTAATCAAGAGGAAGAGGCGGAGCCAGCTGTCAAACGGAATGGCTGTGTTGAGACGCCGCTCCGAATGAGTGTACCGATCTCACAGCCTTTTCTCTGTTCCCGGTGGGTTTTTTAAAAGCCCCACATCTCTCGGAGGGAGATCAGAAGCGGAGGCACCCAGCTGAGCAGTTCAGGACGGCGGTCCGAGCTGCAGAAAGCAGGAAAGCCTAGGAGAGAGCCGGGTGAAGGAGACGGCCCATTATGGCAGCTGTGAAGAAATGACAGTTGTCAGAAATAGCGGTGAGTCAGCAGGACAGCGATTCAACTAACCTGGCGGAGGAAACACTCAGCGAAATCTTGTAAGTGTTCCGGATTGCGAAATGTCTCTGGAGAATTTCAAAGAAGAGAAGAAAAGAAGAGAGGCCCCAGAGTGAAAGGGGAAATCACCTCCCCTGTCAGATAGCGGCGAAAAGAAGACAGGGGGGAAAAGAGATCTGACCTTAAAGCAACAGACTCACAGGCTGTAAGGACTGGTGACCAAGGGTGGTTTCTCTTTCTGGCTCTTGCAGTAAAGCCAAGAAGAAGTTTAACAAAAAACAAAATAAACTTGAAGAGTGACAGTGCGGACTGAGCTGAGAGAGTGGACATCTTGAATAAGAACTAACGACCAATTAGCATTAAATGAAGGAAGAGTGATACTCATAACTTAGGAACTGAACTATTTGTTTCAAAAGTTTCTAAAACAAAAGGGATAAGTGGTAATTGTCTTGAGAATTTTGACCAATAAGAATTAACTGAACATAACCTATTGTATGATTGAATTGGAGGAGACTAACTAGAAACAAAAAGTTGAATGCTCAAGGAGGATGAGAAAATTTATTTGTCTCCTTGTTGAATATAATAATATTTATAACTGAATTGACTAACTGAATATTGGTTATAATATTGAGGTAATTTAATGGTTATATTATTGTTACATGTTTCTATATAGAAAAATTAGGACTGTATGGAATATAAACACTTGAAATTGATTAATATTGATTATTGTGTTTTAGAAGTGTTAGCGTAATAGGTGTAATAGGCTTGATATTGTGTTAGCAACAAAACATAGCATTGTTAAGATATAAGGCACTAGTTATTATAAATTTGGAAGACTAATAAATTCTCCAGGTGTGGTGGAGGGAAAGACAAAGATTGTGTATAAGTGGGAGGGTTGGTTGACGTCATTTAGAAAGATGACAAGCATCCCAAATCTAACAAGAGTTGGGACTGGAAGAAGGCAGAAGACCCAAGCCTCATCGGCGGAATTAAGCCCAGCAGGGCAAAGATCCATAGAAGAGATGATGCCACGGGAGAGAGCAGGCTCACTTAAAGACCTACAAGCAATATTACAATCCATGCAAGAGGTTATACTGAGAAATCATGACAATTTAAAAAAAGAAATAGGTGAAATAAGGAATGATACTGGAGAACTTAAAGAGAAGATGGGAGCAATGGATGGAAAATTTGAATGTTTCCAACAGCAAATATTGAAAAATGAACAGAAATTATTAGAAATGGAACATAGAATGAATAAGGAGGAAAGAAGAGTAGATGAAATGAATGAAAAACTTTTGCAAGCAAATAAAGAGTTAGAAAAATCCATCATACTGCTTGAAGCTGAGAAAGTAGACCATTATCTTCGTTTCCAAAATGTGAAAGAAGAGAAGGGGGAAGACCTCCCAGAAATGATGACGGACTTGCTAGCAAGGGCCCTAGGGACAGGGAAAGAAGAGATGGCAAATGAGATTGATGAGATATATAGAATCCACACAAATTACGCGAGAAGAAATAACTTACACAAGGAGGTACATATCAGATTTGTGAAGAAGTCAATTAGGGATGAGATTTTGCATAGAACAAGGGACGACCCAATAGAATACAGAGGTAAACAACTAACTTTCCTCAAACAGGTCCCTAGGAGGGTAAGAGATCTGAGAAGGCTCTACCAACATATTACATCAAAATTAATAAGCCAAAACATTAATTTTAGGTGGCTGATGCCAGAAGGGATTGTGGTGATCTGGCAAGAAAAAAGATATAGGTTAGATTCGATTGATAAAGCAGAAGTGTTTTTCCAGCAGCATCTAGGCAATGAAGATGAACTAGAAGAAAGAGAGTTAAAAGAGAACAACACAGAGAGATATAATAGGAAGACACGGGAATTACAAGGTAAAGAACGGGAAATGGAGAGAAGAGAAAAAATGAGAATGAACTATGAGAATGATGACAAGAGTAGACATAAAGAACTCAAGGAAGATAGACCGACAAGGGCAACAAGATCAAAACAGAGGCAGTAATGTAGAAACATTAACAGTATTATCATTAAATGTAAATGGACTAAACTCCCCAGCTAAGAGAAATATAATTTTGAATAAGCTCAGTAAGAAAAACTTAGATATAACAATTCTACAAGAAACACATATAAAGACTCAAGATCAGGATTTATTAAACTACCCTAAGTTAGGAATAAAATTTGTATCGCTTTCACAGCAGAAGAAAGGAGGAATTGTGATATATGTTAAAGAAAGAATCCCAGCAAGACAAATCTATCGAGATGAGGAAGATAGAATATTGATTACTGAAATTTCCTTGAATAAAAAAAAGGTCACCCTGGTAGAAATTTACACCCCCAATGAAAAACAAAGACAATTTTATAAGAAACTGCATAAGGTTATTGCTGATATGGAATATGAGAACATTTGTATAATTGGCTATTTTAATGCAATTATAGACAGAGAATTAGATTATAAGAGTGAGGAAGTAAGGAAACGAACCAGGAGAATATTACCCGGTACTTTTTTAAAATGGTGGAAGAATTAAATATTCAAGACAGTTGGAGGGAGAGAAATTTGAATGAAAAGCAATTTACATACTATTCAGGGTGGCATCAATCGTGGTCCAGAATCGATATGGTCTGGATAATGAAAGAATTAAATTCAGATATTGATGACATAATAATAGACATTAATACCTGGGCAGACCATAATCCCATTGTAATTAAATGGAAAGAACAGAAGATAACAACAAGGAGGTGGACTCTAAAAAAGGCAATTCTAAACCAAACAGAATTTAAGCATAAGATGGAGGAACAAATGCGGACATTCTTCCAGACAAATAAGAAAGAGGAGACTAGCACTCAAAATTTATGGGATATGGCCAAGGCAGTTATGAGAGGAACTGCAATTGCGTACATGGCCAATGAATATAAAAAGAAAAGGCAATATCGAAAAAGTTTAGAGGAAGAACACAAAAAATTAGAATTAGAACTACAAAAAAACCCACAACATAGAGATCTAAAGCAACAGATTTAAATAAGCATAAATTGAATATTATAGAATATTATAGAAAAGGGAGAAATGGCACAAAAAATAAAAAGCATTAGACAAAAATTTTTGGAACAGGCAAATAAACCCGGGAGATGGCTGGCCTATAGATTGAAAAAACAAAAAGATAATAGATGGATTAGTAAATTATGTAATCAAGCAGGGGAGATAGTATATCAAAATGAAGGGAAAAAATGGGGGACGCATGAATTCTATAAAAATCTTTATAAAGAGGATAAAATGATTACTGAGGAAAGAATATCACAATATCTTATGAAAGCAGACTTACTGAATTTCAAAATATATTAAATAAAGATATAACAGTCCAGGAAATTATGGAAGCCATTAAAAAACAAAAAAGTACTAAAACACCTGGCCCTGATGGATTACCGTCCGAAATATATAAAAATCTCCAAGAACTTTTGGTCCCAACCCTACTGGATTTATTTAATGAGGTACTAAACATAGCAAAAACTCTGAACTCATGGAAAGAAGCAATCATCTCACTAATCCCTAAAGAAAACTCTGATTTGACTTGTATTAAAAATTATAGGCCCATTTCTTTACTTAACACGGATTACAAGATTTTCACGACTATAATGGCAGAAAGATGAAAAAAATATTTAGCTGAATTTATCCATACTGACCAAAACGGCTTCTTGCCTAAAAGACAAATTAGACATAATGTCAGGATCATACTAGACATCTTAGAATATTATGAATTACACAGCTAAAAACAAGTGGCATTAATTTTTGTTGATGCTCAGAAAGCGTTTGATAATGTCAAATGGAATTTTATGTTGAATCAACTCAAACAGATGGATTTTGGAGAAAAATTTATAAATATGTTTAAAGCAATCTATTCCAAACAAGAGGCAAAAGTAATCATAAATGGAGAATTAACACAGCATTCAAATACAAAAAAGGTACAAGACAAGGCTGTCCACTATCTCCTTATTTATTCTCTCTTTAGAAGCACTCATAAGAATAATCCGAAAAGATAAGCTGATTAAAGGATTAGAAATTAGAAAAAAGATATTTAAATTACAGGCTTATGCGGACGATTTAGTTTTCGTTCTGGAAGACCCCTTAGAATCTGGAACAAGATTATTACAGGTGCTGGAAAATTATGGAGATGTTGCGGGATTGAAAATCAATAAAGAAAAAACTAAAATGTTAGTTAAAAATATGTACAATTTACAAAAAACTGAGCTAGTAGAAAAAATTAATATCCAGACGTCCAAAAGAGTAAGGTACTTGGGGATCCAACCGTCAGCAAGATATATTACACTCAAAAGAGAAAATTATGACAAGTTAATGGACCAAATTACAGCATATCTAGATAGATGGAAAAACATGCAGCTCTCCTTTATGGAGAGAATAGCGACAATCAAGATGAATATAGTTCCCAAATTACTCTTTTTATTCCAAGGTGTACCAATTAAATTAGGTAAGGATTTTTTTGAAAATTTAAACAGAATTACATCTAAATTTATCTGGCAAGGTAGAAAACCGAGAATCAAGTTAAAATTATTACAGGATGCAACGGAAAGAGGAGGGCTCATCCTCCCGAATTGGGAAAAATATTATCAAGCAGCAATAGCGGTATGGATAAAGGATTCGATACACTTAAGGAACAGAAGACTACTAGCATTAGAAGGTCATGACATGCAAATTGGGTGGCATGCTATAATGTGGGATGGAAAATATAGGGCTCATCAGTACTTTCAGAATCATCATATTAGATGGGCAATATTAGATGTGTGGATAAAAATTAAAAAATTTAATTATATAGAAATCCCTAATTGGCTATCCATATTAGAGATTTTCATGCACCCCAAATTCATAAATTTAGGAAGTGTAATTACATATAAAGATCTCTTAGACAAAAAAGGAGACCTGAAAACAAGAAAAAGATTATACCTAATTTAATTGGTACACACTGGAATAAAAAGAGTAATTTGGGAAGAAAAAGATGGTATAGAGTTGGAATGGTGGGCATACTTACAAATACAGTCACGATACAGAAAAAGACAAAAAAGAACCAGAGATAAAATTAGAGCATACACAATTAGATAAAGATTTTCTAGGAACATACAATCAAATGATATAAAAGATGTATCAATATTTATTATGACAGGATTTTTAGAAGAACAGGTAAAAGAAACAATGTTAACCTGGAGTAAAAATTTTGGTTATAGTATTGAGCTAGATAATTGGCAATCACTATGGGATAGAAATAGGAGGTTAACGTTAGCCACCTCCTATAAAGAGAATCTGTACAAGATGTTTTATAGATGGCACCTTCCCCCTACAAGGTTAGCAAATATAGATAAAAAAATCTCACCAATGTGCTGGAAATTCAGAAGGCTTCCAGGGACTTACTATCATATGTGGTGGGAATGTTCAAAAGTGCAAAGGTTTTGGCAGCGGATAAAAAATTGGTTGGAAGAAATATTACTACAAAAAATTGATTTAAAACCAGAAACCTTCTTATTAGGGATTATTAACGATAAACTCAGCAAAGCATCTTTCTACTTACTAGTGTATATTTTAACCGCAGTGAGATTGGCGTATGCCCAAAAATGGAAAAGAAAGGAAACACCCCCTGAAGAAGAAATAATAGATAAAATTTTATCCTGCGCTGAAATGGACAGGTTAACCCTAGAGATCAAAAATAAGAACGAAACAGAGTATTATGAAATTTGGCAAAATTTGTACAATTGGTTAGAGTTAAGGAGGATCGCTGAGATGAACATTGTTTGATTGGTTGATAATGTAAGGATTTCTTATTAGCATCTATATAATGGACATAACTGAAAGACATGTAAATATAACGCTGAGGACTGAATGACAGTTTACTAAAAAAAACCTGACAGATGTTATATGTACAGTTTGTTATACTCGGTCCTGTTATAGACTGTATTTTAGGTTTTTGTTATTTCTTTCTGTAACATAAGATAATTTAATTTAATTTAATAATTTAATAATTTGATTTCTATACCACCCTTCTCCCGAAGGACTCAGGGCGGTGAACAGGGCAATACACAGTAAAAATCGAATACAAAAATTAAAAAACCATTAAACATCATGCCCATAAAATCAATCCATATTAAAATCAAAACTAGTTTTAAAAACCCAACCCCATCCCGTCAGACCAGGCCAGCTTGTTCAAAAAAGAATGTTTTGAGATCGCGCCGGAAGGAGCGAAGGTCGGGGGCCATCCGGAGCTCAACCGGTAAGCGGTTCCAAAGGTCTGGCGCGCCCACAGAGAATGCTCTCCCCCTGGGGGTCACCAATCGGCATTCTTTGATCGGCGGCACCCTGAGGAGGCCCTCTCTGTGGGAGCGCACTGGACGGAGGGAAGTTGACACCGGCCGCAGGTGTTGCCGTAGGTAATCCGGACCCATGCCATGAAGGGCTTTGTAAGTCATAACTAACACCTTGAACCTAATACTAATAGTAGTGTTGTAGCTAGGGAAGTTGAATCATGTCCACTTTTGTTTTTAAATGTATATTTAATAAAATTTTCTTTAAAAAAAGTGCTAAGGCATAGAGTTCCAATCCTCCAAGAAATTGGAAGGGGAACTCCGATCCCACTGGACAAGGGTCCTGAGATGACTGACAACAACTCTGATGATGAACCCTTGGTAAGGGGACCCATCATAACTATTGCCAGGCCCATAGAACTGCTAATCCTAGGGATGGAGAAGAAGGTGGTCCTAAAGGCTTTACTGGACTCAGGCTGCACCAGATGTTTAATAAGCCCAACCCCTGGTAGGAAATCTAGAGATTCCTGTATGGAGACTAAAGAAACCCATTTTGTTTGGTCAATTAGACAGGTCGATTGTGTGTGGGGCATCTTGGCCACCCTTGCCATGATGCCCATAAAATTAACCATAGGGGACCACACTGAGACTTTGACTGTTATAGTGACCTCTGGCATGGAATGGCCCCTAATCCTAGGACTGGCATGGTTAAAAAAGTGGAACCCATAGCTGAAGTGGTGGATGGGGGACTTGAGATTCCCAAAAGGGAAACCCCACTCACCCAATAGCCACTGCAGCCCCAAATTTGTACAATTGGTTAGAGATAAGGAGGATCGCTGAGATGACTATTGTTTGATTGGTTGATAATGTAAGGATTTCTTATCAGCACCTATATAAGGACACAACTGAAAGATATGTAAATATACTGCTCAAAAAATAAAGGGAACACAAAATAAGACATCCTACTATTAAATACAGTACATTGTGTTGATTAAGTGTTCCCTTTATTTTTTAGAGCAGTATATAATGCTGATGACTGAAAGACAGTTTACTAAAAAAATTACAGATGTTATATGTACAGTTTGTTATACTCTGTCCTGTCATAGAATATATTTTAAGTTTTTGTTATTTCTTTTTGTAACATAAGGTAATACTAATAGTAGTGTTGTAGCTAGGGAAGTTGAATCATGTCCACTTTTGTTTTTAAATGTACATTTAATAAAATTTTCTAAAACAAACAAACAAACAAAGAACTAAGAAGAAATTTCCTGACAGTTAGAACAATTAACCAGTGAAACAATTTACCTCTAGAAGTTGTGAATGCTCCAACCCTGGAAGTTTTTAAGAAGTGATTGGACAACCATTTGTCTGAAATGGTATAGGGTTTCCTACCTGAGCAGTGGGTTGCACTGGAGATCTCCATTCCATTCCATTCCATTCGTCTAGTTTCCGAGGACAACAGGACTCTGAATTATACACATCTTGTCATACAACCAGGAACCTGTGGTATTTCACTTTTTGCATTTTTAATCTCCAATCTCTCTGACTCACCAGTTTAGGATATAAAAAGAGGGGTGAAACCCTGGAGGTTTAGCAGTGGTAGAGGGAAATTACTAAGTCATTAACCCAAAAGAGGTAGCTGAATTAGGGCAAGAAGACCCAGAGGGCATCTAGGAGAGAAAAATTCATTTTTCTTAGTTTTCTATCCTATGGATTCAGCCATCTGTTAAAATGATTATGACATCAATAACAGTTGTTGCAGACATCCTCAAAAAAAGAGAGAGAAAAATAACCTCAGCAACTTTCTGCACTATTAATCATGGTACTTGACAATCTGAGAACTGGGACATTGCTTTGTAGTGGTTTCATTTATATCAGGGAATGTTGACTGTGTCACTCAAAGACTACTGATTAAATTGAGTATGATATCTGGGAATCCCTCAAGTCTACATTCTGTTCTCCATTTTGTTTATTTTAACATATATGAAATCACTTAAGACGGAGCTGCATTGTAGCCAAGTGGTGAAGATACTCATCTCCCATTTGGAAGGTTGAAAGTTCAATCCTAGGTAGCAGCAGATATTTTTCTTTCAGGGCACAAAGAGAAAATATCTGCTGCGAACTCCACACAGGCATTGGAAAGACCAACTGACCAGTAAATGCTCAATTCCATTCAGTCGTCCTGATTCTACCCTGAATTAAGGATTACAGGGTCATAAAAAAGAAAAAAGTATATATGAAACTACTAAGTCAGATTTTCAGGAAATTTTAAGCTGTTACTAATCTATTGATGGCACTAAAATGTATTTACAGGTAATCCTCAATTTACAACCTTAATTAAACATGGAATTACAGTCATATGATGTAGTGGTTGTTAAATGGGTCACCATGTGTGACCGTGCTGATTTTATGATGTTTTTGCAGCAGTCATTAAGCAAATGCTTTGACCATTAAGCATATCTGTTTACTCCAATGGGTATTTTTGCTGGAACTGGAAATAAATTCCAGAAACTGGCAAAAAGTGCCAAAAGTTGCAATCATTTTACAATGGAAACCTGAAAATGGCTACGAATGCGAGCTGATTGCCATCCAAAATACAATCATGGGGAGGGGGATGCAACCATCTGAAGGATCTCTGGGTGTGTCTGTTATAACTTTGAATGATTACTAAGTGACCGGTAGTTAAGTGAGGATTTTTTTTTAAAAATCCCGTTTATATCCCACCCTTCTCCGAAGACTCAGGGCGGCTTACAATCTAAAGCACAATGTGCTTAGCAATTCCTGTATGTTTATCTAGATCAGGGGTCGGCAACCTGAAAAAGCAAAAGAGCCACTGGGAACCGGTTCCATCACAGATAAAAAAAAGTGGGAGCCGCGCGTGTGCATCCACGCACGCGCATGCACATAAAACAATGTTTTAAACGTTGTTTTTTGCGCATGCGCACGCGTGGATACACGCGTGCAGTTCCACTTTTTTTTATGTGGATGCACCTGCACGCCAGCGGCAACGGGTCTCCATGGTGACGGGCGCTGGGTTGCGGTGCTGCCTTCAGCCTGGGCGTCGCCGGAGCCACCCCCAGGACCTCCAAACTGCTGCCCGACCTCTGCCCGAACAGCAGCAGGTCTCGACACGGGTGTTCGGGCAGAGCTGCGCGCGCACCTCCGCCCGAACAGCGGTTTGGAGACCTGCTGTTGCCGGTGGACGCACCTGTACGCCAGCAGCAAAGAGTCTCCGTGGTGACAGGCGCTGGGTTGCGGCGCCGCCTTCAGCCCAGGCGTCGCCGGAGCCACCCCCGGGACCTCCAAACTGCCGCCCAAACACCAGCAGGTCTTGACACGGGTGTTCGGGTGGAGCTGCGCGTGCACCTCTCCAAAGGTTTGGAGAGGTGCGCATGCAGCTCCGCCCGAACAGCGGTTTGGAGACCTGCTGTTGCCAGTGGACGCACCTGCACGCCAGCGGCAACGGGTCTCCGTGGTGACGGGCGCTGGGTTGCGGCGCCGCCTTCAGCCCGGGCATCGCCGGAGCCACCCCCGGGACCCCCAAACTGCCGCCTGAACACCAGCAGGTCTCGACACGGGTGTTCGGGCGGAGCTGCGTGCGCACCTCTCCAAACTTGGAGAGGTGCGCGCGCAGCTCCGCCCGAACAGCAGTTTCCAAATGGGTGTTTGGGCGGAGGTGCAAGAGAGGTGCGCGCGCAGCTCTCCAAACCTTTGGAGTGGTGCGCGCGCACCTCCTCCCGTTCGGAGTGGTGCGCGCGCACCTCCTCCCGTTCGGAGAGGTGTGCGCGCACCGGGCGACTGGGAGCCGCAGGAGCCGCATGCGGCAACGGATCTGCGGGTTGCCGACCCCTGATCTAGATCATTAGGGAATGGCAGATTTCTCCGAATGCTTTCCTTATAGGAAATAATTGGCTAGATGAGGGAAAACAAATTGAAACTGAATCAAAATAAGATGGAAATACTCCTAAAAGTGTATTATAATTTTAGGATTAAGGAAGATGCACTACATCAGGGCTTTTCAACCGGTGGTATGCGTACCACTGGTGGTAATTTGGCACCTGGCAGGTGGTATGCGACCATCCTAGAGAAGTGGTAGCGGGGGGGGTGTGAGACAAATGAGCTGAAGTGGCAGCAGCACTGCACAAGCCTGAGGGAGAGAAAGCTGGAGCAGCAGGACTGTCGGGGCTCAGCAGAAGTCCTAGGATCAATGCCAGGTTCCTGCTGATTGGCATTTCTGAAAGCAGCATTTAGCTGGAGGTGCACAGAAAAGAAGGGGGAGAGAGGAAAGGATGTAAAAAGAGGAGGTTTTTGGTGGGAAAGGGCCAGTGAAGGGCTGTCACTGCCCCAGCTCTGGGCATGTGCTCCGCATTCCTGCTGACTGCTCAGAAAGAAAAAAGGAGACTTCAGCTGATGTCAGCTTGGTCAGACTCAGGGAATTGTTTTTCTCTTCCCCTGGGTCCGAATTCTACCAGCAGGTGGGTCCAAATGGACTGAATGCTGCCCTGTAGGGGTGGCCCCCAACGGGTGAATGTCTGAGGACTATGGCTAGGCAGCAGCCAGACCGCTAGTCCCAACAGAGCCCCTGGAACCAGCAGGAAGAAAGGCGGACCACACTTGCGTTCTGCCATTAGCAGCTTTTGGTTGAGGCAAGAGAACGGCAATTGAAAGAGCAAGCAGCTTGTCTGGGTGAGGATTTTCTTTTTACTCTCCCTATAAGCCAAGATCTTTAGTGGAAAGCACCTTCCCAGCCCTTGAAAGCGAAGCCCTTACTATCAGGGAGGGGGGGTGGAAGCGGCGGTTTAAGCTTTTTGGCTGAGTGAAAACTTTACTTAGTTACAAGGTATCTGTGGCGTAAGAGTTTGGGAAGCTTTTGTTTTGATAGAACTGGGTGTTCTTTTTTCTTTGTTGAAAGCCAGCACAACTTCTATTTTTCCCTTTTCTTCCCTCTCTTTTTATTTTTATATTTTTAAAAACATTTTAAATATTGAAAGTTATATATAAACTCTTCTCATCTCTCTCGGCAAAAAGGGTGGGAATGGACAGCTAGTGCCATCTACTGGCAAAATTTGAAAACTACATTCATCTTCTCTCAAGGGAGTTATCTATGCCTGAAACTTGGCTGTTTGCCCAGACATTCCTTTGAAGGCAGCCTGGAGACTTTGTTCCACAACAATAGACTCCCTGCCACCTCCTCCTCCTCCTCCTCCTTCTTCTCTCCTCCTCCTCTTCCTCTCTGGTGTATTTCTACTGTTCTCAACAAGTGGAAAACTTTGGATTCCCTTGGATTACAAATATAGAGAAGCCTGGAATCCCTATCAGTGATTTTTGAATATAATCTTCTTGATTACTATTCTGACAATTTTACCTATTTTACTACATTCTACTCATTTTTATTACCTACTTTGTTGTTTCTTATTTCTTCCTTTTTGTGTGCCTTCTCCATTTTTCTTCTTCTTTTCTTCTTTTCTTATTTTTATGCTCTTTGGGGTAACCTCCCCCCTTTTTTGCCCCACTAATTTTTGCTCCCCTCCCTTTGGGGGGGATTTTCATATATATTTTTTACTATTTTTACTATTTTTACTACTTTGATGGTTCTCCTCTCCTAACCATTAGGAGACTATTGGATTATAAAATTTATCTATTGGGCAGAGACACCATACATCTTGAAGACAAAGATGAGTACTTCTAACCTATCCAAACTTGGAAAAAAGGCTCCTCTGCCCTGCCTTCAACTTCTGCAAGCCCAGTCTACCACAAATCAATTACTACAATGTTACAACAGGAGAAGACTGATACCCAACAGAAGGACACACAAGCAATTCTACAAGCAATCCAGTATGCGAACGCTGCCCAGTGTGTTACAGCATCTAAAAATCATTAAGAGTTGAAAAGTGATTTAGATAAAATGAACCAAAGAATTATTAATATAGACGCCCAAATGGAACAATTTAAAAAGACAACTGCAGAAAATCAACAAAGAATCCAAAACATGGAACACAAGTCAATGGAGGTGGATCAGAAACTGGAGGACCTGAAAGATGAAAACCAAAAATTGATGCAAATTAATGGAGAACTGGAAGATTCTTTGGCTGTTATAGAAATGGAGTGAGCATCATACTTTTTAAGATTTTGAAATATACAGGAAGATAAGGAAGAGGATCCTTTAGAACTGATGACAGAGTTGTTTGCAGACATACTCAGATTCGGGAAGTCACAAATGGCGGGAAAATGGACCAGGCATATCGTGTTAATTCCAACTATGCTAGAAGAAATAAGAAGTGCATGTCAGATTTTTAAAAAGAGCTGCAAGAGATGAGATCCTGAGAAAAATAAGAGATGAACCGCTGAAATACAAAGATAAAGAAATTGTGGTTCTCAAGCAAATCCCTAGAAGGATAAGAGAGGCTAGAAGTGACTACCACTTTTTAACTAAGAAACTTGTCGAAAAAGGAGTGAACTTCAGATGGCTGATTCCAGAAGGGATCTTAATCTACTGGGATACGAAAAGATACAGACTAGATACACCACTTAAAGCAATGGAGTTTTTTGATAGCCACAGAGCCTTTCTGGAGAGAGATGACTCGGAATCCAAGAAACAAGACGAAGCACAAATGGAAAGTGAGACCGGTCAAAGAGTAAGAGAAGAAACCAAAGAAAGTAAAACTATACAGTCTTATCCAGAAGAGGGCGCAAGACCAAGAGACCAGAGACACATAAGATCGACTAGGAGATTAAGACCCAGATATAATTGAAAAAGATGGAAGTAATTGGGATTTTATCAATAAATATCAATGGCTTAAACTCCCCTCTAAAAGAAGGAAAATTTTTACAAGTTTACAAAAATTAAAAATAGATATAATTTGTCTTCAAGAAACCCATATTAAGAGACAACATATCAAAATCTTAGAACAACCAAAAATCGGCAAACTTAACTTTACAGTGTCATCCCAAAAGAAAAGAGGAGTAGCCTTTTATATCAAAGAAAAGATGATGCCCAAACAAATTTATGCAGATGATGAGGGGAGAATTTTAATGGTTGAAATTATGATGGACCAAAAGCAGATATTAATGATTGGAATATATGCATCTAATGACAAACAAGAACAATTTTATCTTGAACTATATAAGAAAATATTACTCAAATTACCAAAATTTTTGTATAATGGGAGACTTTAATGCAATAGTGGATGGAACCTTGGACCATAAAAGTGATAAACAAGGACGGAAAGGAGGAAATTTACTTATATTGCTAAGAAGAACAAAGAAAAGAACAACTACAATTAAAGCTGAGGGAGGAACTTAGAGAACTAGAACTAGAATTACAAATACATCCAGATAAACTAATACTCAAGAAACAAATGGAAATACCGTATATACTTGAGTATAAGCCGAATTTTTCAGCCCACTTTTCGGGCTGAAAATCCACTTCGGCTTATACTCCAGTGAACAAAAAAAGAACTTACCGAGGACTTGCGCGCGCGACTTGTGTGTGTGTGTGTGTCAGACCCGCAGGAATGGCTAATAAAGGTGGCGGCAGTCCGGCCTGGCCCGAAGAAGAGCCGAAGGGAGCAGCTCTGCAAGCCCCGCCGCCCCCTTCTCTCAGCTTCCTGGCAGCACATCCCGCAGGGGAGGTCTGCTAGGGAGGTGGCAGTCCAGCGTTGTTTCCCCCCTCGTGCGTGTGTGTGTGTGTGTGTGTGTGTCAGACCCACGGGAATGGCTGGTAGGGAAGCGGCATTCCGGCATTCCCCCCCTTCCTGTGTGTCGGGCCCACGGGGCTCGACACACAAAAAAATGCAAACGCCGGACTGCCGTGTGGGCCCAACACACAGGAAGGGGGGGGAATGCCGGAATGCCGCTTCCCTACCAGCCATTCCCGTGGGTCTGACACACACACACACACACACACATACACACACGCACGCACGTGGAGGGAAACAACGCTGGACTGCCACCGCCTCTACCAGCTCTGCAGGCCTCTGCCGCCCCTTCTCTCCGCTGCCTGTTCCGAACGAAGGGGTGTCCCTTCGTTCGGGCCAGGCTGCTGAGAGAAGGGAGCGGCAGAGCCTTGCAGAGCTGCTCCCTTCGGCTCCTCTGTTCAGGCCAGGCAGCGGAGAGAAGGGGCAGCAAAGGCTTGCAGAGCTGGTAGAGGCGGCGGCAGTCCAGCGTTTCCCCCCCTCATACATGCGTGCGTGTGTCAGACCCACGGGAATGGCTGGTAAGGAAGCGGCGTCCCCCCCTCCTGTGTGTCGGGCCCACGGGGCTCGACACACAAAAAAACGCAAACGCCGGACTGCCGCCACCTCTACCAGCCGTTCCCGTGGGTCTCTCTCTCTTACACACACACACACACACACACACACACACGCACGAGGGAAACAACGCTTGACTGCCGCCTCCCTAGCAGACCTCCCCATTCCTGTTAGAAATGGATCCCAGTACTTCTAATCCTGCACCAAAACAAAAACGCAGGTTATACGAAGCTGCTTTCAAACTAAAGGTTGTGTCAAGAGCAGAAAAAAGCAATAACAGTATTGCAAGTAGGGAATTTGCTGTTGATGAAAAACAAGTGAGGGAGTGGCGGAAAATGAAAGCTGACTTGGAAAAGATTCCAAAGGCAAAAAAAGCTCGATGTGGTTTAACAACTCCATATGGGGCTCTAGAGACTGAATTGCATAAATGGGTTATGCAGTGTCGTCAAAATGGTTACTGCGTAACACGCATGGGAATTCGCTTACGTGCCCTTCAAATGGCTAAAGATGACAAATTAAAAGCACCAGGCATTGAAAATTTTGTTGCGTCAGCAGGATGGTGTACTGGCTTCATGAATAGGTATGGCCTATGTTTGCGGCAAAGAACAAAGATTTCACAGAAGTTGCCAAAAGACCTTGATGAAAAAGTGATGTCATTCCATTCATTCATCATAAAACAAAGAAAGATCCATAACTATGACCTGGGAGATATTGGGAATATGGATGAAACACCTATGACCTTTGATCTTCCAAGCAACAGAACCGTGGCAAGTTTGGGAGACAAAACTGTTTTACTCAGAACCACAGGTAATGAGAAAAACCATTTTACAGTCGTTCTGTCATGTTTGGCTAATGGAACTAACCTGCGGCCTGTCATTATTTTTAAAAGAAAGACCTTGCCTAAAAAGGTCAATTTCCCAACACGAATTACAGTGCACCCACATGTTAAAGGCTGGATGGATGAAGATGAAACAAAAAAGTGGCTGGAAGAAGTTTGGAATGTATGACCAGGAGCAGCCTTAAAGAAAAAACCATCATTGCTAGTTTGGGATATGTTCAGAGCCCACACATCTGATGACATAAAAACATTGGCAAAGTCTTCTCAAGTTACTTTAGCCGTTATTCCAGGTGGGCTTACATCTGTATTACAGCCCTTAGATGTGTGTTTAAATAAACCTTTCAAAGACCGTGTGCGAAAGATGTGGTGCGAATGGATGTCATCTGGTTTTAATTTTAATATGTATTAATTTTATGGGCATAATTGTTTAATGGCTTTTTAATTTTTGTATTCTATTTTTATTGTGTATTGCCCTGTTCAACGCCCTGAGTCCTTCGGGAGAAGGGCGGTATACAAATTAAATTATTAAATTAAATTATTAAATTAAGCCCGACTAACAAAAGGTGGAAATATGATGAAGCCTGACATAGAACTGATAGCAAAGTGGGTTCATGATGCATGGGAAGAGATTCCAGAGGACATGGTGAAGCACGCCTTCAAGAAATGTGGCATAAGTAATGCTATGGATGGCAGTGAAGACAGTGCTTTGTATGAGGATGACAGCTGTGATAGTGATGACTGCGAACTCTGTGACAATGTATATGATGATAACCTCACACCAGCTACAGCTGAAGCTCTGTTTGGAGATACAGATGAGGAGGAGGAATCCAGTTTTGAAGGATTTTGATGCTTGTGTTTTAGCTTGGTTGCTTATTGAGTTAAGGTTTTTGTACATTTAAAGTTATTGTTAATACTTTAATGTTATATATTGTTTTTGTTGAATATACTGATAATATATTGTTTTTGTTGACCCTCTTTTCCACATGCCTCAATTAAAGCAATTTTATTGTTATCTACCTGTATTTTTATTTTTGAAATTTACCGTGAGCTGCTGCATTTCCCAGCCTCGGCTTATACTCGAGTCAATAACTTTTTTCAGGTTTTTTTGGGTAAAATTAGGGGTCTCTGCTTATACTCGAGTCGGCTTATACTCAAGTATATACGGTAATAAAGCACAAATTAAATTTAGCTGAGATGGAATTAATGGCTCAACAGATCTAACGGGCCAAACAGAACTTTTTTGAAAACGCTAACAAGCCGGGAAGATGTGTAGCATATAGATTGAGAAAGGAAAAAGAAAAGAAAATAATAAAGAAGCTCCAAGATACAAAAGGAGAAATACAGTTTCAAAATGATGCAATCAGAAAAATTGTGAAAGAATATTATGAGACTCATTATAAAGCAAAGGAAATTTCTAAGGAAAAAATAGAGCAGTATTTAATAAAAGCAAATTTACCAAAAATTCCTCAGAATATCCGAAACATATTGAATGAACCAATAACAATGATGGAGACTACAGAAGCTATAAAAAGATAAAAAAAAGGACAAGACTCTGGGGCCAGATGGACTGCCTGCAGAATACTACATTGCATTACAAGACGTGCTTACTCTGATCTTGAAAGAACTTTGTAATGAAACTCTTCTGAAAACCAAAGTACCAAAGACATGGTCTGAAGCTAATATCACTAATTCCTAAAGAAGATACAGATTTGATACATATAAAAAATTATAGACCAATTTCATTGCTAAATGTGGACTATAAAATCTTCGCCTCGATAATGGCAGAAAGAATTAAGAAATTTTTGATTGAAATTATACACACAGTTCAAAATGGCTTCCTGCCTAAAAGACAGATAAAAAACAATTTAAGAACAATCTTGGACATTTCAGAGTATTATGAAGCCCATCCAGGCAAACAGATGGCTTTGATATTTCTTGATGCGCAAAAGGCGTTTGATAACTTAAATTGACAATTTGTTTCAGCAACTTTTGGAAATGATTTTGGAGAAACCTTCATGAATGCAATTTATGCAATTTATGATAAACAGACTGCTAGAGTAATTGTAAATGGAGACTATACAGAAAACCTTGATATTAAAAAGGGCACAAGACAAGGATGTCCTTTATCACCATTACTATTCATATTAACGTTGGAAGTATTGAACAGAAATATTAGACAAGACTTTGAGATCAAAGGACTGAAGATGAGGGTGAAAAATATAAATTGCAGGCATTCACGGATGACTTGGTCATTATACTGGAAGAACCTCTGGAAACAAGCACAAAACTGTGTTGGCCATAATAGAACAATATGGTGAGGTTGCAGGCCTGATAATAAATAGAGAAAAGACCAAAGTTTTGACAAAGAACTTAATAGAATAACAGAAAATACAATTTGCAAGAAAAACAAATCTTCAAATAGTTACAAAAGTTAAATACTTGGGAATTTATTTAACAGCAAGATGTGTAACTCTGAAAGAGGACAACTATACAAAACTATTAAAACAAATAAAACTGGACTTAGAAAAATGGAAAAATTTCCAACTGTCAATATTGGGGAGAATAGCTACAGTTAAAATGAATATCCTACAGAAAGTAGTCTTTTTATTTCAAACTATTCCGGTAAAACTAGAAAAAGCCTTTTTTGATGAATTGAATACCATAATTTTGAAATCTGTTTGGCAAGGGAAGAAAGCATGAATTAAAGTGAAACTGCTACAGGATGTTAGAGAAAAGGGAGGATTTGGACTTAAGAGTGGAAATTATATTACCAAGCAGCTATTTTAACGTGGATTAAAGAATGGATAACACTTAGAGACAAAAGATTACTATACCTAGAGGGGCATGACCTGCAGATTGGCTGGCATGCCTTTCTGCGGTATGGGAAAAATAAAGTGCATAGATATTTTCAGAACCATAAGAAATGCACTTCTCTTAGAATGGGAAAAAATAAAAGAAAAAAATTATACTAAGATACCTGAATGGCTCTCAGCAATGGAAGCTTTTGCTTACCCAAACTTAATTAACTATGATAAAATTGTAACATATAAGGACTTACTGGATAATGAAGGAAGATTGAAATCTAGACAAGACTTACAACAACAAGGTATTGACTTACCATGGTGGCCATATCTACAAATGCAATCGAGATAGGAAAAAGATGTGAAAGTAACGGGGCTCTATAAAGAACAGACAGAACTTGATCTTCAATTGTTAAAAACAGATGAAAAACTGATTTAAAAACTCTATAGATTACTGCTTAACTTAAAGATGGAGGAGGAACAAGTTAAAGAAACAATGATAATATGGGCAAACAATGTCAGTCATACTATAGAGCTTGAAGAATGTGAAAAGCTATGGGATAGAAATATTAGATTAACCAAAGCTGTACAGATGGCATATGAGACCAGTGAGACTAGCAAAAATGTTTCAAATGTTTGTTGGAAATGTAAGCAAAGACCAGGTACTTATTATCATGTCTGGTGGACATGTCCTAAACCAAAAAGGTTCTGGCTTAAGATCCATTTATGGTTAGAGAAGATGATTAAAAAACAAATAGAATTTAAACCAGAATTGTTTCTCTTAGGAATGATAGGCCCTAACTATGACAAGGAGAGCGGATACTTAATGTTACATGTATTGACAGCAGCGAGAATTATGTATGCCCAATATTGGAAAAATGAAAAGTCACCGACTGAAGAAGTATTAATTAAGAAAATATTGGAATGTGAAGAAATGGATAGATTAACCTTAGAGATTAAAGAGAAAGAGCATTCAGTTTATTACAGAACTTGGAATAAATTTTATCAATGGCTAGATAAATGAGTTAGAGAGAAAGGAATGTGATATGCAACTTTGAATCTATTTCACTAAGAATGTTATCATACATTGAAAATTTAGTATTGTGTTTGATAATTTATGATATCTACCAATGTTATTGTTAGGCTTATTATCTTTATTTATATATATTTTATTTATTTATACATTTATTTATTTATTTAGATTTATATACCGCCCTTTCCCGAAGGAGTCAGGGCGGTTTACAGGGTATTTAAAAGAAAATCCATACAAAAGTTAAAACAATTAAAAAAGATTAAATGAAACCCTGAGAGAAAATAAAAACCCGTTAAAATTAAAAATTAAAGTTAAAATTAAAATTATTTACCCAGACAACATGCTGTTTGCCAAATATTGAAGGTTACTGGGGGAAACACCAACCCCTACCCTTAACCTTTCCTCTACCCTATCCCAAATCCCCATTTCCCTACCAAAGGCCAGTCCAGGCCAACCGGGTGCTCATTTACAACCTCATACCTATCATCAAAGCCAGAACATGCTCAGCCTTGGATTCACGGGGCAGCCCTGGAACCAGCGACAGGCTGCCTCACTCCCTTGCCATGCGCACAGGAGGTGGTGAGGAAGCGTGTGGGGCCTGGGCGTCCCTGGGGGCAGCACTTTGATGCTTCACAGGTTTATTTTTTTAAGCTGCCCAAGCCTCCGGGCAGGAGGCTGTCCATTTTAACCCTTCCCCCCATTGCCTCTGCTCCTGAAGGGCCTCTGCATGACTCTCAGCCCACCTTTCCCACATCTGTGCACATGTTTGTGTGAGTGTGTCTGTGTGCATGCGCGTGCATGGCGGGGAGTCTCACCTCTTGCAGCCCCATGCTGTGACATTGGGGAGAAAAAGAATGAGAGAGGTAAGAGAAGCTGCGATGGGAGCTTCTTGCAGCTGTCCACAGGGCTGGGGGGGGAGCGAGGGAAGGAAGGAGTCAGGAAAGGAGTGAGGGAGGGAAAGGAAGGAAGGAGATTGGAATGAGAGGAAGGAAAACTCTGAGAGAAATCCTGCCTTAGCACTTGGCCACAGCAGCCCTTCTGCCATCTCCTTGCCCCTTCCTCCTGGCCTATCCTGATGGTCTCCCATTTTATCGCAAAGAATGCTTTGGTTACAAAGCTGGGTGTCCTCACATGGAGAAGGAGTGGGCCTCCCTCTGACCCATGCAATTTGCCCTCCTGCACCCACCATGAGCAACCTGACCAAGGAGAGTGAGCACAGCAGCAGCAGCAGCCTCGAGGAGGAGGTAAGCTTAGCCGGATGCGCCCTCAGGGAAGTGAGCCTGAACTGAGTTGAGCTGCAGGCTCCCAGTGCTAGGCTCCTCCGGTCGATCATGCCCTGGTGCCCACCACAGTCCCACCCCCCTCCACTGGAGACCCCTGGATCCCCCCACAGCCCCCCTCCCCTCCCCACAGGCACCTCCCAACCTGAGCAACATTGAGCTGGCCTTGCCCCCCCACGATTGATTTTGCTTGTCAAAAGGTTGCAAAAGGAGATCACATGACCCTGGGACACAGTGACCATCAGAAATATGAATCAGTTGCCAAGCACCTGAATGTAAATTATGTGACCCTAGGAATGCTGCAAGAGTCATAAGTGTGAAAAATGGTCATAAGTCACATTTTTCAGTGCCGTTGTAACTTCGAACAGTCACCAAGTGAACTGCTGTAAGTCGAGGACTACCTGTACTTTATCACCTTTTTCCTTTTGGGGGGGTCATCCAAGTTTTCGACACCTTGCTAGGCAACTAGAGGTACTCGAATATTGCATATCCTAAAAGTGGTACAATTGGTGAAAAGGTTGAAAAGCCCTGCACTACATGGAATCACAGCTACTAGAGCAATGTCCACACCTATGTCACCCTGAAAACAGCCGGCTAAAGGGGCTCTAGTGAAATTGCCACATAGCTAGCAAGCTGGCAATGGATAATATCTAGCTACACAAATCCAAATGAGATACAAATGGACTGATCCAGTAAGAAATGATTGCAGAATGTCAAAGGCCTAAGAGATAGGACAGCGAAGTATAAAACAGGAATTCTGAATACAACCAACCGGCTTGGGAAATAAAAAAGAAGAAATCTTGGAAATAATGGAAAGAAGAGGGATTGAGATAATAGGACTAGCCAATATAAGACACAAAGGACATGCCTACTTCACCACCCTCATTGTGTCCGCAGATAACCGCCTGGCCGCCCTATTTAGAGTGGTCCGCTCCCTTTTAAATCAAGAGACGGGAGAGGACCCCCTACATGGACGGGCTGAGGAATTTAGTAAATATCTGGTGGACAAAATTGCTCAGATTCGGGCTGGTCTGGATTCTGACTGGGCAGTATCTGACGAGAGGAAAACGATGAATTTGGCCGAGAACATTTGGGAAGAGTTCGATCCTGTGACTCTGGATGAAGTGGACAAGATCATGGGGAAACTAAGTGCCGCCACATGTTTGTTGGACCCGTGTCCCTCCTGGCTAGTCTATGCATCTCGGGAGGTTACACGAGGCTGGCTCCTAGCAGTTATCAATGCCTCACTGAGAGAGGGGTACTTCCCTGCCGCCTTGAAAGAGGCGGTGGTGAGGCCCCTCCACAAGAAACCGGCATTGGATCCAGCTATTTTAAACAACTTCCGTCCTGTCTCCAACCTTCGCTTTCTTGCGAAGGTCGTTGAGAGCGTGGTGGCACGACAGCTCCCTTTGAACCTGGAGGAAGCTGAATATCTGGATCCGTACCAATCGGGTTTCAGACCTGGGTATAGCACGGAGATGGCATTGGTTGCACTGGTAAATGATCTCTGGCGGGCCCGAGATAGAGGCTATTCCTCTGTCCTGGTCCTATTAGATCTCTCAGTGGCTTTTGATACCATCGACCACGGTATCTTACTGCGTCGTCTTGAGGAGTTGGGAGTGGGAGGCACCGTTCTGCGGTGGTTCTCCTCCTACCTCTCGGACTGTTCGCAGACGGTGTTAGCAGGGGGGCAGAGGTCAAGCCCTAGGCCTCTTAGTTGTGGAGTGCCTCAGGGATCGGTGCTCTCGCCCCTCCTGTTCAACATCTATATGAAGCCGCTGGGAGAGATCATCCGTGGCTTCGGGGTGAAATATCATCAATGTGCTGATGATACCCAGCTATTCATCTCCACCCCGAACCAACCCAGTGATGCCCTCGATGTGATGTCCCGTTGCCTGGAAGCGGTACAGATTTGGATGGGAAAAAACAGGCTTCGACTCAACCCGGCCAAGACTGAGTGGCTCTACATACCGTCATCTCGTTTAGTCCAAGAGGTTCTATCTTTGACTATAGGAGGAGAGATGTTACCTCCCATTGATAGAGCATGCAATCTGGGCGTCCTCCTGGATTCACGACTCAGTTTTGAAGATCATATTGGAGTCGTGGCTAGGGGGGCATTTGCCCAGATTCGCCTAATATACCAATTGCGCCCCTTTCTGGACCGAGATGCCCTACGTACAGTCACCCACGCACTCGTTACCTCCCGTATAGACTACTGCAATGCTCTCTACATGGGGCTGCCCTTGAAGACCACCCGGAGGCTTCAGCTGGTGCAGAGTGCAGCTGCACGGGTTGTGATGGGAGCACCCCAATACTCCCATATTACACCCCTCCTGCGTGAGCTGCATTGGCTACCGGTTGCCCTCCGGGTGAGATTTAAGGTGCTGGTACTTACCTTTAAAGCCCTACATGGCTTAGGCCCGGGATACTTGCAGGACCATCTGCTGCCGGGAACGAATTCCCATCGCTCAGTATGCTCACACAGAGAAGGCCTCCTCAGGGTACCGTCAGCTAGGCAATGTCGGCTGGCGACCCCCAGGGGGAGGGCCTTCTTTGTGGGAGCACCAGCCCTATGGAATCAGCTCCCCCCTGAGCTTCGGATGGCCCAAAATCTCCAATCCTTTCGCCGCGGCCTCAAAACACTCCTTTTCCACCAGGCTGACGTGGACTGACAGGCATTTTAATTAATTATATTTACAATTTTTAATTTATTTTTAGTTTTTAATTTTAATTTATTGCACAGATGATTTTAATTTCATTTTTATCTTAATTTCTGTACTTATTATATGTTTTGTTGTTAGCCGCCCTGAGTCCTTCGGGAGATAGGGCGGGATATAAATCCCATCAATAAATAAATAAATAAATAAATAAATGATAGTAAGAAAATTAATAAAGAATACATTTATCTACTCAAGAGGGGACACAGCAAAGAATGGAGTGGACATCTTGGTACATCTAGTCATAGCAAAATGCATGTCTGCAAAATGCATACTAGACATAAACAACTATTTGGACATAATGATAATAATACTTTAAAGAGGAGAGCAAATTGAAACGTATACACAGGTGTATGCCCCATGTATGCCCCATAAATACACAGAAGAAAAATAGGATGATCTCTTCGATGAACTATTTGAGGAGGTAGAGAAAGCAGAAGCTAACAGTATACAGTATGTAATGGAAGATTTCAGTGGTAGAGTGGGTGCTAACGAGGGACGTATGAACAGTTCATTGACCCACATACTGCTAAGAACAGTGAAAGGAACAAGAATGGGCAAAAGATACTGGATTTAATGCAGTCAACACCATCTTTTTATCACTAACACACTTTTTGAACGCTGAGGCTCACAATGTTATATATGGCATAAATGGGATGACATTGCTGTTAAAAGTCAGATTGATTACATATTAACAAGAGTAAAAAGAAGATACAGAAAACTTGATGCAAAAGCAATCTCCAATGGACTATGTGACACTGATCATAAGATTGTAGACAGCAAGAAAGTATAGATTTAATATTAACCAAAAAGACCAAATAAAAACCAGAAAATAATTAAGAGCAAAAGTTAAACAAGAAGTAATAGAACAATTACAAAAAAATGTGGAGGCAGCATTTAATCAACTGCCACCAGAGGTGGGAAACACGGAGGATGAATGGAAAGAATACAGAATTACCCTGCTTAAAATTGCAGAAAAACTATGTAGAAAAGTGAAAAGTGGAAAAAGATCGAATGGGACCAAACACATGATGTGAAGAGGATACAAAGCAGTAAAGTTGAAAAAAAGAATTATATAAATATTGAATAAAATCAGGGAAAGAAGATTATATAAACTATAGATTACAATCCAGAGATATCAACAAGATAATCAAGAAAGCAAACCAACAATCCTGAGAGTGCTTCAGAAAATCATTAGCAGACAATGAGAGAACAGCCTGCAGAACATTTTACTAAGTAATCAAAAGTATACAGAAAAGAGAAAATTATAACTGCACAGAAATAATTAATGATAAGACCACTAATAGAATCATCAGAAGTAATTGAAAGATGGAGAGAATATTTCAAAGAATTCCTCAACCCCTAAACTAGGGGTACGTTGGCACCTGGAAGGTGGTACGCAGTCCTGCCCAGCCCAGCCAAGTGTAGCAGGGGAGGGAATGAGCCAAAGCGGCGCAAGCCAGGACTTGCCGTGAGGGAGTCCTCAGGACCTGCAGGGCTGCTGAGGCGAGACAAAGGTCCCAGGATCGGCACTTCCGGCACACCAGGAAGAGAAAGAAGGAGGGGACGGAGACAGGAAGGGATATAAAAGAAGGCAGTTTTGGCGGGAGAGTGAGAAAAAAAAAAGAGGCCGGAGAAAGAGGCCGAAGAGAAAAGGCTTGTTTTGTCAGAGAAGTGGTGAAAGAGAGAGACAAGAGACAGAGAGAGAGGGAGGGAAAAGGATTTTGGAGGAACGTGTGCGTGAGAATGGGAAGGATTTGGAGGAATGTGTGTATGAGAATGGGGAGGATTTAGAGGGACGTGTGTGTGAGAATGGGAAGGATTTGGAGGAGTGTGTAAGAATGGGAAGAATTTTAGAAGGACGTGTGTGTGAGAATGGGAAGGATTTGGAAGAATGTGTGCATGAGAATGGAGAGGATTTTGGAGAGGTGTGTGTGAGAAAGGGAGAAAAGGCTTTTTGTGAGAGAAGCCATGAGGAGAAAGGGAGAAGAGAAGAGAAGGAAGGATATGGGAATGAGAAAGAGGGAAGGAGTGAGGGAAGGAGCCTAACCCTAACCCCCTCCACTGGAGAGCACCAGATCCCCCCCCAAGCACCCCCTGACCTAAGCGACGTAGATCCATACTCCCCTCCCCCCTGACAGTAACCACAATGCTGATGTGGCCCTCAATGAAATCAAGTTTGACACCCCTGATATAAAAGGACGGGGTGGGGAGAAGAGAGGATATAAAAGGAGGAAGTGGGAGAGGAGAGAATACAAAAAGAGGAGGGGGGAGAGAGGAGAGGTTATAAGAGGAGGAGGGGGAGAAATTTATTAAACGAGTTTTGCCCCATTTTACGATTTTTCTTGCCACATTAGTTAAGTCAATCACCGCAGTTGTAGTAACACAGTTGATAAGTGAATCTGGTTTCCCCATTGACTTTTCTTGTCAAAAGGTTGCAAAAGGGGATCACATAACCCTGGGACACCATGACCATCATAAATATGAATCAGTTACCAAGCATGCAAATGCAAATCACATTACCCTGGGGATGATGCAATGGTCGTAAGTCACTTTTTCAGTGCCGTTTTAACTTCAAACAGTCACTAAGCAAACTGTTGTAAGTTGAGAACTACGTGTACTTTATTACTTTTTTCCTTTTGGGGCGGTCTTCAGGTTTTTGACACCTTGCTACGTGACTGGTGGTACTCAAATATTGCCATATCCTAAAAGTGGTACAATCGCTGAAAAGATTGAAAAGCCCTGCCCTAGACGAGTATCATGAAGAGACCATATAAGATTGCTACTACAACAGTGCTAGAAGAAGAAATATTGATTGAAGATTTGTGAAAGGACCACCTAAATATAAAGAACAGGGAACAGATAGGCTACCAACAGAAATAATCCAAGGAGAAGTAACATAAGATGTCTACATAGAATCTTTAATGTAGCATGCACACAACTAGCTGCACCTACTGACTGGCAACAAGCAATAATAACACCACTATGAAAAACAAAGGAAGAAATGAGAATGCACACAATACTAAGGTATCTCACTCTTGATCCATGCAGGGAAAATGTATACCAAGTTAATACAAATGAGGTTAAGACCAGTTATAAAGCCACAATAAGAAGCTACACAGATGCAATTTTTATGCTTAAACAACTAATAGAAAAGAATACTGACTACAAAAGAATCTCTTTAATGCATTTGTAGACCAAGAGAAAGCATTTAATACAGCTGATAGGAAACTATTTTGGCAAACAATGACCCAATATGTACTAAGTGACCATCTTATTAGATTAAAATCTTATATACCGTATATACTTGAGTATAAGCCGAATTTTTCAGCCCACTTTTTGGGCTGAAAAATTCCACTTCGGCTTATACTCCAGTCAACAAAAAAACTTACCGAGGACTTGTGCGCGGCCGAGGCTTTGGTGCTTCCGGGATCGCGCGCACCTCTCCCAAGCCACCGCCGTCCGAGACCTGCCGAAGTTTGGGGAGGTTTGGGGAGGTGCGCGCGCACCTCCCCAAACCTCCCCAAACGTCGGCAGGTCTCCGTTCCTCCGCGCCCTGCCTGCCTGCTTCTTTCCGCAGCGGAAAGAAGCAGGCAGGCAGGGCGCGGAGGAACGGAGACCCGGCGAAGTTTGGGGAGGTTTGGGGAGGCGCCCAAACCTCCCCAAACGTCGGCAGGTGTCCGTTCCTCCGCGCCCTGCCTGCCTGCTTCTTTCCGCTGTGGAAAGAAGCAGGCAGGCAGGGCGCAGAGGAACGGAAACCCGGCGACGTTTGGGGAGGTTTGGGGAGGCGCCCAAACCTCCCCAAACGTCGGCAGGTGTCCGTTCCTCCGCGCCCTGCCTGCCTGCTTCTTTCCGCTGTGGAAAGAAGCAGGCAGGCAGGGCACAGAGGAACGGAGACCCGGCGACGTTTGGGGAGGCACCCAAACCTCCCCAAACGTCGGCAGGTGTCCGTTCCTCCGCGCCCTGCCTGCCTGCTTCTTTCCGCTGTGGAAAGAAGCAGGCAGGCAGGGCGCAGAGGAACGGAGACCCGGCGACGTTTGGGGAGGTTTGGGGAGGTGCCCAAACCTCCCCAAACGTCGGCAGGTGTCCGTTCCTCCGCGCCCTGCCTGCCTGCTTCTTTCCGCTGTGGAAAGAAGCAGGCAGGCAGGGCGCGGAGGAACGGAGACCCGGCGACGTTTGGGGAGGTTTGGGGAGGCGCCCAAACCTCCCCAAACGTCGGCAGGTGTCCGTTCCTCCGCGCCCTGCCTGCCTGCTTCTTTCCGCTGTGGAAAGAAGCAGGCAGGCAGGGCGCAGAGGAACGGAGACCCGGCGACGTTTGGGGAGGTTTGGGGAGGCGCCCAAACCTCCCCAAACGTCGGCAGGTGTCCGTTCCTCCGCGCCCTGCCTGCCTGCTTCTTTCCGCTGTGGAAAGAAGCAGGCAGGCAGGGCACAGAGGAACGGAGACCCGGCGACGTTTGGGGAGGCGCCCAAACCTCCCCAAACGTCGGCAGGTGTCCGTTCCTCCGTGCCCTGCCTGCCTGCTTCTTTCCGCTGTGGAAAGAAGCAGGCAGGCAGGGCGCAGAGGAACGGAGACCCGGCGACGTTTGGGGAGGTTTGGGGAGGCGCCCAAACCTCCCCAAATGTCGGCAGGTGTCCGTTCCTCCGCGCCCTGCCTGCCTGCTTCTTTCCGCTGTGGAAAGAAGCAGGCAGGCAGGGCGCAGAGGAACGGAGACCCGGCGACGTTTGGGGAGGTTTGGGGAGGCGCCCAAACCTCCCCAAACGTCGGCAGGTGTCCGTTCCTCCGTGCCCTGCCTGCCTGCTTCTTTCTGCTGTGGAAAGAAGCAGGCAGGCAGGGCGCGGAGGAACGGACACCTGCCGACGTTTGGGGAGGTTTGGGGAGGTGCGCGCGCACCTCCCCAAACCTCCCCAAACTTCGGCAGGTCTCCGGACGGCGGCGGCTTGGGAGAGGTGCGCGCGATCCTGGAAGCACCGAAGCAAGTCCTCGGTAAGCTCCGGGCGGTCACTTGCTTCGCGTCTCCTGAGGGAAGGGGGGGCGACTGGAGCGGGCGTGTTTCCTCGCCTGCTGGGCGCCGCGATTTGCCCGGGGAACGCGCGGGCCCCGAATGGCAGCGTGGAGCGAGGAAGCTGACAGCCAGGGCTTCCCCGAGAGCCGCGGCCACACAGGGTATTCCTGTGTATTCAGGCTTGCAAAATGGCGGATCGAGCCTCTGCTGGCGGCAGAGGCTTGCAGAACGGCGGATCGGCTTATACTCGAGTCAACAACTTTTTCCAGTTTTGGGGGGTGAAATTGGGGGTCTCGGCTTATACTCGAGTCGGCTTATACTCAAGTATATACGGTAGCAATTGCAGAAGTGTTGTTAGAACAATCAGGGTACACTGGAGCCCTTTGTAATAATATCCGGAGTAACACAGGATTTTATTTGATTAAGGGGGCAGGGTATCTTCAAGACCTTTAGAACATAATTCCAATTAAAAACCACTAAATAACCAATCATATAAGATAGGAAGGTAGATAGTAAAGAGAAAGAAAAAGAAAAAAAGAAAAGCACAATGAAGTAGAGAATGATGGAAAGGAGGAAAAACCTAACTGCAGAGTAGGAACTATAGGAAACATACCCAAGTCCCAAAAGGATTCAAGTGCCTATACCCAAACTCTCGAAGTTTTTTTTTATTCCCATTTATATCCCGCCCTTCTCCGAAGACTCAGGGCGGCTTACAATCTTAAGTACAAATCAATGTGCTTAGCAATAGCCTTCATTCTATGTATATGCCTGCTTATTAGGGCTTTCGCCCCCCCCCAAGCGGCATTATTACAAAGTCAGCTTATTTCCCCCAACAATCTGGGTCCTTTAGGGAACAAACAGGGTGAACTTGAAGTACTAGTACATGAAGTATATGATATAGTTGCTATTACTGAAACATGGTGGGATGAGACTCATGACTGGAATGTATTGATGAAAGGATACAAACTATTCAAAAGACCTAACAAAAAAGGAGGTGGAGGAGCATTATATATAACAGATTACTATATCTCTACAGAAATACACAAAACCGACTTCCGGGTGGCAAGGCGTCGCTGGAGGCAGCCATTTCCAGGCTGTCATCCCCGCGGCTCCGTAGAACCGCCGAAAACAGCGCCGATCAGCTGTTTCGGCGGTTCGGAAGCCCCCTCCTCAGGAGAAGAGAAGGGGGCGAGTACCCAGGTAGGGGTAGAACTCTCCGGGGCCGGAAGAACCTAAAGTTTTGGCGGCTGAAGGATTGAGCCCCCCTGAAGCCTGGATTTGCTCCGGGCTGCGCGGCGTTTCTGCTCCGGGCTTTTAGGAGCAGAACAGGGCATTCACAACCATCCCTGCAGCCAGCAAGAAAGAACTTTGGAGAACGAGGATGCAGGCAGAGCAATACAGGAGATTCAGGTGAAAGTGGACTTTTGATCTTTAACTCAATGGACTTTGCTGAGCTTGGAAGTGGAAGTGCGTAGCAGGCAATAGTGGGTGAAAATGGCGGCTAAATCTTCTAAAGTTCTTAGAAGCGCAGGGGCTTCCCCGGTGCAGCAGTCTTCGTTGCAAGCCTTATTGCCCCCTGCACCTGCACCTACGCCAGCCCTTACAGTTAAAGATTTGCAGAATGTGATGCAAGAAGCTTTGGAAAAGCAATCGCAACAATTAGCTGAGATTATAGATGAAAAGCTGGATGAGAAGTTAACAGAAAAACTAGCTGAGGTTATGGATGAAAAGCTGGATGAGAAGCTAACAGAAATAAGGGCAGACATTTTACTTGCATTTCAAGGCATGGCTATATGTATCGAGCGTTTGGATGAAAGAGTGGAAGATCTCAGCCAAAATAATATCAGATTAGATGCAAAAATGTCAGAGACTGAGAATGTGGTGGATAAAATTGACAGTGACTTGATCTTGGTGCAGTACAATGAGATGGAGTTTGCTGTGAGGATCAGAGGCTTAAAAGAAAATCCTAAAGAAAATTTGAAGGAAATAGTCTCTGAGGCTCTGGAAGGGGTGCTGGGGCGGCCAGCAGATGTAATTGTGGAAGACATAGACAAAATTTTCCGTGTCAATTCGTGGATTGCAAGACAAAGGAAACTACCCAGAGATGTGGTGGTTTATTTTACAAAGAGAGCAATTAGAAATGAGGTCATTCAAGCCTCTTACAATACTAAATTTGTAATTGTTGAGCAAGAAGTCCTGGTTTTAAAAGAGATCCCTCCAAGAATCTTGAGAAGGAAGGAGTTTGCTATTTTAGCACAAGAACTAAGGCGACGTGATATTAAGTTCAGATGGGAGATACCAGTGGGTATGGTGGTGATGCATGAAGGCACGAGACATCGTCTTACTACAGTGATGCAGGCACGTGATTTTTACAGTAATGTTTTAAAAGCAACCCGCATACCACTTTTGGAATCTACAAAGAAGAATGGCGAGGGAGAGCCTCAACTACGTAGTGAGAATCTACAAGGTGCTGAAGGAACAACGCAGACAGATGAGAAAGCTACAGGAGTGGATCAAATTTCAGTAACATCGGAAGAAGCTAGAGACCAGAGGATGACGCGTGCTGTTTTGAGACGAATGAGACGTGAGCAAGAACAAGACTAGCAGAAAGTTATGGAACCTCCAAAGCGTACCTATAGCGAAGCTGTGGGAGGGGCACGACCTAAGAATGTAAAGGGGATCCTGGAAGAAGCGCTCCGAAAGCTTCGGGTCGCGAAGGATGGCGACTAAGCTTCTAACTTGGAATGTTAATGGTTTAAATTCACCACAGAAGAGAAAGAAAATCTTTCAATATTTAAAACAATTTAAGATTGATGTTATTTGCTTACAAGAAACACATATTAGAGTCACGGACCAAAAGTACTTATTAAACTCAAGACAATTTATTGCCTCTGCAATGAATAAGAAGAATGGAGTGGTTGTTTATGTTAAGAATACCTTGACAGCGGAGTTAATTGAAGCAGATAAACAAGGAAGATACGTTATAATAGATTTGTTAACAGAAGGCAAAAAAACGCTTTTGGTTGGATTATATGCTCCTAATCAACAACAAGCAGACTTTTATAGTTTACTACACAGCAAGATTACTCAGTTGGATTATAAATCTTTTATTTTCATGGGAGACTGGAATGGTGTCTTGGATGTACAAATGGACAAGAGTAATTCTTTTAGAAGTGCTCCAAGTCATGCTAAACTGCCTAAATCCTTTTTTGAGATGAAGGATGATTTGAAGCTGCGAGATATCTGGAGAGAAAGAAATCTGCAAGAAAAGGACTATACTTTTTTTTCTGATAGACATCAATCTTTTTCTAGGATTGACTTTATATTAATTACCAATGATTTCTTTTTAGGATTAAGAAGATAAAGATTTGTCCAAGAACTATGTCTGATCATAGTCCAGTCTGGCTAGAGATTCATAAGGATAATAGAGATAGGCGCTCCTGGCGTTTAAATGAGAACCTGTTTAGAAATCAGGAAAATGTGGAAGAATGTAAAAAACAGATGAAGGTTTTTTTTGAAATTAATATGAATAAGGGTACCTCTATGGAAATGGTTTGGGATGCTAGTAAAGCTTACATGAAAGGTGTGTTAATATATTTAAATAACAAATATAGACGTAATCTGGAATTTAGGAGGAAAGAATTAGAGAATGAAATTAGGGAAAAAGAAAAGGCCTTAATTTTGAATCCATCAGATGTGAAACTTAAAGAGGTTATTAATTTATTAAGGGGACAGTTTGATAAGTTGATGGTTGATCAAGTGGCAACTAATCTACGGTTTGCTAGACATAATACTTTTTACAATGCCAATAAACCAGGTAGATGGTTAGCTTATTTGTTAAGGAAGAAGCAAAGGGCTTCTAATATAGATAAAATAGAACATAAGGGTAAGGTAGTGTATCAACAGAATCTTATTAAGGAAACTTTTGTTGATTTTTATTCTAAGTTATATGCTAGGGATAAGATTAGCGAGGCAGATATTGATAAATATTTGGGGGTATATTTGTCACCCTCAAATGCAAAGTTATATAAAAATAATTATGAAAAGTTATGGGGGAAAGTTCAAAAAGAATTGGATAGCTGGAAAAAACTACAATTGTCTTTTTTGGGAAGAATTGCAGCAGTGAAAATGAATGTCTTGCCGAAATTTCTATTTTTATTTCAAATGATACCTATTCTTAAAAAGGATTCAAACTTGGAGGAATAAAGGGTATTAATAAATTTGTCTGGGCAGGGAAAAGGCCACAAGTTAAATTTAAGATTATGCAGGATACGCGTGAGAGAGGTGGTCTCAAAATGCCTAACTTTAAATTATACTGTGAAGCTGCTGCTTTGTCAGCGATAAGTGACTGGATTAATTTAACACAAGTGAGATTATTAAATCTTGAAGGTCATGATTTGTTATTCAGTTGGCATGCATACCTATTGTATGATAAGAAGGTGGATAATGTGTTCAAGGTGCATGTTATAAGATATGCTCTGTTGCGAGTTTGGAAAAAGTATAGACACAAGCTAAATTATAAGATACCCTTATGGGCAATACCGAAACACGCAATAGAAAATATAAATGTTGGGTTTAAACATGATGTGACTACATATAAGGAAATTTTAAGTTTGGAAAGGAATGTATGGCATTTGAAGCCGTATAATCTTCTACAAGGAGAAAAGATTGTTCAAACTTGGTTTCAGTATGGGCAATTACAGGCCAGGTGGAAAGAAGATCAGAAAATTGGTTTTTCAATGACTGATGAAAATTTGGTAAAGCAAATTAGAAATCAGGGTCAAGCACATATTAAACGGATATATCTTGCACTGATAGAAATTGATTCAGAAACAGAACTTGTTAAAGATTGTATGATAAAGTGGGCTCAGAATTTTCAAGAAGTTATTACAATGGATACTTGGGAAAAGATTTGGGTGAGAAATGTAAAATTTACGCAAGCTCAAAATTTAAGAGAGAACTTTTATAAAATGTTTTATAGATGGCATTTAGATCCTAAAAAATTAGCAAGTATGTATCCGAACTACCAGCCTAAATGTTGGAGGTGTGGTGGTGAAGATGCAACGTATTTTCATATATGGTGGACCTATAAAAAGGTTAAAGCATTTTGGATTAAAATCTGGTGGAATATGCAGAAGATATTTAAGAAAAGGATAAGGTTTTGTCCGCAATTGTTTTTACTGGGCATTATTACTGATACTACTGTTGTGGACACTAAGTTGATGTTGAATTTAATTACGGCAGCAAGATTTTTAGTAGGGCAATACTGGAAGAAGGAAGAACTGCCGACTATAGAAGAATGGACTTTAAAGGTTTCTAACCTGGTGGAAATGGCAAAGATCTCGGCGTATTTGAAAGACCATTCGCAACAGAGATATATTGTGGAGTGGAAAAAATGCATTGATTACATCCAGAGTAAATATGGGACTAAAAAGTTTCATTTAGCATTTGAATAAGTATTGATGTGATATTTATATTGCTTGTAGTCATTTTATAAGAGTTAAAGTGCGATAGATTTAATAGCTTATTGTTGTTTGCATATGGTAGATTATGATTGTTTTTACTTTTATACCTTGTATTTAGCTCTGGGAAGTCGGGGAGGGGGGAAAGGGAGGGAGGGAGGTGTTGGGGGGGTTGGGAAGAGGGGGGGGGTTGGGAGGGGTTTTGTTTTGTTAAAGATAAAATGTACTGAAAAACTTTTCAATTAAAAAAAAAGAAATCCACAAAACCAAGGTTGAAAACCTCCTAGAATCAATATGAGGCAATATAAAAGAGAGAAAAAAGAAATTGCTTTAGGTGTATATTGCAGGTAATCCAACCAAGCATAAGAAACAGATGAACCTTTTGCTAACAATTAACAAATGTATGCAGGAACCATACCACAGTAGTAAAGGCAGACTTTAACTACCCTGATATCAACTGGGAGACAAGCTCTGCAGCAAGTGGAAAATTAAACAGATTCCTAACCAAACTAGTTTGTTATCCAACTTTGTTATCCAAAAGTTAGAGAAAGGAACCAGAGGAAAAGCTATACTGGACCTAATTCTTACTAATAGAGAACAAGTGATAGAGGGAGTTGAAGTTGACAAAACCTTGGGCGAGAGTGACTACATCATATTGGAATTCAAACACAAGCCATAGAACATAATCCGGCCAGTGTCTTAAACTTTAAAAGATCTGATTTTAACAAACTCAGAGAGAGCTTGAGAAAGATTCCTTGGATGAAAATCCTAAAGGGGAAAACAACTCAAGAAGCTTGGAAACTGAAATATAAGAACCCAGTCCAGCACAATACCACTGAAAAAGAAAAGCAAGAAATCCAAGAAGAAAGCAGCATGGTTGTACAAAGATATCTCTGATAAACTGAAAGCCAAAAAGGACAAGTGCAAAAAATGGAAAGAGGAACACATAACTAACATAATATTAGCAAATAGCCTGAATCTGCAAATCTGAAAGCAAAGGCTCAAAATGAACACAGACTTGCAACAAGTTTCTTTCAATATATAAATAACAAGAAAAAAAGTCAAGGAGACAGTAGGTCCACTAAAGAGAGAAGATGGCAAAGAAGTAACAGGTAGCAGGGGAAGAGAATGAGCTGAAGTGGCAGCAGCACCGTACAAGCCTGAGGGACAGACAACTGGAGCTGCAGGGCTTTCGGGGCTCGTCAGAAGTCCCAGGATCGGTGCATGCAGCTAAGCTGATTGGTGCTTCTGCAGGGCTATGGGGCTGGGCAGAAGCCCAGGATCGGTGCGGCAGCTACAGATGATCGGCGCTTCTGCAGGGTTATGGGGGCTGGGCAAAAGCTCAGGATCAGTGCGCTTCTGCAGGCATATAGGGGCTGGGCAGAAGCCAGGACCAGCACGGGCAGCTACAGCTGATCAGTGCTTCTGCAGGGCTATGGGGGCTGGGCAGAAGCCCAGGATCGGTGTGGGCAGCTACAGAAGATTGGCGCTTCTGTAGGGCTATGCGGGCTGGGCAAAAGCCCAGGACTGGCATGTGCTTCTGCAGGATTATCGGGGCTGGGCAGAAGCCAGGATCGGCGTGGGCAGCTACAGCTGATCAGCGCTTCTGCAGAGCTACGGGGGGTGAGACAGAAGCCCCAGGATCAGCACTTCCACTGCAGCCAGAAAAGAAAAGGAGGAGGGAGGAGAGAGGAGAGACTATAAAAGAAGGTTTTGGCGTGAGAGGGAGAGAAAAACAAGAGAAGGGGAGAAAGAGAAGGGGACTGCAAAAGTGAGACAGATAAGTGCAGCCTTTTTTTTAATTGAAAAGTTTTACAATACATTTTTGAATACAAACCCCCCCTCCCCTCTCCCCAACCCCCCCAACCCTACCCTCCCCCCTCCCCGACTTCCTAGAGCAGAATACAGGGTATAAAAATACAAACAAACATAATCTAAAATATGCAAACAACAATAAAATATTAAATTCTATCGTAGTTTAACTCTTAGTAAAATAACTACAAGCTAGTTATACATCATATATATCCGCTACTTATTCAAATGCTAAGTGAAACTTTTTAGTCCCATATTTATTCTAGATGTAATCAATCCATCTTCTCCACTCCACAATGTATCTCTGTTGCGATTGGTCTTTCAAATACGCTGAGATCTTTGCCATTTCTGCCAAGTTAGAAACTTTCAAAGTCCACTCTTCTATAGTCGGCAGTTCTTCCTTCTTCCAATATTGTGCTACTAAAAGCCTCGCTGCCGTAATTAAATTCAACATCAACTTAGTGTCCACAACGGTGGTATCTGTGATAATACCCAGTAAAAACAGTTGCGGAGAAAACTTTATCCTTTTCTTAAATATTTTTTGCATGTTCCACCAAATTTTGATCCAAAAAGCTTTAACCTTTTTACAAGTCCACCATATATGAAAATACGTTGCATCCTCACAACCACACCTCCAACATTTAGGCTGGTAGTTCGGATACACACTTGCTAAATTTTTAGGATCTAAGTGCCACCTATAAAACATTTTATAAAAATTCTCTCTTAAATTTTGGGCCTGTGTAAATTTTACATTTCTAACCCAGATCTTTTCCCAAGTATCCATTGTAATAACTTCTTGAAAATTCTGAGCCCACTTTATCATACAATCTTTAACAAGTTCCGTCTCTGAATCAATTTCTATCAATGCAATATATATCCTTTTTTATATGTGCTTGACCTTGATCTCTAATTTGCTTTACCAAATTTTCATCAATCATTGAAAAACCAGTTTTCTGGTCCTCTTTCCATCTAGCCTGTAATTGCCCATACTGAAACCAGGTTTGTACAATCTTCTCTTCTTTTAAAATGTTATATGACTTTAATTGCCATACATTCCTCTCAAAACTTAAAATTTCCTTATATGTAGTCACATCATGTTTAAATCCAACATTTATATTTTCTATTGTGTGTTTAGGTATTGCCCAAATAGGTATCTTATAATTTAACTTATGTCTATACTTTTTCCAAACTCGCAACAGAGCATACCTTAAAATATGTATCTTAAACATATTATCCACCTTCTTATCATACAATAAATATGCATGCCATCCAAATAACAAATCATGACCTTCAAGATTTAATAATCTCGCTTGTGTTAAATTAAACCAGTCGCTTATCGCTGACAAAGCAGCAGCCTCATAATATAATTTGAAATTAGGCATTTTAAGACCACCTCTTTCACGCGTATCTTGCATTATCTTAAATTTAACTCTTGGCTTTTTCCCTGCCCAGACAAATTTATTAACTCCTTTTTGCCATTCCTCCAAGTTTAAATCCTTTTTAAGTATAGGTATCATTTGAAATAAAAATAAAAATTTTGGCAAAACATTCATTTTCACTGCTGCGATTTTTCCCAGTAAAGATAATTGTAATTTTTTCCAACTATCTAATTCTTTTTGTACTTTTCCCCATAACTTTTCATAATTATTTTTATATAACTTCACATTTGAAGCTGACAAATATATCCCCAAGTATTTAACCCTTTTAACTATTTCAAATCCCGTTAGCTCTTCTAAAACAGCCTATTGTGATACTGTCATATTTTTAGACAATATTTTAGTTTTTTGTATATTGTTCCTAAATCCAGAAACTTTCCCATATTGCGTTATTACCTCCATCAATTCTACAACTGAATAATCGGGCTGAGTTTCTGTAACAACCAGATCATCTGCAAACGCCCTCGATCTATAATCCTGATCTCTTATTTGGATTCCCTTAATTTTATCCGAATCACGTATTTTAATCAGTAATATTTCCAATGTTAAAACAAATAATAGAGGTGACAACGGGCACCCCTGCCTTGTACCTTTTTCAATATTACATAATTCAGTCAGGCTATTGTTAACTATTATACGGGCTGTTTGCTTTTGATATATTGCCCTAATTGGTTGTAAAAATTTATCCCCAAATTCCATTATCTCTAATACTTTCATCAAAAATTGCCAATCCAATTGATCAAAGGCTTTTTCAGCATCCAAAAAGATCAGCGCTGCGGGGATCTGATTGTTTCTTTCCAAAAATTCCAATAAATCTACAATATGTCTCACATTGTTCTTCGTCTACCACTTATAAATCCAGTTTGATCACCATGAATTACTTGTTGTATTACCCTCATTAATCTGTTAGCTAAAACTTTTGCAAATATCTTGTAGTCCGTATTCAAAAGTGATATTGGCCTATAATTTTTGGCTTGCGTGACATCCTGGTCTTCCTTCGGGATAAAAGAAATAAAAGCAGTCTTCCAAGATGGAGGTACCCCTCCTCCCATTTGAATTGTCTGAAACAATTCCCTTAAAGGCTTCACCATTTCTAACTGTAAATTTTTATAATACACAGCAGTCAATCCATCAGTACCTGGCGCTTTACCCACTTTCAATTGTTTGATTGCTAAAAAAATTTCTTCAACAGTTATCAATTGATTCATCCCTTCCTTTTGTTCTTGCGTAAGAACAGGAATATTAGCTCTTGCCAAATAATTATCTATATCTACATCTCTAATCTTATCTCTAGCATACAACTTAGAATAAAAATCAACAAAAGTCTTTAATAAGACTCTGCTGGTACACTACTTTACCCTTATGTTCTATTCTATCTATATTAGAAGCCCTTTGCTTCTTCCTTAACAAATAAGCTAACCATCTACCTGGTTTATTAGCATTACAAAAAGTATTATGTCTAGCATACCGTAAGTTAGTTGCCACTTGATCTGCCATTAACTTATCAAACTGACCCCTTAATAATGTAATTACCTCTTTAATCTTCCCATCAGATGGATTCAAAATTAAAGCCTTTTCTTTTTCCTTAATTTCATCCTCTAATTCTTTCCTCCTAAATTCCAATTTACGCCTATATTTATTGTTCAAATATATTAATACACCTCTCATATAAGCTTTACTTGCATCCCAAACCATCTCAATAGAAGTACCTTTATGCATATTAATTTTAAAAAATTCCTTCATCTGTTTTTTACACTCTTCCACATTTTCCTGGTATCTAAACAAATTTTCATTTAAGCGCCAGGACCGTCTATCCCTATTATCTTTTTCTATCTCTAACCATACTGGACTATGATCAGATATAGTTCTTGGGCAAATCTTGATCTTCTTAATCCTAGAAAAAAAATCATTAGTAATTAATAGAAAATCAATCCTAGAAAAAGATTGATGCCTGTGGGAGAAAAAAGTAAAGTCTCTTTCTTGCAAATTCCTTTCTCTCCAAACGTCTCTCAATTCCAAGTCATCCTTCATTTCAAAAAAAGATTTAGGCAGTTTAACATGACTTGGGGTGCTTTAAAAAAAAAACCCTTGTCCATTTGTACATCCAGAACGCCATTCCAGTCTCCCATCAAGATACAAGATTTATAATCCCACTGAATAATCTTGCTGTGTAGTAAGCTGTAAAAATCTCTTTGTTGTTGATTAGGAGCATATAGTCCAACCAAAAGTGTTTTCTTGCCTTCTATTAACAGTTCAATTATAACATATCTTCCTTGTTTATCTGCTTCAATTAAAGCCGCTGTCAAAGTGTTCTTAACGTAAATGACCACTCCATTTTTCTTATCAGTTGCAGAAGCAATAAACTGTGTACCCAACCTCGAGTTTAACAAATACTTTTGATCCGTGGCTCTAATATGTGTTTCTTGTAGACAAATAACATCATTCTTAAATTGCTTTAAATATTGAAATACTTTCTTTCTCTTCTGTGGTGAATTTAGACCATTAACATTCCAGGTTAGAAGCTTTGTCGCCATCTTTCGCGACCTGAAGCTTTTGGAGCGCTTCTTCCAAAATCACCTGCACTCTCTTTGGTCGCGCTCCTCCCACTGCTTCACTATAAGTAAGTTTTGGAGGTGCCGTCATAACTCTCTGCTGTTCTTGCTCTTGCTCTTGTCTCATTCGTCTAGCAGCAGCTCGTTTCATTCTTTGGTCTCTAACCTCCTCCGATGATACTGAAATTTGATCCACTCCTGTAACTTTCTGAAATTCTTCATCTTTCAGCTGCGTAGCTCCTTCAGCACCTTGTGCATTCTTACTTTGTGATTGACGCTCTCCCTCACCATTCTTCTTTTTGGATTCCAAAAGTGGTATAGGGACTGCCTTTAAAACATTAGCATAGAAATCACGTGCCTGTAACACTGTAAGAAGACGATGTCTCGTGCCTGCATACATCACCACCATACCCACTGGAATCTCCCATCTGAACTGAATATCCCGTCTTCTTAATTCTTCTGCCAAAAAAGCAAACTCCTTTCTTCTTCTTAAAATCTTTGGAGGGATCTCTTTTAAAATCAAAACTTCTTGCTCTGCAATTGCAAATTTACTATTATAAAAAGCTTGAATGATCTCATTTCTAATTGCTCTCTTTGTAAAATAAACCACCACATCTCTAGGTAATTTCCTTTGTCTTGCAATCCATGAATTAACACGAAATATTTTGTCTATATCCACCATAATATCTTCTGCTGAACGCCCCAAAATGCCTTCCAGGGCTTCTGAAACTACTTTTTTCAAATTTTCCTTAGAATCCTCTTTTAAGCCCCTAATTCTCACAGCAAACTCCATCTCATGGTACTGGACCATGGTTAAATCGTCGTCAATCTTATCCATCACAGTTTCAGCATCCGTCATTTTAGCATCTAATCTGATGTTATTTTGACTAAGTTCTTCTACTCTCTCGTCCAAGCGCTCAATGCAAACGGCCATTCCTTGAAATGCTAGTAACATGTCTGCCCTCATTTCTGTTAGCTTCTCATCCATAAGTTCTGTAAGCTTCTCATCCATAAGTTCAACTAATTGTTGAGATTGCTTTTTCATACCCTCTTGCAAAACATCCTGCAAATATTTTACTGTCAAAGCTGGTGCAGGTGCAGGGGGAGGGGGCATTAAAGCCTGTAACTAAGATTGCTGCACCGGGGAAGCCCCCGCACCTCTGGGAGCTTTAGATGATTTGGCAGCCATTTTCACCCACTCAATTCTATTGCGCACTTTCACTTTTTAAAAATCTCCACAAAGTCCACTGAGTTAAAGATCATATACTTGCTCTGACATGATTCTCCTGTACAGCTCTGCCTGCATCCAAGTAATCCAAAGTTCACTCTCGTTGGCAGGGATGGTTGCTGCACCCTGCTCTGCTCCAAAGCCCTGGAGCAGAGGCGTCCCGAGGTCCGGAGCAAACTCAGGCTTCGGGGGGGCTCAATCCTTCAACCACCAGAGTTTCAACTCTGGCGGTCTGGGAGAGCTCTACCCCTGCCTGGGTGCTCACCCCCTCCTCTTCTCCCGAGGAGCGGGCTTCCGAGCCGCCAAAACAGCTGATCGGTGCTGTTTTCAGCAGTTCTACGGAGAGACGGGGCTGACAGCCTAAATGGCTGCCGACAGCGGAGCCTTGCCACCCGGAAGTTCCGAGAAGTGCAGCCTTGAGAGGAATCAGCTGGAGGTGCATGGAAGAGAAAAGGAGGAGGGGGAGAGAAGAGAGGATATAAAAGAAGGAAAGAGAAAAGAGGATATAAAAGAAGGGAAGAGAAAAGAGGATGTAAAAGAAGGGGGGAGAGAAGAGAGGATATAAAAGGAGGAGTGAATCTGGTTTCTCCATTGACTTTGTCAGAAGGTTGCAAAAGACAATCATGTGACCCCAGGACATTGTGACCATCATAAATATGAATCAGTTGTCAAGCATCCAAATATAGATTGAACCAGGGGATGCTGCAATAGTCATAAGTGTTAAAAATGGTCATAAGCAGTGCTTTTTTTCTAAAAAAAAAAAAGGTACCGGAACTCTCATCTTGGCAGGCGGAGGCAGGGGTGGGTGGGGTGGGGCTGCTGCGGTCATGGGTGCGAGGGATGTTGGTGGCAGGCTCCCCCCCAGGGCCGGAGCCGGCACAGCTGGTGCTGTGGGAGCAGCAGGGCCCGCTCTATATGGTGGGGTTGCGCGGGGCGGGCAGTGGAGGTGGTGCGGGCCAGGCGATGCAGGGCAGCCACTTATGCACGCAGGGCGAGGCAAAGGTGGCGCAGCTCCAGCACCAGGTAGGCCACCAGCCTGGCTGACACGGGTGAGCACAAGGATGGAGTGCACATGGACTCCTCAGAACCCACCTCCCACTCCTTGTCCTCTCTTAATTACCTAGTTGAGATGGTGTAGTTGGGCAGCATGGAGGGATGCAAAGTTCCTGTCTACTTACTTTCGCTGCAGACAACTAGCCGGTGCAACGTTTGCTAGCCAGGTCTTTTGGTGCTCTCAGCAGTAATTCCTATTGGCTTTCGAAAGCCAATAGAGGGAGTAGCATAGCTTGTGCAAAAGCTTTTTTGTGTGTGTGCAAAAAAAGATGCCGGAACGCCATTCTGAGCGTTCTATGAGAAAAAAAGACCTGCTTTTATGTTTTAATCTTATGATTTTAAATATATATTTTTTTCTATTGTAAATTGCCCCAATATGTAGTTCCCATATTCAAAAAAGGGAAAAAAATAGATCCAGGAAACTACAGACCTATCAGCCTGACCTCAATACCTGGGAAGTTTCTGGAAAAGATAATCAAACAACAAATCAGCAAACACCTTGATGCAAACAAAGTTATCACTAAAAGCCAACATGGGTTTGTCAAAAACAGATCATGCCAGACAAATCTTATTGCATTCTTTGACCAAGTGACAAAACTAGTGGACCAGAGGAATGCTGTAGATATAATTTACTTGGACTTCAGTAAGGCATTTGATAAAGTAGATCACAACCTACTACTTGATAAGATAGAAAAATGTGGGTTAGATAGCATCACCACCAGATGGATTCGTAGCTGGCTGACAGGCCGTACTCAGAGTGTGGTCCTCAATGTAACTGCATCTACATGGAAGGAAGTGTGTAGTGGGGTGCCCCAGGGCTCTGTTCTGGGCCCAGTGCTCTTCAACATCTTCATCAACGATTTGGATGAGGGGATAGATGGGGAACTCATCAAATTTGCAGACAACACCAAGCTGGCAGGAATAGCCAATACTCCAAAAGATAGGCTTAAGATACAGGAGGATCTGGACAGACTTGAACACTGGGCGCTATCTAACAAAATGAAATTCAGTTGTGAAAAAAGTAAGATAGTTCAAGTCGTGATTTGTCATAATTATGATGATTATGGTGTACAACTCATGAAAACCCCAAATCCACAATCTCAGAAAATTAGAATATTACATGAAATCAATAAAACAAGGACTGTACATAGAACAATATTGGACCTCTGAAAAGTATAAGCATGCATATGTACTCAGTACTTGGTTTGGGCCCCTTTTGCAGCAATTACTACCTCAATGCAGCATGGCAAGGAAGCTATCAGCCTGTGGCACTGCTGAGGTGTTATGGAAGACCAGGATGCTTCAATAGTGGCCTTCAGCTCTTCTGCATTGTTCGGTCTCATGTCTCTCATCTTTCTCTTGGCAATGCCCTAGATTCTCTATGGGGTTCAGGTCAGGCGGGTTTGCTGGCCAATCAAGCACAGTAATCCCACGGTCACGGAAACAGGTTTTGGTGCTTTTGACAGTGTGGGCAGGTGCCATGTCCTGCTGGAAAATGAAGTCAGCATCCCAATAAAGCTCGTCTGCGGAAGGAAGCATGAATCTCCTGGTAGATGGCTATGTTGACCCTGGACTTAATGAAGCACAGTGGACCAACACTAGCAGATGACATGGTTCCCCAAATCAGCACAGACTGTGGAAACTTCACACTGGACTTTAAGCATCTTGCAGTGTGTGCCTCACCATTCTTCCTCCAGACTCTGGGTCCTTGGTTTCCAAATGAGATGCAAAAGTTGCTCCCATCAGAAAAGAGGACTTAGGACCACTGAGCAACAGACCAGGTCTGTTTTTCTTTAGCCCAGGTAAGACGCTTCTGACGTTGTTTGTTGTTCAGGAGCGGCTTGACAACAGGAATACGACATTTGAAACCTATGTCCAGGATCCGTCTGTGTGTGGTGGCTCTTTTTTTTTTTTTAATAAATTTATTATTTAAAAACATTGGACACAGTACCAGCGAGCTGACAAACCTTTTTGTCTACAATGTTTAAATATATATATATACATGTATATATGTACATCAAAAATACACTTAAATACACTTAGGTTACAAATCGGTGAAATACCACAATATTTAAAACAGTGAGCTAGTCTGTAAAACCTAATAGAGACCTTTCTTTTTATCCATCCAAAGATACAATTTGTTCCAAATTCTATAATAGTCTGATTGGTCTTTATTCTTTAATTCCAAAGTTAATTTGTCCATTTCAGCGCAATCCCAAATTTTCCTAATAACCTCTTTTTCTCCTGGGATCTCATTCTTTTTCCATTTTTGCGCATATGATATTCTAGCTGCTGTGATAATATGGATCATTAAGTATAGCACATCTTTAGGATATTTCTCTTTCGTGATTCCCAACAAGAAAAGTTCTGGACTAAACTCAAGATCTTGTTTCAATATTTCTTTCAGCCAAATCCAAATCATTCTCCAAAATTTTTGTGTTTTACTGCAAGACCACCACGTGTGGAAGTATGTGCCTATCTCTTCAGAACACTTCCAACATTTGGGAGATGCTGTTGTGTACATTTTTGCTAAGCGGGCTGGGGGAAGATGCCATCGGTAAACCATTTTAAATAAATTTTCTTTATACGATGAGGCCAGTGTTATCCTTTTATTTCTAACCCAAATTGTTTGCCAAGTATCTAAGTCGATGTTATGTCCTAAATTGTTAGCCCAGGCCAACATGGGGTCTTTTACTTGCTCTTCAAACAGCTTATATCCCAAAAGTAATTTATAAAAATTCCTTATTTGTTTAGAGTCCGGTCCCAATAATATTTTGTCCAATGCTGTTTCAGAGGTATATATCCCCCATTCATTTTTATCCTTCCTAAATCTCGATTGGATTTGTAAGTAGGCCCACCAATCGAGTTTTATACCTTGTAATTCTAGTTCATTCCTAAGTTTCAATTCCCCCTCCTCATTCAGAATATCCTTGTATGAGATTATGTTACCCAAATCAAACAGATTTGGGTAAACTATCGCTTCAAGGGTGGATAGCCAGACCGGTATTTTGGTGTAATTGTGAGATCTAATTTTTTTCCAAGTATTAAGTAGCGCTTGCCTGATCCGATGTTTTTGAAAATGCGAGAAAAGACCTTGTTTCGCCGTCCATAGGAAAGCATGCCAGCCATATTGCAAATCGTGACCCTCTAAAGTTAATAGTCTTCTATTTCTCAAGATTACCCATTCTCTAATCCAGCGCAGGGCCGCGGCATGGTAATATAATTCCCAGTCTGGCAATCCAAAACCCCCATTTTCCTTCGTGTCCTGTAAATATTTCAATTTAATTCTTGGTTTTTTCCCCTGCCAAATAAAATTTAGTGATAATTTATCCAAATTTCGAAAAAATTTAGAGTCGAGTTGAATTGGGATATTCTGAAACAGAAACAGGATTTTAGGCAGAATATTCATCTTGATAACAGCGATTCTTCCCAATAATGAGAGTTTTAGGTTTCCCCGTCTTTCCAGATCACCTTTTTATCTGGAAATAATTATCTGGATTATCTGGACCCGTACCAATCGGGTTTCAGGCCCGGGCACAGCACGGAGACGGCATTGGTCGCGCTGGTGAATGATCTCTGGAGGGCTCGGGACAGGGGATATTCCTCTGTTCTAGTCCTATTAGACCTCTCGGCGGCTTTCGATACCATCGACCATGGTATCTTGCTGCGGCGTCTCAGGGGATTGGGAGTGGGAGGCACAGTCTTACAGTGGTTCTCCTCCTATCTCCAGGGACGTTCGCAGTCGGTGTTGGCAGGGGGGCAGAGGTCGACCGCGAGGTCTCTCATTTGTGGAGTTCCTCAGGGGTCGGTCCTCTCGCCTCTCCTGTTCAACATCTACATGAAACCGCTGGGTGAGATCATTCGTGGCTTTGGAGTTGGGTATCATCAGTACGCTGATGATACCCAACTTTTCCTTTCGACCCCAAACCACCCCAGTGATGCCCTCAATGTGATGTCCCGTTGCCTGGAGGCGGTTCGGGTCTGGATGGGGAGGAACAGACTTCAACTCAACCCCGACAAGACTGAGTGGCTTTGCATACCTTCATCCCGGGTTTATTTGGACATTCCACCTCTGGCTATGGGGGGTGAACTATTACCCCCCGTAGATAGGGCTCGCAACTTGGGAGTCCTCCTAGATTCACGGCTCACCTTGGAAGACCATATAGGAGCTGTGACTAGGGGGGCCTTCGCCCAGGTTCGCCTGGTGCGCCAGTTGCGGCCCTATCTCAGCCGGGATGATTTGTGCACGGTCACTCATGCGCTCGTGTCCTCTCGTCTGGACTACTGCAACGCTCTCTACATGGGGCTGCCCTTGAGGACCACCCGGAAGCTCCAACTGGTACAGAATGCAGCCGCGAGAGTTGTGTTGGGAGTCTCCCGATACTCCCACGTTACACCTCTGCTCCGTGAGCTGCATTGGTTGCCAGTTGTCTTCCGGGTGAGATTCAAGGTACTGGTAACGGTGTTTAAAGCCCTCCATGGCATGGGGCCGGAGTACCTTAGGGAACATCTGCTGCCGGCATCAAGCTCCCTGCGCCCTGTGCGTTCCCACAGAGAGGGCCTCCTCAGGGTGCCACCGATCAGAGAATGTCGATTGGTGGCCCCCAGGGGGAGATCCTTCTCTGTGGGCGCCCCGGAGCTGTGGAATCAGCTACCGGTAGAGCTCCGGATGGCGCCCGATCTTCGCTCCTTTCGTCGCGATCTCAAGACGTTTCTGTTTGTTCAAGCCGGCCTAGCCTGATGGGGATTGGTGGGGTTTTTTATTTTTGGTGTCTTAATTTTAACTTGGTGTTTAGAATTTTATTCCAATTGTTTTAACTCGGGCAATCATTTAATCTCTTTTTAATGTTTGTATTTAGTATTTTATTCTGCCCTGTGAACCGCCCTGAGTCCTCAGGGAGAAGGGCGGTATACAAATATTATTAAATTAAATTAAATTAAATTTTATTTGGTTCACTACATTATCATAATTATCCTTTTTGAGTGAAGTGCATCTAGCCGTAATGTTAATCCCTAGATATTTTATTTTCTTGACTATTTCTATATCCATGATTCCGGCCAGATTACCTTTTTGTTTATTGGTCATATTTTTAACAATCATCTTGGTCTTATTTCTATTTATTCGCAGTCCGGCAACCTCACCATATTTAGATAATTCTTCCAATAGCTTTGGTCCCGTCTGACATGGATCCTCCATAATAAAAACCAGATCGTCCGCGAAAGCTTGCAATTTAAAGGTTTCCTTTTTAATGGTTAATCCTTTTATCTTTGGGTCGTTTCTTATAGTTCTCGTTAATACTTCAAGAGTCAATATAAACAGCAATGGTGATAAGGGGCAGCCCTGCCGTGTTCCCTTTTGAATTTGAAACTTGCTAGATGCTTCCCCATTAATAATTATTTTTGCTTCCTGGTTGTCATAAATTGCCCTAATTATATTTATAAATTTTTCACCCATATTCATAAAGCTAAGCTGTTGGCACAAAAAAGACCATTTAACATTGTCAAATGCCTTTTGGGCGTCTAAGAAAAGTAATGCCATCTGTTGTTCGCTATGTAATTCATAGTACTCCAATGTATCTAATATTATTCTAATGTTGTGCTTAGTGTGTCTCTTAGCGAGAAAACCATTCTGATCTGCGTGTATGAAATCACTCAGAAATCGTTTCAGTCGTTCGGCTATAATTGATGTAAATATCTTGTAGTCCGAGTTAAGAAGTGATATGGGTCTATAATTTTGGATTAATGTATGGTCCGTGTTATCTTTCGGGATAAGGGTTATGTTTGCCTCTAGCCAAGATTTAGGCGTTCTTGCGCCTTCTAATACTGCGTTAAATACCTCCACTAGGGGTTGAGCTAGGATATTTTGTAATTCTTTATAAATTTCTGATGGAAGACCGTCGGGGCCCGATGCTTTATTATTCTTTTGTGCATTAATAGCTTTTATCACCTCAGATAGTCGAATTTCCTCGTTTAACATATTTCTGGTATCTTCTGTGACCTTGGGTAGTTTGGCTCTTTGAAAATATTCCTCCATTTTCTCCACACTTGCCTGACTATCTTCTTTGTATAAACGCTCATAAAATTCCTGGGCTATAATTTTTTTTTTCCTCCTGGTGGAATATTCTCCCTTCCTCATCTCGTAGTTCGTGAATCCAGTTTTTCCCCTTTTGTTTTCCCAATTTATATGCGAGCCACCGGCCCGGTTTATTTGCATTTTCAAAAAAATTTTGTTTCGTGTTTCTCAATTGTTGTGCTAATTTCTCTTTGTCTAGAATGTTAAGTTTGTGTTTAATCAGATCCATAGATTGCTTGATATTCTCTTTTTGTGGATCTTGTTGGAGTGTAACTTCTAAGCTCTTATATTCCTCTTCTAATCTTTCCCGTTGTTGTCTTTTCCCCTTATTTTTGTATACCATGTATGCCCTCGCTACCCCTCTCATCATTGCCTTAGCTGTATCCCAATTGTTTTGTACTGAGGTGTCTATAGCTTTATTTTCCTTAAAGAAAAAACTTAGTTCTCTCTCCATCTTAGATTTGAATTCGTCTTCTTTTAAAATTGCTCTTTGTAGCGTCCATCTGGGTATTTTTTTGGAACCTTTCCAGTTAAGTTTAATAGGATTGTGATCTGCCCAAGTACCTGTCGCTATATGTACCTCGTCTATTTCTGAACTAATTTCTTTCGTCATCCATACCATGTCAATTCTAGACCATGAGTTATGTCGGTTGCAGTAATATGTATATTGTCTAGCCTTACGATTTCTTTCCCTCCAGACATCTTGGATATTTAGTTCCTCAGCCAAGTTGAGAAAAGATCTCGGTAGAGTTCTTCTCTTCTTTTTCCTAAGCTTCTTTCCCATATAATCCAAATTTATATCTAGGATAGCATTAAAATCTCCTATTAAACAAATCTCCTCATAATCAATGCTACATATCTTATTGTGAAGTGTTTTGAAAAATTGTTCTTGGTTATGGTTTGGGGCATATATCTCTACCATCATGACCTTCCTGTGATTTATTACAACCTCGACTATCAGTATTCTACCCTCTTTATCGTTATAAATTTGTTTTGCAGTCAATTTTGGGTTTACATATAGTGCCACTCCTCTCTTTTTCTTGTGTCGGTCTAAGGAAACGAATAGGTTCCCTATTCTTGGTTGTACTAACAAATATTTTTGTTGTTCCTTTATATGGACTTCTTGTATTGCCACGATATCCAATTGTTGGTGAATAAGCCTATTAAAAAATTTCCGCCTTTTCACTGGCGAATTCAAACCATTAATATTCACAGACATAATACTACACTCACCTCCCTTCATCTTACTTATTTCTGGTTTTTGTGGATCTCGTGATTCGGGGCTCTCTCTCTTCCTTGTCTCTAGTTCCATGTTTCTCTGTTAACTCACCGGATTTGTTCCTTCTATCCTCTGTAGCTAAGATCTTCCCATCCATTGCCACACGTATTGTATCTCTTTCTCTTACCTCCCTTCCATCTTGATCTTCTAAATCTACTTCCTCTTGGCTATGGAAGTGGCGTTTGTAAAAATCTTCTGCCTTCTCTATCGTGTCCAGTCTATGCCTTCTATCCTGCCACGTAACTAGAATACCCTCTGGAGTTAGCCATCTAAAGTTTACATTTTCTCTTATTAATTTAGATGTTAAGAATTGATAGCCGCGTCTCAGATCCCTCATCCTTTTAGGTATCTGTTTAAGGATGGTGATTGGTTGGCCCCGAAATTCTAATGGTTCCTCTCTAGATCTATGCAGAAGCTCATCCCGAATTGATTTTTTAACTAACCTTACATGTACTTCTTTTGGGAGGTTGTGCCTTCTCGCATAATTAGTTTGAACCCTGTATGTTTCATCAATTTCCGCCAGCATTTCCTCCTTCCCTACACTGAGTGCCTTTGCCATCAGTTCTGCCATCATGACCAACAGATCTTCCCCTCTTTTTTCTTGAACGTTTTGGAAGCGTAGATAATGAGCAGCCTTTTCTGCTTCCAGAAAAATGACTGTTGTTTCTAACTCCTTATTAGCCTGAAGGAGTGTTTCATTTAAATCATCTACTCTCTTTTCCTCTTTTTCCATTCTAGCTTCCATATCTTGAAGTCTTTGTTCATTTTTGACTAATTGTTGTTGAATCCCTTCAAATTTATCATCTATCGCTTGGATTTTCCCCTTTAATTCACCAGTGTCGTTTCTTATTTGGCCTATTTCTCTCTTCATCTCCTCGTGGTTTTTGGCCATTGCCTCGTGTAGGTTTTGCAAAAGGGCATGTAAATCTTTAAAGGAATTCGAGTTAGATCTTTCCCTTTGCAGCATATCCTCTATAGATTTCTGATTGGAGGGACTTGAGGCCATCCCCTGTCCCTGTGCTGCCGCCTTTTTGCCAGTGCTAGGCTTAGTTGCTCCTGAGATACTTGTCATGTTTCCCCAATTATAACACGCGTTTTATCAATGTGTAATACCCTGAGTCTTATATAAACCTTTTAACTCTATGACAAAAGATATATAAAACAGTTACCACCAGATACTTATTACCAACTAAGCAATTTATATAATAGAATTCTATAGTATGAATATATTCAAAGTCACGTTTTTCTTCTTTTTTTTCCCCCCCCCGTTTCCGGCGCAGAAATTGGCACCTTTTCCGTCTTCCTCTGCTGTCAAAGACCAGTAGGTGTCCCACTAAACAAACCTCCAGTTACTAAATTGCTATATCAAATGGCCGCCCGTGACAAGTAGAGTAGAATTTCAAAAGTTTCAAAAGTTCACAAATTCAAAATTTACCAGGATAGACCAGACTAGACCAAGCTGATCGCTTTCCACGCCCGACAATCCAGAGTTCAGTCTCTATGGCTCCAAAGCTCAGATTTTGACCTGTTGTAGCTTATCTCCAGCTAGTATACAGTCATATAGTCTTCGGCTTTCTTTCCCTTGCTGTTTTTGCCAAACGCTTCCCTCAAGACTTCTATCGCCGCTTATTCCCTCTCCGTGAGGCTCCCACTTCGAACCAGTACCTCTTTCTCAAGCGCTTCCTATTAAATATTCGGATACACTCTCCGTCAGCTCCGCTCTACCGTTGTCCCGCTGCTTACGTGCTAGCTCCGTCCCTCTGTCAGATCTTCATGTCGGCCATTACTGGCCTCCTTCTCCCCGGTTCGCTCGCATCAGACTTTCTCCGGATCTTCAACACGAACCGCCGCTCATGAAGGTTCTCCGGGCTGCCTGCAACTTCGGATGTCCCTACAGGACCTCCTGAAGCTCCGAAAAGCCCCCGCGAACACTGGGTGAGAGGTTGTGCGTGGAGAGAGCTCTGTTCACACAGCCGCCTGCTCTGACAGTTGGCTCCGCCCCCCTGTGTGTGTGGTGGCTCTTGATGCACTGACTCCAACCTCAGTCCACTCCTTGTGAAAGTCACCAACATTTTTAAATGGCCTTTTCCTGACAATCCTCTCCAGGCTGCGGTCATCCCTGCTGCTTGTGCACCTTTTTCTTCCACACTGTTCCCTTCCACATAACTTTCTATTAATGTGATTTGATACAGCACTTGGGGAACATCCAACTTCTTTTGCAATTACCTTTTGAGGCTTTCCTTCCTCATGGAGGGTGTCAATGATGGTTTTCTGCACAACTGTCAGGTCAGCAGTTTTCTCCATGATTGTGATTCCTACTGAACCAGACTGAGAGACCATTTAAAGGCTCAGGAACCCTTTGCAGGTGTTATGGCTTAATTAGCTGATTAGAGTGGGACACTTTGAGCCTAGAATATTTTTTTTTAATTCCATTTATATCCCGCCCTTCTCCGAAGACTCAGGGCGGCTTACAAACATAGCAGTAGCCTTCATTCTATGTATATGCCTGCTTATTAGGGCTTTCACACACACCCCAAGCGGCATTATTACAAAGTCAGCTTAATTGCCCCCAACAATCTGGGTCCTCATTTTACCTACCTCGGAAGGATGGAAGGCTGAGTCAACCTTGAGCCTGGTGGGATGCAAACCTGCACTAATTGCAGGCAGCTGGTGTTACTTAAGGAGGCATTAGCCCACTGCTCCACCAAGGCTCTTTTCACAATATTCTAATTTTCTGAGATTGTGGATTTGGGGTTTTCATGAGCTGTAAGCCATAATCATCACAATTATGACAAATCACGGCTTGAACTATCTTGGTTTGCATGTAATGAGTCTATCTCATATATTAGTTTCCCCTTTTAAGTTGCATTACTGAAATAAATGAACTTTTGCACAATATTCTAATTTTTTGAGTTTCACCTGTAGTAACTGTGAGAGAGATCTCGGAGTCCTAGTGGACAATCACTTAAATATGAGCCAGCAGTGTGCTGTAGCTGCCAAAAAAGACAACACAGTGCTAGGCTGCATTAACAGAGGGATAGAATCAAGATCACGTGAAGTACTAATACCACTTTACAATGCCTTGGTAAGGCCACACCTGGAATACTACATCCACGATATAAAAAAGATGTCAAGACTCTAGAAAGGGTACAGAGAAGAGCAACAAAGATGATTGGGGGACTGGAGGCTAAAACATATAGGGAACAGTTGCTGGAATTGGGTATGTGTAGTGTAATGAAGAGAAGGGTGAGGGGTGACATGATAGCAGTGTTCCAATATCTCAGGGGCTGCCACAAAGAAGAGAGAGTCAAGCTATTCTCCAAAGCACCTGAAAGCAGGACAAGAAGCAACGGATGGAAACTAGTCAAGGAGAGAAGCAACCTAGAACTAAGGAGAAACTTCCAAACGGTTAGAACAATTAACCAGTGGAACAACCTGCCTCCAGAAGTGGTGAATGCTCCAACACTGGAAATTTTTAAGAAGATACTGGCCAGCCATTTGTCTGAAATCGTATAGGGTTTCCTGCCTGAGCAGGGGGTTGGACTAGATGACCTCCAAGGTCCCTTCCAATTATTATTATTAAACCTCGCCATGTGGATTGCATAAAAATATTACCAATTGGTAAATAAAGGTAGAACATATGTTAAATATACATAAAATGATAATATGCTTCCCTACAAAGTCAATTCTTGCTCAATGACAGACCAAGGAGTTAACTCGGAAAGGCAAGAGGAAAATCTAGAAGAGATCTGTGCACCTTGTAGAAGGGAAAGGCCCACACTGATAAATTAAAAATCTTTGTGGTCTGCAAAGGAATGCTAGTGGGCTAATCAATGATTTGGTGACTAGAGGAGCATCTACAGTGTTGGAGCTTGTGGTCATGGTAAGCCATGGAGGCACTAGGCAACATGACTTTCAGGGCAGTGGTGGTGATTTTATTCCTTTTTTTTTTTAAAAAAAAAAGTTTGTGCTCTGTCCAAGGGTGCTTGGTAGGCTGCATGTACAGGCCTGGTCTAGAATTTATTTTGGAGCATTCAACTATCAAGAGCTGGCATGTCAAACTCATTTTGTTTGAGGCAACTTCTTATAAAAGAATTGCTGTTAATTTGTTTTAATAAAATAATTTAAATCGGACTTCCGGTGGCGGCGCGGCGCCGAAGATAGCCGTTTCGGGCTGTCCGCTTCACAGCTGAGTTTTTCCACCTAAAACAGCGCCGATCAGCTGTTTAGGTGGATTTGAAGCCCCCTCCTCGGGAGAAGAGGAGGGGGTGAGGCCCCAGGTAGGGGTTGAGTTCTCCGGGGCTGCCTGAGCTGAAAGCTTGGGCAGCTGAAGGATTGAACTCCCCCGTAGCCTGGGTTGCTCCCAGCTGTTTAGCGTCTCTGCTCCGGGATTTTTGGAGCGTAGCCAGGCGTTTGCGACCACCCCTGCCAGAAGGAAAGACTTTGGAGTAAAAGGAGCAGGCAGAGCGGTACAGGAGGTTCAGGTGAAGAGGACTTTTATTCTTACTCTCTAGCTTAATGGACTTTATAAACTTAAAGTGAAAGTGTGCAACAAGTGAAAGTGAAGAAAGATGGCAACTAAATCTTCCTCTAAAGTTCTTCGGAGTGCGGGAACTTCCCCGGTGCAACAGACATCGTTGCAAGCTCTGCTTCCTCCTGCACCTCCTGTGGCATTGACGCTTAAGGACTTACAAGACGCCTTTGCAAGGCAATCCCAGGTAATGTCAGAAATGCTGGATGATAAGATGGCAAAGTTGGAGGAGAAAATGGAGAAATTGGAGGAGAGGATGGAAGAGAAGCTTAACGAGAAGTTTAGTGCAATGAGGGTAGACATCTTGTCTACAGTGGAAAGCGTGGCTGAATGTGTGCAATGTTTGGAAGAAAAAATGGAGGATCTTAGTCAAAAGAATATTATATTAGAAGTAAAGGTACTGGAGAATGAAAATTTAAGGGACAAAATGGACGGAGAATTGAGTCTTGTCCAGTATCATCAGATGCAGTATGCTATAAGAATCAGGGGCTTAAAAGAGATTCCTAAAGAAGACCTAAAGCAGCTGATTTCTGAGGCTTTGGAAGCAGTATTGGGCCAGCCAGCATCTGAAATAGAGAGATGTATGTATAAAGTTTTTCGTGTAAATTCATGGATTGCAAGGCAGAGGAAGTTACCTAGAGATGTGGTGGTCTATTTTACAAAGACAGCAACTAGAGATGAAGTTATTCAAGCTGCTTATGATACTAAAGTTGTGGTTGCTGAGCAAGAAGTGCTGGTTCTAAAAGAAATTCCTCCAAAGATTTTAAGGAGAAGGAAGGATTTTGCATTTCTCGTACAGGAACTTAAGCAACGTGATATTAAGTTTAGATGGGAGATTCCAGTTGGACTGGTGGTGATGCACGAAGGTAAAAGATATCGTCTGGTTACTGTGATTCAGGCGCGTGATTTCTACAACGTTTTAAAAGCAACCCCTCTATCACTCCTGGAAGCAGCAAAGGGATCAGGAGAGGGAAAACCTCAAGAGGCTGAAGGTGGACAGACAGAGGAGAATGGTGCTGGAGGGGATCAAACTACAGCTTCATTGGTGGCTGCTGGAGAGCAGAGGCTGACGCGCGCCGCTGTAAAACAAGCAAGACAAGTACAAGAGCAAGACCAGCAGAAGTTTATGGAACTTTCAAAACGTACTTATAGTGAAGCTGTGGGAGGAGCGCGGCCCAAAGAAAATATAGGGGCTATTAAAGATGTGCTTCAAAAGCTTCAGGATGCCACGCATGGCGACTAAATTCCTAACCTGGAATGTCAATGGATTAAACTCACCACAGAAGAGAAAGAAAGTTTTTCAATATTTAAAACAATTTAAGATTGATGTTATATGTTTGCAAGAAACGCATATTAGGGTTATGGACCAAAAGTATTTATCGAACCCAAGGTTGGGCACGCAATTTGTTGCTTCTGCGATGAATAAGAAAAATGGAGTGGTTGTCTACGTTAAAAGTACTCTAACAGCGGAATTAATTGAAGCAGATAAGCAAGGAAGATATGTTATGATAGATTTGTTGTTAGAAGGTAAAAAAACGCTTTTAGTTGGACTGTATGCTCCTAATCAACAACAAGCTGATTTTTTTAGTTCACTTCATACAAAGCTTACTCAATTGGATTATAAATCGTTTATTTTTATGGGGGACTGGAATGGTGTATTGGATGTACAGATGGACAAGGCGGGTTCTTTTAAGCGTGCTCCGAGTCATGCCAGATTGCCTAAATCTTTTTTTGAAATGAAGGACGACTTGGAATTGAGAGATATCTGGCGTGACATACACCTACGTGAAAAGGATTATACTTTTTTTTCTGACAGACATCAATCTTTTTCTAGGATTGATTTTATTTTGCTGACTAATGATTTTTTTTCCAGGATTAAGAAGGTAAAGATTTGTGCAAGGACTATTTCGGATCACAGTCCAGTTTGGTTAGAGATCAATAAGGACAATAGGGATAGGCGCTCATGGCGCGTAAATGAGAATTTGTTTAGAAATCAGAGAAATGTGGAAGAATGTAAACAGCGGATGAAGGATTTTTTTGAAATTAATATGAATAAGGATACTTCTATGGACATGGTTTGGGATGCTAGCAAGGCCTACATGAGAGGGGTGTTGATATATATGAATAATAAATACAGACGTACTTTGGAAGCCAGAAGGAAAGAACTGGAGAATGAAATTAGGGAAAAAGAAAAGGTCTTAATTTTGAACCCATCGGATGTGAAGACTAAGGAAGTTATTAAGCTATTAAGAGGACAATTCGATAAATTGATGGCTGATCAAGTGGCAACCAACTTGCGGTTTGCTAGGCATAATACTTTTTGCAATGCTAATAAGCCAGGTAGATGGCTAGCTTATAGACTAAGGAAAAAGCAAAGGGCTTCTAATATAGATAAAATTGAACATAAGGGAAAGGTTGTGTTTCAACAGGATTAAGGAAGCCTTTGTGGATTTTTATTCTAAATTATATGCTAAGGAAAAGATTAATGAAAAAGACATTGATGTATATTTGGAGAATGCTAGCATCCCGGTTCTTACGCAAGCACAAAAAGAGGAGATTAACCAGTTGATAACAGAAGAAGAAATTCTTATAGCAATTAAGGAATTGAAGTTGGATAAAGCGCCAGGTACGGATGGTTTGACTGCGGTTTACTATAAAAATTTACAAATGGAGTTGATAAAGCCGTTAAAGGAACTGTTTCAGACAATTCAGAGAGGGGGAAAGGTGCCTCCGTCTTGGAGAACTGCTTTTATCTCTTTGATTCCGAAGGAAGATCAAGATGCTACTCAAGTTAAAAATTATAGACCGATATCACTTCTAAATACAGATTATAAAATATTTGCTAAGGTGTTGGCTAACAGATTGATGAGGGTTCTGCAACAGGTGATTCATGGGGATCAAACTGGGTTTATTAGTGGTAGGCAAATGAAAAATAATGTGAGGCATATAGTTGATGTGTTAGAGTTTTTGGAAAGGAACAACCAGATCCCTGCGGCGCTAATTTTCTTAGATGCTGAAAAAGCTTTTGATCAATTGAATTGGCAATTTTTGATGAAAGTTTTAGATAAAATGAATTTTGGGGATAAATTTTTGCAACCAATTAGGGCATTATATCAAAAACAAACTGCCCGAATAATAGTTAACAATAGTTTGACTGAAGCATGTAATATTGAGAAGGGCACAAGACAAGGGTGTCCGTTATCACCTTTATTACTTGTTTTAACATTGGAGATATTATTGATAAAAATTCGGAACTCGGAAAAAATTAAGGGTATTCAAATTAGAGATCAGGATTATAGATTGAGGGCGTTCGCAGACGATCTGGTTGTTACAGTGACCCAACCAGAAAATTCTGTTGTGGACCTGATGGAGATAATAATGCAATATGGGAGGGTTTCTGGATTTAAAGTTAATGCACAAAAAACTAAAATTCTGGCCAAAAATATGACAGTATCGCAAAAGGCTCTTTTAGAAGGATTAACTGGATTTGAGATTGCTAAAAGGGTCAAATATTTGGGGGTGTTTTTGTCACCCTCTAATACAAAGTTATATAAAAATAACTATGAAAAACTATGGGGTAAAATTCAAAAAGAAATGGAGAGTTGGGAAAAATTGCAATTGTCTTTGTTGGGAAGAATCGCAGCAGTGAAAATGAATGTCCTGCCTAAATTTTTATTCTTATTTCAAATGATACCGGTTCTTAAGAAAGATTCTAATTTGGAAGAATGGCAACGGGGTATCAATAAATTTGTTTGGGCAGGGAAAAGGCCACGAGTTAAACTTAAGATTATGCAGGATACTCGAGAAAGAGGTGGTCTTAAAATGCCCAATCTTAAATTATATTATGAAGCTGCTGCGTTAGCAGGGATAAGTGATTGGATTAATTTGACACAAGAGAGATTATTAAATCTTGAGGGCCACGATTTGTTGTTTGGCTGGCATGCATATTTGTTGTATGACAAGAAGGTAGACAATGTGTTTAGAGTGCATATTCTAAGACAGGCATTGTTGAGAGTTTGGAAGAAGTATAGACATAAGCAAGATTGTAAAATACCACTGTGGGCAATTCCAAAACACGCAATAGAAAATATACATGCTGGTTTCAAACATGATGTGACTACGTACAAGGAGATTCTGAGCTTGGAAAGAAATGTCTGGAGTTTGAAATCATATACTAGGTTAATTATTTAAAGACTGAAGTGCAACATAACTAGATTCTAAATAATCTATTTTTCAAAACACACAATAGTCCAAACAGTAAAAGTAAAGTCCAAATTAAGAATATTTCATTCTTGACTTTTTTAGATTCAAAATAGTTTTCAAGAGTGTACAAAAGATACTATTTTTTTCTAGAATAAGCTAAATTAAACATATTACATTGAGAAAAATGTTTCTCATTTCTTTCCTGTTACCTTTGATTTCATTGCAGAGATGTTAACATAAGAAACAGATTATTTTGTTATCTAATTTTACCTTCCAAAAGACAGAAGCAGATGAAAAATGTGAGGTTCTTTCCTGTTGGCTTTTTTGAATTAGCTGTTTTAGATTCTAAAAGTTTAGTTCCTAAAGAAGTAATCCTGTAAATAATTTTAATGTCCTCCTTAATGTCTTCCTCTAGTGCAGGCTCTTTTATGACTCAAGGACTTCAAATCCCAGAATTCCTGAGCCAGCATGGCTCAGCTTGGAAACCTCTCCCTTTCCCCTCAGCATGGCTGGCTCAGGATTCCTGGGAGTTGAAGTCCATGAGTCATAAAAAAGAGCCAAGATTGCTAGCCCTGCAATAAAGGTAAAGGTAAAGGTTCCCCCGCACATGTGTGCTAGTTGTTTCCAACTCTAGGGGCCGGTGCTCATCTCCGTTTCAAAGCCGAAGAGCCAGCGCTTGTCCGAGGATGTCTCCGTGGTCATGTGGCCGGCATGACTAGACGCCAAAGGCGCACGGAACGCTGTTACCTTCCCACCGTAGTGGTCCCTATTTTTCTACTTGCATTTTTACGTGCTTTCGAACTGCTAGGTTGGCAGAAGCTGGGACGAGTAACAGGCGCTCACTCTGTTACGCAATAGGCTTAGGAAAACCAATAAAAAACTGTTTTTTTCCTGCAAAAAAAAAAAGGTTCTGGAACGCCGTTCTGAGCGTTCTATGAGAAAAAAAGCCCTGGTCATAAGTCAGTTGTAACTTTGAACAGTCACTAAGCAAACTCTTCTAAGTTGAGGACTATCACTTTTTTCCCTTTTTTGGGTCATCAAGTTTTTGACACCTTGCTAGGCAATTGGTGGTACTTTAATATTTCCATATCCTAAAAGTGGTACAATCTTTGAAAAGGTTGAAAAGCCCTGACTCAAATCAGTGCTTTTCAACCCATGGTATGCCTACTACTGGTGGAACTTCGGCATCTGGCAGGTGGTATGCATGTGATAGACTGAAAAGCACTGTAAAAAAAAAGTATAAAAGTGTAGTGGGGATGAGGTAAAGCAGCAGCAGTGCTGCACAGGCCTGTCAGCTGGAATTGTGGTGTTGCTGGGGCTCTGCTGAGCGCCCAGGATTGGTATAGGGTTCCAGCTGACTGGCGTATGGCTCCAGCTGATTGGCGCTTCCAAGAGCAGAGCACAGCCTTGGAGAGGAGAAGTCAGCTGGATCTGCACAAAAGAGAATAGAAGGAGGGGGTAAAGAGGAGAGGATATAACAGGAGGAGGTTTTGGCAGGAAAGGGAAAAGAGAAGGGAATGGAGAAAGAGAGACAGAGAAGAGGGAGGTTTCTTTGAGACAAGGAGAGGGAGAGAAGGTGATAGAAAGATTAGAAGGTGGTACAAAGATTAATGTCAGAGAAACAAGCACCAGTTTCCCATTAAAAGTGTGGTAAGTGGGTGTACAGATAGTCCTCAACCTACAACCACAATTGAGACCAAAAATTATGTTGCTAAATGAGAAATTTGTTAAATGAGTTTTGTCCCATTTTATGACTTTTCTTGCTACTGTCAGGACCCACTCCAATCCACATCTTAGGAAAATTAAGAACTCTTGGAGCCAGGGCTTGTCCAAAAGGAGGTTTTACTAGGATGTGATTGGTTGTGGAAATACAAGACAGAATCTGGCATTGTGTTACAACTTGATACTTTATAAAGAGTTCCCGGTTCAACCCCCTCCCCTCGACACCCATTTGGTCAGACCCACATCAATTAAACTTCGGTGTCAACCCTTTCGTGGGAAAGAGGGAACTTCCTGTGTCTTTGTGATTATTGCCTCCTTCCTTTTCAGATTCTAATGGAGATACAAACCAGATCCCCCTCCCTTCCCCTCCTTTGTTGTCCTAAGATCAAAAGGGTTTTCCCTGGTCTTTGAATGCAGTCTCCGGCCAGGCTGAATGAACACCTTCTCCTCTCCCCCTCGGAGAAATGGCAGAATCCAGGGAAGGCACAGTATTTTAAACATACATTTATGAATGTGATATAAATGGATTCTGACAGCTACATTTGTTAAGTGAATTGCTGCAGTTAAATTAGTAACATGATTGTTAAGTGAATCTGGTTTTCCCATTGACTTAGCTTGTCAAAAGGTTGCAAAAGGGGATCACATGACACTGAAACATTGTGACCATCATAAATATGAATCAGCTGCCAAGCATCTGAATGTAAATCACGTGAACCTGGGCATGCTGCAAAGGTCATAAGTATGAAAAATGGTCTAAGTCACTTTTTCTGTGTTGTTGCAACAGTCACTAAGCAAACTGTTGTAAGTCAAGGACTACCTGTAGTTTATCACTTTTTTCCTTTTGGGGGGGTTATCAAGTTTTTGACATCTTGCAAGGCGACTGGTGATACTCGAATATTGCCATATCCTAAAAGTGGTAAAATCTGTGAAAAGGTTGAAAAGCACTGAAGGGGAGCTCATCAAATTTTGCAGATGACACTAAGCTGGCAGAATTAGCCAACACTGCAGAAGACAAGCTCAGAATCCAAAAACATGTTTAGAGACTTGAACAATGGCCCCTATCCAGCAAAATGAAATTTAATGTGGAGAAAAACAAGATTTTACACTTAGGCAGGAAAAACTGAAGATACAAGTACAGATTAGGCAAAACCTGGCTCAAAAACAGTAACTATGAGAGGGATCTTGGAGTCCAAGTGGACAATCACTTAAATATGAGTCAGCAGTATGTGGCAGCAGCCAAAAAAGCTAATACAATCCTTGGCTGTATAAACAAAGGCATAGAATCAAATCACATGAAACATTAGTATTGCTTTATTAAGTCTTAGTAAGGCCATACCTGGAATACTACATCTAGTTTTGGTCACCACATTACAAAAGAGATGTTGAGATTTTGGAAAAAGTACAAACAGCAACTAAGATGATTAAAGGCCTGGAGACAAAAACATATGAAGAATAGTTGTGGGATTTGAGTTTGGTTAGTCTAGAGCAGGCATGTCAAACTCACGACGTCACGCGACATATCGGGACTTTTCCCCCATTGCCGGCAATGGTGTGGGCGCAGTTTCGGCATGATGCATCCGGCCCACGGGCTGGCAATTTGACATGCCTTGTCTAGAGAAAAAAAGGTCAACTTATTTTTCAAAGCACCAGAGGGCAGGACAAGAAACAATGGATGGAAACTAATCAAGGAGACAAGCAACCTGGAATTAAGGAGAAACTTCCTAACAGTGAGGACAATTAACCAGTGCAACAGGTTGCCGTCAGAAGTTGTGGGTGCTTCATTACTGGTGGTTTTTAAGAAGAGACTGGACAGTCACTTGTCTGAAATGGTATAAAGTCTCCTGTTTGAGCAGGGGGTTGGATTAGAAGAGCTCCAAGGCAGGGCTTTTCAACCGGTGGTACACGTACCACCGGTGGTACACGAGCACATGGCTGGTGGTACACAGCGTTGCCTTCCTGCCCCCCTGCCTCCCCCACGTCGCCTCCCCCCAATGCCTCCCCCCACACCCTCTCCCCGCCACCCCCCCACGCTTTTTACCAGCTCACTTGCTGCCAGAAAACATGCTGCTTGCCGGCAGCCTGCAGGCGAAGAGCACAGGCGCAGAGTGAGGCCCCGCCCTCCCCTTGGACTCATTGTTAGCAATCTTCCCCCAAAAGCAAGCCTGAAGGGGACAGAGACAGCCTCAGCAGGTAGGTTGTCCATTTTCTTTTCCTCCTCCCTCTCCTCTTCCTGATGTTCTTTATGGAGGAGAAAGCAAAGCAGCAATGAGTCCCCAGGACTCATCCCACAGCAGCAGGTGGGAATCAAGGTGCACGCTTTTTTTCTGATCAGCGCCAAGTTAGGCGAAGCCATCAGAATGTGGAGGGAAAAACGTGCCCACCTGACTCCATCCCCCCCCCCCGTTGGTGACTCTGTACAGCTGGCACCGACGGCAGAGGTTGGGGCCAGGGGTACAGAGTCGTCAGCTGATCAGAAACGTGGATTTCCCCTGCTGCACGTCCCCAATCTTTCCTTGCAGCAAGCCAAACACTGGAGATGAGGAACTCCAAGATTCAGCGTTTCTGAGCACACGCTGATCTTGCATTCCTGATAGTTTGTGTTTTTGTTTCAGTTTGCTTTCTGTGTGTTGCTCAGCGCTGCTCAGAAATGCAGATTCCCCCTGCTGCGTGTCCCCAATCTTTCCTTGCAGCAAGCCAAACATTGGAGACAAGGAACTCCGAGATTCAGCTTTTCTGAGCATGCGCTGATCTTGCATTCCTGAGTCTCTGTGTTTTTGTTTCAGTTTGCTTTCTGTGTGTTGCTCAGCGCTGCTCAGATTCCCTGTGCTGTGTGTCCCAATTCTTTCCATTCAGTAATTATTTACTGGCCTCACTTAGCAAACTCAAGCTTTCAGAGTAGGGGGGGAGGGAGGGAAGGGGAGATGGGATGGAAGGAAGGGAAGGGCTTTGACATTACAGATGTTCTTCTTGGGAGGGGAGGTCTCCAGGTGGACAGAGCAAGGCTGAAGGGAGACTTCTGGAGACTTCATCTTTGCAGCAAACTCCTCTGCCATTATACACCTCTGATAATGGAGAGAAAAGTGGACTTTCTAAGGATGTTTTCCATTAGAATTCCCTTTCTAGTGAGATCTACCCTGACATCTTCACTACATGCATTGTCTCTCTTGTTTGAATCTGCTTAACTGGAATTTCCTTGATTAGCTACAGTTTTCAAAGTTATAATCTCTTTCAATCTCGATCTATTTGATTTCTCCAGAGTTTCTTATTTCTTCCTGTCAGTTGTAATATGTTACACATCAAGATCCTTGGCCCCCCCAAATTTTAATTTCTTTACTTTTCATAGCAAATTTCTGCCAGTTTGAATCAAAGCATAGTGCTCTCTGAGCTTTGTTGCAAAGAAACAAAAAACCTTTAAGATCACTCCTCCCTATACTAACAGGGCAACCCACTACAAGAATATAAATTAACAGCAAACCCCATTCCCTACTAGCACTGCTGATGTTTCATAATTGGGGTAATGAAAATCTGCAAGAAAACAACCAAGTTTAGAGAGCACCAAGGACCCCTCATGTCAACCCTTAGCTATAAATACTCTCCTTGATCAGTTGAATCAAAGTGTTATTCTTTTCAATATTTCTCAACTTACTGCATCCTTCTGGGTTGCATTATCATTATCATCATCTTAACTTTACTGCAGTCATTAACCAGAACAAACAAATTGGCATTCAAATACTCAGAATATCCAAAACTAAAGTGAGAAATTCAGGATAGTTAAAAAAGTACTTTCAGACAAATATTTTGGCTAAAAAACAATATCAAATCATACAGCAAGATGAAACTTATGTATGCAATCTGGATAACATGAACTTTGAATAGCACTATAAAATATGAATATATGCACAAATAGATATGCATATTGATGTACATTCTCTCTATTCCTTTCTCTCTCTCTCTCTCTCTCTCTCTCTCTCTCACACACACACACACACACACACACACACACACACACACGTAGTCCGCTTATCCTGGGGCTTCACTTAGCAAGCAGCATATTTGCCCTTCAGAGTATAAACAGTAGCATGCCTATTGAAAAGTTTGGTTTCCCTCCTGCCCGCTCACAATAGTAACAACTTTTGTGGTGTCTTTTGTGGTGGGTGGTAGTTCTTATACAAAGGGAAGGAAGGAAGGGACAAAGAAGGAGGTAAGAAAGGAAGGACAGAAGGACAATGGAAGAGAGGGAGGGAAGGAGGGCACCCTCCCCAGTCCCACCCCTCTTCACCAGAGACCCATGGATTACACACACACACACACACACACACACACACACACACACACAGGCACCCTGTACCTGAGGGAGGGAGGGAGGAACAATGGAAGGGAGGAAGGGAAGGAGGAAGGGACAAAGGAGGTAAGAAAGGAAGGAAAGAAGGAAGGGACAATGGGAGAGAGGGAGGGCACCCACCCCAGTCCCACCTCCCTCCACCAGAGACCCATGGATCATTACCCCCACACAGGCACCTTGCAACCTGAGTGATGAGCTGCCCCCCCCCCAGCCATTGACTTTGCTTGTCAAAAAGTTGCAAAAGGTGATCACATGACTGGGACACTGACCTTCATAAGTATGAATCAGTTGCGAAGCATCCGAATGTAAATCACATGACCCTGGGGATGCTGCAACAGTCATAAGTGTGAAAAATGGTCATAAGTCACTTTTTTCAGTGCCATCGTAACTTTGAACAGTTACTAAGTGAAATGTTGTAAGTCGAGGACTACCTGTACTTATCATTTTTTTCCTTTTTTTTTTGGTCACGTTTTTGACACCCTGCTGGGCGACTGGTGGTACTCGGAGAGTGCCTTATCCTAAAAGTGGTACAATGGCTGAAAAGGTTGAAAAGCCCTGCTCCAAGGTCTTTTCCAGCTCTATTCTGATTGAGGGTTGCAGCTTATCACTACTATTATTTATTATGTACACTAAGCAAAGAAAATCTAAACTCAGGAATGAAAATAATATCAACCAAGTACTCTTTGCAGATGATCAGGGATTGATAGTTAGTACAGCTAAAGACTGCACCAACATCTCATGTCTATGAAAGTAAGACAAATAATATGAGAGTTATTAAAGAAAAAAGAGAAGTAATGGTAATCAGAGGAGAAAAATACAGTTTAAGCATAGTTATAGAGGGACAAGCATAAAAACATGTATCAGAGTTGAAATATTTAGAAACATTTACCAAAGAGGGAAAAATGGATGAAGAGATTAACATATGATGCAGTAAGGCAAAAATAAGACAGTACCAATTAGTGCATAGAAGTATTTCATACAAACCATATTTATTCCCACATATCGGTGTCAAACATGGACACTTGCAATAAAGCATAAACAAAAGTTAGTTACTTCAAAAATGAGATGTTTGAGGAAAGCTTCAGGAGTGACTAGAAAGAATACAATCAGAAGTGAGATTATAAGAGAAAGTACTAGAATAGGACCAATATTAAACTACTTACAAGATGGCGAATGAAGTAGTTTGCCCATCTGGAGAGAATGTCTGAGGATTCTATATCATACAAGGCAAACATAAAAAGAAAAAGAGAAGAAGGCAACCCAGAAAAAGATAGAGAGACAACATCAAAGACACGCTACAGCAGCATCAAATAACAATGGTTGAGGCCACAAGAAGTGCAAGAGTCAAATCTTTGTATGTATCTCCTTGACACCCAAAGTGGTAAAAGAGGAAGTAAGGAAGAAGATCAAACATAGATAAAAGTAACCTCAGAACAGTGGTATTATACACTGTTAAGTGGGTATGAATGTTAATGCCTGGCTTGATTTCTTTTAAGAGCACAATCAAGGGTTATGCAAGTACAAAGCAGAAACTTCTGATACAAAATGTTACAGTCATTTGGTTTCACAGTATCACATGAAGTTTGCATTACAGAATTCAAATTGCTCTGCCATGTGTGGTCTTATTACTATTGCCAATTATTTAAATGTTTTACTGATAGATGAATTAATGACTGCCTAAGCATCGTTTTAAAAAATACCTCTATTATTGACATATTAATAGAGATTTCAACTGGCAGGAAGACAAAGGCTAAGAATCCTTATCCAGCTAATGTTATGTCATTATTATCCATTACAGGCAGGATGGAGGCGAGACCAAAGATCTATTTTAAAAAATGCTCGATAAAAGATATGTAGAAAAAATAAATGGGTGCAGTGTTATAGTGCAGTAACATCACATTGTAAATTTATATTCCAATCACACCTTTTAGTATTCCACAACTCACTGCATAAAACTTTTCATTAGCAGCAGAATTTCATTCAACTGGAAGGAGAACTACACAATTGCTTGACTTGTTCTTGATTACTACTTACCCACTTTTAGGACATAACGTTCACTATCAAATAAGACATCATGTTTAATACTTCCTTTTCCATACTATTATAGCATCATTTATCATTGTATTCATTAAATTATGATTTTAATAAAAATATGGTAATTTTCAACTAATATAGCTCTTATAACAGCTTCTATTTCTAATTTTAGAAATATGATTAAAATAATAAAGAGTTAAGACCTTTCTAGAATCACATTAATATTCCACACATTCTCCAGAAAAACATCTTTATATTGGTTCTAAAAGCAGGAAAATATTTTTTACTAGACATCAAGCATAATAAAAGTCATCAATAATCATTTGCTGTGCCTTAGTAGACCAGTTGCTAAAATCTGCAGCATACCTGATCAATTGTACATCAAAATAAAACAGCTATGTTAGCTGACCATTCTGAATGCAGTTAGAAAAAAAGGTCCTATTTGTGGTTCCTGTAGGCATTGCAATTGCATAAACAAAGATGATATTTACATTGTAAATACAATTTGTTCCAAAATGAATAATTATAAATGCTAACTATAAGCCACATTCAAAAAACTAAAATACAGAGAAATAGACATTTAAATATTCTTTCTGCAGAAAAGTGGAATCCTAATATTGGAAAAAATGAAAGAAGTAATTCTTGACTAGAGTTCAATAGGAACTTTGAAAAAATAAAGAAGTCATTAAAAGTGAAAAATGCAATTTTTAGTTAATTATGATAAACAACAAGATAGATTGACTCAATTATAGTGGTGATAGATACATAATTGGAAGACCTGAAATATCAAATTAGGGACAGATTGTTACAGAGAGAAATCTGCTTGCTAAAAATTCATATTTATGGCACATAATCAATTTCTTAAACCAGCAACATATCTATGTTCAAGATCTGCAAGATCTTGACTTATTCTAATAACAATTAATTTTTTATAACTAGATATTTAAAACATAAACAAGTTCTTAAAGCCGTTTACTTACAGTACTGATCACAATCTACTCTGGCAAATACAACTTGATTCTTATCTGGAAAATCCTCTTTAACTAAATTAGAAGCTTCCTCAAATATAGGGTGTAGCATTTGACTAAATCGACACCTGTTGAAAGATATCAAATAAGAGGCAATTTCTAAAAATAAGGTAATAGAGGATTTCACATTGTAGTATCACACAGAATTACTGAAAGCAAATGTTCTACAGTACATTAAACAAGAGATTACTTTACACAGAAAAATCAATGAACCAAGGTATTCTGAATATCTTCCTAATCTTTGAGGAAGGGGTTTAAAGTAATAATAATAAAGTTGGAAGGGACCTTGGAGGTCCTCTAGACCAACCTCCTGCTCAGGCAGGAAACCCTGTACCAGAGGTAGGCAACCTTGGCTCTTTTATGACTCGTGGACTTCAGCTCCCAGAATTCCTGAGCCAATATAGCTCAGCATGGAAACCTCTCCCTTTCCCCTCAGCATGGCTGGCTCAGGAATTCTGGGAGTTGAAGTCCACGAGTCATAAAAAAGCCAAGGTTGCCTATACTGCCCTGTACCATTTCAGACAAATGGCTGTCCAGTCTCTTAAAAACTTCCAGTGTTGGAGCATTCACAGCTTCTGAAGTCAGGTTGTTCCACTGATTAATTGTTCTAACTGTCAGGAAATTTCTCCTTAGTTCTAGGTTGCTTCTCTCTTTGGTTAGTTTCCATCTGTTGCTTCTTGCCTTTGGGTACTTTGGAAAATAGCTTGATTCCCTCTTCTTTGTGGCAGCCCCTGAAATAGTGGAACACTGCTATCATGTCACCCCTTGTCTTTCTCTTCATTAAACTAGACATGCCCAATTCCAGCCACCGTTCCTTATATTCTCTTACTTACTTACTTACTTACTTATTTACAGTATATTGGCAATAAGAAAGAAGGAAAAAAAATCCCTATGTTTCATGAGAACATTCCTAAAGAATAAAGTATAATTTGTTGTTGTTGTTAGCTGCAAAGTCATGTCTGACCCATCGCGACCCTATGGACAACGTTCCTCCAGGCCTTCCTGTCCTCTACCATTTTCTTGAGTCCATTTAAGCTCACGCCTACTGCTTCAGTGACTCCATCCAGCCACCTCATTCTCTGTCGTCCCCTTCTTCTATTGCCCTCAATCTTTCCCAGCATTAGGCTCTTCTCCAGTGAGTCCTTCCTTCTCATTAGGTGGCCAAAGTATTTGAGTTTTAGCTTCAGGATCTGGCCTTCTAAAGAGCAGTCAGGGTTGATCTCCTCTAGGACTGACCGGTTTGATCGCCTTGCAGTCCAAGGGACTCGCAGGAGTCTTCTCCAGCACCAGAGTTCAAAGGCCTCAATTCTTTGGCGCTCAGCCTTTCTTATGGTCCAACTTTCACTGCTATACATTGCAACTGGGAAGACCATAGCCTTGACTATACGCACTTTTGTTGACAGGCTGATGTCTCTGCTTTTTAGTGTGCTGTCTAGATTTGCCATGGCTTTCCTCCCCAGGAGCAAGCATCTTTTAATTTCTTGGCTACAGCACCCACTGCAGTGATCTTGGAGGCCAGGGAAATAAAATCTGTCACTACCTCCATTTCTTCCCCATCTATTTGCCAGGAACTGAGAGGGCCGGATGCCATGATCTTGGTTTTCTTAATGTTAAGTTTCAACCCAACTTTTGCACTCTCCTTCACCTGCAACAAGAGGCTCTTTAGTTCTTCTTCACTTTCTGCCATTAGAGTGGTATCATCTGCATATCTTAGGTTGTTGATATTTCTCCCGGCAATCTTAATTCCAACTTTTGATTCATCTAGCCCTGCCTTTCTCATGATGTGCTCTGCATATAAGTTAAATAGGCAGGGCGACAGTATACAGCCTTGCCGGACTCCTTTGCCAATTTTGAACCAATCAGTGGTTCCGTGTCCAGTTCTCACTGTTGCTTCTTGGCCCACATATAGGTTTCTCAAGAGACAACTGGTACTCCCATCTCTTTAAGAACTTGCCACAGATTGTTATGATCCACACAATCAAAGGCTTTAGCATAGTCAATGAAGCAGAAGTAGATGTTTTTCTGGAACTCCCTAGCTTTCTCCATGATCCAGCGTATGTTGGCAATTTGATTTCTAGTTCCTCTGCCTCTTCGAAATCCTGCCTGTACTTCTGGTAGTTCCCTATCCACATACTGCTTAAGTCTAGCTTGTAGGATTTTAAGCATGACTTTACTAGCATGAGAAATGAGTGCAATGGTGCGATAGTTTGATCATTCTTTGGCACTGCCTTTCTTTGGAATTGGAATGTAAACTGATCTTTTCCAATCCTGTGGCCACTGTTGAGTTTTCCAAATTTGCTGGCAAATTGAGGGTAGCACTTTTACTGCATCATCTTTTAAGATTTTGAATAGCTCAGCTGGAATACTGTCACCTCCACTAGCTTTGTTGTTGCTCAGCTTTTCTAAGGCCCACTTCACTTCACATTCTAGGATGTCTGGCTCGAAGTCAGTGACCACCTCATTGTGATTATCAGGGACATTAAGCTCATTCTTGTATAGTTGTTCCTCTGTGTAATTTTGCCACCTGTTCTTAATCTCTTCTGCCTCTGTTAGGTCCCTGCCATTTTGGTCCATTATCATGCCCATTTTTGCATTAAACGTTCCCTTCATCTCTCCAATTTTCTTGAAAAGATCTTTCATCCTCTTCAGCACTGGTGGTTGGGGCACAGACTTGGACTATTGCGATATTGAATGGTTTGCCTTGGATTCGAACTGAGATCATTCTGTCATTTTGAGGATTGTATCCCAGTATTGCTTTTCCTACTCTTTTATTGACTATGAAGGCTACTCCATTTCTTCTGAGGGATTCTTGCCCACAGTAGTATACCTGATGGTCATCTGAATTAAATTCACCCATTCCTGTCCATTTTAGTTCGCTGATACCTAAGATGTCGATGTTCAGTCTTGTCCTCTCTTGTTTGACCACGTCCAGCTTTTCTTGATTCATGGATATTTACATTCCAGGTTCCTATGGAGAAAAAATCTTTAAAGCATGGACTTTCCTTTCACCACCAGACACATCCACAGCTGAGCGTCCTTTTGGCTTTGGCCCAGTCACTTCATTCTTTCTGGCGCTACTAGTACTAGCCCTCTGCTCTTCCCCAGTAGCATATTGGATGCCTTCCGACCTGAGGGGCTCATCTTCCAGTGTCATATCGTTTTGCCTTTTGGTACTGTCCATAGGGTTTTCACGGCAAAGATACTGGAGTGGGTTGCCATTTCCTTCTCCAGTGGATCACGTTTTGTCAGAACTCTCTGCTATGACCTTTCCGTCTTGGGTGGCCCTGCACGGCATAGCTCATAGCTTTATTGAATTACGCAAGCCCCTTCGCCACGACAAGGCAGTAATCCATGAAGGGGAAAGTATAATTAGAATTGCTTATAATTGAACCCCAATACAATATACTGTACCTTTGAAGAATACTGACAAGAAAAAGTGTGATTATATATTTAGTTTGAAAAGTACTAAATTTATATTTCAAAGTTTCTGTTTATCTTACATTTATACGGTAATTGTTTTTAAAAACAGAAAATAATCCCAATTTCTATATTACTAAAAATATATGATTGTATAGAAATACTTACCAATCAGCATAAAAATTGACTAATGCAACATCGGCATTGTCTGGGAAAAAGAAAAATTAATTAATGTTTGTGACATCACAAAGCCTACACATAAAATATTAAATCAACAGCACAGGAAAAGAATAATGATATTATCATTTTCAAAAGGGCAGCAAGCAACATTTGGATAAATCAGAATTAATAAAAAGTAATACTGTTTCTATTACAGAATTATTAGGTTAACTGAACAAACTAATTATTTAAACTACAGTTTTGTTCTGTATCTGTTTTATGGAGGGTTGAGAGAGCAATGGATAAGTCAGAATAAAATAGCTTTGCCTATCAAAATTGCTTTCCTTCATAGGGGCATGTATTTGATGCGGTAACTTGCCCTTGCCTTGTCTTCAATTTCTGGTGAACTTACTTGATTCTGAACTTTATTAATTTTGTCTTCTACGAAAGAGCAGAATTCATATTTTTTCTGTTGTAACAAGTTGCTTTGTGTTTTGGAACTTTAACTTAGAGCTTTGAGTTTAAGTTTCTTTCTTATGGTGATTTGGTCCAGATTTATTTTACCCTGATAAATCTGGGAAACAAAATGTTTGTAACTGCACAATATTCAACATGGCAATCATTTTGTGAGAGCATCCACACCAATCTTCCAAAGTTTCAAACATAGACTTTCACACTCCAAAGTTAAGAGTTACTCAGACTAGAAAGTAGAATAGCCCTAAATTCCCTATGAATGCTTTAGAATCTTTGCTGCACTTTCACATGACCAGCAGTAGAGAGCTATCATAGTATGTGAGATTAATGTTCATTAGGTTTTTTTGAACCAAGTGTGACAAGGGATAAAAATAAAACCAATTTTTAATATATATTTTAGATAATAGATTCCTATCCTCATCTTTGTTCTAGCTCTTACATGTAACCAAAGATTAATAATGTTTTTGAGTCAGACAAAACAAGGGATTTGGGCTGTGCAAATATTTTTTTTAAAAAAATTCCAAGTTCATATAGCTGCTTTGAAAACTGCAACTACTTTAGTGCCACACAAGTAACCTGGGAAAAAACACAGCAGCTTTAAAATTTTGCAAAATGCTGCTCCATATAGTCATCCTGTAATACCTGTTCTGAAGGTGCTACAAATAATTATTTCTCAGAGCATGATTAGACACACCATAGCTGTACTAAAATCAGTAAGATTCATTAACCAATTTAGTGTGATGGTAGTTCTTCTTCCTCCAGGACCAGGTCCAGTTAGTTTTAATAGAAGAGATTTGTTACACCTTTGCTCCGCGAGCTGCATTGGCTACCAGTTGTCTTCCGGGTGAGGTTCAAGGTCTTGGTCATGATCTTTAAGTCCTTACATGGCATGGGTCCGGGTTACCTCAGGGACCACCTGCTGCCGGCGTCAACTTCCCTCCGCCCAGTACGTGCCCACAGAGAGGGCCTCCTCAGGGTGCCTCCGGTCAGGGAATGCCGACTGGTGGCCCCCAGGGGGAGGGCCTTCTCTGTGGGCGCTCCGGCATTATGGAACCAACTGCCGGTTGAGCTCCGGATGGCATCAGACCTCCGAACCTTCCGCCGCGGGTTGAAGACCCACTTATTTGAGTTAGCTGGTCTGGCCTGATGGGGAATATGGGTTTTTAAATTGGTGTTTTTTTTAGTATTTTATTATTGTTTTTAACTGGGCACTGGTTTAATTTCTTTTTAACTTTTGTATCGTTACTTATATATGCCCTGTGAACCGCCCTGAGTCCCTAGGGAGAAGGGCGGTATAGAAATCAAATAAAACTAAACTAAACTGATAAAAGTCCCCTTCTCTATAGGGGTTCCCAGGTTCCATACTCTCCCCATTCCTGTTTAACATCTATATAAAGTTGCTGGGTTAGATCATCCATCAGCATGGGGTTAGTTATCAACTGCACATCTCTATCCCAACTGACAAGTGATGCTGTTAATGTTTTTTTCTCAGATTTTGTCCACAGATGGCTGGCAGTGGTTAGTTTTGGGTGACTTGAGTGATGGTGGGGGAGAAGCAGGTAAGCCCCTGCAGGGTGACTGTAAAGACTATTCTAGGTATCTAGAAGCCATTCAACCTCTGTGGGTGTTGGATTCGGGCTGGACAGATCCAGTGGAAATGATTGAGACATGGCCTCACTTGGTTATCTGGAAGAGCTTAAAATAGCCAATCCTGAGGAAATCAACAAGGTCCTTACTGTTATGAGCTATGTCACATGTAGTCTGGATCAATTGCCCTCCTACTTGGTTAAAACGTCCTGTGAGGTGGCATGTGGTCAGGTTCAAGCCATGATAAATGCCTCCACACATAGGTATGTGAGAAGAAATAGGTAATGGTTTCCCCCCTCCTCCAGAAACCATTTTTGGACCCTATGGCTTTGAATAACTTCCATTCCAACCTTCCCTTTTCAGAGGATGGCAAGAGGATGGTAAGCTCTTCGCTACAGGTCTTTGATGAAGCAGATTATTTTCAGTCAAGTTTCAGATTTAGCTATAGTATCAAGATAGCATTGATCATACTTGTAGATGTGTGAAGGGCTTGGGATTTTGGAAGTGTGTTCATTCATTCTATTACTTCTGGATCTCTCACTAACTTTTGATACCATCAACCATAGTATTTTCTTGACCAGACCCGAGGATTGGGAGTGGAGTATTGTTCTCTGCTGTTTTTTTGTGATTGCTATCAGTCAGTGCTAGTGAGCGGGGAAAAGTCCAGCCTGAGCTCCTATTATATGGGTTTATCATATTATGTCTCTCCCCTCATAGTTAAGATCTATAATCATCCACCAGCATGGGATTCAGTATCATCAGTAGGCTGATGATGTTCAATTATATATCTCTATCCTATATTAGGCAAATTATGTTCAGTACCTTGAGGCTGTAAGGTTCTGGGGTAAGAGAAACCAGCTGTGAATCAACCCTAAAAGACAAATAGTTGTGGGTACCCCCTCTCCACCCGCATTGTCAGGAAAGGTGATATCTCTGATTCAGAGATGATACAGAGTAACATTCCCCCAGGCAGATCTGGTGCACAATTTGAGAGTCCTCTTGGGACTCATCTGCTGGAAGAGCAGGTGGCAAGCTGTGCAAGGGGATCCTTTGCATAAATTCAACTTGTACACCAGTTGTGCCCATCCCTAGAACAGCGGACCTTGCTAAACCACCTCTGTTTTAGTCATCTCCCATTTAGATTACTGCAATGTGCTCTAATGGGGCTGCCATTGTAAACTATCAAGAAAATGTAATTGATCCAGACTGGAGAGGCATGTGCAGTTTTGCCCTCTACCTTGTGTCTCACTTGAGTAACACTACTGCAAGAGCTATGCTAGATTCCAGGCGCTTTCCAGGTGCAATTCAAGGTGCCAGTTAACACCTTGAAAGTTCTATATGGCACAGGGACAGGTTATTTGCAGAACCATATCTCTCTGAGGGTACCTGACTATTCTGCTAAGTTAGATAGGGTAAGTATACTCCAGATCCCCTCCTTAAATATTGCCATCTGATGGAACTTTAGAGGTGCATCTTTTTGGTTTCCATCCCAGTGGTTTGGAATAGCCTCTCATCTGAGATCCAAGGGATCCCTTTTAGTCTTCTGGAGGGCTATGAAGACCTGGATCTTTCCTTCAAGTTTTGGTCTATGTAGGGGTTGAGCTGCAAGGATGTTTGCTATGGCAGGGCTTTTCAACCTTATCACAGATTGTACCACTTTTAGGACATGACAATATTTGAGTACCACCAGTGCTTAGCAAGGTGTCAAAAACTTGATGACAAAAAAGGGGGGGATTTTGGGTTTTACTGATTAGATTCATTTGTTGTTATAGAAATGGCTAGATTATGTTATGGAAAAGTAAAAAGTTGAGGTTCAATGTTAATGCTTCCTTCTAATGCAACAGAGGAAGTCTGTCCTTTTTCTTTTCTCCCCCTCACTTCCCCCCACTTTTTCCTCCCCATTGTGTCCTACTATTTGCTTTTGTATTTTTGTATTTTATTCTATAATCTAATAAAATATTACAAACTGTAGGAAAAAAGTAAAAAAGTACCAGTTTTAATTTATTTGGTGGCTGTTCCTTTGCTGAATCACTTTCCTTTTGCACTGACAAATGTATGATGAATTTATCCATATTTATTAATATGCACCACTACCAGCTAGCTCAGGGGTCTTCATACTTGGCACTTTTAAGACTTGTGGACTTCAACTCCCAGAATTCCTCAGCCATCATGGCTGGATGAGGAATTCTGAGAATTGAAGTCTACAGGTCTTTAAGTTGTTAAGTTTGTAGACCCCTGAGCTAGCTGGTTGGCCCTTTTTAGCAATCCTTCCACAGTGTAGTAAGAATGTACCCCCCCATCCCTTCCCTGTACCCTTAAAGAGACAGGAATCAAGTGCAAAGCAACAAAGGCTCACAAAATAAAGAAACACATAAACTGATTTTTTTTCTCTTTAAGCTACCTCAGGGGTGTCATGTACTTTGTTTTTTAATTTTTTATTGTTGTGAGCCCCCTGAGTCCTTGGGGAGAAGGGCGGCATATAAATGTAATAAATCTCATAAATCTCAAATCTATAGCCAGACTGAAAGGCTCTGGCAATTGCGAAAAGTTTTAGCTTTAAAATTAAACCTGTTTACCTTCAAAGTAAACTTTCTAAAAGCCATAGACAGACTCAAGATAAGGGGGGTAAAACTAATTACATTTGTTTAAGGGATTAAACCTACAGAAGTCAACATTTTGGACTCATTGGTCTCTAAAATAGAGACTAAAATATTCCAATAACCAAAGCACACAAAGGAGCCTCTGAATTAAAAAAGCTGTAAAAACTGTACAAAAATTCTTATGATAACCCAATCAAGCTGCCAGCTGATCCAGAACTAAATAAAGCCACCTCCTTTCCAACATGCTAGCTTTACATTTCATCAGCACTGATTGCATTCTCCCAGCTGGAGAAAACGAACCAGGGGACCTTTTCTTCCAGCAATAGCTGCTGCTTCTCTGTCCGTTTCCTCCCTGCCTGCTGACCTCTCCTTCTCTTTCCCTGTTGTCTTTTTTTCCCCTTTCCTGCCCAAATCACCTCCTTTTATAGTCTCTCCTCTGGTCCCCCCACTTTTTCTTTAGTTCACCTCCAGCTCTGCGCTGCTTCCAGAAGCACCAATCAGCTGGAGCCCTGCCGGCTCCTGGGGCTTCTGCTGAGCATAGACTGTCCTGCAGATGCCTCTCCCTCAGGCCTGGCTTGCTTTGACTCATTCCCCTCCCCCTACACTTGGCTACCAGTCACGTACCACCTGGCACATGGCAAAGTACCACAGGTGGTACACATACCATTAGTTGAAAAGCCCTCCACTATGGGGCCTGGAGGGTATTTTTGTTTTCAACCATGTTTTAATGGATTGTTGTGAGCCACCTAGAATCATTATATGAGATAGATGGCCATATAAATTTAGTAAATAAATAAAATAAAAACCAAGTGACTTTGGGTTTCAAAGCCTCCCAAATCCAAAGGTTTTCCAAATATTGCATTGCGGTATACAAATCTCATATGTAATTTTGTGGTCCTCCTATGCTCATGGTTCCTGTTCAGGGAATATGAAGAAGACACGACAAGCAGACCTTTTGTATAGATTCATCTTGACACATTTTCTCGGACCATGACACATTACACAAGGTCATACAAGTTTTGGTCATCATCTGAATTACAGCAATGTACTTAAGGCGGCCCATGAAATCCACTCAGAAGATAGAGCTGGTCCAGACTGTGGCTGTGTAGGCAGTTATGGGAACACTTCAATTATTTATTTATTAATTTATTAATGGGACTTATATCCCGCCCTATCTCCCGAAGGACTCAGGGCGGCTAACAACAATAACATATAATAAATACAGAAATTAAGATAAAATTAAAATTAAAGGCCTCTGTACAATAAATTAAAATTAAAAAATTAAAATAAATTAAAATTAGAGTTAAAAATTGTAAACATAACTAAAATCCCTGTCAGTCCAGGTCAGCCAGGTGGAAAAGGAGTGTTTTGAGGCCGCAGCGAAAGGACTGGAGATCTTGGGCCATCCGAAGCTCAGGGGGGAGCTGGTTCCACAGGGCTGGCGCTCCCACAGAGAAGGCTCTTCCCCTGGGGGTCGCCAGCCGACATTGTCTAGCCGACGGTACCCTGAGGAGGCCTTCTTTGTGTGAGCGTACTGGGCGATGGGAATTCATTCCTGGCAGCAGATGGTTCTGCAAGTATCCCGGGCCTAAGCCATGTAGGGCTTTAAAGGTAAGTACCAGCACCTTAAATCTCACCCGGAGGGCAACCGGTAACCAATGCAGCTCACGCAGGAGGGGTGTAATATGGGAGTATCGGGGTGCTCCCATCACTACCCGTGCAGCCGCACTCTGCACCAGCTGAAGCCTCCGGGTGGTCTTCAAGGGCAGCCGCATGTAGAGAGCATTGCAGTAGTCTATACGGGAGGTAACGAGTGCGTGGGTGACTGTACGTAGGGCATCTCGGTCCAGAAAGGGGCGCAACTGGTGTACCAGGCGAATCTGGGCAAATGCCCCCCTAGCCACGACTCCAATATGATCTTCAAAACTGAGTCGTGAATCTAGGAGGACGCCTAGATTGTGTGCTCTATCAACGGGAGGTAACATCTCTCCTCCTATAATCAAAGATGGAACCTCTTGGACTAAACGAGATGTTGGTACGTAAAGCCACTCAGTCTTGGCCGGGATGAGCCGGAGCCTGTTTTTTCCCATCCAAATCTGTACCGCTTCCGGGCAACGGGACATCACATCGAGGGGATCACTGGGTTGGTTCGGGGTGGAGATAAAAAGCTGGGTATCATCAGCATATTGATGATACTTCACCCCAAAGCCACGGATGATCTCTCCCAGCGGCTTCATATAGATGTTGAACAGGAGGGGCAAGAGCACCGACCCCTGAGGCACCCCACAACTAAGGGGCCTAGGGCTTGACCTCTGCCCCCCTGCCAACACCGTCTGTGAACGGCCCGAGAGGTAGGAGAACCACTGCAGAACGGTGCCTCCCACTTCCAACTCCTCAAGACGACGCAGCAAGATACCGTGGTCGATGGTATCAAAAGCCGCTGAGAGATCTAATAGGACCAGGACAGAGGAATAACCCCTATCTTGGGCCCGCCAGAGATCATTCACCAGCGCGACCAATGCCGTCTCCGTGCTATACCCGGGTCTGAAACCCGATTGGTACGGATCCAGATACTCAGTTTCCTCCAGGACCAAAGGGAGCTGCCGTGCCACCACGCTCTCAATGACCTTCGCAAGAAAGCGAAGGTTGGAAACAGGACGAAAGTTGTTTAAAATAGCTGGATCCAATGCAGGTTTCTTAAGGAGGGGCCTTACCACCGCCTCTTTCAAGGTGGCAGGGAAGTACCCTTCACTCAGTGAGGCATTGATAACTGCTAGGAGCCAGCCTCGTGTAACCTCCCGAGATGCATAGACCAGCCAGGAGGGACACGGGTCCAGCAAACACGTGGCGGCACTTAATTTCCCCATGATCCTGTCCACTTCATCCGGAGTCACAGGATCAAACTCTTCCCAAATGTTCTCGGCCAAACTCATCGTTTTCCTCTCGTCAGATACTGCCCAGTCAGAGTCCAGACCAGCCCGATTCTGAGCAATTTTGTCCACCAGATATTTACTAAATTCCTCGGCCCGTCCTCGTAAGGGGTCCTCTCCCGTCCCTTGATTTAAAAGGGAGCGGACCACTCTAAACAGGGCAGCCGGGCGGTTATCTGCGGACGCAATGAGGGTGGTGAAGTAAGCGCACTTTGCCACCTCCATTGCCACAAGATAAGATCTAGAAAAGGATCTTAACTGTGTTCGGTCAGACTCGGACCGACTGGTTCTCCAAATGCTCTCTAGGCCCCTTCTCCGGCGTTTCATCTCCTGCAGGTCCTTGGAGAACCAAGGAGCGAGTCGGGACCTGTGCTGGGTCAGAGGACGCAAAGGCACAACGCGGTCGAGAGCCTCCGAAGCAGCCTGTTGCCAGGCATTAACTAAGAACTCGACCGGGCTGTGGGAGAGGGAGGTAGGAATCAATCCAAGCGCCATCTGGAACTTATCTGGGTCCATCAGGCGCCTGGGGTGGAACCATCTGGTCGGTTCCGCCTCCTGACAGCAGGGGGGGGTGACGTGATGGAGGCCCAACCGCAGGAGATAATGGTCTGTCCATGAAAGGGGTTGAGATGTTGGAGTAACCCCACCCAGCCCATTAAGCCACTGCCCAGAGATAAAAATAAGATCAGGCGTGTTTCCCCCCTCGTGAGTCGGGTCCTGAATAATTTGGGTCAGGTCTATAGCCATCATGGAAGCCATGAATTCTCGGGCCACCTCCGATGCACTGCCCAGGGAAGGCAGATTAAAGTCTCCCAGAACCATAAGTCTGGGAAATTCAACCGTCAATCCTGAGAGGGCGTCAAGTAGCCTGGGTAGAGCCGTTGCTATGCAGCTTGGAGAGAGGTATACCAGCAGTAGGCCCAACTGACCACCAGGACCCCACCTTAAGAGGAGGGATTCACATCCGTCTATCTGAAGGGCAGTGGCCTCCCGTGGATGGAGGGTCTCTCTGATAACGACCGCCACGCCACCTCCCCTACCCTGAGCCCGAGGTTGATGCAGCACACGGAAACCTGGAGGGCATAAATCAATCAGAGGGACCCCTCCCTCCGGGCCCAACCAAGTTTCCGTGATGCACGCCAGGTCTGCGTCTTCCTCCTCAATCAAATCATGGATGAGGGGAGCTTTATTCACAACAGACCTGGCATTAAAATAGATCAGCCTGAGCTCAGGTGTCTGCCCTCCCCCTTCCCCAGGACAGCAGGTGAGAGCCAGAGGGTCGGAGCACGCCACAGCTCAAAAATAGCGGGGGCGTGATCTCAGATTACGATATGGCCCTCTGCTCATCCATCTGCCGCCATTCCCAATCACCGTGTGGATCGGTATCCCTACCCCATCTCCCTGGGTCCCAATTAATTAATCCATGTTACAACACTACTCCAGGAACTGCCTTGGTTCCCAGTAGGCTTTGGGCTGCAATTCAAACTCCTGATTAAAGCCTTTAATTGCATGGAGCCACCTTATTTGTGGGACCACCTTTCTCCAATTTATTTCTTTTTAACTCACTAGATTGGGCAGGCTGACCATGTTCTGGCTCCTATCTATTATGTATTAAGGAAGTGGGCTTTATCTATCATAATGCCTGCCCTTTGAAACATTATACTTCAACAAATTTATCTGGCCCAATCTTACTAATTTTCTGTTAACCTTGAAGATCTAACTCTTTCTAGGCATGACTGACTGTGGTTTCTTTGACATGACTAAAATTATGTGATCTCAGTCTCATTGCCCTTGACTGTGCTATTGGAGTATTGTTTTTTTATTATTATTGTTATCTTTGGTTGTTGAGTGTCATCCTGTCTATGCCATCAAGAGTCAAAACTGTGAAACTATATGAATCAAGGCAATAAATAAATAAATGTTCTGTATAAGCATTAAACAATACTTACTTAAAACATCATCTATATTTCCACTGTCAAGGCTTGTTATTTCACTTTGTGTTGGATGAAAAAAAGAAGATATCTGCAAGAATATAGACACCTTAAAATGTATCTATTAACCTTCCATACATACATAGTTTAGAACATTTTAGCATGGCCAAAATTGTTTCAGATATTACATGCATTAAAAGAGTTTAGCTTTGTCCTTGTCCTCCTCCCCAGTACCCAATGGATTTCTCCAGTAAAGAGTCTTCCCCCAGGATGAAACACAAATTGTCGAAGATTCTAGTTCACTAAACAAATTACTGATATAATCTGTCACAATATAGTTATTATTCCTGCTCATACAATACATAAAGTGAGAGGAAAATCAATCAAGACAAGTTTATTTAATAGTTATAGATCAAGAATCTGCAAGTTTGTTAATGAAGAGCCACTTCCATCAAATATTCTATTGTCAGTATATCAATTATATTTTTCAAGTAAAATTAAAACTTAACTGCTGGTAATCAGTTCGTAAGAGCACTTTCTACTTATTAATAATTTCTTTCACTGAACGGGCTCAGACCATGCCCACCCTGCTAGAACTAATAAGATGGGCAGAATCAGAGATAGGCAACTTTATAAATAATCTGGCTCCATGCAATATAGAGATTTAAAGGTTACAAACAGCACCTGAATTGCATCTGGAAGCATATTGGGAGCCAGTGCAGCTCATGCAACTCTGGTATTATGCATTCTACCAGCTACAGCTTCCAAATGCTTTTCAAGGACTGCCCCAAGTGCACAGAATTGCAATAGGCTAATCTGGAGGTGACCAAGGAATGCAGAGGTATGCAAAAAGAGCTGAAACTTTTCCAATAAAATAAATAAATAAATAAAGTGCAGAATGTGAAACCTTTTAATGGAGCTAAGGGAGACCCTTGAAGAGGAACACCTAGATTGTCTCCTCAGTCAGAGTTAGCTAATCACTAGATGAAGAGAGCTCTAAAACCCACAGCTACTTGGCCTTATAGGATTGAACTGAAGCCATTCTTCTCTATTCAGACTCTAGGCACTCAAAACACCAACACAGCATCATTTGAACAAGTTGAGACAGACAACTTTCATCAGCATACAAATAATACTTGAACAACAGGCCAATCTCACCAAGCTGTTTTATATAAATGAGACAATTGATTCATGTACTGTAGTAGCCCATAAAGTAGAGGCATAGTTAAACCTATTGCCCAGTACACCAAAGAAACGTGACCTGGAAAAATGAGGAAAATCATTTTAAAAATGTCCCTCACACTCCCAACTACCGCCAGCCCAGAAGGATACTATGTTTGATGATTCCAAAAGTCAGTAAGATATCAAGTCAATCATCAAAGACAGCTGGGTGACCTTTGGCCAGTCACTCTCAGCCCAATTCACAGGGTTGTTGTTGTGGGGAAAATAGGAGGCTGAATGTGTGTTGGATATGTTTGCCATCTTGGGTTATTTATAAAAAATAATAAATAAATGAATAAATAAAGTATGGTCAGGATGGATACACTACCCTACCCTAGGCCTTCCAGAAATCACCCACATGGATGTTCAATGCCATCTTGTAATATACCCCCTCCATGAAATTTGACTTTACTAGATCTAGATAATCTATTTGCTTTACAGCTCCTTGAAGCTAAAGGTGTACTAGCTTCTCAACAACTTTTCCTCAAAAAAGAAGGTTGTCTCCAAGTCTACTTCTGATCTGTTGAGGAGGGAGAAAACCACCAACTCCTGCTAAGAAACATTTACCTACTACCTGAACCCAGCTACATGTGACCTCCTTGGAACCCTTGACTAACCAGGAGGGATATGGATCTAATACAGTGGCAGCAGAAGCCAACAACAAGCACTCTGTCCACTTGTATGGGAGTAACTGGATTGAATTTATGTTATATTGAATTTTTCTTTTTTTGTTATTTTTAACTCCTGTTCTATTATTATATCAGGTACCTTTCTCATCATAAACACATAATATAGTGTTTCCAACTTCTTTTGCAGAAAGTCCAGAAAAATACAGATGGGATTTCCAAAGGAAGTACAGTGAACAGAAGAAAGCTTCATAAAAGCAGAGCAAACAATTGCAGTGAAGACCAAGGGACCAATGTATAGATAAGTTCCTTGGAACCTCTGTGGATAAACACAGGATAGATTGCCCAGGTATGCTCCAGATGGCTGCTAATCACAAGGAGACAGAAAAACAGTTTTCCATGGGTTTGAGAACCGGGAAGACGAAGAATCAGCCATCCTGCTTACAACCGTGCCATAGCCATTTAAACATTAAGTTCACAAATATCATTTTCTAATCATTTTCAGAAATTGCCTGTCTTAAAGTTAGTAGAGAACTTCGGAACATTTGAAATGTTTTCATCAAGTGAGTTACCTTCAACTTGGAACAAAAGGAAAATTAAATATAAGGTTAAGAACTTAAAGAATTTGAAATAAAAAAGCTAAATAAGATTTTGATCTAAGAAAGTTATAAATGGATAATGTTCAGATAAATTAAGAATAATGTCATTAACTATATAATTTTGGCATTAATTATAAAAAGTAAATAGCTTTTTGTGGGAAAAAGACTTCTTTTGGCAACCATGGCTATTGTAAGTAATAACAAAAGCTAAGTGATAATTTTAGAAATTGGACACTGGAAGGTCTAAGCAGAAGAAAAAAAATTAAGTCTGCTCTTGGTGTCAAGTATACTAAATTTACAAAACTTTAACCTTTAAAGTTCTGGCAATCCTTTATGAATGTTTTGCTGATGACAGGAATAAACAGCTGAGTTTTATAAATTTGCTTATAGATAAGAATGGGATTGGGGATGAAGAGATATCTATTTATCCTTATAGCGAGTGTTATATTTGTTTACCCTTCTGATAAAGGTTAGAAGTCACTTCTTATATATATTTCTTTTTCTTTTTTCCTGAACTTTGTATTCTTTTTTCCATTCTCTTTTTTTTCTAAGTTTAGTTTGTATTAGATTTTACTACTGTAATTAAAATTAAAAATTATCCTGAAATACAGAACTGTGTTTACCATGACCTGATGCAACCTCCCCATCACAAGATCCCTTATAAGACTCATTGATGACTCACACCTGACCCATCACAAGACCTATCAAAAGACCCTCCCTTGACACATTCACATCTGAAGCCCTTATAAACAGAAGAACATTGACACTGATATCCTCTAAACTCCGCTGAAGATGTTAACTCTCCTGGTAACAAAACATTTGGAAACCAACCCGCAAGCTCGGAGAACAAATCTTCACTAGGTATTGTCCACTGTGGGAACGAGGCTGATAAGACTCCATTCCCAAGGCTGTGAAAATGTTGTTGGGTCTTCGCACCTTCTCTTCCGCAATGAGAGATAAGCCAGATGGCTGAAGGCATATTCTTTTCTCATCCCAGGTTGGCATCAAGGGGAGAATAGTTCAAAGAGCAAGCAGACAGAGGAAGCAGAGAGGATACATTGTAGCAGCTAAGTGAAAGAACAATTCACATACAATTCCCCAAAGCCCTTCCCCCTCCCCCCAGGAGTATGGCAGAACCCATACAAGGAAAAAGAAAAAAGCCCCCCCACCAAAGAAATGGGTTCTGACAGCTATTCTATGTATTTATGTGGTGCCTGGTTGTATGTGCTTTTTGGTTGTTGATTGGGGTGTTGATGGCCAGCTTTTAAGTTGTTGGCTGTTGTTTCCTTGTGCTGTCAAGCCCCAGATTTCTAAGTATTTGATAAGCTAGTGGTAAATCAGCACTCCTGTTGACTGACAAGGAGTCCATCTTCCAGGCTCCAATCATTTCCCTGGCTATTTTTGTCCCTGCTTGGCCAACAGTCTTAGTAGCTGCAAAATTGAATATATGTTCTTGTTCATTGCAATACGAGGTCACTAATGAGCTTGGATCTCCTTGTCTGACTGCTTGTGTTCTTGTAATCTGGTGGTTAGATTCCTCCCCATCTATCCTACATAGTCACATAGGCAATTCCTGCAGGGGATCCAGTAGATTACATTAGAAATATCTCCTACTTCCAAGCAATCTTTGCAATGTGTGATTTGTCCTTATAGGGTAGCCTCTGAGCAGTGTGAGATGCCCACTTGCAGATATCGGAAGTTGCATTCTACTGCTTCCTAAATGTTTTTGATATATGGTAGGGTGTGCCATATAGTTGATCTTTGTCAATTCCTCAAAAGTTGGAGATTAAACACAATAATTGTCAACCTCCACTGGATTCAGAGACGGCTTCTTGAATGGTAGGCAGAGCATTACCCTTCCCAAAACTGCCAAAACTTTCTTTTCTTCCAAGGAAAGGCTTAGTACTATTTGGATATAACTTCCTATTACCCCTTCCTGGCTATTTTAACCATTTAAGTTTTCAAGGTTTTGGCTCCTGAGAAAGCAAGATTTTTCCTGAAATTCTATATGGAGATATCATAGGTTAAAAGGACTAGGTAATTCACTCCCATGGTTCTAAATAATTCCTGGTGTAGTCTGGCTATGGGTTTGTGGGCTATCACTATTCTTAGGTGTTGGAGAGTTCTGGCTATCATTTCTGACACCCCTTTTGTGTATGGTAGGGTTCATTTTTGAGTGGCGGTCAGTTGTGTGGTGTGTGGTGATTTGGATGCTGTGTGTTGGAATACAAAGTTTTTGGAATAGTCATTACAGAGAAAGATGTCAAAGTATCACACAACACACAGCTGACCACCACACAAAAACGAATCCTACCATACACAAAAGGGGTGTCAGAAATGACAGCCAAAATTCTCCAATCCCTAGCAATAGCGATAGCCCATAATCCCACAGCCACACTCTGTCAGGAATTATCTAAAACCAAAGACAAGATACAGAAGGATGAAAGAAGCAATGTCATCTACAAAATCAACTGTATTAATTGCATCCACTTCTACATGGGACAAACATCACATCAATTAAAAGCTAGGATCCATGAACACTGGCTGGCAGTCAAACTCCATGATCCCAAATCCCTAATCCCTACACACACTGACACTAAGCAATATCAGTTCAATTGGGCAGCACTAAAATCATCAGTCACACTACCACCTGCCACATTTGGGAGTTCATCAAAGCCTGGCACTCCACAAGCAATTCTATCAACAGGCATATTGATCTACAACCAGCATACAAACTCCTCAGAATCCAAATTAATTGAACGGCCATCCAGAGACAGCACCAATTCTCAAGCCCCTCTCCCCACCAGCAGTTCACCATCCAACGACCCTGACCTGATGTACCTCCCCATCACAAGCCTCTCTCTGATGACTCACACCTGGCCCATCACAAGACCCTTACTTGACACTCACACACTTGAAGCCCTTATATAAGCAGAACCCTGACATAGACATCCACTAAACATAGCTGAAGATGTTACCTAGCCTGGTAACGAAATGTTTAGAAACCAACCCTCAAGCTTCATCCTACACCTGAGCTACAGATATTTGTCACTATTGCAGAAAAGAAGTTGTCTGTAACAGTGGTGTTAAACTGCTGGCCCGTAGGCCGGATGTGTGATGTGGAAGCTGCGCCCACCCCATTGCTGGCAATGGCAAAACTGTCCCAATACGTTTCATGATGTCACGTGATGTCACAAGTTTGACATGTCTGGTCTATAATATGCAGTTCACATTTAGGTTGGAAATGTGAACAAAGAAGGGGTGTCGTCTTATCTGAACACCTTTTCTCAGCATGACGATGGAGAATCCACAGATAAGATGGGTTGATCTTGCCTTTCTGCCCTAGAGACTATCAACCTTTGCCACGCCTCTCTCCTTCCAGCTAGGAATCCCCAGTCATGACGAAGGCAGAGCAGTTGGTGATTATACAAGGTGGTGGCTCAATTTTCCCTGACACAGGACTGGATGGACCCTAGGGGGAAGAGAGGATTGTCCATCATCATGCTGAGAAAAGGCATTCAGGTAAGACAACGCCCCTCCAGCATGATGAGTGGAGAATCTACAGATGGAACATTCCAAAGCCTCACTGTCCCTATGGGCGGGAAGACGTCTGGGCCTGTGTCCCTCTATCTGACACTACTCTTTGGAGAACTCTCCTGCCAAATGAAGTGTCTGCTGAGGCGAACTTATCTAACTTGTAATGCCTCACATATGGGGAAGGGGATGACCATGTCGCCACCTTGCATATCTCCTCTATCAATGCCTGCATTGCCCATGCCGCTGAAGTTGCAGCACTGCGGGTGGAATGTGCGGTAATTCGCTTTGGGGTTGGCAAGCAGTGTGCCTGGTACGCCCCTGCTATGCAAGCCCTAATCCATCTACCTATAGTAGAGGCAGACACCTTCTGACCCATGGAAGAGGGCTGAAATCAAACAAAGAGGGGTTCAGATTTTCAAAAAGAGGCAGTTTGCTTAATATAGTGACACAATGCTCTACAAATGTCCAAGGTGTGCCATTTACATTCCAATTCATGGGACAGTTCTGGGCAAAAATCTGGCAGCACAATCTCCTGTGCTCTGTGAAACAATGAGTTGACCTTGGGAACAAATGAGGGATCCAAGCATAAGACCACCCTGTCCTTGTGAAAAATGCATGTCATCTCTGACAGAAAGTGCTGCCAATTCCGAGATGCGCCTAGCCAAAGTAATGGCTACCAGAAATGTGACCTTAAGTGTCAGAGATGAGGTTCTGATGGGCTCAAATGGAGATGAAGTGAGAGTCTGCAAAACCTTGGACAGGTCCCAAACGGGATATCTGTTGATCACAGGAGGCTTAGTGTTGACAGCTCTCTTGACAAAGGACCGCACCATGGGATGGTGAGCCAAGGGTTCTGAGTTGCCATATGTGAGCATTGTAGACAGAGCAGCAACTTGCCTGCAAATAGTTTTGGGTGCTAAGCCCTTCTTAAGCCCCTCCAGTAAGTAATCCAATATTCTGGGAACAGGAACAGTAGCCAGATCCAATTGTTGTTTCCCACACCAGTTACAGAAATCCTTCCATGTGGAATCATATATTTGATTGGTAGCAGGCCATCTTGAAGCCTGAATCATATTAATCACACCTGATGAGTAGGTCTCCTCTACTAGGCTCTGGATGTTGTAGAGCCCCTTGGCTGAGGGAGATCCGATCTTGAGGTATCCTCCACGGAGGAGATATCAATAGACCAACGAGGTTGGCATACCATGGCCATTGTGGCCAGTGGGGAGCAATGAGTATCACCTCTGCCCATTCCTGCAGTATCTTTTGGATAGCTGCTTGGATCAGAGGGAGAGGAGGGAACACATACAGGAGCTCTCTGGGCCATGGGCTGCGGAAGGCAACTACCCTTTCCGCCCGTGCAGACGGGAACTGGGAGAAGAGCCTCGGGAGCTGAGAATTCGCCTGAGTAGCAAACAGCACAGGATGACCAAACCTCTCCAATATTTCCCTGAAGAGATCTGGGTGCAGGCGTCACTCGGAGTGGTCCACTGTTGCCCTGCTCAAAATATCCACTTGGCGATTTATCTCTCCCGAGATGTGCTCCACCTTGAGGGACAAGAAGTTGGTCTCTGCCCAGGTTCCCAATAATTGAGCATCGGCCATGAGGGACCTGGAGTGGTCCCTTGTCTGTTGATATGGGCTTTCGCCGCAACGTTGTCCGTGATGATTAGAACGTGTTGCCTTGCCACTGTGTGGTGAAAGTGGCGTAGGGCTAGATGAATAGCTCTGAGTTCCAACCAGTTTATGTTGTGTTTCAGGTCTGACCGGGAACACCGTCCTTGAGCCAACTTGGAGTGGAGGTGTGCTCCCCAGCCGAACAAACTGGCATCCGATGTTAGGCTGAGTCGGTCGGGCTCCTTGAATAAGGTCACCCTGTCCATCACTGGAGAGACCCACCACTTAAGGGATTACAGGGTCTGTGATGGGACCCGTACCTTGTGGTTGGAGGAACTGGTGCCTAGTCTCTGGAACAGGAGCAAGAACCATTGGAGGGTTCTGGAGTGGAGTCGAGCCCAAGGAACTACTGCTATGCAGGAAACCATCTTTCCTAGCAGTTGTGAAAGGATTGCCAGGGTGACTACTCGCTCTCTTTGAATCTGGGTGACTAGGGATTGGATATTGTCCCGACGTTCCTGAGACAGGTAAACCTCACACCTCCTTGTGTCTATCACTGTGCCCAGGTGAAGGATGCAGGTGGAGGGAACTGTCTGGCTTTTTTGAAAATTCACCAAGAACAGATGGTCCTGTTGGACAATGTCAGGTCTGACTGAGCCAATTGCACTGAGGAGGATTGGATAAGGATATCATCCAAATAACACTGGACACACACTGGAATGGCTCTCAGATGTGCAGCCAGTGCTGCCAGGACCTTTGCAAATGCTCTGGGGGCTGATGACAGGCCGAATGGTAGAGCTCTGTATTGAAAGTGGTGGCCTGCATAGCAGAATCTTAGGAATTTGCAATGCCTGGGAAGGATAGGAATGTGCAGGTAGACCTCCGTCAGATCGATTGACGTCAGGTGGTCCCCCTTTCTAATGCCTGCTAAAATGGAGTGGGGCATCTGCATCTTGAATTTTTTGTATACCAAATGGGTATTTAGTTTCTTTAATTCCATGATCGCTCTCCATTCTCCCAATGCCTTCGGAACGATGCACAGAATGGAATAAAACCCCCATCTTTTTTGCCCTGCTGGTACCAGTTCTATGGCCTGAATTTCTAGGAGATGTCAAATTGCCTCCTTCATGAGGTGTCGTTTGACTGGATTTTTGGAAGATGGGCAAGAGACAAAATGCCTCGGGGGAATGGAGTTGAACTCCAGAGTCAAGCCTAATCTTATGGTGTTGAGGACCCAGAGATCTGTAGTGATAGTCTCCCATCTGTGTGCAAAGAGGGCCATCCTGCCCCCTATGGGAGAGGTACTCTTGTTATCACTTAGACCGTTGGAAGGGATGGCCTCCCACACCCTGAAAGGGCTGTTTGGCTTGAAATTGCTGTCCCTGTTACCAGACCTGTTGAATAGATGTTCTGGTCTGAGGAGATAAGTGCAGGAGTAATGTGTAAAATCCAAGCCCGTGTAGGACGGGTGAAAGGACTGCCTGTGGGCATAAAGGGTAGCTCTCCTGTCTGTTTTCCTGATCAGAAGTGGCATAATCTTACGCTTATCCTTATTTTCTATGACCGTGGTGGCGAATCTGTGGCACGCAGAGCCCTCTCTGTGGGCAGCGCACCGTCGCCCCAATTCTAGGCCCAGCTGAATGTTATAAAACCTTTTCACTTTAGGCCTCCGCTGCAGTGTGCAAAAAAAAAGGTTCAATAAATCAACCAATTTCAATTTCTCGCAGGAAAAAAAGATCTCACAAAGTTGGAATTGATTGATTGAACTTCTCACCTAGTCTTCTATTACCACTGCAGCCACGCCCACCCAATTGGCCACACCCACCCAATGGGCCACACCCACCCAATGGGCCATGCCCACCCAGCACCTGACAATATATACGTGAGTTTTAGGTTGCAGTTTGGTCTCTAAAAGGTTCGCCATCATTGCTCTATGAGATAAGGATTCAGTGCCTCTCCAAATAACTTGCCACCCTTGTAAGGGGCTGAGGCCAACCTCCACTTCGATCTAGCATCGGCTTGCCAGTGTCTGAGCCACAGAAGCCTGTGGGAGGTGATGTTAGATGCTAATGCCCGGGAGGGAAATCTGGTCACGTGCAAAGAGGAATCAGCCATGTACTCAGATGCAGCCACCAATTTAGTTAGATTTTGGTGCATCTGTACCCTTTCTGGTGGAACCCTAGCCTGCAATTGGCGAAGCCAGAGGAAAGAAGTTCTACCGAAAAAAATAGATGAAGCTGCCCTCACCGCCCATACTAAGGCTTGATGGGTCCTGTGGAAATTAAGCTCAGCCTTCTTATCCTCAGACTTCAGAGCCTTTGCTATATCTCCGGGCACAGCTAAAGACGAAACCAAGGGTGCTAAGGGCTCATCTACTGTGGGAACTGTTAGCACCTCTGAAAGTGCTGCAGCCACATGAAATAACCTTTTATCTGTTCCCCCTGGGGATGGGAAAGTACCTGGCACTCCTCATTGTTGCTGGACAACATTGAGAAAAAGGGGAGGACAAGGAATGTCCTGTTGAGTAAAAGTTGGTTCCGAAAAAACCTGACTGGTAGACGCTTGGCTGGTGGAAGGTTCCACCTGTGAAGCACTTTCAGGACCAACTTGAGCAGTGCTCCTGGCCTTGTGCAGCAAGGATTTGAAGGGACGGATTAAACAGGCCTATGAAAGGAGGGGGGTCAGGACATAAGTTCTCATCTTCTGATATCCCGTTCTCTCTGGTCCTCGTCCCCTGTGATATCCCCTTCTCATATCCCCTGCTCTCTCTGGTCCTCGTCCCTACTTCTAGAGCATGAGTCAGTAACCAGCGGCTCTGGAGCCACATGCGGCTCTTTCAGCTGTCTCTTGCGGCTCCCAGTCCTCCGCCATGTGCAGTCCAAAAAAAAAAGTGGGACTAAAAAAGTCCAACTAATCAATTCAAAATTCTCATGGAAAAGAAAAAACTTGTGAAGTTTGAATTGATTGGTTGAAGTTCTTTGGTTTGTGGGACTGCCCACAAACCTCTTCTTCTTTGGACTGCACATGGTGGCAGCGGAGAAAAAGACGGGAGGACTGCTGGAAAGGTAAGTAGTGGGTCGGTCGGATGGGGCGTGCGGGTGTGGTGGTGGTGTTTCTGAGCAGCATATGGAGTCTCAGGTGCTGCCAGATCCCCTCCTTCTTTTACCCCTTCTCTCTCTCTCTCTATGTCTGTGTGTGTTGGACCCACGGGGAACAGCTGGTAGGGAGGCGGCAGTCCGGCATTTCCCCCCCTCTCATTTGTGTGTGTGTGTGTGTGTGTGTGTGTGTGTGTGTGTGTGTGTGTGTCGGACCCACGGGAAATGGCTGGTAGAGGCGGCGGCAGTCTGGTGTTTGCGTCTCTCTGTGTGTCAAGCCCGTGGGCCCGACACACACACAGGAGGGGGGGAAAACACCAGACGGCCACCTCTACCAGCCGTTCCCCGCGGGTCCGACACACACACACACAGGAGGGAGGTAAACAACGCTGGACCGCCGCCTCCCTAACAGACCTCTCCTGCGTGTGGAGAAATGCCCATTCCCTCTGCTGAGCCATTGCAGTTGCTTGCATTGCAGAAGGCAAGCATTTGGAATGAAGACTCGAGATTCAGTGTTTCTCCGCACGTGCTGATCTCACGCTCCTTACAGTCTCCCTTTGTTTCAGCTTGCTTTCTGCATTTGGGACAAAGACTCGAGATTCGGCGTTTCTCCGCGCCCGCTGATCAGCGCACGTGGAGAAACACCCATTCCCTCTGCTGAGCCATCCCAGTTACTTATTTTATTTTTATTTTATTGGATTTATATACCGCCCTTTCCCGAAGGACTCAGGGCGGTTTACAGGGTATTTAAAACAAGAAATACAAAAGTTAAAAACAATTTTAAAAATTACATCAATCCCTGAAAAAAATAAAAACCCCAATTAAAATTAAAATTAAAATTCTCAGCCTGGGCCAGAGAGCTCGAAGAGCCAGGTCTTCAGGTCCCGGCGGAATGAACAGAGGTCGGGGTCAGTCCTGAGCTCCACGGGCAGCTGGTTCCAGAGGGCAGGCACACCCACTGAGAAGGCCCTCCCCCTGGGTGTTATCCGCCGGCAATCTTTTACCGGCAGCACCCTAAGACCCTCCCTGTGGGAGCGCACTGGACGAAAGGAACTTGATGCTGGCAGCAGGTGTTCCCTCAGATATCCCGGACCCAAGCCATTTAGGGCTTTATAGGTCATCACCAGCACCTTGAATCTCACCCGGAGGGCAACCGGGAGCCAATGCAGCTCGCGGAGTAGAGGTGTTACATGGGAGTATTGGGAAACCCCCATCACAACTCACGCGGCCGCATTCTGCACCAGCTGAAGCCTCCGAGTGGTCCTCAAGGGCAGCCCCATGTAGAGAGCGTTGCAGTAGTCTAAACGGGAGGTCACGAGCGCATGAGTGACTGTGCGTAGGGCATCTTGGTCCAGGTAGGGTCGCAACTGGCGCACCAGGCAAACCTGGGCAAAAGCCCCCACTGATCAGCGTGTGCGGAGAAATGCCCATTCCCTCTGCTGAGCCATCCCAGTGTCGGATTCCCTGTGCGCCCTTGTGAGATATGGAGGTGCTCCAGGGAAGTAACTGGGATGGCTCAGCAGAGGGAATCGGCATTTCTCCGCACGCATTGATCAGCGGGCGCGGAGAAATGCCGAATCCCGTGTCTTCATTCCAAATGCAGAAAGCAAACTGAAACAAAGACAGGGAGACTGTAAGGAGCGTGAGATCAGCACGGGCGGAGAAATGCCGATTTCGTGTTCCTGGCAATCTCCCTCGATTTCCACTTGTGAAGTTTGAGGCTGGCCTTACGGAGTTGCCAGAGCTCCCATGGGCCCGGGAGGATGCATACAATCAGCTGACAACTCTGTACCACCAGCCTTGACCTCGGCCGACAGGCTCCAGTCGGCAGAGGTCAGGGCCAGTTGTTCAGAGTCACCAACAGTGGAGAGGAGCGGATCGCGGGCCTGGAGCACCTCCATATCTCGGCAAGGGCACTAAGCTGCCTGAAAAGCAGCCACCACTGCCGCCACCGCCAACCCTTCTGTTTTTTCTGCCTGGCAGGCAGGCGCTGCTACTCCTGCCGCCAAAGACGCTCCAGCGTCTCGGCAAGCGCACTGGGCCGCCCTGCTCCTTGGGGCTCGCTACCATGGGGGCCGGCACGGGGATTTGTTTCTGCGGGTTAAATCGGAACCAAGCAGCAAGTGAAAAAGTTAGCATCAGTAGCGGGTTTTAATTGCCAAGTGTCCCTATGGAAGTCAATGGAGGTAGCCTTTTGAGTTGGTGAGTGAATGAGAGTGAGAGAGAAACGTTTTTTGAGCAGTGTGAGTGAATGAGAGCGTGAAAGAAGCTTTTTAGAGCAAAAGTGAGGGAATGAGAGAGCGAGAGAGAAGCTTTTGCAAACAAAACATGAGTGAATGAGAGCGAGAGAAAAGCTTTTCCAAGTAAAGGCGAGTGAATGAGAGCGGAGGGGGCAGGGCGACTGCATGTCTCCCCTTAGGCTCCACTTTTCTGTCAAGCCTCTTATTTGTGCATGCATGCGCAAGCGCGTCCTCCTTTGCGGCTCCCAGTTTTTTCTTTTGTGAGGGAACCAGTTCCGAGTGGCTCTTTCACTGTTTCAGGTTGCCGACCCCTGTTCTAGAGGAATGTGAGGGGGAAACTGACCCCTGATATGCGGCGGATTCCGCCTGGGGAAAATATGACACGTTGCTATGAGAAGGATATTCCGATGCTATTGATTCAGGCTGAGCTGCCTGGTGCATGGCTGAAGCTATGCCTTGGGCAATGGTCTGAGAAATCAGAAACTGTAGTCTCTCTGACATTTGTGGCTCCTGAGCATCTGGAGGACGAAGTGGGAGGCCTAGCTGTGGGAGGCCTAGCTGTAGGAGGAGGAGCAGGGATCTGAAGGCCGAGCCTTTCACTGGGAGGGGAAGCCAACTCCACCTGTTCCATCACAGGAAAATTGAACTGACATGCCTCACTCTCTGGGGACCGGGCACTAGGAGTGGCCGAGGGAGGAGGAGGTTGGTGAGGGCCAAAACCCATGCCTCCATAGAGATTGAAGTGGCACTGCTATGAGCAGTGGCACTGCTAATGAATGAAGGTAGCTAAGGCAGGCACTCAGCCATGCCCTGAAGCCTTGGAAATGTCTGAGTGATTGCTCACCTCCTTAAAGCAATGAGCCTGTTGTTGCTGGTCTTTTTTGTGTGTGACTAAAATGAGAGCTGCTCAGTAGCCTGAAAGCACCTTGAAGACAGTGATTTTATTCCTCTGAATGCCTGGTAAAGGTTCCCCCCACTTCAAAATAGCATTTTCAAAATGGTGGCCGTCAGTAAAAAGACCTCCTGCTCCGACTCCAGAAACAATTAGCTGATTGTAAGAGTATATTCAGCAGCCAGGCTAAGAAGGCTGCTAGCTGAACTGTTTTGCTGCTAAATAAACTTTGCTGAAAGGGAGGATTCCCCCCCACCTCAGGAGCAACTAAAGCGGCATCCAAAATGGTGGCCACTGCACTTGTGGCTTGCTAGAAGCTAAAAAAAAACCACCTTAAGGCTTCAGCCGAAGCCTGTAACACACAGTGCTTTGAATATCAGCTCTCATATCAGTGCAGAAAACAATAAGGAAGGAAGGATACAACCTGGGAAGAATCCAAGATGGTGTTGTCTTCTGCTACAGCCAACCTTAACCACGTCTCTCTCGGGCTAAGCCTAAGTTGTGACTGGGGGATTCCTAGCCGGAAGGAGAGAGGCGTGGCAAAGGTTGATTGACTTAGTCTCTAGGGCAGAAAGGCAAGATCAACCCATCTCATCTGTGGATTCTCCTCTCGTCATGCTGGAAAAATGACATTTTATCATGTTTGGTGGTTGTGTAAAATGGCTAGAAATGTATGGATTCAAATAAAAACACTGATTCAAAAGATTTTAAAATATAACTGAATCTAGAGGTTTCTTTTTGGGGATTGATGGACAAATTTTGGAAAAAAGCTTTTGTATAATAACTGAAGTGAGGAGGTTTTTTGTAACAGTTTGCATAAAGACAGAAAGATTCTATCTTTACCAACAATGGAAGATGATGGATCTTGCTGATATGACTAAACTGAATTTTTTTATCAGAGAAAATACAATATCTACATTTACTACTGACTATAAACTTCTTATGGACTTTTTGCATTAAAAAAGTTTTACTAAAAATAAACTTTTAATTTATTATTTTGATCAATAATGATTAAAATGGATAAATTAGAGAAAGTTTGTAACCACAGAGTAAGAGGTAAATTGAAAACTTAAAATGCTGAAAAGAAGATCAGAAGCCACCTCTTTGAATCTTTTTTCACTTCCCCCCTTTATTGTACTTTTAGCTTTCTCTTTGACTTCATTTTTATCCTTTCCCATTTCTTTTTCCTTTATGTTCATTTATATTAGTTTTTAATATTCCTTTTTTAAAAAAAAATATTTATTTATGAATTTTGACCATGATGTACATTCCTTCCAGCAAGATAGGCTGCATCTCACAAGGGCCAGAAGAATGTGTTGGGAAATCACTTGTTTGGATCATCTGAAGGGCTTTAAACTAAAACTGGAAGAGAACAATCTTCAGGAACAAACTCCAAGCAAGCATAAAGATAGCCAATCAGATATTGAAGATTAGTGAAAAGGAAGGGGAACCCATACAGTGAGAGAAAAAAGTATTTGATCCCCTGATGTTTTTGTACGTTTGCCCACTCAGAAAAAAATGATCAGTCTATAACAAGTGAACCTTTTTGAGACCGAGTGCCCAAACTGCAACCCAAACCCCACTTACTTATTGTCCGGTGCCGGATGGGCATGGCCCACTGGGTGGGCATGGCCAGCTCAACGTCACTTGCGTCAGGGGCATTTGTTCGGAGCTGGGCAGGACTGGGGCAGATCTGAGGGTCTCTGGCGGAGGGGGGATGGGACCTGGGCGAGCACTGGGTCATAGTCCACTGGAGGAGCCTGATAGTAAAGGGGGTGGGGGTAGACATGATATTAAAGGGGGTAGGGAAGACATATTAAAGGGGGTAAAGGAAGACATGATATTAAAGGTGAGGGAAGACATTAAAGGAGTTCGGGGAAGACATGATATTAAAGGGGGTGGGGAAGTGTGTGTGTGAGAGAGAGACAGAGACGGAGAGAGTCCCCTTTTTGTAAGTTTGCTTACTTTGCAATGCTTTCCTTTCCCCACACTTTTGCTTCCCTGCTGGCTCAATCTCTCTTTTCTCTCTGCCGCTTCTGCTGCCCAGATCTATGGCTGCAGAGCAATTTTGCTCCCCACCCCACGGCTGATCTCGGCAGAAGCATTTTTGAAGCCTCTGGAACTCGCATCCATGGCCTTGGGGAGATTTTACGCTGCTCCAGTGGCCCGATCCAGGCATCAGAGGCCTGCAAAATGCTTCTGCTACCCATATCGGCTGTGGGGGCGGGGGGAGTGAAATTGCTCTGCAGCCCTAGATCTGGGAAGCAGAAGCATTTTGCAGGCCTACGACGCCCGGATCGGGCTGCTGGAGCATTGTAAAATCTCCCTATGGCCATGGGTGTGAGCTCCAGAAGCTTCAAAAATGCTTCTGCTGCCTAGATCTAGGGCTGCAGAGCGATTTCACTCACCCCCACGGCCGATTTGGAGGGAGGCGAGCAGCCACTACGCACCAGAAACCGGCCCTCTGCCACGATGCATCAGGCAGCCGTTCTCCTCCGGAGAGAGGCGAGCAGCTGCTGTGCACACGAAACCGGCTCTCTCCAGCGACGCACCAGGCAGCTGTTCTCCTCCGGAGGGAGGCGAGCAGCCGCTGTGCGCCCTAAACTGGCTCTCTTCGGCGACACGCCAAGCAGCCGTTCTCCTCTGGAGGGAGGCGAGCAGCCACTGTGCACCCGAAACCGGCCCTCATCACCAAAGAGGTCTGGTTTCAGCCGCACAGCAGCTGCTCGCCTCCCTCTGGAGGAGAATGGCTACCTGGCACGTTGCCGAAGAGGGCCAGTTTCAGGCACACAGCAGCCACGCGCCTCCCTCCAGAGAACGGCTGCCAGGCCACCGTTCCCCCCCCTTATGGATTGTCCTGCTGCTTCCACCGTTTCCACTCCCCACATGGATCACCCTGCCGCCACTTGGAAAAGGCCTCTGCCCCAAGGGTCTAGGGCTGCACAGCGATTTTGTGCCGCCCCCCCCCTTGGCCAATCCAGGCAGCAGAGGCCTTTTTGAAGCCTCTGGAGCTCGCATCCATGGCTGTGGGGCCATTTTGTGGCACCTCAGCGGCCTGGATCGGCAGTGGGAAGGGCACAAAATCATTGTGCAGAGGTCTTTTGTAGGCCTCTGTAGCCTGGATCGGGCTGCTGGCACACAGCACAATTGCTCCGCGGCCATGGATGCAAGCTCCAGAGGCTCTGAAAAGGCCTCTGCCACCCTGATCAGCTGTTGGGGGGGCGTGAAATCACTCCAGAGGCTGACCTGGACTCATGCTGCAGCTGCCACCATCATCCAGCCCAGATCCACCCAGCTCTTGTAGCTGCTCTCTGACTCTCAGTGCAGAAAGAGAGCAAGAGCACAGGAGCACGTGGAGAGGGGGCACGACAGCCTGGGCCCACCTCCCTCTTGGGTGATGGCACGCATGCCCACAGGGATGGTTCCGTGTGCTGCCTGCGGAACGCACAGCTTCACCATCCCTGGTCTATAATTCAATGGTAGGTTTATTTTAACAGTAAGAGACAGAATAACAACAAAAATCCAGAAAAGTGCATTTCAAAAAAGTTATAAATTGATTTGCATTTTAATGAGTGAAGTAAGTATTTGATCCCCTATCAATCAACAAGATTTCTGGCTCCCAGGTGTCTTTTATATAGGTAACGAGCTGAGATTAGGAGCACTCTCTTAAAGGGAGTGCTCCTATTCTCAGCTTGTTACCTTATAAAAGACACCAGTCCACAGAAGCAATCAATCAATCAGATTCCAAACTCTCCATCATGGCCAAAATCAAAGAGCTGTCCAAGGATGTTAGTGACAAGATTGTACACCTACACAAGGGTGGAATGGGCTACAAGACTATCGCCTAGCAGCTTGGTGAAAAGGTGACAACAGTTGTGATTATTTGCAAATGGGTACATGCTCGAAATCTTAGGGGTCCTAAACTCTTTCAGGTGTTTCATAGGAAGTATCCTGATAAATCTGCCTTATATACTGTCACCTAAGTGGTTTGTTGTGTTGTTTTCCTTATGCTTTATATGTTTTATAGGGCTAATGCCCCTGTCGAAGAGGGGCCGAATGTCAGCCGTATTTCCTGCTTGCAGTCTGCTGCTTGCCCTGGGATGCCATGGAAATGGGGGTGGGGTGTGTGGCATTTGGGTTGGGGAAGTGAGCTGTGTCAGGTGTTCTAATGAGAATTGGAAGGAAGGATCACTCCCCATCATCAGATGGAGATGTTTAGATTTCATCAAGGCCAACCATCCTGGCCCTCCAGAGCTGCACACCTTCTGCTGAAGAGAATTTCTCATAACATCATGCTGGACATTGATTGGCCTGCAGGGACAGACCATGGCGGAGAGAGTTATGATAAAACTTACAATGTGTAACTTTCAGATGGTTTTTACTCAGATCTTGCTGCTATCAGTTCATTCTTAGTAAAAACACCTCTTCTCTAAATCCTTGGAGTTGGGGGTTTTCTTTCTTAAGACTTAGTTGATGGAGGCAGACCTGACTGTTTATCTTTATCATAATTCATATTTTAAAAATCCATATTTTATTTTTTAACTCTGAAGGGAGAAAACACTTTTTCTAGTTTTTATATTTTACAAACTTTAAAAATTCCTCAAGTATTATGCATAATTATCCTCATGGAGTAAGTCTTTTTCTTCTCTTGTTTTCAAATTTGATCAATAGTATTTTATAAACTTTGGGAATTATTCAACATTACATAAAAAGATAGAGGATAGAAAACTCATTTTATAAATGCAAAACTACCTTAAAGCTTTCTTTCAATATATATATTAAGCTTATAAAAATCCATCACTAATTAAGTCAGTAAATTAAAGTCACTCCTTTCAGCTTATCTTCGTAGAATGAGATCTTTTTCCTCTTAGGAGTGTCTATCAAGTCTCTTTTCTTCAAGTAATTCTCAACCTTGTTAAATGTCAATGCTGCTAACATCAGATGTTCTTGCTTGACAACATAGGGAGATGTAGCTTTCCTTTAACTCATATATTATTTTTAGAGCTAGAATTAGTGGACGCTGGGAGGAGTAGGAAGAATGTATCTCAAGACTGTAATCAGAGAAGATAAGAATTTGGCAGGTTGTTAAACAGGAGGGAAAGTTTGCATTTTAAACTAATTGGAGAATGTGATTTATGACATTAAATTAAGGGAGGAAATTGTGTTTGATAAGATGTGTTCAGGGGATGAGAATTCAGATTTTGGCTTCCAATATGTACGTGCCGAAGCTATGCGAGTATAATAAAAGTTTCTTTAAGGTAAACAATGCCTTGAAGTTCTTTGAAGTACTGCATTTGTTGGAACCATGACATTAAGCCAAGATCTAAAATTTTCCAAACTATTTAGGGGTCTTGAACCCAAGCAACTCTCTCCAGACATGAGGGGAGCTGGCAGAGATTCAAGAGAAGATTTCATCATGGGAAAAGAGAAACTGCTTGAAGCTAGCAACCCGGCTGCGGTGTCAGCTGCTATCCCATGGGTTGAAGCGATAGATTAAAAGCCGGGGGAAGAAAAACTTTGGCAGGTCTCCCAGCTAGGAGAGCTGATCTGGCCCTCGGAGCAGGCCCAACCCAGTGGAGACTCCAGACGCCTCAAGACTGCCTTGCCACCCTCAGAGGTTTCAAAAGCAGGACGGGGGAGAGCTACCAGATCGTCTGCCATTGAAGGTTCAGGTGAGTCACTGGAAAGATTTGAAAAGCTAGAGATGAGAAGCAGAAATCAACTCCTACTGAGAGGAACCTACAGCCCCTCCATTGCAGATCAGACAGCCTTCCAGATCCTGTCTTCCCCTGCCAGGGCCTCCAGTCCTAAACAGAGAGAGAACCCTAACCTGAGGCCTCTCCAGCAATGGGGAGTTTGGCAGCCCTCACACGTAGACAGTCAGCAACCTCTGAGCTTGCCATAGCTAATAGAGGCCTTGCAACAGTTTGGGGTGGTGCAGAAGCCAGGAGATCATCAGCTGGTGGGAGGACCACTACAGCAAGGAGATTGGTCATTGCCTCTGAACATACAGCAGCAGAGGGCGCCACAACTCTATGCTAACCAACAGCAGTTCAACAACAGCCACCACCCAGGCAGCTGTCTTTGGGAGACCCCTGGCAACCCAGGAGTTTACAACTGCAGATATTACAACCACAGCAGGGGGTGTGGCCACAGCCCCTGAATGTGCAACCCCAGGGCATGCAGCAGCCGGTGTTTGATCCACTTTTCAGGTCAACCTTCGATGGGGACCCAGAGAAGCTGGTTTTCTTTCTCAACCAAGTGCGCTCACATTTGAACCGCTGTGCCTACCTCTACTATGCTATGGTTGACGTGATTGCGTCCAGCCAAGAGGGAGAGGCATCTGAATGTCTGAATAATTTATACAATGAGCAAACCCCTGAACTGGAGAACCTCCCACCTTTTCCTCCTAGGACTGAGAGAAAGATTTGAGGACCCATCTATTGCCCTCAAAGCAGAAGAACAAATCCATAAGATAAAGCATGCCAGCCTGCCTGCCCTGGAGTATGTACAAGAGTTCTGCAGGATAGCCAGTCGGCTAGAGAGGTGGCCTGACCAGTCCATAGTCCATCACTTCAGGGAAGTGTTGGATGACCACCTCTCTCAGGCCTGCATCTATCGAGCAATACTTCATCAGCCACAAGCATGGCACCAGGCGGCGGTAAAACTAATTCAGCTTGCCCGCTATAAGAAACCTCCCCCACCTGAAGCCGAGCCGAGGCCAGAGCAACCCAAACAGCAACCACCACCCCGAGGATCTCCAACTGTTGCAGCTGCTGAAAGATCCAGGTGACCTGCAGGCCCGCCAATCAAGTGCTTCCGATGCAGACAGCAGAGACATCGAACAGTGATCTGCCCAGTCTCCTACCCACAACAGCAGAGCAGAGCAGGACCAGCAGCGAGAAAGAAACCTGCACAGCAGCCAGTGAGAGAGAAATCCAAGTGGATCACACAGGAACCTGTTACCCAAGTCACATCCCCCACACAGCAGGATGCAGGGACTCAGGCTGGATCTGCCCCCTTTCTACCCTCTTCCGACAGCGATGACGAAGGAGAGAACAACCCGATGGTAAGCTGACATGTCCCACCTTTCTCACTATCTGCCAAGCTCATAATCTCTAAGTCGGGTATGAAGGTAGATTTAAAAGTGCTAGTTGATTCTGGAAGCTCCCGATGCATCATTAATTTGCCATTTGCCATAACGTTGGGCATATGAGCAAAAATGCTCTTCAAACCTGTGAGGTTTGAGCAAGCCAATGGCTCCCTAATAGGAGGGACTTTAGGCATACAATTAACAGAGCCCCTACACCTAGAAATAGGTGAGCACTGGGAGTTCACTCGTTTCCTGGTGGCTCCAAAAATGACTGAGGCTGTGATCTTAGGATTAGCCTGGTTGGATAAATGGAAGCCATTTATTTATTTTATTTATTTATTTTATTGGATTTGTATACCGCCCTATTCCCGTAGGACTCAGGGCGGTTTACAGGGCAGTTAAAACCATGAATACAAAAAATTGAAAACAAATAAAACAATTAAATTAAATTCAAGCCCCAAGAATAAATCTAAAACCCAGTTAAATTAACAATCCCACAGTCTGGACCAAACAGATCGAAGAGCCAAGTTTTCAGGTCCCGGCGAAATGAGCAAAGGTCGGGGGCAGTTCTAAGTTCTGTGGGTAGTTGGTTCCATAGGGCAGGCGCACCCACAAAGAACGCCCTTCCCCTGGGAATAACCCGCCGGCATTCATTAACCGGCGGTACCCTGAGAAGGCCCTCCCTGTGGGGGCGCACAGGACGATGGGAAGATGACGCCGGCAGCAGGTGTTCCCTTAGATAGTCCGGACCCAAGCCATTTAGGGCTTTATAGGTCATTACCAGCACCTTGAATCTCACCCGGAGGGCAACCGGAAGCCAATGCAGCTCACGAAGAAGAGGTGTTACATGGGAGTATCGGGAAGCTCCCATCAAAACTCGCGTGGCTGAATTCTGCACCAGTTGAAGCCTTCGGGTGGTCCTCAAGGGCAGCCCCATGTAGAGGGCATTGCAGTAGTCTAACCAGGAAGTCACGAGCGCATGAGTGACTGTACGTAGAGCATCTGGGTCCAGATAGGGATGCAACTGGCGCACCAGGCGAATCTGGGCAAAAGCCCCCCTGGTCACGGCTCCTATATGATCTTCCAAACTGAGCCGTGAATCCAGGAGGATGCCCAAGTTGTGAGCCCTATCAACGGGGGGTAATACCTCATCCCCTATTGTTAATGATGGAGAAGGCTGGTCAGCCCGAGATGCCGGTATGAACAGCCACTCAGTCTTGTCAGGATTGAGACGAAGCCTGTTTCTCCCCATCCAAACCCGGACCGCCTCCAGGCAACGGGACATCACAGTGAGGGCATCACTGGGTTGGGTCGGGGTGGAAAGAAAAAGTTGGGTATCATCAGCATACTGGTGATACCCCACGCCGAAACCATGAATGAGCTCACCCAGCAGCTTCATGTAGATGTTGAACAGGAGGGGAGAGAGGACCAACACCTGAGGGACTCCACAAACGAGAGATGTCGGGGTGGACCTCTGTCCTCCCATCAACACCGACTGCGAGCGGCCCAGGAGGTAGGAGGAGAACCACTGTAAAATGGTGCCTCCCACTCCCAGCCCCCTGAGACGCCGCAGTAGGATACCATGGTCGATGGTATCAAAAGCTGCTGAGGTCTAATAGGACTAAGATAGAGGAACAACCCGTCCCGAGCCCGCCAGAGATCATTCACCAGTGCGACCAATGCCGTCTCTGTGCTATGCCCAGGTCTGAAACCCGATTGGTACGGGTCGAGATAATCAGTTTCCTCCAGGAACAGAGGAAGCTGATGTGCTACCACACTCTCAACAACCTTCGCCAAAAAGCGAAGGTTGGAAACAGGACGATAGTTATTCAAAATCGCTGAGTCCAGGGTGGGCTTCTTGAAGAGGGGCCTCACCACTGCCTCTTTCAAGGCAGAAGGGAAAACACCCTTGCTCAAAGAAGCAGTTATTACTGCCTGGAACCAGCCTCGTGTCTTCTCCCGGGCTGCATAAACCAGCCAGGAGGGGCACGGGTCCAATAAACAGGTGGTAGAGCTCAGCCTCCTCATGATCCTGTCCACCTCATCGGGGGTCATAGGATCGAACTCAGTCCAGATAACACTTTCAAGACCACTCGAATCCTCCCTGTCAGATTCTGTCCAGTCAGAGTCCAAGCCGGCCCGAATCTGAGCAATTTTATCCGCAAGATGATGACTGAACTCCTCGGCCTGTCCCTGCAAGGGATCCTCCATTTATCTGGTGGGAGAAAGGAATGAGAACTGTGAGACTACCTATAGGGCCCAAGCCCCCCATTGATTCAACAGATGTTACAGGGAATTTCAGCCCGCCCAATGAGCAAGCGCACATGGCTGCCTCATGGCCACCAAGTGAGCCACTCAACCCCAGTGAGTATCGGGACCTAGCAGAGGCATTCAGTGAGAAAGAATGCAATACCTGCTTCCTCACCGGCCCAATGATTATTCCACTGAACTGTTGCCAGGGGCCAAACTTCCATGACCAAGAATGTACGCTATGTCCCCCCTTGAAATGAGGAGACAGCGGTACGTGGATACAAACCTAGCAAGGGGATTCATTAAATGGGCCAAGTCTGCTGTGGGAGCCCCTGTGCTTTTTAAAGAAAAGAAAGATGGATCTCTTCATTTATGCATTGATTATAAAGGTTTGAACACAGTGAGTGTGGAAAATAAATCCCCCTCCCCCTCTTGAAGGACTTACTAACCCACCTGGCTAAGGGGAGTGTTTTCACTAAGTTAGACCTGAGAGAATCATATTACCGGGTGAAAATAAAGGAGGGGGATGAGTGGAAAACTACCTTCAACTGCCCCTTGGGAAGCTACCAGTTCAAAGTCATGCCATTTGGACTGTAGGGGCCCCCAGCCATATTTATGCAGTTGATTAATGAGGTCCTACATGATCATTTATACAAAGGGGTTCTGGTGTATCTTGATGACATCCTGATATACAATACGAATATGACTGGCCATATAAGCCTAGTGAGAGAAGTGTTAAAGAAATTATTGAATGCCAAGCTTTATGTCAAATTGTCAAAATGTGAATTTCACCAAACCTGATTAGATTATCTTGGCTATAGAATTTCCAGTGAGGTCACTGAAATGGAACCAGCCAAAGTGAAAGCTATAATTGAATGGAAACCCCCAAAGACTCGCAAACAGCTCCAGAGTTTTCTAGGTTTTGCCAACTTCTACCGTCAATTCATCCCCTCCTTTGCCAAGACTGCCCTGCCCCTTGCAGAACTACTAAAAACAGGCAAAGGAGGAAGGAAACCATGACCGGGCCAACCACTAGCATGGACTATGAGCTGCCAAACAGCTTTTGAGAATTTAAAAAGACTATTTGCTGCTGAACCAGTTTTAAAGGACCCCTGCCCAGGGGAGCCTTTGTAATTCAAGCTGACACTAGCGACACAGCAGTCGGAGATGTATTACTGCAAAAGAATAAAAATGGGATCCTGCAACTCTGTGCCTAGACCTCTAAGAAATTTACTGAAAGCGAGAAGAGATGAGCAATCTGGGAGAAGGAGGCCTTCGCAATTAGGTGGGCTCTATTAAACTGGCAAAACTATCTAAAAGGGAACAAGGTGCCTTTTGAAGTATGGACAGATCACAAAAATCTAGAGGCACTGAAAACTCCCCGCAAATTGTCCCCAAATCAAGTGTGGTGGGCACAATATTTTAACCATTTCAACTTCACTCTAAAGTACATACCAGGAGGAAAAAACTTCCCAGCTCAGGGGTAGCGAACCTATGGCATGCGTCCCTGTGGGCATGCATGCCATTGCTGGACTCCTCCCCCTTCCCCACGCATGTGCAGTCCGGGAACAGCTGTGAGAGCTGGGCAGGGTCAGGGAACCTATAAAAGGAGTTTGGCCAGGAGAATGAGTGAGCGGCCTTTGGAAGTGACCAGTGGTGGGTTTAAAATCATTTTAACAACTGGTTCTCTGCCTCGCCTTCCCTCCACTTTGGTCAGGCTGGGCTGCTCGGAGGGTCGACTAGGGAGAAGGCAGGAGAGTGGGGGGTCTGTCCGGGGGGGAGGTGGGAGAGCCGGTACACCTCCACAGAGGAAAGCCGCCCCCCCACCGGCTGAGCCTCTCATCCACACAGTGATCACATAGGTTTGCATAGAAGGGGCACTGGGCAGGGGGACTGGGGGGGATCGGCAGGGGGGAATCAGAGCCATCTCCCTTCTGCAGTACAGCCCCATCGGCATGGGTGGAAACGGCCCCAGGATGGCCAGAAAGGAGCCCTCACCTGGTGTGGGCCCTGTCTACACGGTGGCTCTGACAGGGGCAACGGCTGCTGCTCTGAGCCTCTGGACCGGCCAACCAAACCGGGAAGCAGGAGGCGGCAACGGTGGTGATGCCTGCATCACCAAGCCCGGCCGGCCACAAATCTGGAAGCGGAGCTATGCCGACCATCCTCGCGCTGCTGGAGACAGCGGTGGGGGAAGGTGACTGTGGTACATGCCCTCCCCTCCCCACTGCCACCCCACATCGTCCCGCATGCATGGCCCAGAGGCACACATGGGACAATGTATGGCAGCAGCAGCAAAGGATGGCAACATGCCAGATCCTGCCTTCCACTGCCGCTGTCCCCACCAGTGCAAGGATGGTCTGCAGAGCTTCGCTTCTGGATCTGCTACCTGACACTATCAGCCCCTGCACACAGAGGCCAGCGAGCAGCATGCTGGCTGTCCTGCATAATGGCAGACTGGCCACAGAGCCCCATCAGCTTGGGCAGAAACAGCTCCGGGAGAGGCGGAATAAAGCCCTTGCCCAGCCTGGGTGCATCCACTCAACGGATCTGATGGGGGTGGCTTCCGACCGGTCAAATGTGCAGGGAAGCAAGAGGAGGTAGAGGGGCAGCCGGGAATCTGGAGACACCTCAGCCACTCGCTAGCAGCCCGACGAGGCAGCGGATTCGTGCACCCACTGCCCTTCCTGCTTCCCTGCCAGCCTGACTAGTCAGAGCAGCAGCAGAAGCCACCCCCCGTCAGATCCGTCAAGTGGATGTGCCCAGGCCAGGCAACTTTCTTCCCGTGTCTTTCTTATTCTCAATTCCCAGTCCATTATGCAGGACAGCCACCATGCTGTTTGCTGGCCTTTGTGTGCAGGGGCTGATAGTGTCAGGCAGTAGATCCAGAAGCAAAGCTCTGCCGACCATCCTCGCACTGGTGGGGACGGCGGCGAGGGAAGACAGGATCTGGCATGTGGCCACCCTTTGCCGCTGCTGCCGTACATTATCCCATTTGCGCCTCCGGGCCATGCATGCGGGACGATGTGGGGTGGCAGCGGGGAGGGCATGTGCCACAGTCACCTTCCCCCACCGCTGCCCCCACCAACGCAAGGATGGTCGGCACAGCTTCACTTTCAGATCTGCGGACAGCCGGGCTTTGCTATGCAGGCATCAACACCGCCGCTGCCTCCTGCTTCCCTGTGTGGTTGGCTGGTCAAGAGGTCAGAGCAGGAGGAGGAGCAACAGCCACCATCCCCGTCAGAGCCACCACGTAGATAGGGCCTGTACCAGGTGAGGGGTCCTTTACAGCCACCTGGGACCATTTCTGCCCAAGCTGACGTGGTGACATGATGCAGGAGGCTGTGGCTGCTGATGGACACCATCGGCCCCCAAGCACTCGGTGGCCTGTGTATGGGGGCCCCCCGATGGTGTCAGGCAACAGCTGCTCCAGCCCCTGCCTTGCCTCACCTTGCCCTGCGGCAATTGGCACACCCACCCTGCCTCACCTTGCCTCACCCACAGGACAAACCTCCAGCACACCGCTCCACCTGCCAGAGAACCTCTGGATCTCCCCCAACTTTGCCCAGCCCCCACAGGCGTCCCTCCCCACAAGCATTGAGGTGGCCACACCCACCATGGCCATGCCCACCCAGGCAGCCATGACCACTGTAGCCACGCCCACCCAATTGGCCACGCCCAACCAGCACCCGGCGATAAATAAATGGGTTTTGGGTTGCGGTTTGGGCACTCGGTCTCCAAAAGGTTCATCACCATTGGACTAGAAGAATTCCAATCTCCCTTCCAATTCTGTTATTCTGTTAAATATCTGAATGTAGGATACTGAATGTTGGAATCAGTGGTAGAATGACAGGTTCTATTGGAATTTGAAAGAACTTCTGAACAGTAAGAACCATACATATCGAGACAAATTACTCAGGTGGAGATCAGGCTTTCTTTCACTGGATATGTTGAAGCAGAACAATTTATCATTTGTATTCCTATTACCAACAAGAGGTTGGACTGAAAGGTTAAAGAGTTCATTCCAAATTTGTGATTCTAAATACCAAGCTCTTTTTCTGCTTCTTAATGTTTTCCCTCTGAGAAAAATACAGGATGATCAAAGTAGTTTAAGATAATGGAATGCCTGCAAGAATGGTTCTGTTTTAACTTCTCTAAAGTTTTCTTTGTAAGGAAATTACAGGTAATTAAAGGCAGCTATCAGGGAATTTAAGGAATTAGATCTGATAGACAAGAGTGCCTGAAGAACTATGGACGGAGGACTGCAACACTGTACAAGAAGTAGCAACTAAAACCATCCCAAAGAAAAAGAAATGCAACAAAGCAAAATGGCTGTCTGAGGAAGCTTTGCAAATAGCTGAGGACAGGAGGGAAGTGAAAGGCAAGGGAGAAAAAGAAAGATACGCCCAATTGAATGCAGAATTCCAGAGAATAGCTAGAAGAGGTAAGAATGCCTTTTTAAATGAACAGTGTAAAGAAATAGAAGAAAACAACAGAATAGGAAGGAGCAGAGATCTATTCAAGAAAATTGGAGAAATGAAGGGAACGTTCCATGCAAAGATGGGCATGATAAAGGACCAAAATGGCAGGGACCTAACAGAGGCAGAAGAGATTAAGAAAAGGTGGCAAAAATACACAGAAGAACTATACAAGAACAAGCTTAACGTCCCTGATAACCACGATGGGGTGGTCACTGACCTCAAGCCAGACATCCTAGAAATGGGCCTTAGGAAATCTGAGCAACAACAAAGACGATGCAGTAAAAGTGCTATACTCAATTTGCCAGCAAATTTGGAAAACTCAACAGTTGCCACAGGATTGGAAAAGGTCAGTTTACATTCCAATTCCAAAGAAACACAATGCCAAAGAATGTTCAAACTATCGTACCATTGCACTCATTTCACATGCTAGTAAAGATATGCTTAAAATCCTACAAGCTAGACTCCAGCAGTATGTGGATCAAGAACTACCAGAAGTACAGGCAGGATTTCGAAGAGACAGAAGAACTAGAAATCAAATTGCCAACATACGCTGGATCATGGAGAAAGCTAGGGAGTTCCAGAAAAAATCTACTTCTGCTTCATTGACTATGCTAAAGCATTTGACTGTGTGGATCACAACAAATTGTGGCAAGTTCTTAAAGAGATGGGAGTACCAGACCATCTTATTTGTCTCTTGAGAAACTTATATGCGGGTTAAGAAGCAACAGTGAGAACTGGACACAAAACCACTGATTGATTCAAAATTGGGAAAGGAGTCCGGCAAGGCTGTATACTGTCACCCTGCCTGTTTAACTCATATGCAGAGTACATCATGAGAAAGTCAGGGCTAGATGAATCAAAAGTTGGAATTAAGATTGCCGGGAGAAATATCAACAACCTGAGATATGCAGATGATACCACTCTAATGGCAGAAAGTGAAGAGGAACTAAAGAGCCTCTTGTTGTGAGTGAAGAAGTGCAAAAGTTGGCTTGAAACTCAACATTAAGAAAACCAAGATCATGTCATTTGGCCCTCTTAGTTCCTGGCAAATAGATGGGGGAAAAATGGAGGTAGTGACAGATTTAATTTTCCTGGGCTCCAAATCACCACAGATGGGGACTAGGGCCAAGAAATTAAAAGATGCTTGCTCCTGGGAGGAGAACTATGGCAAATCTAGACAGCATACTAAAAAGTAGAGACATCACCCTGCCAACAAAAGTGCGTATAGTCAAGGACATGGTTTTTCCATTTGCAATGTATGGCAGTGAAAACTGGACCATAAGAAAGGCTGAGCGCCAAAGAATTGAGGCCTATGAACTATGGTGCTGGAAAAGACTCTGTGAGTCCATTGGACTGAAGGTGATCAAACTGGTCAGTCCTAGAGGAGATCAACCCTGCTCTTTAGAAGGCCAGATCCTGAAGTTGAAACTCAAATACTTTGGCCACCTAATGAGAAGGAAAGACTCACTGGAGAAGAGCCTAATGCTGGGAAAGATTGAGGGCAATAGAAGAATGGGATGACAGAGAATGAGGTGGCAGGATGGAGTCACTGAAGCAGTAGGTTTGAGCTTAAATAGACTTCAGAAGATGGTAGAGGACAGGAAGGCCTGGAGGAACGTTGTCCATGGGGTTGCGAGGGGTCAGACACGACTTCGCAACTAACAACAACAACAAATCAGGGAATCAGATAGCTATCAGTTATCAGATTCCACTAGTATGGAATCTGAAGCTGGTCTTTTCTGAGTACTCCATGATATCATAGAGATATGTGCATTTTGATTTTTAGCCCTAAAACTCTTTACATCATCCATCTTGTTGGAGATGTTGTCTTTAACCCTAAAAACTATCCAAGGTGAAGGACCTTAGCAGCTAGGCTTGGATTTATGAGGAAGTACCAGGTAAGAAAAAATGACCCATCTACTAGAGGTTAAATATAATTGCCATGACTTACAGACATATAAGGATTACTTTAGTCTGCTTCATTGTCTTCATTATAGACACAATTTCAGAGAAAGATTGTATCGTTTCTTCAATAGATCATAACAGAAGAAAAATCAAGAGAGATACTTTCACTCAAGCATTTCTCAAAATGCATATGAAATCCATGAAAAATCTATGACCTACATCAGTTATGGTGAACCTTTTAGAGACTGAGTGCCCAAACTGCAACCCAAAACCCACTTGTGTATTGTCAGGTGGGCGTGGCCCATTGAGTGGGTGTGGCCCATTGGGTGGGCGTGGCTGTGGTGGTAAGTTCAATCAATCAATTCCAACTTTGCAACATCTTTTTTTTCCCATGAGAAGTTGAAATTGATTGATTGAACCTTTTTTTTTGGCACACGGTGGCAGAGGCCTAAAGCGAAAAGGTTTTATAAAACTGAGCTGAAGGCCTAGGACTGGGCCGATGGCACGCATCCCACAGAGAGGGCTCTGCGTGCCACAGGTTCACCACCACAGACCTACATCATCCTTTCTAAAATAGTCAAACAAAAACAGTCAATTCACTGTCCAATGAATATGTAGTGGCTGTATGTCTGATGCATTGGCTTTATAACATTCAATCTTAATTTCTACAAATCCCAGAAATTAGTGTGAATTGTGAATTCAATGAATTCTGTTCACTGAAATTAAGGTCTGTTTATACATTTAAAACCAAATTTTAAATTATTTTACTGTATGGTGCAGTAGTTAAGGCTCTAGGCTAGAAACCAGAAGACTACAAGCTCTAATCCCACCATAGGCAAAAAGGTGGCCTTAAGTCAGTCACTCTCTCTCAGTTATGGAACACAGGCAATGGCAGACCACTTCTGAAATCTTATCAAGAAAACTGAATGGACTTGTTCACTAGTAGTCAGCACTCATTGAAAGAAACAACAAAAGGATTTATAGTTTATTTGGATTAACAAAATTTGCTAGAAGGCCTGTTCTATACAATATTTGTCTGCAAGTTTAATTTCCCTAAAACAGGGGTCCCGAACCCTCAGTCCGTGGACTAGTACTGGGCCATGGCATGCCAGCAACCGATCCGCACAAACAAGCAAAGCCCATCCATGGGATGCAGGCGGCACAAAACCATGCACTCTCTGGTCCATGGAAAAATCTTTCTCTATGGAACCAGTCCTTGGTGCCCAAAAGGTTGGGGACCTCTGCCCTAAAAGATGAAGTATTTATTTATTTATTTATTCGGTTTATATACCGCCCTATTCCCAAAGGACTCAGGGCGGTTTACAAGGCAAAATTTAAAAACAATCCAATATGGAATACTCTAACAATTTCCAAGACTTTGCTATGAAAACTGCAAGGGCTTGTTCAGCCAGTTATCAAGAATCAACATCAACTCAAATGTATATGAAATAATCTTCCAAGTAGCAGTGTTAACGATCATCTTATATTCTAGGAACAAATCAAAATTATCCCTTTATTTGACTGAAACATTAAACAAATCTAAGCAGATAAAGTATGTCATTATCTTATGAGTAGGGTTAGTTTAATATTTTGTATTTAAGGCAAGTAATAAGATAGCTTCATTATATGAAATAGAAAGGGATGTTAAATGGACAACCACTGAGATTGGTGCTTTCTTAGTATCATCAGTGTTAGTGAGAGTGTGACTTTTCCCAATACAAGTGAAGGGCATGTTAAAACTTCACTTTTTCGTTGAAGGGCACTCTAACAGAAAAGAAATAGCTAAAAATAGGAAGCAAAATTTATTTTGAACCTATTGACAGCTAATTTAAAATCCATCCTGCATCACTATCAACCTGCAGTTAATGTGTTCAATACCTTTTTATACATCCGGATGTTTATTAAATTTCACACAGCATGCAATATATAACAATTATTTGATCATATACTTAAAAAAACCTGAGTCCTACATGGGATGGCCATTTCTATCCAAAGGATATGAAAGCGGTCCAAAATTCAGAAGGCGAAACAGGTTGGAGTTTTTTTAATGTATTAATATGTTTTAAATGAAAGTCTCCACGAAGATGATCTTCTGAAAGTCCGACACATATTCAACAGGAAAAGTCCCATTTGAAGAAGCAAATATTGTACGTCTTTTAAGGCAATAAGTAGGATGCAACACAGATCTGACAAGCAGATATCCTGCTATGTATTGTATCAACCATTGCCCGGACCAATTCGGACCCCGCCCAGTCGCCGGCTAGAAATTCCGGGTCCGAAAATTTCGCAGCCTATCAGACAGAGCCACACCAGCACGGCACTACCCCGCCCTGCTGGGTTCGCGCGGTACCGGTTTCTCGCCTGGGGAGAAATTTATGGGAACAAGGAACAAATATACCTATGTACCCTCTTTCGCCCACCACGTAAATATCCGTTATTATTTTTTCTATTGTCCCCCACAATTGAAACAGGCAGCCAGATAATCAATCTTAGCTACTCTTCCCCCTTAGCTCACCAGAAAAACGAGAAGGCAACAGCCCGGCTCGGGAAAGATGGCGGCGATTCTCATGGTCGAGGATGGCTATGCTCCGAGACAGGGAGTGAAACAGACGAGCGATTAAATCTCTTCCCCCGGGCTCCGAAAAAATTCGCACAGCAGCAAGTCCTACCAACAGACGAAGGAGAAAACCGACCTCACTTGCACTTCCAAGCAGACCCATTTATAACTTCCGAGTTTGAAGTGCAGTCGTGAGGGACGCTGGGTAATGTAGTTTTGTAGTTTTCTTCTGAAGCGATTGGTTTATATTCGGAGGAGTACCCTCTGTGGCCACCGACGGAAGTAATTTTGCGGGAGGAAGTTTGCAATTTTAACTCCTGAAAACTAGGTAAGTTTGTAAAGTTTGTTTTTAAGTTTCTTGATGCTTGGGATAACGAAGAGGGTGAGATTATTCTTTCAGCTGACAAAGAACACCTTTAAATCCTCTATTTTTTGTAAAATGAGGAGAATAGGACTAAGATAAATAGTTAATCTTTATTGTCATTTTTTACTGTGGGCACGAAGGCACACATTAAAAATGAAATTTAGTTGCTCTCAAAGTGTACACATAGATAACACACATTTAAACATACTATATACAACATATGTATAGACCTACACCCTTATATATAAGTAACATAAATATTAATCACTGTCTATCTTGAATACATAATGGAAGGAGGAAGCTTGAGAAGTCACTAGATTAATAGTGTATGGAACAAAACTATGACTGAATCTGGATTTCTGCTTTGGATACCATGGAGCCTCCTCCCAGAAGGTAACAAGGAAAACAGGTTGTGAAGAGGATGGGTAGTGTCCCAGACAATCTTATGAACCCTGCTCAAGCAACACTTCTGTGCTATGTGCTGGATGGAAGGAAGGGAACTGCCAATAATCTTTTCATCCATCCTCACCACTCTGCACCGCCTTTCTGTTTGAAGCAGTGATGCTTCCAAACCAGACTGTGATGCTGTATGACAGTATGCTCGCAATCATCCCTCTGTAGAAAGTGGTAAGGACAGAGGAAGGAAGATGTGCTTTTCTTATGTGACGCAGAAAATGCAGACACTACTGTCCCCACTTCACTAGTGTCACTAGAAAATAATAAACAGAACTGGATAAAGGAGGAGAACGTAATTTTCTTATATTCAGAGGCCTATTTTGATTGCAAACACTCAGCATTGGGGATATGAGTTAAATTGTCATTCTTTGTATATAATCAACTTCAGAATTTTTACTTCTATTACAAATGCACTCAATTTTGTCATTGTAAGACCTGTTTTAATTGATGGTAGCAAAGATATAATTATATATCTTAATATTAGATTTATTCTGGAAATTAAGGGCATATGATATCAGTATTGATTTTATCTCTTACTCCTCCTCATCATCATTTTTTTTCTATAGCTGCTGTACCAGCCACCATTTTTTAAACAAGTTTTATTAGTTTTTCAATTTACAACCTATATATTTAGAAAGCATCATGATACCTGGGTAGTCATCAATTGAGTAACAGAGTTTTCAATACATAGTTCGGGTTACATTATCATAACATCCTTCTCTATTCCCCTCAACATTCAGTACAACATATTTAAACTAACAAATTTCTAGGAATAGCATGGTTAGAGAAGATTTTGTCAATCCAATTTCGATAAAGTATGTCAAATCCTGTTATTAAATTTTATCTAATTTTGATGTTAATTATAGTATCCAAGTATAACCTTTAACATCCCAAATAGTATTCACAACCCAAAGTTCCCTTATTACACCAAAGATTGTATTATCTAACATACACCCAATAGTTAAACAGCTAGCTTTTACCTAATAAACATTGTTTCATATCCTAATACATCACAAGTTACCAATCGAAGAGTCTATATTTATCAATCTACTTCTACTTATACATAACCAAAATTTTAACATCAGACATAGGATCCATAAGCCAAATTTCCATTATATCAATATATAAATTTATAATATTTGGAATAAGCTTAATAAGTACTTAAACACATTTTAATTCTATCTCATGAATATTTTCTATTTCTATTCCTAATAAGTCACTGATTACTAACAGAATGACCTACGATAATTCTCTAGAAATTCATTTTTTAAATCTAACTCTAAGTTTCTTTTTTTGCCAGTCGGGTTTCCAGACCCAGGGATTTAAATTGCCAAGTAGGTCTTCCTTTGCTCTCATGCATATTATTTGCACCAGAGGAGGCCATCCAACCATCAGCAATGTACAAAGGTTGAACCATTTATAGTCATTATATTGTTGCCATGTTGATTCCACTCTCTTTATTTGCTCTAGCATCTCTGTCTGCAATTCAGTTTGGATTCTTCTTCCACCTGGGTTGATCTGTTTTGAGTAGAAAATCTTACCTAGTTTTATAGTTAGTAGTTGACTGTCCAAGCTTTCCACAGGTTGTCTTTGTTGGTCTTAGGCTTCCTCTATGTTGGCACCACTATCTTGCATGTAGGCTCTTTAGAGAGGGTCAAAAGTTGAGTATTAAGTTTTTCCCTTGTTTGTTGTTGGTCTTTAGGATTGTCTGTCGTAGTAGTTCCTTGTACTTTAAAAATTGTAGGTTCTTTGAGTAAAGTCAAGTTTTGGATATTAGTACTTTGTTGTTGTTGCTTATATTCCTCTGTCTCAATAGTAGTATCTTCCAATTTTGTTATATTCTGAAGTGTAAATTCTTTAGTTGCAGTCTGAGTTTCAATTTGTAAATTAAGGTTGGCATGTAAATTATTAAATCTGGAGATAGACATCTCAGTGACTCTATAGATTGTTTCAAATATAAGGTTGGAGTCAAGCAAGGTTTATGGCTGATTCTTCTCCATTTTGTAGTATTTATAAATAGTCCTTAGTGGAGGCTATTTTTCAAACAAAAATCAGTAAGTGTCCACCTCCACAAGTCTAAGCCAAATTCATCTCCAGCTGTTTCAGGTTTTTATCCCAATGCCAGGGTTAGCCCAAAATGTAAGCAGACATGTTTGCCAGTAGTATTCACTTGCTGTAACAGACTTAGCCACTACTTCAATTCCTTTTCAGACAGTCTATTTATTTATTTATTTTATTCCCTTTTTTAGACATAGGTAGAATAGTCCATTCCTCTAAATATAGGAACTTTGGGCCAAAAGTAGAAAGACAGTAGGTCCAATTAATAAGTATCCTTTAGTACAAGGCTTTTTTTTCTCTCCCAATGTAGACAAAGGCCGCTATTAAGGAGTGTGGGGGAAAAAACAAAGATCCCTTCCCTCTCTCCTTGCAAGGGGAAGCAAATTCAGGAAGCTTTTGACAGGCAAAGTACATGATTAGGAAAAGAAGAAGGCAATACTCACCCAGTTTTCAAGTGTTTTCAAATGCTTTGTTGTGCTTTCGCTTCAACAGGAAACGGCTAAACTATAGGCCATGGAAGTGGCCGATCCTTTCTTTTTCAGTTCGGAGAGTAGCTCCAAGCCAATGGGAGGGTCACCGCCCTTCTACCGCCAACTGGAGAGACCTCTCCCCCGTTTGTGGCCCCTCCAGGTCGATTTTCAACCCCTTTACAGGGGGCCTCCAAAGAAGAGATCCAGGCGACACGAAGAGCAATTCCCTCGCGCGTCTGGCCGCACCGAGATCTGGAACCGGAAGCCTCCAGCCACCATTTTTTAAATAGGCTTGTATAGTGAGCAGACATGTATTTATAGGGCTATTGTTATTTTTATACTTATATTTCTACCAAATCACAAAAGAATCAAGATGCTTTGCCCTAAAATTGAATAAAAACCATAAAAATGCTAAAGTTATGAACATGAAGTGATTCTATTTCCTATACTATAGGGAATAAACATAGAATAATGCAATAGAGAAGCACATTAAAAACAGTTTGAGGCTTTAAAGGATGAGTACTGAAGGACATTGTTTTGTGTGGGCTTTTTTAACATTCATGAAATAGGTTTGATTAAGGTTCAATAAGTTATTGCTGTCATAAACAGGGCTAAGGGCCCCTGGGGAAGCTAAATGTGGAGACAAAAATTAAAAAAGATATAAACAGAAAGAAGGCATGCCTTTAGTAAGTTTTGTTTTCTATACAAAATAAGAATCTTGGAAGATTTTTTAAAACGAGAATAATAAATGATTCAATGTATTTAGATAGCACATTAGTGATTGCTTAGTATTTTCCTACTGGAAATCTAGCCCAGATAGTTGAAGCTTCTCCTTCTGTTTGTCTATAAATAAGAGATTTTATAGACCTTTGGCTCCCTGCCTTCTTGAATCTTTTAAAAGGAACTCAGAATTTCTGTATTTGTACAGATCATCTGATTGTTTCCTTTGCTTGATTTCTAGTCAGTCAGTCATGTTATCTTAGGCTCCACCTGGTTGCGGGTCCTGTGAACCAGTCTGGTTCAAGAAATAAACGTCCAGTAATGCAAGAAATATGTTCTTTTTTACTAGATTCAACATTCTATCCTTCTTAACAATGGAAAGCACACTACACTGAGCTTACTAATAAATATATTTCTCTACATTCTTCAATGTCTATTACACATATATACATATGTAAATGAACATTATCATTCATCATTCACCAATACAAAAGAAGCCTTTAGTTCCTTAGATATTACCCTCAACGTATTTGTGATCTACTGAATTATTACCTTACTTTTGGCATGATCTTGGTCAGTCAACCACTCCTAAGGAGGGCAATGGTGTTAAATTGCCTTTACATCTACACAGTTTATCTCATAATGATGGAGTTCAAACTCTGAAAATAATGTTGTAATCTTTTCCAACTAAAGAAATATTCTTCAAATTAATATACACTTGTCACTTGCTTTTTTCCAAATATGCACAAATATGTAGCTTTGGATCAGTTTTCTTCTTCAATAAATGAGCAAGTCCAATGTTTTTTACTCATTTGTTTAATGGGTTCTTTTTATTTAGTTTTAGGACTTGCATGAAAATAGATAACATTTTAGTTCATTATTTATACAAAATTCAAAACTTGCAAGCACCATCCTATCAAAATAAAAGTACTCCAGAGATTGTTTTCACCAAAACAAATTAGTTTAATTTATTCAAAATTACTAAAAAATTTACTGCAACTATGCATTTTGAATTTTTCAGAAGTATGAATGTTTCTGAAACATGGCTTTCGGTGGTTCCTCATTAGCATCACATGTTCATGCTGCTGCTGTTAATGGACATAAAAGAGCTCTCCTAAAACAAATATCAGGTAAAAGTACTCTGTTTATATTATGCTTTAGATAATTTGTTTATGTTTAATTATTTAAAACTTCTCTTTTAGCTTTATCTGTAAAACAGACTAATAAGGAGAATAGAGGATTCATTTCATACTGCCATGTGTGCAATATGCAGTTTAAAAATCCTATAATTATACAGGCTGTATTTCATTACTGATATGATTATGATAGACATTATGAAACTTGGAACATTTATGGGCACATTTATTGCCCATAAATGCTATCTCATGAATCTGTGAAGCATTTACCTTTTGAAATTCAGATTCTATTTTACCATCCTAATATTAATACTCACATTTTAACATCACAAGTAATACTTTTTATAAAACAGATAATTTCATCTCTTTAAGCTTAAATTTATCATTAACAAAAAAAAATTGTATGGGGTTAGTTCTTAGTTCTTTTTTTATCACCATTTTGTTTCCTATAAAGTATACATTATACTTGAACTTATTATGTTGGCAGTCTTTTGTGATGGAGCCCGTGATGTTACTTCAGACTTCTAAATGTATTTTCCATCCAGAATATTAGAAAGCCCACAAGGCTACTATTTCTAAACAGTAGAAACAATTAATAGTATTATTACTATATGTCTCATTTATGAGAGAAAATCAATTTATAAATTACCTCACAGTTCTGGCCTATTGAGTCCTGCTCTGAAAAAAGTACTTACACTTTCTTAAGTTCATCACTGGTTCTTGATTCTAAATAATAATAATAATAATAATAATAATAATAATAATAATAATAATAATAATAATAATAATAATAATAATAATAATAATAAGAAGAAGAAGAAGAAGAAGAAGAAGAAGAAGAAGAAGAAGAAGAAGAAGAAGAAGAAGAAGAAGAAGAAGTTGGAAGGGACCTTGGAGGTCATCTAGTCCAACCCCTTGCTCAGGCAGGAAACCCTATACCATTTCAGGCAAATGGCTGTCCAGTCTCTTCTTAAAAACTTCCAGTGTTGGAGCATTCACCACTTCTAAAAATTATCCACTATCTAAAAATTAGTGAAGCAGAAATACTGAATTTTGCCACCCTTTATAAAGAATGTAAGAATAATATTCCATTATTATACCAAGGAATATGAAGATGAGGTGCGATTTTTGCAGTCATTTTTATTATATTACAGAATAATATTTTGAGAACTGGACTTCAACCTTATGATTTGGAAATGGACTAAGGAATATAGGAAAGGGGGGACAAAAAAATTACCTTGAAGAAATGGATTTTAAGGTGGAAACAAAAGTATCTTTCCATAGATTTTGCAATTCCAAAACTCCATCATTTTAAACTGCAAAACAAGAAAAACTTTGCATCTATATATCTGTTCTCTGAGTGGTACAGGGGAAGATGTCAATGTAATGACCCCCGTGTCTGGAAGTTGTTTGGGTCTGCATACAGCAAAAGAGATTTCTGCTCAGTCCTAACAAGACTGAGTAGATGTGATTGTTTGGATCCCCTGGTTTGAATTTATCACCATCTTTGGTTTGGATGGATCTTCACTTCCCAGTCAGTGTGCAATCGGGAGGGTCTCCTCTGTACTTGTAGCTACTGCTCAAAGAGCAAGACGGTAGGTGTATCCATAGATTCATCTAGTATACTAGTTATATCCTTTCCTCAATTAAAAAAAATATCTTTGGCCAGTCACTCATGCCCTAATCACCTCACAGTTAGATTATTGCAATGACTACATGGGGCTGTCCTAGAAGATCACCCCAAAGCTACAGCCAAAATGCAGCAGAATAAGCTATAATGGGGTGTAACCATGTGTCATTACTGTTATAATGACTCCTTTCGCCGCGATCTGAAAACATACCTGTTCGAACAAGCCGGCCTGGCCTGAGGGTGGGATTGGTGGGGTTTTTTATTATCATTTTATTGGGGGTTTTATCAATGTATTTATTGTTTTTTATGGGCATGTATTTAATTACTTTTTAATTTTTGTAACTTTATGTTTTTTATTCTTGCCCTGTACACCGCCCTGAGTCCTTCGGGAGAAGGGCGGTATAGAAATATTAATAAATTAAATTAAATTAAAATTATAAAGAAACTAATCTGAATAACTCATTAAACAGATTGCTTATTTTAAATGTATTTTTGTTAAATTGCCAATAAAATTTTGTTGGACTGGAGTTAACATAAATTCCAGGAAATGAATTTGGTTAACTAGATCTAGCCATTAGCTGTTACCTTTTTTGTTCTGGGATATCCTGGTCATAAAGCCCTTGTAACTCCCTGTTATAATTTACAATGCAGTTTGTCTAGATCTAAACTTGAAGCTATAACTGACACAGAACGTAATAGCCAGGCTACTGTCCAGAACATGTTTTAGATACCATGTAATTCCGGTCCTAAAGGAACTGAATTAGCAATACAGTCGGTTTGTAATGTTTAAGATGCTAATATCTGATAATAGCTTCTTCAAATGTGTATCTGCCCAAATATATGCTAACTTACTAAATGAAAAGCCCTGCCCTAAATGATAAGCTTGATGCTAACTTACTTTGCATTGATTGAACAGTGCTCTATTTGTTAATAATAATATGAACTATTTTTCTCAATTGAATGACACTTCAAAGTAATATTTCTGCATAGAAAATTGAAATCTTGCTTTAGTTTATATTGTAAAGTTATCTAACCCTAGATATTTTTTTAATTATCTATAAATGCAGAAGCTTTTCTTTGCCATTTGTGATGTAAGTTTTAAGCATTTGTATAATTTTATCTTTATTATATATTGTTTAAAAAGTACAATTATTTTTTGCGCTACATCTGCTTCTTCCAGTGTCTCTTGTTTCTGTTCTGTTTCCGGGGTTTCTAACTTTACTGTTTCTACTTTAGTTTAAAAGTAAGCATATGAGGCTAAAGGAGAAAAATGGCGTAATCTAGAACAAGGCTTTTCAACTTTTTACCCATTGTACCACTTTTAGCATATGGCAACATCCGAGTACCACCAGTCGCCTAGCAAGGTGTCAACATTCCAGCTGATTGGTGCTTCTGGGCCCAGCAGAAGCACCAGGATCAGCACCGAGGTCCAGCTGGAGTCTGGTGCTGATCCTGGAGCTTCCGCTGAGACCTGACAGCCCCGAAGAAGCGCTGATCCTGGCACTTCGGCTGAGCCCTGACAGTCCTGCAGGTCCAGCCATCTCTTGCTCAGGCTTGTGCGGTGCTGCCACCTGTTCAGCTCATTCCCCTCCCCCGCTACCACTTTTCTAGGATGGTCGAGTACCACCTGCCAGGTGCCAATGTACCACAGGTGGTACCCATACCACTGGTTGAAAAGCCCTGATCTAGAACACCATCCAGAAACAATAAACGTTACCTCAGAAAATATGTTGCTCACTGGATCACATATCCAAGATATTTATAAAATATATTTATACATAAAACCTTAAATGGCTGTCTATTTAAGGTTTTATGTAACTAGATGGCTTTTAGCAATAATAAAAACATATTTGAAAAATTCACAAAAACAAGTAGTGCTCAGCAACCTTACACAACCCTCCCTGATAATAATAATCATGGTTCCAGCTTCAACCAATCCAATACTTGAGGAAGAACTAGACTTTTAAGATTTTCCAGGATAGAAGGATGGGGACCTGCAGGATCTTGGGACTGGAGGAGAGAGATAGATTATCAGAATAAATATTAAAATCAGAAGAAATGTTTGGGTTTTTTTAATACATTTTATTAGTTTTTATAGGGTTAGGGATAAAATGGGATCAATATTAGGATTGGGGTTAGGGCTGGGGAATGGGTTTTCCCAGATAACATTTTCAATATTTAGCAAACAGTATATTGTCTGAGTACATGTATTTAACTAACAGTAATAGATATAGTTAATTATCATAAACAATGTTAATTAATCACTCAGTCACCTTCTTACTAATATATATTCAAAATTACACATCATATTCCTTTCTGTCTGACTTGTTTTTCTAGCCATTGGTAAAAGTTATCCCATGTTCTAAAGTACACTGAGTCTTCTTTCTCTTTAATCTCTAAAGTCAATCTATCCATTTCTGCGCACTCTAGAATTTTCTTAATTAGTACTTCTTCAGTTGTAAGTTTTCATTTTTCCAATATTGGGCAAATACAATTCTTGCTGCTGTTAATATATGTAGTATTAGATATCTACAATCTTTCTTGTACTTGGCTCCTATTATTCCTAACAAAAACAATCCTGGTTTGAAGTCTGTTTGTTTTTTAGTTGTCTTCTTCAACCATAGCCCAAAATCTTTTTGCTTTTGGGCATGTCCACTAGATGTGGTAATAAGTACCTGGCCTTTGTTTGCATTTCCAACAATTGTTGGAAGTATTTTAAAACATTTTTGCTAATTTCACTGCTGTCATATGCCATCTGTAAAACATTTTGTATAAGTTTTCTTTATATGGCACCGCTTTCGTTAATTTAACATTTCTTTCCCATAATTTTTGCCACTCTTCTAATTCTATATTATATCCAAAATTCTTTGTCCATATTATCATTGTTTCTTTTACTTGTTCTTCCTCCATCTTTAGGTTTAACAGAAATCTATAGTTTCTTGATCAACTTTTCATCTGTTTTTAACAGCACCTGATCAAATTCTGTCTGTCCCATTGTTTTTGCATCTTTTTGAATGAATGAATGAATGAATGAATGAATGAATGAACCTTTATTGTCAAAGTACAACCATGTATACATTGAGATTGGCTGAGCCTCCCTTTGTGCCCCCCCACAACTCACAGTGACAACAAACCCACCATCTTGTTATACCATGTGAGCTAATTGCACAACATACCAGCCTCGCAAGTCAATCATACATAAAATTATAAAATTATTTCCCATTCAAAAACCTAACACCCCATGGATAAAAGCTGTTCTTCAGCCTGTTGGCACGCCTGGCTATACTCCTGTATCTCCTACCCAATGGTAGGAGAGTAAAGAGATACCGACCAGGGTGTGAGTCATCTCTGTGAATTTTCCTCACTCTTCCAAGGCAGCGAGCCCTGCCGATGTCATCCAGTGGTGTCAGGGGACAGCCCACAATGTCTTGTGCTGTGCTCACCACCCTCTGTAATACTTTCCTATCCGCGGCTATCAGGCCAGCATACCAAACCACAATACAGTGCAAGAGGACGCTCTCTATAGTAGACCGATAAAAGAGGGTCATTAGCCGTTGTTCTACCCTGTTCTTCCGCAAGACCCTGAGGAAGTGGAGTCTCTGTTGGGCCTTTCTGCCCACCTGGGTTGTATTAACTTTCGAGGAAAGATCTTCACAGAGGTAGACTCCCAGAAATTTAAAGGAGAAAACTCTCTCCATACAGCCCCCCCACCCGATGTAAAGTGGGACAGGTTCCTCTCTTTTCCTCCGGAAGTCTAGCACCATCTCTTTTGTCTTACCGATGTTCAGGTGCAAATTGTTCTCTGAACACCATATGGATAGTTTTTGTACCTCCCCCCCTGTATGCTGTTTCATCTCCACCTGTAATAAGACCCATTACGATGGTATCATCTGCGAACTTAATTATCGCAGTAGATGGGTCGGACGATACACAATCATATGTGTACAATGAGTACAGGTAGGGGCTAAGCACGCAGCTCTGTGGCGAGCCAGTGCAAAGCTTCATGGGGGTGGATAAAATAGACCCGACTCTCACTGTTTCCAGCTGGTCCCTGAGAAAGTCTTTAATCCAATCACAGATGGGAGGAGGAAAGAATCAAGTCAGTCAGCTTTTCAATGAGTTCTTGGCAAAATGGTGTTGAAAGCTGAGCTGTAATCAACGAAAAGCATCCTGACATAGCTTCCAGGTTTCTCTAGATGGCTTGCTACAGAGTGTAGAGCAGTAGCTATGGCATCGTCTGTCGACCTGTTCCCCCTGTAGGCAAATTGATGTTTGTTGAAGTCCGGTGGGAGGCATGTCCTAAGATGTTGGAGAACCAGTCTTTTGAAGCATTTCATCACTACAGACATTAATGCAACAGGTGTATAAGTCATTCAGGCACTCAACTGCTGTTTTCTTTGGGACTGGGACAATGGTAGCTGCTTTCAAGCATGATGGTACACATGCCGTTTGCAAGGAGATGTTAAAGATCCTTGTCAGGACCCCTGCTAATTGGTCAGCACAGTTCTTAACCACTATCCCCAGCACCCCATCTGGGCCTACAGCTTTTCTGGGATTCACAGCCTTCAGCACAGCTCTCACTTGGTGTTCACACAGGGTGAGTGGCTGAGAATCAGAAGGCCGGCCAGCATATCCCGTTTGAATTTGCAAATATGGCCACCATGGCTAAGTCAATACCTTGTTGTTGTAAGTCTTGTCTGTCTTTCAATTTTCCTTCATTATCCAAAATATCTTTGTAAGTCACAACTTTATTGTAGTTAATTAAATTTGGGTAATTTGTTGCTTACAAAAGCTTCCATTGTTGAAAGCCACTCAGGCATCTTAATATAATTTTTTCTTTTATTTTTTCCCATTCTAAAAGAAGTGCATTCCTTATAAAATGATTTTGAAAGTATGTATTTTATTCTTTCCGTACCACAGAAAAGCATGCCAAACAATTTGTAGGTCATGCCCCTCTAGGTACAATAGTTTTTTTTATCTCTAAGCATTATCCATTCTTTAAGCCATGTTAAAATAGTTGCTTGGTAGTATAAAATCCAGTCCGGGAGTCCAAATCCTCCACTGTCTTTAATTTCTTGTAGCATTTTCACTTTAATTTTCGCTTTTTTTCCTTGCCAGATAAATTTCAGTATTATTATATTCAGTTCATCAAAGAAGGCTTTTCCCAGCCTTACAGGGATCATTTGAACTAAAAACAGTATTTTTGGTAGGATATTCATTTTCACTTTTGCTATTCTCCCCAAGATGGGCTCTGGGAAATGATTCTCCTCTCCCTAAGTCCAATTTCTGCCAGCTGGGGAGTCCAACAGGACTGAAAGTCGCCCCGTAGAGGTGACTGGCCAAAGGGTGAAATTTTGCAGTTCGCGGGTCAGCGGTAGGTGGCCCACTAGATCCAAAGGAGCCCTCGGGACCGGCAGGAAGAAAGGCTGACCACACTCATATGGTCTGCCATTAGCAGCTGATCATCGGAAACAAGAAACTGCAAAGCAAAAGCAAACAGTTGATCTCTATCTCTATCTTTCTCTATCTTCCACTGGCAAGTAGAAATGCCAGTTCTGTGAAATAGCATTTTAACATTTCAACAGCTTCACAGAACAAAGCCCTTAGCTCCAGGGATGAGGGGGTCTCTTTTTTTACCCCTCCCTCCTGAACTATAAGCGGCGATTTAAGCTTCTGGCAAACTAAAATTGACTTACCATATCAAAGTGAAGCTGTCTGAGGCATAAAAGAAAGATAAATTGAGAAGCTTTTGGTTCTATAGAACGGGGCTTTTTAACCAGTGGTATGGGTATCACCTGTGGTACATTGGCACCTGGCAGGTGGTACACGACCATCCTAGGGGAGGGGAATAAGATGAACAGGTGGCAGCACCCCACAAGCCTGAGTGAGACATGCTGGAGCTGCAGAGCTGTCAGGGCTCAGCCAAAGTGCCAGGATCAGTCCCAGGTTTCAACTGGAGCTTGGCGCTGATTCTGGTGCTTCTGAGCCCAGAAGAAGCGCCGATCAGCTGGAATGTTGCAGCATCTTCAGGGTCTTGCGATTTACATTCAGATGCTTGGCAACTGATTCATATTTATGATGGTCAGTGTCCCAGGGACATGTGAGGTGACCAAAACCTGCTGCAACCACCCAGCGGATGGGGGGGAATAAAAACCAAACACCCCACCCCATCCAACCCCGCTGCCAATGCTCAACAGAAATGCTCACAACAATGACAGGATTAAGAAGATTAAGATATGCCCAAGAACTCTATCAGATCATAGTCCAGTTTGGATGGAATTGGATAAGAGCATGGGGGAAAGAAGATCATGGAGATTAAATGAAAATTTGTTTAGATATGAAGAAAATGTGATAGAATGCAAAAAGCATATGCAAGAATTTTTTATTATGAATATGCATAAGGATACTCCCATTGAAATGGTTTGGGATGCAAGTAAAGCTTATATGAGAGGAGTGCTAATATATTTGAATAATAAACATAGATATAGATTGGAATATAAGCGTAAAGAAATAGAGGAGTAAATAAAGTTGAAAGAGAAAGCTCTTATTCTGAACCCATCTGATAAGAGGTTGAAAGAAGTAATTAACTTGCTAAGAGGACAGTTTGATATGTTAATGGCAGATCAAGTGGCAACTAATTTACGATATGCCAAACATAATACTTTTAATAATGCTAATAAGGCAGGTAGGTGGTTAGCTTATTTATTAAGGAAAAAACAAAGATCACGTAATATTGATAAGATAGAATATAAGGGTAAAGAGGTGTTTCAGCAAAATCTTATTTAAAAAGCTAATATAATTTATTATATGCTAGGGATATGGATAGTTACTTACAGGATGTGAGTATCCCAATACTTACACAAGAGCAACGGGAAGGGATGAATCAATTGATAACTGCTGAAGAAATTATTTTAGCAATTAAACAATTAAAAGTGGGTAAGGCACCCGGTACAGATGGTTTATCAGCTATTTATTATAAAAATTTACAATCAGAAATGGTGGAGCCTTTAAAAGAATTATTTAGAACAATTCAATCTGGAGGAGAAGTGCCTCCATCATGGAAAACAACATTTATAACTTTGATCCCGAAGGAAGATCAAGATCTTTTTTTTATTAGAGTTTTACAAAAAAAGATTTTACAATACATATCCCCAAAACCCACCCACCCCAAACCACCCCCTTCCCCCCCACTTCCCAGAGCTAAATACAGGATTATAGATATAATAATCATATTCTAACTAAAAATTATCCGTAATATAAAATTAACTAAATTCATAATGTGCTTTAACTCCCCTTTAACATAGATACATACAAAGTACTAACACTGAAATTAATAACAATATCCCTCTAAAATCTACTCATAAGCTAAATGGAACTTTTTAGTCCCATATTTATTCTGAATATAATCTATCCATCTCCTCCAAACTGAAATATATCTTTCCTGTGAATGATCCTTCGAATAAGCAAAAATCTTAGACATTTCTGCAAGATTCGATACTTTAAACACCCATTCTTCTATAGTAGGCAAACTATCCTTCTTCCAGTATTGTCCCACCAGTAACTGTGCTGCTGTTATCAAATTCAACATCAAATTGGTTTCTTTAACATCACAATCTACAACAATGCCCAATAAAAACAATTGCGGAGAGAACTTTATCTTTCTCTTAAAAATCTTTTGAATGTTCCACCAAATCTTAACCCAAAACACTTTTATATTTCTGCAAGTCCACCACATATGAAAATAGGTGGCTTCTAAACTACCACATCTCCAGCATTTAGACTGGAAGATCAAGATCTTGTTCAACTTAAAAATTATAGGCCTATATCGCTTTTAAATAATGATTATAAAATATTTGCAAAGATTTTAGAAAATAGATTAATGAAGGTTATGCAGCAAATGATTCATAGTGATCAAACAGAATTTATAAGTGGTAGACAAATGAAAAATAATGTGAGACATATTGTAAATTTATCAGAATTTTTGGAAAGAAATAATCAAGTCCCCGCAGTGCTGATCTTTTTGGATGCCGAAAAGGCCTTTGATCAATTGAATTGGCAATTTTTATTTAAAGTTTTGGAGAAGATGGAGTTTGGTGATAAGTTTTTACAACCTATTAGGGCAATATATCAAAAACAAACAGCTCAAATAATAATTGATGGTAGTTTAACAGAAGCTTGTAAAATTGAAAAGGGTACAAGACAGGGTTGTCCGCTGTCGCTATTTTTGTTTGTTTTAACATTGGAAATATTGTTGATCAAGATACGTGATTCAAAGAAAATAAAGGGAATTAAGATTAAAGATCAAGATTATAGATTGAAAGCATTTGCGGGTGACTTGGTAATTACATTAAGTCAATCAACTCAATCAGTTATAGATTTAATGGAAATAATTTTACAATATGGACAAGTTTCTGGATTTAAGGTAAATAGGCAAAAAACTAAAATATTGTCTAAAAATATGACTAAAGAACAAAAGGAAGTTTTAGGAAAACTAACGGGATTTGAAATAGTTAAGAAGATCAAATACTTGGGTATATCTTTCAGCTTCAAATGTGAAATTATATAAAAATAATGATGAATTGTTATGGTTAAAAATACAAAAAGAATTAGATAGTTGGAAAAAATTACAATTGTCCTTATTGGGAAGAATTTCAGCTGTGAAAATGAATGTTTTACCTAAATTCTTATTTTTGTTTCAAATGATACCTATACTTAAAAAAGACTCAGATTTGGAGGAATGGGAGAGAGGTATTAATAAATTTATTTGGGCAGGGAAGAGACCGAGAGTTAAACTTAAGATAATGCAAGATGTACGTGAAAGAGGTGGTCTTAAAATGCCCAATTTTAAATTATACTATGAGGCTGCGGCATTATCATCAATTAGTAATTAATTGGTTTAATTTAACACAAGGGAGATTACTGAATATTGAAGGATATGATTTGTTATATGGTTGGCATGCTCAAAAAATTAGAATATCATGCAAAAGTTCATTTATTTCAGTAATGCAACTTAAAATGGGAAACTAATATATGAGATACTCATTACATGCAAAGCAAGATAGTTCAAGCCGTGTTTTGTCATAATTGTGATGATTATGGCGTACAGCTCATGAAAACCCCAAATGCACAATCTCAGAAAATTAGAATATTACATGCAATCAATAAAACAAGGAGTGTACATAGAACAATATCGGACCTCTGAAAAGTATAAGCATGCATATGTACTCAGTACTTGGTTTGGGCCCCTTTTGCAGCAATTACTGCCTCAATGCGGCGTGGCATGAAAGCTATCAGCCTGTTGCACTGCTGAGGTATTATGGAAGACCAGGATGCTTCAATAGTGGCCTTCAGCTCTTCTGCATTGTTCGGTCTCACGTCTCTCATCTTTCTCTTGGCAATGCCACACAGATCAGGGGTATCAAACTCAATTTCATTGAGGGCCACATCAGCATTGCGGTTGCCCTGAGGGGACCGGGTGGGTATGGCCAGGGTGGGCATGGCCTACTGGGTGAGCATGGCTAGAGTGCGTATGGCCTACTGGGTGGGCATGGCCAGCTCTACATTGTTCGCATCAAGGGTGCCTATGGGGGCCTTGGCAGTAGTGGGACAGATCTGAGGGTCTCTGGCAGGAGGGTCTCTGGGCCAGGGCCAAGGCACTGGGGGCCGTTCCCTCACTGTTTCTAGGATGGCTTCGCGGGCCACATGAAACCACTTCGCGGGCTGGATCCGGCCCCCAGGCCTTGTGTTTGACATGTCTGCCATAGATTCTCTATGGGGTTCAGGTCAGGCGAGTTTGCTGGTGAATCAAGCACAGTAATCCCACGGTCATTGAACCAGGTTTTGGTGCTTTTGGCAGTGTGGGCAGGTGCCATGTCCTGCTGGAAAATGAAGTCAGCATCCCCATAAATCTCGTCTGCGGAAGGAAGCATGAAGCATTTTAAAATCTCCTGGTAGACGGCTGCGTTGACCCTGGACTGAAGCACAGTGGACCAACACTAGCAGAAGATATGGCTCCCCAAATCAACACAGACTGTGGAAACTTCATACTGGACTTCAAGCATCTTGCAGTGTGTGCCTCTCCATTCTTCCTCCAGACTCTGGGTCCTTGGTTTCCAAATGAGATGCAAAAGTTGCTCTCATCAGAAAAGGGGACTTAGGACCACTGAGCAACAGACCAGGTCTGTTTTTCTTTAGCCCAGGTAAGACACTTCTGATGTTGTTTGTTGTTCAGGAGTGGCTTGACAAGAGGAATACGACATTTGAAGCCCATGTCCAGGATCCGTCTCTGTGTGGTGACTCTTGATGCACTGACTCCAGCCTCAGTCCACTCCTTGTGAAAGTCCCCAACACTTTTGAATGGCCTTTTCCTGACAATCCTCTCCAGGCTGCGGTCATCCCTGCTGCTTGTGCGCCTTTTTCTTCCACACTTTTCCCTTCCACATAACTTTCTATTAATGTGCTTTGATACAGCACTTGGGGAACATCCACCTCCTTTTGCAATTACCTCTTGAGGCTTTCCCTCCTTATGGAGGGTGTCAATGATGGTTTTCTGCACAACTGTCAGGTCAGCAGTCTTCCCCATGATTGTGATTCCTACTGAACCAGACTGAGAGACCATTTAAAGACTCAGGAATCCTTTGCAGGTGTTATGGCTTAATTAGCTGATTAGAGTGGGACACTTTGAGCCTAGAATATTGCACCTTTTCACAATATTCTAATTTTCTGAGATTGTGGATTTGGGATTTTCATGAGCTGTACACCATAATCATCACAATTATGACAAATCACGGCTCGAACTATCTTGCTTTGCATGTAATTGTTGTTAGCTGCGAAGTTGTGTCCGACCCATCGCGACCCTATGGACAACATTCCTCCAGGCCTTCCTGTCCTCTACCATCTTCTGGAGTCCATTTAAGCTCGCGCCTACTGCTTCAGTGACTCCATCCAGCCACCTCATTCTCTGTCGTCCCCTTCTTCTATTGCCCTCGATCTTTCCCAGCATTAGGCTCTTCTCCAGTGAGTCCTTCCTTCTCATTAGGTGGCCAAAGTACTTGAGTTTTAGCTTCAGAATCTGGCCTTCTAAAGAGCAGTCAGGATTGATCTCCTCTAGGACTGACCGGTTTGATCGCCTTGCAGTCCAAGGGACTCGCAGGAGTCTTCTCCAGCACCACAGTTCAAAGGCCTCAATTCTTTGGCGCTCAGCCTTTCTTATGGTCCATGTAATTAGTCTATCTCATATATTAGTTTCCCCTTTTAATTTGCATTACTGAAATAAATGAACTGTTGCACCATATTTTAATTTTTCGAGTTTCACCTGTATAGTTCTGTGCTGGTTCACTCTTTCCTGTCAAAAACAGCATTTTTGTTGGGGATAATAAAACACATGTTTCTATAATTCCCCACCCTATAATTCCCCACCCTACTACTTTTAAAAAGTAGTAGACTACGTAAATATGATTGTGAAGAAAAGCTAAAATTTTGGGGAAATAATATTCTCTTGAACTATATGTGTAATACATGGAATTTCACATTTATTTTAGAAGATCCCTTGGAGACAAGCCCTAAATTATTGACAAAGGTTGAAGAATTTGGAGAAGTAGCAGGATTGAATATAAAAAGAGAAAAGATGCTTCTGGTTTGCGCACGCAGCGCTTCTGGATGTGCAGGAACAGTCCGCTTCCTGCCTTCTGCTCTTTCTTTTTTGGAGGACCCTGAAAAGGGTCAAAAATCACCCTGGAAGGGCGATTACCATGAGGGGGCCTTTCCTGTGATCGCGGAAGGGCGGCAGCTCTCCGCTTGAATCCGGGACAATCTCCTTTGGCCTGAAGAAGAAGAGACCGGCCATAAAGATGGCTGATCACTAAGTCGCTCCCTGCCAAAAGCACTACCTAGCACTAAGAATCAATCTGGAGGACCTGGGTGAGCCTTTACCTTTCCTATTCCCTTAACCATCTTCCTGTGGGACTTTCCTGAAAATCTCTTTCCCCATTTTTTGAAAAAATGCGAATATCTACTCTGGGAACAAATCTTAATGCCTTAAAGCTTTAAAAGAAACTCAAGTAATTCAGCAAAGAAATTAAACAATTTCATCTGTATTTACTAAAAAGCTCCAATTTTTTGCTGGGGATCCACTATCCTATTTTCTCTCTAACCTGTGAATTAAGGGGAAAAATTGGACTAATGCTAAAAAAGTTCTATATTAATTTGGAAAAAAAGTAAGTTTTTACATTGCATTTTGTATGTTATTGATGACATCTTGTGGCAAAACCTGGTACAGCAAATAAATTTCTTTTTTCTGTTGTGAGAGCTTACTGAATAACAGAGCTGTCCTTGACATTATTTTTAAAGATAAGTGTGGGAACACCTGGCACTGAAAATAACTCTTTCGGAGGTGGATAATCTTTGACTCTTATTAAAATAGCCTCCATGGAAGATTTAGCTGTAAATAATAACAAAATGGATGAATATATCCCACCACTTGACTATAAACTGATACTGGACACGGTTTTGGTAATGACAGAGCAAATTAAAGCCAAACTGCAAGAAAAATCTGACAACTTAAACCCACCAAATCAAATTTTGACTTTAAATGAGGAAGATAATCCAAAACCAAATAGAAGAAGTGGAAACTAACACTAAAATAGGAGATTTCAAAGAACAACAAATGCAACCTACAGAAAATCTTAAAGTCCAAACTTCAATGGCAACTACAAAACTTACAACTCAAAAAGCAACAGCACCTGAAGAAAGCAATACTAAGAGTGAAGACACTAAAGGCCTTCATATACACTGTATTGAGAATTCAACTCATCAAATGACAGTCATAACACCAGCTACTACTTTCTACCTAACCCAGATAGAATTGGAAGAAGAAAAAGACTTGACTGATCTAATGACAACTATATTACATCAATCATCAAAAACTGAATTATCAAAGCAAAACTACAATGGTTACAAAGGGGACACTTTCCTTGCAAAATTGACATTTGGATACGCTCCCTGGATTCAAATAAGGGGTATAGGAAGAAAGGGATACATTTGATAATTTAAAGATTCTAAAAGGGAAGCCTGATTGGCACAAAAGGAAGGCAAGAGTTAGATTTTAAAAACTGAACTTGTTTCTTTTGTGGGATTCCTAAAGATAGAGTATAAAAATACCTTTCAGTGGATTAAGGGGAATCTTTAAAAATATAACTGATTTTACATTTAGGTTCTGGATCTGTAAGGGAAAACAAAAGTAAGCTTTTAGAATATAATTCTGAACTATATTATAGAATTTGGAATGATATATCAAAAGATAGTATTTTAACAATTGATATATGGTTAAGACGACTTATAGAATATATTAGTTGTTACTTTTGAACTATATTATAGAATCTAGAATTCTATATATAAAAGATAGTTTTTTAATAATTGTTGAACGGTTAAGACAAAAAATATCTTTCTAAAAATTGGTGATTTGTTAAGATGAAAACTAGACTTTAATGGTAAAACATAAGAATGTTTTGTAATGAACAATGTAAGTATGGTAGACAAGAGAAATATTCTTTATTGAAATAGGGTATTGTGGGTTACCCAAAAATTAAGCTTTCTTTTCTATATTATAGGCTATTCTAGAATATTCTATTGCAATTAGATAAAATTTTAAAACAGGATATTGATATGTATTAGTGAAAATATATTGAAAATTTTTGTTAATTGACTAGGTTACAACTAGAAGTGTATTAACTTGACTATTTTGACTATGTGATAACTAAGGGAATCAGAGAGGGAATCCCTGTTGATGCAACCTGAACTATTTACAACTTGTTATTTGTTATTTTGACTACCCAACCACCGTATTGCTTCACAAATACATGTATATGGATTTGGGGTGGGAGCAAACACTGTGAGAGTTCAGGCTCCCATTCTCTGCAAAAGAGGATAGGTGCCTGAACTCCCATGATATTACAGGGACCCAGGAGCTTCCATCGACTCTTCTCTCCCTCAAAGGCAGAAACCATGGCAGAGAGGAGACAGATCTTACAAGGTAAGTGAGTCCTGCGCAGCAGGAAGGGAGGGAGAAGCATGAAGTACCTTAGTGGGTTGGGGAGGCCTTGGGAGCCTGTTCCATCACTAGGCCCTCCAGGGCCTTCCCCACCCTGAGATACCTCATGTGCACTTAACAAGCTGTGCATGTGTTAACGAGCAGGGACTGATCTCGTTCGAGATGTGAGATTCACTCCCATGAATTCTCAAGTTACAAATGGAATTTTTTTTTTATTTATTTATTTTATTTCCGTTTATATCCCGCCCTTCTCCGAAGACTCAGGGCGTCTTACAAGCTTAGCAGTAGCCTTCATTCTATGTATATGCCTGCTTATTAGGGCTTTCACACACACCCCAAGCGGCATTATTACAAAGTCAGCTTATTGCCCCCAACAATCTGGGTCCTCATTTTACCTGCCTCGGAAGGATGGAAGGCTGAGTCAACCTTGAGCCTGGTGGGACGCGAACCTGCACTAATTGCAGGCAGCTGGTGTTACTTAAGGAGGCATTAGCCCACTGCTCCATTCGTAACTCGAGGACTACCTGTAGTAATAGCGCAATATTCATTTTTCTAAATGGGCTAAATTAGGCTACAAACATGAATCCTCTTACCTCTCAGTGTCATTGCAACATTCTTTCCATAATTCATGGCTGTCAATTGCAAATAATATAGTTATGGAGATAGAGCTCTTCTCATCTGAATTACTTAATCTAAAAGAGAAAGAAGCAAAATAAGCCTTTTCCCATTGTTTTATGATATTGAGCACCAAAATCTAATATCTCAGGCTTAGAGGATCTATTCTCATTTCAGTTTGGTTTCTTTTTTTCTTTTTTTGCATAACAAATGAGCAAATTATCTTCACATACAAATTTAGAATTTCTTTCAGCAAGGCTTGTTTCAATATACTTCCTTCAACCATGCTATGTCTCCTGCCATTGGTGCATAGCTACTGTATATCTTTTAGAAATTCCCAAGGGCAAACTGCCCTATAAATTTTTAAGGCCAACTATTCCAACTATATATATGAGATAGGTTCCTAACAGATATGTACCAGCATCCTTTGAATGAAGCAGAGGAATGGTATGCTTATCCTTCTAATTATTCCATTTCCATAGCTGGATACTACCAAAGTTAAATAATCAGACCTTCACATTGACTTAAAATCACAAAACAAATTGATAGAAACCTCAGAAAGGATGTCATGGTATTTATTTATTAACTAAATTTATACGCCACCCATTTCACTATCAAAATATCTTTGGGTTTAACACAAAGCAAGAATATAAAAACATTAATTATTAATAAAGTATCAGTTTGTACAAGTCTTATTGTTTCCAAGAAGAGCTGTAAGAACCTGCCTCAATCCCCCCTCCTAAGAAAGCAGAACTTTTGGAACAGCTTCATTCCAAAAGGAACTTTTATTAGGAGAAGTTGACAGCAAGCATAGAAGGCAGGATCTGAGGGTTTCCTGTGTGAAACATTAAGTTAAAGGAGCAACTAGCAAAACCCCACTCCAATAGTCCATCTGGTCAGTTCAAATGAGCCAATCTGCAGGTGTGAATCTGCTGTGGGAACACTTCATGTCTTTTCACAGCTAGAGATAAGCCAGATGGCCAAAGGTGCATTCCATTCTCTCTCCAGGCTGGTATGATGGGAAATAGTTCAAAGAGAAAGCAGATAGAGGGAAGTGGAGAGGATGCATTGTGGCGACTATAGTTAAGCAAAGAAGATATACCATAGCACCCATGGCTTCCCCCCTCCCCCCAGGAGTATGGCAGAACCCGCAGGAATAAAGAATAAAGAAATCACCCCCCTCTCCAAATAATAGAGTTCTGAGAAGAGCTAACATTCAATTAAAAGATAGATATCAGTAGCAAATAAGCAAAATCTTTATTTTCCAATTCTGTTCAGAGAGGCACAGGGGAGCAAATCACATAATGTACAGTAATTGTTCCTGTATTCAAAGCATAGTAGTTCTGCCTAAGGCCAGTCTTTTTTGCTGGCTGAGTCCACATGCATAGAGTATGCCTCATAACCATTTATATTAACTTCTTATTAGCTCTTCTTCCTACTCTAGGCAGTTATTTCACAGGAACAATATCAGAATATGGACTTTATCATATTTCCTTGTTGGTAAAATTTGATTGATATATTGTGCCTGTGGAATTTAAAGGATTGCCTCTGTTGGCCTCCTTAAATAACATTAAGTAAATCATTGCCAGGAATTCTAGCTAATTTGTAAAATGTCTTCTTAATGAAACCATTCCTAATATCTTACTAATATGCATGTCTATTGATGTTGAGTTACTAGGATAGCATTCCCTGTTAAAATATGTCATTCAGTCATATTTATTTTTTTCATAAGTTATGTTCATGCAAGTCTGTATAAAACCTAGCAATATTGTTTACATTCTTAGGCAATCCTGATCTGAAAGACAAAGAGGACCAGTTTGGAAGAACTCCTCTCATGTATTGCATCTTGGCTGATAGGCTAGACTGTGCTGAGGCTTTATTGAAGACAGGAACAGATGTTGATAAAGCTGACCATAGTCAGAGGACAGCTCTCCATCTTGCTGCACAAAAGGTAACTAAATAATATTAAAAACTTGGATGTGCATACTGGAATCAGCAATTCTGTGTACCTAAGACAACCTTATCTGCATTTCTCAGATAAAAGTCATCCTTTGTCTTCTTTGTTACCTTAAGGCAAGTTATTTTTGGAATTAAATAGAATACTTAAAAATAGAAGGCTTTAGCAAGGAGTTGTTCAAAATTAATATAAATATTCACCAGTTCTTTGGTAATGAGCAAATAATTTGAGGGATTACGGATGGGAACCCCCTTGCTATAAGTAATATATGTGACTGGAATGGAGGTGTGGGTGGAATCTAAGTCAGTATGTGATGCAGCTACTAACAATGTTAATCTATCTCAGGATATATTAATAGGACCTTAGAGTCCAGATTAGTGAAAGTAACTACTGCATTTCACATGTTAACACATTTGCTGGAGGAAAGTATTATTAAGAATTAGGTGGAAAAAATGGGGAAGCTGAATAGCACAGTGGATTTTTTGTATTTGTATGCTTTTTAAAGAATTGCCTTTCATAAACTATAAATGAGTCATTAATTTTAAAGGATAATTAGTACAATGGATGGTGTAAAAATGGTACTACACTAAAGACATTTTGTGATGTCGACACTATTCATTAATTGCAATCCTTTTATGCCCTGTGTGAGTTTTCTCCATTCAGACCAATCATTCTGACATCTGTAATTATGAAGACCTTTTAGAGATTAGTGCAGGCCCACATGAAAATCATCACAGATACACTGCTAGACCCCTTGCAGTTTGCCTACTGGGGAAATAGATTGGCACATGATGCTATTAACATGGCACTGCACTACATCTTACTCTATCTTGAATCCCCAAAGACCTATGCAAGGGTCCATTTTGTAGACTTCTGTTCATCGTTCATTAAAATGTTCTTTTACAATTTTTATTCCAACCTTTACTTGATATGCAAAAAATAGGTAATTATCTGCAAAGTCAACACTTACCTAAACTTTCACATGCTCAGAGACAATTATGAACAATCTAGTAACTGCCTTTGAAATATCAAAAGCTATTAAAAATGAAAACAGGTAAAGCCCAGGTTCAAGATGGTCGCACAAGTCAATATTATAAAAAATTTGAGGCCCAACTCTTACCGCCGTTAAAAGACATAATGAATGGTGTACTACAGGAAGCAAAGATGCCTCAAACCTGTAAAGAAGCCAATATTGCGCTACTATCAAATGAGGGTCAAAATGTCCTGAGAATAAAAAACTATAGACCAATTTTCTTGCTAAATAATGATTATAAACTTTTTGATGCAATATCAGCAGAAAAGTTGAAGGAGGTTTTACAGGCATATATCCATGAAGATCAATCTGACTTTTTGCCACAAAGACAGTTAAGAGACAATGTGAAGATGTTTTGAATATTATTGAATAGTTAAAATACTATAGTGAAAAACAAGCAGCTCTAAAAGCAAACAAAACTATGTGAAATTCAAAAGGGCATGAGCCAAGGATGCCCCTTATCCTTTGTTGTTTATATTGGTGCTGAATGTTTTGAATAAGGATATTAGACAGGATGAGAAAATAAGCATAAATATTAAAAAGCATTTTTAATTCAGAGCATTTGCCCTCAACTTATATTTTGCAAGACCCAAAAGCCGATATAGAATACTTGATGAAGAAACTAAATGACTTTGGAGTTTTAGCAGACTTCAAAATAAACAAACAGAAAACAACAATGCTTGTTGAGAATATGACCTCTCAGGACTATGAAATATTGATCAAAACGTTGGGCTTCAAGGTGCAGAAAAAGGTGAATATATCTTGGGTAACACTGAGAAGTACAAATTCCAAGTTGTTTTAAAACAATTTTGTATCTCTCTGGAATGATATAAAAAAGTATATAATATAATGCTTGAACAGCAGGAAAACATGGTTTAAAGGTTATATTAAATTATAACTTAAAACATTTTTTTAATAAAATTATGTACTGTTGGTATTTAACTTCAGATAAATTGTCAAAAATGTATGTATGTCATATGTAGGCTGGAAGTGTAAATGTAAAGAAGAAATTTTTATCATCTGTGATGGATCTGTGACATATTGAAGTAGTATTCACATCTTAATACAGAAGGTTCTTAAAATGAATATAAAGATAAAACCAGAGACTTTTCTTTTAGACTTAATGGACAAAGAATTAGAAAAAAATGAAGCTTAGATGTTATACATGCTGTCAGCAGTAAGAATGCTCTATACACAAAAATGGAAAGATATTTTAATTCCCACAATGGATGACTGGCTGCAAAAGCTAATGGAGTTAATAGAAATGGCTAAATTGATTGTTTTAGTTAAACAAAAGAATACAACTTTTTTCTACTTGGAAACTACTTTTGGACTTTGTGGTGGAGATGGAAAAATGAAATCTTGACTTTGGGTTTGCTGATTGGATAGGCTTGTTATTATAGAAATAACTAATATGTATTATTATGTAAAAGCAAAAAGTTGAGATTGTGTGTTATTACCTTATCTACTGTGCTAAAAAGAATCAGACGCTTTTCTTTTCCTCTATACTTTTTCTTCTTCCCTTTTTTTCTCCCTTACTTTCCCTTTATTTTCATTTTTCTTTGTATTTTGAAAAACTAACATAATTAAGTATGAAAAGCAAACAAACTTCGTGGAGAATGAGAGATCAAACAGGTTCCTGACTTGCTTAGCTGAGAGGAGGGAACTAGATGGATAGCTTGTTGTTGTTGTTAGTTGCGAAGTCGTGTCCGACCCATCGTGACCCTATGGACAATGTTCCTCCAGGCCTTCCTGTCCTCTACCATCTTCTGGAGTCCATTTAAGCTCACACCTACTGCTTCAGTGACTCCATCCAGCCACCTCATTCTCTGTCGTCCCCTTCTTCTATTGCCCTCAATCTTTCCCAGCATTAGGCTCTTCTCCAGTGAGTCCTTCCTTCTCATTAGATGGCCAAAGTATTTGAGTTTTAGCTTCAGGATCTGGCCTTCTAAAGAGCAGTCAGGGTTGATCTCCTCTAGGACTGACCGGTTTGATCGCCTTGCAGTCCAAGGGACTCGCAGGAGTCTTCTCCAGCACCATAGTTCAAAGGCTTCAATTCTTTGGCGCTCAGCCTTTCTTATGGTCCAGCTTTCACTGCCATACATTGCAGCTGGGAAGACCATCGCCTTGACTATACGCACTTTTGTTGACAGGGTGATGTCTCTGCTTTTTAGTGTGCTGTCTAGATTTGACATGGCTTTCCTCCCGAGGAGCAAGCGTCTTTTAATTTCTTGGCTACAGTCCCCATCTGCAGTGATCTTGGAGCCCAGGAAAATAAAATCTGTCACTACCTCCATTTCTTCCCCATCTATTTGCCAGGAATTGAGAGGGCCGGATGCCATGATCTTGGTTTTCTTAATGTTTAGTTTCAACCCAAGTTTTGCACTCTCCTTCTTCACTCGCAACAAGAGGCTCTAGATCCTCTTCACTTTCTGCCATTAGAGTGGTATCATCTGCATATCTTAGGTTGTTGATGTTTCTTCCGGCAATCTTAATTCCAACTTCTGATTCATCTAGCCCTGCCTTTCTCATGATGTGCTCTGCATATAAGTTAAATAGGCAAGGCGACAGTATACAGCCTTGCCGGACTCCTTTTCCAATTTTGAACCAATCAGTGGTTCCGTGTCCAGTTCTCACTGTTGCTTCTTGGCCTGCATATAGGTTTCTCAAGAGACAAATAAGATGGTCTGGTATGCCCATCTCTTTAAGGACTTGCCACAGTTTGTTATGATCCACACAATCAAAGGCTTTAGCATAGTCAATGAAGCAGAAGTAGATGTTTTTCTGGAACTCTCTAGCTTTCTCCATGATCCAGCGTATGTTAGCAATTTGATCTCTTGTTCCTCTGCCTCTTTGAAATCCTGCCTGTACTTCTGGTAGTTCTCGATCCACATACTGCTGAAGTCTAGCTTGTAGAATTTTAAGCATAACTTTACTAGCATGAGAAATGAGTGCAATGGTGCGATAGTTTGAACATTCTTTGGCACTGCCTTTCTTTGGAATTGGAATGTAAACTGATCTTTTCCAATCCTGTGGCCACTGTTGAGTTTTCCAAATTTGCTGGCAAATTGAGTGTAGCACTTTTACTGCATCGTCTTTTAAGATTTTGAATAGCTCAGCTGGAATACTGTCACCTCCACTAGCTTTGTTGTTGCTCAGCTTTTGTAAGGCCCACTTCACTTCACATTCTAGGATGTCTGGCTCGAGGTCAGTGACCACCTCATTGTGATTATCAGGGACGTTAAGCTCATTCTTGTATAGTTCTTCTGTGTAATTTTTCCACCTCTTCTTAATCTCTTCTGCCTCTGTTAGGTCCCTGCCATTTTGGTCCTTTATCATGCCCATTTTTGCATTGAAAAATCTCTCCAATTTTCTTGAAAAGATCTCTGGTCCTCCCTATTCTATTGTTTTCTTCTATTTCTTTGCATTGTTCATTTAAGAAGACATTCTTATCTCTTCTAGCTATTCTTTGGAATTCTGCATTTAATTGGGCATATCTTTCTTTTTCTCCCTTGCCTTTCGCTTCCCTCCTTTCCTCAGCTATTTGCAAAGCTTCCTCAGACAGCCATTTTGCTTTCTTGCATTTCTTTTTCTTTGGGATGGTTTTGGTTGCTACCTGTTGTACAATGTTGCGAACCTCTTAGTGGAAGCCTGGGAGAAGGCAGCCACGGAGGCTCTGGACCGAGTTGCACCCATGCGGCCTCTGACCCGGCGCAGATCCCAACGAGCCCCATGGTTCACCGCGGAGCTCCGGGAAATGAAGCGTTGGAGACGGGGCCTAGAGAGCCGTTGGAGATCCAGTCGATCCGAATCCGACCGATTGCGATTAAGAATCCTCACCAGGTCTTATCTCGCTGCGATAAGGGTGGCAAAATCCAACTACTTTTCCACCCTCATCGCGTCCGCAGATAATCGCCCGGCTGCCTTGTTCAGGGTGACTCGCTCCCTACTGAACCAAGAGGTGAGGGAGGAACCCTTGCAGGGTCGAGCCGAGGAATTCGGCCAATATCTGCTGGATAAAATTGCTCGGATCCGAACCGGCCTGGACTCCAACTGGGCTGAGTTGGAAGAACAAGGCATGGACAGTCTTGTCGACGTCACCTGGGAGGAATTTGATCCTGTGACTCCGAAGGAAGTGGACAGGATTATGAGGAGGTTGAGCTCCTCCACATGCTTACTGGACCCGTGCCCTTCCTGGCTGGCATATGCAGCTCGAGAGGGGACACGAGGCTGGTTCCTGGCGGTCATCTCCGCTTCTCTGAGTGAGGGTCACTTCCCCACCGCCTTGAAGGAGGCGGTGGTGAGACCTCTCCTCAAGAAGCCCACCTTGGACCCATCCTCATTGAATAACTTTCGTCCAGTCTCCAATCTTCGCTTCCTTGCGAAGGTTGTTGAGAGCGTGGTGGCGCACCAACTCCCTCAGATCCTGGATGAAGCGGTTTATCTAGACCCGTACCAATCGGGCTTCAGGCCGGGCTACAGCACGGAGACGGCATTGGTCGCTCTGATAAATGATCTCTGGAGAGCCCGGGACAGGGGCCATTCCTCTGTCCTAGTCTTATTAGACCTCTCGGCGGCTTTCGATACCATCGACCATGGTATCTTGCTGCGACGCCTCAGGGGACTGGGAGTGGGAGGCACGGTTCTGCGTTGGTTCTCCTCCTTTCTCCAGGGTCGCTCGCAGTCGGTGTTGGCAGGGGGACAGAGGTCGACCCCGAGGCCTCTCGCTTGCGGAGTCCCTCAGGGGTCGGTCCTCTCGCCTCTCCTGTTCAACATCTACATGAAACCGCTGGGCGAGATCATTCGCAGCTTTGGAGTAGGGTACCATCAGTATGCTGATGACACCCAGCTTTTCATCTCAACTCCAAACAACATCAGTGATGCCCTCGACGTGATGTCCCGCTGCCTGAAAGCGGTCCGGGAATGGATGGGGAGGAACAGGCTTCAACTGAACCCGGACAAGACTGAATGGCTGTACATACCGGCAAGCCAGGATACTCAGAACATCCCATCCCTTAACATCGGGGACAAGTTACTACCCCCTGTTGATAGGGCCCGCAACCTGGGTGTCCTCCTTGACTCGCAGCTCTCCCTGGAAGATCACATAGGAGCTGTGACCAAGGGGGCCTTCTCCCGGGTTCGACTAGTTCGCCAATTACGGCCTTATCTGGACCTGGATGCCTTACGTACAGTCACCCATGCTCTTGTGACCTCTCGCCTAGACTACTGTAACGCTCTCTACTTGGGGCTGCCCTTGAGATCCACTCGGAAGCTTCAACTGGTGCAAAGTGCAGCGGCACGGACACTCTTGGGAGCCTCCCGATACTCCCATATCACACCTCTCCTCCGTGCGCTGCACTGGCTTCCAGTTGCCTTCCGTGTGAAGTTCAAGGTGCTAACAATGACATACAAAGCCCTACATGGCATGGGTCCGGACTACCTACGGGAGCACCTTCTGCCAATGTCAGCACCCCACCGTCCTGTGCGCTCCCACAGAGAAGGCCTCCTCAGGGTGCCACCGCTCAAGGAATGTCGGCTGGTGACCCCCAGGGGGAGGGCATTCTCAGTGGGTGCGCCAGCCCTCTGGAACAGCTTGCCAACCGAAATCCGGATGGCCCCTGACCTCCGCACCTTCCGGCGCGAATTAAAAACTTACCTGTTCCAGCAGTCCGGCCTGGCCTGATAGCTCTAATTGGGGTCCCAGTTTGTATTTTGCTATTGTTTGTTTTTCACTATTGTTCATTCTGTATGCCTACCCTATTCTGTACACCGCCCCGAGTCCCTCGGGAGAAGGGCGGTTTATAAAAAACAAATAAATAAATAAATAAATAAATAGTTCTTCAGGCACTCTGTCTATCAGATCTAATTCCTTAAATCTATTTGTCACCTCTACTGTATATTCAACAGGGATATGATTTAATTCATACCTGACTGGCCTAGCGCTTTTCCCTACTTTCTTCAGTTTAAGCCTAAACTTTGCAACAAGAAGCTCATGGTCTGAGCCACAGTCAGCTCCTGGTCTTGTTTTTACTGACTGTATAGAGCTTCTCCATCTTTGGCTGCAGAGCATATAGTCAATCTGATTTCTGTGTTGACCGTCTGGTGATGTCCATGTGTAAAGCCGTCTCTTGGGTTGTTAGAAAAGAGTGTTTGCTATGACCATCGTATTCTCTTGACAAAATTCTATCAGCCTGTGCCCTGCTTCATTTTGTACTCCAAGGCCAAACCTGCCTGTTATTCCGGTTATCTTTTGGCTTCCTACTTTAGCATTCCAATCCCCCATGATGATAAGGACATCATTTTTTGGTGTTAGTTCTATAAGGTGCTGTAGAGCTTCATAGAACCGGTCAATTTCATCCTCTTCTGCACCGGTGGTTGGGGCATAGACTTGGACTACTGTGATATTGAATGGTTTGCCTTGGATTCGAACTGAGATCATTCTGTCATTTTGAAGATTGTATCCTAGTATTGCTTTTCCTACTCTTTTATTGACTATGAAGGCTACTCCATTTCTTCTGAGGGATTCTTGCCCGCAGTAGTATACCTGATAGTCATCTGAATTAAATTCACCCATTCCTGTCCATTTTAGTTCGCTGATACCTAAGATGTCGATGTTTAGTCTTGTCATCTCTTGTTTGACCACGTCCAGCTTTCCTTGATTCATGGATCTTACATTCCAGGTTCCTATTGAGAAAAAATCTTTACAGCATCGGACTTTCCTTTCACCACCAGACATATCCACGGCTGAGCGTCCTTTTGGCTTTGGTCCAGTCGCTTCATTCTTTCTGGCGCTACTAGTACTAGCCCTCTGCTCTTCCCCAGTAGCATATTGGACGCCTTCCGACCTGAGGGGCTCATCTTCCAGCATCATATCGTTTTGCCTTTTGGTACTGTCCATAGGGTTTTCATGGCAAAGATACTGGAGTGGTTTGCCAGTTCCTTCTCCAGTGGATCACGTTTTGTCAGAACTCTCTGCTATGACCTGTCCGTCTTGGGTGGCCCTGCACGGCATAGCTCATAGCTTCATTGAATTACGCAAGCCCCTTCGCCACGACAAGGCAGTAATCCATGAAGGGGAGATGGATAGCTATACTAGCTTAATTGTTACTGATAGGGACAAAATCAGTGAGGGAGTAGAAGTTATAGGAACTTTGGGCAAGGGCAATCATGTTATACTTGAATTCACCATAATTACAACCACAGAAAACTGAGTCAAGTGAAACTACTAATTTACCCTGTAATTAATTTCTAGGCATTCTTCTTTGCGGTGCTCAGCTAGTATTTGGAATGCCGGTTTCAGACTAATCTGTGTTGGGAAAGCAGGACAGCATCATCTGTGTACAGAACAGAGATAAGGATGTTTTCAAATTTCAATAGATGAAGAGTTCAGTTTGTCAGTAAGGGAGTGAATGTATATATTAAAGAGAAGGGCAGCTAAAATACACCTGTCTCACTCCCCTCTTAACAGGAATTTCTTTGATACCATGTCCATGGAGCTTTATCTAGAATTCTCATATAATTTGAGAACTTTTGTCCATTGAGGAAAAGTTTAATTTCTCCCATAGTTTGAGTCTGGAGATGGAAGCAGATCTAAGGCCAGTGAATGCTGTTTAAAGTGATGACAACAATTGAGAGGAGCATTTGTCAACTACATGTTGGAGCATTAAAGCACGGATACCCAACACCCGCTATCAGGCCATGGCCCATTCGGAACTGGGCCATGCAAGCAACTGGCTGCTTGGCGCACCATAGCAGTCTAGCCTAGTTATTTATGAATAACACCTGTTATAAAGAGACTACTAGTCCTTTTGGAAGGAAATACAGTATGCTGCCTTCTTTTCATTCTGTTAAGTATCCAACACATTTTTCTTAATTACATCTAGACTTACCGTATTTTCCGGCGTATAAGACGACCCGGCGTATAAGACGACCCCCTACTTTTAAGAAGGTTTTGAAGGTTTTGTCTTATACGCCGGAAAATACTTACCCGCCGGCCCTCCCGCTGCTCCCGTGCTTCTGCCGGCCCCCGAGGCGCAGCGTTTCCTGGGCGGCAGGCAGCGCTGGAGGGCAGCCGCCACCCCGCCACGGCCGGCGCCCCTCCTGCTTCCCCCCCCAGGCCTTGAACTTCTCCCATTCGGCGCAGGGCGGGGCAGCTCCGCCCGCAGCCTCTTTTTTAGAACTCACGTGCCGCTTCCCTCTCACTGTCGGCCGAGGCGTGCTCGGCCCGGGCTCCCGGTCCCTCTTCCCGGCCGGCTTCCCGCCCTGCGCCGAATGGGAGATAAAATGGGGGGGGAAGGGAAGAATAATGTATTTCTGCAGCAAGTTCATATATAAAAATCTTGCAGTTGCTTTCTTTATAACAGTCAATATTGTATGTTCTTGTAGCCACCCTCATATTGGAGCACTGTGTTCTCCTATTGTGTTAAATTATTGTCATATTTTCTGTTTCACAATTAAGATATTTCAACTATTCTTGCTGCTAGATACAGGAACAGAATTGCTTCTTGGTGACAGGAGGAACCTTGCAAATCAGAAAGAGCGTAAGCTTCTCTTCAGCATTTGAATCGCTCCTCTAATGGAATGGCAGTGGAATAAAATTATTCTGTGGTGCAGAGGGTACCACTTCTGTTGGTTTGAGCATCACAGCAGGCTTTGTGTGACTTGTGCATTGCAAACCAGATGGGGCCAAGGCTACAGTTGGGAAGCTCCCGGTCCCTCTTCCCAGCCGGCTTCCCGCCCTGCCCCTCATGGAGCTGGCCTGGGCGTGCAGCCTCTCGGTGTGGCTGCTTTTCCTGGGCAGCCTGGCGGTGCAGCTCCTGCGCTCCGACCTGTTGCTGAGCCGGCGGCTGCTGCTGCGCATGCGCGTGGGGCTGTTGGCCGTCCTGCAGGCGCTGGGCCAGGCCGTCCTGCCGCTGCCCCTCAGCACCGCGCTCACGGCGGCTGCCTGCTGGCTCGTCTCGGTTGCGCTGATGCGCCCGAGCGGCTGCTTCTCCCGTCCTCGGCGGCTCGCACTCCTAGTTGCAGGCTGCTCTTCGGTCACCCGCCGGGAAACTTGCCAAACCGGGAGAGCGACTGCCGCGCCCACGCCCCGCCTGGGACGCCGCGCCTGCCTGCCTCTTCTGGGGACTCCTCCTTCTCCTTCCCCCCTCCCGCCGCCCTCTCGCCTCACGAAACGGCCTCTTAGTCCGGCGCGCAGCTCCGATCCCGGCTGCCTGCTGGCTCATCTCGGTTGCGCTGATGCGCCCAAGCGGCTGCTTCTCCCGTCCTCGGCAGCTCGCACTCCTAGTTGCAGGCTGCTCTTCGGTCACCCGCCGGGAAACTTGCCAAACCGGGAGAGCGACTGCCGCCCCCACGCCCCGCCTGGGACGCCGCGTCTGCCTGCCTCTTCTGGGGACTCCTCCTCCTCTTTCCCCCCTCCCGCCGCCCTCTCGCCTCACGAAACGGCCTCTTAGTCCGGCGCGCAGCTCCGATCCCAGCCACGAGGCTGGCTCGTCTCCGACAGCACCGTCCGGCGTAAACGCATCCCTGCGGGGGGAGAGAGCGGTGCTGGTGACGGCCGTGGCGGCGGCAAGGGACTCGAGAAAACTTCCTGTCGCTGGGGAAGGACGACGAACAGGAAGTTTTCTCGAGTCCCTTGCTGCCGCCACGGCCGCCGCCTCTTCGCAGAGGCTGGAGCCCTGGGCTGAATGGAGGCAGGCGATGGCGACCCGTGGTTAAGCGGCCGACGGCGAACGGGTGATGGAAGGCAAACTCGTCAGCTTCTGAGGCGGGTACTGCAGCTGCTGCCGTTGCTCGCTCAAGGACTGGCCGTGCTAGCGCCTCCAATGCTTGGCTGTCAGGTCCCCGACAAGAGGACGGGCAGGCGGTCCCCAGAGGCGCCCAGAGGCGCTCGACCGTAGGAAGGGAGAGCCTTTGCTTCCACCGAGGCACCGCCTGACTCGCGCTGACCACAAGAATTGCTTGCTCGGAGTGCGGAACTGAGAGCAGCAGCGCAGCAGGCGAGAGAGCTCAGAGACAATAAGGCGAGGCGCCCCTTTGGCAAGAAAGGAGCAAAGCTGGGCCAATCACAGAGCAGGCGGAGCAGGGAAACAGGGAGGGAAACAGGGCAGCGGCTGCTCGAGACGACGGGCGCGGGCTAGTCCCGCTCCTCTCATCAGGAACCTGTCAGCCAGCATTGGAGGCGCTAGCACAGCCAGTCCTTGAGCGAGCAACGGCAGTAGCTGCAGTAGCCGCCCCAGAAGCTGATGAGAGTTTGCCCTCTATCACCCGTTCGCCGTTCGCCGTCGGCCGCTTAACCACGGGTCGCCATCTCCTGCCTCCATTCACCCAGCGATCCCGCCGCCCAGCAGAAAAAAGATCCGAAGGTGTTTTTTTTTCGGCGTATAAGACGACCCGGCGTATTAGACGACCCCCCAACTTTTGAGGTGATTTTCAGGGGTTCAAAAGTCGTCTTATACGCCGGAAAATACGGTAAACAGGGCTCAAGACTGTAGAAATAGAAGGTTTTCACTTAAAATACTGATGAAGAAAGAAAATAAATTAACAGCTGTCAGAACATAACAGAATTACAGAGTTGAGAGGGACCTTGGAGGTCTTCTAGTCTAAACTGGATGCAGTATTCTAAGTATGGTCTTACTAAGGCTTGTAAGCCTTAGTAAGACCATGCTAAGCTTGTAAGCCGCCCTGAGTCTTCGGAGAAGGGCAGGATATAAATGGAATTAAAATAAATTAAATTAAATAAAGCAGTACTAGTATATGTATATATATTTCAAAACTGATTGACATCAAGCAGTACCCAACAGTTTTTGAAACATCTGCTGGGCCAAAAAGTCTGTTGTTATTTATTTATTTAATTAAATTCTGAAATTCAAGTACTTATGTCCAAATCCTTAGATGTGTATGAAATATACCTTTAATTCCAGTGATTTTTATATATACTCAAGTAAGAGGAGCAAATGTCTCTCCAAATATTTTAAATGACAAATTCCATAAACAAAATATCTGAAAAAAGAATACAGGAATAATAATATCACTTGAAATAGCTACTGTTTCTTTGATTACTTTAGATTTCTCTATGACAGTGCTTTGATATAAATCCTTTGCTTTTGCCTTTACAGAAGTGTTTTTAATGCAGAAAATTTTTAATGTGAAACATGTAATTATCGAAGCATACATTTTATGTTTTTAAATATTCTGCTATTTGCAATAAGCAGTTAATTGGAAAATTAATTTTATCAGCTTCTTTTTGAGCTGAGGGATATGAGTGCAACCTAGTGGAGAAATGAGACATCAGTATTTGCATGTCTGAAATGTTTGTATTGACAAATGATAGTCTGTTATTGACATCTGTATCCCTTGACAGTACACCCATCCTAGCTTACCCATGGTGGTCAAATGCCTTAATTTTTTTGGCCTTTAATTTAGTCAAAGTTGGAGTGTATTTTGAAGGGATAACAGAAGGAACAGATCCAAAAAGTGTCAAGTTTTGGCAGCAAAATTGTTAGCAACGATCAAACTGTCATAATGTTATGATTTGTTCATTTTATACCATTTATTAGCCTTTACTTGTTATGTCATTTGGCCTCTAGGGCAGATAACATGCTGTCTAATTTGGAAGGTTTGCTTCTGTCAGAGTGGCTTCTAGAAAGAAGGTGTTAGCTGCAGTGACAAATAATCAATAGCTGTCGTAGTCATGAGGAACGTGAGTGGGCCTTTCATCTAGAGGATTACAGATCTAATTGGATTGAGAATAGGGAGGATGGGCTATTGTGTAACCCCATCAGATCTGGGTAGCTGTCAATGTCAGTGTTATTCATACTGAAAAGGAAGTGAACGATATCTTTCACAGCTTGAGGGTGTAATCTAGCAGAAGCTACTGAGAATGTAACAGAGAAAATAAAATCAGCAAATATATGCTCTGACCTTTTAAAAATATATATTTATCCATGTTGATGTATGTTTCTCTATACAGTTATCAGCTGAATGCTATTCAGATTGGTTATTTATATCTTCAATAAAAAGCCATTTAATTACTCTGATAAGAATTATAAATGTGAAAAATTCAATGAATAGATAGCAGTAATCATAAGAATGAAAAATGCCCCATAAATAATAAATAAATAAAATATTCCATTAATTGTTTGCAAATGCATACTGCTTACAGAAAAATTTACTCTGATGCATTAATATGAAATACATCTAGAATTCTGCATCATTTCTGGTATTTAGACTAACACTGGGCCCTATCTAACAAAATGAAATTCAACATAGAGAAAAGTAAAGTCTTACATTTAGGCAAGAAAAATCGAAAGTACATGTATAGATTGGGTGAAACCAGGCATAATAGCAGCAACTGCGAGAGGGATCTTGGAGTCTTAGTGGACAATCAATTAAACATGAGCTAATAATGTGCGGCGCAGCTTAAAAAGCCAATGCATTCCTATGTTGCATTAAAAGAGGGATTCAGTGAAGGTCACGTGAGGTACTAATACCACTCTATAAAGCAGGGGTGCCAAACTCAATTTTATTGAGGGCCGCATCAGCATTGTGGTGCCCTCAAGGGGGGTAGGGGGCATGGCCCATCGGGTGAGCATGGCTGTGGTGGTCATGGCAGACTGGGTGGGTGTAGCCATGTTGGCGTGGCCAACTCAATGTTGCTCATGGGGGGAAGCCTGTGGGGCCTGGGCAGGGTTAGGGGAGATCCAGGGGGTCTCTGGTGGGTGGGGTGGTGGGCAGGAGGCTCGTCCTGCAGGGTGAGGTGAGGCAGGGAGCAGGGTGGGAGTGCCATTGCCACCCATCTTTCTTTAAAGAGTACTGGGGTTGCGACTCAAAATTTTGCAGCCTGAATAAACCCCCTCACTAAGTTCTTATCAATGTCCTCCCTCAGCTCCTTGATCCTTGGTGGAGCAGTGGGCTAATGCCTCCTTAAGTAACACCAGCTGCCTGCAATTAGTGCAGGTTCGCATCCCACCAGGCTCAAGGTTGACTCAGCCTTCCATCCTTCCGAGGTAGGTAAAATGAGGACCCAGATTGTTGGGGGCAATTAAGCTGACTTTGTAATAATGCCGCTTGGGTGTGTGTGTGTGAAAGCCCTAATAAGCAGGCATATACATAGAATGAAGGCTACTGCTAAGCTTGTAAGCCGCCCTGAGTCTTCGGAGAAGGGCGGGATATAAATGGAATTAAAATAAAAAATAAATAAATAAATCTTCTTTGGAGTCATGGAATACATATTTGGTTTGAGGAGTTTTGCCTTGGGTAGGATCTCTATGGCATAGTCCATGGGGTGATGGGGGGAGGGCAGGATGTCACATTCCTTCTTGCTGAATGCTTCCAGGAGGTCTCAGTACTTCCTTGGGACGAATTGTAGTTCTTCCCCTTCCTCCAATGCTCCCTTGTTGCACTGGGGAGTTCTATTCACACACCCCTCCCCGCTTCCTGGGCTGCTTTCCCCTTTTTTATGGGAGCTCAGGGCCCATTTTCCATGATCATCTGTTTCATGGCTCTCTCCCAATAGATTTGGAGTCCCCACTTGGCTAGCCAAACCAGGCCCAGGATCATGTCCTCTGCCATCTTTGGGGTAACCATGAAGCAAATGATCTCCTGGTGCTTCCCTAATTCCAGTTGCACCAGCTCAGTCAGATGGGAAGCAGCCCTGCCTCCTATCAGCAAGCCATCAACCTCTTTGAACTTCATGGGTTTTTTAAGCTTCCTCATGTGCAACCCTAACTTTTGCACCACTGCCTGACTAATTAGGCAACGAGAGCAGCCTGAGTCCATGAGGGTTTTAACCACTCCGTTCACCCCTGAGCAGAATGCTTTGATATCCACACTAACCTCAAGATGATTAACTGGTTCACTCATCATCGGGTCATCTGCTCCCTCACTGTCACTGTCATAAAGGACCATTGGTGGTTCTTTGGTTGGAGTTCCACCCCCTCCACTCTTGGGAGGGGAGTCCTCAATGACCTGAGTTGCAGCCCATGACTGCTCCTTTCCTTTCTTGGGTGGCTTCTTCAGCTTTGAAGGAGTCAGGGTCACAGTAGCAATCCGGGGTGTCAGTGCCAGGCACAATGCAGCTTGGTGGCCCTCCTGGCCACAGTGTAAGCACATGATGGGCTCACACTCATCTAGCCTTGCAGGTGTTGGGGTTGCTGCCACCCATTGCTCTCTCCCCAAGGTACGCTTCACCTGGACCCCCTTCAGGTGTTGGCCAACACCTCCACCACCCTTGTACATTGCCAGGTGCTTACTAGCTGGTACCAGTCACCAAGCCTATTTAGGATCCCTAGGGCCAGTCACAGATGAAATAGGTCTTGGCTCAGCCCCTCTCGAAAGTACTGGGTCAGGAGCTGTTCTGGTCAGTGCCTCAGCTTCACCCCAATCTTTCTGAAGTCTTGAATGTACTCAACCACAGGTCTGATCTCCTGCTTGACCCTTCAGACTTGGTCTGCCCAGTGGGTCTGAATGGGGTCCCCAAACTGAGCTCAGAGGCCACAGAGAAAAGCATCTGGATCCGCTAGCTCAGGGGCACCGTCATGGAGGATGGTCACCCACTTCGCTACCTTCCCTTCCAGGTTAGCCACAATGATGTCCCCTCGGGCTATGACATCTGGGTAGTCATCCCTGTGCTGATTGAGGTGGGTTCAGCCTTGGTTCAGGAAGAAAACACCAGGTTCTCCGGGCTCCCATCGAACATAACCCTCAGTGGTGGGGGTGGAGGCAGCCTGGGTGCCAGCATCGGCGCCAGTGCTGGTTGCACTGGGGTCTTTGCATCCATGCTCCACCCTGGGGGTCCATCCCTGGTTGCATCCCATACATGGGCCCTGGTGAGGGTTGCCAACCTACTAAAGTTCACTAAAGAGAGAAGATGGCAAGAAAATAATAGGCAGTAGAGAAAAAAAGCAGAGCTGCTTAGCCCATTCTTTTCATCAGTCTTCACACAAAAATAAACTAGCCCTATCTGCCAAAAACATAACTGTAAAAGACTAGAAATAAAAATTAAAATAAGCAAGAAAATGGTTAGAGAACACCTATCTGATCTTGACAAATACAAAGCACTGGGACCTGATGGATTACATCCCAGAGTTCTGAAGGAGCTGGCAGATGTTATCTCAGAACTATTGTAGCATATCTTTCAAAAATCCTGGAGCACTGGAGAACTATCAGAGAATTGGAAAAGAGGTGATGTAAGTTTCCATCTTCAAAAAGGGGGAAAAAACACCCAGGAAACTACAATCCAATTAGCCTAACCTCAATACTTGTAAAGATACTGGGGGGGGCGGGAATTAAAAAACAGATCTATAAATATCTAGAAACAAATCAAAGTTATAACTGGTAGCCAGCATAGGTTTGTTAAAAACATATCATGGCAAATCAATCTTATTTCATTCTTTGACAAAGTGACTAAATTAATAGACCAGCGGCATGCTGTGGATATAGTATACTTAGACTTCAGTAAGGCATTGGACAATGTAGACCACAGCCTACTTTTTGCTAAACTAGAAAAATGTGGGATAAACAGCATCACCGCCAAATTGATTCGTAGCTTGCTGACAAACTGTACTCAACGAGTAGTCCTTAATGGTACTACATCTATATGGAGGGAAGTAAGCAGTGGGGTACCACAAGATTCTTTCTTATGTCCAAAACTGTTCAATATCTTCATAAATGATTTAGATGAGGGAATAGAAGGGGAACTCATCAAATTTCCAGATGACACTAAGCTGGCAGGAATGACTAATACCCCAGAAGCAACTCAGAATCCAAAAAGATCTTGACAGACTTGAACAATGGGTCCTATTGAACAACATGAAATTTAATGTGGAGAAAAGCAAGGTTTTTACACCTAGGCAGGAAAAACCAAAGGTACAAGTACAGTTTAGGTGAAACCTGGCTCAAAACAATAACTGTAAGAGGGACCTTGTGGTCCTAGTGGTTGAATATTTAAACATGAGCCAGCAGTGTACGGCAGCAGCCAAAAACTAATACAATGCTTGGTTGTACTGTATAAACATAGGCATAGAAACAAAATCAAATAAAATATTAATACTGCTTAGTATTAATTAGTAAAGCCACATCTGGAATACTGCATCCAGTTTCGGTCAGCACATTACAAAAAAGTTGTTTAGAAGGCCCCACAACTTTTGGAACTGAGTCTTTAGAAATAAAAACTTAACCCCATGTAGAGACCATTAACTTTATTGTGACCCCTGGCATGGACCAACTATGATCCTGGATCTCACTTGGGTAGAGAAGTGGAATCCCTTAGTGGATTCAAAGAAAAAAAGTCTTGAAAATCCATTGGAAAAGCTCTGATAAAAAAGCCACAATGAAAGTGGAGCCATGCAGCTTGTTCCTCTTGTTAAGAAAGTGAAAGGAACTGGCATGGGCCAACCCATGAATACAGGGATGAGGAGGAATTTAACGAGTGAGATTCGGACCTGCTGTAAGGACCTACCTCAGCTAATTCTCCCAAGAAAGCAGAACTCTTGAAATGGGCATTGTTTCAAACAGGAACTTTTAATGAGAATTAGTGATAGCAGGAGAACAAAGCAAGATCTAAAGATTTCCCATGCCAATTGCTACATTAAACCTTTGTTCACACAAACCCCACCCCAGAGCCCAACTGTCCAGTTCGCATCCAGCCAATCCACAGGTGCAAAGTTGTTACGGGAACTGGAGCTGATAAGGGATGGTTCCCAGGTTCTTCACCACATTTTGCAATGGAGTGGAGATAAGGCAGATGCCCCCTGACCCATTCCTTTCCCCTTTTCACATCCAAAGAGATACATCAAAGTTTAGAAAGAACAAAGTAGAGGAAATGCATCCAAAAGCCACCCTCCCAGCAAAGTAAGCCTCCCTTCTCCCACTAGAATGGCAGAGCCCCCAAAAGGAAGATTGAAGGGGATTCCAACACCTGCTTCCCCCTCACCACCCCACAGACTGTGCAATTGAAATTCTGCCTGGGACCAAACTAACAAACCCAAGTTGAACTTGATAACACCAAGGGAATTAGAAGAACTCAGAGTCTTCATTGATTAAAAAAAACCTGCTGGGGATTTATCCAACTGGCTAATTCATCCATGGCATCTCCCATTTTATTTCAGATGGCTCTGAGAATATATGTGGATTACCGTGGACTCAATGGTAATTGTGTGGAATTAGCCATTGATGAAGGATATGCTGAGCCACCTGGCCAAGGGGAGAATTTTTACCAAACCGGACTTAAGGGAAACTTATTACATACCATCTTCAGAGGGTCCTCAGTAATACTGAGAGAGGCAGGTGTAGAGGAAGTTCAGACCTTCTCAGAGGTATTCAATTATCATTTCCTGAGGCCAGTCTATGAGTCCACTAGCCAGACCTAGAACTCTTGGATGTAGGTTATGACAGAGCACCTTCTTGCTTGATAGTCCTGATTCTGGTTCTGGCTCTGGTCTGCCAATGGATCCTTGAACCATTGTCTTAGTGTCATCATGAAAGAGTTGAAGTTATGAAACTCTTTGGGGTCATCGTCATGTAATTAGATGATCCAGTTGGTAGGCTCACCTTCTAGAGCCCTGGTGACATAGCACACTGTCTTCATCGCCTGGGAGATCTCCATGAAATCCCACACCTGAGTGACACAAAACTCTGATTGCTTTGTCTCTCTGTTGAACTTCCAGCCCAGGTGGGTGGTATTCATCTCTGGTACCAGTGGTGATGGAATGGGTCAAGTGCCAAACACCCCTGGGCTTCAGATTTGTATCCAATATGGTTGTTCAAGGAAGTCTCTGTAGAATTCGACCACTGGTTCAAACACTGCAGCCTGGAGGAGCCTCTCAGCTGGCACTGGCTTGAATTGTGTCTCTGAGTGGTGTGCTTTGGGTCCTGACTCTTGTGTGACATTCACAGCTACTGGGGATTCCTCCAGCTTCCCAACTCCCAGGAACCATTGGGGTCGACTTCTCTCCAGCAAGGGTTCCTGCCATCTCTTGGGGAGCCAAGGTAGAGACATTGGTGTCCACTTTGATGTCTTTGACCAGGTGCCGGGGTCAAGCTGGCTACACCAGGTTTCCTATTTGAGTGCACTGCTGTTATGACTTCTTTCCCAATCCAGGTTTCTGCTGCTGCTCCCCAGTTTTGATGTGGCTTTTTCTCAGATCTCCATTTTCTTCTGATCACTATTAGGAATGGCATGGTTGCAAAATCCCCACAGTGAATACTTTCTCTGGGTGGATTGTTGTCACAATTCTAGCTTAATGTCAGACATACCTTTCTTTAGGCAAGAAAGGACTCTATTTGTAGTGGAAGGTATACTTTACTAAAAACCAAGTGGTTTACAGTATAACAAAGCCAGAAATAAGTTTGCACACCAAACTTTCCCGGTTAACTTTCCTGTCCAGTTCCTCCCCTTTCTGGTCCCTTATTGTCCAATTATATTTGAATAAATAGTTTTGGGTGCTGTGTCTTTAATGATGGGCTGCTTGGTGAGCCATTGTATTTCATTCCCAGTGCTTTGACTTCAAGATGGTGTCTCTAGAAGGTACAATGAGTAGTTAGTCTTTCCTCCTCATGGCTGGCTCCCTCCCCCCTAGTTCATGGCAGACTGGCAGCTAGTGAATGCAAACATCAAGAGTATGATTACAGTTCTGATCGGTTCATTCAGTACCAGCCAGATGTTCACACTGGATTTGTCTTGTTTATCCACTTATAAAGCCCTTCCCAGGGATCTAGGATAAGCAGATATTGATGTTTGATGGTTTTAATGGTATCATCATAGGATGTCAGTATTCCTAGTAAAGTTGCCTTTTTTATTTGGAACAATGATGGTAATTATTATTTGTTGTTGTTGTTCATCACATAGTTAGCCAGATGTTCAGACTGGGTTTGGCATTTTGGTCTACTTAGCAAGTCCTTACCAAGGACTGGGGATAGGCCAAATTGGATATTTGATGGTGGTACAGATATCATCATAGGATGTAAGCTGTTCTGAGTAAAGCTGCCTTTTGCAATTTACTGATGGCAAATTTGTCAATGCCACATGGTGTTCAAGTGGTGCTCCAGTTGTTTTGGGATTGCATCTAAGACGTCTATTACTATTGATACTACCCTTGCTTGTCTTTGCCACAGTGATTCTATTTCTATTTGTAGGTTTTTGTATTTTGTACTTTTCTTCTTCTCCAGTTCTTTCTCTTCTATTCTGCTGTCTCCAGGTATTGTCGCCTCCACTATCCAGACCTGTTTGCCTTTCTTATCAACAGTTAAGTCTGGGGTGGTATATGGCAGGTGTCTTTCTGTTTGAATTCTAAAATTCAAGAGCAGTTTAGCTTCTTCATTTTCTATGACTTTCTTTATTTTATGGTCCCATCAATTCTTGCTTGCAGGCAACGTGCAGATCTTCCAATGCACCATTGTTGCTATTTCGTTATGCCACTGCTTGTAGTCAGTTTGCAATCTTCTGGCAGCAGCTTACCATATGGTCCACTGTTTCTTCAGGAATTCAAGCTCAGGAATTATGGGAGTTGAAGTCCACGAGTCATAAAAGAGCCTGCACTAGAAGAGGACATTAAAATTATTTACAGGATTACTTCTTTAGGAACTAAACTTTTAGAATGTAAAACAGCTAATTCAAAAAAGCCAACAGGAAAGAACCTCACATTTTTCATCTGCTTCTGTCTTTCCGAAGGTAAAAATTAGATAACAAAATAATGTATTTCCTATGTTAACATCTCTGCAACAGTATAACAAAGTTTTGGATGATGGAATTATTTTTTATCTAAGGATAACTAATGATAACAGCTCTTAAATCTGTTATTTTGTTTTATTTTTGCACAAAAAAATTGTATAATTTGCATTTGCATTCATTTACAAATAGAATATGTTGTTAAAATATATTGGTGTTGAAATAATTAGTGCACACATATACCTAAAACCAGTTTATTGCATTTGGCAATTGTACTAAAAAAAATCTCATTGTCAACCAATATAATTCATTTAATTTGAAATCAAGTGAAAAATTGATTTAAATTATTTTATTAAAACAAATTAATGGCAATTCTTTTATAAGAAGTTGCCTCAAACAAAATGAGTTTGACATGCCTGCTCTAGATAGTTGAATGCTCCAAAATAAATTCTAGACCAGGCCTGTACATGCAGCCTACCAAGCACCCTTGGACAGAGCACAGACTTTAAAAAAAAGTAATAAAATCACCACCACTGCCCTGAAAGTCATGTTGCCTAGTGCCTCCATGGCTTACTATGACCACGAACTCCAAAACTGTAGATGCTCCTCTAGTCACCAAATCATTGATTAGCCCATCAGCATTCCTTTGCAGACCACAAAGATTTTTAATTTATCAGTGTGGACCTTTCCCTTCTACAGGTTGCACAGACCTCTTCTAGATTTTCCTCTTGCCGAGTTAACTCCTTGGTCTGTCATTGAGCAAGAATTGACTTTGTAGGGAAGCATATTATCATTTTATGTATATTTAACATATGTTCTACCTTTATTTACCAATTATATAATATTTTTATGCAATCCACATGGCGAGGTTTAATAATAATAATAATAATTGGAAGGGACCTTGGAGGTCATCTAGTCCAACCCCCTGTCACCTTTATTATTTATTTTAACATTGGAGATATTATTGATTAAAATACGAAACTCGGAAAAAATTAAGGGAATTCAAATTAGAGATCAGGATTATAGACTGAGGGCATTTGCAGACGATCTGGTTGTTACGGTGACCCAGCCAAAAAATTCTGTTGTGGACCTGATGGAGATAATAATGCAATATGGGAAGGTTTCTGGATTTAAGGTCAATATACAAAAAACTAAAATATTAGCCAAAAATATGACAGTATCGCAAAAAGCCCTTCTAGAAGGGTTAACTGGATTTGAGATTGTTAAAAGGGTTAAATATTTGGGGGGGTATTTGTCACCCTCAAATGCAAAGTTATATAAAAATAATTATGAAAAGTTATGGGGAAAAATTCAAAAAGAATTGGAGAGCTGGGAAAAATTGCAGTTGTCTCTACTGGGAAGAATTGCAGCAGTGAAAATGAATGTTTTGCCTAAATTTCTATTTTTATTTCAAATGATACCTATTCTTAAAAAAGACTCAAATTTGGAGGAATGGCAAAAGGGTATCAATAAATTTGTATGGGCAGGGAAAAGGCCACGAGTTAAACTTACGATTATGCAGGATACGCGTGAAAGAGATGGTCTTAAAATGCCCAACTTTAAATTATATTATGAAGCTGCTGCGTTGTCAGCGATAAGTGATTGGATTAATTTAACACAAGGGAGATTATTAAATCTGGAGGGCCACGACTTGTTATTTGGCTGGCATGCATATTTATTGTATGATAAGAAGGTAGATAATGTGTTTAAAGTGCATATCTTAAGACAGGCATTGCTGAGAGTTTGGAAAAAGTGTAGACATAAGCTAAACTACAAGATACCTTTATGGGCAATTCCGAAACATGCAATAGAAACCATAAATGTTGGCTTCAAACATGATGTGATTACATACAAGGAGATCTTAAGTTTGGAGAGGAACGTATGGTGTTTGAAGCCGTATAATTTTTTACGAGATGAGAAGATTGTTCAAACTTGGTTTCAATATGGTCAACTACGGGCCAGGTGGAAAGAAGACCAGAAAATTGGTTTCTCAATGATTGATGAAAATTTGGTAAAGCAAATTAGAAATCAGGGTCCAGCACATATCAAACGGATATATCTTGCATTGATAGAAATTGACTCAGAAACAGAACTTGTTAAAGATTGTAAGATAAAGTGGGCTCAGAATATTCAAGAAGTTATTACAATGGACACTTGGGAAAAGATTTGGGTGAGGAACGTAAAATTTACACAAGCTCAAAACTTAAGAGAGAACTTTTACAAAATGTTTTATAGGTGGCATTTAGATCCTAAAAAGCTTGCAAGTATGTATCCGAACTATCAACCTAAATGTTGGAGATGTGGTGGCGAAGACGCAACGTATTTTCATATATGGTGGACCTGTAAAAAGGTTAAAGCTTTTTGGATTAAAATTTGGTGGAATATGCAGAAGATATTTAAGCAAAGGATAAAGTTTTGTCCGCAACTGTTCTTATTGGGCATAATTACAGATACTACTGTTGTGGACACCAAGTTGATGCTGAACTTAATTACGGCAGCAAGACTTTTAGTAGGTCAATATTGGAAGATGGAGGAACTGCTGACTATAGAAGAATGGACTCTAAAAGTTTCTGACCTGGCAGAAATGGCAAAGATTTCGGCTTATTTGAAAGACCATTCGCAACAACGTTATACTATGGAGTGGAAAAAGTGGATTGATTATATCCAGAACAAATATGGGACCAAAAAGTTTCATTTAGCATTTGTATAAGTTTTTTTTATGTGATATTAGTATTGCTTGTAGTCATTTTATATGAGCTAGAGTGCGATAGATTTAATAGTTTATTGTTAACATATGGTTGTTTATGATTGTTTCTACTTTTATACCTTGTATTTAGCTCTGGGAAGTCGGGGAGGGGGGAGGGGGAAGGGGGGGAGGGTTAGGAAGGGTTGGGTGGGGGGAGGGGGGGAGGGATTGTTAAAGATAAAATGTATTGTAAAACTTTTCAATAAAAAAAAGAATTGACTTTGTAGGGAAGCATATTATCATTTGATGTATATTTAACATATGTTCTACCTATATTTACCAATTACCGTATATACTTGAGTATAAGCCGACTCGAGTATAAGCCGAGACCCCCAATTTCACCCCCAAAAACTGGAAAAAGTTGTTGACTCGAGTATAAGCCGATCCGCCGTTCTGCAAGCCTCTGCCGCCAGCAGAGGCTCGATCCGCCATTTTGCAAGCCTGAATACACAGGAATACCCTGTGTGGCCGCGGCTCTCGGGGAAGCCCTGGCTGTCAGCTTCCTCGCTCCACGCTGCCATTCGGGGCCCGCGCGTTCCCCGGGCAAATCGCGGCGCCCAGCAGGCGAGGAAACACGCCCGCTCCAGTCGCCCCCCCTTCCCTCAGGAGACGCGAAGCAAGTGACCGCCCGGAGCTTACCGAGGACTTGCTTCGGTGCTTCCAGGATCGCGCGCACCTCCCCAAACCTCCCCAAACGTCGGCAGGTCTCCGGACCTCTGCGCCCTGCCTGCCTGCTTCTTTCCGCAGCGGAAAGAAGCAGGCAGGCAGGGCGCGGAGGAACGGACACCTGCCGACGTTTGGGGAGGTTTGGGCGCCTCCCCAAACCTCCCCAAACGTCGCCGGGTCTCCGTTCCTCTGCGCCCTGCCTGCCTGCTTCTTTCCACAGCGGCAGGGCGCGGAGGAACGGAGACCCGGCGACGTTTGGGGAGGTTTGGGGAGGCGCCCAAACCTCCCCAAACGTCGGCAGGTGTCCGTTCCTCCGTGCCCTGCCTGCCTGCTTCTTTCCGCTGTGGAAAGAAGCAGGCAGGCAGGGCGCGGAGGAACGGAGACCCGGCGACGTTTGGGGAGGTTTGGGGAGGCGCCCAAACCTCCCCAAACGTCGGCAGGTGTCCGTTCCTCCGCGCCCTGCCTGCCTGCTTCTTTCCGCTGTGGAAAGAAGCAGGCAGGCAGGGCGCGGAGGAACGGAGACCCGGCGACGTTTGGGGAGGTTTGGGGAGGCGCCCAAACCTCGCCAAACGTCGGCAGGTGTCCGTTCCTCCGCGCCCTGCCTGCCTGCTTCTTTCCGCTGTGGAAAGAAGCAGGCAGGCAGGGCGCGGAGGAACGGAGACCCGGCGACGTTTGGGGAGGTTTGGGGAGGCGCCCAAACCTCCCCAAACGTCGGCAGGTGTCCGTTCCTCCGCGCCCTGCCTGCCTGCTTCTTTCCGCTGTGGAAAGAAGCAGGCAGGCAGGGCGCGGAGGAACGGAGACCCGGCGACGTTTGGGGAGGTTTGGGGAGGCGCCCAAACCTCCCCAAACGTCGGCAGGTGTCCGTTCCTCCGCGCCCTGCCTGCCTGCTTCTTTCCGCTGTGGAAAGAAGCAGGCAGGCAGGGTGCGGAGGAACGGAGACCCGGCGACGTTTGGGGAGGTTTGGGGAGGCGCCCAAACCTCCCCAAACGTCGGCAGGTGTCCGTTCCTCCGCACCCTGCCTGCCTGCTTCTTTCCGCTGTGGAAAGAAGCAGGCAGGCAGGGCGCAGAGGAACGGAGACCCGGCGACGTTTGGGGAGGTTTGGGGAGGCGCCCAAACCTCCCCAAACGTCAGCAGGTGTCCGTTCCTCCGCGCCCTGCCTGCCTGCTTCTTTCCGCTGTGGAAAGAAGCAGGCAGGCAGGGCGCGGAGGAACGGAGACCCGGCGACGTTTGGGGAGGTTTGGGGAGGCGCCCAAACCTCCCCAAACGTCGGCAGGTCTCCGTTCCTCCGCGCCCTGCCTGCCTGCTTCTTTCCGCTGTGGAAAGAAGCAGGCAGGCAGGGCGCGGAGGAACGGAGACCCGGCGACGTTTGGGGAGGTTTGGGGAGGCGCCCAAACCTCCCCAAACGTCGGCAGGTGTCCGTTCCTCCGCGCCCTGCCTGCCTGCTTCTTTCCGCTGTGGAAAGAAGCAGGCAGGCAGGGCGCGGAGGAACGGAGACCCGGCGAGGTTTGGGGAGGCGCCCAAACCTCCCCAAACGTCGGCAGGTGTCCGTTCCTCCGCGCCCTGCCTGCCTGCTTCTTTCCGCTGTGGAAAGAAGCAGGCAGGCAGGGCGCAGAGGAACGGAGACCCGGCGACGTTTGGGGAGGTTTGGGGAGGTGCCCAAACCTCCCCAAACGTCGGCAGGTCTCCGTTCCTCCGCGCCCTGCCTGCCTGCTTCTTTCCGCTGTGGAAAGAAGCAGGCAGGCAGGGCGCAGAGGAACGGAGACCCGGCGAGGTTTGGGGAGGTGCCCAAACCTCCCCAAACGTCGGCAGGTCTCCGTTCCTCCGCGCCCTGCCTGCCTGCTTCTTTCCGCTGCGGAAAGAAGCAGGCAGGCAGGGCGCGGAGGTCCGGAGACCTGCCGACGTTTGGGGAGGTTTGGGGAGGTGCGCGCGCACCTCCTCAAACCTCCCCAAACTTCGGCAGGTCTCCGGACGGCGGTGGCTTGGGAGAGGTGCGCGCGATCCCGGAAGCACCAAAGCCTCGGCCGCGCACAAGTCCTCGGTAAGTTTTTTTTGTTGACTGGAGTATAAGCCGAAGTGGAATTTTTCAGCCCAAAAAGTGGGCTGAAAAATTCGGCTTATACTCAAGTATATACGGTATATAATATTTGTAGCAAATCCACATGGTGAGGTTTGGGGCAACTTACAGTATTTTTAAAATCATAAGATTAAAACATAAAAGCAGGGCTTTTTTTCTGGATCGCCTGGCCCGCACCGCCTCCGCCGCCCGCACTGCACAGCCCCACCGTATAGAGTGGGCACCGTTGCTCCCACAGCACCAGCCGTACCGGCTCCAGCCCCAGGGGGCAGGCTGCCACCAACACCCCTCACACCCGTGACCGCAGCAGCACCGCCCTCCCACCACCTCCACCTCCTGCGCCCGCCAAGATGAGAGTACCGGCACCTTTTTTTTTTTAAAAAACACTGCTTGTAACATTCCACGCCTACCTACTTGACTTAGTAGGTAGAGTCTGTCAATGTCACTGTTGATGTAGGGCATGATTCATTGTCATTATTTTTCTGGTCTTTCTATCATTGCTTTTAGTTCTGCTTGTGTCCAATCCATTATTCCTGCTGTATATCTAATCACTGGAATTACCCAGGTGTTGATTGCCTTAATGGTATTTTTATGTCAGCTCAAAAGATACCCAGTTATTTGTAGTAATTATCTTCATCCAGACTCTTAATGTTATTTTCATGGGGCATCTTGATTCCTTCAGTTTTCACTCTTTTTCCTTGTTTGATAGTGAGTGTGGCACATTTGTCCAATCCAAACTCCATTTCAATATCTTGCCTATATATACAGAAAGTGTTGAGCAGCGATTCTATTTCAGAAGGTGTTTTTCCATACAGCTTCAGATTGTCTGTGTAAAGGAGGTGGAATAGTGTGGCAGATGTTTTAGATGTTTGTGTCAGGGAGTGTAAATTAAAAACTCTGTATCTTTTTTTATCAGAGGTTCATCCAAAACATGGTACAAAACAAGTAAGATAAAGAAAACCCAAAACATATTTACTATAACAACACTTTAATCAAAAAAATCTCTTAACTGACTACATGTTCTGGCTTACCGAACAGCACAAAGAGAAGAAAGAAAAAAAACACCAATTGTTTTTTCTTTTATGCGCACGCAGTAGTAGAGACAGAGATTAAACCAGACATGCGCACGCAATAGTAGAAACAGATTAAACCAGAGACATGCGCACGCAATAGTAGAAACAGAGATTAAACTAAAAACATAGTTGGATATGTGACAAACACCATAGTTACAATGATTTATTTATTTATTATTTAAATTTATATATCGCCCTATTCCCGTAGGACTCTGGGCGGTTTACAGGGAAAATAGAAAACATAGCATACAAAAATTAAAATCAGTTAAAAACTATTAATTAAATTCCAGTCCCTGAAATTAAAACTAAAACCCAATTAAATTAAATTAAAACCCCTCAGTCTGGGCCAAACAGCTCGAAGAGCCAAGTTTTCAAGTCCCGGCAAAATGAGCGAAGGTTGGGGGCAGTCCTGAGTTCCGTGGGAAGTTGGTTCCATAGGGCCGGCACGCCCACAGAGAACGCCCTTCCCCTGGGAATAACCCGCCAGCATGATAAGATAACAACACAGCTGGCAAAGAGCAAACTGCAACCTGCTTAGCTGACAAACACAAAAATGCAGTGACAACCCCTTCTTTTGTCAGTAAAGCAGAACTCAGGTAAGGCACATTTTTTTACGCAGATACTCATGCTGAGCTGTAGGAAGTGGCTTATTAAGCATATCAGCAATCTGATCATGTGTAGACACATACTGCAATTTCACAAAGCCATGTTTAACTACTTGTTTTATATTTTTATAACGGATGTCAATGTGTCTAGACCTAGAACCTGTAAATCGTGTTTCAGATATATAAACCACAGATTCATTGTCTTCCATCGCAGTAATTGGTCGAATCGGGTGTGTCCAGATATCTGTGACTAAAGCATCAAACCACGTTAAAGAATTACATGCATCTGAAACACAAGCATATTCAGCTTCAGTAGATGAACAGGAAATAAAATTCTGTTTACGTACATGCCAGTAAACAGGACATCCATTTAAAAACATCATATAACATGAAGTACTTTTACGTGATTTCCTATCACTCGCCCAATCAGAATCTGCATAACAACATAACTCTACATAATCAGTATGTGTGGGTTCTAATAATAAATTTATGTTTTTAGGGTATTTTAGGTATCTCAATAATCTCTTAACACATGTCCAATGAAACTGTTTTGCCTTGCCTACATGTCGTGATAAGAGATTAACACTAAGTGCAATGTCAGGTCTAGTCCAACTACTAATATACAACAGTGACCCAATTACTGAGTGATAAAGTGTTTGATCTTCGAACTCAGGACTTGGTTTATATGGCAAGTTGTGAAAATCAGTTTGCATGGGTATACTCACTGTCTTAGTATCCTTCATGTTACAATGATACAAAAGTTGTTCAATTTTATCTTCTTGTGAGAGACTAAACCCCTTCTGCGTTTTGACAACCTGAATACCCAAATAAGTATTAATATATCCTAAAGACTTCAATGTGAAATACTTTTGTAAAGCTTTAGCAAAGTTCGCACTCATCTGCTTATTTGGACCAATATAAACAATATCATCAACATAAACAAGAACTATCTCATACCTATTGTCAGATCTTTTAGTAAACACGCATTCATCAGATTCGGACTTAATAAAGCCCATTAAATTTAGTTTGTCAGAAAGACATAAGTACCACATTAAACCAGACTGTTTCAAACCATAAAGACTTTTGAGTAGAAACCACGTATCCCCTTCTTGCTGTCAGAATCCTGGAGGACCTTTCACGTAGATTTCTTCATCTAGGTCAGCATGTAGATAAGCCGTTTCAACATCGAACTGGAAAACTTCTAAATCAAGAATAGTTGCAGCGACTAAGGCAATTTTCCCACTTTCATTCCAAACTGTCGGTGAATAAGTATTTGTATAATCTTCAGGATAACGTTGAGTGAAACCCTGAGCTACAAGTCTGGCTTTATACAACGACTCACCATTCGGCTTCTTTTTAATTCTGTAAATCCACTGAGTGCCAATAATTTTCTTGTTTGCTGGAGGGCTTGCAGGCATAAACACTTGAAGTTTCTTTAGACTGTCCATTTCAGCCTGCATTGCCTCATACCATTTATCTTGCTCTGGTTCAGGAAGATGTTTGATTTGTATGAACTTATCAGGAGGAAGAGTAACATTACAAATCAAAGGTAAAGGTGCTTTCGGAGGGATCCCCTTTGTGGTCCTCTTGGAAAGTCTTGGAACAACCATCCATTCTTCTTCCATTTTCTCCTCGTCTTCATCATCGTCTCTAGCATTAGCATTGGCAGCTTGCGAAGACGGAACATTAGGTTGATAAGAACTCGTGGAAGGAACATTCGCCTGTGAATCTTGATCATCAGGCTGCGTGGTATTAACAGCATCATCTCTAGGAAAATAAACTCCAGGATTGTTGGAATGAATCCTGGACCAGTCAGCATCTTCCTCAAAAGTAGCGGATTGGGAAATCACTATTACATGAGTGGAGTCAATATATTTGCTCCATTTTGAATTATCATCAATACCCATAAACCTCATTCTTTTCATCGCAGGACCTCCTTTCGTTCTTTGAGCTAAAGGAATGTTCACCATAGCGTATGAACCAAAAATATGGAGATGTGAGAGATCAGGCTTGTATCCATATAACATGAAGTAAGGGGTCTGATTTATTACACTACTCCAAGTACAGATGATAATATGATTGGCATATTTAACAGCCTCACCCCAGTATGGGAGACTGAGGTTGGCATCTTCAAGAAGGCAATGCATCGGACTTCCGGTGGCGACGCGACGCTGAAGACAGCCATCTCCGGGCTGTCTGCTCCGCGGCTTTGTTTGAACTGCTGAAAACAGCGCCGATCAGCTGTTTTAGTGGTTCGGAAGCCCCCTCCTCGGGAGAAGAGGAGGGGGTGAGGCCCCAGGTAGGGGTTGAGCTCTCCGAGGCCGCCTGAGCTTTTAGATCGGGCGGCTGAAGGATCGAGCCCCCCTGAAGTCTGGGTTTGCTCTGGGCTGCGCAGCACTTCTGCTCCGTGCTTTTGGGAGCAGAACCAAGCGTTAGCAACCACCCCTGCCAGAAGGAAAGACTTTCGAGTGTGAAGAGGCAGGCAGAGCGATACAGGAGGTCAAGGTGAAGTGGATTTTTGTTCTCTAGTTCAATGGGCTTTATGGACTTTAAAAGTGAAAGTGCGTAGCAAGTGAAAGTGGGGAAAGATGGCGACTAAAACTTCTAAAGTTCTCCGGAGTGCGGGGGCTTCCCCGGTGCAACAGTCCTCGCTGCAAGCCTTACTTCCTTCTGCACCTGCTCCGGCAGTGACGGTTAAGGATTTACAGGATGCTTTGGAAAAGCACTCACAACAAATAGCAGATATTATAGATGAAAAGATGGAAAAGCTGGAGGAGAAGATGGAAGAGAAGTTTACAGCAATGAGGGCAGACATCTTGCCTGCACTTGAAGGTGTGGCTTTATGTATTCAATGTTTGGATGAAAAAATGGAAGATCTTAGCCAAAAGAATTCCAGACTAGAAGCAAAAGTCTTAGAGAATGAAAATATGATGGATAAAATGGATGGGGACTTGACTCTGGTCCAGTACCACCAGATGGAGTTTGCTATCAGAATTAGAGGCTTAAAAGAGAATCCTAAAGAAGATTTAAGGCAGATAGTCTCCGAGGCTCTGGAAGTGGTACTGGGACAGCCAGCAGCTGAAATTGAGGGAAATATAGACAAAATCTTTCGTGTGAATTCATGGATTGCAAGGCAGAGGAAGCTACCTAGAGATGTGGTGGTTTACTTCACAAAGAGAGCAATCAGGAATGAAGTTATCCAAGTTTCTTATGATACTAAGCTTGTGGTTGCTGAGCAAGAAGTTTTGGTTTTAAAAGAGATTCCTCCAAGAATTTTAAGGAGAAGGAAAGATTTTGCTTTTCTGGCACAGGAACTTAAGAAACGTGACATCAAGTTTAGATGGGAGATACCAGTGGGCATGGTGGTGATGCATGAAGGCACGAGACACCGTTTGGTCACAGTGATCCAGGCACGTGATTTTTATAGCAAAGTTTTAAAAGCAATCCCTCTACCACTTTTGGAATCTGCAAAGAAAAATGGCGAGGGAAAGCCTCAAGGTGCTGAAGGAATACAGACAGATGAGAAAGATATTGGAGGGGATCAAATTACAGTTTCATCGGAAGATGCCAGAGAGCAGAGGATGACGCGTGCCGCCTCGAGACGAGTGAGACAAGAGCAAGAGCAAGACCAGCAGAAAGTTAAGGAACCTTCAAAGCGTACCTATAGCGAAGCTGTGGGAGGGGCGCGGCCTAAGGAAGTTAAGGGACTCCTGACAGGCATGTTCCAGAAGCTTCGGGACGTAAGTTCTTAACTTGGAATGTCAATGGCTTAAATTCACCACAGAAGAGAAAGAAAGTTTTTCAATACTTAAAACAATTTAAGACTGATGTTATTTGCTTGCAAGAAACACCTATTAGGGTTATGGACCAAAAGTACCTATTGAACTTAAGATTGGGTACGCAATTTATTGCCTCTGCAATGAATAAGAAAAATGGAGTGGTTATTTATGTCAAGAATACTGTGACAGCGGAACTAATAGAAGCAGATAAACAAGGAAGATACGTTATGATAGATCTGCTGTTAGAAGGCAAAAAAACGCTTTTGGTTGGACTGTATGCTCCTAATCAACAACAAGCTGACTTTTATAGTTCACTACACAGTAAGATTACCCAGATGGATTATAAATCTTTTATTTTTATGGGAGATTGGAATGGCGTCTTGGATGTACAACTGGACAAGTGTGGTTCTTTTAAACATGCTCCGAGCCACGCTAGATTGCCTAAATCTTTTTTTGAAATGAAGGATGATTTGGAATTGCGAGACATTTGGAGAGAAACACATCTACATGAAAAGGATTACACTTTTTTCTGATAGACACCAATCTTTTTCCAGGATTGATTTTATATTACTGACTAATGATTTTTTTTCTAGGATTAAGAAGATAAAGATTTGTCCAAGAACTATATCTGACCATAGTCCAGTCTGGTTAGAGATTAATAAGGATAATAGAGATAGGCGCTCTTGGCGCTTAAATGAGAACTTGTTTAGAAATCAGAGTAATGTGGAAGAATGTAAAAAACAGATGAAGGACTTTTTTGAAATTAATATGAACAAGGATACTTCTATGGACATGGTTTGGGACGCTAGTAAAGCTTATATGAGAGGGGTGTTAATATATATGAATAATAAATACAGATGTAACTTGGAAGTTAGGAGGAAAGAATTGGAGAATGAAATTAGGGAAAAAGAAAAGGCCCTAATTTTGAATCCATTGGATGTGAAGATCAAAGAGGTTATTAATTTGTTAAGAGGACAATTTGATAAGCTGATGGCTGATCAGGTGGCAACTAACTTACGGTTTGCTAGACATAACACTTTTTGCAATGCCAATAAACCAGGTAGATGGTTAGCCTACAGGTTAAGGAAAAAGCAAAGGGCTTCTAACATAGATAAAATAGAACATAAAGGTAAGGTTGTGTATCAACAGGACCTTATTAAGGAAGCCTTTGTGGACTTTTATTCCAAATTATATGCTAAAGATAAGATTAATGAAGCAGATATTGACGTATATCTGAAGAATGCCAACATCCCGGTTCTTACACAAGAACAAAAGGAAGAGATTAATCAATTGATAACAGAAGAAGAAATTCTTTTAGCAATTAAGCAATTGAAGGTGGATAAAGCGCCAGGTACGGATGGACTGACTGCGGTCTATTACAAAAATCTACAATCGGAGGTGATAAAGCCACTAAGGGAATTGTTTCAGACAATTCAAAGGGGAGGAAGGGTGCCTCCGTCTTGGAGAACTGCTTTTATTTCCCTGATTCCGAAGGAAGATCAGGATGTTACTCAAGTAAGAAATTACAGACCAATATTACTTTTGAATACGGACTACAAGATATTTGCTAAGGTTTTAGCTAACAGATTGATGAGGGTTTTGCAACAGATGATTCATGGGGACCAAACTGGGTTTATTAGTGGTAGACAATGAAAAATAATGTGAGGCATATAGTAGACTTGGTGGAGTTTTTGGAAAGGAACAACCAGATCCCTGCGGCGTTGATCTTTTTAGATGCTGAAAAAGCTTTTGATCAACTGGATTGGCAATTTTTGATGAAAGTTTTAGATAAAATGAATTTTGGGGATAAATTCTTACAACCAATTAGGGCATTATATCAAAAACAAACTGCCCGAATAATAGTAAATAATAGTTTGACTGAAGTATGCAATATTGAAAAGGGCACAAGACAAGGGTGTCCGTTATCACCTTTATTATTTGTTTTAACATTGGAGATATTATTGATTAAAATATGGAATTCGGAAAAAATTAAGGGTATTCAAATTAGAGATCAGGATTATAGACTGAGGGCGTTTGCAGACGATCTGGTTGTTACGGTGACCCAGCCAGAAAATTCTGTTGTGGACCTGATGGAGATAATAATGCAATATGGGAAGGTTTCTGGATTTAAGGTCAATGTACAAAAAACTAAAATATTAGCCAAAAATATGACAGTATCGCAAAAGGCCCTTTTAGAAGGGTTAACTGGATTCGAGATTGTTAAAAGGGTTAAATATTTGGGGGTGTATTTGTCACCCTCAAATGCAAAGTTATATAAAAATAATTATGAAAAGCTATGGGGGAAAATTCAAAAAGAATTGGAGAGTTGGGAAAAATTGCAATTGTCTTTACTGGGAAGAATTGCAGCAGTGAAAATGAATGTCTTGCCTAAATTTCTATTTTTATTTCAAATGATACCTATTCTTAAAAAAGATTCAAATTTGGAGGAATGTCAACGGGGTATCAATAAATTTGTATGGGCAGGGAAAAGGCCACGAGTTAAACTTAAGATTATGCAGGATACGCGTGAAAGAGGTGGTCTTAAAATGCCCAACTTTAAACTATATTATGAAGCTGCTGCGTTGTCAGTGATAAGTGATTGGATTAATTTGACACAAGGGAGATTATTAAATCTTGAGGGCCACGACTTGTTATTTGGCTGGCATGCATATTTATTGTATGATAAGAAGGTAGATAATGTGTTTAAAGTGCATATTTTAAGACAGGCATTGCTGAGAGTTTGGAAAAAGTATAGACATAAGTTAAACTGCAAGATACCTTTGTGGGCAATTCCGAAACATGCAATAGAAAACATAAATGTTGGCTTCAAACATGATGTGACTACGTACAAGGAGATCTTAAGTTTGGAGAGGAACGTATGGTGTTTGAAGCCGTATAATCTTCTACGAGATGAGAAGATTGTTCAAACTTGGTTTCAATATGGTCAATTACGGGCCAGGTGGAAAGAAGACCAGAAAATTGGTTTCTCAATGACTGATGAAAATTTGGTAAAGCAAATTAGAAATCAGGGTCCAGCACATATCAAACGGATATATCTTGCATTGATAGAAATTGACTCAGAAACAGAACTTGTTAAAGATTGTATGATAAAGTGGGTTCAGAATATTCAAGAAGTTATCACAATGGACACTTGGGAAAAGATTTGGGTGAGGAACGTAAAATTTACACAAGCTCAAAACGTAAGAGAGAATTTTTACAAAATGTTTTATAGGTGGCATTTAGATCCTAAAAAGCTGGCAAGTATGTATCCGAACTATCAACCTAAATGTTGGAGATGTGGTGGCGAAGATGCAACGTATTTTCATATATGGTGGACCTGTAAAAAGGTTAAGGCTTTTTGGATTAAAATCTGGTGGAATATGCAGAAGATATTTAAGCAAAGGATAAAGTTTTGTCCGCAATTTTTCTTATTGGGCATAATTACAGATACTACTGTTGTGGACACCAAGTTGATGTTGAACCTAATTACAGCAGCAAGACTTTTAGTAGGTCAATATTGGAAGAAGGAGGTACTCCCTACTATAGAAGAATGGACTCTTAAAGTTTCTGACCTGGCGGAAATGGCAAAGATTTCGGCTTATTTGAAAGATCATTCGCAACAACGTTATATTATGGAGTGGAAAAAGTGGATTTATTATATCCAGAACAAATATGGGACTAAAAATTTTCACTTAGCATTTGAATAAGTTTTTTTTTCTTTTTTTTATGTGATATTAGTATTGCTTGTAGTCATTTCATATGAGCTAGAGTGTGATAGACTTAATAGTTTATTGTTGTTAGCATATGGTTGTTTATGATTGTTTTTTGCTTTTATACCTTGTATTTAGCTCTGGGAAGTTGGGGAGGGGGAGGGGGGAAGGGGGGGAGGGTTAGGAAGGGGTGGGCGGAGGGAGGGAGGGATTGTTAAAGATAAAATGTATTGTAAAACTTTTCAATTAAAAAGAAAAGGCAATGCATCATTGTTTGCAAAACCCCATTTCTGCGTTCTTCCACTCCATTTTCAGCCGGAGTGTAAGGAGCTGAGGTCTGATGTAGTATGCCATTCTTACGCATCCAGTCCTGAAAACGCTGAGACATAAATTCAGCACCGCGATCACTCTGAATTCTAGCTATGCTAACATCGTGTTGGGTATAAACAAGAGCGGCAAAGTCTTTAAAGATCTGAAAGGTCTCAGATTTTTCTTTCATAGAAAATACATATCCATATCTAGAATAATTATCAACAATTGTCAAAAAAAATTTAGGACCAATTGTTGGTGCAAAAGGACCCACTATGTCAGTGTGTACCAAATCAAAAATGCGTGTTGACAGGCATGTAGCATGCTTTGGAATGGCTGCCACTTTGGATTTGGATTTTTTGCAGACAGCACAATCCAAAAACACCTTACACCCCTTTAGATCTAAACCTCTTACAAATTCTGGCATCTTCTTAAGAACACGGAAACTGGCATGACCCAATCGTCTATGCCACTTATGGATACATCTGTAATGCAAAGGTTTACCTATTAGTGAATTGTCAACATTAACATTTTTATTAAAAACCTCAGGCTTGCTGTAAGCAATCTGTGTCTTATTTTGTTTTTTGTTGGTTTTAAGAGCTTTTGGACTAGCAACAGAATCTCTGGGACATCTCTCACTGTGTCTGCACTCTCCTCTTTTGGATCTTGTATATTTGTCTGCTCTTGCGGCTTAAACTTTGGCTTTATGTAATAAAAACCACCAATCAACATGGTTTCAGCAATAATATCTTCGTCTTTAACTAAATAGCTTGCTTTTCAAGATGGTGGACCTGAAATTTTAATACTCAGACAAGTGGCTCTGACTAAGCAAATTAGTATTTGCTGATGGTACATAATAAACATCATGGAATAAATGCATCAAGCTCTTCAATATAAACAGTTCCTTTTCCCATAACCTAAACAGGAAGATTTGAAAGAGAGTAAAGTTCACGAAGTTCAGGTTCAGGCTTGTGCATTTCTGTATAAAGCTCCTTTCTATAAGTAACATGTAATGCTGTTCCACTGTCTAAAGTCCAAAGTAGTCGTCTGTCATACTCTGGTTGAGATTGTGGATCATTGGTTAAAGCTAATGTGGCAAGTGGAGTTCGCGGATCACGCCTGGGACCACGACGACCTTGTCGTCCACCTCTACCTATGCCCCCTCTGGACTCTGGTCCTCTAGGCTGGTACGTGGGGGGCGCTGGAAATCGTTGGGGACAATCCGGGGAAACATGTCCCACACAATTGCTGACGTAGCATCTTGGTATCCCTGGAACGTGGGCTCTGCCATAGGCTCTTCCACGAAAAGGACGTCTCGCTGGAACTCTTGATGCAGGTGGTCCTCTTAAATGTAGTGTGGCTTGCATAAGTGCCACTTCTTCAGTTATAATTCTGCATACATGATCCACTGTGCATTGAGTAATGGGTACGTAATTAATTTTTGTAATAGCATCTTTCCATTCATAATTCAATGAGTCAAAAATAATGCTGATCGTTTGAAAATCATCAATAGGATAGCCTTTTTCACCCAGTTCTTTTCTTATTCCTTTCATTTTAGTTAAATGTTCTCCAATATGTTCACCAGGTTTTAATCTCTAACCATGGAACTCAGACAAAAGTACACATGTAGACTCAATTGAAATAGGTCAATAGCATGCTTCTAATTGATTCCAAATTTGTTGGGCAGTTGTATCTTGTGAAAAAGTGAGCTGTAATTCAGTGTCCATTGACATCAATAATGTTGTGCATGCTCTAGTATTTAAGGCCCATATATCAGGAGTCCACGGCTGGTCAGGAGGATTAAAAACCATGCAATGGGTACCTTCTCTGCGGAGCAAAAGTCCAACTTCACTGACCCATGCCTTATAGTTTTGTCCTGACTGCTTCAATTTCAAATCACCAACCAATAGTACAATAGAAGATGCCTGTTGAGAAACATGCATTTGAGGTACTGGCTGTGCAGGTTGTGCAATTCGAACTTGATCTGCAGGAGACGCCAGTGGCGCCTGTGCCAGGACTTGCAGCAGTTGAATTGGAGCTGTCGTAGGTACCAATGCTGGCTGTAGCTGTACTTGTGCTGCAATTCCACCTTGGCCAGCAGGAAGCACTGGCGCTTGAGCTGAAACATTTAATTGGCCTTCAGATGGCACCGGTCTTTGTATTTGAGAGCCCAGTGGTAGCTGCACTTGGGCTGAATACCACTGTGCTCCATCTGGAACAGGAACCCGGACAGTAGCAACATTAATAGGAACTCCAGCACCATCAGGGGCCGAAGCCCCCGATGAATGGACTGGCCCCTGTACAGGTATAACATTTCGAGGAGGTGTTGCAGCTTGGAGCAATGATTGATTAATAGACATGTGAAAAAATGTGCTGCAATCTCTGTATTTGCTCCTGTAGTACATATAGTAATTCATTTCTATCTTGTAGAACAGATTCACCAGCAGATGGTGTTATTACATTAGATTCAGGCATCACTGTAGCCTTGACGATGTTGTGTATCATTTGATCCTGCACAGCATCATGGGACTGCGATGTAGATGCTTTCTGTTCCCATTTGTCTGACAACACCCACTTGTGGGTGTGACTTTGGCTTGGAAGAAGAAGGCAATATGGTGGATTCTGGGATTTGAATCACTTTAGAATCCCTCTTATTCTGCTTAAATCAATGATGCATATATCTTTGCCTGAAGCAGCCCCTGTTCAAATGCCTCTGTTTGGTCAAAATAACTTTGCACAGCCTTCCCATGCAGGCTAAGAGGTGAATAATGAATTTCATCTTTTCCTAGTGAAACTTTAGGTCTAGCACCGAACATCTCTGCATAGGCCTCTTGAGTATGAACTCTTTCCGGGACAACTGCTTGAGAGTTTGTAAAGTCCAAAGACGGTGTAACTGACCTTAAATCATCGACAGGGGCTGCAGTTTCTTCTCCAAGACGCATTGCAGAAGAGGGTGGAGTCTGTAAACTTGAAGGGAGATGCCTCTATGAAGTGGGCTCATCCTCTTCATCAGACTGATAACGAGCCTCCTTTCTTCCTGCTCTTTTTTCTCGGCATATTCTGGTAATTAATCACAGCGTTCCTCAGTCGCTGAACTAACTGACTAATAGCCTATACACTTATCAGCATCAAAAATTATCTCTTGAATGTGAAAACAAACCATCCTCTGCTACCATGTCAGGGAGTGTAAATTAAAAACTCCGTATCTTTGTTTATCAGAGGTGAATGAACCATGGTTCATCCAAAACATGGTACAAAACAAGTAAGATAAAGAAAACCCAAAACATATTTACTATAACAACACTTTAATAAAAAAAAACTCTTAACTGACTACATGGTATGGCTTAGCGAAGAGCACAAAGAGAAGGAAGAAAAAAAAACAATTGTTTTTTTTATGCGCATGCAGTAGTAGAGATAGAGATTAAACCAAAGACATGCAAATGCAATAGTAGAAACAGAGATTAAACCAGAGACATGCGCATGCAATAGTAGAGACAGAGATTAAACTAAAAACATAGTTGGATATGTGACAAACACCATAGTTACAATGATAAGATAACAACACAGCTGGCAAAGAGCAAACTGCAACGTGCTTAGCTGACAAACACAAAAATGCAGTGACAGTTTGATTGCCAATATTTTTTTAATATAATATTTTTAATATAATATATTTTATTGATTTTCTCATTTTATAATTGGATATTGAAAAAGGAACATGATGACTGGGTTAAACAATAGTTCAACAGTGTACATAAATCTTTAGTATAAATCTCATGTTACAACATCAAATATTTCCTCTCTTTTTTCCATTAATATCTGTTATCTCATATTAGGCTAGTACAATTCTTATTGTTATCCACTAAATAAAAACATCTTTGTTTATATATACCTTAATTGCATTTGCACTTAATCCTTGTATACAATCAATGTCCTGTTATTGCTTTTTTCAGGCTTTAATTTCCCACTATTATTTATAATTTCTAAGTATTTTCTTTTTAGGTGACCAAAGGTTTCCCACATCTCAAGTTCTCCCTTTTTCCCTTTTTATACCAAAGTCTAATATTCTGGTTACGCATGTTATTCCAGGGGGAGTTTAAAACCTTGAAAGAATAACTTGATCCTAATTGGAATTTTATTTTTTAAAGTTTGTGGACTAAATGATTTTCTATTCTTACTGAAGATCTGGGTTTTTACTTATAAAAAAGAAGCAAAGTTGAAAAGACTATAAAAAACGTTGGACTTAAAAGAAAACTTTAAATTGTGGGGGCAACATCTTGTGGCTAAACCTGATACTTCAATTTGTTATTGCTTAAAAGACTTGGCCAGTAGCCCAGACAATAGGTAAGATTTATGCAACCTTGAGATATCAGCTGTGAGAAGCCCAGCTCTGTTCCATATGCATTCCCTAATTGTAAAGCTTTTAGCCTAAATACACTATTAAGAAAATATGGATGAAGATCAGGGACAGATTCTCTCTATGTTGAAAGCAATTCATCAAACTATTCTTATAACCACTGATGAAATAAGAGGTTACAAAAAAGAACAAAAAGTCAGCCCAGATACACGAACTCAATCTTTGATTACAACTAAAAAATCAACTATACAGAATATAACAGAAAAAATGCAACAATTAAATATTATGACAGAAGATTCAACTGATCAACAAACACAATCAATGGAAAACCTAGAAAAGGGACTGACAATATGGAAAAAGGAAAAGACTTTCTACATAAATCAGAAGGAACCTGAGGATCAAGAAGAAGAACAGACTAAAGAGAAGATGAACAAGAAAATTACGTCAAGATGGAAAAATAGAGACACAATTTGTTAGTCTTCTGAAAAAAAATGGCAACTGGATGGTTTTTTCTACATCAGACAATATACATAACAACACGCGGAGATTTGTTTGATGACTCAAAAGCACGGACATGGAAGACGATTTGGCAAAGAAAAAGCTAGAATAATACTGAAGAAAATTGGGATTTTGACTTATTCATGAGAATTGAAATAGAATATACTCAAATAGATTAGATGTGTACTTAGAATATTAGATATTGTTATGAGTTGAGATAAAGAAAACTTTGGTCATTTAAAACTTAGAAGTATAAATAATAACAGTTAAATTTGAATATTGATATGCTTATAAAGGTCAAATGTAAGGTAATTAAAGTATATATAGGCTAAAAATCTATCGAATGTAATAAATATGCTTTTGCTTAGTGGTAATAATAAAAATTATTAACTTAAATAGATATTAAGAGAGAGGAAGTATTAAATGTTGAAATAAGAGAAATTTTGGTTACTAAATTTAAGATATTTGGAAATTACCAGAAAATAAGAATATTATAGTGTATTGTTAATTAGTTGGTGTAAGATGGTGAGAATTTAAATAGATGAGACATGTATCCTGAACATTAGATCTTGTGATGAATTGTGATAAAGGCAATTGGGGTTATTTAAAACTTGGAAATTATAATTATTAAAAGTTAAATTTAAATATTATTGGGAAACTAAAAATTGGGAAAAAATTAACCAGGACATTGATTGTCTAAAAAGATTGAATGTTAAAACAACTAGGATATGTATAAACTAAAAATTATTGATAAATATAAGAAAGTTATTATTTATTTAATTGATATAAAAATTGTATTAATTCAAATATGAGACAGTAAATACCAAGGGGAAAAGAGAGGAAATATTTAATGTAATAGTTTGAGATCTGTACTAAAGATATTTGTATGTTACTGAATTATTGACCAACTCAGCCGCCATGTTGTTTTTCAAATATTTAAATGTAAAACTAGAAAATCAATAAAATTTTCTTTAAAAAGCTTCTTTTAACTCAGCTTCTCCCTTTTTCCCTTTTCATACCAAAATCTAATATTCTAGTTACACATCTTATCTATTTAATTATAATGTTATTCTATTTTCTAAAAGTTGTGTATTTTCCACTATATTCAACTATCTAATTGGTAATATAATATCCCCTCTAATAAGTCAAAGCCATTATTTTCTTCAGACTTACTCTGTCTTTCTTCTTTTGCCAGCTAACCTTCCATGTCAGTTCCTTTGAATCATCAAATAGTTCTCCCTCTATTTTTATATATATTATTTGGAATAAGAAAGACCATTTGGTTGAAGATTTTTTGGAAAAACAAGCCCATTGGAATTCATTAAACCGCCTCCCTGTTACTCCAATTTCCCACAATTGTCCTGATAGCTTTATCTTCCATTCAATCTGTTCTTCTTTTTCCTCAAATATATTCTAATTTTTTGATTTGTGAAAAGTCTTTTCCATTTTCAGTGTTGTCACTCCATTTTCTGATTTTCCAGTTGGCTGGGGTCTATTGATCAGTTGGGTCCTCTGTCTTAGTGTTTAGTTGTTCCAATTTTCCTTTTGTTTTCTGCGTTGTTAATTCTTTGCTTATAATCAAGATCTGGGTTTGTATATTTAAGCTAGAATGTTGTTCCTTTGTGTTGCTTCTTTTTTGTAATATTTTATTAATTTTCTAATTTTACATTTTAAATATTTAAAAAGCAATGTGGTGGCTGGGTTAGTCGATAATTCAGTAACATTCTTTTCCTTATCTTCAAAGTTGTTTAGACGTATTAAAATATTTCCCAATTGAATTAAATCATATTTTTTATTTTATATGATTCCATCTTCAAGTCTCTATCCTCAAAATTATATTTAATCATCTCTGCTATATTTTCCTGAGAAAGTTCTTGAAGTGAAATTAAGTTGAAAACAAGTTGATTCATGCTCTCCAAGTTCTTCCGCATTTCCTTGTAATTTAATGTCATTGTCCTTTGAAATTTTTGCTGCTTATCATATACTTCCTTTTTTGAAATGAGCGTTTTATAAGGTTCCTTCTTTGAGTCTCTGTCTTCAGAATCTTGTTCAGTCATCTCTACTGTATTTTCCTGAGGAATTTCTTGGAGTGAAATTAAGTTCAAAATGAGTTGATTCATACTCTCAAAGTTATTCTGGATTTCTTTGTAGCTTAAAGTCATTGTCCTTTGAAATTGTTGTTGCTCATCACATGTTTCCTTTTGTAAAGTATTCAGTGCTTCAGCTGTGTTATCTTTGTTTAAAACAGGTGCACTTTCTGAAAGCTTAAAAGTTCAAAGGGAAAAAAAGAAAAGAAGAAAAAAATCCTCATCCACCAGCAGGTGTCAGCATTTGCTCATTTTTCATGTCTTTCTAGTTGTTTTCTTTCTCTAAAGGGTAAATGTCACCGCCCAACTGAAAGGGAGGGAGCGAAGTCCCCCTCCCCCTTTCCTTCTTCAGAGATCTCTTATTTTGAGGATTTTCTTTTTCAGGAAAGTAGGTAGGATAGAGAAAATCAGTATTCTTACCCAGATTCCAGCATGCTGTTTATTATTGCGCTTATTTTAATCGTTTATGACTTCCGTTGCTTCAGCTATGACTGGACATGGCGTTAGCCAGCCTTTTCTTCCGTTGGTTTCTGGGAGACGTCTCCTGGACTGTTCGGAGAGACCGCCATCTCTCCTAAGTCCCTGGGATTCCCTTCCTTCATTCCACCCCTTCAGGGTTGTTCCACTGAGAACAACCTTTTTAATTTCTCAAAAGTGGCTTGGCATTCCACAGTCCATTTTAACAGTTGGCTGGGCTTTGGTTTTCCCTCCTCTCTAGTCTTTAATAGATTTGTGATGGGCAATGCAATCTGCACAAAAGAGGGGATGAATTGGTGGTAAAAATTTGCAAAACTGAGGAAGCTTTGCAATTGCCTCCTGGTGCCAGGCGGAGCCCATTCTAACACAGCCCAGACTTTTCCGGGGTCCATCTCTATGCTGTTTGATGAGATGTGATATCCAAGGTAATCGATTCTGTCCTTGTGGAACTCACCCTTAGATAATTTGGTCTACAAGCAGGCTGCCCGCAATTTGTTTAGCACAGTTCTGACCAACTTCACATGCTCCTCTAGTCTCAGTGAATATCAGGACATCATCCAGGTAAACAAGCAGCCCCTTATAAAGGGGTTACTGGAGCACCTCATTTATCAGTTGCATGAATATTACAGGTGCTCCTTGAAGCCCAAATGGCAGGACCCTGAATGGAAAACAACTTAAGGGGTAGTTGAATACGGTTTTCCATTTGTCCCCTTCTTTAATTCTGATTCTATAATATGGCTTCCTCAAGTCCAACTTTGAAAAAATCTTCCCCCATGTGCCAGCATGTCCTTCATTAGAGGGAGGGTGTAGAGATTACTTTCACTCACTGTGTTAAGAGACCTATAATCCACACAGAGGTGAAGAGGCCCATCTTTTTTTCACGAAATAGCACAGGGGCTGCTGTTTTTGGTTTTGCCGGCTGGATGAAACCCCTTGCTAGATTTTTCTGTATAAATTTTTGTAATTCCTCCAATTCCCGCAGGGTCATGGGGTATAGTTTTGGCTTAGGCAACTTTGCCCTCCGGAATATTTCAATAGCACAGTCCGTGGATTGGTGAGGGGGTAATTTGTCAGGCCTCTCTTCGCTGAATACTTCAGCTAGATCACAATATTCTTTGGGTATGCCTTCCAACTCCCCCTCATTTGCCGCCATTGCACTTTCTGGGGTTTTCACATACCCTGTTTGGTTTGGGCTGCTTCCTTGGCATCAATTTTCCCCTTCGGGAAACTTAGTTCACCAGTTCTCCAATCCATCCTCAGGTTCCATTTTGTTAGCCATACTATGCCTAATATGAGTGGGCATTCCAGGGGTCACCACAAACATTAAAGTCTCTATGTGGTTCCCTATGTTAAGCTGAATGGGTTGCATGGCAAGAGTGGCCAGGATTCCCCCCCTGCAATAGACCCAGCTAATTGGCTGAGTAAAATTGGCTTCTTTAGCCTCCTCACCAGGATCCCTGGTTCCCCACCAGGGTTGGGCTTATGAGGCTGCGAGTGCAGTCGGAGTTTATCAGGGCTCTTAATGCAACCTTTTCTGGCATCCCTGGGCTAAACAGTTATACAGTTCTGGTGAGGGGCACGATGGGTCTATTTACCAGGGGTTTGTCCTCAGAACTGTCTTCCGAGGATTCCAGTGGTTCTCCAGTCTGGGTTGGAGTTCCTCCCCCCTGTTTTGATGGGGTTAGGACCTCGACAACCTCCACACATTTCATGAACATTTCCTTCAGCTTCGGCAGAATTTTTCCTGGTTTGCCCCCTGTGACTCGGTCGGGCTTCAACTGGAGTCTTCAAGCGACATTCAGTGGTGTGGTGACCATCTTTCCCACATTTAAAAAAAGTTGTTGGTCGGGGAGTAATGGGAATCTGTTTTGCCAGTTCCCGGAGTGCCTCTGCTGGTCATCTCCCCCAGGATCTCCTCAGATGCCATTGCTTTCTGGCCCGATTGATTTCTGCTTCCTTAACCAGGATGTGCCAGTCATGGAGTAGGTGAGGGTCACCCTGGGGAATGCAGGCATAATATAGGTCATCATTAATCCCATTTTTGAAATTTATTTTATTTATTTTATTTTAATTAAATTTCTATACCGCCCTATTCCCGAAGAACTCAGAGCGGTATAGAAATGTCCCACCAGAACTTCTTCTGGCCAATTAAATTTGCTGGCAAGAGCTCAGAATTCCTTCATTTATTCTGCCACCAGGCACTGGCCCTGCCTGACAGTTTTTATGCGCTCCCTGGCCTTCCAAACGTCTTTTGGCAGCTGCCATGAAATGGTTAAAATTCCATAATTTGGGAGCATCTGCATTGTGGAGGTTCATCATCCACTCGGCCGCCACCCCATCTAGTGCCATGGTTACAATCCTCACCTGCCCATGTCACTGGGGATGTCTTGTCCATATTCCTCCATGTAGTTCAGGACTTGAGCCAGGAAGACCCCCAATTTGTGTGGTTCTCTACTGTATTTTACCCCCAGGTGGAAACTTCTGACTGGCACGGTGACCTCATCTCCTCCTGGGTCGCTGTCTGTCCCTGTCAGCTGGTGCAGCTTGGGCAGGGGTGACCGCTGCTGTAGTAGCGGCTGCGATCTCTGAAGTGCTGGTGGAAGGACCCGGGTTTGTTGCCTCGATTCTGACACCACCTGCACCCTCAGTTGTGTTTGGTTCTCTATGACAGGACTCAGATCAGCTCTCTCTTCCTTGAGGGAGTCAAAGGCAACTCTCAGCATGTCGATGGCCTGCTCTAGGAATTGGCTGAAGCAGGCTGGTCTTTCGTCTTCATCCTCGCTGAGATGAAGCAACCTCTCTATCTCCAATTTCCATCCTGGTTGATGACTGCTGCATTTGAGGGTCACCTTCCTGGCCTTTCACTCCCAGTCCTCTTTCTTCCCAATGCCCATCAACCACCTCAGCTTATCTCGGCGCTTGGCAACTGCAACTTCATTAGAGGAGCTGGAGGAATACGAGCTGCATCCACTTGGGTCAGCCTGGAGGGAAATATCCGCCCCCCCCAATGGTGGTTTCTCTATACCTAATTCAAACATAGTTTGCGTGACTTCCTTCTGGGCTGACCAACTTTTGCAGATCCTGCCTTCTGTAAGGACCCGCTTCAAGACCTCTTCTCAAGAAAGCGGAACTCTTAAAACAGATTCATTCCAAAAGGAACTTTTATTAGGAGAAGTTGACAACAGGCATAGAAGACAGGATCTGAGGGTTTCCCATTCAAATCAATAGGTTAAAGGAAACCCCACCCCAGTAGTCCATCCGGTCAGTTCAAACAGGCCAATCCCCAGGTGTTAAGTCCACTGTGGGAATGAGGCTGATAAGACTCCATTCCCAAGGCTGTGAAAACATTGTTGGGTCTTCACACCTTCACATCCGCAGCAAGATATAACCCAGATGGCCAGAGGCACATTCCTTTCTTATCCAGGTTGACATCAAAAGGAGAACAGTTCAAAGAGCAAGCAGATAGAGGAAGCAGAGAGGATACATTGTAGCAGCTAAGTGAAAGAGCAAGATACGTAACAATTCCCCCAAGGCTTCCCCCTCTCCCAGGAGAATGGCAGAACCCGCAGAAGGGAAATGTAAAATACCCCCATCAAAGAAATGGGTTCTTACATCTTCATTGAACCCATCGTGGGAATAGCATATCTGGATGTTCCTGGCCAACTCTCTGAACTCCTCGGTATACTGGTCTCCTTCCTTGCTTCACTGTCTTAATCCGCTCCTGAGCTTGCTTGCTTTTTTTAATACAAATTTTATTATTTAAAATATTTAAAAACTTTGGGCATGGTGTAATTGGTCCAACATACCTTCTTACATCATTTTTTGTATGTTATATACATTTTATCTAGGGAGGCAGTGGCTCAGTGGGTTAGGACGCTGAGCTTGTCGATCAGAAGGTCGGCAGTTTGGCGGGTCGAGTCCCAAGTGCCGCGTAACAGAGTGAGCGCCTGTTACTCGTCCCAGCTTCTGCCAACCTAGCAGTTCGAAAGCACGTAAAAATGCAAGTAGAAAAATAGGGACCACTACGGTGGGAAGGTAACAGCGTTCCATGCGCCTTTGGCGTCTATTCATGCCGGCCACATGACCATGGAGATGTCCTCAGACAAGCACTGGCTGTTCGGCTTTGAAACGGAGATGAACACCGGCCCCTAGAATTGGAAACGACTAGCACGCATGTGTAGGGGAACCTTTACCTTTACTATACATCAGCGGTGTCAAACTCAATTTCATTGAGGGCTGCATCAGCATTGCAGTTGCCCTTGGCGGGCCGGGTGGGTGTGGCCAGGGTGGGCATGACCTACTGGGTGGGCGTGGCCAGCTCTACATCATTCACGTCAAGGGTACCTATGGGGGCCTGGGCAGGAATGGGACAGATCTGAGGGTCTCTGGTAGAAGAAGATGGGACCAGGGCAAGTGCCAAGGCATGGTCCACTGGAGGAGCCTCACTGTTCCTCTCAGGCCTTGGGGGGTTGGACGGTGGCGTGGAGGTCAAGCCCAGCTGTCAAGAACCCATGGCACTAAGCCCAGCTCCACTTCCTCAAGGTGGTGCCCAGCTGCACCTACCTCCTCCTCAAGGCTGCTGCTGCTGTGCTTGCTCTCCTTAGCCAGGTTGCTCATGATGGGTACGAGGGCAAAGTCAAAAGGGAGGCCCACTCCCTCTCCATGTGAGGAGACCTGGCTTTGTATCCAAAGCTTCCTTAGCAATAGGATCGGAGACCCCCCAGGATAGGCCAGGATGAGGGGGCAAGGGGATGATGAAAGGGCAGCAGGGCAGGACTAAGGCAGGACTTCCCTCAGACCCTCCCTCTCCTTCCTTCCTTCCTTCCTTCCTTCCTTCCTTCCTTCCTTCCTTCCTTCCTTCCTTCCTTCCTTCCTTCCTTCCAGAAGAGAGTGGTAGGAAAATATTTGAGATGAGAGAGGGAGAAAAACAGGCAGAAACGCAGTTGGGGAAGTGTCATCCTTCATGAGGAATGAAGAAATGCAACATCGCCTGGCAGTGGCCAGCACATGGCCCTTGCCTACTTCACATATCCGGCTCTGTGGGCTCTGGGGGAGGGGATGCCATGAGCAGCATGAGAGTCGATGTTACCTGCACAATGCTGCCCAGCCCCCAGCCTGCCCGGTTTTGGCAGGCAGTGGGGCACTTTCCTGACAGTGCCGAGAGGCTGAGCCGGGTGGCACGAATCTGAAGAGAAGCGCAACGCTGCCCAGGCCCTAGCCTGCCCAAAGTAGGCAGGGTCATATGCTGGCCACTTTCAGGCGATGGTGCATTTCTTCATTCCTCACAAAGGGTGATATCTCCCCAGCGTGCGCCCAAGGGGCAGTGCCGACGCAGCATGGGCTGGTCCCACATTGTTTCTAGATGGCCTTGTGGAGCTAAGACTGAATGTATTTCAGCATAGATGACCACCACAAAATTGTACATTGGCTTCCGGCTGGCCTGGGCCAGGGCCAAGGCAGCAGGGGCCGTTCCCTCACTGTTTATAGGATGGCTTCATGGGCCACATGAAATCACTTCGCGGGCTGGATCTGGCCCCCGGGCCTTGTGTTTGACATGTCTGCTATACGTTTTAGATACATATCATTTATATACAGTTATACAATATTCGATCTTATCATCCACCTTTTGTATATCTCTATTAAGTCCTTCCTTTCTGTTCCCACCATAGGTAAAACTTGTTCCAAATGTTATAATACTCTGACTGATCTTTATTTTTTATTTCCAAAGTTAACTTGTCCATTTCTACGCAAGCCCATATTTTGTTTATCACCTCACTCTCATCAGGTGTTTCACTATCTTTCCATTTCTGGGTGAACATCATTCGCGCTGCTGTGATGATATGTATTATTAAATATAACTCTTCTTTGCTATTTTTCTCTTTTGTTATGCCAGTTGGCCTTTGAAATGCCTGTGGAGGGTAGCCATAAATTGAAGTTTCTCAGTTCAAGTGCGTTACAGTTGTACAGGATCACCATCCAGTTAGCTACTCTACCTTCCAGAGTCAGGGTAGGCAGTGTTCTCCCATAGATCTGCGTGTAGGTGAACACTTTTGCCAAGAAATAACCCCAATCTCTTCGGGTCTCCATCAAACTTCACTCTAATTGGGATCGGCTTCACCTCGACTGGCTGAGGCAGTCTGCCTCTGGCTCCTTGAGATGGACGGCCCTGCTGCTCAGCTGCCTCCTGCACTCCAGCCACTGCCATCTCTTGGACCTCTGGCTCTTCCTCCTCTGATTCCCCTTCCAACTCTTCTTCCAACTCACGGTTTTCCTTCAGCTGCATCTTAAATTCATCAAAGGATTTTTTCACATACTCCATCACCATTTCTATTGGCCCCGATTTCAATTCCTCCTTTTCTCATCTTTGTTGGGAGGGCTAGGCTCTGGATTTTTCATCTTTGCTTTTTTCTTCCCTCCGCCTCGAGTAAGAGTGACTTGTGGGGCTTTCTCCTCCCATCCTTCCTTCTTACCGATCCTGACCATCTGACTTGATCTTCTTCACCAGAAGGTCTGGCCTCTTCCAGGTCCCTGGAAAAGCTTTCATCAGCTTTTAGGCAGAGAAGATCTTCAAACCATTTCTCTGCCTGGAACTCCTCCATGTAGAAATAGTTTGTGACTCCCCCAGTAGGGTAGCAGGTTCTCCGGGTTGAGTACTATGCAGATCTCGCCTTATGTAAAGACCCACTTCAACTAACCACCCAAGAAAGCAGAACTCTTGAAGCAGGCATTTTCTCAAAACAAGACAGGGATTGGTGACAGTAGAGAAGTCAAGGCGAAATCTGGGGAAATCCTGCGCAAATGGTATAGTTAAGCTAGCAATATTCTTTCTCCCACCAAAGTCATAATGTCCATTTGAAATCCAGCCAATCCACAGGTGGTCAGATGAGTGGGTAAACTGGCACAGTCGGTGCACCTCTCAAGATCTTCTACAGTTTTGTTTCTCTGTAACCGTCTCCCTGATAAAGAAGACACATTCCTTTCTCAAGGGAATAGAGGCAGGAGGAGAGTAGAAAGCGAAAGTTATCCCAAGCATGAGTAAGCTCCCCCCTCCCCCCAGCAGAATGGCAGGCCCCAAAAGTAGAATACATATGCAGGGAAAATGATGAGGGTTTGAGGACCTGAGAGTATTGTCGAACATCTGCTATAACTCTTCTCTTATTCAGAGTACACAAGCCACATAACATCAAGGTAGTGACTTACTGGGGGATTATTATTATTATGGTTTGTTGCACATTCAGCCAGATGTTCTAACTGGATTTGGCATTTTTATCCATCTGTTGCTTTCTTCACAAGAAACTGGATAGATAGATGTTGATATTTGATGGTGTTAGAGATATTGTAAGCTGTAAACTGCGTTTTGCAATTGACTGATGGTAAATTTGTCAGTGCTGTTGTAATGCTCCAGGTCTTTTGGGATTGCCTTTGCTTCCCCCCCCCCCCCACAGTTGCTCTATTTCTATTTGAAAGTCTTTGTATTTAGTTATCTTCTTCAGTTCTTTCTCTTCTATTTTGCTGTTTCCAGGTACTTCCAGGTCCACTATTCAGGCTTTTTTGCCTTTAACAATTAAGTCTGAGATATCCTAATATTTTCTCTATTTTATAGTCCCACTAGTTCTGCTTTCAGGCAATTGGTATTTCTTGTAGATCTACTAATACACTATTGTTGCTACTTTGGCATGCTATTGTTTATAGTCAGTCTGTGCAATGTTCCTGCAACAGCTACCCATGTGCAAGAAGATTGCATAGACTGGCTACAAGTAACGGCATGACAAATTAGCAAAGATTTTAACTTTAGATTTATTTGCCATCTATCTCACCATAAGCCTACTCTGTGTGGCTTACAACAATAAAAAAAATGAAGAATTACAAAGGAAGTTTAAAGAAAGTAAAAGTAAAATAATAGAACAACAAAATAAGCAAAGAAGAAGAAAACAAAGAAAATATATCAATATGATTAGTAAAAAATATTGGTGAGTGGGGAGCAGAGAGCAAAGGGATCAATCTAGCAGCCACCTCCAGAGTAGAACTAGGCTACCTTGCAGTTAGATCTTTAGGCTTTTATGGAAGAATAGTGGGTTAGAGGTAGATCTTGCCCTAAAGATGAGGATATTCCAAAGAGCAGGTACTGTGGCAGAGAAGGCTCTTCTTCTGCATCTCAATAGTCAGAGTTCTTTGATCAACAGGGTAGTGGCATGGAGGGAGGCGCCTCCTGTTGGGCTGGGGGAAAGAGGATTGCTGGAGGACCCTCAAGATGCTGTGGGCAGGGCACTGTTCCTTGTAGGTCTAGGTGCGTCTCCAGTCCAGGAAAATTTTCCACACTTCCTCTGCCCATCTCGTCCTCTTCCTCCAGCTGCAAACATTAAGGCTCTTCATGCTGCTTGCACCACTGCCACTGTTCACAGCTGCAGGCCTCAAGGCTTGTCACACCAATTGCACTGCTACCGCTGCTCATGGTTGACAAACCGCATGACAAGCCTCACGGGCGCCTGCAGCAAGCAGTGGCACCACTGCAAGTGGCACAATGAGCCTCACGTCCTCCTGCAGCAAGCAGTGGCACCACTGCAAGTGGCACAATGAGCCTCATGTCCTCCTGCAACAAGCAGTGGCACAGTGCAAGCAGCACAATGAGCCTCGAGGCCTGCAGTTGTGAGCAATGGCAGTGGTACGATGGACCAAGTGGTGTGTGGCCACAAGTGGCCCCAGAAGAACTCAGGCAGCAACGCAACAGGTGTCAGGGCATGGAAAGTTTGGCTGCAGCTGTCCTTGGGTAAATGGGTATCGGGCACCTGGGGCAGCTCCATCCCCCCACCCCCACTCTAGATTTATTTTTATACATCAGATATTATTTAATATTTTTTCATTAATATTCTTAAACTCTTTATTGTAATCTAGTTCTGTTGTTCTTATTTAAGTATTAAATGCATGAAATAATAAACTACCTTTTGGTGTATTGTTTTTTCATTCTTAAAATGGTCATTAGGGCAGAGAACCATTAGGGCAGAGAACCAGTTGTTAAATTATTTGCATTCCAACACTGAGCAGAGGTGTAATAAGAGGATTTCCAAAGACTGCTCTCGCTACTATATTTGCACGAGTTGAAACTTTCAAATGAATGTCAAGGGTAGCCCTATATAGTGTGCATTTCTCAGAGCATGCATGTAAGGACCCACTTCAATCTACATCTTAAGAAAACAGAACTCTTGGAAATGGTTTCTTCCAACAGGAATTTGCTCTAAGAGAAATTGACTGAAGGCATGCTAGCCAGGATATGAGGGATCTCCCCACCATTCAATGTTTTAAAGTGTTCCCAAGCAGCCCCCCACCCCGCAGTTCTTCCAGGCAATCAAACCAGCAGATTTCTAGGTGTTAACTTCAGGAAAGAAAACATCAGTCCGGCTCCATCGGCACAATCATTCAATCGTATTACTCAGATTCCAGATGTTGCATCTTTCCCCTCCCATTTTCCCTTACTGTCAGTAAAGAGAAGAGCTTCAGAGGATCATAGGATGAAAGGCAGATGGCCACATTGTTATGGTTAGCAGACCCAAAGTGAATCAACAAAAGGTTACTTTGTAGTGAATACAGGAAGTGAAAGTAGTAAAAACCCCATGCATACTCCCTCCCCTTTTTTAGTATGACAGAATCCAGGAGATAGTAAGGATTGGTTTTAAATCAGAGAAGATAGAAATGAAATATAACTGGATCCACCTGTAAAGAAAACAAAACAGGTATAAAAGTTAGTCTGGCTTGTTAGGATACTGTGTATGAAACTTCTTTAATAGTTTCAGGGCTTTTATATGACGTTTATGGACCCACTCATTTTGTGAGGAGGAGAGGTGTTTCCATGCTACTAGGTATTGAGTTGTCCCATGATATCTTCTAGAGTCTAGGATTTCCTTTATTTCAAAGTGTTGTTCTCCTTCCACCATGATTGGAGGAGGTGATGGGGGGGAATATTTGGCTGTAATGATGACTGTTGTTCTCTTTTCAGTAAACTGCAGTGAAAAATTGGGTCTATTTGTCTAAGATTTTTGTGCAATTCTAATTCTACTGTACAAGGGATGCTGTGGCTCAGTGGGTTAGGACACTGAGCTTGTCGATCAAAAGGTCGGCAATTTGGCGGGTCAAATCCTGAGTGCCGCGTAACAGAGTGAGCGCCTGTTACTCATCTCAGCTTCTGCCAACCTAGCAGTTCGAAAGCACGTAAAAATGCAAGTAGAAAAATAGGGACCACTACGGTGGGAAGGTAACAGCGTTCCGTGCGCCTTTGGCGTCTAGTCATGCTGGCCACATGACCACGGAGCTGTCCTCAGACAAGCACTGGTTCTTCGGCTTTGAAACGGAGATGAGCACCGGCCCCTAGATTCGGAAACGACTAGCACGCATGTGTGGGGGAACCTTTACGTTTACCTTTACCTAATTCTACTGTTACTTGGTTTATGATTCCTTTAATTGGAAAATGTCCTATATATTTTCGTCCCAGTTTTTTACAGGGTTGTAAGGATTTTAGGTATTTTGTGGACAAATATACCATTTCACCTATAATGAATGCTGTGGGTTTGATTCTTTTTTATCTGCTTGTGCTTTATATGCTTGCCTAGCTTTGTCTAGGGCTTTTCTAACTATTGGCCAGGTGTTTTGTAATTGTTCTATCCATTCTTTCAATGATGGGATTACCGGTTCATTTGGGGTTAGTTCTGGCATGGGGTTGAAACTTTGACCAGTATCTATTTGAACAGGAGTGTAACCTGTGTTGGAATGGACTGCATTATTGTAGGCAACCTCTACGAAATGGAGTAGGTCCATCCAATTCATTTGCTGGAAATTAATAAAGCATCTTAAATATTGCTCAAGTAATAATCATAATAGTAAAGTTGGAAGGGACTTTGGAGGTCATCTAGTCCAACCCCTGCTCAGGCAGAAAACCCTATACCATTTCAGACAAATGGCTGTCCAGTCTCTTCTTAAAAACTTCCAGTGTTGGAGCATTCACAGTTTCTGGAGGCAGGTTGTTCCACTGGTTAATTGTTCTAACTGTCATGAAGTTTCTCCTTAGTTCTAGGTTGCTTCTCTCCTTGGTTAGTTTCCATCTGTTGCTTCTTGTCCTGCCTTCAGGTTCTTTGGAAAATAGCTTGACTCCCTCTTCCTTGTGGCAACCCCTGAGATATTGGAACACTGCTATCATGTCACCCCTCGCCCTCCTCTTCATGAACCTAGACATACCCAATTCCAGCAGCCGTTCCTTATATATTTTATTCTCCAGACCTCTAATCATCTTTGTTCTCTTCTCTGTACTCTTTCCAGTCTCAACATCTTTTTTACATCGTGGTGACCAAAACTGGATGCAGTATTCCAAGTGTGGCCTTACCAACGTATTGTAAAGTGGTATTAATACTTCATGTGATCTTGATTCTATCCCTCTGTTAATGCAGCCTAGCACTGCATTGGTTTTTTTTGGCAGCTGCAGCATACTGCTGGCTCATATTTAAGTGATTGTCCAGTAGGACTCCGAGATCCCTCTCACAGTTACTACTGTTGAGCAAGGTACCCACTATACCACGGGTCGGCAACCCGCGGCTCCGGAGCCGCATGCGGCTCTTTGAGCCGTCTCCTGCGGCTCCCAGTCGCCCGGTGCGCGCGCACCACTCCGAACGGGAGGAGGTGCGCGCGCACCACTCCAAAGGTTTGGAGAGCTGCGCGCGCACCTCTCGGAACAGGCGGAGGTGCGCGCGTACCACTCCGAATGAGAGGAGGTGCGTGCGTACCACTCCAAAGGTTTGGAGAGCTACGCGCGCACCTCTCGGAACGGGCAGCGGTGGTACCCGTTTGGAGACCTGCTGGTGCCGGTTTGGAAAGCTGCCGCGGCCCGCAGCAGCTTTCTAAACTGGCACCAGCAGGTCTCCAAACGGGTGTTCGGGCAGAGGTGCGTGCGCACCTCTCCAAAGGTTTGGAGAGCTGCGCGTGCACCTCCGCCCGAACACCCGTTTTGAGACCTGCTGGTGCCGGTTTAGAAAGCTGCCGGAGCCACCCCCGGGACCTCCAAACTGCCGCCCGAACACCCGTTTGGAGACCTGCTGGCGGGTGTTCGGGCGGCAGTTTGGAGGTCCCGGGGGTGGCTCCGGCGGCGCGCGGGCTGAAGGCGGCACCGCAACCCAGCGCCCGTCACCACGGAGACCCGTTGCCGCTGGCGTGCAGGTGCGTCCACATAAAAAAAAGTGGAACCGCACGCGTGTATCCACGCACGCGCATGCGCAAAAAACAAAACCACTTACCAGGGGTTCGCCCTGCAAGCTGTCGTCTAAGGCATCCACCAGAACTGCTTTGTAGGCTGGAGTTCCTTCCCCGTGTTGAGCGGAGGTTGGGGATTCCACAGCTTCTATCACTCTCATGGCGGATTCTTTTTCCTTCGCTGGGGACTTCCCGGATTTGCTGGCCGGTGATCTGTCTAGGTTGTGCTGGGGGGCTTTTGAGCGGCATTCTACAGCCTGATACCCCTCTCTCTCACATTTGAAACAGCCCATTGGCTTCTTGGCCATAGCCGGTGGTTTCACTGGCTCACGCATCAGCTCAGGCAGTGAGCGGCTCCATTTTTTTCCTTGGCAGTGCCTCTTCAGTAGGTTGATCTCTGTATCCTCTGCCAGGACGTACCATTTGTCAAGTTGGTGTGGGTCCCCCCGGGGCAGACAGGCATTGTATAGGTCATAATTTAGGCTGTCTTTGAAATGACTAAGGAGGATGTCTTCTGGCCAGTTCAGCTTGCTGGCAATGGCCCAGAATTCTTGCATATATTTGGCTATCGGGCGTCTGTCTTGCCTCATTGTTTTGATTCTTTCGTGGGCTTTGCGATGAGCCAGGGGGTCCTCAAATCACCTTCTCAAAGAGGACATGAAACGGTTGAAGTCGTTGAGCTCTGGGGCATCAGAGTCATGCAAATTCACCACCCAGTCTGCAGTCGGTCCATCCAGAGCAGATTGCACGATCCAGATATGGGCTTTGTTGCTAGGGATGTGCCGGCTGTATTCTTCCATGTAGTTGAGGACTTGGGCTAGGAAAAACCCCAAGCGTGTCAGCTCCCCCTTGAATTTTGTGTCCAGCAGCAGGAGTCTTTGAATGGATCGGTGTCTTCTTCGTCGGTGGTATTGTCTTCCATCCGGATCACCATCTGTGGTTCGGCAGGGAGTGGGAGGCTACTGAAATGGTTGCAACTGGATCAGTGGATGTCCCCAGGACTGCAGGTTCCAATTCCCCCTCAGTGTCTCTCCAACTGCAGCTCCGGCCATGGGGCTCAGAACTCTCCTCCCTTAGGGAGCCAAGGGTTCTTTTCATCAGGTTGATAGCTTTCTCTAGGATCCAGTTCGAGTGTTGTGCCCAACTTCCTTCCTTTTCGCTTACATGCAGGGATTTTTCCATCTCCTGCTTCCATTCTGGTTGGTTGGGCCCGTCTCAGGATCACCTTTCTTGATTTCTTTTCCCACTCACTTTTCTTTCCAACGCCCATTGACCACTGAGGTTTGTAGTTACGCGTCTCCACCACCTCTTCTCCTGAGGAGTATGACATTTCAGATCCTGACAGCTGGCAGGTTTTCGGTCGGGGAACTGGCTCCCTCTCCGGGAGAGTTTCTCCCTTCCCTGCCTCATCATCTGACATTGTATTTTTTGCAAAGTCCCCCAGCAAGGTTCTCCCTTCCAAGTTGACTATTATTGCAGATCCTGTCTAATGTAAGGACCCACTTCAATCTACATCTTAAGAATCCAGAACTCTTGGAAACGGTTTCTTCCAACAGGAATTTGCTCTAAGAGAAATTGACTGAAGGCATGCTAGACAGGATCTGAGGGATCCCCCCCCACCATTCAATGTTTTAAAGTGTTCCCAAGCAGCCTCCCACTCCGCAGTTCTTTCGGGCCATTCAAACTGGCAGATTTTGAGGTGTCAACTTCAGGAAAAATAACATCAGTCCAGCTCTGTTTGCACGATCATTCAATTTTCTTATTACCCAGATTCCAGGTGTTGCATCTTTCCCCCTCCCCTTTTCCCTCACTGTCGGTAAAGAGAAGAGCTTCAGAGGGGCATAGGATGAAAGGCAGATGGCCACATTGTTATGGTTAGCAGACCCGAAGTGAATCAACAAAATACAGGAAGTGAAAGTAGCAAAAACCTCATGCATACCCCATCCCCTTTTGTTAGTATGACAGAATCCAGGAGATAGTAAGGATTGGTTTTAAATCAGAGAAGATAGATAGAAATGAAATATAACTGGATTTTGACAATGCACAGTCTTATTGTGCTGAGGTAACCCAGGAGTAAATACAGTAAACAGTGGTCTATATTAAATGGTGGTTTATATTGCACTATCTACAATATACACCAGGAACAATATACATACACGTGGTAATACAGCAAACTCTCACACACAGCAGTTACAGCAGGAAACGGACAAGGGAGAAACACTCCAACAAAAGCCTTCCCTTTTATATTCAGGCTCTTAAAGAGACACAGACTCCTGCTGAGTCATGCCTTTCATTGGATCATCCACCTTATGTTACATTACATCATTACATAAGCTGTTTAGCTATTAAATTATTACCTTGAGAGCATTGCAGTAGTCCAGATGAGAGATGATCAGGACTTGAGTAACTAAGTGCAGGGAGTAAAGATCTAGAAAAAATTGCATCTGGTGCACAAACTAGAACTGTGCCAAAGCTTTCCTAGTCATGCTCACTATCTGCTCTTTGAGTTGTCCCCACATCGAGATAGCCGGTGTAACTTTTTCCATGGGAACCCAGCTGCACTGAGTTAGCAGGGCCAAGCTGACTGCGCCTGGCCACACACACCCAGCTATGCCCACTTGGCTGTGCCAAGTCAGCTGCGCTGAGTGAGTGACATCGAGGCTGAGCTAGCCATGCCCACATAGTTGTGCCAATAAGGCTGTGACCACCCAACCACAGCCACACAGCCATGCCCCCTTGGCTGTTGTGAATTATCCCATTCCATTCCAGAGTTACCTCTAGCTGCTGAGGCAGGGAAGTTGCTATGCAATAGGGAGTTTGGTACAATAGCAACAATCTGTACAAATTCCTGACTTAGTGAAAATATAAAGTAGCCACCTATTTGAAAGAAAAATGCAAATTGGCTTATTTTCTGTGGCCTAAAAGATTTGAATTTCCATGTACTTTTATCCTGGAACTTGTAGTCAGGTATTCACTTAATAAATAATATTGTCAGATACCGTATTTTCCGGCGTATAAGACGACTGGGCGTATAAGATGACCCCCTACATTTCCTGTTAAATTATAGGGTTTGGGCTATACTCGCCGTATAAGACTACCCCTCTTCCAACGCACACCAAATAAAAATTAAAAAACATCAGATTTGATTTTAATATGGTAATTTTAATTCAAATGCTTATGACATGCAGGTGCTTAGTAGGAAAACTGTCACTTATAAACATAAGGCTGTTTGTCATCAAACATGTAAACATAAAACAGTGCAAGTGGATTAAACAATAATAATAATAATAATAATAATAATAATAATAATAATAATAAGAAGAAGAAGAAGAAGAAGAAGAAGAAGAAGAAGAAGAAGAAGAAGAAGAAGAAGTAGTTGGAGGGGACCTTGGAGGTCATCTAGTCCAACCCCCTGCTAAGGCAGGAAACCCTATACCATTTCAGACAAATGGCTGTCCAGTCTCTTCTTAAAAACTTCCAGTGTTGGAGCATTCACCGCTTCTGGAGGCAGGTGGTTCCACTGATTAATTGTTCTAGCTGTCAGGAAGTTTCTCCTTAGTTCTAGGTTGCTTCTCTCCTTGATTAGTTTCCATCCATTGCTTCTTGTCCTGCTTTCAGGTGCTTTGGAGAATAGCTTGACTCCCTCTTCTTTGTGGCAGCCCCTGATTCCAGCAACCATTCCCTATTTTCCTAATTCACTTTTTCACTTTTCCTAATTCACTCTAAAGCTTTCCCTGCGCAGAGCCTTAAGTAACACAAGCTGCCTGCAATTAGTGCAGGTTCGCATCCCACCAGGCTCAAGGTTGACTCAGCTTTCCATCCTTCCAAGGTAGGTAAAATGAGGACCCAGATTGTTGGGGGCAATAAGCTGACTTTGTAATAATGCTGCTTGGGGGAGGTGAAAGCCCTAATAAACAGGCATATACACAGAATGAAGGCTATTGCTAAGCACATTGATTTGTGCTTTAAATTGTAAGCCACCCTGAGTCTTCGGAGAAGGGCAGGATATAAATGGGATTTTTTTTAAAAAAAGACCAAATGGGAGATCCGCTCCAGGTTTTCCAGCCAGCCCGCCCAGTTCCTGAGTCAAATGTGTCCTTAGAGCTAAGCTGCTGCTCTGGCTGCTGCCTTCCCCACCTGCCTTTCAAGTTGGGATATACTACAGCTGCTCTTCAACTTTAGAAGAAAAGACGCCCAGACCCCAGCCTGTAAAAAATCACAGACTGCAGCTTCTTCTCCAATTGGTCCCGCTTTCCCTGCGCAGACTAAATGGGAGATCCGCTCCAGGTTTTCCAGCCAGCCCTGTCCCTAAATTTTCAGCACCCGGCGTATAAGACGACCCCTGACTTTTGAGAAGATTTTCATGGGTTAAAAAGTAGTCTTATACGCCGGAAACTACGGTATATAGTGTGTCCATTAATCTGCCATTTGTGTTTAATACATTTTTTAAACAAGATAACTTTTTTATAATTTATGGTAGCTATTTCTTACAATAAATTGCAAACATTGTAGTATTCTTCTTAACTGTGCTGCTAAGAAGAATAATCAGATGCAGAGAGGGAGGTTTTCAAATACTCATATTAGAGAATTTAGTTGAGTAAAAATGAAACCAATGTACAGCCTTGTGTCAATCTTTGACTTCAAGGTCTACTAATGAGGGCTCAACTTTTTTCAAAAACTGTCTTATGGAAGCTAGTCAAAGATAGATATAATTCATAAGAACAATATATTTTTATTTTTATTTTTTTATTTTAATTCCATTTATATCCCGCCCTTCTCCGAAGACTCAGGGCGGCTTACAAGCTTATATAAAAAATGTGGCTCTAGATCTGCCAGTTCTAAAGTTAGCCTGTTCATCTGTGAGGATGTTTTCATTCTATGTTGTCCCAAAGTTATAGATAAAGTTCTCTGAAATATTTTATTTATTTATTTATTTAATTAATTAATTAATTAATTTGTATACCGCCCTTCTCCCGAAGGACTCAGGGCGGTGAACAGGGCAATACATAATAAAAACAAGATACAAAAATTAAAAATTATTAAAAAGTAATTAAACAGCGATGCCCGTAATAAATTAGTACAGATTAAAAGTTAAGACCAATTTCTAAAACCTAACCCCATCCCATCAGGTCAGGCCGGCTTGTTCAAAAAGGTGGGTTTTAAGATCGCGCCGGAAGGAGCGGAGATCAGGCGCCATCCGGAGCTTGACCGGAAGATGGTTCCATAAATCTGGTGCGCCCACAGAGAACGCCCTCCCCCTGGGGGCCACCAGTCGGCATTCTTTGACCGGTGGCACCCTGAGGAGGCCCTCTCTGTGGGAGCGTACTGGACGGAGGGAAGTTGACGCCGGCCGCAGGTGCTCCCCAAGGTATTCCGGACCCATGCCATGTAGGGCTTTGTACGTCATTACTAACACCTTGAACCTCACCCGGAAGACAACTGGAAGCCAATGCAGCTCACGGAGCAAAGGTGTGACATGGGAGTGTCGGGAAACTCCCAACACAACTCTCGCGGCTGCATTCTGTACCAGTTGGAGCCTCCGAGTGGTCTTCAAGGGTAGCCCCATGTAGAGAGCGTTGCAGTAGTCAAGACGAGAGGTCACGAGCGCATGAGTGACCGTACGTAAGGCATCCCAGTCTAGATAGGGCCGCAACTGGCGCACCAGGTGGACCTGGGTGAAGGCCCCCCTAGTCACAGCTACTATATGGTCTTCTAGGGAAAGCTGTGAGTCTAGGAGGACTCCCAAGTTGCGAGCCCTATCTACAGGTGGTAATAACTCACCCCCCATAGAGAGGGGTGGGATGTCTTGGATGTCCCGAGATGCCGGTACGCACAGCCACTCAGTCTTGTCAGGGTTGAGTCGAAGCCTGTTCCTCCCCATCCAGACCCGGACCGCCTCCAGGCAACGGGACATCACGTCAAGGGCATCACTGGGGTGGTTTGGGGTCGAAATGAAAAGCTGGGTATCATCAGCATACTGATGATACCCAACTCCAAAGCCACGAATGATCTCACCCAGCGGTTTCATGTAGATGTTGAACAGGAGAGGCAAGAGGACCGACCCCTGAGGAACTCCACAAACGAGAGACCTTGAGGTCGACCTCTGCCCCCCTGTCAACACCGACTGCGAACATCCCAGGAGATAGGAGGAGAACCACTGCAAAACCGTGCCTCCCACTCCCAATCCCCTGAGACGCCGCAGCAAGATACCATGGTCGATGGTATCGAAAGCCGCTGAGAGGTCTAATAGGACTAGGACAGAGGAATATCCCCTGTCCCGAGCCCTCCAGAGATCATTCACCAGCGCGACCAATGCCGTCTCCGTGCTGTACCCGGGCCTAAAGCCCGATTGGTACGGGTCTAGATAATCCGCTTCATCCAGGACCAGAGGGAGCTGATGCTCCACCACACTCTCAACAACCTTCGCAAGAAAGCGAAGGTTGGAGACCGGACGAAAGTTATTTAACACAGCCGGGTCCAAGGCAGGCTTCTTGAGGAGAGGTCTCACCACTGCCTCTTTCAAGGCGGCGGGGAAACTACCCTCACTCAAAGAGGCAGATATAACCGCCTGGAACCAGCCTCGTGTCCCTTCCCGGGCTGCATAAACCAGCCAGGAACGGCACGGGTCCAATAAACATGTGGTGGAGCTCAGCCTCCCCATAATCCTGTCCACTTCCTCCAGAGTTACAGGATCGAACTCCTCCCAGGTAACATTGACAAGACCACCCGTGTCCTGATCGTCCGACTCTGCCCAGTCGGAGTCCAGACCAATATAGTTTATTGATTATACTCAACAAGCAACAGTTTCCTGGAACCATTTTAATAAATAGAAATTGACAGTCCTAGTCACATTTAACAGAATAACATAGTTGGAAGGACCCTGGAGGTCTTCTAGTCCAATCCCCAGGTCAAGTGGGAAACTCTATACCATTTTAGATAAGTAGTTGTCCAGTCTCTTCTTAAAAACCTCCAGTGATGGTGGAGCATTCATCATTTTTGAAGGCAACCTCTTCCATGATTAATTGTTCTTACTATTCAGGAAATTTCTTCTTATTTCTAAGTTGGTTCTCTCCTTGGTTAGTTTTCATCCATTGTTTCTTGTTCTTCCTTCAGGTGCTTTGCAGAATAGGTTGACTCCTCTTCTTTGTGGCAGTCTCTCAGCTATTAGAACACTGGTATCATATTACTGCAGTCTTTCTTTTCATTAAACTAGACATACCCCATTTCTTCAACTTTCTTCATATGTTTTAGTTTCCAGTCCTCTAATTATCATTGTTTCTTTTCTCTGCATTTTTCTAGAATCTCAACATCTTTTTTATTTTGTGGTGACCAAAACTGGATGCAATATTCCAAGTGTGCTCTTACCAATGCATTATAAAGCAGTACTAACATTTCACTTGATTTTCATTCTATCCCTCTGTTAATGCAGTCTAGGACTTCGTTAGCTTTTTGGCAGCTGCAGCACATATTGACTCATATTTCTGTGATCATCCATTAGGACTCCCAGATGTCTCTACAATTACTATTAGTGAGTCAGGGGACACCTGTTCTATACCTATGCATTTAGTTTTTATTTCCTAAGTTTAGAACCTTATTTTTTTCAGAATTGAATTACATTTTGCTAGATAGGCCCAGTATTCAAGTCTGCCAAGAACTTTTGTATTCTGAATATGGTATGACTGACAAAATCCCAGTATTTTGGGGTTGCCAAAGAAGAGTCCATGGCAATAAACATGATTGTTAGGATTAATGGCCATAAATCAATATCAGTACAGATAGTTTGTTTCTGCCTTTCTGTTTTTTACTATGCCATTGTAATTTTTAATAAAAATTCTGGAGTTGTAACTGGTTCCCAGACTGGGAGATCCAAATGCAAAACATGGAAGAACTTGTATCTGCTTAAAAATGCAATTCTCGGCTGTTGGGTGTTAGTCTAGGTCCCTTTCTTTTCATTTTTTCAGCTACAATCCTGGTCATTTAACTGATAGCCTGAACATGTTTTGACCATAAGTGCTGTCGGGCACTATTCTTTTTCTTTTTAAAAACAGTTTCAGTGGCTTAAATCAGCAGGGAAAGGGCATTTCAGTCTTTTGTAGCATTAAATTGGACTAAGAAAGAAGCCTTGGATGCTCTGATTCTAGTTGAGCCATCATCAGATGCATAGGGAATCAGGGAGGAATGAACAGGCACAAGTCCGTAATTAATTTCTGAATGTATGAGATCAGCTTTTGAAACTAATCAATTAAGATCTCTGGGAAACATTTGTATGTAGGCAAGACACTTCAAGGCAGCCAAGGAACCTGACAAATCTTTGTCTATCTTGTCAGACTATCTGATAACCAGGTGGCATTGCTCAGGCAGTCTTTCCTTTACCTATCACATATTATAGCACTGAAAGAGCTGAGAGTTCAGGCTCTTGCTTAACACCTCAGAACATCTGTCAGATGGGCCTATTTTAATTGGGAGAATTTTGAGACACACCAGCTCTCAGACATGACTGCTGCTGGTTTCCTTTTTGGACATATTGGTGCTTGTACTTATCCTAGGATCCTCAAACTCTCTCCATAGCATTTTAGGGATTATCACAAAATTACTCATAAGCTTATTTTCCCTATGTAAAACATACAGTTACTTTTTTTGGTCTTGTTATATCTTATGATTACTGTTGCAACTATGATCTGTGATATATGACTTATCACTTTGTCGTTTGTATAGTGAGAGCTTATGTACTAGAAACAGATTCCTTCTGTATTCAATCATACATGGCCAGTAAAGAATTCTATTATCAGAACTCACTCCAAACCACATCTTAGGAAAGAAAAACTCTTGGAGACAAGATTGTCCAAGCAGGAACTTTTACTAAACATAGATAACAGTGGATATAATAGACAGGATCTGAAACTGTCTCACAGATCGATACTTTTAAAGTGTCCCCGAGTAAAAACCCCATCCTTCAGTCCATTTGGTCAGTCCCCGATCAGTTAAGTTTCAGGTGTCAAACCACTCATGGGGAAAAAAGAGAACCACCAGTACATTTGCAACATTATTACTTCTTCCCCTTCACATTCCATCTGGAGATACAAACCAGAATTCCCCCCCCCCCTCCATCACCTTTCTTGTTTGCTCGTAATCAGATTGAGAGAGGATTTCCTTTCATTGCAAGATCCAGGATTCTCCCCACTCCCTTTCTTTGTTCTTTGTAGTTCAGAGGGAGAGGGTTTCTTCTCGGTCTTTTGTGATGGACACCAGGCAGGCTGAATAAACAAACATTGCATGTAAGGGAAAGAGATGGGGCAATTAACATCTCTGTCTTCCTTTTCCTCCTTGGGAATGGCAGAATCCAGTAAGGGGGATGAGATTTGGGTTTGCACAGAGAGGGAGTTAGAAATGAAATAAAAATGGATTCTGACATCCTGCCCACCTTTAAAAAAAAGAGAGGTCCACCTGTAGAGGAAACAAAATATAAATGTTTGCTTGTAATCAGATAGGGAGAGGATTTCCTTTCATCGCAAGAGCCAGGATTTTCCCCACCCCCTTTCTTTGTTCTTCGTAGTTCAGAGGGAGAGGGTTTCTTCTTGGTCTTTTTTGATGGCCACCAGGCAGGCTGAATAAACAAACATTGCATCTAAGGGAAAGATGGGGCAATTAACATCCCTGTCTTCTCTTTCCTCCTTGGGAATGGCAGAATCCAGTAAGGGGGATGAGATTTGGGTTTGCACAGAGAGGGAGTTAGGAATGAAATAAAAATGGATTCTGACATCTATTCCACATCTGGTGAATTGATGCTTTGAATGCCCTTTTCAATACTTGGAAGCTGTTGAGATCTGATGGGGAGCAACAAGTTAAAACTGGAACAAGTTACAAGTGAACTCTGGCAAGAAGGAGTGATTTTTGGATATGGGGTCCTTGGTTCTTGGAGAATTACTATCTTTGGTTATGAATGAGTGTTATACTGCCCCAGACAGATATGGTGCATAATCTAGGAGTTCTGCTGGATTTATGACTCTGACTTGAAAAGCTGGCAACAGTCATGCCTAGGAGGCCCCTGGCAGAATTGCAAATTGCACGTAAGTTATGCCCATTCTTGGACCAATGAACACTTCTCATAATCCCCCTTGCCCTGATCATCTCTCTCTTGGACTAATGTAATGTGCTGTATATGGGGCTGCCCTTGAAAAATATCCTGAAGCTCTAGGTGGTTAAAAATGTAGTGGCCTACACAATTTTGCATAAATCCAGATTTGCGCGTGTATCACTTCTTTTGCAGATACTGCATTACCACACACAAATATATAGCTTTGAATCATTTATCTAAATAAATAATTAAACAAGTGTAGTGGTTTTTTTACTCATGTTAAATTTGGTTTTCTTTATCTAGTTTTAGGACGTGTAGAGAATAGTTCATGTTTTGCATCATACTTGTGCAAAAATACTGAACATTCCAAACTTTTAAGTACTACTGTATATTTACCTTTTCCTACTCTTTCCCCTCTCTTTCAATCTGTTGTTTTGGCAGAGAATAAAACATAGAAATTCAACCTGGGAATGTGTGGAAGATGACAGTTTTCTTCTTTCTATCCCCAAAAAAATGTTTGGGGGGAAAACCCTAAAAGTAAAATAAAGAAATAAACAAAGAGAGATATTTTATTTTTAAACAATCAGAACATTTTCTACCTATCCATCAGCAGAATAAATGTCTGACAACATAAAATTTGCTATAGGAAATTTGGTGAAAGAAAGATTGAGTTTGGAAATGGGCCAAACCCACTAAGGTTGCACAGAAAAAAACAAAACAATGTACACCTATGTGAGATAGTTGAAAAGCTGCTCAAACTGCTGCCCTTTCCTAGTGGAACCACCAGGACCTGACGGATTACATATCAGAGTTCTGAAGGAGCTGGCAGATGTCATCTCAGAACCATTATACCATATCTTTCAAAAATCCTGGAGAACCAGGGAAGAGCTGATGTGGCTTGCATCTTCAAAAAAGGAGTAAAAAAGCAATTCAGGAAACTATATAGACCAATCAGCCTAACATCAATACTTGGGAAGATACTGGAAAGGATAATAAAAAACAGACCTGCGAACATCTAGAAACAAATAATGTTATAACTAGAAACCAGCATGAGCTTGTTAAAAACAGATCAGGCCAAACCAATCTTATTTCATTCTTTTAATAAAGTGATTAAATTAGTAGACCAGCAAAATGCTGTAGATATAGTATACTTAGATATCAGTAACTCATTCGACAAAGTAGACCACAACCTACTTCTTGGTAAGCTAGAAAAAAGTGGGATAGATAGTGGGATTTGTAACTGGCTGATAAACCGTACTCAACAAGTAGTTCTTAATGGTACTATATCTACATGGAGGGAAGCAAGCAGTGGGGTACAACAAGGTTCCGTCTTAGGCCCAGTACTCTTCATTATCTTCATAAATGACTTCGATGAGAGAATAGAAGGGGAACTCATCAAATTTGCAGACACAACACTAAGCTAGCAGAAATAGCTAACATCTCAGAAGACAAACTCAGGATCCAAAAAGATCTTGACCAACTTGAACAGTGGGCCATATCCAATAACATGAAATTTAATGCAGAGAAAAATAAGATTTTACACTTAAGCAGGAAAATCCAAAAGTATAAGTACAGATTAGGCAAAACCTGACTCAAAAACAGTAACTGTGAAAAGGACCTTGGAGTGCTAATGGATAAACACTTAAATATGAGCCAGCCGTGTGCAACAGCATCCAGAAAAGCTAATACAATGCTTGGTTGCATAAACAGAGGCATAGAATCAAAATCACACAAAGTATTAGTACCACTTTATAAAACCTTAGTAAGACCACACCTGCACCCAGTTTTGGTGCAGGTGTGGTCTTACTTAATTTAAATCTTACCAATTTAAATCTTACCAATTTAAAAAAGATGTTGAGACTTTGGAAAAAGTGCAAAGAAGAGCAACTAAGATGATTAAGGGCTTGGAGACAAAAACATGAGAACGGTTACAGGAATTGGGTATGGCCAGTCTAGAGAAAAGAAGGTCTTAGGGGTGGCATAATAGCAGCATTCCAGTATTTGAGAGGTTGCCACAAACAAGAGAGGGTCAACTTATTTTCCAAAGCACCAGAAGGCAACACAAGAAACAATGGATGGAAATTGATCAAGGAGAGAGGCAACCTGGAATTATGAAGAAACTTACTAACAGTGAAAACAATTAACCAGTGGAACAGCTTGCCTTTAGAAGTTTATTTATTTATTTATTTAATTTAATTTGTATACCGCCCTTCTCCCGAAGGACTCAGGGCGGTGAACAGGGCAATAAATACCAAAAATACCAAAATACAAAAATTAAAAACAGATTAAACCATAGTGCCCAAATACAATAAATAAATTACTTAAAAACAATAATTAAAACCCCAAACCCATCAGACCAGGCCGGCTTGTTCAAACAAATAGGTTTTTAGATCACGTTGGAAGGAGCGAAGGTCGGGAGCCATCCGGAGCTCAACCGGTAAACAGTTCCAAAGGTCAGGTGCACCCACAGAGAACGCCCTCCCCCTGGGGGCCATCAGTCGGCATTCTCTGACCGGTGGCACCCTGAGGAGGAACTCTCTGTGGGAGCGCACTGGGCAGAGGGAAGATGATGCCGGCCGCAGGTGCTCCCTAAGGTACTCCGGACCCATGCTATGTAGGGCTTTATAGGTCATTACCAGCACCTTGAATCTCACCCGGAAGGCAACTGGAAGCCAATGCAGCTCACGGAGCAGAGGTGTAACATGGAAGTATCGGGAGACCCCCAACACAACTCGCGCGGCTGCATTCTGCATCAGTTGGAACCTCCGAGTGGTCCTCAAGGGAAGCCCCATGTAGAGAGCGTTGCAGTAGTCTAACTGAGAGGTCACGAGCGCATGAGTGACTGTACGCAAGGCATCCCAGTCTAGATAGGGCCGCAACTGGCGCACCAGGCGAACCTGGGCAAAGGCTCCCCTAGTCACAGTTACTATATGATCTTCTAAAGAAAGCTGTGAATCTAGGAGGACTCCCAAGTTGCGAGCCCTATCTACGGTGGGTAATAACTCACCCCCCATAGTAAGAGATGGAATGATCTGAGTTTCCCGAGATGCCAGCTGTTGCGATGAGCGACCGGTCAGGATTCTGGCCTCAACTCTTAGAGCCCCGTAACAGGGGTGAGAATTTAGAGGGACCCTCGCAAGGGTGAACACCTTGAATAGGGAAGGATTTAGCCCTTTGCCACCGACCCAGTGTGCCGGACGTTCCAACGGTCACACTTGGGAACTGCGATGGTGCAGAGACAGAATCCTAAGACAAACTGAGGCACCAACACAAGTTTGTTCAAGGTGAGGGAGCACAGAGTGCCCGGGGTGGATGGTCTTGCCCCCGAACAGCTCCGGACACCCTCCTTTTATTAGGCTGTTTCATTTGGGAGGGGGAAACACACTCATGAGGGAGGTCAAAGGAAAACATAACTCATTGTATACAACTGCTAATGAAGAGAGCAAAGGTCATCACAGGAAACAATAAAGCATAGCTTATCATATTACAAATGCTAACAGAGAATACAAGGGTTGTCATCAGTCAAGAAGGCATATCTTAACTTGAAAGGCATGACTTGAAAGGCATGACTTGAAACATAACTTGAAACATAACTTGAAACATAACTTGAAACATGGACAATTATAAAAGACAAGTCTTGTTATAAATGAAGCAGGGGACAAAGGTTTATCACAGGAATGCAGACTTCATAATTATAATTGGGGAAAGGCAGAGGTTTTATCTTGAAGCAAGGACAATTATAAAAAACAAGTCTTGTTACATACAAGTGTAAAGAGATTTATCACTACAACTCAAGAATGCAAAACTGTATAACTTTTAATATAGAAATTAAAAGGGTCTTTTGGAGTCTGGGATAACTACAACTCCTCCTTTTCTGTTTTTTAAGGCCAATAATTGAGAAGGCCCCTCAATGTCCAGAACTTTCTCTTCTAGGATACTTACGCGGGGAAAAGAGAAATCCTACGATACCTCCTGTGCCGGCGTCAGTGTTCCTTTCAAAGAGTGTTGGTGTGAGGGTGCATCAGTCTCTGGGTCAGAAGTGAATTCTAAAAGAGGATGTTTGTATTCACTGTCAACAGTGTGTTTCATCAACAGAATGTCATCGCTAATGCTGCTCAGCCTTCGTTGTAGAAAATCTAAAAGTTTACCCATAACACATGGGCCAATTGCAAAGGACCAGCTAAGGCTGAGAAAAGGGTGGTCAGCCAGGGAGAGAAGTTAAACATTCCTTGAATTGATACTTACTGTGCCATAAGGAATCAATTTGTTTAACAGCTCTCTGTTCAGCTATCAAAAAATACTGTTAGTAATATTTCTGATAAAAATAGGCAAGACACAAGGTAAAATAATGCATCCTAATACAATCATACCAATTAAAGCTACAATAGCTTGTAAACCAGGTAATTTGGGAAACCAGGAGCCAAGTAATTCCTGAAAGTTGAAACCATTTCAAGTTTGGACAGGAACATGAGCTACAGAGTTCACATAGATGATGATGGTAGACTCGTTGTTAACAACAGGTTGTTCCTTCTGGGTCCATGCGATGGGCAAAAACAGTGTGAAAAGAGTCATTTTTGACTGGAACCAATGTCAAAGGTGTGAGCCATTGTAAAGAACGGGATGGGATAGCTGGTGGAGTGGAGGCACAATGAAATGCTGCAAGCTGAGTAGGCGGCAAAACTTTGACGTCTGGGGTAAGCTTTCAGATGGAATTGTGTTTTAGTGGCATCAGTCAGTGGTGTTAAAGCTGAAAAAAGTCACAAACCATGCTGTCATCTTTAATGGGTTCTGCAGTTGTGTTTGTGGAGGCATGATACGGGCGAACATGACGACCGGGGATCCACAGCACTTTGTCTGGCAGTTGAGCAGCTGCGTAGCCTCTTCCCCAAGTGAGAAGGTCTGCAGGGCCTTTCCAAGTTAGGTCTGGAAGTTGTCGGTACCAAACCTGTGGCTTAGGGAGATCTGAAGAAGAAGAAGAAGAAAAATGCTGCTCTGCAGCTGTGGTTAAGGGATGGCCAGTCAAGTTTGAAAAGTTCAGAGTGTAGAGGCAAAGGTTAAGAGTTTCTTGCACTGCTGGGAGGTTGGGTTTTCATTTTCCCCCGTTCTGATTTTTATAGCAAAGCATGTTTCAAGGTTTGGTTAGCCCTTTCCACCAAGGCTTGGCCTTGGCTATTATATGGAATTCCAAATTTGTGTGTGATTTGCCAATGATGACAAAATTCTGCCATGGCTTGACTGCTATAGGCAGGGCTATTATCTGTTTTGAGTTCTTTTGGACATCCCTGCACCGCAAAGGTCCGAATACAATGATTAATTACATGTTTAGTGGCTTCTCCCCTTTGGGGGGTAGCCATGATGAATCCTGAAAAGGTATCAATTGAAACATGCAAATACTTCCATGGGGCAAATGGTGCATATTGTGTGACATCCATTTGCCAAATGTGGCAAGGCTCCAATCCCCTGGGATTGACACCCATAGGGATTGCAGTTGCTTGTTTGCTGCAGGTTGGGCACTGCTGGCAAATTGCAATTACTTTTGCAGCGGTGATGCCAAACTGCTTTGGAATTTTGATGGAAATATGAATGACTTTCCCAGGGGGTGAGGGGTTGCAAAGAACAGGCTGAAGGTCCGGAGGCAGCCTGATCTGCAACAGTGTTTCCCTCTTGCAAAAAACCTGGAAAAGGCTGATGACTACGAATGTGAGCAACAAAAATAGGATGTTGGCGTTCAAAAAGCAAATTTTGCAAGGTTAAAAAAAATTATAACAAATCTGGTTGAATGGAGGGGGATAAATAAGATCCATAAATCACTTGAATTGTGTGATAAACATAAAAGCTATCCACAATAAGATTCAAAGGTAGAAAGGAAAAAATTTGACAAGCCAAAATTGAAGCAGCCAGTTCAGCTTTTTGAGCTGACCGCTGGGGTGTTGTTTGCTTGGTTAATGCGAACAATTTACATTGCAAACGATAATCGGGTGGTGGGTGGCAAGAAACCTTGCCATGCCAATCAGCTAAGGAAAATTGCAATTCACTTGAGGTTTAAAAAAAAATGATTCCCAAATTTGCAAAGACATAGGCACAAAAAGAGTGTCTATCTCCAGCCCAATCAAGGCTTTCGTTCGGTGACAGATTTTAAAAATCAATTGAGCTAATTGTGCTTCTCTGGTTAAAATAGAAACTTTGGGCGTGTGGGATAAATGAATCCACTCCAAAATTTTCAATTGGTTAGCACATTGAACAATAGCAGCAGTAAATAGTCCAGGCGTGTTTAAAATAATAGCAGCAAAAGGAACATACGACTCCCATCATGCAACATCCACCTTTCACTTTCTTCTACTTCCCATGTTTCAATCCATATTTCTATAGTACATTCTTGTTCCTTCAGCATTCTAAGGCTTGTGTTAAGGCATACAATTCATGCATGCAATTCACAAATCTGTGCAAACCAACTTAAAAACCACTTTTCTGTTTCTCCCTTCTCTTTTCCATTCATTCACTGCCCTTCTGCCATTCTGGCCTAACTTCTGTCTTTCTATCAACTTTTGCATGAGCCAACTGTTTCCCTTAGCTATTAATCAATCCTCTACATTTCTCTTCTCCAAAAGTATTGAAGAGTCCATAATCATATTTGGAGTCAGTGTATATGTTCCTCCTTTCCTGTATTAACAATCTCAGAGCCTGTTGTAAGGCATAAAATCCACAGGTTAGTGCTGATTAAGGGAGGGAAATTCTCCCAGATATCAAAACAAAAACAAAAAACAACTCCACAAAAAGATTAGAGTAATTTCTTTTGGGTGATGTTTAACTAAAACTCAAAGAATTCCAAAAACTTGTCCGACAAAGAATCTCTCCTCTTTCGAGTAAAAAAAAATTGCAAGCTGAAACTGCAAGAGTGGGCATCAAGTTTCACATCCACCCCCCTTTCTCAGACTGGAATTCTAAGCAGAGGAAAAAAAATGGTTAAAAGGACCAGCCACCCCCCCTCTTCTGGCTGTCTCTCCCTGTCTCACTCTTAAAGTAACACAGCAGGGTTGGGGGGGAGTAAAAGAAACTTTACAAAAATCTCACCACCAAAAAAATAAAAAATAAAAATAGTTTGCTCTCCTTTACATGCATTTACTCTCACACATCATCCATGGCTTTTACAACAATAAAATCTGCAGTTTTGAGGGCTAACACACTCACATGTACATATCAGCAAATTAACTCATTCACTTCCATTCTGACTGCTTGCATAAACAATTTCACATACAAAAATTTCATTTCATACTTTCTTCAGACAAACCATACATTACAAAAATTCCATTTCATACTTTCTCCAGACAAACCATACATTGTTAAATAAGGCCTTTTTGTTTGGTGTTATCAGAGAGGATTTTGACCCTCTTCCAAGTCTTGGAAATAACACAGAACAACACAGACAGACATATATACACAGATACTATTAAAACAACATTTATTTAAAACAGAACAAAACACACATATAAAACAACATTTATTTAAAACAGAACAAAACACACATATCAATTTGGGGTTTTAGGCCAAAACAATAATCCAAAGAGCTAGATAAAAAAAAAGATAGAAGAAAAACTTGATTTAATTTCTTTGATTTTTCTTTTCTTTAGGTTTACAACAACAACTACTTTCCTATTCAATTTAGCTTGGCTCGGAGCCTGCTATGGGAAGCTAGATCTCAGACAGGTCCAGGCAGTTGAAATCAACAGGCGCGCCCCTGGACTTTACTGAGAACAGCTCGCCCCAAGAGGCTCTTTCAAGCCCCACATAAGCCAATTTTAACAGGAGTTCATTTCGGGCATATTCATTGTCTATTTGCCTTGTATTTTCTTCCTGCAATCTATCCACAAAGTCTGAATAAGCCTGATTGGGATCTTGATAAACCTTTGCAAAAGACATTTTAGCTTTTCCGTGAGGATATCTTGTGGAAAGCTGCTAAAGCCCCTTCAAATTAAAAGCCTCCCTTGGGCTTTGAGCCTGTTGGTCATTAGTAACGAATTGTCCTGTGCCAAATAATTGATCCCTATTTACTCCTTGAGGTAATCCAGCAAGAATTTTTTCTCTATTTCTGTTTTATTTATATTCAGATTCCCAAACAAGATATTGTGATAGAGTCAAAACCATGTTAGCTTACCTATACTTATTAAAAATCCCTGCACATAGTTGATCAATTCATGATGCAAGGGTGGATTGGTTAACCTCCGGCTGCTGGTGTTGGCAAAAAATTAACAGGATAACAAGATGACAAATCTTCCATGTTCAATTGTGCTGAGTTTCTCCTGGCTGAATCCTCATAAGGAGGGGGAGGCGGAGAAACTGAAAAGGCTTAATGAAAAAGAGAATCAGTGAAAAGTTCAGAGGGGTTAGAAGCATTAAGAGGAAAAGAAATGTCCCGGAGGCATGAGCTGCAAGCGTAGAGTGAACAAAAGGTGCTCCTTGAGTGAGGAGAGAGATTTGGAGAAGGAGGAGGAGGGAAGGGGGGAGGGGGGGGTTTAATGGCAACAAGCTCAGAGGCTTTTTCCTCTTTGTCAGAGGGAGAGACAGGCACAGCAGGGCAAAGAGTAGAAGGAAGATTCTCCGGAGGCAGAGCAGAGGGGGGGACATGCACAGCAATAGGAGGAAGTTTCTCTGATTTTTCATAGGGTGGGGGCGGCACGGATGAAGGCGGAAGATCAGAAGAGTGATCAAGAGGTTTAGAGGTAGAAGATGTCAGATCTAAAGGAGATGGCAAAAGTTTTAATGCTGCCATCATTGCTTGCCATGCAGACAAAATGTCAGCAGGCGCCCTGGGATGACTGTGAAGATATTTACCTAGCTTTTCCCAGGTTATAACAGACAAAGTGCCTGATTCCGGATAAGCCAGTCAATTTTTGTTAATATATTGTAAAAGGTTTGTTAAAAGTCTCTTTCCTACAAGATGGACCATGGTGCCATTGTGTTTTTGAACAAAATTAGCCTTCTGCATTATATTAAAAAGTTCGTCCCTATGACCTGACGAAACTTTGAAAAGTGGGGAGCCCATTTACTCACGAGTAAAAGCCTTCTCCGAGGTGCGTGAGAACAGGAATGCAGGCAGCACACCCCTGGACAGGAGTCATACTGTGGAGTTGAAGCCACGATCCAACGGACGAGCCCCCAGTTGTTGCGATGAGCGACCGGTCAGGGTTCTGGCCTCAACTCTTAGAGCCCCGTAACAGGGGTGAGAATTTAGAGGGACCCTCGCAAGGGTGAACACCTTGAATAGGGAAGGATTTAGCCCTTTGCCACCGACCCAGTGTGCCGGACGTTCCAACGGTCACACTTGGGAACTGCGATGGTGCAGAGACAGAATCCTAAGACAAACTGAGGCACCAACACAAGTTTGTTCAAGGTGAGGGAGCACAGAGTGTCCAGGGTGGATGGTCTTGCCCCCGAACAGCTCCGGACACCCTCCTTTTATTAGGCTGTTTCATTTGGGAGGGGGAAACACACTCATGAGGGAGGTCAAAGGAAAACATAACTCATTGTATACAACTGCTAATGAAGAGAGCAAAGGTCATCACAGGAAACAATAAAGCATAGCTTATCATATTACAAATGCTAACAGAGAATACAAGGGTTGTCATCAGTCAAGAAGGCATATCTTAACTTGAAAGGCATGACTTGAAAGGCATGACTTGAAACATAACTTGAAACATAACTTGAAACATGGACAATTATAAAAGACAAGTCTTGTTATAAATGAAGCAGGGGACAAAGGTTTATCACAGGAATGCAGACTTCATAATTATAATTGGGGAAAGGCAGAGGTTTTATCTTGAAGCAAGGACAATTATAAAAAACAAGTCTTGTTACATACAAGTGTAAAGAGATTTATCACTACAACTCAAGAATGCAAAACTATAACTTTTAATATAGAAATTAAAAGGGTCTTTTGGAGTCTGGGATAACTACAGCCAGCACGCACAGCCACTCAGTCTTGTCAGGGTTGAGCCGAAGCCTGTTCCTCCCCATCCAGACCCGGACCACCTCCAGGCAATGGGACATCACGTCGAGGGCATCACTGGGGTGGTTTGGGGTTGAAATGAAAAGCTGGGTATCTTCAGCATACTGATGATACCCAACTCCAAAACCACGAATGATCTCACCCAGAGGCTTCATATAGATGTTGAACAGGAGAGGCAAGAGGACCGACCCCTGATGAACTCCGCAAACGAGAGGCCTCGAGGTCGACCTCTGTCCCCCTGCCAACACCGACTGCGAGCGTCCCAGGAGGTAGGTGAACCACTGAAGGACCGTGCCTCCCACTCCCAATCCCCTGAGACGCCACAGCAGGATACCATGGTCGATGGTATCAAAAGCCGCTGAGAGGTCCAATAGGACTAGGACAGAGGAACAACCCCTGTCCCGAGCCCTCCAGAGATCATTCACCAGAGCGACCAATGCCGTCTCTGTGCTGTGCCCGGGCCTGAAACCCGATTGGTACGGGTCCAGATAGTCAGCTTCCTCCAGGACCAAAGTTGTAGGTCAGACATGTCAAACTTGTGACATTGTGTGATGTATTGGAACTTTATCGCCATTGCCAGCAATGAGGTGGGCGTGGTTTCTTCATGATGTGTCTGGACCGCAGGCTGGCAGTTTGACACCACTGTTGTAGGTGCTTCATCACTGGAGGTTTTTAAGAAGAGAATGCACAGCCACTTGTCTCAAATTGTATAGGGTCTCCTGCTTGAGCAGGGAGTTGGACTAGAAGACCTCGAAGGTCCCTTCCATCTTTATTCATCTCTATTTCTTATAGCATCAAGCTTTGGAAATCCCAATGTAATACTTGACTGCAAGCTAGTTACCATCAGTAGTATGCAAGAAAGTGAACTGTTGTTTTAACTTTCAGTTACATTTGGAAGAATTTCTTTTGGAATCTTTTCTAGTGCCCTGATTTTTAAATGTCTTCTCTTGTTATTGTTATAACACTTGTGATAAAACGATAAAGTCTTGCCTGACAATCATTTCCAACTATTTCCTACCTCTTGAAGGTGATTTTTTTCCTTTTGAGGGTAGTTTCCTCAGTGAACCTTTATACACACACACACACACACACACACACACACACACAAACACTTTTCATCCTAATTTGGGCTTTGCCTTTTGATATGAAATCTAACAGGCTGGAAGGGTGGGATTTTGCTGAATGTCCTAGCTTAGCATTTTTTAGGATCATGCATATATAGAGTCAAGTTTGTATATATTGGGATGATAATAAGGGCTTTTTTGGCATTTGCTCTCTGTAGACCAACAAATTGAATTTGCCATGAAACACTTAAGATGTGAGCAAAGTGAAGACTTTCAGCTTTAATTCAAAGGATTTGACAAAAGTGTGACGTTAACATGGGGAATTACAACCATTTTCATACATCTATCCCCATTTCTGTTGGCTCATACAGTAAATGATTACTTTTAATACTTGGATAAAAATTCTTTGTAGTCAATGACTGCCTGAAGTCTAGAACTATGATTATCACCTAATGCTGAGTATTCTCCTTTGAAATGCTTTGCTGTACCTTCACTGAAGCTGCCTTAAGTTGTTGCTTGCTTGTGTGTCTTGTTGCCTTCAATCTTATCTTAGTAAGTGAACAGCATATTCCATTGGGTTGAGATCAGGTGAATGATTTGGCAGTGAAGAATATCCCATTTCTTTACCTTGAGGAAATATTGGGTTGTTTTTGCTGTCTGTTTGGGGTCATTATCCATCTGCAATATGAAGCAGCATCCCATCAGTTTTGCAACATTTAGCTGAATCTGAACAGTTTAGTCCTATACACCTCAGAATTCTTCCTACTATTTTTATTAGCAGTCAGTTCATTAATAAACATCACAACCTGGTTCCATTGGCAGCCATATATGTTGATTGCCTCCACCATGTTTGACAGATGGTGCGGTATGCTTTGGATCATGAGCTGTTCCTTCTCCATACTTTTCCGTTATTAGAAGTGATAGAAGTTGCAGGAACTTTACAGAAGAGTGACTATGTCATATTAGAATTCAATATATAAAACAGAGACAAGCAACAGAACATAATAAGTATTTCAGACTTTAAAAGAACTGATTTTAGCAAACTCAGAGTTTGGGAAGGATATCATGGATGAAATTCTTAAAGGGCAAATCAACTCAAGGCACCAGTGAGAAGGAGAAGCTCTAAGACCTTCCCATTGGGCATGAAATTTCACAGAAACCCTCAGCAGCTATCCAGGTTTGGACCTACATATAGGAGTATGATCTGGAGATAAGTATGGAAGGCTGGAAAGTGAGATGTGTGACCATGGCTCTGGAAGGAGCTGCCGTGCAGTGGATGGTCAACCTCCACAATAATAATGCCCCAGAACTAAGAAAGTTCACCAGATTTATGGCGGCAGTCTGCAAGTGATTTGAGGACCCCCTGGCCAACCACAAAGCCAGAGACTGCATCAAGACTATCAGCCAGGAATGGAGGGGGGGGGCGTGACTGAGTAACACCAAGGAGTTTCATGACCTTGCTTACAGGCTCATTCACTTGCTGCAAGACATCCTAATTGATTACTTCAAAGTTGGGCTGAGTGATAAAGTCTACACCTGCATCTCCGGGGCTGCCCCACCATCCTTCATGGCTTTTATATTTTGGCAGAGGATGTGGAAATTAACCTAGCCTGAAACAACTATTACCCAGGGTACAGGTGGCAAAAATCCTTCCTGGAGGAGGCATTGAAAGCACAGCCAAGCATCCTGAGCTCTCAGCAACTCTCCACCTCCTGCTTCAAGTGTGGGAAGGAGGACTATTGAGCTACCAAATGCAAATCCAACAAAGCTGACCAAAAAGATTCCCTGAGCCGCACAAAGAAGCCTGCCAAGCTCTCACTGTGAACCCACAAGATGACACTGGAAGGACTGGAGGTTATAGCATTCACCCTATCCTCCCAGGATGGCGAGAGAAATTGTGATGACCCAGGGCACAGCACAGAGGCAAAACACTCAACTGGCAGTTCAAACCACCCTTTCTTTGCTCCAATTTTCCCCAAATGCTCCGACATTTCTTTTCCCCCCCCCCACAGTTCCTTTAATATACCACAAACTAACCAATGAAATATAAACATTTTTTCAAGTATTTAACATTTGTTATATCAGTAATGCTGTAGGTATTATATATTGCCATACATACTGTTAATACATACACGTAAGTTTGGGTGCTGCTCGTCCATTTCCCCTTTCACTGTATCCACCCTCGTTCTCTCTCTTCCATCTTCTCTACTTTCTTTCTCCTTTCTTTCCTACTTCCCTCTTCTTCCTGTCCTCTCCTCTTTCCCTCACCACTCCCCTCCCGTTTCTCCCCACTTCTCCTCTTTCCCTCCAACCTTCCTACTTCCTTCCCCCTCCTCTACTCTCTTCCCTCTCTCCTCTCCTTTCTTCCCTCCCATTCCTCTTTCAATACAATTCAGGGGTGATGTCCGAGCAGCTCCTCTCCCTGGATTTTCAATGTCTATATTAGGTATGATAATATCCTTATCTCCTCACTTCCATCTAAATTAGTGTTAGCTGTCTTTTAAGCATATTCTCTTTTTTACCCACTCATAAAATTTTCCCCAAATTTCATAATACTCTGACTCTGTATTATCTTTAATTATCATTGTTAATCTATTCATTTCTGCACATTCTATTATTTTCCTGATCACCTCTTCTTCTGGAGGAGCTTTCAGTGCCTTCCAGTTTTGTGCAAACACAATCCTAGCTGCAGTGGTTATATGAATAATCAAATATGTGTTCTCTTTGCTATATTTCTCTGGTAAAATACCCAACAGGAATATTTCTGGTCTTAATTCTATACGTTGTTGTATCATCTTTTCTATCCATGATTTGATTATGTTCCAATAGGTTTTAGGTTCTGCACACGTCCATCACATATGAGAGAAAGAGCCTGGTATTTGGTGGCATTTCCAACATTTCATAGATCTGTCCTTAAACATTTTAGCTAGTTTTTCTGGAGACATATGCCATCTGTAGAATATCTTGTACATATTACTTTATACACTGTCGCCATTGTCAGTTTATACTGACATCTACATCTACATGAAACCGCTGGGTGAGATCATTCGTGGTTTTGGAGTTGGGTATCATCAGTATGCTGATGATACCCAGCTTTTCATTTCGACCCCAAACCACCCCAGTGATGCCCTCGACGTGATGTCCCGTTGCCTGGAAGCAGTTCGGGTCTGGATGGGGAGGAACAGACTTCAACTCAACCCCGACAAGACTGAGTGGCTGTGCATACCGGCATACCGGGATATTCAGAATATTCCAACTCTTTCCATGGGGGTGAGCTATTACCCCCCGTAGATAGGGCTCGCAACGTGGGAGTCCTCCTAGATTCGCGGCTTACTTTGGAAGACCATATAGTGGCTGTGACTAGGGGGGCCTTCGCCCAGGTTCGCCTGGTGCGCCAGTTGCAGCCCTATCTAGACTGGGATGCCCTGTGTACGGTCACTCATGCGCTCGTGACCTCTCGTTTGGACTACTGCAACGCTCTCTACATGGGGCTTCCCTTGAGGACCACTCGAAGGCTCCAACTGGTACAGAATGCAGCTGCGAGAGTTGTGTTGGGAGTCTCCCGATACTCCCATGTTACACCTCTGCTCCGCGAGCTGCATTGGTTGCCAGTTGTCTTCCGAGTGAGATTCAAGGTTTTGGTAATGGTTTTCAAGGCCCTACATGGCATGGGTCTGGAGTACCTCGGGGATCACCTGCTGCCGGCGTCAACTTCCCTCCGCCCTGTGCGTTCCCACAGAGAGGGCCTCCTCAGGGTGCCACCGGTCAGAGAATGTCGTCTGGTGGCCCCCAGGGGGAGGGCCTTCTCTGTGGGCGCCCCGGACTTATGGAATCAGTTGCTGATTGAGCTCCGGATGGCGCCTGACCTTCACTCCTTCCGACGTGATCTGAAGACCTATTTATTTGAACAAGCCGGCCTGGCCTGATGGGGGATGTGTTGGGGTTTTTTATTGTGGTTTTTTACATTATTATTTATTGTTTTAGCTCGGGCTTTGTATTTAATTCTCTTTTTAACTTTTGTACTTTGTATTTTATATGTGCCCTGTTCACCGCCCTGAGTCCTTCGGGAGAAGGGCGGTATACAAATATAATAAACTATAAACTATAAACTATAGTTTCCCACAATTGCTGCCATCTATCTAATTCAATCGTATATCCAAAATTTCTTGACCATTTTACCATTGACTCCTTAACTTTGTCCTCCTCTAATTCTCTATATAATAAGTAGCTATACATTTTTTAATCCATTTTTCTTCAGTTCCCATAAGTATTTCATCTAACTCTGTTCTCCCCAAATTAAAACCATCTATTTTAGCATCTTTTTCGTATCTAGATTGTATTTGCGTTCTCATGTACCAATCCATCTTTATACCTTGTTCCTCTAATTGTTGTTTGGTTTTCAGCTTCCCTGTATCTGTTCTATATAGTTCCGCTGGTAGCCCATCTGGTCCTGGTGTTTTGCCATTCTTTTGTTTTTTAATTGCTTCTGTTAATTCCATCATTGTTATTTTCTCTTCTAGTAGCTTTTAAAATTTCTCTGGTACTTTAGGTATCTCTGTTTTTTCCAAGAATTGTTTTATTCTATCATCTGAAACTACTTGTTGCTTATATAAATTCTCAGAATATTCGCAAGCTATTTTTTTCTTTTCTTCATTCCGATGTTGTAAAATCCCCTCAGCATCTTCCAGTTGTTTAATCCATCTCTTCTCTTTCTCCTTTTTAATTTTATATGTCAACCATCTCCCTGGTTTGTTTGCATGTTCAAAAAAGGTTTGTTTAGCTGCCTTTATTTTCCTTGCCACCTCTTCATTTTGTATTAAGTTCATTTTATGCTTGTTCAACTACATTAATTTTTTAATCTTTTTGTTTTGTGTATCTTTCTATAATTCTTTCTCAAGGGTCTTATATTCTTCCTCCAATTTTTCCCTAATTTGTCTTTTCTGTTTATTTACTTTTGGAGGAGCTCTTTACAGCCTTTGCTGCCTCTCCACCATCTTGGCTCCGCCTTTTCTGTTTATTGTTTTTCCCCATATGATATAGCAAGTCCTCTCATGTACACTTTCGCCGTATCCCAGACATTTTGAAGTGAGGTATCTTCTGTTTTGTTTTCCTTAAAGAAGAAAGTCATTTCTTTTTCCATATATTGCTGGAAGTCTTTTTCATTCAATACAGTTTGATTTAATGTCCATCTTGTTCTTTTTTTTGTCCTTTCCATGTAATTGGCCTGATAGCTCTAATTGGGGTCCCAGTTTGTTTTTTACTATTGTTTTATTTTCACTATTGTTCATTCTGTATACCTACCTTATTCTGTACACCGCCCCGAGTCCCTCGGGAGAAGGGCGGTTTATAAAAAACAAATAAATAAATAAATAAATAAATTGTGACTGGGTTGTGGTCCGCCCATGTGCTTGTTTCTATGTTTATATTTTGTGTACTTGTAAATAAGTCTAAGGATGTCCATATCATATCTATTCTCGACCAGGAAAGGTGTCTGTTAGAATAGAATGTATATTGCTTCTTTTCCGAATATTTTTCTCTCCAAATATCTAGTATATTTAATTCGCCCACCATATTATGAAAAGATTTTGGAAGTGTTCTCCTTAGGGTCTTTTTTTTTTGTCGTATTATGATCCAGCCCAGCCTTTACAATAGCATTGAAATCTCCAATCATACATATGCTTTCAAATTCCAATTCTATTATTTTCTGGTGTAATTTTGAATAGAAATTTTTCTTGATTTTCATTTGGGGCATAAATCGCTACCAATAAAGTTTTTTTTACAATTCATAATTACTTGCACCATTAAAATTCGCCCTTCTTCATCTGAATATAACAATGTAGTTTGTAATGTTTTTTGAATATATAATACCACACCTCTTTTACTCTGATCTGCAAGTGAGGTATATAATTCTCCCAATTTTGGATATGTTGTTTTTATGTTGTTTCTTAATATGAACTTCTTGTAAACAAATTATATCCATTTTTAATTTCCCCAATTTATTTAGTGTTCTTTTTCTTTTTATAGCCGAATTCATGCTTTTATTTCTTCTTCCATGATTATTTATTTGAAGTTTTAGTTGCTCTCGTTATTCTCATCTCTCTTTTGCCTCTTTTGCTCTTGTCCATTCTCTCAACACACTTTCCTCCTGTTCTATGCTATACTTACTGCATTGCTTCTCTGTCTCGTCTCCTTGCTGTCTGATTACTCTTTCCCCTCTCAGCCTTTCTTCTTCTTGCTGCCCAAAGTATTGATCATAGAAAAGTTCTGCTTTCTCTATTGTGTCCAGTCTATGTCTCTGTTCTTGCCAATTTATCATTACTCCTTCTGGTATTAACCATCTAAAATTTATCCCTTTTTTAATTAAGCATTTTGTCAGAAATTCATACTCCTTTCTCAGGTCTCTCACTCTTCTTGGGATCTGTTTTAACATCACTATCTCTCTTCCTTTATATTTTATTTTAACATTTCTCAGCTTCTGTAGTATATCTACCCTTAATGCTTTTTTTAGTAAATCTTATATGCACCTCTCTGGGGAGAGTATTTCTCGTTGCATATCTAGTGTATATTCTAAATATCTCATCTATATCATTAATTATCTTTTCCTTGTTTTCCTCTAATGCTTCTGCTAATATTCCTGCCATTACTTCTGCTAGGTTCTCTCCCTATTCTTCTTCAACATTTTGGAATCTTAAATAATAATCAGCTCTAGCCATCTCTAAAGCAATAATCATTTTCTCCTGGTTCCTGTCTGTTAATGTATCAATCTTCTCTAGTCTCTTATCTGTTAATTCAATTCTTTCTTCCGCTTGTTGCAATCTTTGTTCATTTTTCTCCATCAGTTCTTTGACCTCTTTTAGGTCCTCTTCTATTTTGCCATCCCTTCTTTGAAGTCTGTGTGTAGAGCCAGTATCATATTTTTCAATTCCATGTTGGATCTATCTTGCTGCGTTGTGTTGTCCAGTGATTTCTGTACCACCGGACTCTGTGATATTAGGGCAGCTGTTGCTGGGTGTGTTGTGGTCTTCTTCATTTTCTCCAGTAGTTTGTAATCCAAATGTTGATGGGGTATTATAATCCAAATGTACTCAAAAAAAATACAAAAAATGTCAGCGACAAGTAAAGGTGAGTACAAAGGGAAAAGGAAAGAAAAAGAGAAGGAAAAAGCCAAATATCCTTATATCTTGAAAAAGAAAGAAAGAAATTAATCAATACAGGTTATGCTCTTTGTTCGTTTCAGAGTCTCTGTGCCTTAGTCCAAAAGAAAAAAAAATCAAAGTAAAAAACAATCCACCATTCCACAAACTAAGAAAGAAAAAAAACCAGACTCTGTAAACGTCTTATCGGTGAGTTCAGCAGCTGTCATTCAAGGTCACTTACTCTCCCTTTTTTTCTTAAACTTCAAGGGTATTCTCAGCCGAGATACTTAATTCATTGCCTTCTTTTGCCTTCCATTGTTGTCTGCCGCTGCAGTTCCAGGAGAGGAGCAGTTTAAAAAATCCGCTCCCCTCCCCCTCTTCTCCACGGCTTCAAATTCTTCTTATTTTCCCACACACACACAGTTTCCAGCATTTAAGGATTCTCAATCTTCTCACCCAGGCAATACTCCAAACTTACTTTCAAGATCTTCCAAGTGGCCACCCTGGCTTGTAACAGCTCACAATGGCCGTCTGACAACTGCTGGTCCGGGAAGCTTCTGTCGGCTCTCCAGGAGATTGCGATCTCTCCTGTGCTGTCAAAACTATGCCTCCCTTCTTCACCATCCCCTACAGGAGAGCTCTGACCTGTCTGAAACTCAGACAGATCCCCCAAACAGTTGAAAAGCGACTGTTGTGACTCAGGGCCAGCCTGTGGGTCCGACAGCCGGCTCCGATGTATCGGAGGACTCAGATGTGGGGGAGGAGGGAAACGAACCGGCTGATGATGATGATTTGGAGGCTTTGCAGAGCCCTCAGCCGGGGACCTCTTCTCAGCTGTGTGAGCCCGAGAGTGCGGAGGATGATGACCCACAGCTGGCCCTGTTCAAGGACGCCCGACGCAGGAGGCAGACGAGCAGGGACAAACAAAGAAAGACTATGGGACTCCTCGGGAGGAGGCACAGGGAGACCACGCCCTGAGCTCTCTATAAAAGAAGTGTTTGGGGAGGGGCTGGTTGCTGAAAGCAACTTTTTCCGCTTGAGAAGACAAGCTCTTGTGTTTTTGTTAACTGCGTAATTAAATCTTGGCAGAAGCCTTTTAGCCTTGGACGCTTTCCAGACTCTTCTTTTAATTAGGGGTTACGAGAAGAGGGCTGGTTCAGAACAGTTTGCTTTCAGCCACCCACCCCTTAATACTACGATGGAGCAGCTTCTTGCCGAGAATGCCCAGCTCAACCAGCAACTCGCCTTGCTGGCCACTCAGGTGGCACAACTGCAGGCTCAGGTACATGCTGCCCCCCCACCCAGGAGGAAATGTCAGATAGCTATGCCGGATAAATTTGCTGGTAAACCAGAACTGTTTTCTGCCTTCCTGGGACAATGCCAGCTTTATATCAGCGTGAGAGCAGCTGATTTCCCCACTGACCGAGATAAGGTGGGATTCGTGTTGAGCCTTCTGTCGGGAGATGCAGCTCGTTGGGGCACGCCTCTGTTGGCACAGCCTAGCCCTTTGTTGGATAACTTTGGGGGGTTTTGTGACCATATGCGCCTCATGTACGAGGACCCGATTAAGGCGCAGACCGCCACCCGACGTCTGAAAGCTTTGAGGCAGGGTCAGCGCCCCCTACAGGCCTATATCAGCGATTTCCGGCTGCTTAGCCAGGATTCCGCCTGGAATGAGGCTGCGCTCGTGGATGCCTTTCAGGATGGCTTGTCAGAGGAGATGTTGGATGAGCTGGCCCGCGTGGACATTCCCTCAGACCTGAATGGGCTGATCCATCTTTGTCTGCGGATCGATGCCCGGCTGCAGCAGCGTAAGAGTCGCCGTGCCACCCCACAGACCCCTGCCGCCCCTGTTGTGCGTGAGCCCCCAGTCCAGAGGGAGGAGCCAATGGAGCTGGGTGCCGCCAGGTCCCGTCTATCGGTGACGGAAATGGACAGACGACGATCGGAGGGGTTGTGTTTTTACTGTGGGGACCCTGGACATTTGGCTGCTTCTTGCCCGAAGAAGCGTCAGCGGGCGTCAGTGACCAAGCCTGCCCCGAGAAAGTCCCCTGCTTTGCTATCGGGAAACGGCCCGAGCCCGATCTAGACGGTGTGAAAGATCGGGCGACCCACAACGATCACGCCGAGCGACGCCGTTCCGACGGTGCCTGTGAACCTCCACGGCATTTGATTTTGGAGGCACGACTGATCCTTCCTGGCAAGCCAGAGGGGATTCCGGTCCATGCCTTAATTGACTCTGGGGCTACCACTAACTTTATGGACTCGGCCTTCGTGGCCAAATGGGCTGTTCCCCAGTGTCCGGTGGATCCGCCCATGCTTGTGGAGACCATCGATGGTCGAGTGCTCCTGTCCGGGCCTATCACGGCCGCCACGCAACCCGTGTGTATGGCCATCAGTACCCATGTGGAGGCCATTCAGTTTTACGTCACTTCGGATCTGCACTTCCCCGTGGTCTTGGGACTGGCGTGGCTCCGGGCGCATGATCCACAGATCTATTGGTCTCAGAACTTGGTCACCTTCCCAAGTTTGCAGTGCGTGGACCACACCCGCCATATCTGTGCCGGCCAGGTGGAGGGTTCCCCAGGGGTTTCCTTGCCTCCCGAACTGTCCGACTTTGCTGACGTGTTCAGCGAGTCAGAGGCGGACCAATTACCCCCGCACAGGCCCTACGACTGCTCCATTGACCTAGTCCCTGATGCGCCTCTCCCAGTGGGGCGTTTGTACTCCATGTCGGAGCCCGAGTTGGCTGCATTGCGGGACTTCCTGACAAAGAACTTGGCTCGTGGATTCATCCGGCCCTCGTCCTCGCCAGTGTCTGCGCCCGTGCTCTTCGTCAAAAAGAAGTCGGGCGAGTTACGGCTTTGCTGTGACTACCGGAAACTCAATGCCATCACGGTGCGTAACCGCTACCCGCTGCCCCTCATCCCCGAGCTCTTGGACCGACTCCGGGAGGCTAAGATCTTCACGAAACTGGACCTGCGTGGAGCTTACAACCTCGTCAGGGTTCGGCCGGGTGATGAGTGGAAGACGGCGTTTGGTACTCGCTATGGACATTTCGAGTACACGGTGATGCCGTTTGGCCTGACCAACGCCCCCGCTGTGTTTCAGCATTTTATGAACGACATCTTTCGGGATCTGTTGGACCAGTTTGTTGTGATTTACCTGGACGACATCCTGATTTACTCCCCGTCGCGTGAAGCGCATCATCAGCATCTCCGTCAGGTCCTGCAGCGCCTCCGGAAACATCGGCTGTTTGCCAAGTTGGAGAAGTGCCAGTTCTACCAGGTGACCATTGATTTCTTGGGTCACCGCATTTCTCCTGAGGGCATCGCCATGGAACCGAGTAAAGTTGAGTCGTTGCAGAGTTGGCAACCCCCGCGTCGCGTGAAGGATGTTCAGCGACTTCTTGGATTTGCCAACTACTATCGGACATTCATCCCTGGCTTTGCTGCCTTGACAGCCCCCCTCACCCGGCTCCTGCAGAAGAAGACTCGGTTCCAGTGGAACGCCCCCGAACAACAGGCGTTCCAAGCTTTGAAGGACGCCTTCATGAAGGAGCCCATCTTGAAGCATCCTGACCCGCAACGGCCGTTTGTCGTGGAGGCGGACGCCTCCGACATTGCCATTGGGGCCGTGTTGCTCCAGGCAGCGACGCCCAACGGTACCCTTTTCCCTTGCGCGTATCACTCTCGGAAATTGAACCCCTCGGAGCGCAACTATACCATCTGGGAGAAGGAGCTGCTGGCCATCAAGGCGGCGTTCGAGGCTTGGAGGCATCATCTGGAGGGGGCGCGGCATCAGATCGAGGTCCGGACGGACCACAAGAATCTGGAAAGCCTGCAGACCGCTCGGAATTTGAACCAACGCCAGATCCGGTGGTCCCTCTTCTTTGCGAGGTTTGACTTCCGGGTGCGGTACATACCAAGCGGGCACAACCAGAGAGCGGATGCTCTGTCCAGGAAGCCCGAGTACACCCGAGTGGAAGACAAGCTTCCGCCCAGGACCGTGATCCCCGTCGAGTCTTTTGCTGCGGTGCGGGAGCCGGTGGATATACGGGCTCGGATCCGGGAGGCGCAGCAGCAGGAGGCGTGGGTGGCTCAGCGGAAGGAAGAGGTGGGGCCAGATTCGCCTTGGTCGGTCACGGATGGACTCCTGTATTATCGTGACCGGCTCTATGTTCCAGGAGGGCCACTCAGGGGACTCGTCCTCAGCCAATGTCATGATAACCCGGCTGCGGGGCATTTTGGCCTGTTCAAGACTCTGAACCTGGTCTCCCGTACCTTCTGGTGGCCCCGAGTCCGACACGATGTCCAGTCTTATGTCACCTCCTGCGTCCCATGCAGGCAGGCCAAGTCAGCGACAGGGGCCCCGCCTGGTTTACTGCAGCCTTTGCCAACGCCCAAGAGACCCTGGGGGGCTGTGTCCATGGACTTTCTGACGGATCTACCCCCATCCTCCGGCTTCACGACAGTGTTTGTGGTGGTGGACATGTTGACCAAGATGGCGCACTTCATCCCCTGTCGCGGCTTACCGTCAGCTCGCGCCACTAGTCGCATGTTCATCCAACAGGTGTTCCGGCTGCACGGCCTTCCCGATAGAGTCGTCTCCGATAGGGGGGCCCAGTTTACAGCCCGCTTCTGGCAGGAGTTGATGCGGGCGTTGGACATTAAGGTTTGCCTCTCGTCCGCGCATCATCCTCAGACCGACGGGGGTACCGAGAAGGTCATCGGCATCTTAGAGCAGTATCTGCGCTGCTACGTTAACCTGCAGCAGGACAATTGGGTGGACTACTTGGCCATAGCCGAGTTTGCCTTTAACAACTCGCAGCACACCTCCACGCAGATGACACCGTTCTTGGCCAACGTGGGTTATCACCCCCGGTTTTTCCCCCTTTCTCCCGTGGACTCACCGGAGCCGGCAGCGAACGAATTCATGGCGGAGTTACAGGCGATCCATCGGTTGGTGCGACGGCAGCTGGAGAAGGCCAAGGCCGACTACAAGAGGTTCGCCGATCGGTCGAGAAGGGATACGCCTCCACTATCGGTGGGGGATCGGGTCTGGCTGTCCACCAGGAACCTGCCATCCACTCGGCCGGCGAGGAAGCTGGACCACCGTTACCTTGGACCGTTCCCAGTCGAGGCCGTCATCAACCCGGTCGCCTATCGTTTAACTCTGCCACGTTCCCTGCGCGTGCACCCCGTCTTCCATCGGTCCTTGCTGGTCCCCGAACGACCGGCCTGTCCACTTCGCCAGGCGGAACCTCCACCATCAGGAACTCGTGATGGAGACAGCACCCCCGAGTACGAGGTCGCCAGCATCAGGGATTCCCGCTGGCTGAAAGGTCGCTTCCAGTACCTGATCGAGTGGAAAGGGTACGGGCCGGAGGACTTCACATGGGAAGACGCGACCGCCGTTCATGCCCCTGCGTTGGTGACTGCTTTTCACGAACAGTTCCCATCCCGACCGCATCCGGATTGGCAGACCCGGGGGAAGGGCCCTGCGGTGCGGGATAGTGTTGTGACTCAGGGCCAGCCTGTGGGTCCGACAGCCGGCTCCGATGTATCGGAGGACTCAGATGTGGGGGAGGAGGGAAACGAACCGGCTGATGATGATGATTTGGAGGCTTTGCAGAGCCCTCAGCCGGGGACCTCTTCTCAGCTGTGTGAGCCCGAGAGTGCGGAGGATGATGACCCACAGCTGGCCCTGTTCAAGGACGCCCGACGCAGGAGGCAGACGAGCAGGGACAAACAAAGAAAGACTATGGGACTCCTCGGGAGGAGGCACAGGGAGACCACGCCCTGAGCTCTCTATAAAAGAAGTGTTTGGGGAGGGGCTGGTTGCTGAAAGCAACTTTTTCCGCTTGAGAAGACAAGCTCTTGTGTTTTTGTTAACTGCGTAATTAAATCTTGGCAGAAGCCTTTTAGCCTTGGACGCTTTCCAGACTCTTCTTTTAATTAGGGGTTACGAGAAGAGGGCTGGTTCAGAACAGTGACAATCCTTCGGGAGCTTCCAAAGGATGTTGTCCCGCCACGGTACTGGCACTCCCTGTGTAATTCAAATTCAGGACCATATCTGCTCCCACGTTTCTGACAAGCCCCAGAACAAAGTAAGACACACCTTTGGCTGCAAGTAGTTTCACATACAGTTAGATAAGAAGAATAATTTACTCAAGGCCACATAGATAACAAGGAATGGAACATACATCCAAAACCTAATGAGTCTATGGAAATACAAGCTTGCCTGAGCAGTTTCAGAACAGAAGCCAAAATACAGTCCGAGGTCTTTGAACACAAATCAAGTTTGTCAGAGTTTCAGGGTTTCCAAGCAGAAATCACAACACCAAACAAGAGATCAGAGAGTTGTTTCCAAGATCAGCAACAGCACACAAAACTCCAAGAAATCAGTGTTTGCTCCCAGCAAATGCCCCCCTCACAGTGTCTCCTTAAGTCTCAATCTCCAGGTGTGCCTTGTAGAGAGGGGCAGGGTGCTCTCCTCCCGAGTATTGAGCCTGCCTGCATTGTTCCCTCCTCTCCACTCTCCGTACTCTAGGATCAGGAGGAGGTGGCCCTTGCTCATCACCTGAGCTCTGTCTCTCATTTTTCAACCTGTCCCAATCCTGAAAGGCCCTAGCCTTCCTCGGCCTGCTCTTCCTCACATTCCTCTGAAGCCACTGACACCTCTCCCTCGATCTCCATAGGGTCCCATTCCAGCTCATTTTCCTCAGCAGATTCAGGCTCCAATGGAGGCATGACAGAAATGTTGACTAGCCCCCCAGAGGACCCTGGGGAGTGTGATACTGATTCTGATGATGACCCCCTGGTAAATGATCCATTCAGACTGGTGACAATCCGCAGTGAACTGGTAGTCCACTCCACAGGATGAAAAGCCAACCTACCCGCCTTTTTAGATTCAGGATACACCAGGTGTTCTGGTTGAAAAGCTAGGAGTGGCTTCCAGATTTGATGTCACAGCAAGACGGACACAAGAAGAATGGGCTCTGTCTTTTGCGTTCAATTTTGCTCTACTGAAGGACCCTGGAAATGGTCAAAAGTCACCCTGTAAGGGTGACAAGGAAGGAGGGGACCCTCATTGATCGGGGGGGGGAGATAATCCTCCCATTTGATCCAAGGAAGCCCTCCAAACCGGCAGGGGAAAGACTAGCTACATTCACATAGCCAGTCCTAAGGTGAATATTTGGGGACTAAAAGTGCTTTTAAGACCTTTTTTTAAAAAGAGAGAGAGAGAGAGAGAGACTTGAAAAGTCTGCAATATAGGTATTGGATTTTAAAAACCCTGGAAAATCTTGTCAATGACATCTGAATTTACAATACTACAACTTATGTCTAAAAGAAACCTGGCTCAAAGCCCAGATTTAGATAAGACTATGGCTGGCCTTGGAAGCTTTTACTTTTGAAGATTGCAGCTGAGAAAGAAAAGGCTTGGGGGCTGCTTATCTGTGTGGCAGAGATGATAAACTATTCTAAAATTTGTCTGTCTGAACTACGAATACAAATACTGACTTCCAGAACTGTATTGTGGAACTATTTTTCTGTAGAAGAAATATACACTATTACCTAATATGATGGAACATTTTGGATTATAAATCTTGACTGATAATCAATTTTTAATGGCTCTTTCTATTCCCTAGACAGAAAGGATATACTTCTCATTGGACAGAAAAAAATGAATTTCACTTATATTTGCTTAGGGGAGGTTTAAGAAAGGAGTGATAAATTGATTGGATAATCTGGAGCTCCAATAATAATTAACTGAAACTTCCTAAATTTCCAAACAGAATTCTATAAAGGCTATTTACAAAAAATAAAATGGATCTTCCATATTTAGCTCTAAATGGTAGAAAACATCCTTAACGTCTGTCTCCAGAACCCTCAGTTTGACATACCACCAAGAAAATACTGATGAATCACAGAAAGAAATTCTCTCCATGTTGAAATTAATACAAGAAACAATTGCCTTAGCTCATGATGAGATTAAAAATTTAAATCTACAAACCCAGAAAATAACCACAGAGAAGAAACTAGCAATCCAGAAAATAAAAGGAAACCTAGAGAAAGCTGACCCAAAGATGGAGGACCCAAAGGAAAAAAATTAACGGCCAGACTCAGACAAATGAAGAATTAGAAGACATATGGAGACTTCCGGGTGGCAAGGCTCCATTGCCGGCAGCCATTTTGGCTGTCAGCCCCGTTGTTTTCGTAGAGCCGCCAAAAACAGCGACGATCAGCTGTTTGGCGGCGCGGAAGCCCGCTCCTCGGGAGAAGAGGAGGGGGTGAGCACCCAGGCAGGGGTAGAGCTCTCCCAGACCGCCAGAGTTGAAACTCTGGTGGTTGAAGGATTGAGCCACCCCGAAGCCTGAGTTCGCTCCGGACTTCGGGACGCCTCTGCTCCAGGGCTTTGGAGCAGAGCAGGACGCAGCAACCATCCCTGCCAGCGAGAGTGAACTTTGGATTACTTGGATGCAGGCAGAGCTGTACAGGAGAATGTTGTCAGAGCAAGTATATGAACTTTAACTCAGTAGATTTTGTGGAGACTTTTAAAAGTGAAAGTGCGCAACAGAATTAAGTGGGTGAAAATGGCTGCCAAATCATCTAAAGTTCCTAGAAGCACGGGGGCTTCGCCAGTTCAGCAATCTTCATTACAGGCTTTAATGCCCCCCCCCCAGCACCTGCACCCGCACCAGCCTTGACAATAAAAGATCTGCAGGATGTTTTGCAAGAAGCTTTGAAAAAGCAATCTCAACAATTAGCTGAACTTATGGAGGAGAAGAACACAGAAATAAGGGCAGACATCTTACTTGCACTTCAAGGCATGGCTGTTTGTATTGAACATTTGGATGAGAGAGTGGAAGAACTTAGCCAAAATAGTGTGAGACTAGATGCTAAAATGACGGATGCTGAAACGGTGATGGAAAAGATTGACGATGATTTATTATTGGTTCAGCATAGAGAGATGGAATTTGCTGTGAGAATTAGAGGGATGAAGGAAGACCCTAAGGAAAATATGAAAAAAGTAGTTTCAGAAGCTCTTGAAGAGGTTTTGGGGCGCTCAGCAGAAGATATTATGGTGGATATAGATAAAATATTTCGTGTCAATTCCTGGATTGCAAGACAAAGGAAACTACCTAGAGATGTGGTGGTTTATTTTACAAAGAGAGCAATTAGAAATGAGGTTATTCAAGCCTTTTATAATAGCAAATTTGCAGTTGCAGAGCAAGAAGTTTTAATTTTAAAAGAGATCCCTCCAAGAATTTTAAGGAGAAGGAAAGAGTTTGCTTTTTTGGCAGAAGAATTAAGAAGATGGGATATCCAGTTCAGATGGGAGATCCCAGTAGGTATGGTGGTGATGTATGCAGGCACGAGATATCGTCTTCTCACAGTGTTACAGGCACATGATTTCTATGCTAACATTTTGAAGGCAGTCCCCATACCACTTCTGGAATCTAAAAGGAAGAATGGTGAAGGAGAGCGTCAACCACAAAGTGAGAGTACACAAGGTGCTGAAGGAGTCACGCAGCTGAAAGACGGAGAATTCAAGAAAGTTACAGGAGTGGATCAGATTTCAGTATCAACGGAGGAGGTCAGAGACCAAAGAATGACACACGCTGCAGCTAGACGAATGAGACAAGAGTAAGAACAGCAGAGAGTTATGACAGTATCTCAAAAACCTACTTACAGTGAAGCAGTGGGAGGAGTGAGGCCAAAGAGAGTGCAGGTGATTTTGGAAGAGGCGCTCCAAAAGCTTCAGGTCGCAAAAGATGGCGACAAAGCTTCTAACCTGGAATGTTAATGGTCTAAATTCACCACATAAGAGAAAGAAAGTATTTCAATATCTAAAGCAATTTAAAAACGATATTATTTGCTTACAGGAAATACATATTCGAGCGGCTGGCCAAAAGTACTTGGTAAACTTTAGGTTGGGCACACAGTTTATTGCTTCTGCGCCTGATAAGAAAATTGGAGTTGTTATTTTTTTTTATTTTAATTCCATTTATATCCCGCCCTTCTCCGAAGACTCAGGGCGGCTTACAAACTTATCAGTAGCCTTCATTCTATGTATATGCCTGCTTACTAGGGCTTTTTCACACACCCCCAAGCGGCATTATTACAAAGTCAGCTTATTGCCCCCAACAATCTGGGTCCTCATTTTACCTACCTCGGAAGGATGGAAGGCTGAGTCAACCTTGAGCCTGGTGGGATGCGAACCTGCACTGATTGCAGGCAGCTGGTGTTACTTAAGGAGGCATGAGCCCACTGCTCCACCAAGGCTTTAACAGCAAGTTTAATTGAAGCAGACAAACAAGGAAGATATGTTATAATTGAATTATTAATAGAAGGCAAGAAAACGCTTTTGGTTGGACTATATGCTCCTAATCAACAGCAAGGAGATTTTTACAATTTACTACACAGCAAGATTATTCAGTGGGATTATAAATCTTGTATTTTTATGGGAGATTGGAATGGTGTCTTGGATGTACAAATGGACAAGGGAGGCCTTTTTAAAAGCATGCCAAGTCATGCTAAACTGCCTAAATCTTTTTTTGAGATGAAGGATGACTTGGAATTGAGAGATGTTTGGAGACAAAGGAACTTGCAAGAAAAATACTTCACTTTTTTCTCCGACAGGCATCAATCTTTCTCCAGGATCGATTTTGTATTAATTACTAATGATTTTTTTTCCTAGGATTAAGAAGATCAAGATTTGTCCAAGAACTATATCTGATCATAGTCCAGTATGGTTGGAGATAGAAAAAGATAATGGAGATAGACGGTCTTGGCGTTTAAATGAAAATTTGTTTAGATACCAGGAAAATGTGGAAGAGTGTAAAAAACAGATGAAAGAATTTTTTAAAATTAATATGCATAAAGGTACTTCTATTAAGATGGTTTGGGATGCAAGTAAAGCTTATATGAGAGGTGTATTAATATATTTGAATAATAAACATAGACGTAAACTGGAATTTAAGAGGAAAGAATTAGAGGATGAAATTAAGGAAAAAGAAAAGGCTTTAATTCTGAATCCATCTGATGGGAAGATCAAAGAGGTAATTACTTTATTAAGGGGTCAGTTTGATACGTTAATGGCAGATCAAGTGGCAACTAACTTACGGTATGCTAAACATAACACTTTTTGTAATGCTAATAAACCGGGTAGATGGTTAGCTTACTTGTTAAGGAAGAAGCAAAGAGCTTGTAATATAGATAGAATAGAACATAAGGGTAAAGTAGTGTATCAGCAGAATCTTATTAAAAAGACTTTTGTTGATTTTTATTCTAAGTTGTATGCTAGAGATAAGATTAGAGATGTAGATACAGATGAATATTTGATAAAAGCCAATATTCCTGCTCTTATGCAAGAACAAAAGGAAGGGATGAACCAATTGATAACTGATGAAGAATTATTTTTAGCAATTAAACAAAAGTTGGTAAAGTGCCGGGAACTGACGGTTTGACTGCCGTTTACTATAAAAATTTACAGTTAGAAATGGTGGAACCTTTAAGGGAATTGTTTAAGACAATTCAGTTGGGAGGAGGGGTACCTCCATCGTGGAAAACTGCTTTTATTTCGTTGATCCCGAAGGAAGAGCAGGATGCCACCCAAGCCAAAAACTACAGACCAATATCGCTTTTAAATACTGATTATAAGATATTTGCAAAAATCGTAACTAACAGATTAATAAAGGTAATGCAACAAGTAATTCATAGTGATCAAACTGGATTTATAAGTGGTAGAGAATAATGTGAGACACATTGTAGATCTATTGGAATTTTTGGAAAGAAATAATCAGATCCCCGCAGCGCTGATCTTTTTGTATGCTGAAAAAGCCTTTGATCAATTGGATTGGCAATTTTTAATGAAAGTATTAAAGAAAATGGAATTTGGGGAAAATTTTTTACAACCTATTAGGGCAATATAGCAAAATCAAAAAGCCCGTATAATAGTAAATAACAGTTTGACAGAACCATGTAATATTGAAAAGGGTACAAGGCAGGGGTGTCCGCTGTCACCTTTATTATTTGTTTTAACATTGGAAATATTACTGATTAAAATACGAGATTCGAATAAAATCAGGGAAATCCAAATAAGAGATCAGGATTATAGATTGAGGGCGTTTGCGGATGACCTGGTTATTACAGTAACTCAGCCGGATTATTCAGTTGTAGAATTGATGGAGATAATAATGTTATATGGGAAAGTTTCTGGATTTAAGATAAACATACAAAAAACCAAAATATTGTCTAAGAATATGACTGTATCACAAAAGGCTGTTTTAGAAGAGCTAACGGGATTTGAAATAGTTAAAAAGATTAAATATTTGGGGATATATCTGTCAGCCTCAAATGTGAAGTTATATAAAAATAATTATGAAATGTTATGGGGGAAAAATACAAAAAGAATTAGATAGTTGGAAAAAATTACAATTATCTTTATTGGGAAGAATTGCAGCAGTGAAAATGAATGTTTTGCCAAAATTTTTATTTTTATTTCAAATGATACCTATACTTAAAAAGGATTTAAATTTGGAGGAATGGCAAAAAGGAATTAATAAATTTGTTTGGGCAGGGAAAAAGCCACAAGTTAAATTTAAGATAATGCAAGATATGCGTGAAAGAGGCAGTCTTAAAATGCCTAATTTTAAATTATATTATGAGGCTGCTGCTTTGTCATCGATAAGTGACTGGTTTAATTTAACACAAGGGAGATTATTAAATCTTGAGGGTCATGATTTGCTATTTGGTTGGCATGCATATTTATTGTATGATAAGAAGGTGGATAATGTGTTTAAGATACATATTTTAAGGTATGCTCTGTTGCGAGTTTGAAAAAAGTATAAACATAAGTTAAATTACAAGATACCAATTTGGGCAATACCTAAACATGCAATAGAAAATATAAATGTGGGATTTAAACATGGTGAGACTACATATAAGGAAATCTTAAGTTTAGAAAGGAATGTATGGCAATTAAAGCCATATAATATTTTAAAAGAAGAAAAGATTGTACAAACTTGGTTCCAGTATGGGCAATTACAGGCAAGATGGAAAGAGGACCAGAAAGTTGGTTTCTCGATGATTGATGAAAATTTGGTAAAACAAATTAGAGATCAAGGTCAAGCACATATAAAAAGGATATATAATGCATTGATAGAAATTGATTCAGAAATGGAACTTGTTAAAGATTGTATGATAAAGTGGGCCCAGAATTTTCAAGAAGTTATAACAATGGACACTTGGAAAAAGATTTGGGTTAGAAATGTAAAATTTACACAGGCCCAAAATTTAAGAGAGGATTTTTATAAAATGTTTTATAGGTGGCACTTAGATCCTAAAAAATTAGCAAGTATGTATCCGAACTGCCAGCCCATATGTTGGAGGTGTGGCTGTGAGGATGCAACGTATTTTCATATATGGTGGACTTGTAAAAAGGTTAAAGCTTTTTGGATTAAAATTTGGTGGAATATGCAAAAGATATTTAAGAAAAGGATAAAGTTTTCTCCGCAATTGTTTTTATTGGGTATTATTACAGATACTAATGTTATAGATACAAAGTTGATGTTGAATTTAATTACGGCAGCAAGACTTTTAGTAGCACAATATTGGAAGAATGAAGAACTGCCGACTATAGAAGAGTGGACTTTGAAAGTTTCTAACTTGGCGGAAATGGCAAAGATTTCAGCATATTTGAAAGATCAATCGCAACAGAGATGCATTGTGGAATGGAGAAGATGGATTGAATATATTCAGAATAAATATGGGACTAAAAAGTATCATTTAGCATTTGAATAAGTAGCGGATTTTTATGACGTATAATTAGTAGTTATTTTATTAATATTTTGACTATGGAAAGTTAAAGTGTGATAGAATTTAATGTTTTATTGTTGTTGTTAGCATATTTTAGATTATGCTTGTTTGTATTATTATACCCTGTATTCAGCTCTGGGAAGTCGGAGAGGGGGGAGGGGAGGGGGGGTGGGGAGAGGGGAGGGGGAGGAGGGGTTTTTTTGTATTCAAAAATGTATTGTAAAACTTTTCAATAAAAAAAAGAATTAGAAGACATAACGATAATATTAGAAATGGAAAAGACATTTTATCAACCAAGATTTCAGAGCGTACTGGAGGATAAGGAAGGGAAGCCGATGGAATGAATGATAGAGCTGTTACCAGACCTCTGGGGAATTAGAGAAGGAGGGAGACTATTTAATGAATATCAATGGGCTAGCTCTTCCAAAAATACTTTAAATTGTTTCTTTTGCTCCAAATAATATGCACAAAAATAGAGGAAGAATTATTTGATGATTCAAATGCACTGACTTGGAAAGTTAGTTGGCAAAGGAAGAAAGCTAGAGTAAGACTGAAGAAAACAGAAACTTTGACCTATTAGAGTGGATATTGTATTATCAATTAGATGTTTGAATATGGTTAAAAATAGAAATAGAAATATTATTATAACTAGATAGGTAAGATTGGTAATCAGAATATCATATTTTGGCATGAAAAGGGAAATAAGAAAATACTAAGAAGTTTGAATAAGGAAAGCTTTTGGTAACCCAAATATAACTTGTTTTGAAACTATAAGTGATTGGGATATTTTGAATATGGATGGGAAAATAAAACTGAAAAAAGTGAAGGATACTGACTGAATAAATGGATATTGAATGCAAATGCAATTAAGATATGTTTTGGTTAGAAAAGATATTTTAAACTGATATTATTGATATTATTAGAAAACTTTAATAAATGCTGATAATCAACTGTATATCTATTAATAACAATAAGGATTGTATTTGCTTAATGTGGAAAAATGTTTATTACCAGAGGTATTGGGTGGTGTAATATTGGATTTAGTTTGAAGAAGCTTATATGTACCACAGAATTATTAATGGACCCAGTTAACACGTTATCTATTAAGCACTTGTTTGTAAAAATAGAAAATTAATAAAATATTTATAAACAAAAGAAACGAAAAGCTAGATGTAAGACTTAGACCGCTCAAGGTGCTAGTGACATTTTGCAAGATGGACAACTCTGTAGTGGGGGGGATCCCAGCCACATTTGTCATTGAGCCGATAGAGATGCCAATGAGGGTGCACAAAGAGAGGTACTATGAGTTTTATCATAGTACCAGGCATGGGTGCCAGGATTAGCTATGGAAGTAGAACCCCTATATGAACCAGAGGAGAAGGCTGATTAAGATCTGGCAAGCTGAGGCAAAAGGAAAGTCAAGAAGGGACTTAGGGTTCTCAGAGCCAAGGCAGGAGGTGGGGGCTACAGTGTAGGAGCAGAAGAAGGTTTGAGTCCCAAATTCCACCAGAGTACTAGAATCTGCAATATGTGTTTAATGAGAAGGGTTCACACAAGCTCTCGCCCCATAGGCCAATTGACTGCTCCATAGAAATCCTGCCAGGTGCTAAACTACATAATCCCTAAAACTATATTCCTGCACTCTTGGGGTGTCTTTCTTCTCTGGATTTTCACCACCCCTTCCCTGGATGATGCTTGTTTTGGCAAGGTCAGTCTCTGCTTCCTTAGCTAGAACATACCAGCCATAAAGGGGAGCACCTTTGGAGATGCAGGTGTTTAGACTCATCAGTGAGCCTGTATTTGAAACAGCCATTCAGGGTGTCTTGTGGCCAATCATTGAGCCAGCAAGTTAGGTCATGGAACTCCTGGTTATACTCAGCCATGCTCCTCTGGCCCTGGCTAATTATTTTGATGTGGTCCATGGCTTTGTGGTCAGTGAGGCATTTACAGAGTGCTGCCATGAAGCAGTTGAAGTTTTTCAGCTCCAGGCCATTGTCATCATCATCCACCTTGCTGCAGCCCCTTCCAGGGCCATATTGGCACATTGCACCTTGCCATCCTCTGCAGCTATTTCAAGACCATACTCTTACATATAGGTCCAGACCTGGGCCAGGAAAAACCCTAATTGCTGAGGATCCCCATCAAATTTCATGCCCAATGGCAGGGTTTTGCAATTCCTTCTCCTTGCTGGTGCCAGTCCAGTAGGGGCCCTGCACTAGGCAGTCCCTCCAGGTACTAGGCTGTGGGGGCTGCTGCTGTTGCAGATCCAGCTCCCCCACTGCCTGCTGCAGTGGATGCAGTCACCCCATCAGTCGCTGAGACTGGATGCGCCTGATCGTCTGGCTGGGAGGTGCAGGTGAGGGTTTTGCACACCTTAAGGTGTGCAAAAAAAGCCTTGATGGCTTTCTCCATCATCCAGTCAGCCAGGCCATGTTCTCTGCCTATCTCTTCCTCCTCATCCTCCAGCTTTTCCAGCTCCATTCTCTATTCTTGGCAGCAGCTGCCACAGCTCCTACAGGTTACTCCCACAGGTTTCTCTTCCCAATCCTCTTTCTTACTGACAACCAGGGACCACCTGGGTCTCAGTAGGTCACCACAACTCTCCATCTCTCTTGTCCACTTGGAGAGATCCAGCCTTGAGGGGGCCTGGACAAAGCCTCCCTCCAGCATTTGATCTTCTCTCCTGGTCAGTCCCTTGAGCTGACATCGCATGCACAGTCCCCACAATAGAGATGATGTCCTCTCCAGGTTGACTATAATTGCAGATTCTGATTAATGTCAGCCCAATCTGATCTCATAGAAAAGTAAAACTCTCAATTCCATTTGGTTGAAGTGAAAAGGCATTTTTACTAAGAGGCACTGATCACAGTAAAGTCAAGTGGTATCTAAAATTCCTAAGCGCCAATAGAGAACTAAACCTCAGGTTTTCCCTAGCCCTTCCCCTGTGGTCCATCCATGTGTAGCCAATTAAGCACCACCGAGATGTGTTGGGAAATGCTGAGGTGTTTGTGCTGGTGAAATTCCACTCTCAGGGTAGATGGCTTTCAAGATGCCAGCACTAGCACGGACCAGATTCCAAACCACTATGTTCCTTCACAGATGTCAATTCCCCCTTCCAATTTCCCATCATAAAGATATACAGGTTTATTGGCCATTTATTCCCCCCTCCCTTCCCCAAATGATGGCAGAATGAAAGCAAGGTGTCAATCCGATTGTGGTATATTTGACATTTTAATAAATAAACAGATAAATATAAATAAATTAGACATGGCATAGGAAAAGGCTGTTTGAGGGATTGTCATCTCTAATAATATTTTCCCATCCCACACACTTCCACAGAGAGTACGTATATACGCCATGTTCCTTCTTTTAAATCTTGCCACCTTGTACAATCTAGGAAGTATACCTTTTTCTAAGATGCCAATGGGGAGAGGCAGCAAAGGCTGTAAAGAGCTCCTCCAAAAGTAAAAGTTTTATTTTATTTTACTTTATTTTTATTTTAACTTTTTAACCTCTTTTAATATTGTATTTTAACCTACCCCTTTTTAACTTTTTAAACCCATTTTTAACCCATTTTAACCTTTTAAACCATAGTTTTAAACTTATTTTTAAACTTGTTTTAACAAACCTGAATGGGGAAAAGAAGGAAGAGACAGCACTCTGCAGCAGAAAGTATATCCAAGCCTTTGAAGCAGCAGAAAATGGAGGATTATATTGCAAACAGACAGTCTGCTCCAGTAAGTAACTCATTTGCAGGCACCTTATCAGATAAATTTAATTTATGTGACTCATTGGAATGGGACTTACAAACCGAACTGGAGAGCAGACAGCGTGTGGAGTTGTCCTCCTCCCTCTCAGAGAATGGCTCCCCTCCTTGGAATCCGGCAACAGCCTTTTTTTACACAGGAGGGAGATGTAGCAAATTTGAAGGGGGAAAATGTGACAGACTTCCTCTCTAGACAATGTTTGCTTACAGCTCAAACTGTAAACTTAATATATGATCTCTTGTCAATTGTCATAAATAAAGTCGACTGCCTGAAAGAATCTTTTGCAAAGTTTGTTAGGAGCCACCCAATACTGTAGAAGGACTTGGGAGGATAACCATGGACAGACATGGGATGGCTAACTCAGAAAATGAAACTAGAGAAGGACCTTGTTCTCCTCCCAAAAATTTGAACACCTACAGAGAAAACACTCAATCAGGCAAAGGTCTAAGAGATGACCAATATAACTACAGTCTGCAAACTAACCAGGTTACTTTGCAAATTTATGACAAGAGAGTAAATAGAGGGCGTTGGAGCAATAGAAAAGCTATTAGGCTGTCCCTGAGCCAGCTGCTTCACTGTGAATTCACTCTGATAGATCTACTACATGCAGAGTGGCTGCCAGCAAGAACGCAATGTATGAGAATTCTATCATTCAAGCAGCCCACAATTCCCTCCATGCTCTTCAGAATGAAGCCCTTTCTGAGCATCTGCTCAATATTTCCAATAAGGGTCTTTTGCTCAGAAAAAGTGTGCCCATTCCTGAAACAGCGTCACCAAGAGGGAACTGTCGCTTTAAATCTAGGCTGCAACAGCCCTCACATTACTAAGCCTGAGGCTGCTGCAACTGAACTGACCCTGAGAAAGCAAAGAAGCAATATACGAACTGTGTTACCCACAGCTGCAGGAACTGCTGAGGATGTGCCAGAGGAAATGTTGATTGACCTATTCAGTGCATTGCCAGAACCTGAGCAAGTTAACATCATTCAAAGATTGGATGACCTAAAAGAGGCACTGACAACAACTCAATCTACAGCAAAGCCTCTATTTAATTTGGCTCCCCTAACCACGCAACCTTGTGACAAGATATTTAATCAACAATCTGCCTTTACCTCAACAGTAAAAAAAGGTGTTGTCACACAGGTTGAGAGTGGAGTAACTGCACTGACTGACCCAGCCTCTGAGAAACAACTGAAAGACAAAGGGCTTCATCACACAGTGCTCCCTAAGCTGACAAACACTAAGGACATAATCCAGCTTACATCCTCATTTGATTTAGAAGTTCCCACAACATCTTTCCACAAGATGAACCCTCAGCCATGCCCCTCCAAAAATGGACATAAATCTACATTTATAGACTTAAGCCAGAGTACCTGCCCATTGGAAAAAAATCATTCTTGGAGCAAGAGCAGAGGCACACTGGCAACCGAGATATAGAAGAGCAACAACAAGTTCTGCAACCCATGAGGAGAAATATTGAACCTCACAACAACTGTGTTTATATGGGAAGCTTAGATGATATTGACCAGCTCCAGTGTCAAGTTGACATCTGGCATTTCTACCATCTAGCCAATCAACCAAGTCAGACCACCTTGCCTCTGAGAACCCCATACAGTTGATGACCTGGAACATAGCTGGGTGGAAAGGGATGGTTGATAGTGGACTAATGAGCTTTCTAGATTTGACGTAATAGCCTTTCAAGAAACCTGGCTAACCGAAGTGGACGAACCAGTACAATTGCCAGGCTTTCAGGGATGGGCCTCCCCAGCCCTAAAAACAAAGAACAAAGGGAGACCCTCTGGTGGGCTATGCATTCTTATAAAGCAAGAGTTGCAATGGCAGGGAGAGAAATTATATAATGAAGATTAGTATCTGTACTTTCTAGCTGTCAAATTTGAATATGACCAGTTTGAGTTAATATTGGTAAATGTGTACATTCCTCCAAGCACATCCCAGCACTATAATTCTGAATATTGGATGGGCTTGGAAGTTATCTTAGAAGATATATCTATACTGTACCCTCAGTCCATAGTGGTATTATTAGGAGATCTGAATGCTAGACTGGGTCCCTCTGTATGACCTTGCCCAGAAGAAGGGAATCCCAGGGGAGTTCTTTGATAACCATCCTCAGTGGCTCTCGAGAGACTGTAAAAGTAATGCCGCTCGCCTGCTCCTAGTCTCCTTAATTTTTAAGGGTAATCTCCAAATTTTGGAAGGTAAGGACAAGAATTATACATACCCTTATACATACCACTCAGCCAATTCAAGTAGTGTACTGGATCTCCTTTGTGTGTCCAGAGATAAGGCTGACCTCTTCTCAGAGGTCACAGTACACCTTAGCGACAGTAGCGACCATCAGCCTGTAAGTGTGACATTGCGAGGCCACTCAGATTTAAGACCATATAACATGGCTGGCAGACGGCGCACCAAAAAGGTAGAGGTGACCCAAAATAAAAGGTTAATTTGGGCCAAAGTTGATACTTAAGGCAATATTAGAATGCCTTAAAACAGAGAATGCTACTAAGTGGGCTAGAACAATACAGTCATCTACTACTGACTGGATGTCAGTCTTCAATGCATTCTCCAATCTTTGTAACATACTGAAGAAACACCTAACAGGTAAACCTACTACAAAAAGAGCCCAAGTGGGTAGACCTTGCTGGTTTGATCCTGATTGCCAGCGACTGAAAAAGAAATTGAAGGCAGCCATGAGGCTTGCCCAGAGGAATCCTACTGCCCATATACAAGCTAAGATGCTGCACACAAGAAGGGAATATAAAAAAACTATAACATTAAAGAAAAAACGTTTTGCCATTTCAATCTGGTCAGGACTTGAGTTGGCTGCCAGAAGTCATAATTCAGTATTATTTTGGCACTCTGTAGCAGGTATCCTGAAGGAACGGAGATTTGCATTTGACATACCAATCTCTGCTGCGGACTGGGAGAATTATTATCAGTGCTTGTTTGCCCCCACCGAACCAGTAAAGAAATTATTTTTAAACAGTGATTTGGTAAATCCTAGAACTCTCCCCCCTTGGCCACCAGTCTCAGAAAAGGAGATACAGTCCATCATTAAAAGCTTAAAGAGCAATAAAGCCCCAGGCGAGGATTTTTTACCAGCAGAATTATTTAAGAAATTTCCCAACTGGTGGGGCCCTGTATTAGCAGGTCTTTTTACACACATAAATAACACCTGCCATATACCAGATGGGTGGAAGATGGCAATAGTTGTCCACATATATAAAAAAGGGAATAAAAAGGATCCTAGTAATTATAGGCCCATCAGCCTGATTGACATTGTAGCAAAAATATATGCTAGGTACCTTTTGAACAGAATTGAAATCTGGGTAGAGGAAAACAACATCCTCACAGAAGAACAAGCAGGTTTTAGACAAAACAGATCTACTATTGATAACTGCTTTGTCTTGAACCATCTAATTGCCAAATATGCCTATAAGAGGAGACCCCTGTTTGCTGCTTTTATAGACCTTACAGCAGCATTTGATATGGTAAATAGAGACGTACTATGGAGTAAATTGACATCTCTTAAAATAGAACCCAGACTCCTGGCTTTGATTAAAGCCCTTTACACAAGTACCTGTTTGAGGGTGCGGTATGGGGTTAATGGGGCCCTGACTAACAGGATTCACACAAATAAAGGGATAAGGCAAGGGTGTATCCTGGCCCCATTATTATTTAATTTATACATCAATGACTTGCCAGGGTTAATGAAGGATACCATGGTACACATGCCGATGATCCTAAATATTTACTGTAACAGCTTGCTTTATGCTGATGATATGATTTTATTATACTCACAAGTAGGATTACATAGCCTATTAAGAAGATTCAGCTCTTATTGCCACGATAACTCCCTAATCATTAGCAAATCTAAATCAAAAATAATGGTGTTTGGAAAAAACCATCAGAGACATAAGTGGCAATTAGATGGTGAACCAATTGAGCAGGTTAATACCTTTGTATATTTGGGAGTAACTTTTTCCAAGACTGGATCTTGGGCCTGCCATCATCAACGGAGTACATTTAGAGCAAAAGCCCATTTGAATTTATTGCTCAAACTAAAGAACCACAGTTACCCAGGGTCCCTAGCTCCATTACTCAAGGTTTTTAAGGCTAAGGTTACGACAATGCTCTTGTATGGAGCAGAAATTTGGGGTCTTTACTCAACCACAGTTTTAGAACAAACACAGTCCCAGCATCTGAGATGTATTTTGGGTGTAGATCCAAGAACATCTGCTGCAGCAGTTCAAGCTGAATTGGGAATTCATACAATTCAGGCATTATCTAAAATTAGAGCTTATAACTACTGGTGCAAAGTTAATGAAATGGAGACTGATAGACTCCCCAAATTATGCCTACTAGAGCAAATAAAACTACAATCACAAATCTCCTGGATCACCAAACTAACAAATTTTGTAAGAAGCTATGGCCTTCCTGTTTCTTGCGTAACAGGAGAACAATCTAAAAAAAGAGTTGCCCAAAGAATTAAGGATATAGAAGCACAAACTGATATAGCTATTCTTAGTAAGGTGGGTAACTTGAAATGGCTGAGTAAATACAAATGTACTTTTCAAGTGGACAGTTATTTGAAGTTACAACTCCCAAAACATCTTAGGGAGATATTTACGAGAGCGAGATTCGAACAGCTTGACACAATGGTCAGATATGTGAGATTTCATGCTATACCGTACAATGAGCGTCTCTGCATTTGTGGAGCGGCAGAGGTAGAGGACCTGGCTCACATCCTATTTGACTGTTGTCTGTATAAGAGGATGAGAGACAGGTACCTTGGTCTATATACCAAACGAATGACTCATTGGGATCCCCATATCAAAATAACTTATGTCCGGTCAGAACTTGAAAATAACATTTAACGTAGCACAGTATTTAAACAACATGATCTGGTTAAGATCTGCATATGTGGGACTGATTGGGGTAGATTGCAAGGGCGACTCCGAAATATAATGTTATCATATTTTATCTATATCTTAAATTTGTATTTTATTACTATTTCATCTTAAATTGTATTTTATTTTAATTCCATTTTAAATTGTATTTTATCAAATTCCATTTTGGATTGCTTTTATCAAGTTTTGGTGATGGTTTGTTCCTGGAACTTTGCACTTTGATATGGCCCAAGGGCTAATCAATAAAGTTGTTGTTGTTAGGATGCCAATGTTCCTTATGACATATGGCAAGCCCCAAATCTTGCCTTTTGGAAATCTGTTAAGACTTGGCTGTTTCCCCAAACATTAAGATCCAATTGAACAAGAGTCCACTTTTGGTTGTTTTGTTATATGCTATGTTGCCATTTTATTTGTATTTGGTTTTTTTTCTTTTTTGATATATATTTTTTATTGAAAAGTTTTACAATACATTTTTTAAATAGAAAAAACTCCCTCCCCCACTCCCCCAACCCTCCCCTATCCTCCCCCTCCCCGACTTCCCAGAGCTGAATACAGGGTATAAACTCACAAACTTAAGCTAAAATATGCTAACAACAAAAATAAAACATTAAATTCTATCGCACTTTAACTCTCCATAGTCATAACTATATTACTTTTTTGATATATTTGTCATGGTTCCGATCGACAGAGACAAATAAAACAGAACTCATAGGCTTGCAAATTCCTCAAAGAACATGTTTATTGATACAGAGTATTGGCACTTCAAAAGTGAAACCAAGTCTGAAGAAATGCATAACAATGCCCCAATACAAAATTAAGAAATCCCACCTTTAAAGCTATACAAGCAACTACCTTTCCCCATTCAGCTGTAGCCATGCTCATTCTAAAGTTGGCAGTCAGCTCCTCTTCAGAAAGAAAGAATATCCTGCAAGGGGAACAGAAATCAGGTTAGTCATCCCCACGGGGCTTGTGAAGGTACTTACCATAAAGAATTTTTTATTAACCTATCCACCTTCACATTTTCACATTTTACCCATGTAGCCTTTGAAAGGGGGTAACCTTTCCACTGGACAAGGTATTGTAGTTTTCCCTTGTACAACCTAGAATCCAGAATACGTTTGATCTCATAATGTGTCTCTCCCTCCACCACTACTGGACCAGGCGGCTCTTTTGGAACAGGTCTTAAGGTGGACTCTGACACAGGTTTTAAAAGACTGCAATGAAACACAGGATGAACTTTCCCCAACAATTGTGGAAATTTAACTCCACCATCACAGGGTTTATAATCCTGACAATGGGGAAAAAAGGACCAAGAAATTTTGGACCCAATTTCTTGCTGGGCAATTTTAACCGTAGATATTTCATTGAAAGATAAACTAATTGTCCAACATAAAAAGGTTTTTGAGGGGAACATCATTTGTCTGCTTGCTCCTTGTAAACCTTTGAGGCTTTAGCCAATGCTTTCTTCACGTTCACCCAAACCCCCTGGAAAAATGTCACCCATTGGTACAAGATTTGGGAAGTAAGTGGCTCCTGTGGGAACTCAGGCATGGGTACAAAATCTCTACCCTACCCATCACTGTTTTGAATGAGGTGAGACTAGTACTGTGCACAGTATTATTGTAGGCTACCTCTGCAAAAGGTAAAAAGTCAGACCAATTTGACTGCTGGTAATTTACATAACATCTGAGGTACTGTTTCACCATTGCGTTAGCTTTTTCCATTAGTATTCAGATGAAAAGCAGATGAAAGCTCCTGGAAGGACCCAATCAGTTTAACAAACTCCCTCCAAAATTTTGCAGTAAACTGTATCCTCCTATTAGAGATAATCTGCTTTGGGGCACCATATGTGCTTCAAAAACAGTTTGATTAGTAATTTCTGGTTCGCGTGTGCAGCGCTTCTGGATGTTCAGGGACAGTCTCCTGCCGTCTGTTTCTTTCTTGTTTGGAGGACCCTGAAAAGGGTCAAAAATCACCCTGGAGGGGCGATTACTGAGAGGAGGACTTCCCTGCGATCGCGGAAGGGTGGCAGCCCTCTGCTGGAATCCGGGATCACCTCCTTTGGCCCGAAGAAGAAGAGACCGGCCATAAAGATGGCCGATCACTAAGCTGCTCCCTGCCGAAAGCCAAAAATACTACCTAGCACTACAAAGCAATCTGGAAGACCTGGGTGAGCTTTTACCTTTCCTATTCCTTTTAATCATCTTCCTGTGGGACTTTCCTGAAAATCTACTTCCCTATTTTTGAGAAAACGGTGAATACCTACTTTGGGAACAAAGCTTAAAGCCTCAAAGTTACAAAAGAAATCCAATTAATGCAGCAAAGAATTTAATCAATTGCAGTTGTACTTACTAAAAAGCTTCTATTTGTTGCTGGGGACTCACTATCCTATTCTTTTTTTAAACTGTGTATTGAAAAAATTGGACTAATTCTACAAAAGTTCTATATTAATTTGGAAAAAGAAAAAGAAAAAAAACCCTCTTACATTGCATATTATATGTTATTGATGACATCTTGTGGCAAAACCTGGTACAGCAAGTAAATTTCCTTTTTCTGTTGTGAAAGCTCTCTGAATAACAGAGCTGTTCTTGAAGATAAAGTGTGGGAACACCTGGCACTGGATACAACTCTTCAGGAGGTGGAAAATCTTTGACTATTATTAAAACAGCCTCCATGGAAGATTTAACTGTAAACAACAATGAAATGGATGAATACATCCCGCCACTTGATTATAAACTAATACTGGATACGATCTTGGCAATGACAGGGCAAATGAAAGCCAAACTGCAAGAAAAATCTGACAATTTAAAGCCACCAAATAAACTCTGACCTTAAATGAGAAAAGATAACCCAAAACCAAATAGAAGAAGTGGAAACTAACACTAAAACAGGAGATTTCAAAGAACAACAAAAGCAACTTACAGAAAACCTTAAAGTCCAAACTTTCTACAAAACGTACAAGCCAAAAAGTAACAGCACCTGAAGAAAGCAACACCAAGAGTGAAGACACTAAAGGCCTTCAAATACACTATATTGAGAATTCAATTAATCAAATGACAAATAAAATACCCAGTGCTTTTTTTGTAAAAGAAAAAGGTGCCAGATCTCACACATGTCATTTTGGTTCCATCCAAAAAAGGTTCCGGAACTCCGTTCTGAGCGTTCTATGAGAAAAAAAAGCCCTGACAATACCTAACCCAGATAGAATTGGAAGAACAAAAAGATTTGACTGATTTAATGACAATTATATTATAGGTAAAGGTTCCCCCGCACATGCGTGCTAGTCGTTTCCGACTCTAGGGCCGGTGCTCATCTCTGTTTCAAAGCCGAAGAGCCAGCGCTTGTCCGAGGACGTCTCCGTGGTCATGTGGCCGGCATGACTAGATGCCAAAGGCACACGGAACGCTGTTACCTTCCCACCGTAGTGGTCCCTATTTTTCTACTTGCATTTTTACGTGCTTTCGAACTGCTAGGTTGGCAGAAGCTGGGACGAGTAACAGGCGCTCACTCTGCTACGCGGCACTCGGGATTCGACCCGCCAAACTGCCGACCTTCTGATGACAAGCTCAGCGTCCTAACCCACTGAACCACCGTGTCCCTTTATATTATATTATATTATATTATATTACATTACATTACATTACATTACATTACATTACATTATATTATATTATATTATATTATTATATTACATTATATTTATTATATTATATTATATTATATTATATTATATTATATTATATTATATTATATTATATTATATTATATTATATTATATTATATTATATTATATTATATTATATTATATTATATTATATTATATTATATTATTATAATATTATATTATTATATCAGCCACCAAAAACTGAATTACCAAAGCAAAAATACAATAGTTACAAAGGGGACATGTTCCTTACAAAACTGACATTTGGATACGCTCCCTGGATTCAAATAAGGGGTATAGGAAGAAAGGAAGATATATTTAAAGATACCAATTTAAAAATACCAAGAGTGAAGCATGATTGACATAAAAGGAAGGAAAGAGTTAGATTTAAAAGACTGAACTTGTTTATCTTTTGGGATTCCTAAAGATAGACTATAAAAATATCTTTCTATGGATTAAGGGGAATCTCTAAAAATATATCACTGATTTTACATTTAGTTCTTAGATTTGTAAAGGAAATATAACTCCGAACTATATTATAGAATTTGGAATGACATATTAAAAGATAATATTTTAATAATTGATGTATGGTTAAGATACCTTATAGAATATTCAGTGGCTATTTTTGACCTATAGTATAGAATTTAGAATTTTATATATAAAAGATAGCATTTTACTAATTGTTGAACGGTTAAGGCAAAAAATACATTTCTAATTGGTGATTTGCTAAGATGAAAATTAGACTTTAATGGTAAAACATAAGAATGTTTTGTAATGAACAATATAAGTTTTGTAGACAAAAGAATTATTCTTTATTGAAATAGGGAATTGTGGGTCACCCAAAATTAAGTGTGTGTGTGTGTGTGTGTGTGTGTGTGTGTGCGTGTGTATACATATATATACTACTCAAGAAAATAAAGGGAACACTTAAACAACACAATGTACTGTAGGATAGTAGGATGTCTTTTCTTGTGTTTCCTTTATTTTTTTGAGCAGTACATATAAAATAGGTTATGCTAAAATATCTTATTGCAATTAGATAAAATTTAAAAACAGGATATTGATATGTATTAGTAAAAATATATTTTGAATTCTGTTGATTGATTTGATTATAACCAGAAATATACTAACTTGCTTATTTTGATTATGTAATCACTAAGGGAATTAGAGAGGATATCCCTATTGATGTAACCTGAACTATTTACAAATGATTATTTCTTATTTTAATTACCCAACCACCATATTGTTTCACAAATACATGTATATGTAAATATTAAAATCAATAAAACTTGTATTAAAAAAAGCCAGTTTGATTAGTTTCTGGGCAGAAGGAAGTCCCGAGCAAACAATGAAATGTGCCTGTTTGGAAAATAGATCAATCACAGTCCATATTACTGTGTTACCCTTGCTCTCAGGTAATTCTACTATAAAATTCATGGCTATCTCCTCCCAAGTCTGAGAGGGGTCGGCCACTTGCTGCAATAAACCTGGCAGTTTTCCAGGACATTTCTTCATGGTAGCACAAGTGGCACAACTTTTTACCTAAGTCTCCATGTCTTTTTTCATTTTCGGCCACCAGAATTGCCTCCGCACTAGATGCAATGTTTTTAAAAATCCAAAGTAATCCATTTGCTTAGCATCATGACTCCTTGCAACACCTGGAGTCTAAGGCTTTCAGGGAGGTATAACGTAGAGCCTTTCCAAGCTAATCCCCCTCTTAAAGTCAATATAGACCTGTTCTCTTTAAACCAGGCATCAGTCTCTAACTTCTCCTTTAGCTCCTTCAATGATTGATCGTCAGGACCCATAGGGGGCCTATGTGTGTGCGATCTTCTTGTTATTTGGGATGCAGACTGCAACAAAGGAATAATGGAGTTAATTACTTTCTGTTGCTTTTGAACTGGGGCATTCTAGACAGGGCATCTGCCAGAAAGTTCTTGCCTCCGGGAATATATTTTAAGGTGAAATTAAAATGGTTGAGGTATTGAGCGCATTGAACTTGCTTGGGGGATAATTTATTGAAAAGTTTTAACATACAATTTTTTCTTTAAAAAATCCCCCCTCCCCCTCCCTTCTCCCTCCCCCCCACCTCTCCCCCCTCCCCCCCTCCCCCCCGACTTCCCAGAGCTAAATACAAGGTATATATATAAAAAAAAACAATCATAAACAACCATATACTAACAACCATAAACTCTAGAATCCATCACTCTCTAGCTTATATAGGATAAAACAAACCTTAGTAATATTAAATATATATAGAAAACAAAAATAGAAAAAGAAGAAAAGAAAGAAGACTTATTCAAATGCTACATGAAACTTCTTAACCCTATACTTGTTCTGGATAAACTCAATCCATTTTCTCCATTCCATAATATAGCGTTCTTGCGAATGATCTTTCAAATAGGCCGAAATCTTCGCCATCTCAGCCAGGTCGGAAACCTTTAAAGTCCACTCTTCTATAGTCGGCAGTACCTCTTTCTTCCAGTACTGACCTATCAAGAGTCTAGCTGCCGTAATTAAATTCAACATCAACTTAATGTCCACAACTGTAGCATCTATAATTATTCCCAACAAAAAAAATTGCGGACAAAACTTTATCCTCTGTTTAAAAATCTTCTGCATGTTCCACCAGAGTTTTATCCAAAAGGCCTTAACCTTTTTACAAGTCCACCATATATGAAAATATGTTGCGTCTTCATCACCGCACCTCCAACATTTAGGCTGATAATTCGGATACATACTTGCAAGCTTTTTAGGATCTAAATGCCATCTATAAAACATTTTGTAAAAATTCTCTCTTAGATTTTGAGCTTGTGTAAATTTTACATTCCTCACCCAGATCTTTTCCCAGGTGTCCATTGTGATAACTTCCTGGATATTTTGGGCCCATTTTATCATACAATCCTTAACAAGTTCTGTTTCTGAATCAATCTCTATCAACGCAAGATATATCCGTTTAATATGTGCTGGTCCCTGATTTCTGATTTGCTTTATCAAATTTTCATCAGTCATTGTAAAACCATTTTTCTGGTCTTCTTTCCACCTGGCCCGTAACTGAGTATATTGAAACCAATTTTGAACAACCTTCTCTTCTCGCAAGAGGCTATATGATTTCAAACACCAAACATTTCTTTCCAAGCTTAGGATCTCCTTGTACGTAGTCACATCATGTTTGAAACCAGCATGTATATTTTCTATTGCGTGTTTTGGAATTGCCCACAGTGGTATTTTACAATCTAGCTTATGTCTATACTTCTTCCAAACTCTCAACAATGCCTGTCTTAGAATATGCACTCTAAACACATTGTCTACCTTCTTGTCATACAACAGATATGCATGCCAGCCAAACAACAAATCGTGGCCCTCAAGATTTAATAATCTCTCTTGTGTCAAATTAATCCAATCACTTATTCCTACTAATGCAGCAGCTTCATAATATAGTTTAAAATTAGGCATTTTAAGACCACCTCTCTCACGAGTATCCTGCATAATCTTAAGTTTAACTCGTGGCCTTTTCCCTGCCCAGACAAATTTATTGATACCTCGCTGCCATTCCTCCAAATTAGAATCTTTCTTAAGAATCGGTATCATTTGAAATAAAAATAAAAATTTAGGCAGGACATTCATTTTCACTGCTGCAATCCATCCCAACAAAGACAATTGCAATTTTTCCCAACTCTCCAATTCTTTTTGAATTTTCCCCCATAATTTTTCATAATTATTTTTATATAACTTTGTATTAGAGGGCGACAAAAGCACCCCCAAATATTTAACCCTTTTAACAATCTCAAATCCAGTTAATACTTCTAAGAGAGCCTTTTGCGAAACTGTCATATTTTTGGCCAAAATTTTGGTTTTCTGTATATTAACTTTAAATCCAGAAACCTTCCCATATTGTGTTATTATCTCCATCAGGTCCACAACAGAGTTCTCTGGCTGGGTCACTGTAACAACCAGATCATCTGCAAATGCTCTCATTCTATAATCCTGATCTCTAATTTGTATCCCCTTAATTTTTTCCGAATTCCGTATTTTAACCAATAATATCTCTAATGTTAACACAAATAACAAGGGCGATAACGGACACCCTTGCCTTGTGCCCTTCTCAATATTACATGCTTCTGTCAGACTATTATTAACTATAATTCGGGCAGTTTGTTTTTGATATAATGCCCTAATCGGTTGTAAAAAATTTTCCCCAAAATCCATTTTCTCTAAAACTTTCATCAAAAATTGCCAATTCAATTGATCAAAAGCTTTTTCAGCATCTAAAAAAATTAGCACCGCAGGGATCTGGTTGTTCCTTTCCAAAAACTCTTAACACATCAACTATATGCCTCACATTATTTTTCATTTGTCTACCACTAATAAACCCCGTTTGGTCCCCATGAATCACCTGTTGCAGAACCCTCATCAGTCTATTAGCCAAAACCTTAGCAAATATCTTGTAATCTGTATTTAATAGCGATATCGGTCTATAATTTTTAACTTGAGTAGCATCTTGGTCTTCCTTCGGAATCAAAGAAATAAAAGCTGTTCTCCAAGACGGTGGCACCTTTCCCCCCCTCTGGATTGTCTAGAACAGTTCCTTTAACGGTTTGATCATCTCTAATTGTAAATTTTTGTAGTAAGCCGCAGACAAACCATCCGTACCTGGTGCTTTATCCACCTTCAATTCCTTAATTGCTGTAAAAATTTCTTCTTCTGTAATTAATTGGTTAATCTCCTCTTTTTGTATTTGCGTAAGAACCGGGATGCTAGCATTCTCCAAATATATATCAATGTCTTTTCCATTAATCTTCTCCTTAGCATATAATTTAGAATAAAAATCCACAAAAGCGTCCTTGATAAGATCCTGTTGAAACACAACCCTTCCTTTATACTCAATTTTGTCTATATTAGAAGCCCTTTGTTTTTTCCTCAGTCTATAAGCTAACCATCTACCTGGTTTATTAGCGTTGCAAAAAGTATTATACCTGGCAAACCGCAAATTGGTTGCCACTTGGTCAGCCATTAATTTATCAAATTGTCCTCTTAACAGTTTAATAGCCTCCTTAGTCTTCACATCCTCTGAGTTCAAAATCAAAGCCTTTTCTTTTTCCTTTATTTCATTCTCCAGTTCTTTCCTCCTAGCTTCCACAGCACGTCTATGTTTATTATTCATATATATCAACACCCCTCTCATATAGGCCTTGCTAGCATCCCAAACCATGTCCATAGAGGTGCCCTTATTCATATTAATTTCAAAAAAATCCTTCATCCGCTGTTTGCATTCTTCCACATTTCTCTGATTTCTAAACAAATTCTCGTTTACGCGCCATGAGCGCCTGTCTCTATTGTCCTTATCAATCTCTAGCCAAACTGGACTATGATCAGAGATAGTTCTTACACAAATCTTCACCTTTTTGGTCCTTAAAAAAAATCATTAGTCAACAAAATAAAATCAATCCTGGAAAAAGATTGATGTCTGTCAGAATAAAAAGTATAATCCTTTTCCTGCAAATGTCTCTCGCGCCAGATATCTCGCAGTTCCAAGTCATCCTTCATTTCAAAAAAAGATTTAGGCAGTCTAGCATGACTTGGGACGCGCTTAAAAGCTCCAGCCTTGTCCATCTGTACATCCAAAACACCATTCCAATCCCCCATAAAAATAAAAGATTTATAATCCAACTGGGTAAGCTTTGTATGAAGTAAACTAAAAAAGTCAGCTTGTTGCTGATTAGGAGCATATAATCCAACTAAAAGCGTCTTTTTACCTTCTAGCAGCAGCTCTATCATAACATATCTTCCATGCTTATCTGCTTCAATTAAGTCTGCAGTTAAAGCACTTTTAACATAAACAACCACTCCATTTTTCTTATTCATTGCAGAAGCAACAAATTGCGTGCCCAACCTTGAGTTCGATAAATACTTTTGATCCGCAACCCTAATATGCGTTTCTTGCAAACATATAACATCTATCTTAAATTGTTTTAAATATTGAAAAACTTTCTTCCTCTTCTGTGGTGAATTTAGTCCATTAACGTTCCAAGTTAAAAATTTAGTTGCCATGCAGATCATCCCAAAGCTCTTGGAGCACTGCTTTGATAGGGCTATCTTTTTTAGGCCGTGCTCCTCCCACTGCTTGGCTGTAAGTGCGTTGTGGAAGTACCATAGACTTCTGCTGATCTTGTTCTTTTATTTTTTTTGATCGTTTTAAAGCAGCACGCGTCACCCTCTGCTCTCTAGGATCATCCAAAGAAGTTGTAGCTTGATCTCCTCCAGCACCGTTCTCCTCTGTCTGTCCATCTTCAGCCTCTTGATGTTCTCCTTCTCCAGATCCCTTTGCAGCTTCCAGAAGTGTTAATGGGGTTGCTTTTAAAACTTTATTGTAAAAATCACGCGCTTGCATCACAGTAACCAGACGGTACCTTTTACCTTCATGCATCACCATCAACCCAACTGGAATCTCCCATCTGAACCTTATATCTCGTTGCTTGAGCTCTTGCACAAGAAATGCAAAATCCTTCCTTCTCCTTAAAATCTTTGGAGGAATTTCTTTTAGAACCAAGACTTCTTGATCAGCAATCACAACTTTAGCATCATAGGCAGCTTGTATAACTTCATCTCTAATTTCCCTTTTTGCAAAATAAACCACCACATCTCTAGGCAACTTTCTCTGTCTAGCAATCCATGAATTCACACGGAACACTTTATCCATGCCTCCTTTTATTTCAGATGCTGGCTGATTCAATACCACTTCGAGAGCCTCAGAAACCAGCTGCTTTAGATCTTCCTTAATATTCTCTTTTAAGCCTCTAATTCTAACAGCAAACTGCATCTGATAATATTGAGCAAGACTCAATTCTCTATCCATTTTGTCTCTTAAATCTTCATTCTCCAATACTTTTGCTTCTAATGTGGCATTCTTTTGAATCAAATCTTCCACTTTTTCATCCAAATCTTCCACACATTCAGCCACTTTATGCACTGAGGACAAAATGTCTACCTTCATCACACTGAACTTCTGTTCCATCCTCTCTTCCATTCTCTCCTCCAATTTCTCCAATTTCTCCTCCATCTGTGCAAATTTATCACCCATTGATTCCAAAATTACCTGGGTATGTTTTTCAAGAGCATCTTGTAAATCCTTCGGTGTCAATACATCAGGAGGATGCAAAGCCTGCAATGATGATTGTTGCACCGGAGAAGTTCCACCACTCCGAAGAGTTTTAGGGGGAGGTTTAGCCGCCATCTTTTACTTTCAATTGTGACGCACTTTCACTTTAAGTTTAAAAAGTCCATCAAGCTCGAGAGTAAAATAAAATAATCCTCTTCACCTTTTCCTCTTGTACCGCTCTGCCTGCTCTTTTTATTCCATAGTCCTTCCTTCAGGCAGGGGTGGTCGCAGACGCCTGGCTCTGCTCCAAGAAATCCGGAGCAGAGACGCTGACCAGCTGGGAGCGACCCAGGCTACGGGGGAGTTCAATCCTTCAGCCGCCCAAGCTCCAAGCTCAGGCGGCCCCGGAGAACTCGACCCCTACCTGGGGCCTCACCCCCTCCTCTTCTCCCGAGGAGGGGGCTTCAAATTCACCCGAACAGCTGATCGGCGCTGTTTCGGGCGAAAATTACTCAGCTGAGCCGCGGGCAGCCCGGGAAGGCTGTCTCCGGCGCCGCAAAGCCACCGGAAGTCCCGCTTGGGGGATAATTTACAAGGGGTTTTGAGAGCTTCCAAGTTTTTGTGAACAGTCCACCTCTAAAGGTAATTCCCCCCCCTTCCAATAAATGACGCCATGTCAGCAACACCCAGTGAACTGCAAAAGCCTCTTTCTTCCAAACTGCCCACCTCCTCTCAGTTTCAGTTAATTTCCGGGAAGTGTAATTGTAATTCCTCCAAACACCCAAACTCCTCTCGGTTTCAGTTAATTTCTGGGAAGTGTAATTGTAATTCTCCTCTGTGATTTTTTTTTGTAAAAGAACAGCACCCATGGCCACATCTCTTGCATCAGCTTGAATGATGAATTGTTGCCTGGGTCAAGGTGTTTAAGGATTGGTTCAGCTGCAAAGAGTGTCTTTAGGTTTGTGAATGCTACCTCGCATTCTAATGACCATTGCAATGGCTGACAAGGTTGGAGTTTTTCCTCCCCTTTGCCTATCTTTAGTAAGTTGGTGATTGGCATGGCTATCATTGCAAAAGAAGGACTAAATTGACAATAAAAGTTGGCAAACCCTAGAAAGCTTTGAAGCTGTTTACAGGTACGTGGGGGTTGCCATTCCAAAACTGCTTTGACTTTGGCAGGATCCATTTCTACTTCTCATTTGAAATCCGATATCCCAGGTAGTTGATGCGTGTCTGGTGAAATTCGCATTTTGTCAGTTTTGCATACAGTTTAGCTTTCAACAATTCTTTTTTTTTTATTGAAAAGTTTTAACATACAGTTTATCTTTAACAGTCCCCCCTCCCCCTCCCCTCTCCCTCCCTCCCTACCCCTCCCCCCCTCCCCCCCCAACTTCCCAGAGCTAAATACAAGGTATAGAAAAAAAAACAATCATAAACAACCATATACTAACAACCATAAACTCTAAAATCCATCACTCTCTAGCTTATACAGGATAATACAAACCTTAATGATATTAAATATATATAGAAAAGAAAAAAGAAAAAAAAAGGAAATAAAGAAAGAAAAAGCGAAGGAAGACTTATTCAAATGCTACATGCAACTTCTTAACCCTATATTTGTTCTGGATGTACTCAACCCATTTTCTCCATTCCATAATATAACGTTCTTGCGAGTGATCTTTCAAGTAAGCCGAAATCTTTGCCATCTCTGCCAGGTCGGAAACCTTTAAAGTCCATTCTTCTATAGTCGGCAATTCCTCTTTCTTCCAATACTGACCTATTAAAAGTCTTGCTGCCGTGATTAAATTCAACATCAGCTTAGTGTCCACAACCGTAGCATCTGTAATTATTCCCAACAAGAAGAGTTGCGGACAAAACTTTATCCTTTGCTTGAAAATCTTCTGCATATTCCACCAAATTTTTATCCAGAAGGCCTTAACCTTTTTACAAGTCCACCATACATGAAAATATGTTGCATCTTCATCACCACACCTCCAACATTTTGGTTGATAATTCGGATACATGCTTGCAAGCTTTTTAGGATCTAAATGCCATCTATAAAACATTTTATAAAAGTTCTCTCTTAGATTTTGAGCTTGTGTAAATTTTACATTCCTCACCCAAATCTTTCCCCAGGTGTCCATTGTAATAACTTCTTGAATATTTTGGGCCCATTTTATCATACAATCCTTAACAAGTTCTGTTTCTGAGTCAATCTCTATCAATGCAAGATATATCCGTTTAATATGTGCTGGACCCTGATTTCTGATTTGCTTTATCAGATTTTCATCAGTCATTGTAAAACCATTTTTCTGATCTTCTTTCCACCTGGCCCGTAGCTGAGTATATTGAAACCAATTCTGAACAATCTTCTCATCTCGCAAGAAACTATATGGTTTCAAACACCAAACATTTCTTTCCAAGTTTAGAATCTCCTTGTACGTAGTCACATCATGTTTGAAACCAGCATGTATATTTTCTATTGCGTGTTTTGGAATTGCCCACAATGGTATCTTGCAGTCTAGCTTATGTCTGTACTTCTTCCAAACTCTCAGCAATGCCTGTCTTAAAATATGCACTCTAAACACATTATCTACCTTCTTATCATACAACAAATATGCATGCCAACCAAACAACAGGTCGTGGCCCTCAAGATTTAATAATCTCTCTTGTGTCAAATTAATCCAATCACTTATACCTACTAACGCAGCAGCTTCATAATATAATTTAAGATTAGGCATTTTAAGACCACCTCTTTCACGAGTATCCTGCATAATCTTAAGTTTGACTCGTGGCCTTTTCCCTGCCCAAACAAATTTATTGATACCTCTCTGCCATTCCTCCAAGTTAGAATCTTTCTTAAGAATCGGTATCATTTGAAATAAAAACAAGAATTTAGGCAGGACGTTCATTTTTACTGCTGCGATTCGCCCCAACAAAGACAATTGCAATTTTTCCCAACTCTCCATTTCTTTTTGGATTTTTCCCCATAATTTTTCATAATTATTTTTATATAATTTTGTATTAGAGGGCGACAAAAGCACCCCCAAATATTTGACCCTTTTGACAATCTCAAATCCAGTTAACCCTTCTAAAAGGGCCTTTTGCGATGCTGTCATGTTTTTGGCCAAAATTTTAGTTTTTTGTACATTAACTTTAAATCCAGAAACCTTCCCATATTGCATTTTTATCTCCATCAGGTCCACAACAGAGCTCTCCGGCTGGGTCACTGTAACAACCAGATCATCTACAAACGCTCTCAATCTATAATCCTGATCTCTAATCCGTATACCCTTAATTCTTTCCGAATTTCGTATTTTTACTAATAATATCTCCAATGTTAACACAAATAACAAAGGCGATAGCGGGCACCCTTGCCTTGTACCCTTCTCAATACTACATACTTCTGACAAACTATTGTTAACTATTATTCAAGCTGTTTGTTTTTGATATAATGCCCTAATTGGTTGCAAAAATTTATCCCCAAAATTCATTTTATCTAAAACTTTCATCAAAAATTGCCAATTCAATTGATCAAAAGCTTTTTCAGCATCTAAAAAAATTAGCGCCGCAGGGATCTGGTTGTTCCTTTCCAAAAATTCCAACACATCAACTATATGCCTCACGTTATTTTTCATTTGCCTACCACTAATAAACCCAGTTTGATCCCCATGAATCACCCGTTGCAGAACCCTCATCAATCTATTAGCCAGCACCCTAGCAAATATCTTGTAGTCTGTATTTAATAGTGATATCGGTCTATAGTTTTTTACTTGAGTAGCATCTTGGTCTTCCTTCGGAATCAGAGAGATAAAAGCAGTTCTCCAAGATGGAGGCACCTTTCCCCCTCTCTGGATTGTCTGGAACAATTCCTTTAACGGTTTAACCATCTCTAATTGTAAATTTTTGTAGTAGGCCGCAGTCAAACCATCTGTACCTGGCGCTTTGTCGACCTTCAACTCCTTAATTGCTGTAAATATTTCTTCTTCTGTAATCAATTGATTAATCTCCTCTTTTTGTACTTGCGTAAGAACCGGGATGCTAGCATTCTCCAAATACTCATCAATATCTTTTTCATTAATCTTCTCCTTAGCATATAATTTAGAATAAAAATCCACAAAGGCTTCCTTAATAAAATCCTGTTGAAACACTACCTTCCCCTTATGTTCAATTTTGTCTATATTAGAAGCCCTCTGCTTTTTCCTTAGTCTATAAGCTAGCCATCTACCTGGCTTATTAGCATTGCAAAAAGTATTATGCCTGGCAAACCTCAAGTTGGTTGCCACTTGATCAGCCATTAATTTATCAAATTGTCCTCTTAATAGCTTGATAGCCTCCTTAGTCTTCACATCCAATGGATTCAAAATCAAGGCCTTCTCTTTTTCCTTAATTTCATTCTCCAATTCTTTCCTTCTAGCTTCCAAAGTACGTCTGTATTTATTATTCATATATATCAGCACCCCTCTCATATATGCCTTGCTAGCATCCCAAACCATGTCCATAGAAGTATCCTTATTCATATTAATTTCAAAAAAATCCTTCATCCGTTGTTTACATTCTTCCACATTTTTCTGATTTCTAAACAAGTTCTCATTTACACGCCACGAGCGCCTATCTCTATTGTCCTTATTGATCTCTAACCATACTGGACTATGGTCAGAAATAGCTCTTGCACAGATCTTTACCTTCTTAATCCTGGAAAAAAAGTCGTTAGTCAGCAAAATGAAGTCAATCCTAGAAAAAGATTGATGTCTATCAGAAAAAAAAGTATAATCCTTTTCATGCAGGTGTGTGTCACGCCAAATGTCTCGCAATTCCAAATCATCCTTCATTTCAAAAAAAGACTTAGGCAGTCTGGCATGGCACGGAATACGCTTAAAAAAACCAGCCTTATCCATCTGTACATCCAAAACGCCATTCCAATCCCCCATAAAAATAAACGATTTGTAATCCAACTGAGTAAGCTTTTTATGAAGTGAGCTAAAAAAGTCAGCCTGTTGTTGTTGTTGATTAGGAGCATACAGTCCAACTAAAAGCATTTTTTTACCTTCTAACAACAAATCTATCATTACGTATCTTCCATGCTTATCTGCTTCAATTAAATCCACTGTTATAGCACTTTTAATATAAACAACCACTCCGTTTTTCTTATTCATTGCAGAGGCAACGAATTGCGTACCCAATCTTGAATTCAGTAAAAACTTTTGGTCCATAGCCCTAATATGCGTTTCTTGCAAACATATAACATCAGTCTTAAATTGTTTTAAATATTGAAAAACTTTCTTCCTCTTCTGAGGCGAATTTAATCCATTAACATTCCAAGTTAAAAATTTAGTCGCCATCCTTGTCGCCCCGAAGCTTCTGGAGCACCTCTCCAATGGCCCTGTCGCCTTTGGGCCGCGCTCCTCCCACTGCCTCGCTGTAAGTGCGCTTTGAAAGTTCCATAAACTTCTGCTGGTCTTGTTCTTTTATTTGTTTTGCTCTTTTTAAAGCAGCACACGTCACCCTTAGCTCTCCAGCATCAGCCAACAAAGTTGTAATTTGATCCCTTCCAGCACCATCCTCCTCTTCTTTTTTTTTTTAATCCCATTTATATCCCGCCCTTCTCCGAAGACTCAGGGCGGCTTACAATCTAAACCACAAATCAATGTGCTTAGCAATAGGCTCCATTCTATGTATATGCCTGCTTATTAGGGCTTTCGCCCCGCCCCCAAGCGGCATTATTACAAAGTCAGCTTATTGCCCCCAACAATCTGGGTCCTCATTTTACCTACCTCGGAAGGATGGAAGGCTGAGTCAACCTTGAGCCTGGTGGGACTCGAACCTGCACTAATTGCAGGCAGCTGGTGTTACTTAAGGAGGCATTAGCCCACTGCTCCACCAAGGCTCTTTTAATACATCACAGACTAATTTGATGTGTTCATCCATGGTTTCAGTGTAAATAAGGATGTCATCAAGATAAACTAAAAATCCTTTGTATAAATGATTATGGAGCACTTGATTTATCAACTGCATGAATACAGCAGGGGCCCCTTGTAGTCCACAAAGCATCACCACAATTAAAGGCTGTTTTCCATTCATCCCCCTCCCTAATCCGGATGCGATAATAAGCTGCTGATAAATCCAGCTTGGTAAAAAAAAATTCCACTGCCCAGGTGGGCCAACATGTCTTTCATCAGGGGGAGGAGTTATGTATTTTCCATACTGACAGCATTGAGAGAAGGGAAATTCATGCACAATCTAAGAGAGCCATCTTTCTTTTCCTTGAAAAGCATGGGAGCAACCACGGGTGATTTGGCTGGTTCAAACCCTTACCTAAGTTTTTATCAATGTACTCTCTTAGTTCCTTCATCTCTTGGGTGTCATAGAGTACATCCTTGGTTTGGGGAGCTTGGCGCCAGGCAGAATTTCAATAGCATAGTCTGTAGCCCGGTACGGGGGAAGGACATCACATTCCTTTTCACTAAAGGCTTCTGCCAAATTTCGGTACTCAGTGGGGACAAGTTGAATCCCCAATAACATTTCAGCTACAGTCTTTAGGATTTCATGGGACCTCCCATGAGTTTTGCAGATGGTCAGTGTCTGTTTTATCATCAGTCTCGGGTGGGGAGGGTCCCATCCCTATGTTCTGTTCCAGCCTACGACCAGCCCTGTTTGTGTGTCAGGGACAATCCCTTTTTCCTTTTAACAATCAATAGGCTGGAAAAACCCAACCCAAATTTATTTACAGTTCCAAATAATAAAGTCTTTCAAACAAAAAAGTGGCAGAATATTTTCTTCAACCAAAAATACATGATTCAAAACATCCAACAAGAATCCAACAAGAGTCAAACAGATTAGCAAGAACAGACCAGGATTCTCTTTGAATGTCTCCAAACAGTTGACTTCAGCAACCAGCACTGCCCACACCTTCCCCTTTTATTATCTGTCCCAAGGCATGCCTTCTCAATGCCTTCTCCTTTCACTGAGTTGCCTTAGAGATTTGCTCTGCTCTGCACTGCTGGATTGCCTTCTGCTTCTAGCATCTCTGAACAGATTCAGCTGTGACTCCTCTGAGTCCAACACCTCTTCCTCACACAGCTGAGCCTCATGAGGAACACGACTGGAGGGGCCAGGCTGAGAGTCCTGGAGTGCATCAGAGCCTCCCTCTGACACTGAAGGGTCTCCAAACCCCTCCTCCTCCTCCTCAGATTCCTCAGACTCAGCTGCTGGGAGCACAGGCTGACACTGAATCACAACACTATCCCACACTGCAGGGCCCTTGCCTGGGTCTGCCGATCCGGATGTGGTCGGGATGGGAATTGTTCATGGAAGGCAGACACCAAAGCAGGAACATGAATGGTGGTTGCATCCTCCCAGGTGAATTCCTCTGGTCCGTAGCCTTTACATTCAATCAGGTACTGAAAGTGACCTTTCAGCCAATGGGAGTCCCGAATACTGGCGACCTCGTACTCGCAGGTGCTGTCTCTGTCACGATGTTCCAGTGTGTACGTGACATGGAAATTGAACCTCACAAAGAAAATCGACCACCAAATCTGGCTGTTCAATTTCTGAGTGGTCTGCAGGCTTTCCAAATTCTTATGGTCCGTCCGGACCTCGATTTGATGCTGTGCCCCTTCCAAATGATGCCTCCAGGCCTTGAATGCCATTTTGATGGCCAGAAGCTCCTTCTCCCAGATGGTATAGTTGCGCTCTGACAGATTCAGTTTCTGCAAATGATACGCACAAGGGAAGAGGCTACTGCCGGGCATCATCACCTGGAGTAACATTGCCCCAATGGCAATGTCGGAGGCATCCGCCTCCACAACAAATGGCCATTGCGGGTCAGGATGCTTCAAAATGGGCTCCTTCATGAAGCCTTCCTTAAAAGCCTGGAAAGCCTGTTGTTCTGGAGCGTCCCACTGAAACCAAATCTTTTTCTGCAGGAGCCAAGTGAGCGGGGCTGTCATGGTAGCAAACCCAGGGATGAAAGCCTGATAGTAGTTGGCAAACCCCAGAAAGTTGCTGAACATCCTTCACACGACATGGGGGTTGCCAACTCTACAAAGACTTGACCTTACTCGGCTCCATGGTGATGCCCTCAGGAGAAATGCAGTGACCCAGGAAATTGATGGTCACCTGGTAGAACTGGCACTTCTCCAATTTGGCATATAGCTGATGTTCTTGGAGTCGCTGCTGGACCTGACGGAGATGCTGATGGTGCACCTCTTGCAACGGGGAGTAGATCAGGATGTCGTCCAAGTAGATCACGACAAACTGATCTAACAAGTCCTGGAAAATATTGTTCATAAAATGCTGGAACACGGCGGGGGCGTTGGTCAGGCCAAATGGCATCACTGTCTATTCAAAGTGTCTGTATCGAGTACCAAATGCTGTTTTCCACTCATCACCCAACTGAACTCTGACAAGATTGGAAGCTTCACGCAAGTCCAGTTTCATGAAGATCTTTGCCTCACGGAGTCAGTCCAAGAGTTCGGGGATGAGGGGCAGCAGGTATCGATTGCGCACCGTGATGGCATTTAATTTTCTATAATTGCAGCAAAGCCACAATTCGCCAGACTTCTTTTTGACAAAGAGCACGGGTGCAGACACTGGCGAGGACGAGGGCCGGATGAAACCCTGAGCCAAATTCTTGTCGAGAAAGTCCCGCAATGCAGCCAACGTGGGGTCCGATGTGGAGTAGAAACACCCCACTGCAAGAGGCGCATCAGGGACTAAATGGGGCAGTCATAGGGCCTGTGTGGGGGTAATTGATCCGCCTCCATCTTGCTGAACACAACAGCATAATCAGTCAGTTCGGAGGGCAAGAAAACCCCTGGGGAACCCTCCATCTGGCCGGCACAGATATGGCGGGTGTGGTTCACGCATCGTAAGATTGGGAAGGTGACCAAGTTCTGTGACCAGTAGATCTATGGGTCATGCATCCGGAGCCACACCAGTCCCAAGACCACAGAGAAATGCAGATCTGAGGTAATATAGAACTGGATGGCCTCCTCATGGGAACTGATGGCCATATATAATGGTTGTGTGGTGGTCTTAATTGGCCCAGACAGGAGCATTCGACCATCGATAGTCTCCACTAACATGAGCGGTTCCACCAGGCACTGGGGAACAGCCCATTTGGCCACAAATGCCGAGTCCATAAAATTTGTGTTGGCCCCAGAATCAATTAAGGCATGGACTAGAATCCCCTTCAGCTTTCTGGGGAGGATCAGACATGCTTCCAATATCAGAAGCCGTGGAGGTCCACAGGCAGCATCAGAAAGACGTCGCTCAGTGTTGTGGGACGCCCAACCTAACACCCCTTTTAGATCAGGCTTGGGGCGTTTCCCGACAGAGGAGTAGGGGGCTTTCTCGGGGCAGACTCGGTCACTGACGCCCGTTGTCACTTCTTGGGGTAGAAGGCAGCTAAATTCCCAGGGTCCCCACAGTAAAAACACACACACACACGAACGTCGCCTGTTCATTTCTGTCACCAATAGACGAGGCATGCCAGCATCTAGCTCCATTGGTTCCTCCCTCTGAATCGGGGTCTCATGCTCATGGGCTGCAGGGGTCTCTGGGGTGGCACAGCGACTCCTTCACTGCTGCAGCTGAGCATCGATCCACAGACAGAGATGGATCAGCCCATTGAGGTCTGAGGGAATATCAACACGGCCCAGCTCATCCAATATGTCCTCCGACAATCCATCCTGGAAAGCGTCCACGAGCACAGCCTCATTCCAGGGTGAATCCTGGCTAAACAGCCGAAAATCACTGATATAGCCCTGTAGGGGGCGTCAGCCTTGCCTCAGAGCTTTCAGGCATCAGGTAGCAGTCTGTGTCTTTCTGGGGTCTTCATACATCAGACACATATAATTATAAAACCCTACAAAGTTGTCCAAGAATGGACTAGATTGGGCTAGCAGGGGTGTACCCCAACGAGTTGCAGCACCAGAGAGAAGGCTTAATACAAATCCCACCTTATCCCAGTCAGTGGGGAAATCAGCTGTTCTCATGCTGATATACAAATGGCATTGTCCCAGAAAAGCAGGAAACATATCCAGATTGCCATCAAATTTGTCCAGCATCGCAATATCGCATTTTCTCCTGGATGATGGTGATGGTGGTGCAGCAGCAGCAGGAACCTGTGCCTGTAATTGAGCCACCTGAGCTGCCAACAAAGTGAGCTGCTGGGAGTGCTGGGCATTCTCACCACATAGCTGCTGCATAATAGTAAGGGGTGGGAGGCTGAAGGCAAATTATTCTGTTCCAGCCTACGACCGGCCCTGTTTGAGTGTCAGGGACAACCCCTTTTTCCTTTTAACAATCAATAGGCTGGGAAAAACCTAACCCAAATTTATTTACAGTTCCAAAATGATAAAGTCTTTCAAAGAAAAAAGCAGCAGAATATTTTCTTCAACCAAAAATACATGGTTCAAAACATCCAACAAGAGTCTAACAAGAATCAAACAGATTAGCAAGAACAGACCAGGATTCTCTTTGAATGTCTCCGAATGGTTGTCTTCAGCAACCAGCACCGCCCACACCTTCCCATTTTATTATCTGTCCCAATGCATGCCTTCTCAATGCCTTCTCTTTTCACTGGGTTGCCTCAGAGATTTGCTCTGCTCTGCTCTGCTGGATTGCCTTCTGCTTCTTGCATCTCTGAACAGATTCAGCAGTGACTCCTCTGAGTCCAACACCTCCTCCTCACACAGCTGAGTCTCATGAGGAACACGACTGGAGGGGCCAGGCTGAGAGTCCTGCAGTGCATCAGAGCCTACCTCTGACACTGAAGGCTCTCCAAACCCCTCTTCCTCCTCAGATTCCTCAGCTGCTGGGAGTACAGGCTGACACTGAATCACAACACCCTAGTCTTAACTTGCACATTCCCTCTTCCCACCACATGTGAGGATACCATTTGTCAAGCCACACTAGCCCCAAAATTACTGCTTCAGTCATCTTCGGGACCACCACAAAACGGATGGTTTCCCAATGCTGACCCATTTCTAACCATATAGGTTTGGTTAGGTGTATCGCCAGAGCACCTCTGATGAGAGATCCGTCAGCCTGTTCAAACCCCATGGACGAGGCAATAGCTTTGCTTGGATGCCCAGTTTCAGTACAGTACATAGATTTATGAAGCATCAAGAGCACCCTGACTCTATCAGGACACTCAAATTCATGTGAGCTTCTATTTTGAGCACTACTATTCTGGCGGGAATGGCAAAAGATGTCACTGCACGTTTTTGTTTTTTTTGTTCGTCAGAAAAGTTCATTTCTAACTGTACATTTCCCCTGCTCTCTGCACCTGTTGTGATAACTTATCTGGTAACCATAGTGAATCCCATATGACTAGTTATGTTATGGTTTCAGTCTGTTTAGTGCGCATGTCTAGAAAAAGTTCACACAGTTATTTCTTTATTGTCTTTCACTTTGCTGTTACTGTCTGTTACGTTAGGATGTAGTCAGCTAACTCTCTTTATAATATATATTTAGTTTTTATATTTTTGTAATTAAAAGGTATTTAGTAAGATTATGCATCGTGTTTTATTTCCTTCCTTCATGCACATCATGCATTCTCTGAAGCACGGTCCTTCGCCCTCTACTAAGGTGATTTATACCTTAACATTTGGTAGCAGAGGATGGTTTGATTTATGTTTTTTAGAGATTCATGTTTCTGCGGCTGTTATCAGTTAGTTAGTGCTAGTGAGGCAGCGGTGATTAACTGCTGAAACATGTCAGGAAGGAAGCCACGGCTGAAAAGGAGTCTGTCTGTGGGGCATCTCCCTTCAACTTTAAGAACTCCGATTGCTTCAGCCACACGCCTTGGAGAAGACGCACCTGCTCCTGTCGACGATGCAAGGTCAGTCACTCCTTTTTCTACTTTTCCAAGCTCCCTGGCAGCTGCTTTTGAAAATGTTCACACTCCAGGGGCTCAAGATGAATTTCAAACGCTTGGAGCAAAACCTAAAGTTCAGCCGAAGAAAATTCCTTCTGCTCCTTCAAGCCCCAAGCAAACTATGCGAGATAGGGCTATGCAAGGCTACTGTGAACAAATTGGGGTTTTTGAAAAGCGTTTGCAGCAGGCAAAGGAATATGTGTCAATGGTTCAGCAATATGAGAGGTGTTATGAGCAAGAACCGGCCATATTGCCACACCCACAAGAAGAAGCCATATTGCCTTCTTCTTTCCCAAAGCCAAAGTCACGCCCATCATTGAGTGTCATGCAAGATGAATGGGAACCGGAGGCTCCTATGTCACATGATTATGGGCTGTCCCAAAGGCCATACAGAGCCACAGTGATGCCTGAAGCAAATGTTATAGCACCATCTACTGGTGAAGCTGCATTAAGACATGAATTGGAGCTCTCACTCTCGCAACTGTCCATGCAGGAATCTTTGCTCAGAGATACAAGATTTCTGCCGTTATCTGAGGCTCCAGTCCCTGATGGTGCTAGGATTCCTGTTACTATTGCTTCTCCTGTTAATATTGCACTATGCAAGTCCCTCTACCTGGCAGAACACAGCCATATTTAACCCACATGCAATTGCCACCGGGTTCTTATATGCGGAGGCCAGTGTCATCTGCAGGTTATGCTACTGCACCAGCGCCAGCGCCAGCACCAGCGCCTCCTGCTGGCCAGGGTAGAATAGCAGCTCAAAGACAGTCACAGCCAGCACCAATACTACCGGCAGCTTCAATGCAACTGCCACATGTCCAGGCACAGGCACAGACACCACTGGTGCCCCCTGCAGGTTATGGTCAGATTGCACAACCTGCACAGCCAGTACCTCAATTGTATATTCCTCATCAAACACCTTCCATTGTACCACTGGCTGGTGATTCAAAATTAAAGAAGTCAGGACAGAATTACAGGGCATGGGTCAGTGAGGTTGGACTTTTGCTACGCAGAGAAGGTACTCACATGATGGTGTTTAATCCTCCTGCCCAGCCATGGACTCCTGACATATGGGACTTGGATAATAGAGCATGCACAACATTATTGATGTCAATGGACACTGAATTGCAGCTCACGTTTTCACAAGATGCAACTGTCCAACAGATTTGGACTCAGTTAGAGACATGTTATCGGCCTACATCAATTGAGCCTACATGTTTACTTTTGTCTGAGTTCCATGGTTCCAGGTTAAAACCTGGTGAACATATTGGAGCACATTTGACTAAAATGAAAGGTATTAGAAAAGAACTGGGTGAAAAAGGCTATCCTATTGATGATTTTCAAATGATCAGCATTATCATCAATTCTTTGAATCATGAGTGGAAAGATGCTATTTCCAAGATTAATCAAGTGCCTATTGCTCAACGCACAGTGGATCATGTATGCAGAATTTTAACCGAAGAAGAGGCACTTATGCAAGCTGCGCCACATTTATGCATGCGCCACATGCATCAAGAGCTTTGGCGAGGCGTGCCTTCCGTGGAAGGACCTACGTTCCAAGGATGCCAAGATGCTACATCTGCAATCGTGTGGGACATGCCACCCGGGATTGTCCCCAACAAGTTCCAGCGCCCGTCACATACCAGCCCAGAGGAACAGATTCCAGAGGAGGCAGAGGTAGAGGCGGACGACAAGGTCGTGGTCGTGGTTCCAGGCGTGATCCACAAGTTCCACTTGTCACATTGGTTGTGACCAACGATCCACAGCCTCAACCAGAGTACGACAGATGACTTCTTTGGACTTTGGACAGCGGAGCAGCATTACATGTTACCTACAGAAAAGAGCTTTATACAGAGATGCACGAGCCTGAACCTGAACTTCGTGAACTTTACTCTTTTTCCAATCATCCTGTTCAGGTCATGGGAAAAAGAACTGTTTATATTGAAGAGCTTGGTGCTCTCATTCCAGATGTTTACTATGTTCCGTCTGCCAGTAGTAATTTGCTTAGTCAGAGTCATTTGTCTAGGTTGGAATGGGCCGACTCAGTATGGGGTCTTCCTCACTTTCCTCATCACTGCCATATGGTTCCAGCATCTGTTGCACCTCAGCTAGGGGCTTCGCTTCGAGCTCAGCGGAAGCAGAGTTTTCAACGTCTGGATCTTGGCACGCCCAGTTGGTTCTTTCTCTCCCCCTCTGGGAGCCCTTCACAGTTTTGCCGCAGCAACAGGCACACTCCTATGTTGAGGATGAAGAGCAGGGCACTCCATAGCTCGATGACCCATCTGACCACACTGGTAGCACTTGATGGGAGCCCTGGCTGGCACTTGGGTGATGCTGGTGGCTGCAGAAGCTTGGGGATGTCAGCCATAGAGGCATTTCCCTTGGCCACACAATGGCTTGACTTCATTGATGTTTGACTTTTTGGGACGATCCAATTCGATGTCTAGCTCCACAGCTATATGGTAACACGTAATAGATTAGGGAAACCTTGAATGATGCAGGCTTGAAGTAAGTCATGATCTAGCTCTTGTTTGAAGTAATTGACCATTCAGGCCACTGCCCCAACTGATTAACAATTTTCCTGAATTCACCAATGTATTCCTTTGCAGGGCAACCTCTCTGCCTCAGGCGGTAGATTTATTTCTCAGCCATCAGGACTTGGGACTCATCTTCAAACTGACCCCTCAGTTGCTCCATGAATAGATTAATGTTGTTCAGTTCAGGAGACCCCTCATCATGGAGGTTGATTACCCAGTCAGCAGCTTCCCCCTCCAAATTTGCCATCACAGCATTCACCATCATAGCCCCATCCAGATAGGCATAAGTGTAGCAATCCAAATGAGCCCACACCTGATTTAGGAAGAAAGTCAGCTTTTCAGGATCCCCATCAAAAGTGAGCTTGATAGGAGGTGGCTCGAATCTTGGCAGGGACACCTGTACCTGCTTCTGATCCTGGGCCACTTGCTGTCCTGGGGATGTGGCCGAATCAGTCTCCAGAATTCTCTTGGCTGGGCTCTGGGACTGGCATCCCGAGGCCATGGCAGTGGGCTTGGCTGGGGTATGGGACTCAGTATCGCAGCTGGTGGGATATGTGAAGCAGTGTGGGCTCCAGCAGTTGGGCTGGAACTCCGGTAAGGGGGAGGCACCCTTGGCACCTCCCTCCTGGGCAATAGGAATTGTATGTTTTACCTCCAGATGGTCGAACTTCTTCAGCTGTTTTAGTGAGGGGCTGTGGACTGCTGATTGAAATCTCCATTCCTCAGAGTCGTCCCATCCCATCGAGCCCTTTCCTTTCTTTCCATCCGCAGATGAAGAACCCTAAGATGACAGCAATAAAAACTCCTCTCCAGTGGTTACAGGAGTACTCCTGCACTGAGGGGCAGCCTCGGCTTGGAAGAGGTTCACTAAGTCTGTAGCTCCTTCCTGCGGTACCAGCTTCCCAGGTTGGATCAACCTGGTTTTCGGCCGAGCCACTGCCAGTGACTCCTCTTTGGTGGCTGGAGCACCAGCCTGTGCTCCAACAGCCTGAGTCCCATTGACATTAGCAACAGTTTCAACTTTCTCCTCCACCTCAAGTTTTCACCGGGTCTTTATCGCTCTCCCAAAAGTGAGTGGGTAGGCGGCCAGGGACCAGCCCCCTGAGAAATGAAGTTTTATGAGACTTGGTTTAATGTCATGGGTCCAATTGACAGAGACAAATAAAGCAGAATTCCGAGGCTTGCAAATTCCTCAAAGAACATGTTTATTGATACAGAGTATCAGCATTTCAAAAGTGAAACCAATTCCCCAATACAAAGTTTAGAAATCTCACCCCTAAAGCTATGCAAGCAACTACATTTCCCCATTCAGCTTGTTGGCAGTCTTTTCATGAAAGGCCCAGCCTGCAGTTTCAGGAGCAGCCGATGACCTTGGTTCCCATGAGAGAAAGTTGAAGAGAGTCTGTTTTGACTAGCGCAGCACCTGGCAAACCCCCCCTCCCTCCATGCTACAGTATGTGGCAACTAGGAATGAGAAGGAAAAAATGGCTGCAGCCATGCTTATTCTAAAGTTGATATTATTATTGAGAAGGACCTCTCTTTCCTTTGTAGATAAAAGTCCCCAAACTTGGAATGTGTATGTGTGTGTGTGTTGTGCATGCGTGTGCTTGGCTGCTGACAGTTTGGGGAGGCGAGCTTGTGTGGCACCAATTGTCCCCACGTCGACTTAGTTGGTGCAACTTGCTCCCTATTGATCCAGCTGTCCCAAGTCAGCGGAGCTGGGCTGGCTGCACCTATCTGACCATGCCTACGCAGCCACGTCTACCTGGCCATACTGAGTCAACCACACTGAGTGAGCAGCGATGAACCAGCCAGTTGAGCTGACCATGCCTCCCCAGCCACATAGAACTAATCGCGGTAACTGAGCTGTGACTACCCATCTATGCCTACCCAGCCATGCCCATCTGGGCCTTTGAGGGCAATCATAATGCTGATGTGGCCCTCAGTGAAATTGAATCTGACGCTCCGGTCTAGCTAAATTTGACTTCTATCTCTTTTCCCTTCCCTCTTCCATTAAATTATCTAGGGCAATTATCGCTTTATGAAACTTTTACTTGCTCATAGAGCAAACTGGATGAAGAAGGATTTGGAAGAAATCATTCCTTTACACCTAACTACCCAGCATAAGAATCCAAAGTGCTTAGCTTTGTTGCTAAAGTATATGGCACCAGGAGAAGTAGATACACAGGACAAGAACAAGGTAAAAAATGTTTGGTAAATAGAGCTATCTGTTTGAAAATATTCTACCAAAACTTTCTCAGAAGGTTTAACCAGAGCAAACAGTTTAAAATAGCTGGTCTATTTTAATTGATGGAATTCATTTGATCATTTTTACATTAAAAATATATCTAAAATCAAGAATCATAAATCTAAATCTAGAAACTCTAGAGAAATCTGGAGTCAGTATTGTTCTGAATCAATTTTAACTTTTCACAAATAATGCAAAAAAATATTAGCAAGCAAGGAATTAATACTTTGCATTCCATTTCTGCATGTCCATAAAACAACTGAAGACTATAGTTGTGCAATTAGCTATACCAGATGCTAAACAGAAATTTGCTGTTTTCTATTAACTAAGTACTTATCTTCAATTGTTTCCAAGCTCTGAAATTTATGAAAATAATTATCTTTAAATAATTTGTTTCTATTATTTTAGTTTATTATTTTTAATAATTACAAATTTCCTGAAGAAATCTATTTCAGTGTTACTATTTTTATTATCTTTTTTCACTTTATATTTTCCCTCTGAGATGCAGGTTCCTACCTTTCTCCTTTATATACACTGTAAAATTGTTAAAGGTTTTTGAGTATAATTGAGTGTTGGAAAAACAATGCTTGTAGATTCATAGCACACTTTATCTGTTCTTTCAACAAAAACTAATGGCTGAAATATGTGAGCTTGTCAAGTCTCAAGAGATGTTAGTGAACCCTGAAACCTTTTGACATTTTTGGCTGGATTGTACATTGCAAGGTTTGGTATGTTATTTGACTGCTGGCATCTTTCTTGGTATGACCTTTGGAAGTGGTTTGCCATTACTTCCTTCCTGGGGCTAAGAGAAAGTGATTGGATCAAGGTAATTCCAGATGATTTCATATCCATGGCAAAACTAGAACTTAGTCTCCCAGTTTCTAGTAGCCTGATTTCTTAACTATTACAATAGACTGGTTCTCTAATATGTTACTTTCACTATCTTCATGAATCATTAGAGTTTCCTAGATCACAGACTGGGACCATTGGTTTAATTAATAGCAAAGGAGATCTAGCTATCTAGCTATCTATATTTCCACAGTTTATCCTCACAACAGGAACTTTATCAGATGTTAAGAGCTTGCCCGGAGTCATCCAATAAACTCCAAAGTAAAGTGGAAACTTGAACCTGGGTCTCATTGGTCCTAATCAAACACATTAAGCACAATGGCATAACTATAGCTACATTGTTGATTTCAGATGCAATTTATTTCATTTTTTATTTTAAAAAAGTATTCTTTGTGTCTACTGTTATTCTTAGCAAACTGCTCTTCACTGGAGTGCCTATTACAATAATCCAGAGCATGTGAAAATTCTTATCAAACATGATTCTAACATTGGAATCCCAGACATTGAAGGCAGAATTCCACTTCATTGGGCAGCTAATCACAAGGATCCCAGTGCAGTTCATACTGTCAAATGCATTTTGGTATGATTTTTTTTTCAATGTTGGTCATATGTCACACCAGAGATAATACTTACAATTGTACTTTATTTTGCAGTAATAGTCCATTTAGAATATTGAATAAATTTCTGAATCTTTACTTTTAGCAGTGAAAAGAAAAGAAAAGATTAACCAAAATGGTTATTTGTCTTGGCTATGGAGTAAGACAAAAAACTATGCAAATGGCTGCTACATTCTTTATTGTCTCATAGTTTAGGACTTGGCTAAATTAGCTATATAAGAAAAAGGTAGATTTATTGAAAACTACTTGATAAATCCAAAATTGCATTACCCTAAAGCTCAGAATTCTATAACCACTAATCGTACGCCACTCAAATAATTTAATGAATATCTGTAAAAGACAGAAATAAAGGTAATCCCCGAGTGACAAGTGTTCACTTGACGCTCATTCAAACTTACGCAATAAGCACCCCTTAGTGCTTATGAGCAAGTCCCAAAATTACAAATATTGCAGCACCACAGCAGTTGTTCACCCTTATGAGTGACCGCAGTGGCACTGCAATATTCAACTCTGGTTATTCCCTCCCCACCCCTACCCCAGGTCTCCCTAGGCACCAGGCCTTTAATACCTGGCGAAGATTGAGATCCTTCACTTTCTTGGCTGCTCCAGGCCCTCGGTGCATTCGCAGAGAATGGAGGCCTAAAGTAACATAAGATCACATGAGATCTGTTCTCTGCAACAGAGAATGGAACCAAAGCTGGGTGATGCTTCTGTGCCTCTCTGGTGGCCTTGATCCAGGTGCCGGAGGGCTTTTACAGGCCACTGCTGCCTATATCTGAGGCCAGGGGATGCTTCCATGGTCCTCTCGCAGCCTGCTTCGGGCTCTGGAGGCCTTTTCCCAGCTGATGGACAATGTGAAATTTGAGCGGGCCCCGAACAAGGAGTATATATCGGAGGTGGTGACCCTTTGAGAGCTGTATGCAACGAAATTTCATTTTGATGTATGCCGATTGGTGTACATTCAAAGTGACAATAAAGTTATCATCATCATGTTGATGCCGCCCGGATCTGAGGCCCGGGGATACTTTGTGGCCCTCTAGCGGCCTGATTGGGTGCCAGACACCTTTTTCCAGGCTGCTGCCACCTGGATCTGAGGCCAGAGGATGTTTCCACAGGTGTCCGGTGGCCCGTTTCTGGGTTGCAGCGGCCTGGAGAAGGTGTCCAGCATTTGGATTGGGCCTCCAGAGGGCTGCAGAAACATCCACAGCCTCAGATCTGGGTGGCAGTGGCCTTAAGAGAGCGTCCGGTGCCCGGATTAGGCCACTGGAGGGCTGCAGAAGGGCCTCAGGTGAAGGAACCATGGCAGAGAGGAAATGGATCTTTTCAAGGTGAGTCCGACCCTCCATGGTCTTCCTCACCGTCAGATGCCTCATGTTCACTTAACGAGCTGTGTGTGTCTTAATGAGCAAGGAAGTGATCCTTGTTCAAGGTACGAGATTCACTCCCACCAGTTTTCAAGTTACGAGTGGAATGGGCAGGGTCCATTATGCTCGTAACTCGAGGACTACCTGTACATTGTTAAATACAAAGTTCCTAAAATGTGGAAGGTGGAAAAGATTTGGAATTCTAATATGAACAAAAATATTTTAACTTAAATTATTCCAATAATAACAACAACAATATCAGCATTGACAAAATCCCCAAACTTGCAAAGGGCAGTTTTACTTGGAACATTATGCAGCAGTACGTTTAACTCCATCAAAATCCATCTATTTCATGTCCTTGGGAAGAACTTGTTAGGTAGATTAAAAATGCAAAATCCAGTGTAAATATCTGCTTCATTGTGCATTTGTCAATAATTTGTCAGTCTTCTGCTTAGTTTTTTTTAATTGTTCTGCAGCCAAATAAATTCTAGGAACAGCTTACAAATCTATTTATTCAAACATCCAATTTACCTGTATTAGGTCAATGACCTAATTAAGCATTTGCAAGTTTTTGAATTTCCAAAAATGTTTCAAGAACATGATGGTAGCTTGATTCAGAGATTACTGAGATACTGGCATTGTCAGGTCCCTACCAGAATGCTGCCATTCCAAGAGGAGGGGGAAGGCCTCCTTGGGGATTGAAGATGTTTCTATATTGTTTCTGCTTTTGTTTTGATGTATCTGTATTGGATTTGGGGAAGGGGGAATGAGTCCTCAGGGCCATCTGGTTTGACTCCTTTCCAGCTAACTCCTGTCTGCTACCAAGGTCATGGTACCAGCGAAGAACCTGTTATCACCTTTTCAGCTCAGAGTTCTCACAACAACTTCATGCCAGCAGATTGGCTCCAGATGGATTGGAGCAATGGGATGGGGGTGGACAATGGGAAATTAAATAAACATTTTTGCGTAGGAACTTCAAATTCCGCCTGACCTCTCTGCAATAATTTTCTCTCAGTAAAAGATCCTTTTGAAATAATGCTGTTTCAAGAGTCATGCTTTCCTGAGGAGATAGCGGAGATGGAATCTGCAAAGTGATCAACCCAGAGAGGCATCCGCCCTACCGATGTCTCAGAAAGGCAACGATCAAGAAGAAGTTGAGTGCTGGGGAGAAGCCTCTGCTAAGCTCTGCTAAGCACAAGTTCTGCTGGATGGACGGAGGAAGCTGCCAGCCTAGGGGACTCATCTAAGGCGAGATGATCCATTGGCATGGGAAAGAGAGACAACTGGAAAGAGAGGGTCACCCGAGGCAGAGGCTGGTATGGGTGGAGAGACAATCTGGTGGCTCTGGACAATGATTAGGGGAATGGGGAAGAACCTGACTATGCCAGCCTCATCATGAAGCAAGCAACCATGATGGAAGCCTTCCAGAACCTGAAGGCATGAGAAACCTTAGCCCAAATGATGGAGGACAACAAGTGACACAGTCGGTGAGCAAAGGAGAGAAAACATCATCCTTGAGCACTGCAGTGGGCATGGCTGAAGCTTTAGAAGGGGCAACAACCACCATGGTAGCGCCCCCTCAAGGGACTCTGGAGGAGCAAACATCCCCTGGGCTGGTGATGGTGGGGCTCACCAGTAGAAGCAAAAATCACCCCCCCTTCAGAGAGGTTCAATGGAAATCCTCAGCAGCTTTGTCCTTACTTACATGCAGGAGTACAGCCACAAGATCCCCACCGAGGGGGCCAGAGTCAGGGTCATTACCCTGGCACTGTAGGGGCCCGCAGCTAGATGGATGGTGACTCTCCATAACGTGAACACCCTGGAGCTGCACAATTTTAACTGGTTCATGACAGCTCTGAGACAAGCCCCCTGGTCGATCACAAAGCTTGAGATTGCATAAAGATTATGCAGCAAGGGTGCCACCCAGTTGTTGAATACACTGAAGAGTTCTGGGACCTGGCTTGCCATCTTGACTGGCCAGAAGAGATCCTTGTGAATTGTTTCAAAGATGGCCTGAATGATGACTTATACAGTGCCTCCATGACTGATGTGTGCTAGCAAAGGAAGCCGAAATCGACCAAGCCTGAAATAAGTACTGCTCCAGCAAAACATGGAAAAGATCATTCCCCTAGAGAGGAAAAGGGAGGCAGCCAAACCCCAGACCCAGCTGGTACGTTCCACTGCATGCTTCAAATGTGGAAAAGAAAGCCACCTAGCAGCCAAATGCAGAGCTAAGACCCCGGCAAAGAAGGAGTATGTGCCAAATGGGAAAGCTGCCAAGTCACAACCATGTGCAAAGGAGATGGCCCTGAAGACCATGGTGGTAATGGAGTTCAGCTCCTCACCAAAATGGAGGAAGGGAACTCTGACCCCACCAGAGGAAGACCAAGGGTTCTTGGACACCAACTATGATGACAATCCCTTGGTAAGTGGGCCAATCGCGCCAGTAACTATGCCTACAGAGTTGCATCTCCCTGGCACTGAGCAAAAAGCATCCCCTGAAAGCCCTGCTAGTCTCGGGATGTACCATATGTATGGTAAGTCCAGCCTTAGTAGAGAAGCTTGAGATCCACTTAAGAAGGCTAAAAACCCCAATTGCATTCTGCCAATTAGATGGGTTAATTGCAGGGGCATCCCAGCCACATTTGCCACCAAATACTTTGGGATGACAATGGGAGTTAACTCAGTAACTTTCACAGTAGCCCCTGGAATTGAGAGGCCATTCATCTTGGGGCTGGGCTGGCTGAAGAAATGGAACCCAAAGGTGGATTGAAGAAAGGGACTGTTGAACATCCCACTGAAAGGAAAGCCCCCATGCCAGGCAGTGCACCTTCCCCAACGGGCCCTCTGCCAAGAAATCGGGGTGACAGCAAAAGGGAAAGACTTGCAAGAGGCTTACTACTGCATAAGGGGATGAATGGAAGACCACTTTTAACTGCCCTCTAGGCTGTTTCCAGTGAGTCCTTCCTTCTCATTAGGTGGCCAAAGTATTTGAGTTTTAGCTTCAGGATCTGGCCTTCTAAAGAGCAGTCAGGGTTGATCTCCTCTAGGACTGACCGGTTTGATCGCCTTGCAGTCCAAGGAACTCGCAGGAGTCTTCTCCAGCACCATAGTTCAAAGGCTTCAATTCTTTGGCGCTCAGCCTTTCTTATGGTCCAGCTTTCACTGCCATACATTGCAACTGGGAAGACCATAGCCTTGACTATACGCACTTTTGTTGACAGGGTGATGTCTCTGCTTTTTAGTGTGCTGTCTAGATTTGCCATGGCTTTCCTCCCAAGGAGCAAGCGTCTTTTAATTTCTTGGCTACAGTCCCCATCTTCAGTGATCTTGGAGCCCAGGAAAATAAAATCTGTCACTACCTCCATTTCTTCCCCATCTATTTGCCAGGAATTGAGAGGGCCAGATGCCATGATCTTGGTTTGGTTGCCAGGACTCACTGGAGAAGAGCCTAATGCTGGGAAAGATTGAGGGCAATAGAAGAAGGGGACGACAGAGAATGAGGTGGCTGGATGGAGTCACTGAAGCAGTAGGTGTGAGCCTAGATGAACTCCAGAAGATGGTAGAGGACAGGAAGGCCTGGAGGAACATTGTCCATAGGGTCGCGATGGGTCGGAAACGACTTCGCAACTAACAACAACAAGGCTGTTTCCAATTTAAAATACTTCCCTTTGGCTTACAAGAAGCACCCACGGTGTTCATGCAACCGATTAACGACATGCTCCATGAACATGTATACAAGGGGGTCCTAGTGTATCTTGATGATATTTTAATTTATACTGAAATGAAAGTAGAGCTTGTGAATCTCTCAGGCCATTTTAAAGAAGCACCCAAACCCTGAAATTTGATATTCAAGCAGATACCAGCGATGTCCAGTGGGGGCCATGCTTCTACAGAAGAATGAGGAGCGGCAACACATCAAAAAAAGCTGACTGAAACCGAACAATATTGGGCAGTATAGGAGAAGGAGGCCTGTGCAGTAAGATGGGTTCTCCTGTCCTGTAGACATTTTCTAGAAGGGATTAAAATCCCATTCCAACTCTGGACTGATCAGAAAAACCTGGAGCTCTGAAAGTTAACCCCCAAACAAGTATGGTGAGCTCAGTACTTCCAGTGTTTCAACTTCATCTTAGGCTATTAATCATGAGGGGAAAACTTCCTGGCAGACTCTGTGTCGGGAATTCCGCAATACAGTAGCGCCAAAGTGGAAGCCTCTCCTCTCCTCACCTCAGCTGGCAGCCCAGGTGACCACAAGAGTGCTGCAGAAAGAAAAAACCCCTATGGATAATGCTACTGCAGCAGCATTTAAAGAAGCCCTGGAGGGAAACAAATGGTTTAGCAGCCACAAGGACGTCTGCTCAAGTCAGAACTGCTGGCCTGGATGGGTGGAAAACTGTACGTATCTGCCAGCCAGAGGCTAAAAACCATGCAAACCTGCCATGACTCAAAGTTGGTGTTGCACTTCGGATTCATGAAAAAACTGCACCTCCTCAAGAGACAGTTGAGGAGCCTTCGCTCAAAAAGGACATTGAGAATTATGTTTCCAGCTGCCCTGCATGCACAACCACAAAACGGAGGAAAGGAAAAATGCCAGGGTTACTTCAGTTAGTGGCTGAGCCATCAGTACCCTGGAGAAAGATTTCCATGGACTTTATTGTGAAACTTCCAGAAAGTGTGGGAAACATAGTAATTTGGATAGTGACTGATCTGTTTTCCAAGCAAGTACATTTCAGCCCCTGCCAGAAAATTCCAACAGCCAAAGGATTGGCAAAGATGTTTCTTCAGCATGTTTACCAACTACATAAGGCACTGCAAAGCATCATCTTGGATAGAAGAATCCAATTCACATCAAAGTTCTGGAGATCTTTTTGGACCTCCTAGGAACTGACCAAGGACTTAGTTCTAGTCACCATCCACAAACGAATGGGAAACAGAATGAACGAACTCTGTTCTAGAGCAGTACCTACGTTGCTTCCTTAACTACCAACAGGACAACTGGACCGACCTCCTGCCATTTGCTGAAGTAGCGTACAGCAACGCTGTACACACCAGCACAGGCTTCACACCTTTCTGGCCACGGGGCAAGATTTTAAACCAATGCCTGAGCTGCCAGCTAAAAACCCCACAATCCCCTCCTTAAAAGGATGGATAGATCAATTAAAATATACCTGGCCCATAGTGCGCAAGGCACTTGCAAAAGGCCAGGGCAACTTACAAGGCCCAAGCCAATAAAAAGAGTAGAGCCTAAACCATTTCACATTGGTGACTGAGTATGTTTGTCCACAAGGTTCCTACAATCCTTGCAGCCCTCAAAAAAGTTAGGGCCAAAATATGTAGGGCCTTCCCCCAGAAAACAAATAATTAACCCAGTCACAGTAAAGTTACGATTACTAAAATTGTTGAGAAAAGTCCACCCCATTTTCCACTGCAGGCTCCTAAAATCAGAGGTAGTTTCTCCCCTATGGCCAGCACCCCCTCCAGTTCCCAAACCTCTTAGGGCCATCTAGTTTGACTCCTTTCCAGCTAACCTCTGCCTGTTACCAAGGTCCCGGCACCAGAGAACAACTTGTTATCATCTTTTCAGCTCAGAGTTCTCACAACAACTTCATGCCAGCGGATTGGCTCCAGATGGACTGGGGCAGTGGGGTTGGAGTGGACAATGGGAAATTAATTAAATGTTTTCATGCAGGAACTTCAGATTCCGCCTGACCTCTCTGCAATCATTTTCTTTCAGTAAAAGGTTCTTTTGAAATAACACTGTTTCAAGAGTCATGCTTTCCTGAGGAGTTAGATGAGACAGGGCTTTATAGGCATATTGAAAAAAACAAGCAAGGAGATAATCATTGTTCTCCACTGTCCTCTGTTTAAATTATAAAATCCATATTTTTTTAGGTGCATAAATTCCTTTGTGGATAGAAATAGAAGCGAGATCAATTGACTTCATAAAGTATTAATTATGCTGGAGATAATCAAAGACAAATTACAGAAAAATATCAATGGAATTTTGTTGGTTATATAATGAGGGCAAAAGAGCATCTTCAGGATGGAACCAGCCTCTTCTTTGTGGTCCATCAGTTCTGAGGTAGCTGTGCATATGGATTAACAGTGAGTGGTCTCCTGGCTGTTGCCATCTCTTTATTATAAACCAGCTTCTCCCTTCAACCCAAGCCTCCAGACAAACAGGAGAGAATTAAACAGGAAATCCTCATTTCATCCTTGGTCTGGCTAAATACAAAAAAGAAAATCAAAACAAAAAATTAGAAGTCTGTAGCTCAGCCAAACTGAGATTGGTAATGAAAGGCCAGGATTGGAAGAAAAAATAAACTTTAATAAAGTTATCAAGAGAGAATAAATTTAAACATGCAACACTTTCAGTAGTTTTTTGTTTTTAAAAAATCAACCCTAAAGCAATTCTAACTAAACTAACTTTCAGTCTTGTCTAAGGAAAACCTCTCATCCAGATCGCCACCCACCCTTCTCACCAAAACCCACCACATCAAATTCTTCTGTCAAAATCTAATGGAACCCTTCTTTTCTTTTATTGGCCCTCAGGGATCAGGTGACTATTTTTGGCACATCAGATTGGCTTTTGATTTAAAAGGCAAGCTGCTCCTCATTACAGGTGGCCATTTTTTAAAAAAAGATTATATTTCCAACCTTATCCTTTCAGAAATATTGTTATGTTATACTATATGTCCCTGTAATCCTCAGATATGCAGGAAATTATTTAAGAAAAGTGCAGTTATGTAAAATATGTAAATTTGCCTGGAAAAAGTCATACAAAATGAGTAGAAGAGGGGGAATAAGGGAATATGTATGTATGATTTCAGTTCTACTGTTAACAAATTGCTTACTTCAGTACAAATATATTATTCTCTAGCTACAATTATGGCTTCCAATTCAGCTTTGTCAACTACAAAACAATAAATCTTGGTTATCTTTTAGGCTAACCAAGGAAAAATCAACAATACAACTGACTATGAAACCATTTTCAAATAGATCAAAATAATCTGTTTCCTCAAAGACTTCCTACAGCTTAGATGCCACCACTCTCTTTATCACCTTACCTAAACATGAAATATTAGAGGCTGGCTATCATTGTCCATCCCTGAGGCATTCAGAACACAATGTCTTTATAAGTGGCCTGATAATTGCTTGTTTTAATTGAGACACCTTGCTTTCCTCAGAAAGGCATTTCTGATATTAACTGAAATACCTTTAAGAGCTTTGCAGCTAGCAATTACAAGCAAGTTTAGACAAAGATCCAGAGGAAACATGGTGGAATATATAGGTCCAACTTTCCACATTGCTGGGTTTCACAAACTGAAACTGATCCAGTATAATGCATGAAGAGTTACCAAAAGCTGGAGGGAGGTGGGAAGAGACTTTAAATTAACCTTTAGCTAAACTGTTTCAATCCGTCCACTTACTAGCAACATTTTTTTCTATAAACATCAGAGGACAGGTCTTGTTATGGAGGTTGGTTGTATACCTTTATATATTGATTATATTTTATCAGTAACATGACACTTTAATTTCTAGAGACGTTGGTTAGAATGCAAATTTACTAATGTTAAATAAAAAAGTATAGATTGTAAAATGTGATAACATTAAAGCACAAATAGTGTCCACCTCCAATATGGATGGACAACTTCTAATCAGTCAAATTTACTTTCCAACTGAAGTGCCATTAAAAAGCTACAAACTGAGAATTTTGCTCTAGTTTTTTCTTGATTTTGGAGGAGCTTGGGCAGGTTAATGATAGAGACGTCCAGTTGATACCCCATGAGTTTCTTTTCCCATTTCTGTATCTTATTTTCATATTTTACCTCCAAATTCTATTACCAAAACTTTGGCTGTTTTGCCCTAAATTTCAGCAGCACAATTTCAACCTATTTTTAAGGATAGGAATGAGTATTCAACACCCATCTTTCTAGAGGCATTTCATTCTCATGTCTGTCCTTATTTTTGCACAAAAAGCCTTTTAAAAATGGCAACACCAAAATTTGGCAATTTACTACTACACTTCAGTGATACAATTTCATGGTACTTAAGTAATAAATGTAATTTTGTTCTAAAGAAGAAATTTAATTACCATCAGTAGGTACAGTTAATAATTTTTTAATTAAAATAGTGTCTTGCTTGATTTACTGGTTGAACTCCAATAGGACTTTTTAAATACCTATTGCCATTTCTAAAACTTCACTGTATCTTTTTAACTGGCCTTTTTATAAACCAGGATGCTGCACCAACTGAATCTCTGCTAAACTGGCAAGATTATGAAGGACGAACTCCCCTCCATTTTGCAGTTGCCGATGGGAATATAGCTGTTGTTGATCTGCTGACTTCTTATGAAAGTTGCAACGTGTCTTCTTATGATAATTTATTTCGAACTCCGCTTCACTGGGCAGCTTTATTGGGTAAATTATGAATGGTAGAAATTCTTTACCCTTTTGAGCATATTTGTCACCTAATTTTGTGGAATATTGCTTTTCTCAATTAAGACCCTGCATTCTGAGATTGGTAGTAAGGAGATTGCCTTGAAAAATACAGAAAAAATATGATCATGAGATCAACTTATACTAACTTAATCCATTGATTCATGCAGTTTAATTTATCTATATATGGATCTTGTGTTGGGTATAGCTTTCAGAATCTTCCAAGACCCCAGACTGTTCTTATTGTTTGTTATACTATTTACCTATTTTTCTCTGTGTTAGTTGAGTAGCACAGAATACGAAGGAGATAATATGAAGGAGAGATTTAAAATTCTGTCCATTTTCTCTTCTACCTACTATTCAGATAAATCACAGAGTTTAAGAAAGTAGCAGTGGTAGGGTAAGCACTATTGGATCAATGATTCTTCCAGTGTTAACTTAATTTTGTTGTCTATATCCACAGAGAGAAGCACTTCTTAGTTTTGAAAAGTACCCAATAACAGCATCAGTACCATTGTAGCTGGAGAAAGAAACAGAAAATTAAAGAAAAAATGGTTCATTCCCCTCTTGTCTTGGCTCCTTCACCCTTTTGAGAAATTGCACTCCTTTAACACACTACTTTCTAAAAATATTCACACAAAATTTTAGAACTATCTCAAAACATTCCAAAATTTAATCTTAGGCAGCAACAAATCATGCAATTTGCCCTGAATAGAATTGGCAATTCTTAATGGCTGGAATTATCAGTCACTGTAGATACCCACTCATAGTAATTTGAGCCATGGTGAAAATGAGAAAATGTTATTTTGAATAATTAAATGTATAGCAAAACAGAGGCCATATTTTCTCCCTTCATTTATTGTTTTGAATAACATAAAATCTTTTGCTACCCAGTGTTTTACATTATTAAACATCTGACTTGAGGATCCTTGCAATCATAATTTCCATATTGCTACTTAGTAGGTAAAGCAAAAACTGTACAGCAGAGGATAAATATGAGCAGATGCAGTTACTTAAGGTTTAGTTAGTAACATGGGCTAAAAGTTTGAACAGCCTTAATGAGCTTTATGAAGGGATTTAAGCTGGAAAAGCAGATTGCCAAATCAGTCATTAATACCATACATTGATTCTTGACAATTCTAGAGAATTAAGGAGCCATGGTATTGTAGTGGTTAGAAGGCAGCATTGCAAGCTAACTCTGCCCACAGCCAGGAGTTTGATTCTGAACAACTCAAGATTAATTCAGCTTTCCATCCTTCTGAGGTTGGCAAAATGAGGATCCAAATAGTGGGGGGCAATATGCTGACATTTGTAAATTGCTCAGAGTGTTTTGCAAAACACTGTGGAGCAGTATATAAGTGCTGTTGCTGTTTTATAAATAGCTGAATGCTGTATTATACAATCAATTGTTCTGGACTTGATCAGAGGACTGGTCTATATTTTTGTAAACCAGTTTAGCCTTTCCACAAAGAGAATGCAACTCTTTGAAGAGTCAAGGTATGATATATCTAAGCTTCAAGATGAAAGACTATGATGACTTACCTCATAATGCAATAGCACTTAGTTTTATATAGAATCTTATAACCAGACTTTTTAAAAGCTAGCCATTTCAAACTGTAACTTTTAAAAATATCTTCATTTCCTTATGAAATGAAGGAAGAAATATTTTTTTAAAAGGGTGGAAAACACTTGAGTTAGGAAAGCAGTTTGGAAAAGGGATAAACAATCAAAAGAGTTTGTTCTTGGATTACATTTTCAAGAATGAGATCAAAAATAATTTTGCCCCTATGGATTTGATTTGGAGAATGAGGTTTTCATTTTTCAGTGCAGGTGTTTGGTTGAGGTAGATGTATAATCTTGGTATTGCAAGTTTTGTTATGTGGAGTCAACTAAAGGGCAAAGTGTTTAGGGCTTAAGCTCTCACTGCATTTTTTAATAATAAAATAATTATGCTCTCAGACAAATATAAAAATGCGTTATATTGGTTCAAGTAATAACAAATAAAAATATAAAGGTTATATAAGTTTACATACAATCATAACAGCAACAATAAAAGGGAATAATACCAATATTCATTTTCATACACTTTGTTTTATTAACAATGCTATGCCCAGTAAGTTATCAACAAGATGTTGCTATTTACCATGTGAATTTACAACTCTCACCTGCAAATAAATTGTTCCTATAAAAATTACAATTCTTGATTTTAAGGTTCTCTGTGATGGTGTACAGATATGTCAATAGAAGAGTCAAAATACAAAGACATAACCAGTGTTGCTTTATATCTGCCCCTCATTCACAGAGATTTCCATTGAGGGGAGTATTCATATATTTACTCTTATAAATTCCTAAAGAACTAATGAGAAAAAGTGAACACTGTTATTCTTTGGTAAAATCAGCTATTTGATAACTCATGTTACCTGGAAATTGTGTGACCAAATTTGACCTTTGCACTTAGAAAGATTCTATCTCAGCCTACCTCTGTATCTGGATCACTAAGTGCCTGCTTTAATGTCCCCCCCCCCGCTTGTCATATCCCATCTCCTCAAAGATGGGGAATAAAGTCTATTTTGTGGCATGTTTTGCCCAACATTCATTTTCTACAATACATGGAAAGGTTAAAGAGTGTTAAAGAGACTGTGCCTTGTTGTGCAGCATGCAGTTTTATTTAAAAATTAAACATTCTTTTTCAATTTCCATTAGGCGAACCTCTAAGCAGAGGGTCCTCTGCATTCATTTCATTCATTTGAAGAGTTGCTTGGCACTGTGACCTAAGCAGATCTCTGCTGTATGAAGTTTGCCAGAATCTCCAATGGGCTCATAGATAATCTTAGAATTAGGCATCTCATATTTATTTTGTCTGGATCCAGTTCCTAATTTTAATTAAACTAAGTATTATTTAAACTAGACTTTTAGATTTAATTTCTCTCATAAGAGAAAAATATAATGCTCATCTATTAGAATAATAATGTAGGTAGTCCTCAATTTATAACTATTCATTTATAACAGCACTGATAAAAATGACGTCTTTCACACTTATGACGCTTGCAGCACCCCCATGGTCATGTGATTAAAATTTAAATGCTTGGCAACTGGCATATATTTATAATGGTGGCAGTGTCCTAGGGTCATGTGACCACCTTTTGCAACCTTCTGACATGTAAAGTCGATGGGGAAGCCAGATTCATTTAACTGCACTACTAATTTAACAATTGCAGTGATTCACTTAATAACTGTGGCCAGAGAGGTCTTAAAAATTGGGTAAAACTCATTTAAGAACTGTGTTGCTTAACAGTGGAAATTTTGGGCTTGATTGGGATCGTAAAAGATCGTAAAAGATTGCCGGCGGGTAACACCCAGGGGAAGGGCCTTCTCAGTGGGTGCTCCTGCCCTCTGGAACCAGCTGCCCGTGGAGCTTAGGACTGCCCCTGACCTTCGCACATTTCGCCGGGACCTGAAGACCTGGCTCTTCGAGCTCTCTGGCCCAGGCTGAGAATTTTAATTTTAATTTTAATTGGGGTTTTTTACTTTTTCAGGGACTGTTGTAATTATTTTTAATTGTTTTTAACTTTTGTATTTCTTGTTTTAAATACCCTGTAAACCGCCCTGAGTCCTGCGGGAAAGGGCGGTATATAAATCCAATTAAATAAATAAATAAATAAATAAATAAATAAATAAATAAATAAATAAATAAGTCGAGGACTACCTATAGTTCATAAATATGTGCTTTTTCTGCTTTTGATTTTAGGTCATGCAGTCCTGCGGGAAAGGGCGGTATATAAATCCAATTAAATAAATAAATAAATAAATAAATAAATAAATAAATAAATAAATAAATAAGTCGAGGACTACCTATAGTTCATAAATATGTGCTTTTTCTGCTTTTGATTTTAGGTCATGCACAGATTGTCCATGTTCTTTTAGAAAGAAACAAAGTTGGAACAATCCTTTCTGATAGTCAAGGGGCAACACCTTTACATTATGCAGCACAAAGCAACTTTTCTGTAAGTGAGATAAATAGTTTATTTGAAAATGTCATCCTGAATAACATTGAATCTTTTTAATTGGTCTAGTTACTAAGGCTGTGTTTTTTCATATTAAAGGTTGTGAAGAAACAGTATTTTAAGGTGAAAGTAGAACAGTATTTGCTATCATTTGTTTTGTTCCAATGTTCTTTTTGATTGGAAAAATTTCTGAGACAAACTATGTTTTCCTTTTTGATATATTTAAAACATAGAAAATATGGATGTATACAAGAAGAAAAAATTATTCTATGAGGCTAACTTGAAGGAAGTGATCTAAATTGAGGGTCCCCAACCCCGAGTCCGCAGACCGATACTGGTCGACGGCCAGTTAGGAACCGGCCCATGCAGCTGGAGGTGCATTGAAGACATGACTTCTACCTCCAGGCATGTGACAAGTCTGCAGGGGTCTGGGCAGGGGGTGGGAGAGTGGTGGGCAGAAGCTGTCTTGCTCAATGCAAAGGTCTTCTGGCAATTACGCTTGCAACTGGCTTGCAACATCGTCCTTCCTCTTCTTGCTTCTTCTTCTGTCTCTTCTTCTGCCTCCTTCTCTCACCTCTTGGTCCTGCTTCCTCTTCCTCCTGCTACTTCTTCTTCCTCCTCCTCCTCTTCTTTCTCACTTTCCTCCTCTCCCCCTTCCAGCACCTTAGCTGGGCTCATGCTCCCTTTGTGCAGCTCTCCAGGTTTACAAGACATGTGCGTGCCAGCCTAGCTTCCAACCCGGGGCTTCCCCAAAGCCTTGTTGGAGAGGGACCCCCTCCCAAGTTATGTATGTGTGAGTGTGAGGATGTTTTTTCCTTGGGGTGCAAATAGGGGCAGGGAGAAGTTATTTTCACCTTAAGCACTGCATCTCCAAGGGAATTCTCTCTCATCTGCACCTTTTCTAAGACTGCTAGGCTCTCTTGCACTTCAAATGGAGTTTTTTGCTTTTGTTTTGATGTTCCAGGTGCCTCGTGTTTTGGCAACATCCTGCCTGCTTTTCTTGGTTTAATTTGGTGTGTATTTGTGTGTGTGTGTGTGTGTGTGTGTGTGTGTGTGTGTGTTCCTCCTTTCTTTGTGCAGCTCTCCAAGTTTGCAAGCCAAACATGGTTCTACCTGGCTTGCAATGGGAGAGGGGGGAGGGGAGAAGCTACATTTCCCCTTAAGCACTGTGTCTCCAAAGGAATCCCTCTCTCATTTGCACCTTTTCCAAGACTGCTGGACTTGTGCAGTGCCAAGTTGGTTTGGTCTCTCTCTCCTCTTTTTCTCAGCAGTTCCTCACCATGCTGGGTCTTTGGTTTGTTTTGCTGGAAGACTGAATTTAGGATTGTCTCTTTTCCTTCCTACTTTCTTAGAAGCAGAAAGTCACTGGTTTAATCTAATACAATGTAATAATAACAGAAATAAAGTGCATTATTTGTTTGTTTGTTTGTCTATTTAGAAAATTTACAATAAATGTAATGAACTTGAATCATCATGAAGCCCCCCTCCCCCCCCCCCGGGTCCATGGAAGAATTGTCTTCCATGAAACCTGTCCCTGGTGCCAAAAAGGTTGCAGACCTCAGAGCTAAATTTAATGAGTTAATTGGACTTAGTTGGAATTTTATTGGTCTGAAAGTGAATTTTAAAGCATGTATGTTAAGAGAAAGTATTAGAATGTTTTGATTTTAGAAATGTTTTCAAAGAAAAGTTTAATGTTTTAAAATAGATTTTAAAAAGTATTTTCCCTTTAAGATTAAAGAATCTGAAAGAATACAGTAAAATTTGTTAATATAAATGGTGCTAGTTTATAAAGATTATTAAGTCCAAATAGAAATACATATAATTTCCACAGCAAGGAAGATAAAGCAGAAATGGTTAAAATGATTGTTTTATTCAAAGAGGCGAATATATTTAATTATGTTTTTTATTTGGATATCACTTCTGGAATTTGTGCTTGTGATAAAAAAATGAAACTTTGGTGTTGCTCCTTAGAAAGATTTGTTGTTATAGAAATGGCTAGTTATATGCTAATGTGCAAAATAAAAAGTTGAGGCTATAATGTTATCTTGTACTGTGCTAAATAGAGTCGACAGTCAATGCTTTTTTTTTCTTCCCTTGTACCTCATATTTTCTTTTCCCCCTCTCTTTTTCCTTCCCTTAATTTTATATTTTATTTATTTTTCTTTGTATTTTATACATTGATAAAACAATGAAACTAAAAAGATAAAAAATAATATAGAATATAGAATAAGAGGGTTGGAAGTGATTTTGGAGGTCTTCTAGGCCAACTCCCTGTCTGTGGCCAGAGATCCTATACCCGTGTGGCAGACCTGTGGGCATGCGTGCCATCACCCCAGAGGGAGGCGGGGCCAGGCTGCTCCCCTCTGCCTCTCCACTTGCGCCTGCACTCTTGCTCTCTTTCTCTCTCCATTGGGAGTCAGTTACAAAAGCTGTGCGGATCAGGGCTGGATGCTGGAGGCAGCTGCCAGCGCAAGTCCAGGTATGCCTGCAGAGTGATATTTGCAGTGCCCCAACAGCCCTATCCAGGCTCCAGAGGCCTGGAAAAGGCTTCTGCCACCCAGATCTATGGCTGCAGAGCAATTTCGTGGAAACCCCCCCCATGGCCGATCCAGACAGCAGATGCCTTTTCCAAGCTTCTGGAGCTCAGACCAAGGTCTCAGGATAAGCCTTGGGAGGGGCGCAAAATTGCTCTGCAGCCATAGATCCAGGAGGCAGAAGCCTTTTCCAAGCTTCCGAAGCTCGGACCAACGCCACAGGGCAATTTTGCGGTGCCCCAGCGGCCCGATCCGGGCTCTGGAGGCCTGGAAAAGGCCTCTGCCACCCGGATTTATGGCTGCAGAGTGATTTTGCACCCCCTCCACGGCCGATCTAGGCGGCAGAGGCCTTTTCCAAATGGCGGCATCAGGGCAATCCATGCAGGGGGGGTTGGGGGAAATGGTGGTGGTGGCAGTGAGATCCATGCAGCGGGGGGAGAGGAAACAGTGGTGGTGGCAGTGTGATCTGTGCGGCAGGTCGGGGAAATAACAGTGGCAGCAGCGCAATCCGTGCAGCAGGTGGCAGGGAAATGGTGGTAGGGCGATCCGCATGGCAGATGGAGGGGATACCTGCCCCACTTGTTCCATGGCCACTTTTGGCTGAGCAGCATTGGGTGCAATATGCGAGGCAGCAAACAGTTGTGTCATGCCAAAACCAGCCATTTGCCATCTTCTGCCCAATGCCACTGCCATGAGGCTGCGAAACACACCGGGTGGCGGTAAGAAACTGATATACCGGTTTCTTACCTCCGTCCAGCTTGTTCCGCAGCCTCATGGCAGTGGCATTGGGTGCGATGCACAAGGCAGCAAATGGGTGCGACACGCAAGGTGGCAAATGGCCATGGCCAGAGGCAAACAGCCGCGTCATGCCAAAACCGGCTGTTTGCCGCATCCTGCCCAATGCCACTGCCATGAGGCCGCAGAACAAGCCAGATGGAGGTAAGGAACCAGTTGAGGCTTTGCAAGGGTTGGGTTGGGGCAGTGGGAGAATGGTGCTCTGCAAGGGTTGGGTCGGACGCATGTGATGCTGCTGCCTCGCTTTCCGTGCCATGCCAGGGCTGGGTTGGACTGGGTGCAGAGCCTCCATTCCGCTTCTTCCCCTGCAGACATTGGGAGTGCCCACCCTGCCTACCCCTTATCCTGGGGCAGCTGCTGCCATCCCACACTGTCCAGCCTGTCACTGCCAGCCAGTGCCCTAAGCTCGGGCGTCGGACAGATGGAGGCTGGTGAGGAGCCAGAGCTGCAGCTGCCCGGCTCCTCTGCCTGAGGATGCATGCAGGGAGAGGCGCCGCCCGGGTTGGTAAGCTGTGGTCTGCCCACAGGAGGAGGAGAATGGAGGAGGAGAGCTGACTGGGGACGGGTGCAGCACTGCCCATGGGGGAAATCTGACCAGCCGCAGCCTGGAGTGGGGAAAGAGGTCAAAGGAGCCTGAAGAGAGGCATCCTGGCACACCCGGCTGGCTGGTGATGGGCTGTAGAGCGCCAGACAGCAGCAGCTGCCCCATGATGAGCCGTAGGTGGGGTGGGCGCTTCCTATGTCCACGGGGGAAGAAATGGCAAAGAGGCTCTGCACCCAGCCCAGTTCAGGCTCAGCACGGCACGGAAAGCAAGGCAGCATCCCCATGTGCATCCCCATGCGTGACTGCGTCCCTGCTCTGCCAGGCAAGCAGAACTATGGCATCTGTAGCAGAAGAGTGCAGGCAGGCAGCAGAAGGCATGAGGAGCCCCGATCCCAGCACAGACCCTCCCCATTCTCCTCCTCCCGCCCTCAGAATTTCTGCAGGGCTCAGGAGCCTCCCCCCACAGGGAAGAAAACCATTGAGAGATACTCTTCTGTTTTAACTTTTTTTCCTTGTCGCTTTTTGGAGTTTTCATCCTGCTTTCACGAGACAGCAGCATTTGGGAGGGGGTGTAGCTTCCCCCTTCCCCCCCAAGCCATCAGCTGAGCAAGGCGCCCTGCCCACTGCTCCACCTGTCAGAGACCCCCTGGATCTCCCCCAACCCTGCCCGCCCCCCACAGGCATCCCTCCTCAGGAGCAACATTGAGCTGGCCACACACCCTCAGCGGGCCATGCCCACCCAGCATCCAGCGATACATAAGTGGGGTTTGGGTTGCAGTTTGGGCATTCAGTCTGTAAAAGGTTCGCCACCACTGTTCTATACCATTCCACACTTTCTTTGAAGTGATAGGATGGATACCCATGATCATAGAAAGAATAACAGAATAATAGAACAGAACAATAGAATTGGAAGGGATGCCAGAGGTCCTCCATCCAACCTTCCATCCAAGCAGGAGATCCTATACCATTTCAGACAAATGGCTGTGAAGTCTCTTCTTAGAAATCTCCAATGATTGAGCACCCACAACTTCTGGAGGCAAGTTATTCCACTAGTTAATTGTTTTCACTGTCAGAAAGTTTCTCCTTAGTTCTGGGTTGCTTCTCTCCTTCATTAGTTTCCATCCATTGCTTGCTATTCTGCCTTCAGGTGCTTTGGAGAATAGTTGACCCTTCTTCGCGGCAGCCCCTCAAATATTAGAACACTGCTATCATGTCACCCCTAGTTCTTCTTTTCTCTAAGCCATATCCAATTCCTGCAACCTTCTTCATATGTTTTAGTCTCCAGCCTCTTAATCATCTTTATTGCTCTTCTTTGCACTCTTTCTAGAGTCTCAATATTTTATTATATTTTGGTGACCAAAACTAGATAACTATTTTAAGTGTAGCTGTCAGAACCCACATGTTGGGAGGGGGGGGGCTTTCATTTTTTTCCTGCAGGTTCTGTCATTCTCCTGGGAGGAGGGGGAAACTATGGGAACTACAATGTATTTTCTTCACTCTGCTTCAGCCACTACAATGTATCCTCTCTGCTTCCTCTATTTGCTAGCTCTTTGAACTGTTCCCCCTTGATGCCACCCTGTGGGTGAGAAAGGAATATGCCTCCGACCATCTGGCTTATCTCTAGTTTCAGAAGACTAGATGCAAAGACCTAACAACAGCTTCACAGCCTTGGGAACAGTACTTTATCAGCCCCATTCCCACAGTGGATTCAACACAAGGGGACTGGCCCATTTGAACTGACCAGATGGACTGGGGGGGTTGCTTCTTGCTCTTTTAGCCTATTAATTCGCGTGGAACCCCTCAGATCCTGCCTTCTATGCCTGCTGTCAACTTCTAATAAAAGATACTTTGGGGATGAAATCGTTTCAAGAGTCCTGCTTTCTTGGGAAGAGGTTTTGAAGGGGACCTTATAGTAGCCTTATCATGGCATTATAAAGCAGTATTTAACACTTTATGTGATCTTGATTCTATTTTTCTATGACTAGGACTGCATTGGCTTTTTTGGCAACTGGCACACACTACTGGCTCAGATTTAAGTGGTTGTCCACTAGGACTTCTGGATTCCTCATGCAGTTACTTGTATTGAGCCAAGTTCAATATTCTATACCTGTGCACTTGGTTTTTCTTGCTTAAGTGAAAAACCTTACTTTTTGCACAATTGAATTTCATTTTGTTAGATAGAGCCTAGTGTTCAAGTTTATTGAGATCCCTTTGTATTTTGAGCCTATCTTCTGGAGTGCAAGGATCTGCCTCAACTAGATCTCCCAAGAAAGCAGAACTTTTGAAACAGGCATTGTTTCAAAAGGAACTTTTATTGAGAGTTAGTGACAGCAGTAGATCAAAGCAAGATCTGAAGAATTTGTACATGAAAGGTTACATCATAATGCCCAGGCAGAACTCTTCCCTCCAGTGTCCAATCATCTGGTTGAAATCTAGCCAATCCATAGGTGCTATGTTGTTTTGAAAACCTGGTGGTTTAGTGCCCATTTCAAGGTCTCTTGTCAGTTTCATTTCTCAATGGTCCCAGGCTCCGTTGTCTGGAAATAAGGCAGATGTCTTCAGGCCACATTCCTTTCTCATGAACGGAGACACTTTCACAGAGGACAGAGCAAAACAGGGCAGAGCAAGACAAATACATTCCCCAGCCCTCTCCCACCAGAATGGCAGACCCCGAAACAGAGTACAGAATAATAAAAGGCATGCAAGCAAATTAAAGGGGTCTGACATACGGCCACCCCTAATAAATCCATCTGTAAAACAAAATAGGGAAATAGGGAAGGGAAAGAGAGGGAAACAACCACATCAATCAGGTTTATCTGGATAACATGCATGAAACCGCTTGAAGAATCTGTGGGCTCTAGCGTGCTTTTTTTATAAATCCACATGTTTTGTGAGGCAGGAAGATCTTTCCAGGCAACCAAATACTGAGTAGAGCCGTGATTCTTGCGAGAGTCTAAAATGTCTTTGATCTCAAAGTGCTGCTCATCCTCCACCATAATGGGCAGTGGAGGAGGAGTGGTGGTACACCTTAACAAAGATGTAATTTCGGGTTTCAGCAAACTGCAGTGGATTTGTCACAGGCTCTTAGGGAGTTCTAATTCTACTGTGACTGGATTTATTATGTGCTTAATAGGGAAAGAACCAATGTATTTTGGCCTTAGCTTTTTAGAGGGTTGCAATGATTGTAAAAATCTGGTGGAAAGGTAAACTCTATCCCCTACATGAAAAGGCTTTGGTTCCATTCTTTTTTTTTATCTGCCTAAGCCTTATATGCTGTTCTAGCTTCATCTAGGACTTTCCTAACCACAAGCCAAATGTTCTGTAACTGATGTACCCAGTCCTTAAGAGAAGAAATTGCAGGTTCATTGGCAGGCAATTCAGGCATTGGGTGAAAATCTGTCCATTGGCTACTTGAAAGGGAGTGAAACAATGCTGGAGTGCACCGCATTGTTATAGACTTCAGCAGATGATAGCAGATCAGTCCAATTATCTTGTTGATGATTAATAAAAGAGTGAATATACTGTTTGAGAATAGAGTTCATTTGTTCTATCCCCCTATTTGTTTGAGGATGATGACTAGATGACAGTCCTTGATCAGAACCTAAAAGGTTCAAAAAGGGTCTCCAGAACTTAGAATTAAATTGGACACCCCTGAGAAAATTCCCTGTGGGGCTCCATGCAGCCAATAAATATGCTGCACAAATAACTTGGCCAAAGTTTTTGCAGTCAGAATCTTCTGACATGGAATAAAATGGGCCTGTTTTGAGAACAAATTGGTAACAGCACAAATGACAATGTTCCCCATGCTTTTGGACAACTCCACAATAAAATCCGTAGAGATCTCTCTCCAAGGTTGGCTGTAGAAGCCCAGGCATTTTTCCTTGCCTACACTTAGCGGCTGCACAAATAGGCAGCAGGCAACATAACTTTCAATGTCCTTCTTTAGACAGGGCCACTAGAATTGTCTTTTAAGCAGGTGGAGCATTTTAACAAACCCGAAATGTCTCACTAACTTTGAGTCATGACAGGATTGCATTATTTTCAGCCTGTGGGCTATAGGAACATATAATGTTCTGCCAATTCAGGCCAACCCATCCTTCATAGAATGGAGGTTTCTATGGTTCTGAAATCACTCGTCCTTCTCCAGTGCTCTTTTGAATTCCACTACCCCAGTCCCCTCCTACCAGAATGGTAGACCCCGAAAAAGAGTACAGCATAATAAAAGGCATGCAATCAAATTAGAGGGATCTGAAATGGAGTTTTGGCTATTCCTGCTAGCTTGGTGACATCTGCAAATTTGATGAGTTCCTCATCAAGAATTAAAAAAAATTCTACCCCATCATCTAAATTGTTTATGAAGATGTTGAAGAGAACTGGGCTTAAGACAGAACCTTGTAGTATGCCATTGCTTACATTCCTCCATATAAATGTAGATCCATTAAGAACTACACATTGAGTGCAATTTATCAGCCACTACGAATCCCTCTGATGATGATGCATCTATCCCACATTTTTCTAACTTACCAAGAAATAGATTGTGGTCTACTTTGTCAATTTGATTCCAATAAAATGAAAAACTCAATACTACTCTTGTTCCTACAATCAGCCTCCCAACTTATTGCCTTCCAGATAATACTGGGCAGTAATTCATATTTCTTTTATCATTCACAACCAACTCTTCTGAATTGACTCCTACGGGGGAAACAATAGTATACTATTGAACAGCTTCATTTCATTGTGCAGATTCTTGGATATATAAAGTATCGTAAAATTATATCTCTGCCTTTTTCTTTTTCAGTAACTAAATCTTGGATCCAAACAACATCTAATATTTTCAATACAGAACAATTACAAGTATATTTTTCTTACTAATGTAATTATTGAGAATGTTGTTACCTGCAAATGTTTTCTTTAAATTTCCTCTTTTAACTTTAGGATGAGGAAAGAAGTGCCATCCTAATACTGGCAAATCTCATATGTATTTCATTGTGTGTCTTCCACAGAAAGCCATTTGGGATAGTCCTCAATTATCCCTTCACATTTAGATATCCAAAATTGGACATGGAGTTTGTATTGGTTTATTATGTAATGAGGAATTGATTTTCCCAAAGGAGCTATAATCATGGTCATCCTGTGTAGACTTAAGAGAATAAAGACATTTCTACATCTTTATCCAAACATCTGTGAGCAACACTAACCATAAATCTCACTGAGATTCTGAATGATGTTAACATTTACAGAAAGCTGACTTGTATACAATCCTCTGACAGACTTAGGTCTAAGGATCACAAGTTTTCTAAAGTTTCAAAAAGGTGCTCATAGCCCTACTGTACTCTTCTTCAATGCACAAGGGAAATAATCCATTATTAAGTGTTAGTTTAATATTACCAATGTAAGATTGGCTTGATATTGATTAAGCCCAGGCCTGAGCATTGACAGCCTATAAACTCATTGGCAAAACTTACACTATGAAATCTCTACTGGCTTTGAAGACTGGCACCACAAAAACTGATAGAAAATGTAATGCAGAGTCACAGAATAACACCCACGGTTACTACAATGGATTTTCAGTGCCCCATTGAGCTAGACCAGTGATGGTGAACCTTTTAGAGACCAAGTGCCCAAACTGCAACTCAAAACCCACTTATGTATCACCAGGTGCTGGGTGGGTGTGGCCCACTGAGTGGGCATGGCCCACTGACTTGGCGTGGCTATGGTAGTCATGGCAGTGTGGGTGGGCGTGGCCAGGGTGGGTGTGGCCACCTTGATGTTGCTCCTAAGGAGGGATGCCTGTGGGGGCCGGGCAGGGTTGGGGGAGATCCAGGGAGTCTCTGGTGGGTGGGGCAGGGGGAAGAAGGCTTGTCCTGCAGGGTGAGGCAAGGCAAAGGAGGGGACAGGGCAGGGATGCCATTGCCGTGGGGCAAGGCGAGGCAGGGGCCAGGGGTGTCAATTACAGGATGTAATTGACAAGTACCACTTTCAAATGCATTTTATCTACCTTCTCCATTTTGAGACTGACTTTGAATATTTAGCGATTTTTTTATTGTGTTGCTTTTTTCCTGATTACCTATCTTGATAACATATTTTCTGAGTTTTAGAGAAATTTTCTTTTGCATAGATATAGATAGTCGCTTTGTTCAGCACCTTCATAATTTCGAACAGTCACTGAAGAAATGGTATATTGAGAACTACCTGTAGGGATGGGAAAAAAACTGGAAAAACTGAAGAAAATTCTAATTATATTTGACTGAAATGCATTATAATATAGTATTTATTCACTTTTAATGTTACTTGGAATATTAAACAATTATTTTCTTTCTATCAATATCAATTTAATAAAGTTGAAAAATGGTACAATACTGTACATAATGTTTTTCTTTAAAGAACATGGTGTTCAAGTACATTTTTATTAATTTATTTACAAAATATATTGGCAGCTTACAATTATATACACACATATAGTATTGTGCAAAAGTGTTAGGAAAATGTGCAGAAATGATTTAAATTAATAATTAAGAAATACTGTAGAATTATTAATAGTTTATTTTTATTAACTAACAAAATGGAACATAAGTGAACAGAAGAGAAATCCAAATGAAGTCAACATTTAGTAGCAGAGCTTGACTGTTTCTCACTCTGTTTTAAGCTTACCACACAGCTGTTTCTGTTTCAGTTAATGACTTTGTTTCAATCAACATATGAAATTGAGGATCATTAGCACCTGCTTGGTATAATTGGTTAATCACACATCTAACTCTAATCCTTCAAAATCCCTGACTTTGTACAAGTATAAGAATTGATGCTGTTTTGAAGACAAAGGGTGGTTACACCAATTTCTGATTTGCTTTGGATTTCTCTTCTGTTCTTTTAATTGCCATTTTGTTAATTGATAAAAATAAACTATTAACACTTCTATTTCTGAAAGCATTCTTAATTTGCAGCATTTTTGCACAACTACCTAACACTTTTGTACAGTACTTTGTAACACATGTTAATGCCAACTGTTAAAATGCAATGACAGATGGAGAGGGCAGCGCAGGATGCGGGGGAGGTGAGATCTGTTTTTACTCAATCAATCATCTCCACTGAAATGCTCCCCACCCCATTGCCCCAAGCTAACTGGGAAAGCCAGGTCTTTAGGTTCTTACAAAAGGTCAGGAGAATTTGGACATATCTCACTCCGGGGTATGTTGTGTGTGCAAGATGTTCAGAGGGCAACAGCAAAAAAAGTCCTTCTCATGGACTCTGCCAACCAGAATAATCAGGCCAACAGGACCCACAGCATGCCTCCTTTGTTGGCAGAGATGGGATATGCCAGTCCAAATGGATGAGATGGTCCCTCAAGTAGTATAATTTATAAATATATATATAATTGTTTTCATTTATTATTTGAATATGGAATCATATTACAAAGTAATTTCAAAACCAACCATACTCCGTGAATATTTCTATTTTAGGAAACTGTGGAAGCATTTTTTAAACATCCTTCTGTGAGAGATGACTCAGATCTTGAGGGAAGAACTTCTTTTATGTGGGCAGCTGGCAAAGGTAGTAATGACGTCATCCAGATAATGTTAAAACTGAAACTGGTCACCGATATCAACATGGCAGATAAATATGGTGGCACAGGTAAAAACTCTTTGTGTGTACCTGTGTGTGTGCATATGTGTGTGTGTAGCTAGGATTTATGATTTACACTTAAGATTTACAATCATAACTTACACATACTAGTTTCTCAATTCCACAGAGAGGGAAAGATAATAGTTTGTGCAGTTGTTTCCTAAGGAATATAACTGCATAACTAGTATTTTGAGATAATTTAAAAGGAGACAATAGTTGCTATATATCATCTAAGCTCTGAGACATTATTGTTCTTATTATCCACATTAGATTTGTTTATTCAATTGTTTGTTTAATTATTTTTAGTTTATTAATTTTCCAATGACTCATGTATGACCCAGGAGTAGAGAATCCAAGGAATTGTGTTTGAAGTTTCTGTATTATAAGCAATTGTTTATTTCTGTTTCTATTAAGTCATTAGCTTAGCATGTATCAGATATGCTTAATAGGGTTTTTCAGTACACTAACAAATTCCTCTGGGAATATTATCTTTTACGATCTTAAATATGCAACATTTTAAAACATTTGCTTAGACAAAAAGTGTCTAAAAAAGTGTACATTCTTACTTTTTCTCACTTTCTAGAGAACAACTTATTTAAGAATCACACTAAAGATTTATGACTTTACCTCATTTAATACTCCTGCCTAGCTCTGTATTTCACTAATATAGTGTTACCAGATACCAGAATCAGACCTCTGATAAGGAAAGTTTTTTTATGTCAAATTAACTTGTCAACTTATTCTTTCCTAAATCTCTTTTGTTTCATTAGCATACATTAAAAAGGTAAAGGTAAAGGTTCCCCCGCACATTGTGTGCTAGTCGTTTCCAACTCTAGGGGCCGGTGCTCATCTCCGTTTGAAAGCCGAAGAGCCAGCGCTTGTCCGAGGACATCTCCGTGGTCATGTGGCCGGCATGACTAGATGCCAAAGGCACACGGAACGCTGTTACTTTCCCACCATAGTGGTTCCTATTTTTCTACTTGCATTTTTACGTGCTTTTAAGCTGCTAGGTTGGCAGAAGCTGGGACGAGTAACAGGCGCTCACTCTGTTATGCGGCACTCAGGATTCGACCTGCCAAACTGCTGACCTTCTGTTCGACAAGCTCAGCGTCCTAACCCACTGAGCCACCACGTCCCTTCTTAGCATACATTAATGCTTCTCAAATCTAAGTAGAAAAAATAAAGGTTTATTATTTTACCCAATTTTTTTCTGAGTAGAAAAAAATTGGGTAAAATAATAAACCTTTATTGTCAAAGTACAACATGTGTACATTGAGATTAGCTGAGCCTCCCCCCGTGCTCTCTCCCCCCAACACACAGTGACAACAAACCCTCCATCCTACCACACCATGTGAACCAACTACACTACACACCGGCCTCCCAAGTCAATTATAAAATGATTTTTATGATACACAAACGTATTACCCAATCACAACAATTTAAGTCAGTATAAATTAACTTAAAGTATTTTGTTTATATTTGGTAAAAAGCATTTTCTGATAAGTTGTTCTGAGTCATGGAGGAAAAAGCTTGGTAAGCATTGGGCATAACATTATGCATATGCATCATGCTATTTTTTTCAGGATTAAGCAATATTATACAAAATGCAAAAAAAATAAATACTAATAATGTGTGAAACAATTAAAATTAAGAATTAAAGAAACTAATTAAATCTAATTTATATCAACATCATTCACGATATCTTTCTATATTTGCAAATCATTCTTACCTCTTAAAAGAACTCAGGCTGACAAGCTGGCAAGCTGAAAGTCTCAGGCCGTACAAAATCATTGAACTAACAAAGGGTAGATGCTTTCTACTTTCTAGGCTGGGGAAAAAAGCTGAAAAGTCTACTACCAGAAAATGATAGAAATTTAAAGTATGAAGCCAAAATATCCATCCCTCCAGCCATCAATCCATCTCCATATACATGGGTTTCTGTACTAGATTCCTGTATTCTGTATGACTTCAACAAGTATCTAATGAAGTTTTATCTTATCATGCTGAGTTCTCAAAAACTTTACTTTTAACTAGTTACTGGCAGGAATGGGATGGGAGAATCTGAAAAGTCTTGAATCAAGTAGTTCCTGCATTAAAACTGACACATCCACCATCAATTATTAATCAAGTAATAAATGTAAAAATTAAATTTTGCACCTTTTCCTTTTTTTTGAGTATCTCATCAATTCCATCCCATTACTACTTGTCTCTCTCAATTGTCCCTTCCTTTTCATTTTGTAATTTAATACTGTACTCATTCTTTCTAGTTGACCAAACCATCCCAATCTAGTGGTCTCTCAATTTTATATTCAGTCCATCACCCATTTGCTCTGGCCTCTTTCTCTCCTTTTCATACATGGGCCTCTTAAGCAATGTATTCCCATTTAAGTTATTAATTTGGTGGCACAATGGCTCTAGACAAAATTAGGGAAGCGATTTCCCATTATTTTCTTCCTTGATTTGTTTTTCAAATTCCCAGTCAGTCTACAGACTTGGGATTTTCTAGTGGCCTGCTTTCCAAGTGTTTATTTTGGCAAGATTGACTATAGGTGCTGCCACCATCTGCTGGAAGAACTGAAGTTTTTTTTAAAGTACCCCTTACCTTTTCATATCTTTATTTTAATGTATGTTGGATATCAGATTTGAATTCCCATTATTTGAATTTATTTTAATTATTCTTTAACAAAGTTGCTGATTTCAAAAATAGTATCAGATTTTATTTGAACTCAATCTATATCACAGATCCTATATACATGTATTCAGTTTATATAAATTTTATATATACATATATAATAAGATGCAACTGAATGGAGCAAGCCTGAGACAATAACAAAACAAATAAATGGAGAGAGTGATGTCCAGCACACCTGCATGTAAATACCAATCCTTTATCTTACTGTTTGGTTTAGGTTTTGTTATATTCACTATTTTAATTAAACACTATTTAATAACTGCATTCTTTTTGACATCTTTCAGCATTACATGCTGCTGCCCTTTCTGGCCATGTCAGCACTGTGCAATTGCTTCTAAAACATTATGCCCAGGTAGATTCTGCTGATGTAATGAAACACACTCCTCTTTTTCGGGCTTGTGAAATGGGACATAAGGAGGTAATACAGACACTCATTAAAGGTCAGCTCCATAAATTTCTTCATAAACATATGACTGTCTTTAGCTTTTGACTTGAGCAAAGAGTAATGATAGTCAATATTGTGAAGGATTAGTTCATGATTGACATAGGAAAAAATAATATTTTTTAAACCAACCTTTTTCTAAAACATTTTAGATATATTTAAGGGGTCCTGTTCCTGAAAATTTAGAATTTTGAAGAAACTTTAAGCATGGCATAAGAATTAGTAATTTATTTTTGTAGTAGCACATAGACTGATTAGGAATTCTCAGACATAGGAACAAATACTGGTTTTCAGTATTATAAGTATTCTATCTAATTTGGATTAGAATCTTTATTATAAATTAAAATGTAATAATTTAGATCATGGAAGGAATTTTTAGACTGCCAAATTTTCAGCTGACTGGTTTAAAACCTAATTATACATCATCTATTCTTGTTATCAATCTTCATAGTCCTAAGCAGTTTTGGGAAAACTCTTTATTATGCGACCTCTCTGAAGATTTTAAATATGTCTTAATTTACTCAGGCTAAGAAACTAATCAAAGAAAGGCACATTTAAATATAAAAATGAGACTAGTCTGATCATAAATCCCAACAGAAATATATGGAACATCCTAGATGACAAGTGGCTAGTTAAGTCATTAATTTTACCATTTATACCCAGGTTTAACATAGCAGTTGTATATGGGAAGTGTAATAAGGGCTTTGTAGTTTGCCAAACTGGTTTGTTTCTGAACTGTGTGTGTACCTTTATTATCAACCTATTTCTCAAACTGCAAATAGTTAATTCACTAGGTTCGAGGGAGGAGCAGTGAAGAAAAAATAAATGTAAAAATATGTGTCATGCTAGAACATGGCAACTCTATTATCAGGATGTTATTTTTTTATGTGGGAAGAAAGAAAGAAATTTGATTACAGAGGTGTATCTGCCTTTGGTGTGCATGGAGAAAATATACTTCCATTGGGATTGCCAGTAAGTAGCTTCACTGGCAATCTTCTGCACATACATACCTCAGAACAGCCATACCAAACCTTTGAAAGTGGGATCTTGACACTTTGAGTAAGGAAGTTTGAAGAAGTTATGCATAGCCTCAGCATACACTTTTTTAGTTTGTTAATAAACAACTGAGGCAGACTCCATGGATTAACATACATTATTGTTGCAGGAGGAGCAAGAGTTGATTTAGTTGATCAAGATGGCCATTCTCCCTTACACTGGGCAGCTCTAGGAGGAAACCCTGATGTTTGCCAAATATTGATAGAAAATAAAATCAATCCTAATGTACAGGATTATGCAGGTAGAACTCCACTGCAATGTGCTGCTTATGGAGGTTATATTAATTGTATGGTACTACTATTGGAAAATAATGCAGATCCAAATATCCAAGACAAAGAGGTATGTGTTGTTTTACTATATTATTTATTATAATAGTTCAGGCATGCACAAATTGCTGTTGGAATATATTGGTTGGGTATCAAGCTTTATCCAAGCACCAAATTCCACTAGAAATTCATAGTGTAAAAACTGGGTATCATTTATATATCTATCATGCTTGGGGAATTTATATTAGGAAACAATTTCCCATTCATTAAATTGAATACTTTTTCCAAGGGAAATTGCAAGTGTTGTTGGTCTTGTCCAAATAAGAAATCTGGCATGGAGTCATTGCAAATATTTTCATCTAGGGCAAAAAACATTAATTTGAGCAATAGGCTGCTACCTAATGTAAACTGTACATATATTCTTCTGTCTCCTGCCTAGATCTTAAAGGAGAAAAAATGTTAGACCTAATTCTGCTAACTTTCTATCCTTATGCATATACTATGCACCTAATACAAATGAGCTCCCCTTGCTGTTTTCTGTACTAGTTGGAGAAAAAGAGAAATATACTGAAGAAGATGAGAATGAGCGAGGAGAAGAAGCTATGAGGGCTAGATATTATAATTCTTTGATATTATTCAAACAGTGCCCATTAATTATTTTAGGATGATCCTAAGCTTACTAATCAGTTAGATAATCATGATTTGGATAATCATAACATGAATTGTCAAGAATTGAAGTAGTGAGTGCACTTTTGGGTGGTTATGTTGGCAATTTTGAGATCAAGCAAGTTTGGCCAGGAAATGATTTGTGGGTTATTAGGGTGGAGGGTAAAGAATAATTCTCATCAGAAAATTCTAAGAAAGAGACTTGTAGAAGGATAATAAGGAATGCTGTGCTCAGTAAATTTTGCCCTTCTCTAGGAATCACCAAAAAACCTGAAAAGAAAACAGAAAAGAATAGAAAAAAGAATAAAAAGTGCAGGAGAAAAAAAACAAGAAACAAGAAAAAGAAAGAAAATAATAAAGAAAAGGAAAAGAAATATGCAAAGAAGTGACTTCCAAGCTTAAGCAAATCTATAAAACATCAACTTTTCAATCTCATTGTCAACAAAAATCCATAAATTTGCAAACTTTGCAAAAAATAAACCAACTTTATATCAATTCCTTTATTTCTAACAGTCTTTAATTCAATCAGAGTGTCCTGGGATTTGCTTTCTCTTCAATTCTTTTTTACATATCATACAGATGTCTTCAAAGCTTTGACTAACCTCTGTTGTAGTTACAGTAATAAAACATTTTCCAGGTCATTCTCTTGGTTCATAATTTGTATTTTCCTTTTAATTTTTAAAACTTCAGCCAGTTTCTGATGCATGTCCAGGAAAGTATGCTTTTCCGAATCGTTCTTTTGGCTTGTCATTTGTACTTCCACTTTTGGTATTTTCTCTGTTTTATTTCTGTTACTGTCATTCCATTAACATTTTTAGACACAATCTATTATAGAGGTAGACATAATCTTTTGAAGTGTTGATATTGTAATTACTAATTTCTGGTTCCATTCTTCAAAGATCTCCTTTAATATTTCCAGTATTACAATATTTTTGTTATTTTGTAAGTTCCTGTATTAACTGACATCAAGAACAAGATTGTATTTTTCCCTTTCCTTAGAATCTTTAGCTCCTTCTAATGTCCAGTTTCAAAAATCATCATTTATCTTACAATAGCCAGGATAGCCAAATTAAATCTGTTTACCACAAAAACCTGCTTATTTTTATAATTAACCCTAATTAAAACTGAGGGGAAGGGTGACCAATCTCTAAAATCTCTAGAACACAAAACCAATAAAAAATCCCAAGAAATGAAATCAAACAATGAGGTAGGCAGTGATGAGAAAAAGAAAAATTCAGGAAACATACCCGAAGACAGACATAAAAGTCTTAAATGCTTATACACAAATGCTCAAAGCTTGGGGAACAAACAAGGCAAACTAGAAACAATAGTACATGAGGGAGGGTATATCATAGCTGGCATAACAGAAACATGGTGGAATGAAACCCATGAATGGAATGGACTGATGGATGAATACAAATTGTTCAAAAGAAACGGGTCTACAAAAAGAGGAGGGGGAGTTGCACTATATGTAAGAGAACACTATATAGCTGCAGAAATGCACATGATCAAAGATAAAATCACTCCAAAATGTATATGGGTCAATATAAGAGAGAAAAAAGTGACATTGCCATAGGTGTATATTATAGGCCGTCAACCAATCAGAAGAAATAGATGAACTCTTTGCCAACCAGTTAACAAACATATGTAGGAAGCATACCACAGTAGTAATAAGAGACTTCAACTATCCAGATACCAACTGGGAGACAAACTCTGCAGAGAGCGGGAGATCAAACAGATTCCTAACCAATCTAGCCTACAACATTGTCAGCCAAAAGGTGGAGGAGGGAACTAAATGCAAAGGTATACTGGACTTAATCCTTACAACAGAGAAGAAGTGATAGAGAGAATTGAAATTGCCAAAAGCTTGGATGAAAGTAACCACGTCATACTGGAATTTAATATAATGCAAACACTAGCAATAGAAAACAATCTAACCAGTATTTTAAACTTCAAAAGAGCTGACTTTAACAAACTCAGAAAGAACCTAGGAAAGATCCCATGGATGAAAATCCTAAAGGGGAAAACAACCCAAGAAACATGGAGAATCCTGAAAAATGGTTCATAAAAGCCCAGACCAGCACAATACCATTGAGAAAGAAAAACAAGAAATTCAAGAATAAACCAATATGGCTACATAAAGATCTTTCTGATAAACTGAAAGTCAAAAAGGACAAATACAAAAATGGAAAGAGGATGATTATCACTAAGGATGATTATCAACAGACAGCCAGAAAATGCAGAAATGAAGTCAGGAAAGCAAAGGCTCAGAACGAACAAAGACTTGCAACAGAAATCAAGGATAATTAAAAAAAGTTTCTTCCAACATATTAACAAGAAAAAAGTAAAGGAAACTGTAGGCCCACCAAAGAGAGAAGATGGCAAGGAAATAACAGGCAACAGGGAGAAAGTACAGCTGCTTAACTCATACTTTGCATCAGTCTTCACACAAAAAGAAACTATAGGCCAACATACCAAAAAACCTACTGCAAACGACATACTAGAAACAAAAATTAAAATAAGCAAGAAAATTGTAAGAGAGCACTTATCTGACCTTGAGGAGTATAAATCACCAGGTCCTGACAAATTACATCCCAGAGTTCTGAAAGAGCTGGCAGATGTTATCTCAGAAGCATTGCACCACATCTTTCATAAATCCTGGAGCACGGGGAAGTACCTGAGGATTGGAAAAGGGCTGATGTGGTCCCCATCTTCAAGAAAGTTAAAAACCAGACCCAGGAAACTACAGACCATCAGTTTAAGATCAATACCTGGGAAGTTGTTAGAAAAGATAATAAAAAAACAGATCTGTGAACACACTAGAAGCAAACAAAGTCATAACAAACATGGGTTTGTTAAAAACAGATCATGCCAAACCAATCTTATTTCATTATTCGATAAAGTGACTAATCCACAGTGAAATGCTGTGGATGTAGTATACTTAGATTTCAGTCAGGCATTTGATAAACTAGACCACAACCTACTCCTTGGTAAGCTAGAAAAAGATGGAATAGACAACATCACCACCAGATGGATCTGTAACTGGCTGGCAAACCGTACTCAACCAGTACTCTTCAATATCTTCATAAATGACTTAGATGAGGGAATTGAAAGGGAACACATCAAATTTGCAGATGACACTAAATTGGCAGGAGTATCCAACACCCCAGAAGACAAACTCAGGATCCAAAAAGATCTTGACAAACTTAAACAATGGGCCCTATCCAACAAAATGAGTTTCAATGTGGAGAAAAGCAAAGTTTTACATTTAGGTAGGGAAAATCAAAGGTACAAGTACAGATTGAGAATAGAATAGAATAGAATAGAATAGAATAGAATAGAATAGAATAGAATAGAATAGAATAGAATAGAATAGAATAGAATAGAATAGAATAGAATAGAATAGAATAGAATAGAATAGAATAGAATAGAATAGAATAGAGCTGGAAGGGACTTTGGAGGTCTTCTAGTCCAGCCCCCTGCTCAAGCAGGAGAACCTGTACCATTTCAGACAAATGACTTAGCCTCTTCTTAAAAATCTTCAGTGATAAGAGCAACCACAATTTCTGGAGGCAAGCTGTTCCTCTGGTTGACTGTCCTCACTGTCAGGAAGTTTCTCCTTGATTCCAGGTTGCTTCTCTCTTTGATCAGATTCCAACCATTCTTTCTCCTTCCCTCTGGTGCTCTGGTGAACAAAGTGATCACATCTTCCTTGGCTGCAGTATTTGGGCAAGGCCTAGCTTAAAAACAGCAACTGTGAGAGGGACCTTGGAGTCCTAGTGGATGTTCACTTGACTATGAGCCAGCAGTGTGCAGAACCATCCAAAACTAATACAGTCCTGGGTTGTATAAACAGAGGCATAGATTCAAGATCACATGAAATACTAGTACCACTTTATAAAACGCTAGTAAGAGCACACCTGGAATACTGCAGCCAATTTTGGTCACCATATCACAAAAAAGATGCTGAGAGTTTGGAAAAAATTCAGAGAAGAGCAACTAAGATGATCAAAGGCCTGGAGACTAAAACATATGAAGAATGGCTGTGGGACTTTGGTTTGGCTAGTCTAAAGAAAAGAAGAAATAGGGGAGACATGATAGCAGTATTCCAGTATCTGAGGGGCTACTACAAGGAAGAGGGCATCACGTTATTCATCAGAGCATCAGAGGGAAGGATGAGAAACAATGGTTGGAAACTGGTCAAAGAGAGAAGCAACCTGGAATTAAGGAGAAACTTCCTGACAGGAGAATTAACTAGTGGAACAGCTTGCCTCCAGAAATCATGGGCGCTTCATCACTGGAGATTTTTAAGAAGAGACTAGACAGTCACCTGTCTGAGATGGTATAAGTTCTCCTGCTTGAGCAGGGGGCTGGACTAGATCTCCAAGGTCCCTTCCAGCTCTATTCTATTCTAAATGTTTTAAAATCCCCAATCTTATAGTAGAAGCCAATTTCCAAATTTATCTGAAAAGTTACAATCCATTTATAACTTTTTAGATCAAAATCTTATTTAGCTTATTGCTGTTATTAAAAATTCTTTAATTTCTTAATCTTATAATTATTAGTTGAAGATAAACTTTACTGTCAGACCTGCCCCAGTCAGAGCTCTTAGGAAAGAAAGACCCTCGATTCCATTTGAATGAAGTGATAGATTCTTTTACTAAAGGTTTCTGGTTGCAGTAAAGTCAGGCTAGAACTAACATTCCCGCATGAAAAGATATAATTTTTTCCCCCTCACTCTAGCTCTCCCCCTTGATCAGTTCATCTTCAGCCAATGGAGAGCTCCATAGATGTTTTGAGAATCTCTGAGATGTTTGGGGCAACCCACATTCCATTCTCAGAATGCATGAGCTTAAAGACTGACACAAACTGGTTCTGCACCTCTCTGGTTTTTGTCAAAGAAATATTGACTTCCTGCAAGGAGAAAGAGATGATTTTGGGAGCACAATTCCATTAAGCTTCTTGGTATTCACAATATTACAGTCTCCTTGCCAATATAAATGCCAACCTGTGTTTGAGTTTGAATTCACACCTTCTATCAACCATGCATTTTAGCAGTCTTCTTGGAACATAGAGATATAGCTTTATTCTTTGAAAATATAAAGTAAGAACTCAGGCCAATGGCACATAAATATGCTGGAAATCTCTCCAGCAGAATTGACAAAAAGCTATATTTACCACAGAGATTGGAGAAGGTCCATGGAAAAGAGGTAGAGGATTTAGCTTTATCTCATAAGAAATAGGTAAATGTGTTAAGCAGAAACTGCTAAATTGAACTTAAGTAAAATATTCTTTAGCCATCGCAGGAATTCTGTGTTCAGTGATAAGCATATATTATTCATATTTCAGAAAATATAGAACATGTAGTATTTTCTTTCTTAAAATTGTATAGTCATCCTTATCTTCATCATCATCCTTTTGTAGTGAATCAATTTATTGGCTAAACCTCTTTCTTGCCCTTCCTTCCCATATTTACCCGATGAAGACTTTTCAAACTTATCAGTGTGAAAGTCTCTAATAGCTTTAAGATGGTTAATAGGTAATTTCTGAAAGTGATTAGAAAGTAAGGTTTGTGAATTCTGTGTGCTCTGCCACAATTGCTATGAAAATTGCTTATCTTGTTAATTCTCCCTGTGAGGAACAGCTGTCTGAAGCACATGTAGGCAATCTCTCATCCTCTTCTTATCTGGAAACATTCCAAAGAGCTGGCTACTTCTCATTGCTGCACTTTTGCGGATCTTCTTCAATTCACCATAGCTCTCCCAGAAGTCCCAAATTTGGATAGAACATAATGATGCACAAAATTTAAATATTATATATTTTTCTCTGTTTTCCCTGTAATTCCCCTTAGTTTCTCCATTTAGAGGAAATTATAAAAATATTTTTAAAATTAGTATTTATAATTAATCATTACTGTAAGTTGTTTTTACTTTATTATTTTCTAACCTGTATGTGTTAAAAATAATGTAAAGAATGCATATAGTCTGATGATTTCTGTGTATGAACTGGAATTTGGCAACATATTTTTTTTACATGTTTTTGTTCTACTGACCATAGGGAAGGACAGCATTGCACTGGTTGTGCAACAATGGCTACCTTGATGCTATAAAGCTGTTGTTAGGATTCGGTGCCTTTCCCAATCATATGGAAAATAATGAAGAAAGGTACTGTTTATTAAATAATATCTTTGTTGTCTTTCTTGGATTTCTTCCGGGAGAGAAAGGACAGGTCTCTTTACCTATGCATTGATTATAGATATTTTAATGCAGTATCAGTGGAGAATATGTACCTCTTGCCCCTCATGAGAGACATGCTGGCTCATCTGTTGAAAGGGAAAAAAAATTTCAAAGTTGGACCTGCGGGAGGCTTACTATTGGATCAGAATAAAGGAATGGGATGAATGGAAAACTGCTTTCAACTGCCCCCTGGAGTGTTTGCAGTTTTGGGTGCTCCCCTTGGGACTACAGGGAGCACCAGGATTGTTCATGCAACTGATTAATGAAGTCCTCCATGAACACACGTATAAGGGGTTTTGGATGTACTTGGATGATATCTTGATCTACACCGAGACAAAGGCAGAGCATGTGAAGCTGGTTAGAGCGGTCTTAAAAAAAACTCCACTCCGCCAAACTATATGCCAATGTGAATTTCATAAGGACAAAATTGACTATTTGGGCTACCGCATTTCAAATGAGGGAGTAGAAATGGAAACAGAGAAGGTGTGGGCTGTCCTGGATTGGGCCTCTCCCCGCACCAGGAAAAAGTTACAGTTTTCTGGGATTTGCCAATTTTTACAGACAATTTATCCCCTCATTCACACTGATTGCTCTTTCCATTTACAAAGGAGAAAGTGAGCCAAAGCCTATCCAGCCATTAAAATGGACTGTAGAATGTCAAGCTGCATTCAAAAAACTTAAGAGACTTTTTTCCATGGAGCCAGTGCTGAGGCATGGAAAAACCATTTATGATTCAAGTTGATGCTGGTGATATAGCTGTAGGTGTGGTACTGCTTCAGAAAAACTAGAAGGGTCAATTGCAGCCCTGCGCTTACACATCCAGAAAATTACTGTAACTGAGACTGAACAATGGTGGGCTGCTTGGAAGAAGAAAGCTTATGCAGTGCGATGGGCCCTCCTAACTTGGAGGCATTTTTTAGAGGGGAGTAAAATCCCTTTTCAGGTCTGGATTGATCATAAAAAGCTTCAGGTGCTAAAAACCCCTAGGAAGCTGTCTACGAACAGCCATGCTGGGCCCAGCACTTCCACCGATTTAACATCCAATATTTGCCAGGGGAAAAAAAATTTCTAGCAGATACTTTGTTGAGAATGCCACAATATAATAATGTGAAGTCAGACCGGTTAAACCTTTAATTTCCCCGCAGCAGCTGGTGGCCCCAGTCACAAGAGCACAGACTAAGAGCTCTCTGCCAATTGATAAGTAGTTGGAAAATTAAAAAAGGCACTAGAGAATGATGAGTGGTTTCAAGACCATAAAAACCTCTGTTCAGTGAAAGACAGCCTAGCTTGGGTCAGGGCAAGTTATATATTCCTGTGAAACAAACACTAAAGATCATGTGAGTGTGCCACGACTCACTTTGGGTTTGTGAAAACCCTCCAAATGACAATTTTGGTGGCCTTCCCTAAAAAAGGACATTGAAAGTTAGGTAGGTAGTTGCGATACCTGCACAGCAGCTAAAAAAGTGCAAGGGAAAATGCTGGGACTCCTACAACTGGTGGCGAGCCCTTCAGCACCCTGGAGAGAGATTTCTATGCATTTTATTGTGGAGCTCCCCAAAAGCATGGCAAACACTATCATTTAGGTCGTTACTGATTTTTTCTCCAAACAGGCCCATTTTATCCCATGTCAGAAGATCCCAACTGCAAAGATTGTGGCTAACTTGTTTATGCAACATATCTATTGGCTACATGGGGCCCCACAACATATAATAACAGATAGGGATATCCAATTCACTTCTAAGTTCTGGAAAGCCTTTCTGGATCTTCTGGGTTCTGATCAAGGACTGTCATCTAGTCATCATACTCAAACGAATGGGGGGAACAGAACGAATGAACTCTGTTCTAAAACAATACCTTAGATGTTTTATTAATTATGAACAAAATAACTGAACCAATTTGTTACCATTTGCTGAAGTGGCCTATAATAATGCAGTGCACTCCAGCACTGGTTTCATTCCCAAATGGCTAACGAACAGAGTTTCCTCCCTATGCCTGAATTGCCTGCTAATGAACCAGCCATTCCTTCCCTCAAGAAGTGGGTACACCAGTTGCAGAACATTTGGCCCATAATTAGGAGAGCTCTGGATGATGCCAGGGCAGCATATAAGGCCTAGGCAGATAAAAAACAGATGCAGCCTAAATCCTTTCACATAGAGGATAGGGTCCAAAACTTAGGTCCAAAGTATATCGGACCCTTTCCTATTAAACGAATCATAAATCCTGTCACAGTGGAATTAGAATCTACAATAAATCCACCTGTTTTTTCATTGCAGTTTACTAAAACCTGAAATTACCTCTGCACTGAGACCTGCTCCTGCTCCTACCCCACAACCCATTATGGTTGAGGGCAAGCAACACTTTGAAATCAAGGACATTATACTCTCGTAAACACCATGGGTCCACTCAGTATTTAGTTGCCTGGAAAGATCTTGCTTTGCAGAACGAATGGGTCTATAAGAAGCATGTTAAAGCTCATGTTACTCAAATGCTTTCATGAACAATATCACGATAAACCTGACTGATAAGTTTTGTTTTCTCTCTCAGCCTTTCCTTTTCTCTCTTTTACAGGTGGATCTGTCATTTTTAAAGGGGGGGGTATATCAGAATCCTTCAAATAGTTTTGCCTACAATTTATTGCTTATGCCTATATCAGTGGTGGTGCCAGAGGCGGCACTCAAAGCCCTCTTTGTGGGTACACATGCCATGCCCCGGAAATGGCAACCATCCCTCTTCAACCAGCCATCTGAGGTCCCACATGGCCGGATGCATCCCGGCATGGCTGGTTTCCCTCCCCCTTGTCCCTCCTGGCCTCGCATGCTCTCTTTTTCCTGGGCACTGCATCACCTCCTCAGCTGTCCGCCAGCTGTCCAGCTCAGAGGCAGCTTTTCTGAATTGCTGGCAGTGGGCTGCAGAGCTCCAGAGTGCATCGGTCCAGGAGCCAGCAGGCTCTGGCTGCTGATGGACACCATCAGCCCCCATGAGCTCACTGGCCTCTGTGTGTGGGGGGGCAATGGTGTCAGGCAGCAGCTGCCCTGGCCCCTGCCTCACCTTGCCCTGTGGCAATGGCACCCCCATCCTGCTTCACCTCACCTCGCAAGATGAGCCTCTTGCCCACCACCCCACCTGCCAAAGACCCCATGGATCTCCCCCAACCCTGTCCGGCCCCCACAGGCATCCCTCCCCATGAGCTACATCAAGGTGACCATGCCCACTTTGGCCACACCCACCCAGTCTGCCATGACCACCACAGCCATGCCCACCCAGTGGCCACATCCCACCTGGCACCCGGTGATAAATAAGTGGGTTTTGGGTTGCAGTTTGGGCACTCGGTCTCTAAAAGGTTCGCCATAGATTGTTTGGGGCAATATGCTGACACTGTAAACTGTCCAGCGTGCTGTAAAGCACTATGGAGTGGTATATAAGTGCTATTGCTGTTAATTCATTATGGTTAATGTTAGTTAACAGTAAATTTTAATTAAGTGTAAGTTAATTACAGTGGTTCTATATCTTGTCAGTTAAAAAATGTAATTTTGTAGGACTCAGAAAGCATTTTTACTGTGTTGCAATTCCTACCCTCTGGAATTATATCCCTCCAGAGATTATATGCTCCAGATCTGGAATTATATCCCTCCAGAAATTATATGCTCCAGATTCCAAGATTCAAGGACAGCATGATTGTGGGCCCACATTTTGTCCACATATTTTTGAACTTATATTGCTGAAAAGAATGTTCTCTCAGTCTGTAAGGACCTGCCTCAACTAGATCACTCAAGGAAACAGAACTCTTGAAACAGGCAGTGTTTCAAAAGGAACTTTTATTGAGAGTTAGTGATAGCAGGAAGGCAAAGCAAGGTCTGAAGATTTCGTGTGCGAAAAGTTACATCAAAAAGTCCATTAAGATTTCTTCCCTGCAGTGTCCAACCATTCATTTGAAATCTAGCTAATCCATAGATACTAGGTTGTTTTGACCCTTTCCAAGGTCTCTCTCAGTTTTGTTCCCAATGGTCCCAGGCTCCATTGTCTGGAGATAACACAAATGTTTTCAAGCCACATTCTTCACACAGAAGGAGGGTAAAGCAGAGCAAGGCAAATACATTCCTGCAACTAACCAACCCCCCTCCCAACAGAATGGTAGGGCCTTGGTGGAGCAGTGGGCTAATGCCTCCTTAAGTAACACCAGCTGCATGCAATTAGTGCAGGTTTGCATCCCACCAGGCTCAAGGTTGACTCAGCCTTCCATCCTTCCGTGGTAGGTAAAATGAGGACCCATATTGTTGGGGGCAATAAGCTGACTTTGTAATAATGCCGCTGGGGGGGGGCAAAAGCCCTAATAAGCAGGCATATACATAGAATGAAAGCTATTGCTAAGCACATTGATTTGTGCTTTAAATTGTACGCCGCCCTGAGTCTTCGGAGAAGGGCGGGATATAAATGAGATTAAAAAAAATAATAATACATAGGCCAGTGATGGCGAACCTTTTAGAGACCGAGTGCCCAAACTGCAACCCAAAACCCACTTATTTATCACCGGGTGCCAGGTGGGACGTGGCCCACTGGGTGGGCGTGGCTGTGGTGGTCATGGCAGACTGGATGGGTGTGGCCAAAGTGGGCATGGTCACCTTGATGTTGCTTGTGGGGAAGAATGCCTGTGGGGGCCGGACAGGTTTGGGGAAGATCCATGGGGTCTCTGGCAGGTGGGGTGGTGGGCAGGAGGCTCATCCTGCGGGGTGAGGTGAAGCAGGATGGGGGTGCCATTGCCACAGGGCAAGGTGAGGCAGGGGCTAGGGCAGCTGCTGCCTGACACCATTGGCCCCCACACACAGAGGCCAGTGAGCTCATGGGGGCTGATGGTGTCCATCAGCAGCCAGAGCCTGCTGGCTCCTGGACCGGTGCACTCTGGAGCTCTGCAGCCCGCCGCCAGCAGTTCAGAGAAGCTGCCTCTGAGCTGGACAGCTGGCAGACAGCTGAGGAGGCAATGCAGTGGGTTGTGCCCAGGAAAAGGAGAGCATGCGAGGCCAGGAGGGACGGGGGAGGGAAACCAGCCTTGCTGGGATGCATCCGGCCATGTGGGACCTCGGGTGGCTGGTTGAAGAGGGACAGTTGCCATCTCTGGGGCATGGTATGTGTGCCCACAAAGAGGGCTTTGAGTGCCACCTCTGGCACGTGTGCCATAGGTTCTCCACCACTGATCTAGGTTCTCATTTTATTAACTTCTAAAAATGGAAGGCTGAGTTAAACTCTAGCCCGTCAGGATAGAACTCTAGGCTAAGGGTAGAGTTAACCTTTAATGCTGCATTCTAACTACTGCGCCATCAGGGCTCTTTATATTTAATGCATATTTCTGCATTTAATTTATTTATTTATTTATTTTATTGGATTTGTATACCGCCCTATTCCCATAGGACTCAGGGCGGTTTACAGGGCAGTTAAAACCATGAATACAAAAAATTAAAAACAATTAAAACAATTAAATTAAATTCAAGCCCCGAGAGTAAATCTAAAATGAATTAAATGCAGTAAATAACTGTATTTACTGCAGTAACTTCTTTTTATCATCCTATTTCTAGAATGAATGTAAGATGGCGGATACTGAATTCATTAAATATTGTTTATTGTACTTTCTTTGCTATTTGGTCAGTTCTATAACAATATTCTGTTATTTTTAGATATACACCACTTGATTTTGCCCTGCTGGGAGGTCATCATGAAGTAATTCAGTTCATGTTGGAACATGGTGCATTATCTATAGCTGCCATTCAAGATATTGCAGCTGTCAAAATTCAGGCAGTGTACAAAGGATACAGAGTTAGAAAAGCTTTTCAAGATAGGAAAAACCTTCTAATGAAGCATGATCAGTTGAGGAAAGATGCTGCTGCCAAGTAAGTATGATATACAAACAAAAACCTCAAGTATCTTTTAATATGTTTTAATGTGTAAATTTTTGCTTATCTGAATATATGAAGGTGTGTGCACACATACATGCATACACACACACTTACACATTAAATGCTTATGAGTAAGCTTTATACTTTTAAATGGTTTCTTCTGAATTCTCTGGTAAACTAGTTACTGCTGCAGACAAAAATAAAAAGTAAAATATTAATCATACAATTATATATTGGGAAAGCAAGAGTGTCAGGACCCACCCCAATCCACATCCCAGGAAAGAATGAATTCTTGAACCAGAAATTGTCCAAAAGGAGCTTTTACTGAAACATGATTGGTAATGGGAATACTAGACAGGATCTGAAACTGTGTTACAGGTTGGTACATTTTGAAAAAAGTCCCCAAGACGAACCCCTGTCTTCAAGCCATCTGGTTTGTCCCGGATCAATTAAAATTCAGGTGTCAAATCCTTCCATGGGAAAGAGATTCTAATCGGAGATACAAACCAGATATCTTCCCCCCCCTTTCCTTTGTTGTTTCAGTTCAAAGGTTCTCCCCCTGGTCATTGAAGACAGCCTCCTGGCAGGCTGAATAAACATCCTTGCGCCCATTAACCTCTTCTCTTCTCCTCCTTGGAAAAAATGTCAGAATCCAGTGGAGTTGCAAGATTTTTAGAACATACATATAGAATTTTATGAATGGGATATAAATGTATTCTGCAAATCTGCTCCCCTTAGAAAAAAAGATAGGTCCATCTGTAGAGGAAATAAAATATAAATGTTAGCTCGGTTTGTTTGGATATTCTGTATGAAACCTCTTAAACAACTTTGGTGCTTTAATGTGGTGTTTATTGACCCACTCATTTTCTGAAGAGGGGAGGTGTTTCCAAGCCACTAGATACTGAATTGTTCCATGGTGTTTCCTGGAATCTAGGATTTCCTTCACCTCAAAATGTTGTTCTCCTTCCACCATGATGGGAGGTGGTGGTGGTGGGTTTTTGTTCGCAGGGGTGATTGTTGTTCTCTCTAGTAGACTGCAGTGAAAAATTGGGTGTATTTGTCTAAGATTTTTGGGTAGTCCTAATTCAACTGTTACTGGGTTTATGATTCTTTTAATTGGAAAAGGACCAATATATTTTGGTCCGAGTTTTTTACAGGGTTGTAGTGATCTAAGGTATTTTGTGGATAAATATACCATCTCTCCCACACTGAATGGTATGGGATCTACTCTTTTTTTCTCAGCCTGTGTCTTGTATGCCTGTCTAGCTTCATCTAAACACGATGCAGGACGATGGTCGCATGCTGGAACCCAGTCCGTGCGATCAGGACCGACCCGTTTCTGGCTGGCCAGTCCAAGGCTCCGGGGTCCACCCAGCCAGAGTACATCCCAAGGGAAGGGTTCTGTAGTGCAGCCCCCAGCAGCAGCAGCACGGGGCGGTCCAGATGCCTAGATGACGGCGGATGGAGGCCCCAACCGGCAAACAGCGAGATCGGCCAGTGTCTTGGGTTGGTAGGCAGCTGGTTCCTGGCAATACAGGACCAATATGAGAGGGCCAAGCCCACAGACGGGGCCTTGGACGGGTGTGGTTTGGGGCTCACCACCACTGCCAATGACATACGATGGGCACCCCGACCGCTTGGCAATGTTCCTGGGCCACGCCATAAGCCACTTGGATAGGTATGCCCTGGCTTACCCATCTCAGTGGGCGATGGTGGTAGCAGTAACAGTGGGCTTGCAGGGTGAGGCCGCAGCCTGGGCTGCTGACTTGTACAGTGACCATGCCAGAGAGCTGGGGGACGTTGGCCTCTTTTTGGAGGCACTGCGAGCACGCTTCGAGGACGTCTCCCGGGTACAATGAGCCGAGGCCGAGGTGTTGGGTCTTCCACAGCACGGCAGACCTGCAGTGGAATACATCCGTGAGTTCCGCCGGGTAGCCGGTAAACTACGCTCATGGCCGGAGCGTCTACTAGTGCATCATTTCACGGCAGGGCTTGACGGGGCTCATCGCAGGGCATGTGTCGTCCGCGGCATCTTGAACAGGCTGCATGAGTGGTTCCGGGTGGCTGTTGAGTTGGACGTGGGACTACAGGAATTCCGGGGACAGACGAACGTGTCTGGGAGCTGTGGAGCCGGCGAAAAGGCAAGGGCGGGGGAACACAAACCCTTGCTGCGACAACAGAGCTTCCTGTTCCGGTGCCTCGACCAACGATCTGGTGTTTCCGTGTGACCAGCCAGGACACCGGGTGGCGGAGTGTCTGGTCCCAGTGCCCTGAGCGGTCCCAACCAACTCCTCAACACGTGGTGCTATGCCCAGGAAGGCCGTGGAGTGCTCACAAGCCGCACACCAGCTGTCGGGCGAAGCGCCTAGGAAGACGCCCTCAACGGGGATGGAGACAGCCGTCGGACCCGTGCTCTACGACAGTGTCGAAGAGCAGGAGGAGGATCCCATGGTGAGCGCACCAGTGTGTCCCTTTGCAATCCCGGTGGTGTTAGTGAGTCCACAGACTGGGCGGAAGAGGGAGTACCGGGCGTTGATTGACTCGGGAAGCACCCGTTGTCTTATCAGCCAGGGAGTGGTGTCTGAGGTGGGCGTTAGGTTAGAGCAGTTGGCCATCCCACTTAGGTTCCAGCAGGTGGACGGGTCCCTTCTGCGGGGGGCGGCCATGACCCATGTGATGGTACCCATTCGACTGGAGATGGGTGAGCATTGGGAGACCTTGTGTTTCATTGTGGTGCCCTCCATGACTGAGGCAGTGATCCTAGGTCTTACCTGGTTGGACAAATGGGGCCCGACGATCTGGTGGGAGGGGGGTACTGTCATCTCCACCTTGGGACAGGACTCCAACCCCTGAGTCACACCCTTGCAGGACCAGAGGGGATGGTTGGGGAGGAGAAAGCCTGTGTAGCGGAGCCCGGGCAGGAGTTACAGGTACCACGGGTATACTCCAATTTGGCCGACGTCTTCAATGAGCAAGAGTGCAACGTCCTGCCGCCTTTGAGTCACTAAAAGCCCTATTTGCCAGGGAACCCGTTTTGCTGCACCCGGATCCTGACTTGCCGTTCGTTGTTCAGGCAGATGCTAGCGACGTTGCGGTGGGGGGCCGTCCTCCTTCAATGAAACAACAATGGGTCCCTCCAACCTTGTGCGTATTTGCCGGTGTATTAGGCTAATAAAGGACTTTTAAGGGAAACAATGCCTCAGAGTCACTTGCAAAGCCCATACGTCGGAAACTTGACATCTACATCAGCTCCTTTCCAGTCCTCTGTTAGTTCCCCAGTACTCCAGGATCTTTGAAAAATATAATTCAGCGGTTCTAAGATCACATCTGCCAGTTCCTTGAGAACCTTGGGATGTAATCCATCTGGTCCTGGTGATTTGAACTCATCTTGGCTGGACAGGTGGTCACTTACCATTTTCTTGCCTATCTTAACTTGTGTTTCTATTCTGTTTTTATGGTACTGTTTTTGATAGTTTGGACTGTTTTTTCCCCTTGTGCAAAAAACAATTTAAATAGTTCTGCTTTCTCCCTGTTGCTTGTCACCTTCTTGCCACTTTCTCCCACTAATGGACCAATCATTTCCTTAACTTTTTTCTTGTTTTTTACATGTTGAAAGAAGCTTTTTTTTAATTTTTGACTTTGGTCGCAAGCCTTAGTTCATTTTGAGCCTTAGCTTTCCTCACTTCATCTTTGCAGGCATGGGCTATTTGCTGATATTCTGCTTTAGTTATGTGCCCCTCTTTCCACTTTTTATACTTCTTTTTATCTTTCAATTTATCAGAGAGTTCTTTGTGCAGCCATGCTGGTTTCTTTTGAAAGCTGTAGTTTTTCTTCTTTGTTGGTATTGTACTAGACTGGGCTTTTATTATCTCACTTTTCAAAATTTCCCAAGCTTCTTGAGTTGTTTTCCTCTAGATTCTCATCTATGGAATCCTTCCCAAGCTCTCTCTAAGTTTATTGAAATTAGCTCTCTTAAAGTCCAAGACTGTAGTTTGACTGTGTTCTATTGTTTGTGCTTCCAGAATGTTGAATTCCAATATTGCATGATCACTTCCCCCCAAGGTTCCTGTGGATTCAACACCTTCTATTATTTCATCTCTGTTAGTGAGGATTAGATCCAATATGGCTAATTCCCTAGTTCCCTTCTCTACTTTTTGGGAGACAAAGGTGTCTACTAGGTTTGTCAGGAATCTGTTTGATCTTCCACTTGGTGCAAGAGTTTGTCTCCCAGTTGATGTTAGGGTAATTAAAGTCCCCCAAGCTTCTGATTTTTCTATGGACTCCTATTATTTCTAGGCACTAGATTATCCAGTCATGTGGCAGGAAGTTGAATGACTTCTTGTAATCAATCCATGCTACATTCAGGCTAATCTTCCTTGTCTTGCAGTTTTCCAGAATCTTCTTATCAATTAGGAAACGATATTTTGTCCCTCTGCTCTTTGAGCAGTTTACTTTCTGCTTGGGTGGAAAGAGCTTATTTTCATCTAGATGCTATTGGACTGCATCAACTACCACATCAGTTAATAATTTTAAAGTTGTTGACTTCTGGTTTGCTATCGCGGCGTTGGCGGATGCATGGACGCGAGCTTCATCTTCAGCATCCGGTTTTATCCCGCTGGGGGACCTGGAAAGGATTGGAAGTCGCCCTGTAGAGGCAACGAGCAAGGAGAGGACCCCCAGTTGATCGCGGAAGGGCAGCAGCCCTTCCACTTGATCTGCGTCAACTCTTCAAACCAATGGGAAAAACATCAGCCATAGCAATATGGCCCATCACTCAGCTGCTGACACCAAAGTCAAACTTACTACCAAGCACACTGAAAGCAACACGGATGAAGCTGGGTGAGATTTTATCTTCTCCCTACCCTAAGTACTTTTCTGTAAAAGCTGTTTGAAGTACTATCCCCCTGTGAGGAGAGAGGGGAGGGAATTTCTATCCCACCCTCCAAGAATAGCAGCATCTGACTACCCAGAGGAATTAAGCATCAAAAAGAACAATTTTAATCAAATTGGATTTATATGCCTTTGAAACTTGGGGACCCTAAAGTGTCCTACTCTTACTGGAAATTTTTGTTATTATCTGCAAAAAAAGAAATAAAATTGGAGAAGAACCCAGGAAAATTTGGTGTAAGAAAACAGCTGGGCAGTGAAACTGGCCTAGCTAAACTGTGAATGTAAATCCTTACTGATTTTTGTTTAAACAACTTCTTCTAGAAAGACTGTTTACAAATATGTGAAAGAGATGGACGAAGACCAGCAAAAAATCCTTTCCATGCTAAAAGCAATACATGAAACCATCCTTGCAGCTTGTGACAAAATGAAACCTAAAATCAAAGACCAAGATGCCAGCTTAGATGCACAAAACCAAATTTTGATTGCAACTAAAGAATCAACAATGCAGTAGACAGCAAAAGATGTGGAACAGCTAAATATTAAGACAGAAGACTCAATTAACCAACAAGTACAGCTGATGGATAATCCAGACAAGGAAGTGACAATATTGAAAATGGAAATGACTTTCTATATAAACCAGAAGAAATTTCAGAAAGATCAGATTGAATTGACGACAAATATTCCAGAGCAAATTAACTGGAATCACAGGGCGACAATTTAATGAATACAAATGGGCCAGTCCGTCCAGAAATCTGGCAATCAAATGGTCTCCTTTGATTCAAATAACACATATAAAAATGGAGAGAGATTTATTTGATGATCTAAAAGCGTTGATATGGAAGCCTAGTTGGCAAAGGAAGAAAGCTAGAATAAGGTTGAAAATTGGTGTTTTCATTTATTAGAGGGGACTTTATATTGTCAATTAGAGTGTTAAAAGAAGATGCTGAGATAAGGGGAATTTGGTTTATTAGATTCAAAATAATAGGAAATTAGTGGAAAATAAGGATTTGATTTGTTTAATATTGAAAAATTAGATTTAAAAGGGAAATGAAAATTAACTATCAGGAACATGTTTGATTTATTGACTAACCCAGGCAATATATATATATAATGGTTTTGATCTATTAAAAGGGGATATTTTATTATTAAGTAGAAGATTTAATATGGTGGGAAATAGAAAATTCTTAGGAAATAGAACAAGATTACATTTAAATAGGTAAAGTGTGTATTTTGGATATAACAGTTTCTTATGAAGTGAGATAAGGGAAACCTTGGTTACCCAAAGTTTGAAAATTATGGATATTAAAGGTTAATTAGAATATTGATGAGAAAAATTGAATAAAAATAATATCAGGGCATGGATTGTTTACGAAGATTAATTAAAATATGTATAAGCTAAAATGTATTGATAAATGCAGTGCTTTGTTTGTAAAAGAAAAAGGTGCCGGAACTCACACGTCATACAACCCACCTTGCCTACCCTACAAGGTTCCATCCAAAAAAGGTGTCATTCTGAGCATTCTATGACAAAAAAAGCCCGGGATAAATGTAATAATGATGTTTTCATTGAATTGATATAATTAGAAATGTACTAGCTTGAATATGTTAAGGGAAAAAGAGAAGAAATATTTGATGATGTAACCTGAGATTTGTACTAAAGATTTTGTTATTGAATTACTGTTTAACCCCGCCACCACATTACTTTTTAAATACTTAAATGTAATACTGGAAAACCAATAAAATATTATAAAAAAATAAGTTTAAAGTTGTTGATAAGCTGGTAATTGACTTGTAGTTACCTGGTGTTGCCCCTTTTGCTGAATCTTTCATTGTCAGATAGGTTTTGCCAGATGCTAGCCATTATTCAGGGACGCGGTGGCTCAGTGGGTTAGGACGCTGAGCTTGTCGATCGGAAGGTCGGCAGTTTGGCGGGTCGAATCCCGAGTGCCGCGTAACAGAGTGAGCGCCTGTTACTCGTCCCAGCTTCTGCCAACCTAGCAGTTCGAAAGCACGTAAAAATGCAAGTAGAAAAATAGGGACCACTCCGGTGGGAAGGTAACAGCGTTCCGTGCGCCTTTGGCGTCTAGTCATGCCGGCCACATGACCACGGAGATGTCCTCGGACAAGCGCTGGCTCTTCGGCTTTGAAACGGAGATGAGCACCGGCCCCTAGAGTCGGAAACGACTAGCACGCATGTGCGGGGGAACCTTTACCTTTACCTTTAGCCATTATTCAATTTCATTTCCTTACAGTATGTTGCTAAACTGCTTGGCAACAACTGGGCATAGACCACAAATCTTTGTTTTAATTAAAAACCATGTAGTTTATTTTTACCTGGTGCTGACCAATTCTTGCTTTTTCTTGCCCCTTTCTCACCATTTCTGTTGTTTTTAGCAAGTGTTTTCATTTCATCTTGTTTTTATTCTCATCCACCTCCTTTAACCAAGCTGCATTCTTGTATTTCTTTATCCTATATCTGTACCCAGAACTGCACTGTTTCTTCCTTGTCAGCTGCTGACTGATTCAGTGTAGTCTCTCCTTTGATGGATTGGTAGAAACATTTCTGATTGGATTGAAATTGGAGATTCTGCCTATAATTTGCAAATTGAGCTTTGTATCTACTGATCTTCTTGGCTATATGTAGCTATTATTTACTGCTGTTCTAGATTGCTTGCATCTGATCTCAACTTACTGAGATCCAGCCTAATCTTCCATTTTGATGATACATTATTAGGCTTTTTTCTTTTTTTATTTTGCATAGCAGATATTCAGCTATAACTGCAACTGTGTTATACAATTAGTTGGTTTGTTTCTTGCAATGAGCTGATGCTTATATTTGAAATTATAGTATTGGCATCTTTTAATGTTTGTGGTAGCTGTTTCTTTGGGACAAACTTCAATGCAGGCATCCTTATGTTTTTTTGCTGCTCTAGATGCTCAGTTGTTTTTTGTTTCAATTCTTCTACTTCTTTAATTAGAAGGCTTTATTATTTCTGAGTCAGAGGAGAGGGTGCCTGCTTTCTGAATGAAAACAGCTTTGTTTGTTTTCTCTCCTGCCAATTCCCCCTGGTTTGCTTCCACAGTCTGTGTTACTTCTGTCAAGTCTTTGATTTATTTGACCAGAGTAAAGTTTTTGCAATTCTTCAAATTTAGCTTTTGTGAATACTTTATTTTATATTATAAATCAGTGTTGATCTGCTAACTACTGTTCTGTTATTTCTGATTCTGGATGTTATTCTTTCCAAAAATGTGGTATTTGTTTCAAATATCCTCTTCTTGTTGGACTTGATCTATAATAACAGATCATTATGTCTTTAATTTCCAGTCTGTATATTTGTGACAGGTAAAATACCTTGGGAGTAGTTCTGATCTGCTTGCCCTGGTTGCTCAGCTAACAGTCCTGAGTCCTGTAGCCCATTTCACAGATTTCTCCTCTGTTTAAAGGAATTTTACTTATCTGATTTATTTTGTGGCTTAATAGGAATAAATTTGACTTAATATGCCGAAGTCAAATTGAAGTATTTATACCATGTATACGAAAAATATCACATAATGTATATGATAAAGTAATAATATTATTGCAAAAATTTTAAATAAGCTACTTTTTCAATGCCAAAGGCTGAATGATTTAGCTTTCCAAAGTGCAATTTGCAACTCACTTTGTAGCTTTTCAGGCTCTGAGATTAAATTAGCTGCTTCTGAAGAGAATGCATGACAAGATAGCAATGACAGTTAAAATTAGGGCTTTTTCCTGTCACATCTCATTGAAACAGCACATTTCAGGATTGTTTCTGAAACAGAGGAATCAATGAAGGCATGCTATATAGTCTGTTGTGTGTCAACAGTCATAAATCATGTTACAACACTTAAAGTTTAAAATGGCAGAGAATATTCTGATCTGACATTTACCAACTATCCATTATGTAACATATTGTTTTGTCTTTGCAGGTTTTATTTGTTTACTTCCATTTTTTAAAAAAATAACATTTTGTGTTTGGGCTTGTATTGGATTTCTGTTTGCAACAAATTGATTGCATGGAGAAGGCTGTCATATTATTGTGGGGCGAATTAAATTTAAAGAGATAAAAATATTTCTTTAAAGGATGGAAGGGAACTAAACAATCTTGTCTTCAGAATCAAGGTGCTGAAAATGAACTATGGTTGCCTCATGTTTCCACAAAGAATTGGGCTTTTGTTGTGAATCCAATACATAGGCTGTGTCAGAATCCATTTATATCCCATTCATAAATCCCTATCTGTATGTTCTAAAATCTTACATCCCTCACTGGATTCTGCCATTCCCAAGGAAGAGAAAAGAATATGTTAATTGGCTATCCTTATCCATTTGTTGCAAGGGTGTTTATTTCAGCCTGCCTAGAGGCCGTCATTAGACCAGGGGAAGAACGTTTGAACTGAGAAGAACAAAGAAAGGGAGGGGGGGAGAGATCTGGTTTGTATCTCCGATTAGAATCTGAAAGGGAGGAAGGAAATGTCGTAAAGGCATGGAAGATCCCTCTTCCCTTGGAAGGTTTTGACACCTGAACCTTAATTGATCCAGGACTAACCAAATGGGCTGAGGGGAGGGGGGTTTCACTCGGGGACACTTTAAAAGTACCAACCTGTAACACAGTTTTCAGATCCTGTCTAGATTTCCCACTGACAATTATGTTTTAGTAAAAGTTCCTTTTTGGACAATTCTGTCTCCAAGAGTTGTTCTTTCCTAAGACGTGGATTGGGGTGGGACCTGACAGGCTGCTAATCCTTACTGGAAGAGATAATCTTTCAAATATTCTTAGTCCTCAAACAGGAATATATATAGTAATTTATATTTTACTAAAGAGAAAGAAAGCACAATGTATTTATTGTATTTATATCCTTTTCCCTCTGGGTACAGTTTATATAGAGTTTTAATTTTCATCTCTAGGAACAAATCTGTAAAGTAAGGTACAATGAGATCTGTAGTCAAGAAATTAGTTAAACCAATACTTTCATTACTGCAGTGAACCATATCTACACTTTGCATGGTGTATAGTAAATATACAATAATATGCGCTATTTTCATTCATTTTTGTTCCTGAATAAGTTTCAAAGGCAAACCTATATGTGTTGCATTGATCCAATTTAGGTTGTAACCAAAACATTAATTAGAAAAACTGCTTTATACATTACCAGCAAGATTCAATGCCTGTTATAGGTGTGATCTTTTCACTTGGATTACCTTTTCTTCATCTAGAACTGATTACTTGATCTGCTGTTATGATATTTTTAAGCTTTTTATTGCTGCTTCATTATTTATTCTATTGTTTATATTATTTTCTATGTACTATGTTTTAATATATTTAAATTTAATTAATGTCTTAATTCTTTTATTAAAAAACGTAGGGATTTTGTATGAGAAACAGATTTTTTAAACTAAAATCTAAGTTCTTAGTTTATGATACTGTACAGAATTTTCTCAATCTAAATCAATATGCAAATATTTTATATTAAATATGCAGTTAAATATCCAATGACATCAGTGAGATAATATAATGATTATTAATTTGGTTGGATTAGGTCCTTAGGCTGTTTTACGTGAATAATCTATGATTAGCAGAAAAAGGGTACAAGTAATAGGTGGTTTTGATCTTTTAAAACAATTTCTAACATTTTAAGAACTTTTCAGTGAGAAATTCAAAATAACTCTTATAATCCATTAACTCCTAAATATTATAAATATTGACTGTAGGAAACGAGAAGAAGAAAGTAAAAGAAAAGCCTCAGAACAGCAGAAAGAAATGCAGAATTGCAAAACTACTAAGATCCATATGCAGCAACAAAATTTTCCAGAGACTGAAAGAAATCTTTTGGGAGTTCATACTTCACAGTGCTCTGTTCCACCTATTAAAAGGCATCCATCTGGCAACAGATCACAAAATCAACTAGGAAAAAGCAAGAGAAGCACTGTATTATCAAGCAAAGTGACTATCAAGAGCAAAAGTCATTCAGTAGAGCTACTTGGTGAAGATCACAAAAGAAAAATGGGTTTGTAAACTCTTTTACCATTTGTCAAGTCTAAAACCAGACTCCTCTTCTGAACCATAAAATGGGAGACTGGGAAAGCAAGAATCCAGTGCTTTATACTACCATATATACCATAGTCACCTTTCTGCTATTTGATTTGTGCCAATTAAGCAGCAAATACATCTTGATGAAGTGTCGGGTTTCTGGTCAATAGAGGATAGCTATGCTGATCATAGAAAAAGATGTGTCAGTATATAAAAGTATAGCAATAGTGAAGAGAAAAAGGAAAACAAGTCATAGTTTTTGAGGAAGGATTCAAATGGTTGGAACAATATATGTAAAAAAAGGCTAATAAGAAAGGTAGCTGAGTAAAGATATATCATTGCATATTTTCATCAGGCATATTTCAACAGAGAGGATATAGAAGAAGGCCAAACTAGATGGAATCAAAAGTAGTTCAGATGAGACAAAATTGAGTCAGTTGAGACTCAGTGCTCCAGGAGTTTGACAATAGCAGGGGGGGAAAAGAAAAGAATAGGGTGGGTCATAGACATTTTTATTAAAATGTCTATAAAGAAAGACAAAAACTAATACAAACTAACATAAAGGAAGAAAAAGGAAAAAGAAGGATGACAGAAAGAAAAATGCAAAATTAAATTAAATTAAAGAAAAAGAGAAAAAAATATGAAGAAGTGCCTTACAGTATTCTTCACAGTAGTAATAGCTATATTTTAACCATGATGCCATAATACCCTTCTTTCTATATTTTCTGTCCAATTATCAAAGCCAAAAACAGGCTCAGCTTTTTCATTTTAATGCAAAAAGCTGACAAGAGTTGCCAATAAATGCAGATAGTGTCTTTTCTCTAATTAAAGAATTTAATTTATACAACTCATAAGATGTGTCAGTTTCATTGACTATTCCTTCATAGTGGGTAGTGTTGAATCTCTCTATCTCTATGCATATACTGTAGTACTCTTGTTGCAGTAATCATATATTGCAATAATCTTTCAAGGCTTTTTTCTAACTGTTATCAATAGTTAACATCAGTCCTAAAAGGAAAAGTTCTAGCTTAAGTTGAATATTAATCCTTAAAATCCTTTGTAGCAAAATACTATTTTTAAGTTCAAATTTTTAAAGCTTTTTTTACACCAGTTATGGAGGTTAAAGCTAAGAAAGAATTTATGATGTAAAAGAATTAGTTAGATGGTTTGGTTTTGGAAGATCTACTATAGGGGAATAGAAATATTAATAGGCTTTATTTAAATTAAATAACTTTAATATTGAGGTTTTAATAATGAGAAGATAAAAATATTAAAAAATATATCAAATTGGAATAACAAATAGAATTGATGGAGAAAACTAATTTTAAGATTTAGAAAACAGTAAGATATTTGGATATTACTATGACAAATATGAATTATACAGTATTTTAAAATAATTATGTTAAGACAGGTTGAAATGAAAAAGGACATGTTAGGTTAGGAAAAAATAAAATTGTCATCATTGGGAAGAATCTCTGTGATAAAAATGAATATTTTGCTAAGAATGTTTTTCTTTCAGACACTATCTTGAAAACTAATGTATCATTAATCATTTAAACTAATAATGTATATCATTTAATGGCAAAAAGATATACAGTATCTAAACTTATTTTTATTTATTTATTTTATTTATTTATTTAGATTTATATACCGCCCTTTCTCGAAGCACTCAGGGCGGTTTACAGGGCATTTAAAAAACAGTCAATACAAACATTAAAACAAATTAAAAGAGATTAAATAGAACCCTGAGAAAATTAAAACCCAGTTAAAATTAAAATTAAAAATATTCTCAGCCTGGGCCAGAGAGCTCGAAGAGCCAGGTCTTCAGGTCCCGGCGGAATGAACGGAGGTTGGGGGCAGTCCTAAGCTCCACAGGCAGCTGGTTCCACAGGGCAGGCGCACCCACTGAGAAGGCCCTACCCCTGGGTGTTACGCGCCGGCAGTCTTTAACCGGCGGCACCCTGAGGAGACCCTCCCTGTGGGAGCGCACTGGACAAAGGGAACTTGATGCTGGCAGCAGGTGTTCCCTCAAATATCCCGGTCCCTCGCCATTTAGGGCTTTATAGGTCATCACCAGCACCTTGAATCTCACCTGAAGGGCAACTGGAAGCCAATGCAGCTCGCGGAGTAGAGGTGTTACATGGGAGTATCGGGAGACCCCCATCACGACTCGCGCGGTCGCATTCTGCACCAGTTGAAGCCTTACATGGCAAGGGAAAAAGCAAGAGGTAAATATAAAAGGGATGCGGTGGCTCAGTGGGTTAGGACGCTGAGCTTGTCAATCAAAAGGTCGGCAGTTTGGCGGGTCGAATCCCGAGTGCCATGTAACAGAGTGAGTGCCTGTTACTCGTCCCAGCTTCTGCCAACCTAGCAGTTCGAAAGCACGTAAAAATGCAAGTAGAAAAATAGGGACCACTACAGTGGGAAGGTAACAGGGTTCCAGGGGCCTTTGGCGTCTAGTCATGCCAGCCACATGACCACAGAGACGTTCTCGGACAAGTGCTGGCTTTTCGGCTTTGAAACAGAGATGAGCACTGGCCCCTAGAGTTGGAAACGACTAGCACGCAAGTGCGGGGGAACCTTTACCTTTACCTTACTAAATATAAAGTGTTACAGGTTGCTTATAAAACAGGATGACTGGGTTTACTGCATTTGAAACTGTAATTCACTGCTTGTAATTTGATCCGGATGAAAGAATGGATGTTGTTGGGAAACAAGAGATGTTTACAGTTAGAAGATCCTGACCTGATAAAATTAAAATTGATGTGCACTTTAAAAATAATTTTAGATATGCCATATTGTGAATATGGAATAGATATAAACCAAAGTTGTGGCTAAAGACAAATTTATGGATCTCAGTTCAAGAAACATACCATAGAACAGAAACAGCCAATAAATGCAAATAATTGACATACGGTGAAATATTGGAAAACCATAGGGGAATTTAAAATCAACAGCAGAAGGATATAGTTGTCAATTCTTTTTTCATTTACAGTTATCAGAAAGTTTCAAAATGCATAAAAAGGAATGGAGTAAAGTAAGACAGAACTTGAAGTACAATTGGACATTGATGATGAACATTCATTCATTCTTCTTCACCCTTCAAATCTTTGTTTGATTGCAGACCAGTTACTTAAAACAGAATACAAGAGAATATATATTCTCTTTCTATATATATATATAGTCTAAAATGTCTGAAAGGGTTAGAATCAGTCCTACTGTGTAAAGAGCAAATTACTTAGCAGTACAGAGAATTGTGGACAGAGAATTAGATTGATTTAATAATAGCATTTTAAGGTTAACATAATTCGGAATGATCAGGTTATTTAATAAAAAGTGGAAGTAATACCCTGTTTCCCTGAAAATAAGACCCAACCAGAAAATAAGCCCTAGCATGGTAGTACCTGTCATGCTCCTGCATAGGACAGATAATGGAGTATAATATGTTATAAAGATTCAATTATTCCACATGATGATGAACATGTAACTACTAAAGCATACAAACTTTGAATTTGAAACCGGAAAAACAGGTTAAAGAATGTATAATAAAGTAGGCTAAGAATTTAAAATGTACAGATGGATCAGTCAAAAAATATGTTGTTAAAAGGGTTAACATTTACATTATTTTATGATCTTAAAAAGATTCTTTATAAAATTATGTATCATTGGTATATGATGCCAGAGAAATAATATAAATTGCATAAAGGCAATTCAAATGTATGTTGAAAATATAAACAACTTGTGAAGTGCCAGGCTTCTATGAACTCACGAGAGTGGCATTTGATAGCGTGGCCGATGATTTTTGTTTTGCTCAATTGGTATTGTTTGGGGCCGGTATGTATAGAAATTAAGTATTTGGAATTGTGGCATTTGACTGCTAGCCGGTGTTCATGGATTCTGGTTTTTAACTGATAATGATGTTTGTTCCACATAAAATAGGTTGCGCTGACATCCCCTAAACTCCACTGAAGATGTTACATAGCCTGGAAAGTCCAGGTGTTTTGGTAACCTTCAGTATTTGGAGCAATTGGCATTCAATTCCCAAGTATCACTGGCATCTCTGTGTCCTTGAAGACTGCCACAAACTGGTTCAAAGCATCCCTGGTCTTCCTTAACTGTAATTCCCCCCCTCCCTATTTCCCAGTGCTATCTCAATACATGTTTATTGCCCATTTGTTCCCTCGCTCCTCCCTCCCCCCTTAGCTATTAATGGAAGGACACTGATGAGGCTTAGAGCTGAAGATGGCAAACTGCCCCTCTGTTAGTTCTGCAGAGGAAACAAAAAAGAGAGGGGAAGGGGAGAGAGCAAGAGAGAAATATAAACCTATTTAGTCATTATTCAACAAGGTTACTCTGGATATTGCTTGTAGAATCTCTTAAGCCATTTAAAAGCTTTGATATATTTTGAGTCCACCCATTTGGTTTTGGAAGGTGGATAGTCTTTCCATGCTACTAGATATTGAATTTTCCCTTGGTATGTATGAGAGTCCAAAATGACTTTGATTTCAAAGTGCTGCTCCTCCTCAATCATAATTGGGTCAGGAGATAGTTTCATTGCTGGGCCATAGTGAGGAGGTGATTTCCAGTTTCAATAGGCTGTAGTGGAATACCAGATGGACCCATCTAAGGGTTTTTGGAAGTTTGAGCTCAACGGTGACCAGGTTAATAATTCTTTTAATGGGGAAAGGGCCAATATATTTCAGGCCCAGTTTTTTGGAAGGTTGTCTAGACTTTATTTATTTATTAATGGGATTTATATCCCGCCCTATCTCCCGAAGGACTCAGGGCAGCTAACAACAAAACATATAATAAGTACAGAAATTAAGATAAAAATAAAATTAAAATCATCTGTGCAATAAATTTAAATTAAAAATAAAAATAAATTAAAAATTGTAAATATAATTAAAATGCCTGTCAGTCCAGGTCAGCCTGGTGGAATAGGAGTGTTTTGAGGCCGCGGCGAAAGGATTGGAGATTTTGGGCCATCCGAAGCTCAGGGGGGAGCTGATTCCATAGGACTGGCGCTCCCACAGAGAAGGCCCTCCCCCTGGGGGTCGCCAGCCGACATTGCCTAGCTGACGGTACCCTGAGGAGGCCTTCTCTGTGTGAGCGTACTGGGCGATGGGAATTCGTTCCCGGCAGCAGATGGTCCTGCAAGTATCCCGGGCCTAAGCCATGTAGGGCTTTAAAGGTAAGTACCAGCACCTTAAATCTCACCTGGAGGGCAACCGGTAGCCAATGCAGCTCACACAGGAGGGGTGTAATATGGGAGTATCGGGGTGCTCCCATCACAACCCGTGCAGCTGCACTCTGCACCAGCTGAAGCCTCCAGGTGGTCTTCAAGGGCAGCCCCATGTAGAGAGCATTACAGTAGTCTATACGGGAGGTAACGAGTGCGTGGGTGACTATACGTAGGGCATCTCAGTCCAGAAAGGGGTGCAATTGGTATATTAGGCGAATCTGGGCAAATGCCCCCCTAGCCACGACTCCAATATGATCTTCAAAACTGAGTCGTGAATCTAGGAGGACGCCCAGATTGTGTGCTCTATCAATGGGAGGTAACATCTCTCCTCCTATAGTCAAAGATGGAACCTCTTGGACTAAACGAGATGACGGTATGTAGAGCCACTCAGTCTTGGCCGGGTTGAGTCGAAGCCTGTTCTTTCCCATCCAAATCTGTACCGCTTCCAGGCAACGGGACATCACATCGAGGGCATCACTGGGTTGGTTCGGGGTGGAGATGAATAGCTGGGTATCATCAGCATATTGATGATATTTCACCCCGAAGCCACGGATGATCTCTCCCAGCGGCTTCATATAGATGTTGAACAGGAGGGGCAAGAGCACCGATCCCTGAGGCACTCCACAACTAAGGGGCCTAGGGCTTGACCTCTGCCCCCCTGCTAACACCGTCTGCGAACGGTCCGAGAGGTAGGAGGAGAACCACCGCAGAACGGTGCCTCCCACTCCCAACCCCTCAAGACGACGCAGTAAGATACCGTGGTCGATGGTATCAAAAGCCGCTGAGAGATCTAATAGGACCAGGACAGAGGAATAACCTCTATCTCGGGCCCACCAGAGATCATTCACCAGTGCGACCAATGCCATCTCCGTGCTATACCCGGGTCTGAAACCCGATTGGTACGGATCCAGATATTCAGCTTCCTCCAGGATCAAAGGGAGCTGTCGTGCCACCACGCTCTCAACGACCTTCGCAAGAAAGCGAAGGTTGGAGACAGGATGGAAGTTGTTTAAAATAGCTGGATCCAATGCAGTTTTCTTAAGGAGGGGCCTTACCACCGCCTCTTTCAAGGCGGCAGGGAAGTACCCTTCACTCAGTGAGGCATTGATAACTGCTAGGAGCCAGCCTCGTGTAACCTCCCGAGATGCATAGACTAGCCAGGAGGGACACGGGTCCAACAAACATGTGGTGGCACTTAGTTTCCCCATGATCTTGTCCACTTCATCCGGGATTCACAGGATCAAATTCTTCCCAAATGTTCTCGGCCAAATTCATCGTTTTCCTCTCGTCAGATACTGCCCAGTCAGAGTCCAGACCAGCCCGAATCTGAGCAATTTTGTCCACCAGATATTTACTAAATTCCTCAGCCCGTCCATGTAGTGGGTCCTCTCCCATCCCTTGATTTAAAAGGGAGCGGACCACTCTAAATAGGGCAGCCGGGCGGTTATCTGCGGACGCAATGAGGGTGGTGAAGTAAGCGCGCTTTGCCACCCTCATTGCCACAAGATAAGATCTAGAAAAGGATCTTAACTGTGTTCGGTCAGACTCGGACCGACTGGTTCTCCAAATGCTCTCTAGGCCCCTTCTCTGGCATTTCATCTCCTGCAGGTCCTTGGAGAACCAAGGAGCGAGTCGGGACTTGCGCCGGGTCAGAGGCCGCAAAGGGACAACGCGGTCGAGAGCCTCCGAAGCAGCCTGTTGCCAGGCATTAACTAAGGACTCGACTGGGCTGTGGGAGAGGGAGGTGGGAATCAGTCCAAGCGCCATCTGGAATTTATCTGGGTCCATCAGGCGCCTGGGGCGGAACCATCTGGTCGGTTCCGCCTCCTGACAGCGGGGGGTGACGTGACGGAGGCCCAACCGCAGGAGATAATGGTCTGTCCATGAAAGGGGTTGCGATGTTGCAGTAACCCCACCCAGTCCATTAAGCCATTGCCCAGAGATAAAAATAAGATCAGGCATGTTTCCTCCCTCGTGAGTCGGGTCCTGAGTAATTTGGGTCAGGTCCATGGCCGTCATGGAAGCCATGAACTCTCGGGCCACCTCCGATGCACTGCCCAGGGAAGGTAGATTAAAGTCTCCCAGAACCATAAGTCTTGGAAATTCAACCGCCAATCCTGAGATGGCGTCAAGTAGCCTGGGTAGAACCGTTGCTGCGCAGCTTGGAGAGAGGTATACCAGAAGTAGGCCCAACTGACCACCAGGACCCCATCTTAAGAGGAGGGATTCACATCCGTCTATCTGAGGGGCAGTGGCCTCCCACGGATGGAGGGTTTCTCTGATAACGACCGCCACACCACCTCCCCTACCCTGAGCTTGAGGTTGATGCAGCACACGGAAACCTGGAGGGGATAAATCAGTCAGAGGGACCCCTCCCTCTAGGCCCAAGTACTTTAGGTACTTGGTAGATAAATAGATCCTGTTCCCAACTTTAAAGTTTTGTTTTGTTTTGTTTCACACATCTCTTGTCAGCTTCCCTTGCTTCTCCAGGGCTTTTCTTACTATCGGCCAGATGTTTTGCAGTGGGGTGATCTACTCCTTTAAGGAGGCAGTCAGTGGGGTGGCCTGAGGCAACTTGTGGATAGACACAAAGTCCTACCTCGTGGCCACTTTAAAGGGGATGAATCCAGTGCTACTGTGTACTGAGTTGTTGTTAGCAACCTTAGCGAAAGGAAGGAGGTCCGCCTAACTTTGCTGTTGATAATTAATGTAACACCTGAGATTTTGCTCCAAGATCCCATTTGCACATTTACAGCCTCCATTAGTTCCACATGATGGGAGGAGCTAAGCCCCTGACTGGTCCCCAAAAGTTTTAAGAACTCTTGCCAAAACTATGAAGTGAACTGGATGCCGCGGTGTGAGATTATTCTCTCTGGGGCTCCATGCTGTATGAAACATCCAATTTTTTTTTAATTTCCATTTATATCCCGCCCTTCTCCGAAGACTCAGGGCGGCTTACAAGCTTAGCAGTAGCCTTCATTCTATGTATATGCCTGCTTATTAGGGCTTTCACACCACCCCCCCCAAGCGGCATTATTACAAAGTCAGCTTATTGCCCCCAACAATCTGGGTCCTCATTTTACCTACCTCGGAAGGATGGAAGGCTGAGTCAACCTTGAGCCTGGTGGGACGCGAACCTGCACTAATTGCAGGCAGCTGGTGTTACTTAAGGAGGCATTAGCCCACTGCTCCACCAAGGCTCCACAGTGATTCCTGAACTCTTGAGTAGCTCTACTATAAAGTCTATTGAAATCTCTTTCCATAGGACCTTGGGGTCAGCCACTGGCTGGAAGAACCCTGGAGTCTTCCCTTGCTGCTTTTTTGTAGAGGCACAGTTAGGGCAGCTAACTGTGGATTTTAGTTTAGCTTACACTCTGGGGTGACTGGAGCTGCTAGTTGCTGGGAGGGCATAACCAATCTAACCACCTCTGGCTTTGAACTGTAATATTGTGGTATCTGGATAGGGCATCTGCTAGGAAGTTCTTCCCCCTGGGAGATATCGCAGGGTGAAATTGAATTGATTAAAGTATTGAGCCCAGTAGACCTGTTTGGGAGATAACCTCTATCGGATTTTTAGGGCTTGTTAAGTTTTTGCGATCAACCCATACCTCAAAAGGGGTTTTCCCCCCTTCCAAGAAATGCCTCCAGGTTAAGAGCGCCCAACGCGCACCGCACATGCCTTCTTTTCTCATACTGCTCACTTATGCTCAGTTTCTGTAAGCTTCTGGAAGTAAAGGCATATAGTTGCAGAATACCCTCATTTTTCTGCAAGAGCACAGCTCCCAGAGCATCATCACTTGCATCTGCCTGAATCACAAAGGGGGCATTGGGATCTGTGTGGTTCAGTACCAGTTCTGCTGCAAATAAGTGCTTGACCTCTCAAATACCGCTTGGCATTCCATTGTCCATCTCAGTGGCTAGCTAGGTTTGGGGATGGAGAGGACTATCTGGGCAAACGATGGGATGAATTGGTAGTAAAAGTTGGCAAACACCAACTGTTTCTGTGTGCAGGGAGGAGCCCACTCCAGCACTGCACATACTTTCTCAGAGTCCATTTTTATTCTTTTGTAGGAGATGCGATACCCTAAATAGTCAATTTTAATTTGGTGGAAATTGCATTTAGACAGTTCACATACAATTGGGTTGCTCTAAGTTTTTTGAGCACAACCCTGCCCAATTTTATGGGCTCTGCCGTAGTCTCAGTATGGATTAGAATATCATCCAAATAGAGCCAAACTTCTTTGTATACATGTTAATATAGAACTTAGTTTATCAGCTACATGATTACAGCAGGTGCACCCTGTAGCCCGAAGGGGAGAACTTGTATTTGGAAACAACCTAAGGGGCAATTAAATGCTGTTTTCCATTCATCATCTTCCTTAATCCTAACCCATTAATACTCCTCCCGCAAGTCCAGTTTGATAAAAATCTTCCCTTTGGTCAAATGGGCTAGCATATCCTTTATCAAAGGCAACTGGTAGACATTTTCAATGTACACAGCATTTAGTCAACCCATAAACTATCCTTCTTTTCCCTGAACAGCACCAGAGCAGCCACTCTAGTTCTGGCAGGCTGTATGAAACCATGCTTTAGGTTTTTATCTATGATGACTCACTGTTCCTCTAATACTCTAGGGGTCATTGAGCATAGTTTAGATTTGGGCAGTTTAGCACCCAGTAGATTTCTATGGAGTAGTCAGTTGGCTGCTCAGATGGAAGTGTGTCCAAACTCTTTTCACTAAAAAAGTCATAAGTCATAATTATTTAAGCATTCTAGGATCACCTTTGAGGCATTCCTTTGCTACAGCTCCCACCTCCCTTTTCATCTTGCCCATGGCAGTTTAGGGGCAGGGGATCTCAAGGTTGTTTCCTAATCCCCCTTTTGGGCTAGCCTGCTGAATTTTTAACAGCTCCTTCTCCAGTTCACATAGGGATTCTACATTAGTAGTCATGCCAAACCTAGCATAAGGGGGCTCTCCATGCCAGGAGCCACAATAAAGCTCAAAGTCTCATCTCATCTCTGATGGTTCAGTGACACACATTGCTGGGATTCCCCCCCTTCCCCACATACACACACTATTGAGCCATCCAGATGACAGAAAGCCATGAGTACTTTGAGTTGCTTAAGTCTCAAACCTAGTTTTTCAACTAGGGCAGGATTGACCAGACATCTGGTGCAGCCAAAGTCCAGGAGGGCCACTAGGTTTCCTTTGCACCCCAAGATGGAACCATCAGTTCTATGGGGATGGTTACTGACATGACTGGACAACTTTACAAGGGATCATCATCTGAGTCAGTGTTGCTCTCAATTGAGCCATAGTTGGGACAGTCAAAGTTCTCTTGCTATATCTGGGGGATGGGGTGAACTTGATGACCTGCACTCTCTCCAGGGTTGTATCTCGTGTTCTCTGGTGAAGAACAAGTGGTTCCAAGCCGACAAGGGAAAATGCATGATGCAACATGGTTTAGCTTGGGTGGTAGCAAAATTGTATGTCCATGAAAGTCAACAGATAGTGGTCTTACAGAAAAGCCATGACTCCAAAGTTGTGGGACATTTCGGTTTTGTCGAAAACTTACACTTGGTTAAGAACCAATGTTGGTGGTCATCACTAAAGAAAGGCACAGAGAGTCATTTAAACAACCCTAATTGTTCCTCTGCAAAAATCCCTTAGCTATTAATGATAGGATACCAATGAGGCTTGGAAATGAAGATGGCAGACTGACACATACCATTTTTAAATGATAGAATAAAATAGAATAGAATAGAGCTGGAAGGGATCTTGGAGATCTTCTAGTCCAGCCCCCTGCTCAAGCAGGAGAACCTATATCATCTCAGACAAGAGACTGTCTAGCCTCTTTTTAATGATTTGGAATTCATTTTTTAAAACGATAAGCTTTAGTTTTATCAAGTAGTGTGTAGAAGTTGATTTCTTATCATTTTCTCTTTGTCTTTTTGAGTAACTGTTTTTTGTTTTATCTCCAAGTTTTTCACATGTTCCTTTTATAAATCCAAAATAAGACCTTCCTCATCTCTCTTCCGATTTATTGTTTTTATGTCCCCTGTAATTATTAAGACAACTGATTTCACTGAAAGATTTTTGCATAATGTATATGGGTCAATATAAAAGAAAAAAAAGTGACATTGCCATAGGTGTATATTACAGGCCACCCAACCAATCAGAAGAATTAGATGAACTCTTTGCCAACCAGTTAACAAATTCATGTAGGATACATACCACAGTAATAATGGGAAACTTCAACCATCCAGATATCAACTGGGAGACAAACTGCAGAGAGCGGGAGATCAAACAGATTCCTAACCAATCTAGCCGACAACATTGTCAGCCAAAAGGTGGAGGAGGGAACTAGATGCAAAGCTATACTGGACTTAATCCTTGCAACAGAGAAGAAGTCATAGAGGGAATCGAAATTACCAGAAACTTGGGCAAAAGTGACCACATCATACTGGAATTTAATATAATGCAAACACTAGCAATTGAAAACAATCCAACCAATGTCCTAAACTTCAAAAGAACCGACTTTAACAAACTTTGAGAGAACCTAGGAAAAATCCCATGGATGAAAATCCTAAAGAGGAAAACAACCCAGGAAGCATGGGAAACACTGAAAAATGCTATCACAAAAGCCCAGACCAGCAGAATACCACTGAGAAAGAAAAACAAGAAATCCAAGAAGAAACCAGCATGGCTGCACAAAGATCTCTCTAACAAACTAAAAGACAGAAAAGACAAATACAAAAAATGGAAAGAGGGGCACATAACTAAAGCCAATTATCAGCAGACAGCCAGAACATGCAAAGATGAAATTAGGAAAGCAGAGGCTCAGAACGAACAAAGACTTGCAACAGAAATCAAGGACAATAAAAAAAAGTTTCTTCCAACATATTAACAAGAAAAAAATCAAGGAAACTGTAGGCCCACACAAGAGAGAAGATGGCAAGGAAATTACAGGCAACAGGGAGAGAGCAGAGCTGCTTAACTCATACTTTGTGTCAGGCTCCACACAAAAAGAAATTATAGCCCAAAACAACCAAAACCACTGCAAAAGACACATTAGAACCAAAAATTAAAATAAGCAAGAAAATGGGAAGGATACACCTATACAACCTTGATGAATACAAATCACTGGGACACGACAGGCTACACCCCAGAGTTCTGAAGGAGTTGGCAGATGTTGTACTAAATCTTTCATAAATCCTGGAGCCCCGGGGAAGTACCTGAGGATTGGAAAAGGGCTGATACAGTCCCTATCTTCAAGAAAGGGGGGGAAATGGACCCAGGAAACTACAGACCAATCAGTTTAACAGCAATACCTGGGAAAATCCTAGAAAAATTATCAAAAAACAGATCTGCAAAAAGCTAGAAGCAAACAAAGTCATAACTAGTAGCCAGTATGGGTTTGAATGAATTCCCAGTGCTCACCTATTTCTAAGTGTAGGGTTCAGTTAATTGTGTGACTAAAGTTCCTCCCATTAGGGAGCTATCGTATGCCCATTTTCATGGCAAATGGCAAGCTAATAAAGCACCGGGAGCATCCAGAGTGTTGGATTACTTTTAAGAGCACTTTTAAATCTACCTGTGCCCCCATATTAGGAATTATGAGTTTGGCAGGTAGTGAGAAAGGTGGGGCGTATTGACTCACCATCAGGTTATTCTCTCCTTTGTCGTCGCTGTTGTAAGAGGATAGAGTGGCGGCGGGTCTGGCTTGGGTATTGGCACTCTCCTGCATGGTGGATGTGACTTGGGCAACAGGTTCCTGTGTGATCCAGTTGGATTTCTCTCTCATTGGCTGCTGGGCCAGGTTCTTTCTCATTGCTGATCCCAGTCTACTCTGCTGCTGAGGGTAGAGGACCGGGCAATTCACTGCTCGATGTCCCTATTGTCCACACCGGAAACACTTGATTGGTGGGCCTGCAGGTGGCCTGGGACGTGCAGTAGCCACAGCAGTTGGAGGTTTTTTGGGGGGTGGCTGCCGTTTGGGTTGCTTTGGTCTCAAGTTGGCTTCAGGTGGGGGTGGCTTCCTATAGCTGGCAAGCTGAACGTCTAGTCTTATTGCTGCCTGGTACCATTCTTGCAGCTGATCAGGTACTGCTCGATAGATACAGGCCTAGGAGAAGTGATTGTCTAGTCCACAGGTTGGTAACCTGTGGCTCTGGAGCTGCATGCGGCTCTTTCAGCCTTCTCCTGCTGCTCCCTGTCATCCTCCGCCATTTTCAGAAAAAGAGATAGAGAGAGGTACTTGCGCTTCCCTTCTCTCTCTCTCTCTCTCTCTCTCTCTCTCTCTCTCTCTCTCTCTCTGTGTGTGTATGTGTGTGCGTGTGTGTGTGTGTGTGTGTGTAAAAAAGAGAGTGGCCTCAGAAAGCAGCAGCTCTCAAGGGCAGGAGAGCCAGCCCAATAAGAATGTGTGTCAGCTTGTCCAAGAATAGCGTGAAGCCAGCTTGCCAGGTGAGGAGAAGATCAGAGAGAGGGAGGGGGGAGAGAGAGGGAGGGAGGGAGAGAAAGAGGGAGGGAGGGGGAGGGAGAGAGAGAGAGAGAGAACTCATGCACAGCAGGCTCTATTTCTTTTTAATTAAACTCTTCAATCAAGCTTCCCCCCCCATGTATGTGCACGCACATGCGTTTTGTGGCCCCCAGTGTTTTTTTTCTTCTGGGAAATGGGTCCAACTGGCTCTTTGAGTGTTTAAGGTTGCTGACCTCTGGTCTAGTCCCTTTGATGTGATGGACTAGGAATTGCTCGGGCCACCTCTATCCGACCGGCTATCTTGCTAAATTCTTGTATGTATTCCAGTGCAGGCCTGCCAGCTTGCTTTATCTTGTGGACTTGTTCTTCCAATCCCCACTGCTGCTGGCTTGAGGGGGGCTGTGGCATCCCCAGTTACTGTGGGCCCCTCTGCGGCCCTGGAGTGGATTGTTGCTGGATTCCCATCGTTTGTGAGCTCCTCAGTGGTTGCTGTACGTTTGGGGGAGATGACTACCCCCACTGCTGCTGCTGTACTCCCATTGGTTGCTGGCCTCCTGCTAGCTGCATCACCCCAAGTTGTTGCAAGGCCCCCAACAGCTGCTGCATATTCAGGGGTTGCAACCACCCCAGCTTGGCTGCTGCACTGGCACAGGCTGCTGGCCCCCCACTTGTGGGACCTGCGACATCCTCCATTGCTGTATGGGCCTCGGGTTAGGTGGTCGATAAGCACGTCGATCTGGGGATTGGCTGTCCCAGTGACAGCTCGGGCTCCTATCTCACCGGTGGCAATCTGGGCTTTTGGAGGGGTGATGACTGGAAGTATCTCTCTCTGCAGGGCTGGAGGCCCCGGTAGAGGCTTCAAGGATGGGGAGGCTGCCTGGTCTGCACAGGAGGGGCTGGGGGTTTCCCTTATCAGGAGTTGATGGCTGCCTCATTGATCATCATGATCACTGGCATATGGGAATGGGAAGGTTGCTTTCTGCTTCTCATCTCTAGCTCCTCAAACCTCTCCACCAACTTCTCCACTGACTGACTGTGAGCTGCGGACAGGTACTTCCACTCACCAAAATTGTTGGACAATATTGTAGTTCTCCACCAGTCTGGGGAGTGCAACGTGCAGGAATCTCTTTGTAGTAGCTCAACCTCATCTGCCTTTGAAGCACTTGAGGGTGGCCAGGCCATCTCGAGGTGTCTGGAGTCTTTGCTGGCCTGGGTCCATTTTGACAAAGTGCCTTGGGCTTTGCCCCCAGCTGGGAGGCCTGAAAAAGCTGTCGCTCTCCCCCCTAGGGTAGCAGCCGCCGCCAGGGTGCTGGTTTCAGGCACTCTTTCTTTCTCCATGCTGAGATCTTCCTTGAATCTTTGTCGGCTTATCCCTCGATTCTAGGGACAGCGACTGGGGCTCGGGACCCCAAGATAGTTAGGAAAAAGTTGGAGGTTTTAGCTTAGTGTCTTGGTTCTGCCAGATGAAATTCTTCAAAGAACTTTGAGGCATTGTTTACCTTAAACAATCTTTATTTGAGTAGCATAGCATTGACACTAACATAATCAAAGCCAAAAACTGAATTCCCCTTCCCTGAGCACATAGTATCAAAGCACAATTCCCTCCCCCAGTTAACAGTCATAAATCACATTCCCCAATTAGTTTAAAGCGCAGGCTTCCCCTCCAGCTCTCCAGTCCGCCAATTCTTTATCATCCCTTATTTCAATAACCTTGGTTCTCATGCTAGGTTCAGTGTTATTATGTCTAGCTAGATCAGACATGTCAAACACAAGGCCTGGGGGCCAGTTCCAGCCTGCAAAGTGGTTTCATGTGGCCCACGAAGCCATCCTGGAAACAGTGAGAGAATGGCCCCCTCTGCCTTGGCCTCAACCCAGGCCAGCCAGAAGCCAATGTACAATTTCATGGTAGCCATCTATGCTGAAACGCATTCAGTCTTAGCTCTACAAGGTCGTCTGGAAACAGTGAGGGACCAGCCCCTGCTGCGTTGGCCCTGCTCCCTGGGTGCGCACTGGGGAGGTATCACACTTTGTGAGGAATGAAGAAATGCACCATTGCCTGGAAGTGGCCAGCACATGCCTCTGCCTACCTCGGGCAGGCTAGGGGCTGGGCAGCATTGCGCTTCTCTTCAGATTCATGCCACTTGGCTCAGCCTCTCAGCACTGTGAGGAGAGCACCCCACTGCCTGCCAAAACCGGGCAGGCTGGGGGCTGGGCAGCATTGCGCAGGTAACATTGACTCATGGCTGCTCATGGCATCCCCTCCCCCAGAGCCCACCAAGCCGGATATGTGAAGTAGGCAAGGGCCATGTGCTGGCCACTTCCAGGCGATGGTGCATTTCTTCATTCCTCATAAAGGATGACACTTCCCAGCTGCATTTCTTGCCTGTTTTTCTCCCTCCCTCATCTCAAATATTTTCCCACCACTCGAAGGAAGGAAGGAGAGGGAGGATCTGAGGGAAGTCCTGCCTTAGTCCTGCCCTGCTGCCCTTTCACCATTCCCTTGCTCCCTCCTCCTGGCCTATCCTGGGGGGTCTGCCATCCTGTTGCTAAGGAAGCTTTGGATACAAAGCCAGGTCTCCTCACATGGAGAGGGAGTGGGCCTCCCTCTTGACTTTGCCCTCATACCCATCATGAGCAACCTGGCTAAGGAAAGCAAGCACAGCAGCAGCAGCCTTGAGGAGTAGGTAAGTGCAGATGGGCGCCCTCTTGGGGAAGTGGGGATGGGCTTAGTGCCGCAGGTGCTTGAGGGCTGGGCTGGGCATTTGACCTCCATGCCACCATCCAGCCCCCCCCCCCCCCGCATGGCCTGAGAGGAACAGTGAGGCTCCTACAGTGGACCATGCCTTGGCACTTGTCCCGGTCCCATCTCCTTCTACCAGCAACTCTCAGATCTGTCCCACTCCTGCCCAGGCCCCCATAGGCACCCTTGATGCGAAAGATGTAGAGCTGGCCATGCCCACCCAGTAGGCCACACGCACTGCAGCCACGCCCACCCAGTAGGCCACGCCCACCCTGGACACACACACACTGAGGGCAACCGCAGTGCTGATGCAGCCCTCAATAAAATTGAGTTTGACACCCCAAGCTAGACTCTCATGCAGATCCCCCCCTCCAGAGCATCATCTAACTCTAAAAGCAAAAAGAATAAAATGCATCTCCATCTGTTGTCAATGCAAAAACATCCGATGCTAGCAGCATTGACACCTAGCCCCTTAATTTTCCAGGAGCAATACTTTAGTATTTCCTTGTAATTTCTGTAGCAAAATATTATCCATTGCCAACTTGCTGGGCCTAACATAGGGCAGGTTAAGTGGTTTGCTCATCTATAGAGAATATCCTGGGATTCTATACTATTCAAGGCATATATAAAGAAGACGAGGCAGATCCAGAAGAAGATGAAGAGACAGTGTCAAAGACATGCTATCACAGCATATAATAATAATAATAATAATAATAATAATAATAATAATAATAATAATAATAATAATAATAATAATAATAATAATAATAATAATAATAATAATAATAATAATAATAATAATTTTATTTGTATACCGCCCTTCTCCCGAAGGACTCAGGGCGGTGAACAGGGCAAACATATAAAAGTACAAAGATAAAAAAGTTAAAGAAGAATTAAACACAATGCCCAAGCTAAAACAATAAGTAAATATATTAAAAACAACAATAAAATCCCAACCCATCCCCCATCAGGCCAGGCCGGCTTGTTCGAACAAATAAGTCTTCAGATCGCGTTGGAAGGAGTGAAGGTCGGGCGTCATCCAGAGCTCAACCGGCAACCGATTCCATAAATCCGGGGCGCCCACAGAGAAGGACCTCCCCCTGGGGGCCACCAGACGACATTCTCTGACCGGTGGCACCCTGAGGAGGCCCTCTCGGTGGGAACGCACAGGGCGGAGGGAAGTTGATGCCGGCAGCAGGTGATCCCTAAGGTACTCCGGACCCATGCCATGTAGGGCCTTGAAAACCATTACCAGAACCTTGAATCTCACTCGGAAGACAACTGGGAGCCAATGCAGCTCACGGAGCAGAGGTGTAACATGGGAGTATCGGGAGACTCCCAACACAACTCTTGCGGCTGCTTTCTGTACCAGTTGGAGCCTCCAAGTGGTCCTCAAGGGCAGCCCCATGTAGAGAGCGTTGCAGTAGTCTAAACGAGAGGTCACGAGCGCATGAGTGACCGCACACAGGGCATCCCGGTCTAGATAGGGCCGCAACTGGTGCACCAGGCGAACCTGGGCGAAGGCCCCCCTAGTCACAGTTACTATGTGGTCTTCCAAAGTAAGCTGTGAATCTAGGAGGACTCCCAAGTTGCGAGCCCTATCTACGGGGGGGTAATAGCTCACCCCCCCCATAGAAAGAGATGGAATATTCTGAATATCCTGAGATGCCGGTATGTACAGCCACTCAGTCTTGTCGGGGTTGAGTTGAAGCCTGTTCCTCCCCATCCAGACCCGAACCGCTTCCAGGCAACGGGACATCACGTCGAGGGCATCACTGGGGTGGTTTGGGGTCGAAATAAAAAGCTGGGTATCATCAGCGTACTGATGATACCCAACTCCAAAACCACGAATGATCTCACCCAGCGGTTTCATGTAGATGTTGAACAGGAGAGGCGAGAGAACCGACCCCTGACGAACTCCACAAGTGAGAGTCCTCGAGGTCGACCGCTGCCCCCCTGCCAACACCGACTGCGAACGTCCCAGGAGATAGGAGAACCACTGAAAAACTGTGCCTCCCACTCCCAATCCCCTGAGACGCCGCAGCAGGATACCATGGTCGATGGTATCGAAAGCCGCTGAGAGGTCTAATAGGACTAGGACAGAGGAATATCCCCTGTCCCGGGCCCTCCAGAGATCATTCCCCAGAGCGACCAATGCCGTCTCCGTGCTGTACCCGGGCCTGAAACCCAATTGGTTACGGGTCTAGATAATCCGCTTCATCCAGGACCAGAGGGAGCTGATGCGCCACCACACTCTCAACAACCTTCGCAAGAAAGCGAAGGTTGGAGACCAGATGAAAGTTATTTAACACAGCTGGGTCCAAGGCAGGCTTCTTGAGGAGAGGTCTCACCACCGCCTCCTTCAGGACAGCGGGGAAACTGCCCTCACTCAAAGAGGCAGATATAATCGCCTGGAACCAGCCTCGTGTCCCCTCCCGAGCTGCATAACCCAGCCAGGAAGGGCACGGGTCCAATAAACATGTGGTGGAGCTCAACCTCCCCATAATCCTGTCCACTTCCTCCGGAGTCACAGGATCAAACTCCTCCCAGATAACATCAACAAGACCACCCGTGTCCTGATCGTCAGACTCTGCCCAGTCGGAGTCCAGACCGGTCCGAATCCGAGCGATTTTGTCCGACAGATGTTGACTAAACTCCTCGGCACGACCCTGCAAGGGTTCCTTCCTCACCTCCTGATTAAGGAGGGAGCGGGTCACCCTAAACAGGGCGGCCAGGCGGTTATCTGCGGACGCGATAAGGGTAGCGAAGTGATTAGACCTCGCCGCCCTTATTGCTGCGAGATAAGACCTAATATAGGTTCTTAGTCGCAATCGGTCGGATTCGGATCGGCTGGATCTCCAACAGCTCTCTAGGCCCCATCTCCGATGCTTCATCTCCCGAAGCTCCACGGAAAACCATGGAGCTTTCTGGGATCTGCACCGGGTCAGGGGCCGCAAGGGTACAACTCGGTCAAGTGCCTCCGTGGCTGCCCTTTCCCAGGCTTCCACTAAGGCATCTGCCGAGTTGTGAGCAACGGAGGCAGGTGGGGACCCCAGCGCTGCCTGGAACCTATCAGGGTCCATTAAGCGCCTGGGGCAGTACCATCTAGTTGGCTCCACACACCCACGGCGGGGAGTGCCAAACGGAAGACCAGCCGCAGGAGATGATGATCGGTCCATGACAGGGGCATAACAATTGGGGAGCCCCCACCAAGATCATCTAACCACCATCCAGATAAGAAAACCAAGTCAAGGGTGTGGCCTCCCACATGAGTCGGTCCATGAATTACTTGCGTCAGGTCCATGGCCGTCATGGAAGCCATGAACTCCCGAGCTAACTCAGATGATCCTCCCAGGGATGGTAGATTGAAGTCACCCAAAACTATAAGTTTGGGGAACTCAATCACCAACCCCGAGAGGATGTCGAGAAGCTCAGGCAGGGCTGCTGCTGCGCAACTAGGCGAAAGGTACACCAGCAGCAAGCCCAACTGTGCCCCAGGACCACATCTCAGGAGGAGAGACTCACACCCGACTATCTGGAGAACGGTGGCCTCCCGCGGACACAATGTCTCCCTCATAACTACCGCCACTCCCCCACCCCTACCCTGAGCCCGAGGCTGGTGTAGCACCCAGAAACCTGGTGGGCAAAGATCGACCAGAGAAATATCACCCTCTGGGCCCAGCCAAGTCTCCGTGATGAAAGCCAGGTCCGCATGCTCACCCTCAACCAGATCCCGGACGAGATTAACAACGGACCTGGCGTTCAAGTACACCAGCCGGAGCTCAGGTGGTTGCACATCCTCGCTCCCGGGACCTTGGGGCAAAAGCAGAGGGTCAGAGCGCCTCACCGCTTGTAAATAGCAGAGATGCCCTCCCGGATGTCGATACGGCCCTCTGTTCGTCCACCTGCTGCCATTCCCTAACGTCGTGGGAATAGGTAATCCCACGACCCGCTCCAGAGCTCCGGAGGCAACCGACCCCCGCTCCCCCCCACGCAATCAATCCCGGACCTGGCCTGAACAGTTGATGGACTACCCCCCATTTCCAAACAACCACGAAAGATTCCCACCCCCCTCCCTAACCCCAGAAAAAATTTGACTAAAAAACTAACCAGGTGCTTCTTATTAAATTTGTACCGGAGGCCCCTGCCCCTGCCCAGCCATCTCTCAGGGTCCCAACAATCGGGCCCTTCATCAAGATTAGAGGTGGAAAGAAAGGCGGGTCGCACCCAGGAAGGGGGGGCACCCCTGAGGGCGAACAACTCCATGCTGGTGTAACAAAGGTGAGGCATAATTGTCCGAGCAAATCCAGGGGAAGGCAGTCCCATAATTAATTAGTTAGTCAGGAGGATCTAAAACAGAGGGTAAGTGGGTGTCCAGACCGTCAACCCAGCTTCACTGCCACTCAAGCTGGGTGAACCCCCAGAACAGGCCAACCACCATCCTCTCATGACGGTCGCAGCTCTGTTCCCGGGGGTGGTCTGGAACACACACTCTGGGTAGGGCATACCCCATAGAGCTCTCACCTCTAGGGGGCAGCAGATGTAAGTCTAAGCCACTCTCTCACCGTGGCTTATACCCAGGTCCCTCTGAATCCTTTGGGGGCATGGCATGCGAGGGAGTTAGGCAGATGTTCGTCCAAGGCAAAAAGCCTGATAGGCCATAAAGTAGTAAACTCCCGTCTGCTAATGGCCAGCCGCTCCAGACGCCGCCACAATTCCTCCGCCGCTCCACCATTCCAGGCGTTGTTCCCAGCCGCAACTCCATGGGCCCCCAAACATCCACTGGTTGGGGCCTTCCAGAGCGCGGCCTTCCAAAGTGTGGCTCCTCCGGGCCTTCTAGACTCTTCCAGGCCTTGCCGAGCTCCATCAGCACCAATAAGCTGCTAATAGGTGCCACACAGAGCGCAGATCTTCCGAGCTCCTCCGGTCCGACCAGACTCTGCTGGGCTTCACCGGGCTTCACCGGACTTCACCGGCTCACCCGAAGCCCCTCCGAGGGACGCCAAGGCTGCTGAGGACGCCGAGCCTCCCAGAGCAAACCGAGCAAACGAAGGACCGGAGCAAATGGAGGGCCACGCCACTGCCGGAACCGCTGCCACTGCCGAAGAAACGCCGCCACTGCAAACGCCGCCACCAAAAACGCCGCCGCCGCTGAAAATGGCCTGAGAACGGCCCAAAAACGCCAACACCGCCGAAAACGGGTCGAGAACAGCCCGAGAATGCCGCCGCCGAAAGCGGCCCGAAAGCGGCCCGAAGATGACGCCACCGCCGAAAACGGCCCAAGAACGGCCCGAAGACGACGACAACGACGAAAAACGTCCTGAGAACGGCCCAAAAACGCTGCAAATGGCGCCGCCGAGAACGGCAAACCGGTAAACGGGCAAATGGCAAACCGATAGCCGACAGCCTTGTTGCCTGCCTCGTTGCCTGCCGCTGCTAACCCCCAACACAGAGGGCACAAGGGCACCTCTGAGGGGCTCCTAGGGGACGTCTAACAGCTGGATCTCGCAGAGCTCAGCCTAGCACGTCCGCCATCTTGGGCATGCTCAGTAATCTCAGTAATGCCGCTTGGGGGGGCGAAATAATAATGGTTGAGGCTGCCAGATGTGCAAGAATCAGAACCTTGTATTTCCCTTGACACCCAAAGTGGTAAATGAGGCAGTAAAGAAGAATAACAGAGTTTGAAGGGACCTTGGAGGTCTTTCAGTTCCACCCCCTGCTCAAGAGGAGACTCTATAGCATTCCATACTAGTGGCTGTCCAGTCTCTTCTTAAAAGCCTCCAGTGATGGAGTGCCCACAACATCTGAGGGCAAGCCATTTCACTATTTAATTTTTCTCACTATTAGGAAAATTCTCCTTAGTTCTAAGTTGCTTTTCTCCTTGATTAGTTTCTATCCATTGTTTCTTATCTTGCCTTCTGGTTATTTGGAAAATATGTTGACACCTTCTTCTTTGTGATAGCCCCCACATATTGGAACACTACTATCAAGTCACCTCTAGTCCTTCTTTCACTAGTTTAGCCATATCCAATTCCTGCAACCATTCTTCATATGTTTTAGCCTCCAGTTGCTCTTTTCTGCACTCTTTCCAGAGTATCAACATTTTTTTTTATAATATGGTGACCAAAACTGGAGGCAGCATTCTAAGCATAGTCTTACTAAGGCTTTATAAAATGGTTTTTCACATTATCTTGATTCTATCCCTCTGTCAGTGCTACATAGATTTCATTGGCTTTTTTTGGTGGCTGCTACACACTACTAGAAGGGACGCGGTGGCTCAGTGGGTTAGGACGCTGAACTTGTCGATCGGAAGGTCAGCAGTTTGGCGGGTCGAATCCCGAATGCCGCGTAGCAGAGTGAGCGCCTGTTACTTGTCCCAGCTTCTGCCCACCTAGCAGTTCGAAAGCACGTAAAAATGCAAGTAGAAAAATAGGGACCATTACAGTGGGAAGGTAACAGCGTTCCGTGCGCCTTTGGCGTCTAGTCATGCCGGCCACATGACCACGGAAACGTCCTCGGACAAGCGCTGGCTCTTCGGCTTTGAAACGGAGATGAGCACCGGCCCCTAGAGTTGGAAACGACTAGCACGCATGTGCGAGGGAACCTTTACCTTTACCTTACACACTACTGGCTCATATTTAAGTGACTGTCTATTAGCATTCCAAGATCCCTGTCCCAATTATTGCTATTTAGCCACATTTCACCTAATCTGTACTTGTACACAGGGCTTTTTTTCTAAAAAAAAAAAAGGTGCCGGAACTCTCATCTTGTTATTTATTTATATAATTTTATTTATATATTTATTTATATAATTAAACAATTATATATTCAATTCTTAACATACATTTAATTTATTGTATTTAAGGCAAATGTTCGTAGATAATTCTAAACTTTTGTCCAATTCTCGTCTGGCAAATATTCTCGACTCCTTTCCTTGCTCTTAGTATCTATGGCCAAATGTCGTCCTCTGAGTAACCACAGATCAACGTACTTTGAAGGATTGAAAAGTCTCGGAGGTGGTCCGACAAATTTGATGAACAAAAGTGCTGAAATTGTCTTAGTCTTTAACGAAGCTCTTGTTGAGGTGGCAATTAGATTCATCTGTGAAAATCCACATTCACATTCACTTGAAGAAATAGCAATGGTATTCAGAGTCCGTATCAAATGCAACAGTTTTTCTGGATATGTCTTTTCGAGAATGTATTCACGGAATCCAGGAATCATTTCTCTTTCATTTAGTTGCAGTCTGATTGATAAGTTTCTAATTTCCACTTCTCCAAATGTCAGTTGAGTATTAACATCTTCAGGCCAATGTTTTTTTTTATTGAAAAGTTTTAGAATACATTTTTGAATACAACCCCCCTCCCCCTCCCTTCCCCCCAACCCTCCCCTCCCCTCCCCTCCCCCCTCCCCGACTTCCCAGAGCTAAATACAGGGTATAAAAATACAAACAAACATAATCTAAAATATGCAAACAACAATAAAATGTTAAATTCTGTCGCACTTTAACTCTTAGTAAAATAACTACAAGCTAATTATACATCATATAAATCCGCTACTTATTCAAATGCTAAGTGAAACTTTTTAGTCCCATATTTATTTTGAATATAATCAATCCATCTCTTCCACTCCACAGTGTATCTCTGTTGCGATTGATCTTTCAAATACGCTGAAATCTTTGCCATCTCCGCCAAGTTAGAGACTTTTAAAGTCCATTCTTCTATAGTTGGCAGTTCTTCCTTCTTCCAATATTGCGCTACTAAAAGTCTCACTGCCGTAATTAAATTCAACATCAACTTAATATCTACAACAGTGATATCTGTGATAATACCCAATAAAAACAGTTGCGGAGAGAACTTTATCCTTTTCTTAAATATTTTTTGCATATTCCACCAAATTTTAATCCAAAAAGCTTTAACCTTTTTGCAAGTCCACCATATATGAAAATACGTTGCGTCCTCACAACCACACCTCCAACATTTGGGCTGACAGTTCGGATACATACTTGCTAATTTTTTTGGATCTAAATGCCACCTATAAAACATTTTATAAAAATTCTCTCTTAAATTTTGGGCCTGTGTAAATTTTACATTTCTAACCCAGATCTTTTCCCAGGTATCCATTGTAATGACTTCTTGAAAATTCTGAGCCCACTTTATCATACAATCTTTAACAAGTTCCGTCTCTGAATCAATTTCTATCAATGCAATATATATCCTTTTTATATGTGCTTGACCTTGATCTCTAATTTGCTTTACCAAATTTTCATCAATCATTGAAAAACCAGTTTTCTGGTCCTCTTTCCATCTAGCCTGTAATTGCCCATACTGAAACCAAGTTTGTACAATCTTTTATTTATTTATTTATTTATTTATTTATTTATTCGTTTTATATACCGCCCTTCTCCCGGAGGACTCAGGGCGGTGTACAGAGCAAAGTAAGTATACAATAAACCAACAATAAAACAAATAAAACCCCAGATCTACAAATAAAACCCCAAATCTATCAGGCCAGGCCGGCTTGCTGGAATAGATAGGTTTTTAAATCTCGCCGAAAGGTGCGAAGGTCAGGGGCCATCCGGATTTCGGCTGGTAAGCGGTTCCAGAGGATTGGCGCACCCACCGAGAATGCTCTCCCCCTGGGGGTCACCAGCCGGCATTCTCTGGCCGGTGGCACCCTGAGGAGGCCCTCTCTGTGGGAGCGCACAGGACGGAGGGGTGTTGACGCTGGCAGTAGGTGCTCCCGTAGGTAATCCAGACCCATGCCATGTAGGGCTTTGTATGTCATCACTAGCACCTTGAATTTCACCCGGAAGGCAACTGGAAGCCAGTGCAGCTCACGAAGCAGAGGTGTAATATGGGAGTATCGGGGAGCCCCCAAAAGCGTCCGTGCAGCTGCACTCTGTACCAGCTGAAGCTTTCGAGTGATTCTCAAGGGCAGCCCCATGTAAAGAGCGTTGCAGTAGTCAAGACGAGAGGTCACAAGTGAATGGGTGACTGTACGTAAGGCATCCAGGTCCAGATAGGGTCGTAGCTGGCGCACCAGACGAACCTGAGTGAAAGCCCCCCTAGTCACAGCTCCTATGTGATCTTCTAAGGAGAGCTGTGAATCTAGGAGGACACCCAGGTTGCGAGCCCTATCTACGGGGGGCAGTAACTCGCCCCCAATATTAAGGGATGGAATACTCTGAATATCCTGACATGCCGGTATGTACAGCCATTCAGTCTTGTCCGGGTTGAATTGAAGCCTGTTCCTCCCCATCCATTCCCGGACCGCTTCCAGGCAACAGGACATCACGTCAAGGGCATCACTGATGTGGTTTGGGGTCGAGATGAAAAGCTGGGTGTCATCAGCATACTGATGATAACCCACTCCAAAACCACGGATGATCTCACCTAGCGGCTTCATATAGATGTTAAACAGGAGGGGTGAGAGGACCGACCCCTGAGGAACTCCATAAATGAGAGGCCTCGGGGTCGATCTCTGGTCACCCGCCAACACCCACTGTGAACGTTCCAGAAGGTAGGAGGAGAACCACTGAAGAACAGTGCCTCCCACTCCCAATCTCCTGAGACGCCGAAGTAGGATACCATGGTCGATGGTATCAAAAGCCGCAGAGAGGTCTAATAGGACCAGGACAGAGGAATGACCCCTGTCCCGAGCCCGCCAGAGATCATTCATCAGAGCGACCAATGCCGTCTCCATGCTGTGTCCGGGCCTGAAACCCGATTGGTATGGGTATAGATAATCAGTATCTTCTAGGAACAGAGGAAGCTGATGCGCCACTACGCTCTCAACAACCTTCGCAAGAAAGCGAAGGTTGGAGACCGGGCGAAAGTTGTTTAAAACAGCTGGGTCCAGGGAAGGCTTTTTGAGGAGGGGTCTCACCACCGCTTCTTTCAAGGCTGCGGGGAAACTGCCCTCTTTCAATGAAGCAGTTACCACTGCATGGATCCAGCCTCGTGTCCCATCCCAAGCCGAATAAACCAGCCAGGAGGGGCACGGGTCCAATAAGGATGTAGTGGAGCTTAGCTTCCTCATGATCCTTTCTACCTCGTCCAGAGTCACAGGATCGAACTCTTCCCAGATAACATCAACAAGACTGTCCATGTTCTCATTGTCAGACTCTTCCCAGTTGGAATCCAGACTGGTCCGGATCCGAGCGATTTTGTCCAGCAGATGTTGGCTAAATTCCTCAGCACGACCCTGCAAGGGATCCTCCTTCACCTCTAGATTAAGGAGGGAGCGGGTCACCCTAAACAAGGCGGTCGGGCGATTATCTGCGGACGCGATAAGGGCAGCAAAGTAATTAGACCTTGCCCTCCTTAGCGCCGCGAGATAAGACCTCGTAAAGGACCTTAGTCGCAATCAGTCGGATTCGGATCGGCTGGATCTCCAACAGTAGAAAACCATGGAGCCCACTGGGATCTGCAACTTTTAAAATACTATATGACTTTAATTGCCATACATTCCTCTCAAAACTTAAAATTTCCTTATATGTAGTCACATCATGTTTAAATCCCACATTTATATTTTCTATTGCGTGTTTAGGTATTGCCCAAATAGGCATCTTATAATTTAACTTATGTCTATACTTTTTCCAGACTCGCAACAGAGCATACCTTAAAATATGTATCTTAAACACATTATCCACCTTCTTATCATACAATAAATATGGATGCCATCCAAATAACAAATCATAACCCTCAAGATTTAATAATCTCGCTTGTGTTAAATTAAACCAGTCACTTATCGCTGATAAAGCAGCAGCCTCATAATATAATTTAAAATTAGGCATTTTAAGACCACCTCTTTCACGCATATCTTGCATTATCTTAAATTTAACTTGTGGCTTTTTCCCTGCCCAGACAAATTTATTAACTCCTTTTTGCCATTCCTCCAAGTTTAAATCCTTTTTAAGTATAGGTATCATTTGAAATAAAAATAAAAATTTTGGCAAAACATTCATTTTCACTGCTGCAATTCTTCCCAATAAAGATAATTGTAATTTTTTCCAACTATCTAATTCTTTTTGTACTTTCCCCCATAACTTTTCATAATTATTTTTATATAACTTCACATTTGAGGCTGACAAATATATCCCCAAATATTTAACCCTTTTGACTATTTCAAATCCCGTTAGTTCTTCTAAAACAGCCTTTTGTGATACTGTCATATTTTTAGACAGTATTTTAGTTTTTTGTATATTAATCTTAAATCCAGAAACTCTCCCATATTGCATTATTATCTCCATCAATTCTACAACTGAATAATCAGGCTGAGTTAATGTAACAACCAGATCATCTGCAAACGCCCTCAATCTGTAATCCTGATCTCTTATTTGGATTCCCCTAATTTTATCCGAATTACGTATTTTAATCAGTAATATTTCCAATGTTAAAACAAATAATAGAGGTGACAACGGGCACCCCTGCCTTGTACCTTTTTCAATATTACATAGTTCAGTCAAACTGTTATTAACTATTATACGAGCTGTTTGCTTTTGATATATAGCCCTAATTGGTTGTAAAAATTTATCCCCAAATTCCATTTTCTCTAATACTTTCATCAAAAATTGCCAATCCAATTGATCAAAGGCTTTTTCAGCATCCAAAAAGATCAGCGCTGCAGGGATCTGATTGTTTCTTTCCAAAAATTCCAATAAATCTACAATATGTCTCACATTATTCTTCATTTTTCTACCACTTATAAATCCAGTTTGGTCACCATGAATTACTTGTTGTATTACCCTCATTAACCTATTAGCTAAAATTTTTGCAAATATCTTGTAGTCAGTATTCAAAAGTGATATTGGCCTATAATTTTTAACTTGGGTGACATCCTGATCTTCCTTCGGAATCAAAGAAATAAAAGCAGTCTTCCAAGATGGAGGTACCCCTTCTCCCATTTGAATTGTCTTAAATAGTTCCCTTAAAGGCTTCACCATTTCCAACTGCAAATTTTTATAATACACAGCAGTCAATCCATCAGTACCCGGCGCTTTACCCACTTTCAATTGTTTGATTGCTAAAAAAATTTCTTCATCAGTTATCAACTGATTCATCCCTTCCTTTTGTTCTTGCGTAAGCACGGGAATATTAGCTCTTGTCAAATAATCATCTATATCTGCATCTCTAATCTTATCTCTAGCATACAACGTAGAATAAAAATCAACAAAAGTCTTTTTAATAAGACTCTGCTGATACACTATTTTCCCCTTATGTTCTATTCTATCTATATTAGCAGCCCTTTGCTTCTTTCTTAACAAATAAGCTAACCATCTACCTGGTTTATTAGCATTACAAAAAGTATTATGTCTAGCATACCGCAAATTAGTTGCTACTTGATCTGCCATTAACTTGTCAAACTGACCCCTAAGTAAAGTAATTACCTCTTTGATCTTCCTGTCAGATGGATTCAAAATTAAAGCCTTTTCTTTTTCCTTAATTTCATCCTCTAACTCTTTCCTCCTAAATTTCATTTTACGTCTGTTTATTATTCAAATATATTAATACACCTCTCATATAAGCTTTACTTGCATCCCAAACCATCTCAATAGAAGTACCTTTATGCATATTAATTTTAAAAAATTCCTTCATCTGTTTTTTACACTCTTCCACATTTTCCTGATATCTAAACAAGTTTTCATTTAAACGCCAGGAGCGCCTATCTCTATTATCCTTATGAATCTCTAGCCAGACTGGACTATGATCAGACATAGTTCTTGGACAAATCTTTATCTTCTTAATCCTAAAAAGAAATCATTGGTAATTAATATAAAGTCAATCCTAGAAAAAGATTGATGTCTATCAGGAAAAAAAGTATAGTCCTTTTCTTGCAGATTTCTTCCTCTCCAGATATCTCACAGCTCCAAATCATCCTTCATCTCAAAAAAGGATTTAGGCAGTTTAGCATGACTTGGAGCACTTCTAAAAGAACTACTCTTGTCCATTTGTACATCCAAGACACCATTCCAGTCTCCCATGAAAATAAAAGATTTATAATCCAACTGAGTAATCTTGCTGTGTAGTAAACTATAAAAGTCTGCTTGTTGTTGATTAGGAGCATATAATCCAACCAAAAGCGTTTTTTTGCCTTCTGTTAACAAATCTATTATAACGTATCTTCCTTGTTTATCTGCTTCAATTAACTCCGCTGTCAAGGTATTCTTAACATAAACAACCACTCCATTCTTCTTATTCATTGCAAAGGCAATAAATTGTGTACCCAGTCTTGAGTTTAATAAGTACTTTTGGTCCGTGACTCTAATATGTGTTTCTTGTAAGCAAATAACATCAATCTTAAATTGTTTTAATATTTAATATCCCTATTATCTTTTTCTATCTCTAACCATACTGGACTATGATCAGATATAGTTCTTGGACAAATCTTGATCTTCTTGATCCTAGAAAAAAATCATTAGTAATTAATACAAAATCAATCCTAGAAAAAGATTGATGCCTGTCGGAGAAAAAAGTATAATCCTTTTCTTGCAGATTCCTTTCTCTCCAAATATCTCGCAATTCCAAGTCATCCTTCATCTCAAAAAAAGATTTAGGCAGTTTAGCATGACTTGGGGTGCTTTTAAAAGAGCCTTGGTGGAGCAGTGGGCTAATGCCTCCTTAAGTAACACCAGCTGCCTGCAATTAGTGCAGGTTCGCATCCCACCAGGCTCAAGGTTGACTCAGCCTTCCATCCTTCCGAGGTAGGTAAAATGAGGACCCAGATTGTTGGGGGCAATTAAGCTGACTTTGTAATAATGCCGCTTGGGGGTGTGTGTGAAAGCCCTAATAAGCAGGCATATACATAGAATGAAGGCTACTGCTAAGTTTGTAAGCCGCCCTGAGTCTTCGGAGAAGGGCGGGATATAAATGGAAATTAAAATAAAATTAAATTAAAAAAAAAACCTTGTCCACTTGTACATCCAAAACACCATTCCAGTCTCCCATAAAAATACAAGATTTATAATCCCACTGAATAATCTTGTTGTGTAATAAACTGTAAAAATCTCCTTGTTGTTGATTAGGAGCGTATAGTCCAACCAAAAGCGTTTTCTTGCCTTCTATTAACAATTCAATCATAACATATCTTCCTTGTTTATCTGCTTCAATTAAAGATGCTGTCAAGGTGTTCCTAACATAAATAACCACTCCATTTTTCTTGTCAGTCGCTGAAGCAATAAACTGTGTACCCAACCTCAAATTAACCAAGTACTTTTGATCCGACGCTCTGATATGTGTTTCCTGTAAACAAATAACATCGTTTTTAAATTGCTTTAAATATTGAAATACTTTTTTCCTCTTCTGTGATGAATTTAAACCATTAACATTCCAGGTTAGAAGTTTTGTCGCCATCTTTCGCGACCTGAAGCTTTTGGAGCGCCTCTTCCAAAATCACCTGCACTTTCTTGGGTCGCGCTCCTCCCACTGCTTCACTGTAAGTAAGTTTTGGAGGTGCCGTCACAACTCTCTGATGATCTTGCTCTTGTCTCATTCGTCTAGCTGCAGCACGTGTCATTCTTTGGTCTCTAGCCTCCTCCGGTACTGAAATTTGATCCACTCTTGTGCCTTTCTGAAATTCTCCATCTTTCAGCTGCGTAACACCTTCCGCACCTTGTGTACTCTCATTTTGTGGTTTATGCACTCCTTCACCATTCTTCTTGTTAGATTCCAGAAGTGGTATAGGGACAGCTTTTAAAACATTAACATAATAATCACGTGCCTGTAAAACAGTGAGAAGACGATGTCTCGTGCCTGCATACATCACCACCATGCCCACTGGAATCTCCCATCTGAACTGAATATCCCGTCTTCTTAATTCTTCTGCCAGAAAAGCAAACTCCTCCTTAGAATTCTTGGAGGGATCTCTTTTAAAATTAAAACTTCTTGTTCTGCAATTGCGAATTTGTTATTATAAAAAGCTTGCATAACCTCATTTCTAATTGCTCTCTTTGTGAAGTAAACCACCACATCTCTGGGTAGTTTCCTTTGTCTTGCAATCCACGAATTAACGTGAAATATTTTATCTATATCTTCCATAATTTCTTCTGCTGAACGCTCCAAAACACCTTCCAAAGCCTCTGAGACTGTTTTTTTCAAATTTTCCTTAGAATCCTCTTTTAAACCTCTAATTCTCACAGCGAATTCCATCTCTCTATACTGTACCAAGGTCAAATCGTGGTCAATCTTATCCATCACATTTTCTGTCTCCGTCATTTTAGCATCTAATCTGATATTATTTTGGCTGAGATCTTCCACTCTCTCATCCAGACGCTCTATACAAACAGCCATGCCTTGAAATGCAAGTAAAATGTCTGCCCTCATTTCTGTAAGCTTCTCCTCCATAAGTTCAGCTAATTGTTGAGATTGCTTTTTCAAAGCCTCTTGCAAAACATCCTGCAGATCTTTTACTGTTAAAGCTGGTGCAGGTGCAGGGGGGGCATTAAAGCTTGTAATGAAGATTGCTGCACCGGGGAAGCCCCCGCGCTTCTAGGAACTTTAGAAGATTTGGCAGCCATTTTCACCCACTTGAGCCTGTTGCACACTTTCACTTTTAACAAACTCCACAAAGTCCACTGAGTTAAAGATCATATACTTGCTTTAACATGATTCTCCTGTACCGCTCTGCCTGCATCCAAGTAATCCGAAGTTCACTCTCGCTGGCAGGGATGGTTGCTACGCCCTGCTCTGCTCCAAAACCCTGGAGCAGAGGCGTCCCGAGGTCTGGAGCAAACTCAGGCTTCGGGGGGGCTCGATCCTTCAACCACCAGAGTTTCAACTCTGGCGGCTCAGGAGAGCTCTACCCCTGCCTGGGCGCTCACCCCCTCCTCTTCTCCCGAGGAGGGGGCTTCCGAGCCACCAAAACAGCTGATCAGCACTGTATTTGGCGATTCTACGGAGCGTCGGGGCTGACAGCCTAAATGGCTGCCGGCGGCGGAGCCTTGCCCCCCGGAAGTCTCAGGCCAATGTTTTTGATCAAGTACGCGAGACCAATATGCCAACTCATCGTCTTTGCTATCAAGTAATCTTTTTTCAATTGACTCTTTCAATTTTGTATAAAATATACTTGGGTCAATGGGAGGATCCTTTCTTGAATCTCTTTTGTGAAGTAAAACTCCATGAAAGCGAAGATCACTTACAGCAGCAACAGCATATTTATAATAGGGTGCAAAGTTCTGTCTTCTTTCTTCAAAAACTTGTACCAGTATTTTTATTTTCTTATTTGCCTTATACAAGTCGATGTTGCGGTCCTGTAGATCCAAACTTAAATCTGACAATTCTTGGAGAGCATCACACATCAATCCTAGGTCCAATAAAAATTCTGTAGATGTTATTTTTCTTTTCAAGCCATCATAAGTGCATTTATCATTTTTATCTCTTGTAGGATCATGCATTACTTGTTCAAAATGATACACAAGGGATTCAAAATTATTCCATACAACCAAAACTGTACGCAAACTAGATGACACCCATCGGGTACTTAAAATTCTTCCAATTTTCAGCAGCTCAGTCCCCAGTAATTCTGCACATGAATGCAACTCTCTACTATTCTTTGGTGAAGCATGGTATATGACATACAATTTATCAATAAATGATTGGAATCTATTTATTCCTGAAGTTTCCTTGGCAGCATCACCTACTGATAATTCTAGTCTGTGATTAGCACAATGCCAAACTATAATAGAAGGAAAATGTTCTGACAGCAATTTTTTCACTCCACTTTTACATCCCATCATCACAGCGGCGCCATCGCATGCCAGAGAAATCAAATATTTTTTCAAATAATCTTCTGTCATCCCATAAGAGTAAAGACATTGGAGTAAGGAATCAAATATTCCTTCTGCTGTTACTTTTTCAAGTTCTAACAAGTCCAAAAATTTTTTTACTGGTGCATTCATTCCCATACCTTTGATACAGCATCGAACAAATACTATGAGGGTAGTTTTTTTGCTTATTGTGGTTGATTCATCAATTATCAATGAAATTTTATTATTGGATCGAACAATTTCTTTAACCACAATTTTCCTCATTTCTTCACTTATATGATTAACAATATTAATACACGCATTTGTAGAATGAAGAATATGACCCAAATCAATTCTGTTCTGTTCTTGCAGATCAATTTCATTTTCAAAATGATGGAATGATTTTCCTTTGCTACTTTATATGCAGTTCGAAAAGTTTTTCCAGTTATTATTTTTTCACGAGATAATGACGTTAAAAAAACATTCTCAAGAGTCATTTTTTCGCTTTCAGCAACTATTTTTAATGCTGCTTTATGTACAGCAGATTCTCTGTGATCAAATTTGTTTTCCCAAAGTGAGGTCAACTGTTGCTTCCTATCTGTGCCAGAATAGGTTATCTCATTGTTAATCCATTCTTTGGAAAGTTTCATACCCTTTTTTGACTCAACACCAAGAGTTCCAACTTTTTTACAAGGCGTACAGCCAAGTTTCATGTTACAAGCATAGAGCCAGTCATTCTTCAAGCAAAATTCTTTTTTTTTTTTGCTCATAGGTCCAGCAGTCTGGCCAGTCATTTGCGGTTTGGCTCTGCTTATCAAGATCAGATATATTAACAGGCATTGTCATTTCTGTGTGTTCTGTCGTGCCTGTTGATATTCTGGCCTTTTTGTTAGCAGGACAGGTTGTTGAAAAGTAATTGGTGATTTTTTTCATGTTTTAATTTGGTGTCACACTTTTACACTAAAAATAAAAAAGTAAAAAAAATCAGTTCTACAATTATAGTTTCTTTTAAAGTTTCCTAGTTTTTTTAGTAGTGAACATTGAAGTTGAGGGAATGCATGGAAGTTGACATTCATTTATTTATTTTTATTTATTTTTATTTTTATTACATTTATATCCCGCCCTTCTCCGAAGACTCAGGGCGGCTTACAAGCTTAGCAGTAGTGTCTTTTACACTTAACAAGTTATATTTCCAGTGCCTCTGCCAGGGGTTCCATTGTTTCTTTAAAAATATAATCTTAAAGGGCTTGCCATTGAGATAGAAGATTGCTACCACTGCTCCAGGGTTTGGCTAACTTAAATATGCATAGCATAATTAGATGTATTATTGCTGCTAAACTATGGATTACTGATTCACATTTGCCATGGATTGTCTTCTGTCCATGGGAGGGAAGCTTGGTAGATTCTAAATTTCATAATTTTAGTTATTCCTTTGTGGCAAGGTATATATGAGAACAAGCTGCAAAGGTCTTTAAAAACATGTTTCTCACATATTTATATTTTTGAATCATAAATATTAAATCTTTTTTCTTTCCAGTGATCCAAACCAATGCTTTAGAAATATAATTTCATTTTAGCTACAGTAAACAAGCAAATTACACTAAAGCTAAATTTAACGTTACTTGTTAAAGATATTTACTATATTTCAGAATTAGTATTCTTTCAGTCACAATCTTATTCCTGATTTGGCTGATTTTAAAATATGATTTAAAATCATAAGCACATAAAAAGAAAGCAGAAACAGCTGCAAATTAACTCAACAGTTCTATGCTTAGCAACATTTCCATTTAATCAAAGTCCTTACTCTTTCCAAATCTATTTCAGGGTTTACTTTCTATATACACAAACAATGGGAAATGAGTTTCTGGGCTGGTTCAAATTTTTTACACATTCCAAAAATTTCAGGTAATGTATCTGTTCCATATATAAATATAAAAGCATGATAGGCTCTGTATTTGTACGATGGGCGATTATCTCAGTGTGCAGAAACGTGGATAACTACAAACAGAAGTTGCAACCCCTCTCCTTTTCACTGCATGGGAGTTCAGACCTGCGATGAACTGGGCTGATAGATCTAGAATCTCATATAATTATTTAGTGACAGCAGTCTATTTTATAACTCTGTAATAATATCAGACACAGGTATGTGATATGCTGTCCAATTCAAAGATTAGTTGTGGATTCAAAGAAATAAGAAATACTGTCAGACTGTCAGATTCTTTACTGACCCAGATCTGTGTATTTGCATAGTGTGTTTTATCAGTAACTCTGATCACAAGGAAGGAGATGCATGATTCTGCCTCCTGGCCAAGGATTTACTTTATGAAAAGTGAGCATCTGTAAACTCTAGTCTGGCTCTTAAGGCTCCACTCCATGTGGCTTGGATTTCTGTGTTAGATGGCTGCATTTCAGACACCATTCAATAATCTGATTGATACAGGCCATAAAATTAGAAACTGAACACTCCAGAAGATAGAGGTCAACCAGTAATTTATTGTGATCTAATCTGCTGGGGAGCAGCTCTTTGTGGTCAAGTAACAGGCTGTGTGAGGAAAGGAAGGGTGGGACGATGGAAAGGGATCAACCTGCACTGCTGAGCAAGGCAAGAACTACCGTATTTTTTGGACCATAAGACGCACCTGACCATAAGACGCACCCAGTTTTTAGAGCAGGAAAACAAGAAAAAAAATATTCTGAACCAAATAGTACCGGTATACTAAAACAGGGCTTTTCAACCTTTTCATCCATTGCACCACTTTTAGGACAAGGCAATGTCCGAGTACCACCAGTCGCCCAGTGACTGTTCAGTTACGACGGCACTGAAAAAAGTGACTTATGACCATTTTTCACACTTATGACCGTTGCAGCATTCCCAGGGTCATGTGATTTACATTCGGATGCTTGGCAATCGATTCATATTTATGATGGTCACATTGTTCCAGGGTCATGTGATTGCCTTTTGCAACCTTCTGACAAGCAAAGTTAGTGGGGAAACCAGATTCACTTAACAATCATGTTACTAATTTAATTTCTCTCTCCCCTTCTCTTTCTCTCCCTCTCTCCCCCTCCCTCTTTCTTTCTCTCTCCTCTCTCTCCCTCTTTCTCTCTCTCCCTATTTTTCTCTTTCCCTCTATTTCTCCCTCTTTCTCTCTCCATTTCCCTCCCTTTCTTTCTCCTTCTCTTTCTCTCCCTTTCTCTCCCTATTTTTCTTTCCCTCTATTTCTCCCTTTCTCTCTCTCCCTCAATTTCCCTCCCTCTTTCTTTCTCCTTGTCTCTCTCTCCCTTTCTTTCTTTCTCTCCCTCTCTCTTTCCCTCTCCCTCTTTCTCTCTCTCCCTCTATTTCTCTCCCTTTCTTTCTCCTTCTCTCTCTTCCTCTTTCTCTCCCTATTTCTTTCTCCTTCTCTCTCTCCCTCTCTTTCTCTCTCTCTCTTTCTCTCCCTCCCTCTCCCATTGTCCCTTCTTTTTTTCCTTCCTTTCTTCCTTCCCTCCCTCTTTGTCCTTCCCTCTCTACGTTAAAGCAGTACCCGCAGCGGTGGCCCTGCGGGCTTTCTCTTGCAGAAAGCAAGCTGAAATGGAGCAAGGGTGATTGCCAGGAACACGAATCAGCCGATCTCGCGCTGCTGCAATCTCCCTCTCTCGGTTTCAGCTTCCCTTGCTACAAGAGAAAGCAGGCTGAAACAAAGCAAGGGAGATTGCAGCAGCGCGAGCGAGATCGGCCGATTTGCGTTCCTGGCAATCTCCCTCGCTCCATTTCAGCCTGCTTTCTCTTGTAGCAAGGGAAGCTGAAATCGAGCGAGGGAGATTGCAGGACCGCGAGATCGGCGTTTCTCAGCACGTGCCAATTCGTGCTCCTGGCAATCTCAACACAGCTTGTTGAAAAGTTTTTTTCCCCCAAAAAAAGGTGCTGGAACGCCGTTCTGAGCGTTCTATGAGAAAAAAAGCCCTGCTTGTACATTTGATTTTTCTTCTCTAAGTGTAAAACCTTTTTTTTCTCTACATTGAATTTCATTTTGCAAGGTAGGGCCCAATATTCACGTCTGGATCTAGAACCTATCTTCTAGGGTGATGGCTTTTCCTGCCAGTTTAGTATCATCTGCAAATTTGATTGGTTCTCCTTCTATTCCCTCATCTAAATCATTTATGAAGATGTTGAAGAATACTTGCCCAAAAATGGAACCTTGGGGCACCTCACTGTTTCCTTCCTTCCTTACAAATGTAGTTCTATTAAGGACTACAATGCAAACCCATCTGTTGAGCATGCTATCTGTCCCACATTTTTAAGCTTACCAAGAAATAGGTTTTGGTCTACTTTGTCAGATGGCTTACTGAAATCCAAGTATATTATGTCCACTGTATTTTGCTGGTCTACTCATTTAGTCACTTTGTCAAAGAATGAAGTAAGATTTTTTTGGCATGATCTGTTTTTGACAAACTTATGTTGGCTTCTGGTTATAACTTTGCTGGTTCTATGTGTTTGCAAATCTGTTGCTTGATTATCTTTTCCAGGATCTCCTTCCAGGTATTTTTGTTAAACTGATTGGTTGTAGTTTCCTGAATCTCTTTTTTAAAGCTTTCTTTGAAGATGGGAACTACATTAGCTCTTTTTCAGTCCTCTGGAAGAAGAATAGAATAGAATACAATAGAATGGAATGGAATGGAACAGAATCTGGAAGGCACCTTGAAGGTCTTCTAGTCCAGCTCAAGCAGGAGAACCTATATCATTTCAGACAAATTACTGTCTAGCCTCTTCTTAAAAATCTTCAGTGATGGAGTGCCCACAATTTCTGAAGGCAAGCTGTTCCACTGTCAGGAAGTTTGTCCTTAATTCCAGATTGCTTCTGTCTTTGATCAGTTTCCAACCATTGTTTCTTGTCCTACCCTCTGGTGCTTTGGAGAATAACCTGGCCCCCTTTGCCTTGGGGCAGCCCCTCAGATACTGGAATACTGCTATCATGTCTCCCCTATTTCTTCTTTTCTTTGGACTAGTCAAACCCAAATCCTGTAGCCATTCTTCATATGTTTTAGTCTTCAGCCCTTTGATCATGTTAGTTCCTTTTCTCTGAACCTTTTCCAAAGTCTCAGCATCTTTTTTGTGATATGGTGATTAAAATTGGCTGCAGTATTCCAGGTGTGGTCTTACTAGGGTTTATAAAGCGGTACTAATGCTTCGCGTGATCTTGATTCTATGCCTATTTTTATACAATCCAGGATTATATTAGCTTTTTTAGTTGCTGCTGCATACTGCTGGCTCATACTCAAGTGTTAATGCACTAGGACTTCAAGGCTTCTCTTATAGTTGCTGTTTCTGTGCAGGTCTCGCCTAATCTGTACTTAAACCTTTGATTTTTTTTCTGCATAAATGTAAAACTTTGCTTTTCTCCACATTGAAACTCATTTTGTTGAGTTTGTCAAAAATTAAAGCTTCTCTTGTTAATCCTTAAACTTACTTAGAGTTTCTTTCATCTAAGGTTGCCCTAGCTGCAGGAACTTGGTAGAAAGATACACTTTATCTCCTATCTTAAACTCTTTTTGGGCTACCCTCTTCGTTTCACCTTGTTTCTTCTGTGTTTCTTTTCCAGCTTCTAGTGCCTTATGAACCACAGGCCAGATATCTTATAGAGTGTTAATCCATTCACCCAGCAAATCATTTGAAGGGGTCTGCTGGGGGAGGTTTGGCATGGGCATGACATTGTTGGGGGCAATTAAGCTGACTTTGTAATAATGCCGCTTGGGTGTGTGTGTGAAAGCCCTAATAAGCAGGCATATACATAGAATGAAGGCTACTGCTAACGCTTGTAAGCCGCCCTGAGTCTTCGGAGAAGGGCGGGATATAAATGTACCGTAATAAAAAAAATAAATGCACTGGTAAACTTGGAAAGGGGTAAATCTGATGCTAAACTGTGTACAGAGTTATTGTATGCTACTTCAGTGAAAGGCAGAAGCTCAGCCTAATTATCTTGTTTGTAGTTCATATAGCATCAGAGGTATTGCTCTAGTATGTCATTCATATGTTCACAAGGTCCATTCATTTGTGGATGATGGGCAGAGCTAAGACTCTGGGAGGAGTCTAACAAATTCAGGAAGTGAATTGTATTCCCTCAATCTGTTATGCCCTTAGGAGCACCTTACAGCCAGTACACATGTTGCAAAAAGAGCTTTACCAGTGACTGGGTGGAGCGGATCTTGGCAAGCCACAAAGTGGGCTTGTTTGGAGAAAGTCCATGTTAAAGCACCTAAGTTGCTTAAGAGGTTTCATACAGAATATCCGAACAAACCAGGCTAACATTTATATGTTTTCTTTTCCCCACTGATGGACCCATCTTTTTTCTGCAAGGAGAGCCGATTGTCAGAATCCATTTATATCACACTTCATAAATGTATAGGTAGAATGTTGTGCTTATTCTGGGGATTCTGCCATCTCTCCAAGAGGGGGGGAGAGGATGGTTACTTAGATTGAAATAGGCTATCTTCAAACACCAGGGAAACATTTGATCGGGGGGGGGGGAGAGAGGGGGAGAGAGAGATCTGGATCGCATCTTCATTTACAACTGAAAAGGAAGAAGCAATAACAATAAAAACAAGGAGAGTTCCCTTTCCCACGGAAGGGCCTGACACCCAAGTAAATGATGGGAGCCTGACCAAATGGATGAGGGGAGGGGGTTGAAATGGGAATGCTTTATATAGGATTGAAATGTAACTCTGTTAGATTCCGTCTTGTATTGCCACAATCGATTCCATCCTAGTAAACATTTTCCTTTTGGACTAAACTTGCATCCAAGAGTTCTTATTTCTTAAGATGTGGATTGAGGTGGGTCCTGACAGGAAGTTTTTAAGAAGAGACTGGACAGTCTCATTTTTTAAATCAATTACAACAGTAACCCATTGGGGATTTTTTCTAACAGATACAAGTACTTTAACTTTGTTTTGGATTTCAATGTATTTTCAGGGGACTCAGTTCTTCACCCATCCCCAATATTCCTGTCTCTTGCTTTCATGAAGGCATTTTGCCAATGCACAAAAATGTGACTCCTTTGCTTTGGCAAAGATTGCAAGAACCTTTGAATATCTTTTGTCACAAAACAATTGTCGCTGCATCTCTGGCTCAAGCAGAATAGTTTGTACATCCCTAATGTATATTTAATTGCTATTGAATAATGTACTCCTTTTCATGCTTATGACCTGAATTCTTGCAAAGATATAGAGTAAGTTAATTACATTCTTGTTATACAGTATTTTAGTGGTCATGTCAATCCTGTTTTGCCATGATCTACAACAATTGCAAGAGAAATATATTGAACCTGCCAAAAGCACCTGATTTTTTGGAATTGTTTACTATGACATATAAAAGGCATTGCTAATATTTAACAATGTCTTTTTGCCTCCAAAAAGAGTTTATTTAGTAACTTTCTCCATAACCCATGCTACAACAGAGAATGCTCCCATTTTCTACTGCTTATGTCTAAATATTTTGAGTTATTAGCAGTTTGCTTGTTACAATAAATTTCCCTTCTCAATAGTGGTTATGTCAACTGACAAAGTGAGTGAATTCACTGTGTGCTTGGAAATTCATTGTGCTGGTTACACATCAGGAAACAATGCTTTTTTGTTTGATTTTTTTTTCTAATATAATTCCTAGCTTTGCTATTTACAGTGAATTTGTTAATGTCTTCTCCTTTTCTTTTTTCTTTTGCATATGCTTGACTTTCTTTGAATGCTCACCTTTCAGCTATGTTTTTATCTTCAGAAGTACCACCATCCTTTTAGAAACTCTTTTTTTTCATAGTAGACAAAAAATCAAAGGACTCTTGACATAAAGCCAATTATTCTTGAGGTCTGTGACAAGATTAAGACAACAATATAATAGAGCACAACATCCTTGGCTATATTTGTGATGCATTTAAACTTTTGTTCAAGACTACTTTGGCATGACTTCTCTGTGAACAACTCTACTTTCACCAGCTAAACTCCTTATTAGAACATAGAACATAGAATAATAAAAGAGACTTTGGAAGTCTTCTAGTTCAACTATAAAGTGTAAATTACAGAGATTACAATGAAAAATTAGTTTTTTACCTATAGCAATAGTTCTTTGGGTAGTAATCTGTGAATTCCCATAATCCAAACTCTGTCATTACTAAAATGCCTATTTTATTAAATTGTCATTAAAAGCATCTTGTGGATCATAGAACATATGAGAATAGTGGGAATTGCATTTCAGCATGCATATTTATATTGGAGTGGAATTCCTATCTAAAAACAAGGCACTAGCCCTGAAAACAAGAAATCATGAGTTCAAGTCTGGCCTTAGCCATGAAAGCCAGTTGAGTGACCTTGGGCCAGTCAGCGCAACTCACCTCATAGGTTGTTGTATGGAAAATAGGAGGTGGAAGGAGTGTTGGATATGTTTACTACCTTGAGTTATTTGTAAAAAACAAAATTTTATTTTTAAAAAACAAAATCTTAGTTCTGGAAGATACTGAATAGGATCCTGTAAAGATTTGCATGTGGCTGCTTAAAATTACTTATACTGTATTAGAATCCTGTAATATATACTCTATTATTTGCTTATATTTAATATTTTATGTATTAAGCTTCTAAACTATTTTTACCTTTAAAACTAGATCTTAAAGTTGACTGGAAAAATTATTTTTGTATCATAATAATATTGAGTCTCAAAATTGTTAAGCTTACTATATTTAACTGTACCAAGCTAACCATATTTAATAAGTGACAAGCGTATTTGTATTTATCTCATTTCCACAGATGTAGGTGAGGAAAACAGTAATAGCAAGCCTGCCTATATCCTTTCATATTCCTGTAAGAATAATGACCAACGTAGGCATCAAGCTGAAAGAAAGCATCTAACTGTATCTGCTACTTTAGGCAGGGATGCCAAGCCTCCTACAACAGCTGGTATGTTTGTGCACATCAGCAATAAAAGGCATAATTCAAATACTAAATCTCCCAACTCTGGGGAAAAATCAGACCATCCAAACTGGTCAGTAAGGAATAATATAAACCATTCTGAAAAAATAACAGTTTCTATTCAAGATGATAGATGCATTAGTAGAAGTAGTAGAAGTATCAGAAACTTGGGTCAATGTAATATAGCATTTAAAAATAACCCACATCAATTAAAAACAAAAAGTAAAGAATTAAATAATAAAAAATGGTCCTTGGCTAACTTGAGCAGGCCTGGCACTGCCTCAGTAAGAACAATGAAAGTTGAAAAGGCTACTTCAAATGCTACAGTTACACAGTTCAACAAAATGAAAAATTGTGACGTCTGTTTGATGGCCAAGAATGCAAGTATTACAACAATTGCACTCAACAAGATGGCTAGAGGTGATGCAAACCTGAACAGAGAAGCTCTGTTAACATCCAGGAATTCAGAAGATCAGCCTTGTTTTGTTCAGATGCAAGTAATAGAAAAAGAAAGAGTAAGAAAAGAGCTCTTTCAGAGGAAATATAATGCAGCAAATGTTATTCAGAAGGCTTGGAGAAGGTATGGATGCGGGTAAATTCCGCCATTTTATCTCATTTTAATTACTATTAAAGATTTAATCATGAAGCTTAGCATATATTTAAAATTGTACTTTGGATACTTTGAGCAATGTGATGTCAAGTATATATGTAATGTGTCAGGTGAATTGGAAGGGATGTAAACAGATGGACTAGTTAGAAGGATTCTATTGTGTTGTATTTTGCTGATTTAGCCAGTGTTTCTCAACCTGATTTAAATCATCAGTCCCAGAATTCAGGAAGTGGTGATTCAAATAAGCACAGATGATAGAACATTGGAAATTGCTTTATTTTTAAACTTGTCATCCTTTTGTTTCCCATGTTAACTTTTCACAATTTCAGATACGTTAAACAGTTTTGAAGTATAAGAATATTAGATATAATAATGTGGAAATAAGAAATAATGCAGTGAGCAGTCTTTTAGCTGTAGGAACATTCTCATGAAGAAAGGACACATATTTTTGTTAGAACTGTCCAAAAGCAGAATATCCAAGGGCCAATGAAAGGTTCAGAGAAAGGCAAGAAAGTGAATGAGATTTCACTTATACTCCTGAAATAAAGAATTTGACATTATATAAATAATTTTGTCTCTATCAAGCTTTGGGCTTAGTAATGAGGATATATTTATAGATGAAATTATTATCCTCATATTAAGGAACAGATTTATTATTCATTTTTAAATGTCTTTATATTCTAAAAATAACATGGTGTAAAAGTATAGAGTTTCTGTAAGTTATATGTGTTTTATAAGTTTAAGGACTGAATTAATGTTGTATCGATTTCCTTTTTTCCCCTGGTTTATTATTTCTTTGCTTTTCATGTCTTTTATATTCTATGTAGACCGTGATTATTGTAGATCCCTGAGTTTTTTATATTTGTTTACTGCTTTTTAAAAACATTGAAAATGGGATGCTGGTGGTCGTAATCCAATTAAGAGAAAATGTTATTCTTAAAAAAATTGAAGAAGAAATGGTTAATAGAAAAATCTGGAGTTAAAAAATGATAAGCTAAAACAGAATTTCCCACATGGTTTTCTCTTTCTAGCTATCAGCTAAGAGAACAATTCCATCAGCATTTTAGCATGAAGCAGCAATGCAAAGATGAATGGCAACAAAAAACAGTTGTCTTGTGCATTAAGGCCATTTGGAACAAAAAGTTAAACTTTACTGCACTAAAAGCACTTACTTCAGGCAAAATCCCAAAAGCCATGAAAAAAAACATCTCAGGAAACAACTTGGTACAGAAGTCAACCACTCTGAAGCAGATATATGGTAAGTCACAGTTCTTTTTTTCTGTCTATCTGCCTGCCTGCCTGCCTGCCTGCCTACCTACCTACTTATCTATCTATCTATCTATCTATCTATCTATCTATCTATCTATCTATCTATCTATCTATCTATCTATCTATCTATCTATCTATCTATCTATCTATCTATCTATCTATCTATCTATCTATCTATCTATCTATCTATCTATCTGCGTTTCCCTAGAAATAAGATCTGGTTTTATAATTTTTTTGCCTCCAAAAGAGGCATTTGGTCTTATTTTCAGGAGATGTCTTTTTCATTGCCTTGCCTTGCAGCAGCAGCACCAACAGCCCCATTCAGAAGGAGCCCGTGTGCCCACTGCCGGCCCACTTCTTTTGTAGCCACTCACTGCCACTCACGCGTCTCATCCCTGTCCTCTGTTTTGCTGGCAGAGGCCTACAGGAAAGGCCTCTGCAGCCCAGAATTGAGCTCCCGGATGACACGTGTGTCGCACCCCATCTTCCATTTCATCATCAGAGGCTTCTTCCTGAAGGCCTCTGCTGGCGAAACAGAGGCCAGGGCACAGTGCACAGAGCTCCATTTTCAGCTGCAGAAGCCTTTGTTGAAGGCTTCTGCTGATGAAATGGAGACCGGGGTGATCCACATGAGTGGCAGCGAGCGGCTGCAGAAGACATGGGCCGGTGGCGGCCACTCTGGTTCCTTCTGGATGGGGCTGTCAGTGCTGCCACTGTGAGGTGAGGCAGGTGTTGGGGCATGGGAGGCCTTGCTGTGGAAGTCCTGAGGTAAGCAGGTGCAGGGTGCATGGGGTAGCTCCATCCCCCTACCCCTTCCCTATCTTGATTTTTACACTTGTGCCTCACCCCACCTTGTACCAGTCGGCCTTAACTAGGGCTTATTTTGGCGTTAGGGCTTATATTAGGCACAGAGACAAAAATCAAGCTAGGCCTTATTTTTGGGATAGGTCTTATTTTTGGAGAAACATGTCTATCTGTCTATATCTTCTGTCTAGCTATCTAGCTATCATCTAGCTATAATTTATGTATCTAGGTATTCTCCTTGAGTTAACAACTCCTGTTAGAATAGCAGATAGAAATCATAGACAGGAGCGCCTTTGGACACATTTGGTGGGTCTCTTAGTTTCTTATTCTTTCTTGAATCAAGAGATACTAAAGCATGACTCAGGCTCTTGTCATGCCTCAGATAGGCTACTTTAATAAATGGGGGAGGGTGCCATTTATGATTAGTTAGCAAATAATGCAGAAACTCACCTTCTGAGCATTTGTTTATATTGGTTGCTGATAGATTTCTAGGGCCAAGTGAAGGTGTTTTATTTGGAAGATATCTTCAGGTAGCATTTCTCTACCTTATATGGTATTGCAGTAGTATGAAACAGCTACCTCCTGAAGGCAGATATAACTTATGATGTCTTTTGGTAAAATGATGAAAACAGGCATTCATTATTTATCATTATTTTTATTTATTTTATGTTGTCGAATGCTTTTCATTCATTGAGGCATTCATTCATTCACTTTGAAAATTGTTTCTATAGGGCACTCACAAGAAGGAAAGGTGAATCACCCAATGAGATTGCCTTCTTCAAAACAGCAATTTTGTGAACTTCAGTTAATATCAGGTACAATTCCAATGTATGTGATTATTGTCTTTATAAATACAGTGTTTATAAATATTAGATGTGAGGCAAAAGGTACATGCTATAGCAACATCAGAAAAAAAGCCTATTGTGGTGATTACTTGAGCATGCTAGGAAAAATGGCAAGTGAATATTGATGAAATGGCTTCTAGATAAGGCCATGTGAGACAGGTAATATGGGAGGATATTTCACTAATCCTATTGCTAGCTTCTTCAGGGCAAAACTAAAACTAAACACCACATCGTATGTAATGCCTGTATATATTGACAGTGTTCATTGAGGCAGAATACCTATAATCACTAACTTCTTTTCTGCTGACTTCTCCCCCTATGCATTTTTTGATCATATAAATGGAATTATCAGCACGAATAAAGAAAATTTCAGTCCTGGCACCCACCAATTTAAAATATCTTTAGATGTTCAAATGGGATAAGATTTCCCCACCATCTTGTGGATTTTCCATTCTTCAGTTGCAAGAAAAGTTCATGAAGATTTTGGAAAGGGACACAAGTCAGATAAACATGTAATTAGGTGTAGATGTGTAAAATAAATTAATTCAGTGGGGTCATTATAGTGCGTAGTACCCTACACATTCTGAGATAAATTTTTGGAAAAGTGCCAAAATGACGTAGTGTTCTTATATTTAACTGGTTGAACTATACCAGGGGTCGGCAACCTAAAAAAGGAAAAGAGCCACCGGGAACCGGTTCCATCACAAATTAAAAAAACTGGGAGCCGCGTGCGTGTGTCCATGCACGTGCATGCGCAAAAAACGTTTTGCGCATGCGCAAAAAACGTTTTGCGCATGCGCAAAACGGTTTTTTGCGCATGCGTGGACGCACGCGGTTGCCAATTTTTTTAAAAGTGAGATGGAACCGGTTCCCGGTTGCCCGACGGCGACGGCCCGTCTGCAAAGCTGCTGCTTTCGGCAGCTTTGCAGACGGGCCGCGGCAGCGTCCTCAAAGAGCGACGCCGCGGCCTGTTCGCGCGGAGGTACGTGCGCACCTCTCCAAAGGTTTGGGGAGGTGCGCGCGCAGCTCCGCCCATTCGGGGAGGTGCACGCGCACCTCTCGGAACGGGCCACGGCGTCGCTCTTTCAGGAAGCTGCCGTGGCCCATCTGCAAAGCTGCCGCTTTCGGCAGCTTTGCAGACGGGCCGCGGCAGCTTCCTCAAAGAACGCCGCCGCGGCCCGTTCGCGCGGAGGTACGCGCGCACCTCTCCAAAGGTTTGGGGAGGTGCGCGCGCACCTCCGCCCATTCGGGGAGGTGCACGCGCACCTCTCGGAACGGGCCACGGCGTCGCTCTTTCAGGAAGTTGCCGTGGCCCATCTGCAAAGCTGCCGCTTTCGGCAGCTTTGCAGACGGGCCGCGGCAGCTTCCTCAAAGAACGACGCCGCGGCCCGTTCGCGCGGAGGTACGCGCGCACCTCTCCAAAGGTTTGGGGAGGTGCGCGCGCACCTCCGCCCATTCGGGGAGGTGTGCGCGCACCTCTCCAAACGGGCGGTGCCACTCTCCATTTGGAGAGGTGCGCGCGCACCACTGCCCGTTCGAAGAGGTGCGTGCGCACCGGGCGGCTGGGAGCCGCAGGAGACGGCTCAAAGAGCCGCATGTGGCTCCGGAGCCGCGGGTTGCCAACCCGTGAACTATACAATTACACATTTGAGCAGCCTAACGTGATGTTTATTGACTCACTCATTTTCTGAGGAGGGGAGCTGTTTCCAAGCTACTAAGTATCGAATTGCTCCATGGTGCTTCCTAGAATCTAGGATTTATTTTACCTCAAAGTGTTTTCCTTCAACAATGATAGGAGGTGGGAGGGGTTGGTTGTAAGGGTGACTGTTGTTCCCTTTTTAGTAAACTGCAGTGAAAAATTGGGTCTATCTGCCTAAGTTTTTTGGGTAGTGGATTTATGATTCTTTTAATTGGAAAAGGTCCAATATATTTTAGTCCGAATTTTTGACAGGTTTGTAGGTATTTTAGGTATTTTATGGATAAATATACCATCTCTCCCACCCTGAATGCTGTGGGATCAACTCTCTTTTTGTCTGCCTGGGCTTTGTATGCTTGTCTAGCTTCATCTAAAGCTTTCCTAATTATTGGCCAGGTGTTTTTCAATTGTGCCATCCATTCTTTCAGCGATGGGATTTCCGGTTTGTTTGGGATTAGTTCTGGCATAGGGTTGAAACTTTGACCGGTGGCTATTTGAAAAGGAATGTAGCCTGTGCTGGAGTGGACTGCGTTATTGTAAGCAACTTCTGCGAAAGGGAGTAGGTCCGTCCAATTTGTTTGCTGGAAATTAATAAAGCATCTTAAATATTGCTCCAGTACTGAGTTCCCGTGTTCCGCTTGACTGTTCCCCTGAGGATGGTGACTGAATGTCAGTCCCTGAGTAGTTCCTAAGAGGGATAAAATTTCCTTCCAAAACTTTCACGTAAATTGTACTCCCCTGTCAGATATGATGTGTTGGGGTGCTCCATGCAGTCTGTAAATGTGCTGCATGAATAGTTTCACTAAGGCTTTTGCGGTGGGAATCTTTTGACATGGGATAAAGTGCACCTGTTTGGAAAACAAATCTGTGATCCCCCAGATGACAGTGTTCCCATTGGTTTCTGGTAATTCCACTATAAAATCCATGGCTATTTCTTTCCAGGGGGCTGAGGGGTTCGCCACTGGTTGTAAAAGTCCGGGCGACTTTCCTTGCAGCCTCTTAGCTGTCGTGCACATTTGGCAGCTGGCCACATAGCTTTCTATGTCCTTTTTCATGGATGGCCACCAAAATTACCTTTTAATTAAGTGTAAGGCTTTTACAAACCCAAAATGTCCTGCTGATTTTGTATCATGGCACAACTGCATGAAATTGATCCTCTGGGTGGCAGGTATGTATAACTTCTCGCCCACCCAAGGTAGTCCATCTTTGATTGTGCACACATGTCTATTTTTCTGGAACCATTCATTTTCGGAATTCAATTCCAGTTTGACTATCCACCTGCGGCTTTATTTTAGCTTGGGCCCTGGTTGTTACTGGTGCTGCCAGTTGTTGTTCGGGCATAAGTGGTTTAGAGTCAGTGGCTCATTTTGCTGTTATATTGGGGCATGAGAGATAATGCATCGACCAGGAAATTCTTTCCCCTCGATAAATGTTTGAGTGTGAAACGGAATTGGTGAAAATGTTGAAACCAGCAGCCTTGCTTAGGAGTAGGTTTCCTGGGTGTTTTTAGTGCTTCCAAATTTTTTGTGGTCTGTCCAGACCTGGAAGGGGATTTTATTTCCTTCAAGGAAATGACGCCATGTAAGTAATGACCACCTCACAGTGTGTGCCTCCTTTTCCCACATGGCCCAAAGATGTTCTGTCTCCTTGAGTTTCCTGGACGTATATGCACACGGTTCAATGCCCCCTCATCATTTTCCTGTAATAATACAGCTCCCACCGCCACATCACTCACGTCTGCCTGTATTATGAAATGTTTATCAGGATCTTGGTGTCTCAGTACAGCTTTGGCAGAAAAAATTCTCTTTCGCCTCTGAAATGCCACTTGACATTCCACTGTCCACTTCAGGGGCTGGCTGGGTTTCACTGGGTGACCCTCCCCCCTCGTTTTCAACAGGTTTGTGAGGGGCAGGGCTATTTGGACAAATGAAGGGATGAATTGGCAATAGAAATTTTCAAATCCCAGGAAACTTTGCAATTGCTTCTGTGTGCAGGGGGGGGGGCATTTTAATACTGCCCTGACTTTCCCAGGGTCCATTTCGATGAATTGGCGGTAGAAGTTTGCAAACCCCAGGAAACTTTACAATTGTTTCCTTGTGCTGGGTGGTGTCCATTCTAATACTACCCTGACTTTCTCGGGGTCCAGTTCAATGTCCTGTGGGGATATGCAATACCCGAGGTAGTCTATTCTTTCTGGTGGAATTCACATTTTGATAATTTTGCATATAGGTGGGCGGCCCACAATTTTTTCAGAACTGCTCTGACTAGATTAACATGCTCCTCTTTGGTCTCAGTGAAGATAAGGATGTCATCTATGTAAACCAGGACCCTCTTCAATAGGTGCTCTCTTAGCGCTTCATTCATTAATTGCATAAAAAATGGGGGGGGGGGCTTGCAGTATAAATGGCAGAACTTTGAACTGGTAGCAATCCATTGGACAATTGAATGCGGCCTTCCATTTGTCCCCTTTCTTGATGACTAATGCGGTAGTATGCTTCTCTTAGGTCTAATTTGGTAAAAATCCTTCCTCTCAATAGGTGGGATAACATGTCCTTCATGAGGGGTAGGTGATACAGATTACTTTCACTAATTGCATTCAGGGCAGGGTAATCTATGCACAAGCGCATAGTGCCAACCTTCTTCTCCCTAAATAGGAGCGGAGTGGCCACTTTGGGTTTGGCAGGTTCAATAAATCCCCTTTCTAAGTTTTTATTTATGAATCTTTCCATCTCCTCCATCTCTTTAGGGCTCATGGAGCACAACCTGGGCTTTGGGAGTTTTGCCCCAGGTTTGATTTCTATAGCACTGTCTTGTGGGTCGGTGAGGAGGGAGCTCATCTGCCCATTCCTTACTGAAAACTTCAGCAAGGTCCCGGTATTCTTCTGGTATTTCTGGTAACCCCTTCTCCCACTGATTCTCTCTCCGCTCCTCAGGTTTGAGGGGCCCTTTGGGGTTTTAAGTTCGCATGCTTCCCCTCCAGGAAGTTGAGTTCTGCTGTCCTCCAATTTACCAGAGGTTCCATTTCTTTAACCATTCCAGCCCTAAAATCATTGGGCATTCCATGCCTGGGGGCACTACAAATGTTATATCGTCCTCATGGGTCCCCAGGGACAGGTGAACTGATAAGGTGACTAGGGTAGCTGGTACCCCTCCCCCTGCTATGGACCAATCTAAATGGCCAAAGGAGATTGGTTGCTTTAGTCTCCTCACCGGAATGCCCAAATTCCCCACTAGCGTTGGGCTGTTGAGCAGTGGGTGCAGCCAGAGTCTATTAAGGCTTTCACTTTGACAGCTTCAGGCATGGAGGAAGCTAATATAGTCACTGTCTTAAGGATGGGTGGAATGGAGCACCAGCGCCATGGCGGGACAACATCCTTTGGAAGCTCCTGAAGTATTGTCGCTTTTCAGCTGTTTGGGGGATCTGTCAGAGTTTCAGACAGATCAGAGCTGTCCTGTAGGGACGGTGAAGAAGGGAGGCACAGTTTTGGCAGCACAGGAGGGATCACAACCTCCTGGAGAGCCGACAGAAGCTTCCTGGACCAGCAGCTGTCAGACGGCCATTGCGAGCCATCACAAGTGAGGGCGGCCACTTGGAAGATCTTGAAAGTAAGTTTGGAGGATTGCCTGGGTGAGAACATTGAGAATCCTTAAATGCTAGAAACTGTGTGTGTGTGGGAAAAGCCATGGAGAAGTGGGGGGGGGAGCGGATTTTTAAACTGCTCCTCTCCTGGAACTGCAGCGGTGGATAACAATGGAAGGCAAAAGAAGGCAATGAATCAAGTATCTCGGCTGAGAATACCCTTGAAGCTTAAGAAAAAAAGGGAGAGTAAGTGACCTTGAATGACAGCTGCTAGACTCACTGATAAGAAGTTTACAGAGTCTGGTTTTTTTAGTTTGAGGAAATGGTGGATTGTATTTTACTTTGAATTTTTTTTTCTTTTGGACTAAGGCACAGAGACTCTGAAACGAACAAAGAGTGTAACCTGTATGGATTAATTTCTTTTTTTATTTTTTTTAAAGATATAAGGATATTTGGCTTTTTCCTTCTCTTTTTCTTTCCTTATCCCTTTGTACTCACCTTTACTTGTCGCTGAAATTTTTCGTACTCTTTTTTTGGGGGGGAGTACATTTGGATTATAATACCCCATCGACATTTGGATTACAAACTACTGGAGAAAATGAAGAAGACCACAACACACCCAGCAACAGCTGCCCTAATATCACAGAGTCTGGTGGCAAAGAAATCACTAGACAACACAACGCAGCAAGATAGATCCAACATGGAATTGAAAAATATGATACTGGCTCTACACACAGACTTCAAAGAAGGGATTGGCAAACTAGAAGAGGACCTAAAAGAGGTCAAAGAACTGATGGAGAAAAATGAACAAAGATTGCAACAAGTAGAAGAAAGAATTGAATTAACAGATAAGAGACGAGAGGAGATTGATAACCGACTTACATTAACAGACAGGAACCAGGAGAAAATGATCTTTGCTTTAGAGATGGATAGAGCTGATTATTATTTAAGATTCCAAAATGTTGAAGAACAAAAGGGAGAGAACCTAGCAGATGTAATGGCGGGAATATTAGCAGAAGCATTGGAGGAAAGCAAGGAAAAGATAATTAATGATATAGATGAGATATTTAGAATATACACTAGATATGCAATGAGAAATACTCTCCCCAGAGAGGTGCATATAAGATTTACTAAAAAAGCATTAAGGGTAGATATACCACAGGAATGAGAAATACTAATGAGAAATGTTAAAATAAAATATAAAGGAAGAGAGATAGTGATGCTAAGACAGATCCCAAGAAGAGTGAGAGACCTGAGAAAGGAGTATCAATTTCTGACAAAATGCTTAATTAAAAAAGGGATAAATTTTAGATGGTTAATACCAGAAGGATTAATGATAAATTGGCAAGAACAGAGACATAGACTGAACACAATAGAGAAAGCAGAACTTTTCTATGATCAATACTTTGGGCAGCAAGAAGAAAGGCTGAGAGGGGAAAAAGTAATCAGACAGCAAGGAGACGAGACAGAGAAGCAACGCAGTAAGTATAGCATAGAACAGGAGGAAAGGGTGTTGAGAGAAGAGACAAGAGCAAAAGAGGCAAAAGAGCAAAGAGAGATGAGAATAATGAGAGCAACTAAAACTTCAAATAAATAATCATGGAAGAAAAAATAAAAGCAATTTCGATAAACGTAAATGGACTGAATTTGGCTATAAAAAGAAAAAGAACACTAAATAAATTGGGGAAATTAAAAATGGATATAATTTGTTTACAAGAAGTTCATATTAAGAAACAACATAAAAATCTACTAGAATATCCAAAATTGGGAGAATTATATACCTCACTTGCAGATCAGAGTAAAAGAGGTGTGGTATTATATATTCAAAAAGCAATACAAACTACATTGTTATATTCAGATGAAGAAGGGCGAATTTTAATGGTGGAAGTAATTATGAATTGTAAAAATACTTTACTGGTAACGATTTACACCCCAAATGAAAACCAAGAAAATTTCTATTCAAAATTACACCAGAAAATAATAGAATTGGAATTTGAAAGCATATGTATGATTGGAGATTTCAATGCTATTGTAAAGGCCGGGCTGGATTATAATACGACAAAAAAAAAAAAAGACCCTAAGGAGAACACTTCCAAAATCTTTTCATAATGTGGTGGACAAATTAAATATTCTAGATGTTTGGAGAGAAAAATATCCGGAAAAGAAGCAGTATACATTCTATTCTAACAGACACCTGTCCTGGTTGAGAATAGATATGATATGGACATCAATAGACTTATTTACAAGTACACAAAATATAAACATAGAAACAAGCACATGGGCGGACCACAACCCAGTCACAATTATATGGAAAGGACAAAAAAAAAGAGAAAAAGATGGACATTAAATCAAACTGTATTGAATGAAAAAGACTTCCAGCAATATATGGAAAAAGAAATGACTTTCTTCTTTAAGGAAAACAAAACAGAAGATACCTCACTTCAAAATGTCTGGGATACCGCAAAAGCGTACATGAGAAGACTTGCTATATCTTATATGGAGAAAAAGAATAAACAGAAAAGACAAATTAGGCAAAAATTGGAGGAAGAATATAAGACTCTTGAGAAAGAATTACAGAAAGATACACAAAAGAAAAAGATTAAAAATTTAATGGAGTTGAACAAGCATAAAATGAACTTAATAGAAAATGAAGAGGTGGCAAGGAAAATAAAGGCAGCTAAACAAACCTTTTTCGAACATGCAAACAAACCAGGGAGATGGTTGATATATAAAACTAAAAAGGAGAAAGAGAAGAGATGGATTAAACAACTGGAAGATGCCGAGGGGACTTTCCAACACCAGAATGAAGAAAAGAAAAAAATAGCTTGGGAATATTCTGAGAATTTATATAAGCAACAAGTAGTTTCAGATGATTGTTGTTAGCTGCGAAGTCGTGTCCGACCCATCATGACCCTATGGACAATGTTCCTCCAGGCCTTCCTGTCCTCTACCATCTTCTGGAGTCCATTTAAGCTCACACCTACTGCTTCAGTGACTCCATCCAGCCACCTCATTCTCTGTCGTCTTCTATTGCCCTCAATCTTTCCCAGCATTAGGCTCTTCTCCAGTGAGTCCTTCCTTCTCATTAGGTGGCCAAAGTATTTGAGTTTCAACTTCAGGATCTGGCCTTCTAAAGAGCAGTCAGGGTTGATCTCCTCTAGGACTGACCAGTTTGATCGCCTTGCAGTCCAAGGGACTCGCAGGAGTCTTCTCCAGCACCATAGCTCAAAGGCCTCAATTCTTTGGCGCTCAGCCTTTCTTATGGTCCAACTTTCACTGCCATACATTGCAACTGGGAAGACCATAGCCTTGACTATACGCACTTTTGTTGACAGGCTGATGTCTCTGCTTTTTAGTGTGCTGTCTAGATTTGTCATGGCTTTCCTCCCCAGGAGCAAGTGTCTTTTAATTTCTTGGCTACAGTCTCCGTCTGCAGTGATCTTGGAGCCCAGGAAAATAAAATCTGTCACTACCTCCATTTCTTCCCCATCTATCTGCCAGGAATTGAGAGGGCCGGATGCCATGATCTTAGTTTTCTTAATGTTAAGTTTCAACCCAGATGATAGGATAAAACAATTCTTGGAAAAAACAGAGATACCTAAAGTACCAGAGAAATTTACAAAGCTACTAGAAGAGAAAATAACAATGATCGAATTAACAGAAGCAATTAAAAAACAAAAGAATGGCAAAACACCAGGACCAGATGGGCTACCAGCGGAACTATATAGAACATTGCACAAACTGTTAGGCAATGTAATGCTGAAACTCTATAATGAACTCCTCTCTGAAGCTAAGATACCAGATTTGTGGTCGGAAGCACTTATTACCCTGATACCAAAAGAAGAAACAGAAATACAGAAAATAAAGAACTATAGACCAATTTCCTTGCTAAATGTGGACTATAAAATATCTGCATCAATCATGGCCGAAAGGCTTAAAAAATTCCTAAACGAATTTATACATATGGATCAAAATGGGTTCCTGCCCAAAAGACAGATTAGAGACAATATGCAAATTATATTAAACACATTAGAATATTATGAAACACATCCTGAAAAACAGATGGCATTGATGTTTTTGGATGCGCAGAAAGCATTCAACAATGTGAACTGGCAATTCATGATAAGACAACTACAGATTATGGATTTTGGGGAGAAATTTGTAAATGTAATTAAAGCAATTTACAATAAGCAAATAGCCAAAGTAATGATTAATGGAGATATGACTGAAAAGATTAATATTATGAAGGAAACAAGGCAGGGATGCCCTTTATCCCCATTATTGTTTGTATTGACACTAGAGATACTAAATAGAACTATACGACAGAATAAGGATATAAAAGGTATGAAAGTTAAGAGAGAAGAATATAAGCTACAAGCTTTTGCAGATGATTTAGTATTTATCTTGGAGGAGCCACTAGAGACAGGACCTGTATTAATAGAACAAATAGAAAAATATGGTGAGGTAGCAGGTTTGAAGATTAATAAAGATAAAACAAAAATGTTAGTGAAAAATATTACTGAAAAACAAAAAAAAAGAATTGATGGGATACAGATACAGATTGTAAAGAGATACAGATTGTAAAGAAGGTAAAGATTGTTTTTACCTTGAGCCACAGGATCTCTCTCACTTTGCTAGCAGAGAAGCAAGGGGAGATATATGACAAATGCTTGTTAACTCTTAGATTACCTTGCTAGGCCCCAAACATGGGACAAATCTTTTATCTCCTGTGTCAGCCTATCCTGAAGGCCATCGACAGGCATTAGTCACACCGGTGACAGCTCATATTTGTGTAAATTTTAAATTGCTAACAAAGAATTAAGGGAGACTAATTAAGGGAGACTAAAAACAACTGCCTAATGTGCAATCAGCCCAGGTTCGAATCTCAGAAGGGTATGGCTGACTGATGAAAACTAATAAGTTTGAAATGCATATTAGTCTCCCTTAATTCTTTGTTAGCAATTTAAAATTTACACAAATATGAGCTGTCACCGGTGTGACTAATGCCTGTCGATGGCCTTCAGGATAGGCTGACACAGGAGATAAAAGATTTGTCCCATGTTTGGGGCCTAGCAAGGTAATCTAAGAGTTAACAAGCATTTGTCATATATGTGTGTGTGTGTGTGTGTGTGTGTGTGTGTGTGTGTGTGTGTGTGTATAAAGGATGGATGGAATGGATTCACTTACCAGGGTTTCACCCTCCGAACTGTTCTCCAAGGTGTCCACCGCATTTGCAGTGTAGGCTGGAGTCCCCTCCCAGTCCTTGGCAGGATTTGGGGAGTCTACAGCCTCTATCCCCCTCATGGCAGATTCTTTTGGTTTGGCTGGGGACTTCCCTGATCTCCTGGCCGGTGATGGGTCTGATTTGTGCTGAGGGGCTTTTGAGCAACATTCTGCGGTGCAATGGCCCTCTTTCCCACATTTGAAACAGCCTGTTGATTTCTTAGCCATAGCCGGTGGTTTCGCTGGCTTGTGTGTTTGCTCGGGCAGTGGGCAGGCCCATGGTTTCCCTCGGCGGTGCGTTTTTAGTAGGTCTATCTCTGCCTCCTCTGCCAGGACGTACCAGTCATCAAGGTGGTGTGGGTCTCCTAGAGACAGGCAAGCATAATAAAGGTCATAGTTTAGCCCGTCTTTGAAATAGCTAAGGAGGATGTCTTCCGGCCAGTTCAGCTTGTTGGCAATGGCCCAGAATTCTTGTGTATTTTCAGCCACTGGCCGTCTGCCCTGCCTCAACATTTTGATTCTCTCCCAGGCCTTATGATCAGCCAATAGTCAGCCAGTCCTCAAATCGTCTCCTCAAGGATGACATGAACTGGTTGAAGTCATTGAGTTCTGGGGCATTGGAGTCATGCAGGTTCACCACTCAGTCTGCAGCCAGTCTGTCCAGGATGCGGGCTTTGTCATTGGGGATGTCCCGTCCATATTCTTCCATATAACTGAGGACTTGAGTTAGGAAAAACCCCAAGTGTGGCGGCTCCCCCTTGAATTTTGCTTCCAGAGGTGGGAGTCTTTGAATGGATTGGTGCCTACACTGTTGGCAGTATTGCCCCCCATCCTGATCCCTGCCTGCAGGTCTGTGGGGGGTGGGTGCTGCTGAGGTGGTGGCTTCAGGTTCAGCGGATGCCCCCGGTGCTACATGTTCCAGATCCCCCTCACTGTCTCTCCAGCTGCAGCTCCAGGTGCTGGTGCAGCTGTGGGACTCAGGTTTCTCCTTCCTTAGAGAGCCATTAGGTCAATAGCTTTCTCTAGGATCCAGTCTGCATGTGGTGCATAACTCCCGTCCTCTTCACTGATGTGCAGGGAGCTCTCCATCTCTTGCTTCCATTCGGGTTGGTGGCCACCCCGCCTCAGGGTCACTTTCCTCGATGCCTTTTCTCACTCATTTTTCCTTCCAACACCCATCGACCACCGTGGTTTGTGGTCACGCGTCTCCACCACCTCTTCCCCGGAGCAATATGACGCTTCAGCTTCTGATAGTTGGTGGGATTTCGGTCAGGGGGAAAGTTCCTTTTCCATGGGGCTTCCCTCCTTCCCTGCCTCGTTGTTAGACATTGTGTTTTTTTCAAATTCCCCCGGTAATGTTTTTCCTTCCAGGTTGACTCTTAATGCAGATCCTGTCTAATGTCGGAACCCACTTCAATCGACATCTTAAGAAAGAAAGACTCTTGGAGACAAGATTATCCAAGCAGGAATTTTACTAAAATATAGATGATAGAGGGTATAATAGACAGGATCTGAAGAATCCCCTCACAGATCGATATTTTTAAAATGTCCCCAAGCAAACTCCACCCCTCAGTTCATTCAGTCAGTTCCGGATCAGCCAAGTTCCAGGTGGTAAGCCCCTCGTGGGAAAAGGAGAAACATCAGCCCATCCATAGCAGAACCAATCCCACCCCTTCACATTCCATCCGGAGAAACAAACCAGATTCCCCCACCCCCTTTCTTAGTTGCCCATAAGATGAGAGGGAGAATGCCTCTCATTGATCTTATTGTTATGGGTAACAGGCAGGCGAAATAAACAAAAAGTTACATCTAAGGAAAGGAAGTGGAAGCAATAAACCCCCATGCTTATTATGTTTATTCCCTCTCCTTCTTGGGAATGGCAGAATCCAAGGGAGGGGGAGGTGAGCTTTGGGTTTTGCACAGAAGAGACAGTTAGAAATGAAATATAAATGGATTCTGACAGCAATCTTGTAATGCTTCTATAGCTCCCTCTGCCCAAGCACTCATCTCCTTCAGTGTTTGTTTCTCTCTAAGTAATAAAGGCTTATAACACAGAGAGATGGTCAGAACAGCCCAGGTGAGGGCGTGCAATAGCTTTGAATGTATTCTTGATGTTAGAATAAGCAAAAAACCAGTGTATTCTCTCTTCTTTTTGAAAAGTCCACATATTGATGGAAATGGAGGAGAGTTGCTTTTAAATCAACTTGATTAAAATAAACTACTACAATAAAAGCACCTTCTGAGTAGACTTCAGGTTTCCACTCATACAGCATGACCGCATGAGAACGGACCTATGCTCCCCACGGCTAATTTTGGCCTGCCTGGGGACCCTAGATGGGTCTGAAGTCACCCCGGAGAGATGACCGCAAAAGAGGGGTGCCCCACTGATCATGAAGTGTTGGAAATCACTTCGTTTGATCTGGGGAAAGCCCTCCAAACCTGACAGGAGAAAGGCTAGCTGTATACCAGTGTCTAGCCCAAGCTACTGCATCTGAAGTCCAAGAGCACTACCAAGAACAACAGTGAACAGCGTGATTGGAACTGGTGAGAGTATTTGATCTTCTCTCCCTTATTTTATAACTAGTCCCTGGGAAAGATCCCCAAAGCAAACAACCTCCGAAAGTGAGGGGAGGGGATTACATTCCCATTTCCTATAGACAGAAGTGGTGAATTAACCTTTAAGGAGAAAAGAACTTTTCTGAAATTAAATTCAAAATACTATAATCCGATCAAACTTAGAAACTAAAACAAACTGCTAAGATTATATTCTAAAGGATTTTGATTGAACGACAGAAAAATAATAAGAACTTTTTGTCCAAAAGAGCTGGAAAATAAATATTTCTTGACATCTAGTGGACAAGGAGTTTATAGCATACTAAAGATAAGGCCCCAAAACAAAGAATAATAAATCTGTTCCCATGAACTCTAATAACCTTCAAGAAGATAGTTGCTAAGGAACAGAGAAGAGATTGTATACTGGGCCGGCTACAAAATTGGAAAGTGTTTAAAGGAAAAGAAATGGTCTGCTTGTGGTTTAAATTTATGAACTGTTTAAAAACTTTGATCTATGATAAAGTATTGAGAAGGGAAGATACAGGAAGGATTTAAGCTGGTTAATTATACTGAATTGACAATTAACTCCTGAAAAAAAGAATTGTTACAAAACATTGACTTTACTGAAACTTTGACAACTGAAAATTACAGTGGATTACAAAAATTATGTATAACAACAAGAACTATACAAAACTGGACTGTATGGGTGTCGAGTTTTGGTTACAGAGACTATGGCATTTATGATGGACTACTTGAAAGGGGGAGACAACATGTATATGACACACTCATCAAAAAATGATAGAAAACCACACCCAATATCTGTTCTTGAAAGATTTAGCTTCAAAGATCAAAGACGTTTAGAAATACTTCAAGGCAAGACAGATACTTTCCAAGATGAAATTTATGTAATGCTACGACAGACTATCCCCTTCATGGATTACTGCCTTGTCGTGGCGAAGGGGCTTGCGTAATTGAGGCCTTTGAACTATGGTGCTGGAGAAGACTCCTGTGAGTCCCTTGGACTGCAAGGCAATCAAACCGGTCAGTCCTAGAGGAGATCAACCCTGACTGCTCTTTAGAAGGCCAGATCCTGAAGCTAAAACTCAAAAACTTTGGCCACCTAATGAGAAGGAAGGATTCACTGGAGAAGAGCCTAATGCTGGGAAAGATTGAGGGCAATAGAAGAAGGGGACGACAGGTGGCTGGATGGAGTCACTGAAGCAGTAGGCGTGAGCTTAAATGGACTCCAGAAGATGGTAGAGGACAGGAAGGCCTGGAGGAATGTTGTCCATAGGGTCGTGATGGGTCGGACACGACATAATAATAATAATAATAATAATAATAATAATAATAATAATAATAATAATAATAATAATAATAATAATAATAATAATAATAATAATAATTTGGAAGGGACCTTGGAGGTCATCTAGTCCAACCCCCTGCTCAGGCAGGAAACCCTATACCATTTCAGACAAATGGCTGGCCAGTCTCTTCTTAAAAACTTCCAGTGTTGGAGCATTCACCACTTCTGGAGGCAGGTTGTTCCACTGGTTAATTGTTCTAACTGTCAGGAAGTTTCTCCTTAGTTCTAGGTTGCTTCTCTCCTTGACTAGTTTCCATCCGTTGCTTCTTGTCCTGCTTTCAGGTTCTTTGGAGAATAGCTTGGCTCCCTCTTCTTTGTGGCGGCCCCTGAGATATTGGAACACTGCTATCATGTCACCCCTCACCCTTCTCTTCGTTAAACTACACATACCCAATTCCAGCAACCGTTCCCTATATGTTTTAGCCTCCAGCCCCCTAATAATCTTTGTTGCTCTTCTCTGTACCCTTTCTAGAGTCTCGACATCATTTTTACATCGTGGTGACCAAAACTGGATGCAGTATTCCAGGTGTGGCCTTACCAAAGCATTGTAAAGTGGTATTAGTACTTCACTTGATCTTGATTCTATCCCTCTGTTAATGCAGCCTAGCACTGTGTTGGCTTTTTTGGCAGCTGCAGCACACTGCTGGCTCATATTGAAGTGATTGTCTACTAAGACTCTGAGATCCCTCTCACAGTTACTACTATTGAGCAAGTTACCACCTATACTATACCTGTGCATTTGATTTTTCCTGCCTAAATGTAGAACCTTACTTTTTTCACCATTGAATTTCATTTTGTTAGATAGTGCCCAGTGTTCGAGTCTGTCCAGATCCTTCTGTATCTTAAGCCTATCTTCTGGAGTATTGGCTATTCCTGCCAGCTTGGTGTCGTCTGCAAATTTGATGAGTTCCCCATCTATCCCCTCATCCAAATCATTAATGAAGATATTGAAGAGCACTGGGCCCAGAACAGAGCCCTGGGGCACCCCACTACACACTTCCTTCCATGTAGATGCGGTTCCATTGAGGACCACACGCTGAGTACGGCCAGTCAGCCAGCTACGAATCCATCTGGTGGTAATGCTATCTAACCCACATTTTTCTATCTTATCAAGTAGTAGGTTGTGATCTACTTTATCAAATGCCTTACTGAAGTCCAAGTAAATTATATCTACAGCATTCCTCTGGTCCACTAGTTTTGTCACTTGGTCAAAGAATGTAATAAGATTTGTCTGGCATGATCTGTTTTTGACAAACCCATGTTGACTTTTAGTGATGACTTTGTTTGCATCAAGGTGTTCGCTGATTTGTTGTTTGATTATCTTTTCCAGAATCTTCCCAGGTATTGAGGTCAGGCTGATAGGTCTGTAGTTTCCTGGATCTATTTTTTTCCCTTTTTTGAAGATGGGAACTACATCAGCTCTCTTCCAGTCCTCTGGTAGTTCCCCAGTGCTCCAGGATCTTTGAAAAATATAGTTCAGTGGTTCTGAGGTCACGTATGCCAGTTCCTTGAGAACCTTGGGGTGTAATCCATCTGGTCCTGGTGATTTGAACTCGTCTAGGCTGGACAGGTGCTCACTTACCATTTTCTTGCCTATCTTAACTTGCGTTTCTATTCTGTTTTTTATGGCACTGGTTTGGGTAGGTTGGACTGTTTTTTCCCTTTGTGTAAAGACAGATGCAAAAAACGAATTAAATAGTTCTGCTTTCTCCCTATTGCTTGTCACCTTCTTGCCACTTTCCCCCACTAATGGACCAATCATTTCCTTAACTTTTTTTTCTTGTTTTTATATGTTGAAAGAAACATTTTTTGTTATTTTTTACTTTGGTCGCAAGCCTTAGTTCATTTTGAGCCTTAGCTTTCCTCACTTCATCTTTGCAGGCACGGGCTATTTCCTGATATTCTGACTTAGTTATGTGCCCCTCTTTCCAATTCTTATACTTGTCCTTTTTATCTTTCAATTTATCAGAGAGTTCTTTATGCAGCCATGCTGCTTTCTTTTGAGAGCTGTTATTTTTCTTCTTTGTTGGTATTGTACTAGACTGGGCCTTTATTATCTCACTTTTCAAAATTTCCCAAGCTTCTTGAGTTGTTTTCCCCTTTAGGATTCTCATCCATGGAATTCTTCCCATGGTCTCTCTAAGTTTATTGAAATTAGCTCTTTTAAAATCCAAGACTCTAGTGTGGCTGTGTTCTATTGCTTCCCCCCAAGGTTCCTGTGGCTTCGACACCTTCTATCATTTCATCTCTGTTTGTGAGAATTAAATCCAATATGGCTAATCCCCTAGTTCCCTTCTCTACTTTTTGGGAGAGAAAGTTGTCTGCTAGGTTTGTCAGGAATCTGTTTGATCCTCCACTTGGTGCAGAGTTTGTCTCCCAGTTGATATCAGGGTAATTAAAGTCCCCCATTACTATTGTGATGTGCTTCTTACATACCTTAGTTAGCTGACTAGCAAAAAGTTCATCTATTTCCTCTGCTTGGTTGGGCGGCCTATAGTATACACCTATGGCAATGTCATTTTTCCCCTTTTATATTGACGCAAATGCTTTCAAGTTTACAGTTTTCGTCATTGTTGTGCTCTATTTCTGTAGAGATAAAGTTATTTCTTATATAGAGAGCAACTGCTCCTCCTCTTCTGTTTAGTCTGTTTCTTTTAAATAGTTTAAATAGCTGTGTGTTCCATTTGTAGGTTTTGTCCCACCATGTTTCTGTAATGGCAACAATATCATATCTGCCCTCATTTACCTGAATTTCTAGTTCACCCTGCTTACTGTTCATACTCTGTGCATTAGTGTATAGACATTTGAGTCCTTTATGACTGACCCTGTGTTTACTTGCTGCATAACATGTGTGGTGCCTGGCTTCCCCTATTTTCTTAGATTGCTGGGGACAGTGATGTTCTGTATCAATTAACTCACTATCCCCATTATTTAGTTTAAATGTTCCTCCAAAAATGCTGTGATTTTATTGCCAAGTAACTCAGTCCCTTTCTTGGATGGATGCAGACCATCTCTTTTATACATTTTTTCATTGGACCAGCTACAGACATCATGACTAATATAACCAAAGCCTTCTCCTTTACACCACTCCTTTAGCCACATATTAAATTCTGTTATACGCTGGCCTTTTCCATTTTGCTCCTTATACACTGGTAAAACCTCTGAAAAAGTAAGCCTACAGCCTATTCTGCTAAGTTCCTGCCCCAAGCTCTGGAAATCATTCTGCAAAGAGAGTACATCTTTTTGGGACAGATCATTAGTGCCAAGATGTACAATAGCCTCCACATCACAGTCCTTGCTGGCATTCTTGATTATTTTAGAAATACGCTTCTTGTCCCTACTGGCAGTAGCACCTTGAAGACACCTGACCTCTTTCAAAACCTCTGTGTCCTTTCCTAAATTTACATCCCTTATAATTGAATCACCAACCAGAAGGTGGCTTCTCTTTTTGGATGCCTTTCTGTTCTTGCATGACTGGTGTGTAATACCAGATTCACACTTCTCCCTGTCGAAAACAAGTTTTTCATCTTGGACCACGATCCCCTGTGTTGTGTCCTTAGTTATGGGAGTGGTTTCCCTTCGGCGGAAAAACCTAGTGCAATCATTGGTTGTTACTTCCCGGCGGGAGATTCTGAGCCGGGGATTGGTTATGTTTGAAAGGAACCTAGTATATAAGGTAGAGTTCAACGGCTGCTAGCCAGTTGACCCATGTGAATGCAATAAACGTTCTCTTGTTCTACCTCGCTGTCTCCGCTCGTCATTCCGGACTTAACAGTGGCGACGAAGGTGGGATTGACGGCAGAACAGCGAAGGAGCCACGGAAGCCAGCAGAGCGAAAAGCGGGAAAAATTTGAATCGCAGTCAACCGAGCAGCAATCTAACTGAACTCACAGGATGGCGCAAGTTGGTTCCCTGAAGGAGTTCGACCCAAATTACCCTGAAGACTGGGAAGAATACGTCGGTCAAGTCGAGGGGTTCATGCTGGTCAACGGGATAACGGAGGACCGGAAGAAGGCGGCGGCTCTCCTAACCATCAGCAGCACCCCGGTTTACCGGGTGGCCGTCGGCCTGTGCCAGCCCCTGCCGGTCTCCAGCGTATCGTACGCCGACCTGTTGGCCAAGCTAAAGGTCCATTTCACCCCAAAAAGGTCGGAACTGTTCTGGCGGAGGATATTTGAAAAGCGGAACCAACGACCGGGTGAATCAATTACTCAGTTTGTGGCAGCAGTCCGAGAAGCAGCCCTGCACTGCAAGTACGACAACCTTGAAATCAGAATAAGGGACCGAGTCGTTTTGGGCCTACGCGACGAACACTTGCAGAACCGAATAATCGCGAAGCCCACCGGGACACTGCAAGATGTATTAGATGAGTTACTCACTTACGAGTCTACCGGCAGGCGCGACCCCCCCTATAACAGCATGGCGGCCTCGGCTGAAGTCAACCTCGAGAGCCATGTGGACGGTGGGGAGGTGGACTACCAGTGGGAAGCCGACGTTGCCGAAATTGCCTGACGGTTCGGAAAAATGGCGCCGAGACCAACACGCACCGCCGGACCCGACCAGGGTAGTAGACAGCAACCCCCTGCGTTTCAACGACCCCAGAGGGACAACCCAACCAGGCCTCGTGACCCAGAAACGAGGTGTGGAAGCTGCGGCGGAAATCACCTCCGATCAACGTGCAGGTTCAGAAATGCCAAATGCCGAGGGTGCGGTAAAACGGGCCACATCCAGGCCATCTGCCGAAGCCGACCGCGCGACAACCGTCTCCACGAGCTCGACGCATGGGCCTCAGGTGAGGTAACCCCCGAACGGAGTGGCGGAGAGATCCCTAGACCTAAGGCACGCACTTCCAACCCGGGGGCAGGGGTGGGGGTCAATCACGTGGGAACCCCTAGATTAAATTACACCCCTAGAATTAATCACATTTTGAGGCCTAAATTAAAAATAGAAGTCCAACTGCAAGGCATTCCTTGCAAGATGGAAGTGGACTCTGGGGCCTCAGTATCTATAATTTCAAGGGACACCCTTAGGTACGTAGAAAACAGAAGCGGCCGTAGAATTCCCCTTAAATCCACTAAATTACAGTTAGCCGATTTTCAGAAAACTCCTATAGAATTAGTGGGCGAGGCTACCATTAAGGTTAAATACAAGGGGTTTAGCGGATTATTAACTGTCCTAGTCACTGAGGGCCAGAGAACCAGCCTTGTAGGCCTTAACTGGTTCTCGGCCCTGGGCATCTGGGTTGGGGGAATTAACACTATACAAAGTAAAACCCTAAAGTCTGTCTGCGATAACTTCACAGACGTGTTCGATGGGTCATTGGGTAGGTACAAGGGACCCCCCATTAGCTTCAATTTAGACCCCACGGTCAGGCCCATTAGGCTTAAGGCCCGGAGGGTGCCTTTCGCCCTTAAACAGAAAATCGAGGCCGAACTAGATAAGCTAGTAGGCCAGGGCGTTCTAGAACCCGTAGAGGGAGGCCTTTGGGAGATACCGATCGTCACACCCCTTAAGCCGAACGGGGATGTGAGGATCTGTGCCGACTATAAGGCCACCCTGAACTTAGCCATGAAAAAACATGCTTACCCGGTCCCGACGGTGAAGCAGGTCCTCGCGACGATCCAGGACGGCGCCATTTTCGCCAAGCTTGACTTGGCGCAGGCGTATTTGCAACTTACTGTGTCTAAGGAAGCCGCAGAGGCTCAAACGATAGTTACCCACAAGGGGGTGTTCCGCGTTCACAGACTTCAGTTCGGGATAGCAGCAGCTCCAGGCATCTTCCAGGAGGTGATGGAGAGGACCTTGAAGGGCATTCCAGGTGTATGCCCTTACTTCGATGATGTCCTAATCGCTGGAAAAACTGAGGACATCCTTGCTGAGAGGCTGGAACAGGTATTGGGGAAGTTTAGAGAGGCAGGGCTAAAATTAAAAAAGGATAAGGGCTGCATAGGTGTAAAATCAACTGAATTTTTAGGATTTAGAATTGATGCACTGGGCATTCACCCTACAGAAGGGAAGATTAGGGCAATTAAATTAGCCCCTGAACCCAAGAACAAGGCGGAATTACAAGCCTTCCTTGGCTTAATTAATTTTTATCACACATTCCTGCCTCATAAAGCAGCCATTGCTGAACCCCTTCATAGACTTTTAGATAGGAAGACCCCCTGGCTGTGGCAGGAAAAACACAGGACTAGTTTTCAAACACTTAAGGACATCTTGTCCAGCAACTCCACAGTCACTCACTTTATTGAAAACAAACCTATTTTCTTAGCGTGTGACGCTTCTCCTTATGGAGTGGGAGCAGTCATAAGCCACATGGATGAGCAGGGTCAACAGAGGCCTATAGCATATTATTCCAGGACCTTAACTAAGGCAGAACGGAATTATGCACAGATTGACCGGGAAGCATTGGCCATCATGGCTGGCATAAAAAAGTTCCACGATTACCTGTATGGTAGGGACTTTACCATTTACACTGACCATAAACCCCTGCTAGGGTTATTCACTACTGATAAACAGACACCACAAATTATGTCACCCAGGATGCTCAGATGGTCAATTTTCCTTTCTGCATACACATTCTCAATTAAACACAGACCGGGCAAAGAGATGGGGCATGCTGATGCTCTTAGCAGGTTACCTCTAGCTGATACTGGCACGGACCCCGCACCGGTGGGGCAAATCATGTCTCTACAAGAACTCTCTGAGTGCCCCCTGACAGCCAGGGACATTGCAGCAGCTACCAAAAAAGACCACATAGTTAGCAGAATAGCAGCGTGGGTACAAGGTGGGTGGCCTAGCAAAAACCCTGACCCTAAGTTCACACCGTACTTTAGAAGGAAGGACGAATTGTCATCACACTTAGGATGTATCTTGTGGGGCAGCAGGGTTGTTATTCCAGAGAGGCATAGGAACACAGTGATGGGGGAATTACACGAAGGGCACCCCGGAATTGTTCGTATGAAAGCCCTAGCAAGGAGCCACTTATGGTGGCCAGGGTTGGACACAGCAATAGAGGACAGAGTAGCTGGGTGCTATCAGTGTCAGCGATCCAGACCAGAGCAAGCACACACGACGGTACACAAGTGGGAAGTGGCCAGGAACCCGTGGTCTAGAATCCATATTGACTTCGCTGGCCCATTCCAGGGCCTCACATTCCTAGTTGTGGTGGATAGCTACTCCCGTTGGTTGGAGGTCGTGCCTGTTAAGTCCATGACTTCAGCCAAAACCATACAGGTCTTACGGGGACTCTTTGCCACTCATGGGTTACCTGACGTAATTGTTTCTGACAATGGGCCCCAATTCACATCTAATGAATTTCAGGACTTCCTCAAGGCCAACTGGATTAGGCACGCGACATCAGCACCCTTCCACCCCTCCTCCAACGGATTGGCTGAACGAAACGTCAGAACAACCAAGGACGCCCTCAGACGAATCATCCAAGGCGACTGGCATCAGAGACTGGCTCAGTTCCTTTTGGCCCAACATACTACACCATGCACGGCCACAGGGAAGAGCCCAGCTGAAATGAGGTGGGGCAGACGTTTGATAACAAAATTGGACAGACTACACCCTGACAGACTACCAGCGGAACCTGAACCGGTCACTCCGACCCGGTCTCTGAACATTGGGGACACTGTGTGGGCTAGAAATTATGGACAGGGGGACAAATGGTCACAAGGAATAGTCATTGACAAAACTGGACCTTTATCTTATTTAATTGAGGGGGAAGGGAATCAGCTGATCAGGAGACACATCGATCAGTTAAGGAAAAGGGCCCCTGAAGGCGTACAGGCTAACAAAGAGAGGAAAACCACTACATCTGACACTGTTTTCCCCCCTGTCCGGGTTAACACAGCACCTGGGGGTGAAGGGAGGGGAATACAATTCAGGACAGTGGAAGCAAACCCCCAAAATTGTAATGCAGAGATAGAACTAGCTTCCCCAGACAGCCCACCAGGGTCCTCCAGTCAGTCCAAGGAACAACAACAACCCACTAGGGAAATACCACCAGAGCCAGTACCACACACAACAGAGTCTGAGGCATTAGCAAATGGCGGAACTGAAGACACCCCAGCAGTTAGTACGGCCAGCAGATACCCAGCCAGGAATCATAAGCCTCCTAGCTATCCGAAAGACTATGTCAAATAGTAAATTTCATTCCAGGGGGGAAGGGGTGTTGTGTCCTTAGTTATTTGAGTTATTATCACAGATACCTTTACCTGTCTCCTTAATGTCCTTATTAAGGTCAGAAAGGGCACTGTATCTGTTGTGCAGGGACACAGAGAAAGCTTTGGGTTTATGGTTCACAGATCTCACCCTGCCAGATCCCACGGTTGTCCACACTGCCCTTCTCCTGCAGGATCTTTGTGGTAGAGGGGGCTGATAGCACGGAGGCTCAATAGGGTAGAAGGGCTGAACTGGACACCTAATTTCTGCCTGAAGAGCACAGATTACAGACCCTAGATAAATAATCTGTCCTTGTAGACTAGTGATTTGTTTACAGATAGGACAGTTTCCAAGTTTGAAAAGGGTACTGCGAAAGACAGCTGCAAAACAGGTGTTGCACTGAACTAAGCCAGACATGCTGAGTTACAACAAATCTCAGATGCACTTGCCCTGAATGTACCGCTGCTGTTTTTGATATTTAGTTATATAATTTGCGCGCCATTAGGTGCGCGGGCCGCTCCTTTTTTGGTGCAGCCCTTGCAAAACTTATAGCATGGAGCACTTCCCAGCAGCTCTGAAAGTTGAAATTCTGCTGAAAAGCAATGGAGATCCAATGAGGACCCAAAATGCAGTTCAAATACAATGCAAACCAATCAGGGCTCTAGCTCCTTTTTTGGTGCAGCCCTTGCAAAACGTACAGCATGGAGCACTTCCCAGCAGCTCTGAAAGTTGAAATTCTGCTGAAAAGCAATGGAGATCCAATGAGGACCCAAAATGCAGTTCAAATACAATGCAAACCAATCAGGGCTCTAGCTCCTTTTTTGGTGCAGCCCTTGCAAAACGTACAGCATGGAGCACTTCCCAGCAGCTCTGAAAGTTGAAATTCTGCTGAAAAGCAATGGAGATCCAATGAGGACCCAAAATGCAGTTCAAATACAATGCAAACCAATCAGGGCTCTAGCTCCTTTTTTGGTGCAGCCCTTGCAAAACGTACAGCATGGAGCACCTCCCAGCAGCTCTGAAAGTTGAAATTCTGCTGAAAAGCAACTAACAACAACAACACGACAGACTATAAACTACAATAGACTTAAATCATGAGGAGATTAAATATATTTTGATAATATAAGTGAATATACTTTTAACTTAAATCTACAATCAAAAACCATTCAAAGAATGATGGTAAAGAATGAACAAACAATCCAGACAACAGAATGTGAACTAGAAAAAAATGATTTGACTGGTCAAGTTACAACTGAAGAGAATTATAGCTTAATACAAAGAAGAAAAAACTTATAAGATTGGAGACAACGATAAATATGGAAAAGATACCTTATGCATTAGAACGTCAAACCAAACCTGAGAAGAAAGAAGACTTAATAAAATGGACACTGCTAGGAGAATCATTGTTTGGGAGACAAAAAGCACACATCTTATCTACTATGTATCCTCTACTCCTAACAATAACTACAAAAATACAAGAACTGAACAAGTTGAAAATATTAATTTGGAAAACAATTTGGCAAAGGAAGAAGATTAAAGATGGGCTGAAGAGACTGGATTTGCCCTACTACATGGAATATTATATGAGTAAACACCTGTTTGAATATGGCTAAATAAATAAATAAATAAATGGTTATGAAGGGACTTTAGAATAAGTGGGATAAGACATATAAGTAATATAGTATTTTTTGATAAGATATAAAATGTAAAAATATTAGGATGTTGTAAGTGAAGGGAAAGTTTGAATCTTACAGACAAATTAAGTTTGAAAAGATTTAGGATTGAAATATTGAGGAGAAATTAGGCTTAATAAGAATTCTGAATAAAAGAATATATAATAATAATAATAATAATAATAATAATAATAATAATAATAATAATAATAATAATAATAATAATAATAATAATAATAATAATAATAATTTTATTTGTATACTGCCCTTCTCCTGAAGGACTCAGGGCAGTGAACAGGGCAAACATATAAAAATACAAGAATACAAATATTAAAAAAGATTCAACAAGGTGCCCAAAACTAACAACAATAAGTTAAAATGCACTAAAACAATATTAAAATCCAAACCCATCACCCATCAGGCCAGGCTGGCTTGTTTGAACAAGTAGGTCTTCAGATCGCGTCGGAAGGAGCGAAGGTTGGGCGCCATCCGGAGCTCAACCGGTAAACGGTTCCACAAATCCAGCGCACCCACAGAGAAGGTCCTCCCCCTGGGGACCAACAGATGACATTCTCTGACCGGTGGCACCCTGAGGAGGCCCTCTCTGTGGGAGTGCACAGGGCAGAGGGAAGTTGATCCCGGCAGCAGGTGATCCCTAAGGTACGCCGGACCCATGTCATGTAGGGCTTTAAAGACCATTACCAGCACCTTGAATCTCACCCGAAAGACAACTGGGAGCCAATGCAGCTCACAGAGCAGAGGTGTAACATGGGAGTATCGGGAAACTCCCAGAACAACTCTCGCGGCTGCATTCTGTACCAGTTGGAGCCTCCGAGTGGTCCTCAAGGGCAGCCCCATGTAGAGAGTGTTGCAGTAGTCTAAACGAGAGGTCATGAGCGCATGAGTGACCGTACACAGGGCATCCCGGTCTAGATAGGGTCGCAACTGGCGCACCAGGCAAACCTGGGCGAAGGCCCCCCTAGTCACAGTTGTTATATGGTCTTCTAAAGAAAGTTGTGAGTCTAGGAGGACTCCCAAGTTGCGAGCCCTATCTACGGGGGGTAATAACTCACCCCCCATAGAAAGAGATGGAATATTCTGAATATCCCGGGATGCCGATACGCATAGTGAATAGGTGAAATATAATATGAAATATATATGAAATATATGAAATATAATCTGACTAGAAAGATGTTATGGATAGATGTTATGATAGATAAGTAGTATAGTATTTCCATAATATATGAAATATGAAAATACTAGGATGATATATTTAAAGGGAAGTTAAATACTGTGAAAATACGATTGATAAGAATTTTTTGAATATTATGGAGAAATTGAGCTTAAACAAGATCTATGAAAATAAGATATGTGGTAAATCAACAAGATGATTCTTAGGAAAATAACCAAGCTGGGGGGAAAAAGGACGCTATTATTGTTGGTATAAATATAGAAGAAAATGTTTTTATTTGATCATGTAAATAGGGAAAATGTTAAATATTAGAAATTATATTTGTTTAATGTTACAGAAGGAGAATATCATTGGGTAAAGAGAAGAGCTAGGAAATATATTTACAACTGATATACTAATTATGGAAATACAAAAATTAATTAACATTGATTGTTTATTAATTATTATTAATTGTTTTTTTCTAAAAATTTATGAACCAAGACAACACGCTGTACACCAGGCACCAAGGATGTTATTGTAAAAAACCAATAGAATTTTTACAAAACAAACTAAAAGCAAATAGGTTGCAAGTGACTGATTATATGATGGAGAACATTCAGGCCTTATTTCTGTTTGCACTAGGAGGAATATACACAGCTTGGTGGCTTCCTTTTATATGCTATTGGGCTGCATCAGCTACCACACCAATTAGCAATTTCAAAGATGTTGGTAAGCAGGTAAATGATCTGTAGTTACTTGGTGCTACCCCTTTTGCTGGATCTTTCATTATCTTATTTTATCTTATTATACTGTATTATTATTGTACTTTTAACCTTGTACATTCATGTTCTATATTTTATTCTTATTTCTTGTCATATATTATATACTTTCTACCTGTAAATTATCAGAATAACAGAATAATAGCATTAAAAAGGACCTTTCAGGTTTTCTAGTCCAGAGCTTTTCAACCAGTGGTACGGGTACCACCTGTGGTACATTGGCACCTGGCAGGTGGTACACGACTATCCTAGAAAAGTGGTAGTGGGGGAGGGGAATGAGCTGAACCAGTGGCAGCACCACACAAGCCTGTGCGAGAGATTGCTGGATCTGCAGGCTGTTAGAGCTCAGCGGAAGTGCCAGGATGAGCACCGCTTTCCAGCTGATTGGCGCTTCTTCGGGGCTGTCAGGGCTCAGTGGATGCGCCAGGATCAGCACCAGGCTCCAGCTGGAACTCGGCGCTGATCCCAGCACGTCTGCTGAGCCCAGAAGAAGCGCCGATCAGCTGGAAAGTTGCAGCATCCCCAGGGTCTTGTGATTTACATTCAGATGCTAGTAGTAGTAGTAGACTTTATTGTCATTTCAACAATATACAGTACAGTACACAGTGAAATGAAACAACTGCTTGACAACTGATTCATATTTATGACAGTCACAGTGTCCCAGGGTCATATGAAGTAACCAAAATCTGCTGCAACCCCAGCAGAGGGGGGGATAAAAACCAAACACCCTCCCACCCCACCCCTGCTGCCAATCCTCAACAGAAATGCTCACAACAATGAAAACCTTGGACAGGAGGAAGAGCGCCACCGGGCGGGCAAGCAAGCAGGTGTCTTGCTAGGCTGTGGCTTGGGGGGCACTTTTTTCAGTGCCATTGTAACTTCGAACAGTCACTAAGTGAACTGTTGTAAGTTGAGGACTACCTGTACTTCATCACTTTTTTCCTCTTTTTTTGGTCATTACGTTTTTTTTTTTATTGAAAAGTTTTAACATACAATTTTTCCCTTAAAAAATCCCCCCTCCCCCCCTTCTCCCTCCCCCCCCTTCCTCTCCCCCCTCCCCCCTCCCCCCCCGACTTCCCAGAGCTAAATACAAGGTATATATAAAAAAACAACAATCATAAACAACCATATACTAACAACCATAAACTCTAAAATCTATCACTCTCTAGCTTATATAGGATAAAACAAACCTTAGTAATATTAAATATATATAAATATATATAAAAAAACTAATATAGAAAAAAAACACAAAGAAAGAAGACTTATTCAAATATAAAACTCCTTAACCCTATACTTATTCTGAATAAACTCAAGCCATTTTCTCCCTTCCATAATATAGCGTTCCTGCGAGTAATCTTTCAAATAGGCCGAAATCTTCACCATTTCGACCAGGTCGGAAACCTTTAAAATCCACTCTTCTATGGTCGGCAGTTCCTCTTTCCAGTACTATCCTATCAAAAGTCTTGCTGCCGTAATTAAATTCAACATCAACTTAATATATTCCATCAGACTTTTATCCAAAAAGCCTTAACCTTTTTACAAGTCTACCATATATGAAAATATGAAAATATATTACGTCTTTATCACCACACCTCCAACATTTAGGCTAATAATTCAGATACATGCTTAGCTTTTTAAAATCTAAATACCATCTATAAAACATTTTGTAAAAATTCTCTCTTAGATTTCAAACTTGTATAAATTTTACATTCCTCACCCAAATCTTTTCCCACCTCCCACTACTTGGCTGTAAGTACGTTGTGAAAGTTCCATAGACTTCTGCTGATCTTGTTCTTTTATCTTTTTTGATCGTTTTAAAGCAGCACGCGTCACCCTCTGTTCTCTGGGATCATCCAAAAGTGTTATAACTTGATCTCCTCCAGCACCATTCTCCTCTGTCTGTCCATCTTCAGCCTCTTGATATTCTCCTTCTCCAGATCCCTTTGCAGCTTCCAGAAGTGTTAATGGGGTTGCTTTTAAAACATTATTGTAAAAATCACGCGCTTGCATCACAGTAACCAGACGGTACCTTTTACCTTCATGCATCACCATCAACCCAGCTGGAATCTCCCATCTGAACCTTATATCTCGTTGCTTGAGCTCTTGCACAAGAAATGTAAAATCCTTCCTTCTCCTTAAAATCTTTGGAGGAATTTCTTTTAGAACCAGAACTTCTTGATCAGCAATCACGACTTTAGTATCATAGGCAGCTTGTATAACTTCATCTCTAATTTCCCTTTTTGCAAAATAAACCACCACATCTCTAGGCAACTTTCTCTGTCTAGCAATCCATGAGTTCACACGATACACTTTATCCATGCCTCCTTTTATTTCAGATGCTGGCTGATTCAATACCACTTCGAGAGCCTCAGAAACCAGCTGCTTTAAATCTTCCTTAATATTCTCCTTTAAACCTCTGATTCTAATGGCAAACTGCATCTGGAAATATTGAGCAAGACTCAATTCTCTATCCATTTTGTCTCTTAAATCTTCATTCTCCAATACTTTTGCTTCTAATATGGCATTCTTTTGAGTCGAATCTTTGACTTTTTCATCCAAATCTTCCACACATTCAGCCACTTTATACACTGAAGACAAAATGTCTACCTTCATCACCCTGTACTTCTGTTCCATCCTCTCCTCCATTCTCTCCTCCAACTTCTTCAATTTCTCCTCCATCTGTGCAAATTTATCACCCATTGATTCCAAAATTGATTCCAAGATTACCTGGGTATGTTTTTCAAGAGCATCTTGTAAGTCCTTCGATGTCACTACATCAGGAGGATGCAATGCCTGCAATGATGATTGTTGCACCGGGGAAGTTCCAGCACTCCGAAGAGTTTTAGGGGGAGGTTTAGCCGCCATCTTTTACTTTCAATTGTGACGCACTTTCACTTAGAGTTTAAAAAGTCCATCAAGCTCGAGAGTAGAATAAAATAATCCTCTTCACCTTTTCCTCTTGTACCGCTCTGCCTGCTCTTTTTATTCCATAGTCCTTCCTTCAAGCAGGGGTGGTCGCAGACGCCTGGCTCTGCTCCATAAAGTCAGGAGCAGAGGCGCTGGCCAGCTGGGAGCGACCCAGGCTACGGGGGAGTTCGATCCTTCGGCCGCCCAAGCTGCAAGCTCAGGCGGCCCCGGAGAACTCAACCCCTACCTGGGGCCTCACCCCCTCCTCTTCTCCCGAGGAGGGGGCTTCAAATTCGCCCAAACAGCTGATCGGCGCTGTTTCGGGCGAAAATCACTCAGCTGAGCCGCGGGCAGCCCGGGAAGGCTGTCTCCGTCACCGCGCAGCCACCGGAAGTCCATTACGTTTTTGACACCTTGCTAGGCGACAGGTGGTACTCGGATGTTGCCATATCCTAGAAGTGGTACAATGGGTGAAAAGGATGAAAAGCCCTGTTCTAGTCCAGCCCCCTGCTCAAAAAGCAGATCTTTTACTGATGGAAAAAATATTTATAGCTCAGAATTGAACTGTGTGGTCCTTGGTACTCTCTGAGTTTAGTGGTTTTCTTGCAGAGGTTTTATTACCAAACTTTGTAACATCGTCAGTATTAGGAAGGAATTAGGTTTGTTCTTATTTTAATGTTTGTCCGCATTACTAGTCCCTTCATTCAAGTATTCTTTACTTCCTGATTATTGGTCTAGTGTTAATCTTAATGTTAATCTCTGCTCAAATGTCTGCTGATTGTTGGTAGGGAGGTGTTTTTAAACCTCCTTAATTTCACAGCATATAGACACTCAACCATAATTTCAACAGAAAACTGTGAACATTCTACATCAAGCCAAGTCCAAGAACATCAGAGAATTCCTGGAGACCTGGCAATCAGATACATTGGCCATCAACAGGCATATAGAGATAAACAACATCTACATACTACTAAAAAAACCAATCTAAAAGTCCAAAAGAAAACAAAAAGACAAAACAGCTCCTCACCAGGAATGTGGTTTGGTAGTGAAATATCTGCAAGAAAACCACCAAGTACAGAGACCACCAAGGATCCCTCAGACTGTATATCTATACTATTCTGGAAAAAGGCTCTTTTCTTAAAAATCTCCACTAATAGAGCACCCACAACTTCTGAAGACAAGCCTTTCCACTGTTTAATTTTTCTTACTGTCAGGAATTTTTTCCTTAATTTTAGGTTAGATCTTTCTTTGATCATCTTCCATCCATTACTTCTTGTCCTCAGGTGCTTTGGAGAATAGCTTGACTCACTCTTTTCTGTGGCATTCCCTCAAATATTGGAATACTTCTATCATGTCACCCCTAGTCCTTCTCTTTGTTAGATTAGACATACCTAGTTTCTGAAACTGTTCATTGTACTGTTTATCCTCCAGTCCCCTAATCTAAGGCTTTTCAACCTTTTCACAGTTTCTATCACTTTTAAGACATGACAATATTCGAGTACCACCAGTGCTTAGCAAGGTGTCAAAACATTGATGACTAAAAAAAGGGGGGGATTTGGGATTTTACTGATTAGATCCATTTGTTGTTATAGAAATAGGTAGTTTATACTATTATGGAAAAGTTAAAAGTTGAGATTCAATGTTAATGCTTCATTCTACTGCAATAGAGGAAATTAGAGTCAATGCCTTTTCTTTTCTTTTTCCCTTCTTCACCTCACTTCTTTTCCCTTTCTTCCTCCCTACTGTGTCCTACTATTTGCCTTTGTATTTTTGTATTTTATTCTATAATCTAATAAAATGTTACAAACCGTAAAAAAGGGGGGAAAGTACTGGTTTTAATTTCTTTGGTGGCTTGGTTCCTTTGCTGAATCACTTTCCCTTTGCTCTGACAAATATATGATGAATTTATCCATATTTATTAATATGTACCACTACCTTGGTGGTCAGCTGGCTGGTCGGCCCTTCTTCCTCTCTCCCTCTCCTCTCTCTTTTTCCTCCCTGCCTGCTGGGCTCTGCTTCCACAGCTTCTTCTTCCCTGTCTCTTTTTCCTCCCTGCCTGCTAGGCTCTCCTTCCACCGTTTCTTCTCCCCTGTCTCTTCTTCCTGCCTGCCTGCTGGGCTCTCCTTCCACAGTTTCTTCTTCCCTCTTTTTCCACCCTGCCTGCTGGGCTCTCTTTCCACAGTTTCTTCTTCCTTGTCTCTTTTTCCCCCTGTCTGCTGGGCTCTCCTTCCACAGTTCCTTCTCCATTCCCTTCTCTTTCATTGTTGTCTTTTTTACATCTCCTGCCAAAACCACCTCTTTTTATATCCTCTCCTCTCTCCCCACCCTCCTCCTTTTCTCTTCAGTGCACCTCCAGCTGATTCTTCTCCTCAAGGCTGCACGTTTTTCCTCCCCCATTGTCTTTTTTCCCCCTCTCCCTTTCCTGCCAAAACCTCCTCCTTTTATATCCTCTCCTTTCTCCCCCACCTCCTCCTTTTCTCTTTGGTGCACGTTCAGCTGATTCCTCTCCTCAAGGCTGTGCTTTTCCATCTCTCTTTCTCCATCCCCTTCTCTTTCCCCTCATTGTCTTTTTTTCCTCTCCCTTTCCTACCAAAACCTCCTTTTATATCCTCTCCACTCTCCCCCTGTTCTTTTCTCTTTGGTGCACCTCCAGCTATGCGCTGCTTCTAGAAGCACCAATCAGCTGGAGCCTGGTGCTGATCCTGGGACTTCTGCTGAGCCCTGATGGCCCTGCAAAAGCACTAATCAGCTTGTAGCTATGTGCACCAATCCTGGGGCTTCTGCTGAGCCCAATAACCCTGCAGAAGCAGTAATCAGCTTGTAGCCACATGCGCCAATCCTGGGGCTTTTGCTGAGCCTGACAGCCCTGCAGTTCCAGCTGTCCCTCCCTCAGGCTTGTGTGGTGCTGCTGCTGCTTCAGTTCATTCCCCTCCCTGCTACACTTGTCTAGGGTGGTCACATACCACTTGCCATGTGCCAAAGTACCACCAGTGGTATGTGTAAAGCCTGACTTAATCATCTTTGTTGCTTTTCTCTATACACTTTTTAAGAGTCTCAACATCTTTTTTATATTGTGGTGACCCCAACTGGTTGCAGTTTTCCAAGTGTCATCTTACAAGTACAGAATAAAACAATACTAACACTTCACACAATCTTGATACTATCCCTCTGTTGATGCTACCTAGCATCCCTCTCACACTATTGTTGAGCCAGGTATCACCTATTCTATACCTATGTATTTGGTTTTTATTGTAGAATAGAATAGAATAGAATAGAATAGAATAGAATAGAATAGAATAGAATAGAATAGAATAGAATAGAATAGAATAGAATAGAATAGAATAGAATAGAATAGAATAGAATAGAATAGAATAGAATAAGACCTTGGAAGTCTTCTAGTCCAGGCCCCTGCTCAAGCAGGAGAACTTATACCATTTCAGACAAGTGACTGTCTAGTCCAGGGGTGTCAAACTCAATTTCTTTGAGGGCCGCATCAGCATTGTGGTTGCCCTCAGAGGGCTGGGTGGATGTGGCTGGGGTGGGTGCAGCCTACTGGGTGGGCATGGCCAGCTCAATGTCACTCACATCAGGGGCACCTGTGCAGGCCTGAGCAGGCCTGGGGCGGATCTGGGGGTTTCCAGCAGAGGGGGTGGGTGGGACCAGGGTGAGCGCCGAGGCATGGTCCACTGGAGAAACTTCACGGTCTCTCTCAGGCCATGCAGGGATGGCCCTGGATGGTGGCATGGACTGCCCAGAGCCCTGGGCAGCAGAGGTCAAGCACCCAGCCCGGCTCTTGAGCTCCCATGCCACTGGGACTCCATAGCACTGCCTAGCCCAGATGCACTTCCCTGAGGGTTTGGCCAGCTGCACTTACCTCCTTCTTGAGGCTGCTACTGCTGCTACTCCTTGGCCAGGTGGCTAATGGTGGGTAGGCAAAGTGCATGGGTAAGAGGGAGGCCCACTCTCTCTCCATGTGAGGAGACCTGGCTTTGTAATCAAAGCATCCTCAGCAATAGGATGGGAGACCACCAGGGGATGGCGAAAGGGCAACAGGGCTGCTGGTGGCCAAGTGTTAAGGTAGGACTTTCCTCAGCCCCTCCCTCCCTCTCACTCCAATCTTCCTTCCTTCCTCCCTCCCTCCCTCCTTCCACCTTTTCATTCCCATCTTCCTTCCCTTTCTTTCTTCCTGTTTCCCTCCCCTCCTTCCTTCCCTCCCTCCCTCCCACTCTCTGTGCCCAGGAAGGGACAAGGGGAGGGAGAGAGATAGGCTGCACTTCTCTCAAAGAATAACAGTTGGAAGAGACTTTTGAGGTCTTCTAGTACAACCTCCTGCTCAAGGAGGGGACCTATACCATTCCAGACAATTGAATATCCAATCTCTTCTTAAAAGCCTCCAGTGATGGAGCATCCACAACTTTTGAAGGCAAGCCTTTTCATTGGGTAGTTGTTTTCACAAGTCCTTAGTTCTAGGCTAGGTATCTTCTTGATTAGTTTCCATCTATTATTGCCTTCTGATGCTTTGGAAAATAGGTTGACCCCTTCTTCTCTGTGGCAGCCCATCAAATATTGGAAGATTACTATCATATCACCACCCCTAAACATTCACTGAGCTAGACATACCCAATTCCCACAAACATTTGTCATATGTTTTAGCCTCCAGCCCCCTAATCATCTTTGTTTACCATCCATTTAGGCCAGATGGTCCCCCTGGTTTGGTTTATAGAACAGTGGCCACAAGCAGAGCCTTCTCACAGATACCCCAATTATAGAACTTTCTCCCAAGGAAAATATGAACAGTGCATCCCTCACCCGTTTAGAGGCAACTCCAAACATACTGTTCAGCCAGGCATATGTAGAACAACAACACATTTTATGGTCAAGCAGCACTAAGTAAATTACTACTAACACTTTCCACACTTGTTACTTTATTATTTAAGATTTGCCTTGTTACGATTTGCCTCTTTATTAATCCTATTCTTCCTTGATTTCTAATGTTCCACTCTTGTCCTTATTGCCCATTTATTTATTTTCTGCCCTGTATTTATTTTTATTCACTACTAGGGTCTTGTTGTTTTTCTGCCAGCTCTGTTTTATCTTTCAGTGCTTGGGTCTTTTTGGCCTGGTAAGGCCTGCCATTCAGCTTTCCGGTCGGCTCAGCTCTACTGTCTGGACTTCTGCACTCAGCTGGCCACTCAGCTTTGGAGATCAGAGCTCCCTAACTCAATGCGCCTATGCTGTTGCTGTGCACCTTGTCTCTGCTGCTGCTTCAATCACCCCTCCACTGATTCTGCTGCTGCGTTTCTCCCCTCCACAGATTCTGCCACCACCAATTTCTCATCAATTGCTCCAGATCCCTTGTCCTCCACCAGACGGGCCGCAGGGAACGGCTGCCAGGCTAGCAGGAGGCAGGGTGCTGCTGATATCTCTGGGGAGGGAATGTTGATCAAGTCCTCCACCTGGGGCAAGTCACTAGGGAGAGCTGAGGGGCTGGAAGGAGACAGGGGGAAGGCTGTGGTAGGCCTGGCTGCCTCTAGTTTGCTAGGCCCAGGGTCAGGATGCCTGGCTGCCCTCTCGAGTTGGGCTGCCTAGTAAGGGTCTAGGCCAGACATGTCAAACACAAGGCCCACACGTCGGATCTGGCCTGCCATGTGGTTCTCTCTGGCCTGGGTCTGGCCTGCCATGTGGTTCTCTCTGGCCTGGGGACCTGCTCTAGAAACAGCAATGGATCAGCCTGCAGTACCTCGGCCCAGCCCAGACCAACCAGGCACTGCTCTACAACCTGGTACCAGCCATCAAAGCCAGAACATGCTCAGATCCATGCGGCAGCCCTGGAACCAGCAACGGGCACTTCCGCTCTGTTACCTGGGTGCGCACACAAGCGAAGTCCAGTGTTCCCTGCTGGCTATCTTGACCTGCAGGCTGACTTCATCCAGGATGCTGGCGCTGGTTGTCTCCTTTGCGCACACCCAGGGGGTGGGGCAGAGGCAGCAGGGTGGCTCCTTGCTGGTTCTAGGGCTGCCCCATGGATCTATGGCTGAGCGCATTCTGGCTTTGATGGCTGGCACCACCCAGCTCCACCCTCCCTCCCACCAGCACCTCCATGGCCCCCTTGCTGACCTAGCCTCGCAGCTACAAGGCTTTCATCAGGACCAGCCCCGCCCACCCCCTGGGATAGCAATGGCTGGTGGCAGCATGGACACTGGCAGTGCTGACAATCTCTCCCCCTCCCATCACCCCTTCCTGAGCACAGAAGAAGGAAAGAGATGAGAAGGGGAAGGAAGGGAGGAATGGAGGAACAGAGGGAGGGAGGGAGGAAGGAAGGAAGGAAGGAAGGAAGGAAGGAAGGAAGGAAGGAAGGAAGGAAGGAAGGAAGGAAGGAAGGCAGGCAACTTGGTTGGAGATGCCCTGGTTCATGCAGTTCTGCTTCAATCCTGGATCCATTGAAACTTGAGGTCAAAGGAGAAAGCAATTTTGTGTTCTCTTTTGTCACAGACAGGACTTTATTGGCAATCCAAGTTAACATTGGTATTCTTGAATTGTGAACTTTTAGGAAAGTATCCCCTCCTTGTGTGTTGCAAACAGCCATTTCCAATGTGGAAAACAAAGCAGAGTGGGGAAAAATATTTTTCTTTGCTATATTTCCAGTCTTAATTAGACCATGGCAGGGTCCCTACAGGAAAGCTTTTTTAAGGATTGTGTATTAATAGAAAAGCAACTAACTTACCTCTCTTCCTAAATGTTAAAGCTATTGCACATAAAAAACAAAGGAGCTCTGATTGACTATCACAGCCACCATTTTGACAGTTTTGCTGTACTGTTGTCTGTGGATGCCCCTACTAAATGCAAGCATGGGATAAACTGAGCCTGGTTTGTCTCAGTCTTTTTTTAATATATATATATATATATTATTAATTTTTTACAATAACAATCTTTAATGCTTCATGAATAGTGTGTTGTCTGGGTTCATATACTCAAAACAATAACAATTAATTTATCCAATTAATCAGTATGTTAGTTGATAATATATTTCTTGATCCTCTCTTCTTCCAATAATAATCTCTTTTGTCTACATTAAACAAATATAATTCTTAATATTTTCAGTACATACCAAATTGAATATAAACATTTTTTGTATTTATGCATATGATAACATCAACATATAACATATTTTCTAATCAGCTTATGTTTCCCTTATATTTATAAAAGTCATCTTATTAAGTCATTATATGTCCTGTTTTCAAACTTTTTATTAAAGCTTAGTTTCCCCTCAGTATTCAGATCACTCTTTTTTTATTGAAAAGTTTTACAATTTTTAAATACAATGAACTCCCTCCTCCCCCTCCTCTCTCCCTTCCCCGACTTCCCAGAGCTGAATATAGGGTAAAATAATACAAACATAAACTAAAATATGCTAACAACAAAAAAAAACATTAAGTTCTATCGGACTTTAACTCTCCATTGTCATAATATTAATAAAGTAACAAATAACTAATCATACATCATAAAAATCCACTACTTATTCAAATGCTAAATGAAACTTTTTAGTCCCATATTTATTCTGAATATATTCAATCCATCTTCTCCATTCCACAATATATCTCTGTTGTGATTGGTCTTTCAAATATGCTGAAATATTTGCCATTTCCGCCAAGTTGGAAACTTTCAAAGTCCACTCTTCTATAGTCGGCAATTCCTCCTTCTTCCAATATTGCGCAACTAAAAGTCTTGCCACCGTAATTAGATGCAACATCAACTTAGTGTCTATAACAGTAGTATCTGTAATAATACCCAATAAAAACAATTGCGGAGAAAACTTTATCCTTTTCTTAAATATCTTTTGCATATTCCACCAAATTTTAATCCAAAAGGCTTTAAACTTTTTACAAGTCCACCATATATGAAAATATGTTGCATCCTCACAACCACACCTCCAACATTTGGGCTGGCAGTTCGGATACATTCTTGCTAATTTTTTAGGGTCTAAGTGCCACCTATAAAACATTTTATAAAAATTCTCTCTTAAGTTTTGGGCCTGTGTAAATTTTACATTTCTAACCCAGATCTTTTCCCAAGTATCCATTGTTATAACTTCTTGAAAATTCTGGGCCCACTTTATCATACAATCTTTAACAAGTTCCATTTCTGAATCAATTTCTATCAATGCATTATATATCCTTTTTATATGTGCTTGACCTTGATCTCTAATTTGTTTTACCAAATTTTCATCAGTCATCGAAAAACCAATTTTCTGATCTTCCTTCCACCTGGCCTGTAATTGCCCATACTGAAACCAAGTTTGTACAATCTTTTCTTCTCTTAAAATATTATATGGCTTTAATTGCCATACATTTCTTTCCAAACTTAACATTTCCTTATATGTAGTCACATCATGTTTAAACCCAACATTTATATTTTCTATTGCGTGTTTCGGTATTGCCCATATAGGTATCTTATAATTTAACTTGTGTCTATACTTTTTCCAAACTTGCAACAGAGCATACCTTAAAATATGTACCTTGAACACATTATCCACCTTCTTATCATACAATAAGTATGCATGCCATCCAAATAACAAATCATTGCCTTCAAGATTTAGTAATCTCGCTTGTGTTAAATTAAACCAATCACTTATCGCTGACAAAGCAGCAGCTTCATAATATAATTTAAAATTAGGCATTTTTAGACCACCTCTCTCACGCGTATCCTGCATAATCTTAAATTTAACTCGTGGCCTTTTCCCTGTCCAAACAAATTTATTTATACCTTTTTGCCATTCCTCCAAGTTTGAATCTTTTTTAAGTATAGGTATCATTTGAAATAAAAATAAAATTTTTGGCAAAACATTCATTTTCACAGCTGCAATTCTTCCCAATAAAGATAATTGTAATTTTTTCCAACTATCTAATTCTTTTTGAACTTTTCCCCATAACTTTTCATAATTATTTTTATATAACTTTACATTTGAGGGTGACAAATATATCCCCAAATCTAGCGGCTCCTCTCTTGATCTATGTAGTAGTTCATCCTGGGTCGATTTTTTAACCAATCTCACATGTATTACTTTCGGAAGATTATGTCTCCTCGCATAATTAGTTTGGACCCTATAAAAGGTAAAGGTAAAGGTTCCCCCGCACATGCGTGCTAGTCGTTTCCAACTCTAGGGGCCAGTGCTCATCTCAGTTTCAAAGCCGAAGAGCCAGCACTTGTCCGAGGACATCTCCGTGGTCATGTGGCCAGCATGACTAGATGCCAAAGGTGCGCAGAATGCTGTTACCTTTCCACCGTAGTGGTCCCTATTTTTCTACTTGCATTTTTACGTGCTTTCGAACTGCTAGGTTGGCAGAAGCTGGGACGAGTAACAGGCGCTCACTGTGTTACGCGGCACTCAGGATTCAACACGCCAAACTGTCAACCTTCTGATCGACAAGCTCAGCGTCCTAACCCACTGAGCCACCACGTCCCTTATTTGGACCCTATACATCTCATCTATTTCCGCCAACATTTCATCTTTTCCTATGCCTAGTGCTTTCACCATTAAGTCCACCATCATGTCCGGCAGGTCTTCACCTTTTTCTTCCTTAACATTTTGAAAGCGCAGATAGTGGGTGGCTTTCTCTGCCTCCAGGAAGATCACTGTTGTTTCGAGCTCTCTGTTCGCCCGGATTAGTGTTTCACTTAAGTCCTCTACTTTCTTCTCCTCCTTCTCCATTCTTACTTCCATTTCCTGTAGTCTTTGCTCATTTTTTATTAATTGTTGTTGGATCACCTCAAATTCACCATCAATCGCTTGTGATCACCAGTATCATTTTTCACTTGGCCTATCTCTTCATCTCTTTTTTCATCTCTTCATGGTTCTTAGTCATTGCTTTGTGCATATCTTGCAGAAGGGCTTGTAGATCTTAAAAGGAGTTTGACCTTTCCCTTTGTAGCATGTCATCAATAGACTTCTGACTAGAAGGGCTTGAAGACATCCCTAACCCCTGTGGTGTTGCCCTCTTTCCTGCACTGATTTTTGTTAGGTTTGGTATGCTTGTCATATTTAACCAGATTTTTGTAAAAATATTCTTTATGGGGTATTTCCACCTTCTTTTCCCCCCTCTATCTCCCTCCACCACTACCTCCTTTTCTATTTCCTAATTCAGGGGAGATATTTTGAAATCAACAGCCACCCTACCCTCTATCTCTAATCTATTGTAACTCTTATGATATTGATAAATTCAACCAAACCCCTAAGACATTACTCAGTTAATACCACTCTTTACAAATACTTAATTCCTTTAACCTTAAATAAACCTTTGTCAATATATCAATTAAAATATATATATATATATATATATATATATATATATATATATATATATATATATATATATATATATATATATATATATATATATATAGTGATTAATTATTTAGCTATTTAATTATTTCAATTTTATTAATTTATCCAATTATAGCAATCAACAATTGCAGCAATATAGTTATTTCACAAATATAACAATCATTCTATATATTTATATGTATGTGTGTCTTTTTATCTATATTTATATATCACGTTTATCTTCCTGTCCCATCAAAGTCACTTTCCTTTTTGATTATAAATTTCCAACTCTGGATTTGTAGCTCTTTTTGTATCTTCTTCTTCAGCCAATGATGAGTAATTATCTCACTATCTGAACTGCAGTCCTGAAGTTGCTGTGTCACTTTCTCCATCTTGGATCCGTTATACTCCTGTGGCTTATAAATCAAAAGTTCAAAGTCTGTCCAAACTATTCACTTTCCTTCTGCTTATAGTCCACACTCGTTTTCTCAAAAGTTCAGTCTCCAAGACTCAAAAACTTATCTTTTCCCATTACCTTTCTGTCCATTCATCTGATCCCACAGCTAGTTTACGATCTTGTAACTTCCTGGCTTCCTCTTCTTGTCGTTGTTGCCTACTGCCTTATCTCTTGCCGCTCACTCCCTCTTGGTAAGGCACCCTCTTCTAGCCAGTGTCTATTTCAAAAGTGCTCCCTTTCATTTTTAAAATGTAAAATCTTGGAATTACTTTTTGTCAGATCCGATACACTGTTATTCCACTAAGTCAATGCTAGTTCTGTCCCTCGGTCGGATCTTCATGTTGGCCATTACTGGCCTCCTTTTTTTATTGAAAAGTTTTACAATACATTTTATCTTTAACAATCCCCCCCTCCCTCCACCCACCCCTACCTAACCCTCCCTATCCCTCCCCCCCATTCCCCCCTCTCCCACGACTTCCCAGAGCTAAGTACAAGGTATAAAAACAAAGAACAATCATAAACATACATATGCTAACAACAATAAACTATTAAGTCTATCGCACTCTAGCTCATATGAAATGACTACAAGCAATACTAATATTACATAAAAAAGGGGAAAAAAAGAAAAAAACTTATTCAAATGCTAGGTGAAACTTTTTAGTCCCATATTTGTTCTGGATATAATCAATCCACTTTTTCCACTCCATAATATAACGTTCTTGCGAATGATCTTTCAAATAAGCCGAAATCTTTGCCATTTCCACCAGGTCAGAAACTTTTAGAGTCCATTCTTCTATAGTCGGCAGTTCCTCCTTTTTCCAATATTGACCTATTAAGAGTCTTGCTGCTGTGATTAGATTTAACATCAACTTAATGTCCACAACAGTAGCATCTGTAATTATGCCCAATAAAAACAATTGCGGACAAAACTTTATCCTTTGCTTGAAGATCTTCTGCATATTCCACCAAATTTTTATCCAAAAAGCCTTAACCTTTTTGCAGGTCCACCATATATGAAAATACATTGCATCTTCGCCACCACATCTCCAACATTTAGGTTGATAGTTCGGATACATACTTGCAAGCTTTTTAGGATCTAAATGCCTTCTATAAAACATTTTATAAAAGTTCTCTCTTAGGTTTTGGGCTTGCGTAAATTTTACGTTCCTCACCCAGATCTTTTCCCACGTGTCCATTGTAATAACTTCTTGAATATTCTGAGCCCATTTTATCATACAGTCTTTAACAAGTTCTGTTTCTGAGTCAATATCTATCAATGTAAGATATATCCGTTTGATATGTGCTGGACCCTGGTTTCTAATTTGCTTTACCAAATTTTCATCAATCATTGAGAAACCAATTTTCTGGTCTTCTTTCCACCTGGCACGTAATTGACCATATTGAAACCAAGTTTGAACGATCTTCTCATCTCGCAAAAGATTGTACAGCTTCAAACACCAGACGTTCCTCTCCAAGCTTAAGATCTCCTTGTACGTAGTCACATCATGTTTGAAGCCAACATTTATGTTTTCTATTGCATGTTTCGGGACTGCCCACAACGGCATCTTGTAGTCTAACTTATGTCTATACTTCTTCCAGACTCTCAACAATGCCTGTCTTAAAATATGCACTTTAAACACATTATCTACCTTCTTATCATACAACAAGTACGCATGCCAGCCAAATAACAAGTCGTGGCCCTCAAGATATAATAATCTCCCTTGTGTCAAATTAATCCAATCACTTATTCCTGACAACGCAGCAGCTTCATAATATAATTTAAGGTTAGGCATTTTAAGACCACCTCTTTCACGCGTATCCTGCATAATCTTAAGTTTAACTCATGGCCTTTTCCCTGCCCACACAAATTTATTGATACCCCGTTGCCATTCTTCCAGATTAGAGTCTTTTTTAAGAATCGGTATCATTTGGAATAAAAATAAAAATTTAGGCAGGACATTCATTTTCACTGCTGCAATTCTTCCCAGTAAAGACAATTGCAATTTTTCCCAGCTCTCCAATTCTTTTTGAATTTTTCCCCATAACTTTTCATAATTATTTTTATATAACTTTGCATTTGAGGGTGACAAATACACCCCCAAATATTTAACCCTTTTAACAATCTCAAATCCAGTTAATCCTTCTAAAAGGGCCTTTTGCGATACTGTCATGTTTTTGGCTAAAATTTTTGTTTTTTGTACATTAACCTTAAATCCAGAAACCTTCCCATATTGCATTATTATCTCCATCAGGTCCACAACAGAGTTTTCTGGCTGGGTCACCGTAACAACCAGATCGTCTGCAAACGCCCTCAATCTATAATCCTGATCTCTAATTTGAATACCCTTAATTTTTTTCGAATTTCGTATTTTTATCAATAATATCTCCAATGTTAAAACAAATAATAGAGGTGATAACGGACACCCTTGTCTTGTGCCCTTCTCAATATTGCATACTTCAGTCAGGCTATTATTTACTATTATTCGGGCAGTTTGCTTTTGATATAATGCCCTAATTGGTTGTAAAAATTTATCCCCAAAATTCATTTTATCTAGAACTTTCATCAGAAATTGCCAATCCAGTAGATCAAAAGCTTTTTCAGCATCTAGAAAGATTAACGCCACAGGGATCTGGTTGTTCCTTTCCAAAAACTCCACCACATCAACTATATGCCTCACATTATTTTTCATTTGTCTACCACTAATAAACCCAGTTTGATCCCCATGAATCATCTGTTGCAAAACCCTCATCAATCTATTAGCTAAAACCTTAGCAAATATCTTGTAGTCTGTATTTAAAAGTGATATTGGTCTGTAGTTTCTTACTTGGGTAACATCCTGATCTTCCTTCAGAATCAAGGAAATAAAAGCAGTTCTCCAAGACGGAGGTACCCTTCCTCCCCTCTGAATTGTCTGAAACAATTCCCTTAATGGCTTTATCAGCTCCAATTGTAGATTTTTGTAATAGACTGCAGTCAGTCCGTCCGTGCCTGGCGCTTTGTCCACCTTCAATTGCTTAATTGCTAAAAGAATTTCTTCTTCTGTTATCAATTGATTAATCTCTTCCTTTTGTTCTTGTGTAAGAACCGGGATGCTAGCATTCTTCAAATATACATCAATATCTGTTTCATTAATCTTATCCTTAACATATAATTTGGAATAAAAGTCCACAAAGGCTTCCTTAATAAGATCCTGTTGAAACACAACCTTGCCTTTATGTTCAATTTTATCTATGTTAGAAGCCCTTTGTTTTTTCCTTAACCTGTAAGCTAACCACCTACCTGGTTTATTGGCATTGCAAAAAGTATTATGCCTAGCAAACCGTAAGTTAGTTGCCACCTGATCAGCCATCAACTTATCAAATTGTCCTCTTAGCAAATTAATAACCTCTTTAATCTTCTCATCCAATGGGTTCAAAGTTAGGGCCTTTTCTTTTTCCCTAATTTCATTCTCCAGTTCTTTCCTCCTAACTTCCAAATTACGTCTGTATTTATTATTCATATATATTAACACCCCTCTCATATAGGCTTTGCTAGCATCCCAAACCATGTCCATAGAAGTATCCTTGTTCATATTAATTTCAAAAAAGTCCTTCATCTGCTTTTTGCATTCTTCCACATTTCTCTGATTTCTAAACAAATTCTCATTTACGCGCCAGGAGCGCCTATCTCTATTGTCCTTGTTGATCTCTAACCAGACTGGACTATGGTCAGATATAGTTCTTGCGCAAATCTTTATCTTCTTAATCCTAGAAAAAAAAATAATTAGTCAATAATATAAAATCAATCCTAGAAAAAGATTGGTGTCTATCAGAAAAAAAAGTATAATCCTTTTCATGTAAATGTGTTTCTCGCCAAATGTCTCGCAATTCCAGATCATCCTTCATTTCAAAAAAAGATTTAGGCAATCTAGCATGACTCGGGGCATATTTAAAAAAACCAGATTTGTCCAGCTGTACATCCAAGACACCATTCCAATCTCCCATAAAAATAAAAGATGTATAATCCAACTGGGTAATCTTTGTATGTAGTGAACTATAAAAGTCAGCTTGTTGTTGATTAGGAGCATACAGTCCAACTAAAAGCGTTTTTTTGCCTTCTAACAGCAAATCTGTCATAACATATCTTCCTTATTTATCTACTTCAATTAGTTCCGCTGTCAGAGTATTCTTAACATAAATAACCACTCCATTTTTCTTATTCATTGCAGAAGCAATAAATTGCGTACCCAACCTTGAATTCAACAAGTACTTTTGGTCCATAACCCTAATATGTGTTTCTTGCAAGCAGATAACCTCAGTCTTAAATTGTTTTAAATATTGAAAAACTTTCTTTCTCTTCTGTGGTGAGTTTAATCCATTAACATTCCAGGTTAGGAACTTAGTCGCCATTCTTGGCATCCCGAAGCTTCTGGAGCACGTCTGCCAGGACCCCTTTAACTTCCTTAGGCCGCGCCCCTCCCACAGCTTCGCTATAAGTACGCTTTGGAGGTTCCATAACTTTCTGCTGATCTTGCTCTTGTTCTTGTCTCACTCGTCTTAAGGCAACACGCATCATCCTCTGCTCTCTAGCAGCTGCCGATGAAACTGTAATTTGATCCCCTCCAGTACCATTCTCCTCTGTCTGTATTCCTTCAGCATCTTGAGGCTTTCCCTCGCCATTTCCCTTTACAGATTCCAAAAGTGGTGGAGGGGTTGCTTTTAAAACTTTACTGTAAAAATCACGTGCCTGAGTCACTGTGACCAAACAGTGTCTCTTGCCTTCATGCATCACCACCATGCCCACTGGAATCTCCCATCTAAACTTGATGTCACATTTCTTAAGTTCCTGTGCCAAAAAGGCAAAATCTTTCCTTCTCCTTAAAATTTTTGGAGGAATCTCTTTTAAAACCAAAACTTCTTGCTCAGCAACCACAAGCTTAGTATCATAAGCAACTTGCATAACTTTATCCCTAATTGCTCTCTTTGTAAAGTAAACCACCACATCTCTAGGTAACTTCCTCTGCCTTGCAATCCATGAGTTCACACGAAAGATTTTGTCTATACTTCCCTCAATTTCAGCTGCTGACTGACCCAGTATCGCTTCCAAAGCCTCAGAGACCAACTGCTTTAAATCTTCTTTAGGATTCTCTTTTAAGCCTCTGATTCTGATAGCAAACTCCATCTGATGGTACTGAACGAGGGTCAAGTCTCCATCCATTTTATCCATTGTATTTTCATTCTCTAATACTTTTGCTTCTAATATGGAATTCTTTTGACTAAGATCCTCCATTTTTTCATCCAAACATTGAACACATACGGCCACACCTTCAATTGCTGGCAAGATGTCTGCCCTCATTGCTCTAAACTTCTCTTCCATCTTCTCCTCCAGTTTCTCCTCCAGCTTTTCCATCTTTTCATCCATCATATCTGACATTAATTGTGAATGCTTTTCGAAGGCATCCTGTAAATCCTTAAGCGTCAATGCCGGAGCAGGTGCAGGAGGAAGCAAAGCTTGCAACGAGGTCTGTTGCACCGGGGAAGCCCCTGTACTCCGGAGAACTTTAGAAGTTTTAGTCGCCATCTTCCCCCACTTTCACTTACTGCGCACTTTCACTTTTAAAAGCCATAAAGTCCATTGAACTAGAGAGTAAAAGTCCACTTCACCTTGACCTCCTGTACCGCTCTGCCTGCGTCTTCACACTTGAGAGTCTTTCCTTCTGGCAGGGGTGGTTGCTAACGCTTGGTTCTGCTCCAAAAAACACGGAGCAGAGGCGCTGCGCAGCCCGGAGCAAACCCAGGCTTCGGGGGGGCTCGATCCTTCAGCCGCCCAAACTTAAAGCTCAGGCGGCCCCGGAGAGCTCAACCCCTACCTGGGGCCTCACCCCCTCCTCTTCTCCCAGGGAGGGGGCTTCCAAATCACCAAAACAGCTGATCAGCGCTGTTTTCAGCAATTCAACAAAGCCGCGGAGCGGACAGCCCGAAGATGGCTGTCTTCAGCATCGCGTCACCACCGGAAGTCCATTACTGGCCTCCTTCTCCCCGGTCCGCTTGCATCAGGTTTTTCTCCGGATCTCCAACACAGGCCGCCGCTTGTGTAGGTTCTCCGGGACACCTGCAAGTTCGGCTGTCCCTCCAGGACCTCCTATGGCTCCAAGGAGCCCCCACAGACACTGGGTGAGAGGCTGTGCAATACAGAGAAGCCCATTCACACAGCTGGCTCCGCCTCCGGATTTCTTGTTTTTCTTTCTCAGTGGTATTGTGCTGGTCTGGGATTTGTTAAATCACATTTCTTGAGGGAGTAGGCCTCCCTCTGACCCACACATTTTGCCCAAATTGCACACACGATGAGTAATTTGGCCAGGGAGAGTGAGCCAATCAGCAGCTGCCTTGAGGAGTAGGTAAGTGCAGCTGGACTGGGTGCTTGCCCTCCATTGTCCAGAACTCCAGGCAGCCTGCATCACTTGCTGTCCCTCTGCATGGCCTGAGAGGAACAGCAAGGCTCCTTTGGTGGACAAGGGTATGGTGCTTGCCCTGGTCTTGCCTTCCTTGGCTGGAGACAATGGATCTCCCCAGTCCCACCCGGGCCACCACAGGTGGCCCCCAACATGAGCAATGTTGAGGTGGCCATGCCCAACCCAACCCCCCCACCCCCACTGTACCCACCCAGCCATGCCCATCCCAGTCAACCATAACCCTGATGTGACCCTCAATGAAATCGAGTTTGACACCCCTGGTCTAGGCAAATACTGAATATAGTATGACCCACAAATTTGCTGCTTCCAACAGCCTCCCTTCTTGTCTGCTCTTCAGTTGCCTTTTCGCTGCTCTCAGTTGCTTCTTTTCCAGCATGGGGTTGCTTAGTTGGGCCCTAGACAGCCAAGCCTAGGACAAGGGGTCTTTCCATTCCTAGAGCTACTATGAAATTTAAGTTCTCTGTGTGGGTTCCCATTTTCAACATACATTCAATAGTTCAACAAACATGTTGTCTGAGTTTTACATTCACTAATACAGATTTAATTTCTAATCCTTTATTCTTTTCTCTAGCCATTGATAAAATAAGTCCCAAATTTGATAATATTCTGTTTCTTCTTTTTCTTTCAACCTCAAAGTCAGTCTGTCCATCTCCGCACATTCTAGTATTTTTTAAATTATTTCTTCATCTGATGATATTTCTTCATTTTTCCAATATTGTGCGAATATAATTCTTGCTACTATTATTACATGTAACATCAAATATATGCTTTGTTTATCAGTCTTTTCTGGCATTATACTTAATAAAAAAAGTTCAGGTTTAAAATCTATATGTTTTCCCAACATTTTTTCTAGCTATGTATGTATTTTTTTCCAATAACTCTTTGCTTTGGCACGTCTACCAAACATGGTAATAAGTACCTGCGTTGTGTTTACTTTTCCAACATCCATCTGACATGTTTTTAAACATTTTTAGATGGCAAGTGCCATCTATAATACATTTTCTTTATAAGAAGTTGACATTGTCAATTTATAGTTTCTTTCCCACAAGTTTTGCCATTTTTATAATTCTATATTATATCCAAAAAATTTTGACTTGTTCGCTTTCCATTTTCAAATTCAATAGAAAATTATAGATTTTCTTAATTAATTTCTCATCAGAGGTTAATAATATCTTATCAAACAAGGTTTGCTCCTTATAAAATCCATACAGTTTAACATCTTTATCATATCTAACTTTAATTTGTAAGTATGTCCACCATGATAGATTTATACCCTGATTTTCCATTTCTTGTTTAGATTTTAAATTCCCTTCATAATTTAGAATATCTCTGAATGTCCATTTTTTTCAAAATTAACTAAATTTGGATGTACAAATGCTTCCATTGTTGAAAGCCATCCTGGAATTTTCAGGTATATTTTACATTTCATTTTTTTCCCATGTTAGTAGTAATGTTTCTTATATAGTAGTTTTGAAAGTACTTATGGATTTTTTTCCCCATACCATAAAAAAGTGTGCCAACCCAGTTGTAAATCATGTCCCTCCAAATGTAACAACCTTTTGTTTCTAAGAGTTTTCCATCCTTTTACCCATGTTAATACAGATGCTTGATAATATAAGACCCATTTTGGCAAACCAAAACCTCCATTTTCCTTGGCTTCTTGTAACATTTTCATCTTAATTCTACCTTTCTTTCCTTGCCTAATGAACTTCAAAGTTAATGAATTTAAATCTTCAAAGATTTTTTTCTCAAGTTTTATAGGTATTGTTTGGAATAGAAACAAAAGTTTTGGTAATATATTTATTTTCACTGTAGCAATTCTTCCTAATATCAACAGTTGCAGATTTTTCCATTTTTCCAAGTCCAGTCTTATTTGATTTAATAATTTTGTATAATTATCTTCTTTTATTGTTGAACATCTTGCTCTTAAGTATATTCCCAGGTATTTAACCTTTTTAACTATTTGTAGTTCTATTTTTTCTGACATTTGTAGTTCTATTTTTTCTGACATTATCTCAGAGATTTTTAACTATTACTTTAGTTTTTTCTTTTTTTATTTTCAGTCCTGCTATTTCTCCATACTGCTCTATCTTCTCCAGTAGTTTAGGGATCATCTCCAAATGTTTTTTCTAGAATAAATACCAAATCATCTGCGAATGCTTGCAATTTGTAGGTTTCACCTTTTATTTCTAGTCCTTTAATTTCTGTATCTTGTCTAATATTTCTGTTTAAAACTTCCAAAGTTAAAATAAATAACAATGGAGATAATGGACATCCTTGTCTTGTGCCTTTTCTTATATCAAAGTTCTATGTGTAGTCTCAATTTACAATCATTTTTGCTGTTTATTATATATTGTTTTAATCATATTTATAAAGTTCTGTCCAAAGTCCATTATTTTTAACTGTTGGATCATAAATTGCCAGGAAACATTATCAAATGCCTTTTGAGCATCTAAAAATATTAGTGTAAATTGTTTCCCTGGATGCAGTTCATAATATTCCAATATATCCATTATAACTCTTAGATTATTTTTATTTTGCCTCTTTGGTAAAAATTATTTTGGTCTGAATGTATAAATTCAGTTAAAAATCTTTTCAGTCTCTCTGCTATAATTGAAGTAAAAATTTTATAATCCAGATTTAGTAATATATCGGTCTATAATTTTTTGTGTCAAATCTGAATCTTCTTTTGGTATCAAATTAATATTTGCTTCTGTCCGTGTATTTGGGAGTTTAGCCTCCAACAAAAGTTCATTACATACATCTTGCAACAGTACACTTAAGGTATCTTGTAAACATTTATATAGTTCCACCGGTAGACCACCTGGTCCCTATGTTTTCTCATGTTTTTTGTCTTCTATAGCCTCTGTTATTTCCATCATTGTTATTTTTTTCCTCTAACATAGTTTTAAAGTTTTCTGAAATTTTTGGTAAATTATTTTCTTCCAAATATTGAATCATTTTATCCCATGAAATTTCTTCTATATCATACAATTTCTTATAGTATTCTTTACCTTTTTTATTTCTTCATTTTTAAATTGTAAACCGCCTTTTTCATCCACTAAGGTATTTATCAGGTTTTTTTTCTCCTTCTGTTTTTTAAGTTTGTAAGATAACCATCTTCCTGGTTTTTTTGCATTTTCAAAAAAAATTGTTTTGCTCTTTTAATTTGCTGTGCCAATTTTTCTGATTCCATCAAATTTAATTTATGTTTTATTGTTTCCATTTGTCTTTTCAGTATTTTCTTTTGTGGGTTTATTTGCAGTTGTAATTATTTTTCAAATTCTTCCCTTAATAATATATATTGTTGTCTTTTCTCTCTGTTTTTTTTTGCCATATATGTTATAGTTATACCTCTAAAATATGCTTTGACTGTATCCCATACATTTTGCAGTGTTGTATCTTCCTTTTTGTTTTCTTTGAAGAAAAACTCAATTTCTTTTGTTGCTAATTCTGTAAATTCTTTTTCTTTTAATATAGATTGATTCAAAGTCCATCTTATTTTTTTTTCTATTCCCTTCCATGTCATTTTTAAAGGGCGATCTGCTCATGTACCTAATTCTATCTCAATCTTCTGCATAATTGTCCTTAATTCAGGTGTCATCCAAATCATGTCAATTCTGTACCAGGATTTATGACTGTTTGAATAAAATGTGTATTGTAGTTGTTCTGGATTAGTTTCCCACCAAACGTCTTGTACCCCAGTTTCCTCTACCATATTAAAAAAAAGTCTTAAGTAATCTTTTTCTTCCACTTTTTCCTGTTTTGCTACTTTTATAATCTAATGTCCCATCCACTATTGCATTGAAATCTCCTAGTAAACAAATATTTTGATACTCCACTTCTGTTATTTTTCTACAGAGATTTTGATAGAATTATTCTTGTTTATTATTTGGTATATATATTACTACTAACAGAGTTTGTTTTTGACGTAAAATATTTCTACCATCATAATTCTTACTTCTTCATCTGAATAAATCATTTTAGAATCTACTGTCTCTTTAATACATACAGCTACTCCTCTTTTGTTCTGTTGTGCTGATGCGTGATAAAGTTTCCCAATTTTGGGGTATTCCAACAGTTTGTAGTATTGTCTTTTTATGTGTGCCTCTTGCAAACAAATTATATTTATATTTAGTTTCTGTAGTTTTCTGAAAATTTTATTTCTTTTCGATGGGGAATTCAGTCCATTTACGTTCACTGAAAAAAATCTGTTTTTTTCTCCTTTTTAATTACTTATATTTAGATCTAGTTGATCTCGTAGTCCTCTGTTCTCTTGCCATTCCCTCATCCTCTTGATCAGACTTCTCTTTCTGTTCTTCTGTTTGCATATTTGTTTCCTCAGTTGTTTCTTCTGTCTGTGTCTGGCCTTTTCTCACCTCATGTTGATGTTGTATTCCTTCATTTAGGAACACTTGGTTTCTTTCATCAAAGTCTTGTGCCTTCCAAATTGAGTCCAGTCGATATCTTGTATTATTCCAGTTGATAAGGATCCCTTCTGGCATCAGCCATCAGAAGTTTATAACTTTTGCAATTAGCTTTGTAGTTATAAAATGATATTGTCTTTGGGTGTCTCTTATTCTCTTAGGGATCTGTTTTAACACTACAATTTCTTTATTCTTATATTGTAATGGTTTATCTCTGACTCTTCTCAGCATCTCATCTCTTATTGTTTTCTTTAGAAATCTTACATGGACTTCTCTGGGTAGTTTATATTTCCTTGCATAACTTGAGTTCATTCAAAATATTTCATCTATCTCCATTTGTATCTCTGCTCAGTCTGTTTTTAAAGCCTCTGCCAGTAAATTAAAAATCACTTCTGCTATATCTTCTTCTCTATCTTCAGGGATATTTTGAAACCTTAATAGTGTACAGCTTTCTCCATTTTCAAAGCTGCCACTGCTCCTTCTAAGGTTTTATTTCCTTGTTCTAATTTTTCATTTTTTTGCATTAGTGCTTCCATTTTTTTGTCAATGTCATCTGATTTATTTTCCAATTTCTGAATTCTTTGTTCGTTTTTAACAATCATTTGCTGATGAGCCTCAAATTGTGTCTTTATATCCAGCATTTGTTCGTTTAATTTATCAAAGTTACTTTTTGTTTCTTCATGATTTCTCTGTATTGATTCTTGAATTAATTTTAATGTAGTTTGCATCTCAGTTTGAGCAGTATTTATTTTTTTCTTGCTGCAACATTGTTTCAATAAACCCCTGGCTTGTTGGGCTAGATGTTCCAACTGAGGGTACAGAGGAAGGTTTTTTCATAAGTCTGGTGAGATTTGGTGCACTCATTTTTCCATTAAGTAAATTTATAAATCCACAAGGAGGAAAAAAAAGGAAAAGGAAAAAACCAACTATCTTAGGCTAAAATCCAACCATAAAATGAGCCAACTAGTTTAGGCTAAATCCAGATGCTCCATTTACTTCAAAGATGTAAAAAGCCCTCTGTCTCTAAATAATTCCGGTTTTAGCTATATCCAGGGTCAAAAGATATGATTTTATAGAGTCTTTTCTACTGTAAAGTCATATAAAGCTCTTTGTTTACACCATGGGTTATTTCAAGAGCTTTTCAAGTTCTTTTATATTTGGTATTGCTGTAGTATCTCCTTTCTCCATTAGAACAGGGATTTTCAACTGGTGGTACGCGTACCACTAGTGGTACGCAAGCACCTGGCTGGTGGTACGCAGCATCGCCTTCCTCCCCCCGCCTCCCCCCCATGCTCCACTCCTTCCCAGCTCACTTGCTGCCAGAAAGCATGCTGATTGGCAGTGGCCTGCAGGAACCCTACAGAGGGTACACACAGGTGCAGATCAAGGCCCCGCCCTCCCCAGGGACTCATTGTGCAGCAACCAGATACATTTCTGATCGGCGCTTCTTCAGGGCACACATGGCCAGGAAGGCGCGTCGGAGTCCCAGGTACTGGTAAGGCAATCAGCCTGCTCCTCCCCATCACCTGCCAGCCCCAGGAGAACCCCGGGTGAGTGCCTCGCTAGCCACCAAACCCTGCCTTTTGACCAGGAGCGGCCTTGCCCTGCTTTCCCTTGGCTGCCTCTGTGGGTACCACTCTAGCATGGAGAGGCCAGTCCCCGTTCAACCCGCCATCCCTGGGAGAGCCCCACGTGAGTGCCTTGCTGGCCGCCAAACCCTGCCTTTCAAGCAGGAGCAGCTGTCAAGCCCTGGGCTCGAAGGGGGAGGATCTGCACAGCAACCCGGCTACCTGGTGGGTGGCCCCGATGCTGCCGAACAGCGTGGGTGGTTTCTGAGTGGCGCCGGCTTCTGAGCGGGCGTGGGCAGCCTCCAAGCAGCCTGCGTGAGTGGTTTCTGACCAGCACCAGCCTCTGAGCAGGCGCAGGTGACTTTGATGCACCCCGCGCGGGCTGCCTCCAAGCACCCCATGTGGGTGCTTTCTGAGCAGCGCTGGCTTCTGAGTGGGCACAGGCAGCCTCCAAGCACCCCACACAGGTGGCTTCCAAGCGGCACCAGCCTCTAAGCGGGCGCAGGTGACTTCAATGCACCCCGCGCGGGCGGCCTCCAAGTGCCCCGCGTGGGTGGTTTCCGAGTGGTGCCTGCTTTGAGTGGGCACGGGTGGCCTCCAAGCGGCCTGTGCAGATGGCTTCCGAGCAGCGCCGGCTTTTCAGCGGGTGTGGGCAGCCTCCAAGCGCCTCATGCGGGTGCTTTCTGAGCAGCGCCAGCTTCTGAGTGGGTGCGGGTGGCCTCCAAGTGCCCCGCATGGGTGGCTTCCAAATGGCATCGGCCTCTGAGCGGGCACGGGTGGCTTCTGATGCACCTGCATGGGCGGCCTCCAAGTGCCCCGCACGGGTGGTTTCCAAGCGGCGCCGGCTCTAAGTGGGCGTGGGTGGCCTCCAAGTGGCCTGTGAGGATGGCTTTCGAGTGGCGCTGGCTTTTGAGAGGGTGTGGGCAGCCTCCAAGTGCCCCGCGCTGGTGGTTTCCGAGCGGCGCCGGCTTTAAGCGTGCGTGGGTGGCCTCCAAGTGGCCTGTGAGGATGGCTTCTGAGCAGCGCCGGCTTTTGAGTGGGTGCAGGCAGCCTCGAAGTGCCCCACACGGGTGCTTTCCAAGCTGCGCCGGCTTCTGAGTGGGCGAGGGCGGCCTCCAAGCTGCCTGCGTGGGTGGCTTCTGAGCGGGCGCAGGCGGCTTCCAATGCACCCCTTGTGGGCAGCCTCCAAGTGCCCACACTGGCTTCTGAGCACCTCTGGCTTCCAAGCACCCTGCAAGCGAGTGGAAAGCAAGCAAGTGAGTGGGGTGGGAGTGTGGGATCGGGGTGTGCAAGTACAGCTGAGCCGCATTTCTCCATGCTGTTTTGTTGTTTTTTGCAAAGTTGCCCTGGGTCAGTGGAAAAGCCCCCAGTCTCCCTGCTGCAAGCGTGGGAAGCACCAGAGCTCCTGATGAACCGCGTTTAAGGGAGAGAAAGAAAGCCAAGCTTGACCTACGCGGCTGGGCTGTTTCTGCTTTTCCTTTGCAACTTAGAAGAATAACAGCAATAATAAGAGGAAAAGTTTGTGCATGATTTCCAGACGTTTCCTCTCCGTCCGCACTCCACTCCATCCCAAGAAGCAATATTTGTTTCTGCTTTTCCTTTGTAACTTAGAAGAATAACAGCAATAATAAGAGGAAAAGTTTGTGCATGATTTCCAGACATTTCCTTTCCGTCCCCACCTCACTCCATCCCAAGAAGCAGTATTTGTTTCTGCTTTTCCTTTGTAACTAGGAAGAATAACAGCAGTAATAAGAGGAAAAGTTCTTGCATGGTTTCCAGACGTTTCCTCTCCGTCCCCACCCCACTCCATCCCAAGAAGCAGTATTTTTCTGTGTTTCCTTTGCAACTTGGAAGAACAACAGCAATAAAAAGAGGAAATGTTCTTGCATATTTTCCTCTCTGTGCCCACCCCACTGCATCCCAAGAAGCAGTATTTGTAGTTTGGACTAGCAGGCTACTTGGCTGCTCTCCTTCTTCGCTGCCCTTTGCAAAAGACGGAGCCCCTGCAGTTTTGCATTGGAAGGAGATTACTTCGCCCAAAGGAAGGGTGATGTGGTGGCGATTCGGGTTTGTCTCCATTCCTTTGGAAGATGGAGAAAAGCATTGCTCTCTTCCTTCGGGTGAGTGAAAATTAACTTGATAACAGTAGCAATGCGGCCAGAAATGGGCATCTCTCGACAGTGCTGGGGAGTGTTATGGGAAGAACGATGTACACAGAGAGGATTGGGAACACTGGGCTCTGGTAGGGGACAAATGACTGGGAGAAGTAGCCAGTTCATAATGTACGTGCCTGAAAATGGGAGATGGGAAGGTTGTCTGAGGTGCAGTATTTGTAGTTTGGACTAGCAGGTTGTTTGGAAGGGAGGGAGAGAAGGAAGGAAGGAAGGGACAAAGAGGGAAGGAAGGAAGGAAGAAAGGAAGGAAGGGAGGGAGGGAGGGAGGGACAATGAGGGAGGGAGAGACAATGGAAGGGAGGGAGGGAAGGAGGAAGAGACAAAGAAGGAAGGAAGGGAAGGACAATGAGAGGGAGGGAGAGACAATGGAAGGAAGGGAGGTTAGAAGGAAGAGAAGGAGGAGAGAGAAAAGGAAGGAAGGAAGGAGGGGAAGGACAATGAGAGGGAGGGAGAGACAATGGAAGGGATGGAGGGAAGGAGGAAGAGACTAAGAGGGAAGGAAGGAAGGAAGGAGGGGAAGGACAATGAGGGAGGGAGAGACAATGGAAGGGAAGGAGGAAGAGACAAAGAGGAAAGGAAGGAAGAAGGAAGGAAGAAAGGAAGGAGGAGGACAATGAGAGGGAGGGAGAGACATAAGTTCATAAGTTTTTGACACCTTGCTAGGCGACTGGTGGTACTCGGATATTGCCTTATCCTAAAAGTGGCACAATGGATGAAAAAGTTGAAAAGCTGTGCATTAGATGTCCTTATTCACTATACTGTCTATATCCAGGTTTAGAAGGTTTTTTTTAAAGTTTTCTTTTGAAGTTCTTTTTAAATTATTTCTCATAAAAATTGAATATAAAAAGATTTTCCACACCCTAGGGGTTAAGTAGTTTTTCTTCAAGTCAGTCTGAATTCCATTTTTAAGTATTCTTTTATAATCCTAATTTCCTTCCCCTCTTTGTAATTTCTCACCACTTTTAACTCCCTTCTTCCCTGGTCTTTTCAGGGTCTTTGCTTCAGATTTTTTTCCCAATCAGGGGATCTCTATTTCCAAGTCCATAAGGAAGAAGAATAAAACAATCTCACCCAGATTCAGCACATTGTTGACAATCAGCTGTTTGGTGGCGCACCACAGCTCCTCACTTTTTTTTCCTGGCTGACACTGACTTGGACTGCCTGTGCATCCTTTCTTCCATCCATTTGAAGAGGTTCCTCGGTTCGTTTGGACTGACCAGCATCTGGCCCAGACTTCCAAAGCTTCCCTTCTTCTTTGTTGCCCTCCAGGGCAACTTTCCAACCCCTTAGAGTCACCAGACCGAACAAAATCAGACTAAGAAGCCGGAGCCCTGGTTTCTTATACCCGTGTCATCATGGCATCAGACTGGAGGTCCTCACAGCTGTATTCCTGTATGTATGTGAGCACATGGGCCAGGAAGAATTTAAGTTGCTGGGGGTCTCCATTGAACTATACTCCAAGGGGGGCATTTTGTGCTTGTGCTGTTGACCTCTTCTGTTCCAGCTCAGGGAACGATCACCCCTCCGAGGTCCTCAGGTGTTAGAGTTCCCACAGCAGTAGCTAATGGTCTTACTGCGCCCGCAGTAGTGCTCAGGGGAGAAGCACTTCCCTCCCCATTTGTGGCCCGATCTCATTGGTTGTCATCTCTCATCGCTCTGGTTTGAGCTCCCTTCATTTTAAGGTCTTGGAATGCTTCCATCATGAAATGCATCGCTTGATTCATGAGGGCATCTGCACGGTCAGGTTCTTCATCATTGTCAAGTACCTCTAGCTCTCTTCCATCCATGCTTACAGCTTCCTTGGGTGAGGGTAACTCCCTTCGCCCTCCTCTCCCAATCTTCTTTCTTCCTCACAACAATGGACTACCTCGATTTTGAGGAATCCCCCCCCAGGCTAGCAGCTTCCTCTGTCTCTTCAATGGGGTTTCCGCAGAAGTGAGTTTTGGCATGGTCCTCTCCTTAGCACTCCACTTCTTCTTGATCGCTTCCTTGATGAGACATCTCTTGCACAATCTCTATGGTAGGGCAGGTGCCTCTCCAGGTTGACTACTTTGTAGATTCTGGCTAATGTAAGGACCTGCCTCAGCTATTCTCCTGAGAAAGCACACTCAGGAAACAAAGAGGACCTTTTACTATGAGAAAGTGATTGCAAAGTAAAAAATCAGAATTTGAAATTCCTGCACAAAGCATTAAGCTAAAAGTCCCATTTCTTCAGCTCTACCCCAATGTCCCAGTCCATCAGGAGCCAATCCACTGGTGTGAAGATGTTATGGGAACTTCTGGCTGAAAAGGTGAAACCAGCTGGCTTCCCAGGTGCCTGTGAAACCAGATGGCCCCAAAGGTATTTCCCCCCCCCTTCTTAATTCCCATGTGAACACATCAAAGCGAAAGCAGCAACAAAGATTAGAGTAGAGGAACATCCTCAATCCACATTTATATGTGCTCCCCCTCCCCATTCTTATGGCAGCATTCCAGAGGGACCTAACACCTTCTTCATATCCCACTCTGTTGTTCTGACCCAGCCTTCATGAGTAATGATCAACTGCTTATTTATGAGTAAAAACCCCTTTTATTAAACAGGGCAGAAACGATCTTTGTTCACATGAGAACTCCAGATAAAAAGTCTTTAAATGCTTAACCAAGCAGTATCAGTCCCTGCTCACACTGGCTGAGACAATTTCAATGTCTATTAGTTCCCAGCAGGGAGACTCAATTGGCACTTCAAATACAAAACAAGTAGTCACAACAAACTTGGGTCTTGGCAAAGGAATCCGACTGATCGATGTATCCTGTAAAATGAATGGTTGTCTGTGATAACAGGCTACTCCCAAACCCCTACTATTTATTTCCCAGCCAGTGAGGGGCTGGCTAGTGTCTCCTTCCTTCCCCTGAGAGCTGGCCCATTGCCTTCCATTGCTCTCCTCTCCTCTCTACGCATAAGTGCATATGGGACAGGCCCCATCTGTTCCTCCTCCTCACTCAGCTCAGGTCCCGAAGACAGCTGTCTCTCTGCCTGAGCATGGACAGATGGCCCCAGCTCTGCATTTGGCTCTGAGTCTTCTTCCTCATCAGAGCCTTCCAAAAGCTCTGAAGTTAGTCCAGGCTCCCCCTCTATCTCCTCTAACTCTGCTGCTAGCTCTGCTGGCAGCTGATGGACCACAACACTATCCCTCACCACAGGACCCTCCCCCCCTGGTTGGACAATCTGGGTGTGGCTGAAAAGTAAGCTGATCGTGGAATGCCTGTACCAGAGCAGGAGCGTGCACCATAGCTGTATCCTCCCATGTCTACTCCTCTGTCCATAATCCTTCCATTCAACCAGGTACTGGAACCGGCCTTTCAGCCAATGTGAAACTTCAGTGCAGGTTACCTCAAACTCAAGAGAGTTGTCTTCATCACCCGGTTCAGGTGGGGGACATTTTGGTCAGCAGCAGAGCAGAAAAGCCGGTTCTGTAAGCAAGAGGGATTGGTGGAAGACTGGATGTACTCTTAGTGAGCATGGCAATGAAAGGCAATGGATGGCCAGATTAAGCCCTTTCTTTGATGGGGAAAGGGCTTAGGTACCGGTCATTCAATTTCTTGATAGGACAGTCTGATGGAAGGTGCCTGGTTGTCAGCCATACCCAATTTCCCACAGCCAAAGTTGGCATATCATGCCAACACTGATCGGCAACCTTTTTATAATCCTCTGTGGCTTTATCCAGTTGCTGTTACACCAACTCAGCAAGATAGTCATTAGCAGCGGGAACTGGTTAGTTGAGTTGCATGAGGGGAAAATGCCAAGAATGTTACCCAACATTAGCCAGGAAAGGTGACATCTGCATGGAGGTATGCTGCAAGTTGTTGAAAGCAAACTCAGTTACTGCAAGATAGTCTGCCCAATTGTCCTGTTTTTGATTCACGAAGTAGCACAGATACTGTTCCAGGATTCCAATCACTTTATCAGTTCCACCATGTTTCTGGATGATGCACCAACGAGAGACATATTTGCACATCTAAGCAGTCCTTTCCACAACGAGGCCAAAAATTGAGCCTCCCCCCCTTCATCCAAGATGACCCTATCAGGTAGGCCATGCAGCCTAAAGATATGCTGACTGAACATGCAAGTTGTGGTGTGGGCTGTTGGCAACCCACAACAAGGGATGAAATACACCATATTTGTCAACATGTCCACTACAACAAACACTGTCATGAACCCAGAAGACAGGGTTTGCAATGGCTGGAGCAGACCTGGTGGGGCTCCCATCACCAACTTGGCCTGCTGGCACTGTACACTAGATGTGACGTAGGCCTGGACTTCATGTCACAGGGCCACCAGAAAGTATGGGAGACCAGGTTCAAAATCTTGAAGAGGCCAAAGTGCCCTTCCACAGGATTGTTGCGGCATTGCGATAGGATAAGTCCCCAGAGCAGCCTCACAGGAACATACTGCTGGTCATGATATCTCGGGTGTCCCTCAGTGAAGGTCCATGGGGAGTCTGGCCCCAACTTCTCCTGTCATTGATTCACCCATGTGTTGTGCTGTTGTGCCTCCCTGATCTGAGCCTGTAAATCCACTGGATCCGGAACTGTGGTGAAAGACTCTCTGGGCAGAACTGTCCTGCGTAGGAGCTTGCCTTCCATGTGGGAGTATTCCGGTTTTCTCAAGGGAGCATCTGCTCTTTGGTTGCAACTGCTCAGAATGTATGTGATGTGGAAATTGAACCTGATGAAGAATAGAGATCACAGAATCTGCTGTTGGTTCAGTTTCCAGGTGGTCTGCAGGAATTCTAGATATTTATGGTCAGTCCGGACTTCAATCTTATGCCGGGCCCCTTCCAAATGATGTCTCCAGGTCTCAAATGTCATCTTAATGGCCAGTAATTCCTTCTCCCAGATGGTGTAATTATGCTCAGCCAGATTAAGTTTCCATGAGTAATATGCACAAGGGAAGAGGGTACTGCTGGGCGTGTGAGCCTGGAGTAACACTGCTCTGATAGCAATGTCACACGCATCCACTTCCACAACAAATGGATGGTGTGGGTCAGGGTATTTCAGGATGGGTTCCTGCATAAAGGCTTGCTTCAGGGCTTAGAAAGCTTGTTGCTCCAGGATGCTCCATTGAAATGGGGTCTTCTTCTGAAGGAGCCGAGTGAGGGTGCAGTCAGGGAAGCAAAGCCAGAGATGAAAGTCCTATAGTAGTTGGTGAACCCAAGGAGTTGCTGGACATCCTTAACTCAACATGGGGGTTGCCAACTACACAGGGACTTGACCTGTATACTCAAAGTGGCTGTACCGGGTGCCAAACGCAGTCTTCCATTCATCACCGGGTCGGATCCTAACTAGGTTGTAGTTAGGTCCAGTTTCATGAAGATTTTGGCCTCCTGGAGCTGTTCTAGAAGTTCGGGGATGAGGGGCAGAGGGTATCAGTTAAGCACTGTAATGGTGTTCAATTTTTGATAGTCACAACAGAACCTTAACTCTGTGGACTTCCTTTTTACAAAGAGCACCGGTGCGGACACTGGTGAAGACATGGGCCAGATGAAGCCCCAAGCCAGATTTTTGTCCAAAAAGTCCTGCAACATGACCACTTAGTGTCAGACATGGAATACAAACACCCCACTGGGATAGGCATGTCTGAGACTAAGTATATGGGGCAGTCGTATGGTCTATGTGGGTGCAATTGATTTTCCTTAGTCTCACTGAACACGTCTGCATAGGTCACCAGTTTGGAGGGCAGGGAAACCCCTGGGGGACTCACCACCTGGCCACTGCAGACTTAGCAGGTGTGGTCCACACATTGTAAACTTGGGAAGGTGACCAAGTTCTGGGACCAATAAATCTGTGGGTCGTGCATCCAGAGCCATGCCAAGCCCAAGACCATGGGGAAATGCAAGTTGGTGGTTATATAAAACTGAATGGCCTACTCATGAGAGCTGATGGCCATACCCAATGGTTGTGTGGTGGCCTTAATTGGCCCAGACAGAAGCAATTGGCCATCAATAGTCTCCACGAACAAAGGCGGTTCCACTGGGCATTGGGGAACAGCCCATTTGTCCACAAACGCAGCATCCATAAAGTTTGTGGTGGCCCCAGAATCAACCAAGGCGTCTACTGGAATCCCATGGCCTACTGGGGAGGATCAAGTGTGCCACCAGTATCAAGTGCTGTGGGGGTTTGAGTGCAGCATTTGATGGACATCACTCAGTGTTGGGGGAAGCCCAACCCAAAAGACCTTTTAGGTTGGGCTAGGGGCATTTCCCGACAGATGAGGTTGCTTTCATGTGGCAGGCCTAGTAGCTGATGCCCCTTGTCGTTTCTTGGGGCAGAATGCAGCCAAATGTCCAGGTTCCCCATAGTAGAAACACAACCTCCTCTGAATGCCATCTATTCATTTCTGCCACCGATAGGCGAGGCCTGGCAGCACCTAATTCCATAGGCTCTTCTTGCAGAATCATGGTCTCACAAACAACCAGGGGCTGCCTGGGTCTCTAGGGTGGCATGACAACTCCTACACTGCTACAGCCGAGCGTCAATCTGCAAACAGAGATGGATCAAGCCATTTGAGGTTCGGGGGAACATCAACATAGGACAGCTCGCCCAACAGTTCCTCCGACAAACCATCCTGGAAAGTGTCCATGAGTGCAGCTTTGTTCCAGGCTTAATCCTGGCTAAGCAGCCAAAACTCACTGATATATCCCTGTAAAGGGCGTTGGCCCTACCTCAGAGCTTTCAGGTGTCAATTAGCATCTTAATGGGGGTCCTTCTACATAAGATGCATGTACTCAAAAAAAATCCCAAAATTATCCAACAATGGACTAGGCTGGACTAGCGGAGGTGTGGCCCAATAGTATGTAGCACCAGAGAGTAGGCTGATCATAAACCCCACTTTATCTTGATCAGTGGGGAAATCTGCCGCTTTCAGGCTGATAAAGAGCTGGCATTGTCCCCCAAAAGCTGGAAACATATTCGGCGTGCCATTGAATTTATCAGGCACTGCTCCTGGACACTTATGCCAGGTTGTTGAGCAGTAGGAGCTTGAAGCTGAGCAACCTGAGCTGCCAGCAAAGCCAGCTGTTGGAAGAGCTGGACATTTTCTACACATAACTGCTCCATGGAAGTAGGGGGTAAAGGGTTGAAGGTAAACTGTTCTGTCCAGTGGTGGGATTCAAATATGTGAACAATCACTTTTCTGTGTGGATGCCGCTTCTGGAAGTCCATTCTGGGCTGGGCATCAAAAACTTAGCTACCGGTTCTGCCAAGGTGGTGTGAACTGGCTGAATCCCACCACTGGTTCTGTCCTAGTCTATGTGAGTATTGCTCAACTGCTTACTCGTGAGGAAAACCCCTTTTCATTAAACAAGGCAAGACTTTGTAAGAAAAAAATCCTTTTATTTTGACACAGCTTTTATGGAACAAACTCCAACCAGTCCTTTAGCTGTTGAAACTCCGGGACTTTGTCATCTTTGACTCTCCCTAGAAAGATCTGGTCCACAACTTGGGGATTCTCCTGGAATTGCAACTCCTGCTCAAGGACCAAAAGACAGTTAGGAGAGCCTTTGTACAACTTTGTATTGTGTGCCAGTTGTGGCCTTTTTTGGATAAAGATTCCCTGCACTCAATCGTTCAGTCCCTGGTCATCTCACAGTTGAACTATTGTAATGCACTCTACATGGAGCTACCGTTGAAGAGCATTTGGAGGTTACAGCTGGTGTAGAGTGCAGCAGCATGGGCGGTTTTGGGAGCCCCAAGAATGACCCCTATAACACCACTACTCCATCAGCTGCATTGGTTACTGGTCTGCTTTTAGATGCAATTCAAGGTGTTGATTTTAAAATCTTTAAAGCTCTTAATGGCAAGGGTCCAGGTTACTTGAGGGACTATCTCATCCCCCTGGGATTGGACAGTCTTACTTGTTCTGGCAGAGATGGCACAGTGCAGGTCCCATCAGCATGATTATTCCAGCTGGTGGGTCCAGGAGGGCCTTCTCTGCTGCTGCTCCTGCCCTCTCAAACACCTCGTCCCCCGATGTGAGGTTGGCCTCAACTCTTGTATCATTTTGTAAGGGCCTAAACATGTGACTCAGCCAGTTGATTTGGGGCCCCAGTGGAGTGACAGCACACCTCCCCCCACTCTACCCCCACCCTCCCCATGTGTCCTTAGGTTTTAATGTTTGATTTTAATTATTTGTTTTAATTGTATATGTATAGACATATTTTATGGCTATAAACCACCCAGAGTTACCCTATGACAGAAATGTCAAACACAGGGCCTGTGGGCTGAATCTGGCCCACAATGGGCCTAGATTTGGGCTGTGGGGCCACCCTGGAGACAGTGAGGGACCGCCTCCCACTGCCCCAGCCCCCCCTGCCTGATTGGGTGCCCCCCTGGTGCACGCAAGGATATTTCTAATACCTGTGCACTACTGAGCCTTCCAAACCAGCAGGGAAAAGACTGGCTGCATCCCTGTGGCCAGCCTCCAGCTTATGACAGTTGAAGAAACAAAGCACTAACTAGCAGGTCGTAAACAGTGTGTGTGGAACTGGGTGAGAATATTTATCCTTTTTCTATTTTTAACTGAATTTTCTGGAAAAAGGCTCCCAAGAAGCTAAAAACCTCCAAACGTGAGAAGAAAGGGGACTGTAGCTTCACCCTTCCAGAGAAACAGCAGCAGCATTGTAATTTTTTTATGGGGAACAGAAATATATAATACTGAAATGGAAACAATATAAAACTACAGCTTTGACAAATTTGAGAACTGAAATAACTGTTAATATTTTCTCTTTGAAAAATTTTTGGGGTGAATTATAAGAAATCAACCTTCTGTTTTGAGAGTTGAAAATGGATATAGAATGACATCTAATGGTGGCTTAGAGAATAGCACAACTGAAAGTACTGATGCTGACCTGGTAAGAAGCTAAGAAACAGATAATAACCTAGCTTCTGGGCTGCTCAGTGACTCCTAGCTCAATAGAGAACAGCTGGCAACAGAGCAAAATATTTTGGCGTATATATCACCCTGACCTTCGTGGACTATAAATACCTACTGAACTCTGACTTTTAATCGTAAGAGCTATTTGGAGAGAAAGAAAAAAATTGACTTCTGGCTGTGTTAGGGTGAGAGAGACCTTTGGATTGTTTTTAGGATGGTTGAATATTTTGAACACTTTGAATACTGTGGATTGCAACTTGGCCTAACTGACAATTTTTGGATGCTGGAGCAGAAGGACTATTACAAAACACTGCTTTTAGTGCTGGACTCATATCGTGGAACCTATTGGATTATAAAGGCTATATATCAGAGCTTTTCAACTTTTTCACCTACTGTACCACTTTTAGGATATGGCAACATCTGAGTGCCACCTGTTCCCTAGCAAGGTGTCAAAAACTTGATGACCAAAAAAAAGGAAAAAGGTGATGAAGTACAGATAGTCCTCAACTTACAACAGTTTGCTTAGTGACTATTCAAAGTTACAATGGCACTGAAAAAGTGCACCCCAAGCCATAGCCAAGCAAGACACCTGCCTGACCGCCCGGTGGTGCTCTTTCTCCTGTCCGAGGTTATCATTGTGAGCATTTCTGTTGAGGATTCGCAGCAGGGGTGGTGGTGTTTGGTTTTTATTCCCTCCCCCCTGCTGGGTGGTTGCAGCAGGTTTTGGTCACTTCACATAACCCTGGGACACTGTGACCGTCGTAAATATGAATCAGTTGCCAAGCATCTGAATATAAATCACGACCCTGGAGATGCTGCAACATTCCAGCTGATCGGCACTTCTTCTGGGTTCAGCAGATGCGCCGGGATCAGCGCCAAGCTCCAGCTGGAGCCTGGCGCTGATCCTGGCACTTCCGCTGAGCCCTGAGAGCCCTGCAGCTCCAGCCATCTCTTGCTCAGGTTTGTGCGGTGCTGCCACCGGTTCAGCTCATTCCACTCCCCCTCTACCATTTTTCTAGTATGGTCACGTACCACCTGCTAGGTGCTAATGTACCACAGGTGGTACCTGTACCACTGGTTGAAAAGCCCTGAAATATATAAAGACCAGAAAAACTAGATGAAATTTTGTTCTGTTGCCATCAAGATTGGTCATTTTAGATAAGACTTGTATTTGGAGATCACAAAAGGTCTGACAGACTATCTGGAGGGGGAAAACAAAATAGAGGCCTGATACCCAGCTAAAAGTGATAGGAAAATATATACAACACCTTCATTTGAAGCCCGTAGCCAGGCTTATCAAGGATCTGCAGGAGTGAAACCTCAAAAAAAAGAAACACTTTTCAGAAGGAGATATATTCTAGGTTACAATTAATTCACCAAAGAATTGTTTCACATAAAGAAGACACAAAAAGAAACTATGATGAGATTAAAAACAATTTAATTAACATAAATGAGCAAATTTGTTATTTAAATCTACAACTAGAAAGTTCCCAGACAATGACTACAAAGTTTGAACAAACAACCCAGAAAATAGAAGATGATTCAGAGGAAATTGATCCAGAGATGAAGATACAAAAGAAGAAAAATACAAATTGCTACAGACAAATAAAATTTTGCAAGACCCAGCTATAATAAAGAAAATGGAAAAAGCATTTTACCCACTAGGTCTGCAAAATAAACTTGAGGACAAGAAAGATTTTTAAAAAGGGACTATAGAGTTGTTAGGGGAAATGCCAGAAATTGGGAGACAAAAAATGAAAAGAGAAGCTGAGGGAGAAGGAAAGTGGGAGTTGCTTAAGGAATATAAATGGGTGGAATTCCCCCTCAAAAATACCTTACATAAATTGTCTTTCTCATTCTAAGCAACTTTCACAAAAATAGAGGAAAATTTCTTTGGTGATTTAATTGCCTTGGCCTGGAAAGCTATTTGGCAAAGGAAGAAAGCTAGAATTAGATTTAAAAAACAAATTTGTTTTACCAGAGGGAATGTTATATGATTAAATCTTTGTTTGAATATGGGTAAAAGAATGCATAACCCTTAGATACAATTAGATTTTTATAATAAGGAAGATATGATTTATAATTAGAAGAGCACCTCTTTTTGATATGGGAAATATGAAAATATGAAGATGGCTTGTATAAATGAAACTTTTAGCTATATAAATGTAACTAATCTTGAGAAAACTATAACTGACAAAGATATTCCAAATATTTTTTATTCAAAAGTTTTACAGTACATTTTAAGTATACTCCATCCCTCCCCCTCCCCCCACATCCCCCCTCCCCCCGACTTCCCAGAGCTGCCTCTAACAAACTTAAACTAAAATATTCTAACCAACTGTGAATACACTTTAAATTCTATCGCACTTTAACTCCCCTTATACATAGGTAAATAATAATACACCTTATAATTCTAATATTCATTCATATGATAAGTGAAATTTTTAGTCCCATATTTATTCTGAATATATTCAATCCATCTTCTCCATTCCGAAATATATCTCTGTTGCGATTGTTCTTTCAAGTATGCTGAAATTTTTGCCATTTCTGCCAAGTTTGAAACTTTTAAAGTCCATTCTTCTATAGTAGGCAGTTCCTCCTTCTTCCAATATTGCAAAACCAAAAGTCTTGCTGCCATTATTAGATTCAACATCAATTTAATTTCTATAACAGTACAATCAGTAATAATACCCAATAAGAATAACTGTTGGGTAAACCTTATCTTTTTCTTAAATATCTTCTGCATATTCCACCAAATTTTAATCCAAAAAACTTTAACTTTTTTAAAATTCCACCACATGTGGTAATAGGTTGCATCCTCACAACCACACCTCCAGCATTTAGGCTGATAATTTGGATACATACATGCTACTTTTTTAGGATCTAAGTGCCACCTATAAAACATTTTATAAAAATTATCTCTTAAATTTTGAGCCTGAGTAAATTTTACATTTCTGACCCAAATTTTTCCCCAAACATCCATCGTTATTGGCTCTTGAATATTCTGGGCCCATTTTATCATACAATCTTTGACAAGTTCCGTTTCTGAATCTATTTTTATCAATGCATTATATATCCTTCTTATATGCACTTGAGTTTGGTCTCTAATCTGTTTTACCAAATTTTCATCTGTTGTTGTAAAGGAATTTATTGTGCAGAGGTCTCCTTGTGCTACCAAAGAGTTGCACAGACAAGGAAGGGTACTGAGAGCACAGTCACACAGTAACCACAAGAGTACACTGAGTTGTAAAAGCAAAAAGTAGTTTACTTTAAGGTGGTGTAAGAACAAAAATGCACAGTCAAAAATAAACAGTCCAAGTCATACACAATAGCAATAGTCCAAGGAGTAATCCAAAATACAAAGTCTTCTTACCGGTCCAGAGGTCAAATACACAGTTCAGGTAACAGAGCAAAAACAGTAATAGTAGAGAGCAGTGAATTCAGAGAGAGAAAGAAGCTACGTTACTAGCTCCCTCTTATGGCCATGAGAACACTTACACACCCATTGGCCAATTAACATCTTAAAGACATAACATCATGGTTAATATATTTTCAACCCAACATTGTAGGCTAACACCATATGCCTAACAGTTGTAATACCAGTTTTCTGATCTTCTGTCCATCTAGCTTGTATCTGACCATACTGAAACCAAGTTTGTACTATTTTCCTTCTTTTAAAATATTAAATGGCTTTAATTGCCATACATTCCTCTCCAGTCTAAGAATATCTTTATATGTAGTCACATCATGTTTAAATCCCAGACTTATATTTTCTATTGCATGCTTAGGTATTGCCCAAATTGGTATTTTATAATTTAACTTATATTGATATTTTTTCCAAACTCGCAACAGGGCATACCTTAATATATGTGTCTTAAAGATATCATCCACCTTTTTATCATACAATAAATATGCATGCCAACCATATAATAAATCATGTCCCTCAATATTCAACAATCTTCCTTCTGTTAAATTAAACCAATTACTAATTGATGATCGGGCTTGCAAGGCAATCTGAAATTGCTAGTGATTTTCAGCAGTCACAAAACATACCGAACTGCATAGCGAGGCCTCCAGGATCTCCATGGATTGTCTTCGGGCTGGGGAGGAGACGGCGTAAGCGAAAGAGAAAGGAGCGAAAGCAAAAACGTGGCTGCAGGGCTGGAACTCTGACACGTCTTCGAAGGCAGCCTTTTAGACCAACATTGCCGAGCCTTTTTCTGAGCAATGCCAGATCCCTCGTCCATAAAATTGACGAATTACAGCTGCAGTTAGCAGAAAGCAGGCTTCTTCAGGAATGTTGTGTGATAGTTGTCACGGAGACCTGGCTACATTCAGAGATACCGAATGAAGCTGTGGAGTTGATAAACCGAGTTTTTCACTGCTCTGGCAGAGATAAACGCTCCGGGAAGGGTAAAGGAGGAGGACTCTGTGTGTATATACACTGTGAATGGTGTGTTAACAGCAGATTGGTATATACGTATTGCTCCCCAGATGTGGAACTGATGACTGTTATATGTAGGCCTTTCTATCTGCCTAGAGAAATTACTGTGGTAATTATTATAGCTGTTTATATTCCACCAATGTGCCAATGTCAACATGGCACTTTCTAAGCTGTATGACGCCATCACCAGGCAGCAGCAAACTCACCCAGAGGGCGCTCTTGTCGTGGCTGGGGACTTCAATCAAGCTTCTCTGAAGACAGTTCTCCCTAAGTTTGTACAGTATGTGCAAGTTTCCACCAGAGGGAAGAACACTTTGGACCACGTGTATTCCAATCTGAAGCAGGCATACAGAGCTTTTCCTCTTTCCCACCTGGGTACATCTGACCATCTTTCACTCCTGTTGTGCCCAAAGTATGTTCCTCTCAGAAAAAGGACTCAGGCAGTAATGAAAAGGGTCAGAACCTGGCCAGTGGGTGCTCTCAGTCAGTTGCAGGACTGCTTTGAAACCACTGACTGGAGTGTATTTGAAGAACAAGATCTAAATTCATATACAGATGCCGTACTCTCTTATATTAGAACATGCACTGACAGTGTAACAACGGACAAGTGCATTAGAGTTTATGGGAACTGTAAACCCTGGATGACTGCAGAGATACGAACACTCCTGAGAGCCCGGGATTCTGCCTTTAAGGCGGGGGACAGGGACAGATACAGAGAGGCCAGTGCAAATCTCAGAAGAGGCATTAGGATGGCAAAACAACAATACAAACAAAAGGTGGAGAACCATTTAGCAAACAACGATCCGAGGCAAGTATGGCAGGGACTGCAGCACTTAACCAACTATAAGGGCAGCACGAGGAGCATGGCAAACATCGATGCCTCGTTGGCTGAGGAGCTGAATATCTTCTTCGCCCGCTACAAGGTTAAAAAACCAGACCCTGTAGCCTCTGCTGGCTGGCCTTCTGACTCTCAGCCACTCACCCTGTGTGAACACCAAGTGAGAGCTGTATTGAAGGCTGTGAATCCCAGCAAAGCCGCAGGCCCAGATGGGGTGCTGGGGATAGTGGTCAGGAATTGTGCCGATCAATTAGCAGGGGTCCTGACAAGGATTTTTAACATCTCCTTGCAAACGGCATGTGTACCATCATGCTTGAAGGCAGCTACCATTGTCCCAGTCCCCAAGAAAACTGCAGTTGAGTGCCTGAATGACTACAGACCTATTGCATTAATGTCTGTAGTCATGAAATGCTTCGAAAGATTGGTTCTCCAACATCTTAGGACATGCCTCCCACTGGACTTTGATAAACATCAATTTGCCTACAGGGGAAATAGGTCGACAGACGATGCCATAGCTACTGCCTTACACTCTGTAGCAAGTCATCTTGAGAAACCTGGAAGTTACGTCAGGATGCTTTTTGTTGACTACAGCTCGGCTTTCAACACCATTTTGCCGAGCATTCTCATCGAGAAGCTGACTGACTTGAAATTCTCCCCCGCTATCTGCGATTGGATTCAAGACTTTCTTAGGGATCGGGTACAAACAGTGAGGGTCGGGTCTGCTTTGTCCACCCCCCTGAAGCTTTGCACCGGCACGCCACAGGGCTGTGTGCTTAGCCCCTACCTGTACTCTTTATACACTTATGATTGTGTATCATCTGACCCATCCACTGCGATAATCAAGTTCGCAGATGATACAACTGTGGTGGGTCTTATTACAGGTGGGGATGAGACAGCATATAGGGCGGAGGTACAAAAACTATCCATATGGTGTAGTAACAACAACTTGCACCTAAACATCGGCAAGACGAAAGAGATGGTGTTAGACTTCCGGAGAAAAAAGGAGGAACCTGCCCCACTTTACATCGGGGAGGACTGTGTAGAGAGAGTTTCCTCCTTTAAATTTCTGGGAGTCTACCTCTGTGAAGATCTGACCTGGAAAGTTAACACAACCCAGGTGGCTAGAAAGGCCCAACAGAGGCTTCACTTTCTTAGGATCTTGCGGAAGAACAGGGTAGAACAACAGCTAATGACCCTCTTTTACCGGTCTACCATAGAGAGAGTCCTCTCGTATGGTATTGTGGTTTGGTATGCTGGTCTGACAGCCGCGGATAGGAAAGTATTACAGAGGGTAGTGAGCACAGCACAAGACATTGTGGGCTGTTCCCTGACACCACTGGATGACATCGCCAGGGCTCGCTGCCTTGGAAGAGTGAGGAAGATTCTCAGGGATGACTCACACCCTGGACGGTATCTCTTTACTCTCCTACCATCCGGTAGGAGATATAGGAATATAGCCAGCCGTACCAACAGGCTGAAAAATAGCTTTTATCCGTGGGCTGTTAGGCTTTTAAATGGGACATAATCTTATGCAGAATTGACTTGGGAGGCCGGTGTGTGGTGTAATTGGTTCACATAGTGTGGTGGGATGGAGGGTTTGTTGTCACTGTGTGTTGGGGGGAGAGAGCACGGGGGGAGGCTCAGCTAATCTCAATGTACACATGTTGTACTTTGACAATAAAGGTTTATTATTATTATTATTATGATAAAACCGCAGCTTCATAATATAATTTAAAGTTGGGCAATTTAAGACCACCTCTTTCATGTATATCTTGCATTTACTTGAGTTTTACTCTCGGTCTTTCCCCTGCCCAAATAAATTTATTAATGCCTTTTTGCCATTCTTCCAAATTTGAATCTTTTTTTTGAGTATAGGTATCATTTGAAACAAAAATAAAAATTTTGGTAAAATATTCATTTTAACTGCTACAATTCTTCCCAATAAAGACAATTGTAGTTTCCTCCAACTATCTAATTCTTTTTGTATTTTTAACCATAACAATTCATAATTATTTTATATAATTTCACATTTGAAGCTGAAAGATATACCCCCAAATATTTAATCTTTTTAGCTATCTCAAATCCTGTTAATTTTTCTAAAACCATCTTTTGTTCCATTGTCATATTTTTAGACAAAATTTTGTCTATTAACCTTAAATCCAGAAACTTGCCCATATTGCGAAATTATTTCCATTAAATCTATAACCGAATGAGTCGGTTGAGCTAATGTAATAACCAAGTCATCTGCAAACGCTCTCAATCTATAATGTTGATCTTTAATTTTAATTCCCTTTATTTTATTTGAGTCACGTATCTTAATAATATTTCCAATGTTAAAACAAACAGCAATGGTGACAACAGACATCCCTGTCTTGTACCCTTTTCAATTCTACAAGCTTCTGTTAAACTACCATTAATTATTATTTGAGCTGTTTGTTTCTGATATATTGCCCTAATAGGTGGTAAAAACTTATCACCAAACTCCATCTTCTCTAAAACTTTAAATAAAAATTGCCAATTCAATTGTTAAAATGCCTTTTCAGCATCCAAGAAAATAAGCGCTGCAGGGACTTGATTATTTCTTTCCAAATATTCTAATAGGTTTACAATATGTCTCATATTACTCTTCATTTGTCTACCACTTATAAATCCTGTTTGATCACTATAAATCAGGGGTGTCAAACTCAATTTCATTGAGGGCCACATCAGCATTGCGGTTGCCCTCAGGGGGCCGGGTGGGTATGGCCAGGGTGGGCGTGGCCTACTGGGTGGGTGTGGCTAGAGAGGGTGTGGCCTACTGGGTGGGCATGGCCAGCTCTACATGTTCGCATCAAGGGTGCCTATGGGGGCCTGGGCAGGAGTGGGACAGATCTGAGGGTCTCTGGCAGAAGGAGGGTCTCTGGGCCAGGGCCTAGGCAGTGGGGGCCATTCCCTCACTGTTTCCAGGATGGCTTCGCGGGCCACATGAAACCACTTTGCGGGCCGGATCCGGGCCCCGGGCCTTGTGTTTGACATGTCTGCTATAAATCATTTGCTGCATAACCTTCATTAATCTATTTGCTAAGATCTTTGCAAATATCTTATAGTCTGTATTTAAGAGCGATATAGGTCTATAATTTTTTGGTTGGGTAAGATCTTGATCTTCCTTTGGAATCAGCGATATGCTGTTCTCCATGATGGAGGCACTTCCCCTCCAGGTTGAATTGTCCTAAATAATTCTTTTAAAGGTTCCACCAACTCTAATTGTAAATTTTTATAATAAATGGCTGTCAAACCGTCTGTTCCAGGTGATTTATCCACTTTTAATTTTTTAATTGCTAAAATAATTTCTTCAGCAGTTATCGGTTGGTTTATCCCTTCCCTCTGCTCCTGTGTAAGTATAGGGATATTCACTTCTGTAAGTACCTGTCTAGATCTAAACCTTGAGTTATATCCCTTGCATATAATTTAGAATAAAATTCACTAAAAGCCTTCTTAATAAGATTTTGCTGAAACACCTCTTATATTCTATCTTATCTATGTTACATGATTTTTGTTTTTTCCTTAACAAATAAGCTAACCATCGACCTGGCTTATTAGCATTATAAAAAGTATTATGTTTGACATATCGTAAATTGGTTGCCACCTGATCTGCCATCAGCATATCAAACTGCCCTCTTAGCAAATTAATTGCTACTTTCAACCTTTTATTAGATGAATCCAAAATAAAAGCCTTCTATTTCATCTTTATTTCCTCCTCTAATTCTTTACGCTTATATTTCAATCTACGTCTATATTTATTATTCAAATATATTAACACTCCTCTCATATAAGCTTTACTTGCATCCCAGACCATTTCAATGGGTGTACCCTTATGCATATTTATAACAAAAAAATCTTTCATGTTTTTTACATTCTTCCAAATTTTCTTCATATCTAAACAAGTTTTCATTTAACCTCCAAGATCTCCTATCTCCCTTCTCCTTGTCCAATTCCATCCATACTGGACTGTGGTCTGATAAGGTTCTTGGACATATCTTGATCTTCTTAACCCTAGGAAAAAAATCATTAGTAGTTAATACAAAATCAATCCTGGAAAAGGATTGATGTCTATCAGGAAAAAAAGTAAAATCATCCATGTTTCGTTCTCTCCAAACATCTCTCAGTTCCAAATCGTCTGTCATGTCAAAAAAGGATTTAGGCAATTTAGCGTGATTTGGTGTACTTTTAAAAGCTCCTTTTTTATCTTTTTGTGTATCCAACACTCCATTCCAGTCTCCCATTAAAATACACGATTTATAATCCCATTGAATTATTTTGTTATGTAAAAGTTTATAAAATTCTCCTTGCTGTTGGTTAGGTGCATATAGTCCAATTAAAAGTATTTTCTTTCCTTCTATTAAGAGTTCAATTATAACATATCTTCCTTGTTTATCTGCTTCAATTAGATTGGCTGTCAGATTCTTCTTCACATAAATAACTACACCATTTTTCTTTTCTGGAGCAGATGCAATAAACTGTATACCCAATCTAGAGTTTATCAAATATTTTGGATCAGCTACATGAATATGCGTTTCCTGCAAGCATATAATATCATTTTTAAATTGTTTCAGGTACTGAAATATTTTCTTTCTCTTTTGCGGTGAATTTAAACCATTAACATTCCATGTCAGGAACTTTGTCACCATCTTTTGCGACTTGAAGCTTTTGGAGCGTATCCTGCAGATTCACAAGCATCTGCTTCTTTGGTCTTGCTCCTCCCACTGCTTCTGTATTAGTAGATTCTTGAGTTATAATTGTAGAATATTGCTCCTTGTGTCTAGTTGCTGCTCTTGTCACTCTTTGAGCCCTTGGATCTTCTAATGGGACCAAGGGCTGCGCAATTTCCAAAGTTTGCTGTACTTCTTTTGAAATCAGCGAGGTGATTTCTTCATCTCACTGTGTACCTGCCAATTGTGTCTGTCGCACTTCTTTTTCCTCCTTTTAATTTCTGGGGATGGCGGTCAGCCTGCCTTCAGTATATTGCAATAAAAATCTCGGGCCTTAAGAACTGTATTAAGACAATACCTTGTGCCAGCATAATTCACCACTATCCCGGTTGGTATCTCCCATCTAAACTGAATCTGTCATTTTTTTAATTCATCTGCCAGAAAAACAAATTCTTTCCTTCTTAAAGTTTTTGGTGGAATTTCTTTCAGAATTAAAACCTCTTGATCAGCCACTTTGTTGTTATAAAAAGCTTGAATAATCGCATTTCTGATTGTTCTCTTTGTAAAATAAACAACCACATCCCTTGACAATTTTCTTTGCCTAGCAATCCAAGAGTTGACGTGAAATATTTTATCTATTTCCAATATAACATCTTCAACTCACCAACCCAAAATAGGCGCCACAGCTTTTGCCACTTCCTCCAAATTTTCTTGTGGATTTTCTTTCAGACCTCTGATCCTCAAAGCAAACTCCATGTCCCTATATTGTATCATCACCATCTCATTATTGATTTTTTCCATTTTATTCTCAGCTTCACTGTCTTTGGGTTTCAATATCAAATTATTTTGATTAACTTCTTCCACACGATCATCCAGATTCTCAATACAGACTGTCAGTCCTTGAAGTGCCAGCAAAATATCCTCTCGTATTTCTTTATTTTTCTCATTAATAAGCTCTGCCACTTGCTCAGATATTTGCTCAGGTTGGAGTTTTAAAGCATCTTGTAAATCTTTCAATGTTAATGTGGGTGCAGATGCTGCAGGGGGTGGCATCAGTGATTGAAGACCAGATTGTTGAACTCGTGAAGCCCCTGCACTTTTAGAAGCAGGGAATCTAGGTGGTTTGGAAGCCATTTTAACACCCAATTAACTTTCGTTTCTCACTTTCACTTTTCTACACTAATTGCAACTTTGTTGCTTCACTGTCAAATAGCCAAGTCTCTTAAATCATCTTTGAACCAACTTCAAATGTTTTAAACAAAGTCTTTTACAACTTTTAAAAATCCACTTTCTGTCTTCCCCCTTGCTTTTATTTTATTTTCCTTGTTCTCCGTTGATGGCGGTCATTTCTGACCGTCAGCCCTGCTGTTCCATTTAAACCGCGAAAACAGTGACGATCAGCTGTTTCACGGTTTGGGAATCCCCCCCTTTGGGAGAAGAGAAGGGGTGAGTATTCAGGCAAGAGGTAGAGCTCCCCTAGACCCCCAGAACTTAATCTGGGGGTTGAAGGGTGAGAGCTCCCTTGGAGCCTGAATTAACTCCAGACTCGGGACTTCTGTTTCAACCATCCCTGCTTTTAACATTGTATTTTGGATTACTTGGACGCAGGCAGAGCTGAGCAAGAGAATACAGAAACAGCATGTATATGATCTTTAACTCCGGTTTAACTTAAAAGAAGGGGAGGAAGATGGCGCCGGAATAACTTCTGAGAGATATTCCAAATATTGATGGGAAATTAAACTTAAATAAGAACATGAAAAACAGGATATTGATTTAATAAGATTTTTATTGCAAATACATTTGAAATATAAATTAGTTAGAAAAGAGGTTTTAAACTGATATTGTTATTTGTATAACACTAGAAAATATAAGGATGTTTATATTCAATTTTGTAAGTATTAATAGCAGCAAGAAATGCATTTGCATAGTGTTGAGAAAATGAAAACAGTTTGGGGAAAAAGGAGGATCAGGGGAAAAACACTGGATTTGCAGTATTGAACTGACTGATATTGAAGTTAATGTTAAATATGTAAACCCAGACAACACGTTGTTTACTAAGCACTGAAGATTGTAATTGTTAAAAATTAATAAAATATTTTTTTTTTAAAAGGCTGAAAAAAACTATCTCTCTGAATTGTGCTAATCATTGAGGATATCTTGGGTTGCTAGAACATGTTGTTGTTAGCTGTGAAGTCGTGTCTGACCGATTGCGACCCTATGGACAACATTCCTCCAGGCCTTCCTCTCCTCTACCATCTTCTGAGTCCATTTAAGCTCACGCCTACTGCTTCAGTGACTCAATCCAGCCACCTCATTCTCTGTCGTCCCCATCTTCTATTGCCCTCAATCTTTCCCAGCATTAGGCTCTTCTCCAGTTAGTCCTTCCTTCTCATTAGGTGGCCAAAGTATTTGAGTTTTAGCTTCAGGATCTGGCCTTCTAAAGAGCAGTCAGGGTTGATCTCCTCTAGGACTGACCGGTTTGATCACCTTGCAGTCCAAAGGACTCGCAGGAGTCTTCTCCAGCACCATATTTCAAAGCCCTCAATTCTTTGGCGCTCAGCCTTTTTTATGATCCAACTTTCACTGCCATACATTGCAACTGGGAAGACCATAGGCTTGACTATACACACTTTTGTTGACAGGGTGATGTCTCTGCTTTTTAGTGTGGTGTCTAGATTTGCCATGGCTTTCCTCCCAAGGAGCAAGCGTCTTTTAATTTCTTGGCTACAGTCTCCATCTGCAGTGATCTTGGAGCCCAGGAAAATAAAATCTGTCACTACCTCCATTTCTTCCCCATCTATTTGCCAGGAATTGAGAGGGCCGGATGCCATGATCTTGGTTTTTTTAATGTTAAGTTTCAACCCAAGTTTTCCACTCTCCTTCTTCACCCGCAACAAGAGGCTCTTTAGTTCTTTTTCGCTTTCTGCCAAGAGTGGTATCATCTGCATATCTTAGGTTGTTGATATTTCTTCCAGCAATCTTAATTCCAACTTTTGATTCATCTAGCCCTGCCTTTCTCATGATGTGCTCTGCATATAAGTTTAATAGGCAAGGCGACAGTATACAGCCTTGCCAGACTCCTTTCCCAATTTTGAACCAATCAGTGGTTCCGTGTCCAGTTCTCACTGTTGCTTCTTGGCCCGCATATAGGTTTCTCAAGAGACAAATAAGATGGTCTGGTATGCCCATCTCTTTAAGGACTTGCCACAGTTTGTTATGATCCACAGAATCAAAGGCTTTAGCATAGTCAATGAAGCAGAAGTAGATGTTTTTCTGGAACTCTCTAGCTTTCTCTATGATCCAGCGTATTTGATTTCTAGTTCTTCTGCCTCTTCGAAATCCTGCCTGTACTTCTGGTAGTTCTTGATCCACATACTGCTGAAGTCTAGCTTGTAGGATTTTAAGCATAACTTTACTAGCATGAGAAATGAGTGCAATGGTGCGATAGTTTGAATATTCTTTGGCACTGCCTTTCTTTGGAATTGGAATGTAAACTGATCTTTTCCAATCCTGTGGCCACTGTTGAGTTTTCCAAATTTGCTGGCAAATTGAGTGTAGCACTTTTACTGCATCATCTTTTAAGATTTTGAATAGCTCAGCTGGAATACTGTCACCTCCACTAGCTTTTTCTTTGGGATGGTTTTGGTTGCTACCTGTTGTGCAATGTTGCGAAACTCTGTCCATAGTTCTTCAGGCACTCTATCAGATCTAATTCCTTAAATCTATTTGTCACCTCTACTGTATATTCAACAGGGATATGATTTAATTCATACCTGAGTGGCCTAGCGCTTTTCCCTACTTTCTTCAGTTTAAGCCTAAACCTTGCAATGAGAAGCTCATGGTCTGAGCCACAGTCAGCTCCTGGTCTTGTTTTTACTGACTGCAGAGCATATAATCAATCTTTGGCTGCAGAGCATATAGTCAATCTGATTTCTGTGTTGACTGTCTGGTGATGTCCATGTGTAGAGCCGTCTCTTGGGTTGTTGGAAAAGAGTGTTTGCTATGACCATCGTATTCTCTTGACAAAATTCTATCAGCCTGTGCCCTGCTTCATTTTGTACTCCAAGGCCAAACTTGCCTGTTATTCCAGCTATCTTTTGGCTTCCTACTTAAGCATTCCAATCCCCCATGATGATAAGGACATCATGTTTTGGTTCTATAAGGTGCTGTAGGGCTTCATAGAATCGGTCAATTTCATCCTCTTCAGCACTGGTGGCTGGGGCATAGACTTGGACTACTGTGATATTGAATGGATTCGAACTGAGATCATTCTGTCATTTTGAGGATTGTATCCCAGTATTGCTTTTCCTACTCTTTTATTGACTATGAAGGCTACTCCATTTCTTTTGAGAGATTCTTGCCCACAGTAGTATACCTGATGGTGGTCTGAATTAAATTCACCCATTCCTGTCCATTTTAGTTTGCTGATACCTAAGATGTCGATGTTCAGTCTTGTCATCTCTTGTTTGACCACGTCCAGCTTTCCTTGATTCATGGATCTTACATTCCAGGTTCCTATGGAGAAAAAATCTTTACAGCATCGGACTTTCCTTTCACCACCAGACACATCCACAGCTGAGCGTCCTTTCAGCTTTGAACCAGTCGCTTCATTCTTTCTGGCGCTACTAGTACTAGCCCTCTGCTCTTCCCCAGTAGCATATTAGACGCCTTCCGACCTGAGGGGCTCATCTTCCAGCGTCATATCGTTTTGCCTTTTGGTACTGTCCATAGGGTTTTCATGGCAAAGATACTGGAGTGGGTTGCCATTTCCTTCTCCAGTGGATCACGTTTTGTCAGAACTCTCTGCTATGACCTTTCCATCTTGGGTGGCCCTACACGACATAGCTCATAGCTACATTGAATTATGCAAGCCCCTTCACCACGACAAGGCAGTAATCCATGAAGGGGTGCTAGAACATATAATTTACTATTAGATAAAGTCAGACTGCTCTGACTTTATTCACCGCAAAGATAAAATTTAGATGCTTTGGAAACCCAGTATCAAGACAAGAGTCTTTGTGGGGGGGAAACCCGATTGCAGGTGATTGCAATACTGGCCCAAGGACATATGGCCTGGGATTAGAATGTGAAACTACTTCGAGAGGCACCAAACCTCAAAGCAGTTCTCAAAATATCAAAAAGGATGTACTATTGGACGCTGATGAACTGATCACGGGGGGGGGACAGGGAAAGGGGGAAAGTGTAGCCTATGAATGGGAATACTCAGATCTACTAGCTTTACTTTAATAAAAGAGCCTTTCACTTCATACAAATGGAGTCAAGGTCTTTGTTTCCTAAATATCTAAGACAGGGCAAAACTAACAGATTGTTTTTAGTCTGGAACCAAATTCTGACTTTCCTCCTTTGAAGTGCTTTGTCACACCTTCACTACAGCTGCCTTCAGTTGTTGCTTGCTTGTTGGATCTTGCTGCCTTCAACCTTGTCTTAGTAAGTGAACAGCATATTTTATTGGGTTGAGATAGGTGATTGACTTGACCAGACTATCCCATTTCTTTGACTTGAGGAGCTCTTGGTTGCTTTTGCTGTCTCTTTTAGGTCATTATCCATCTGCAATATAAAGCAGTGTCCTATCCGTTTTGCAGTATTTTGTTGAATCTGAGCAGATTATAGTTCTGTACACTTCAGAATTTCCACTACTACTTTTATCAGCAGTCAAGTCATCAGTAAATATCAGCTACTGGTTCCATTGGCAGCCATACATGATCACTGCCTTCACCATGTTTGATAGTTGATGTATGCTTCAGATCATGAGCTGTTACTTCTCCATACTTTTGTCTTCCCATTATTTTGGTATAAGTTAATTTTGCCTTCATCAGTCCAAAGAATCTTATTCCAGAACAGGGCAGACTTGTTTAGGTGTTTTCTGGCAAATTCTAATCTGGCCTGTTCTTCAGCATTATCAGTGGTTTGTACCTCCTTGTGAAGTCACTCTATTTATGTTCATGAAGCTGTCTCTTGAACATAGACTTTGCAATGACAGGCCTACATCCTCTTGATTTGGCTGAATGTTTGAAAGTTTTCCTTTACCAATGATAGAATCTAATTTGTCTTCTGTGGTTTTCCTGCCCTCTTGGTGTGCTGAGCCTGCCAATTAATTCCTTCTTTTTAAGAATGTTTCAAACTGTTTTTTGGGCACTTACTATGTTTTTGCTCTCTCTGATGGGTTTATATTTTTCAACTTAATGATGGCTTCTTTCACTTGCATAGACATCTTTTTGCATATCATGCTGTGTTCCAGGGAACAGCTACCAAATGCAAATGTATCACTCAGAACCAAATCCATCTTTATCTGCTTGATTTGTCATGGATTAACAAAGAAACAGATTAGACGTGGCCATGAAACTGCTTGTCAGTCATGTTTTATCATTCATGAGATGTAATTCCTCGGTGGTTAATGCCACACTTTTGTCAAAACCCTTGAATTAAAGCTGAAAACCTTCATTTTCTCACATCTGCAGTACTTCATTTCAAATTCAGTGTGCTGGTGTACAGAGGCCAAATGCCAAAAAAATATCATTGTCCTAATGAATATGAACCTGACTGCATACATTTGGGGGAGACAATGTGAACCTGTTTTCAGTAATTGATGTGCCCTACTTGGGCAATAGTAACTGCAACCAAACATTTCCAATAACTGTTGATCAGTCCTGCACATCAGCTTGAAGTTTTAGTTCATTCCTTACATAATAGCTTGAGCTCAGACATGTTGCTGGCAATAGTGGGATTCAAATATGTGAACCACCAGTTCTGTGTGTGGATGCTGCTTCCAGAAGTGCATTATGGGCCTGGGCAACAAACAAATTAGCTACCAGTTCTGCTGGTAGCTAAATCCCTAAAGCCCATTGGTTGGTGGGCTTCCTGGCATGAAGTGCCTGGTGCACGTTCTTCCACATTTCTGACAGGACTTTAACATGGCCATTCAAAAACATTAGCTTATTTCAGTTTTAAACATTTTTTGGTGATACGATGCTCGTTTTGTCATTGTCTTCGTATTTTCTCGAGTTTCAGTTCATAAATACCCTGATGTTTTCCTGTAGAACTTGCAGGAACAATTCATAATTCTACCAATAAGGGCAAGTTGTCTTGGTCAAAAGGCAGCAAAGCAGGCCCAAACCATGATACTGCTACCACATTTCACACAAGGGATACGTTTCTAATAATAGAATAGGAATAGGAATGGAATAGTATAGGAGCTGGAAGGGACATTGGAGGTCTTCTAGTGCAGCCCCCTGCTCAAGCAGTAGGACCTTTACCACGGGTCGGCAACCCGCAGCTCTGGAGCCGCATGCAGCTCTTTCAGCTGTCTTCTGTGGCTCCTAGTCCGCCGCCGCCACCATGTGCAGTCCAGAAAAAAAAAGTGGGACTAAAAAAGTTCAACCAATCAATTCAAACTTCTCATGCAAAAAAAAAAAACTTGTGAAGTTTGAATTGATTGGTTGAAGTTCTTTGGTTTGTGGGACTGCCCACAAACCTCTTCTTCAGACTGCACGTGGCGGCAGTGGAGGAAGAGACGGGAGGACTGCTGGAAAGGTGAGTGGGTCAGTCAGCTGGGGCATGCAGGGGTGGTGGTGGTGTTTCTGAGCAGCATATGGAGTCTTGGACACTGCCAGACCCCCTCCTTCTTTCCCCCCCTTTTCTCTTTCTCTCTCTCTTTGTGTGAGAGACAGAGACCAAGTCCGTTGATTTTCCAGTGAGCTTCTGCTGCCTTATCTCCTGCCCTTGCTGCCTTTCCTGTGGAGACGTGTTTGTGTCTTTCTGTGTCTCTCTCTGCCACTCAAAGCCATCCTGCAGCATTTTCAATCGGCCCCAATTGCCAAGTGTCCCCATGGAAATCAATGGAGGTCCGCGGCGCCTCGAAAGGCCAGCCGCGGCACCTCCAAGTGACAGTCTGTTGGTTTTACCGGCGAGCCTCTGCCTCCTGCTGCTCCGCACCACCTTCTTTCACTCTGAACCGCGGCCCGCAAAGATTCCATTCCCCACAGCTGCTACGCCAGTTCATCCTTCGCCCTGTTGGTGCTGTGAGCTGTGGGGACGCCTTGGCCCAGCGCCGTCACTGCCCTGCCTCCGCTGGCTCCTCTGTGCTCCAGATGTGCCGATGTCAGAACTGCGCCGAGCCTCTCGTTGACTCTGGTGGCATCCTGGAGCTGGCCTGCCCTCGGCCAATGGGCCGCAGTCCGCATGGTCTGCTCATCGGACTGCCTGGCTTCCTGTCAGCATATCCCACAAGGGAGGTCTTCTAGGGAGACGGCGGTCCAGTGTTGTTTCCCCTCTTGTGTGTGTGTCAGACTTGTGGGAAAGGCTGGAAGAGGCAGCCAGCAGTCCGGTGTTGTTTCTCCCCCTCGTATGTTTGTATATGTGTGTCAGACCCATGGGAATGGCTGGAAGAGGCAACTGGCAATCTAGAATTGTTTTCCCCCCCCTCGTACGTTTGTATGTGTGTCAGATCCGCAGGAACGGCTGGAAGAGGCAGCTGGTAATCCGGCGTTATTTCCCCCGTGTGTGTCAGAGCCACGGGAACGGCTGGAAGAGGCAGCCGGCAGTCCGGCCTTGTTTTCCCCCCCTCATATGTTTGTATGTGTGTCAGACCCGCGGGAACGGCTGGTAGAGCAAACTGATGTAGGCTTCTGCTGGGTTTCCTCAACCTCCCCCGCCCGTTTTATTTTAAACCCACCACCGCCTCCCTCTTTCGCAAAGCCTCGGAAGATTCTTCTCCCCGTTGGCCTCCTCCCCTTCTTTGGAACCTTCACAAAAGGCGGAAAGAGGAAAGTCCTAGAGAGAGAGAGCGCAGGGCGGGGGAGCAGTCTTTTCTGAAGGAGGAAAAGTCAGGACGGCAGAGTCATCCATACCAGAGGGCTGGTGCACATTTTGCTTTGCTGTGTGTGCGTGTATGCGCACGCACATTTTGCAGCTCCCAGTTTTGTGTGTGTGTGTGTGTGTGACGGAACTGGTTCTGAGTGGCTCTTTTTCTGTTTCATGTTGACAACCCCTGACCTATACCATCTCAGACAAGTGACTGCCAAATCTCTTCTTAAAAATCTCCAGTTATGGAGTGCCCACAATTTCTGGAGGCAAGCTGTTCCACTAATTGTCCTCAGTGTCAGATTTCTCCTTAATTCCAGGTTGCTTCTCTCTTTGATCAGCTTCCAGCCAGTTTCTTGTCCTACCCTTTGGTGCTTTGGTGAATGTGATCCCCTCTTCTTGGTGGCAGCCCCTCAAATACTGGAATACTGCTATCATGTCTCCACTATTTCTTCTTTCCCTTAGACTAGCCCACAGGTCTGCAACCTGCGGCTCCGGAGCCGCATGCGGCTCTTTCGGCCATGTCCTGCGGCTCCTAGTCCTCTGCCATGTGCAGTCCAAAAAAAAGTGGGACTAAAAAAGTTCAACCAATCAATTCAAATATGCAGGATAGGTGCATATCTTGCCTTGGCTCCACTCTTCAGTCAAACCCTGTTATGCGCATGCATGCATGTGCACACATTTTTTGCGGCTCCCAGTTTTTCCTTTTGTGAGGGAACCAGTTCCGAGTGGCTCTTTCACTGTTTCAGGTTGCTGAACCCTGGACTAGCCAAACCCAAGTCCTGCAGCCATTCTTCATGTTTTACTCTCCAGGCCTTTAATCCAGGGCTTTTCAACTGGTGGTACACGTACCACCTGTGGTACTTTGCCATGTGGCAGGTGGTACGTGACCATCCTAGAGAAGTGTAGTGGCGGAGGGGAATGAGCCAAAGGGACCCAAGCCTGAAGGACAGGCAGCTGATTGGTGCTTCCGGAAGCAGCTTGGAGCTGGAGGTGAACTGAAGAAAAAAAGTGGAAAGGAGAGAAGAGGCTATAAAAGGAGCAGGGAACAAATGTAATTAGTTTTACCCCCTTTAATTGAGTCTGTCTATGGCTTTTAGAAAGTTTTCTTTGAAGGTAAACAGGCAACATTGTCACATGTGACATGTCTGAGGCAGCTTAAAGAAAACCCACCCGGAGTTTATGTGTTTCTTTAGTTTGTGAGCCTTTTTTGCTTTGCACTTGATTCCTGTGTCTTTAAGGGTACAGCAAAGGGATGGGGGGGTTGCATTTTTACTACACTGTGGAAAGAGCTCAGAAGGGAGACAGGAAGGGCCGACCAGCTAGTTCAGGGGTCTACAAACTTAGCAACTTTAAACCTGTGGACTTCAACTCCCAAAATTCCTCAACCAGCCATGATGGCTGAAGAATTCTGAGAGTTGAAGTCCACAAGTCTTAAAAATGTCAGGTTTGAAGACCCCTGAGCTAGCTGGTAGTGGTGCATATTAATAAACATGGATTAATTCATGATACATTTGTCAGTGCAAAGGGAAAGTGATTCAGCAAAGGAACAGCCACCGAAGAAATTAAAACTGGTACTTTTTCCCCTTTTTTCTACAGTTTGTAATATTTTATTAGATTATAGAATAAAATACAAAAATACAAAAGCAAATAGTAGAACACAGTGGGGAGGAAAAAAGGTGGGGGAAGTGATGGGGAGAAGGGAAAAAGAACAGAGTTCCTCTGTTGCAGTAGAAGGAAGCATTAACATTGAACCTCAACTTTTTACTTTTCCATATTATAAACTAGCCATTTCTATAACTACAAATGAATCTAATCAGTAAAACCCAAAATCCCCCCCCTTTTTTTAGTCGTCAGGTTTTTGACACCTTGCTAAGCACTGGTGGTACTGTAATATTGTCATGTCCTAAAAGTGGTACAATCTGTGAAAAGGCTGAAAAGCCCTGCTTTAATCATCTGAGTTGCTCTTTTCTGATTTTTTCCCCAAACTCTCAACATCTTTTTTTGATACGGTGACTGAAATTGGTTGCAATATTCCAGGTGTGGTCTTATAGTTTTGTGTTTAAATAAACATGAGAAGTTTCATTCAAACCTATTCTATTTTGGTTGCTTCCATCCCCAGAACTTTTTTCCCAATATCCTGTTGGCTTACCCCTGTGGAATTGCACAAACTGTAGACAAGCAGCAATATTCTTTTTAGAAAGTAGTGGCTTTTTAACACTGTATTGTTTGGTATTCTCCTGATGGCAATCTGGCCATGTAAGAAAGGCCTTTAGTTACTTAGGTGTTTACTGGGGATACTGGAGTTCTTTGACACCTCTCAGAATCTTGCTCTTAATCTTGATGATAGACCATTCCTGGGATGGGTAACAATGATGTTGAATTGTTTCTGTTTCTGTACAATCTGCTTGATAATGGACTGGTGGAGTCCAAACATTTTCTAAACTTTTTTAGCTTTTTCAGGTTTCCATAAATCATTTTTGAGCAATAAGACCCTTCCACTATCAGACTTTGATAGCAAATACCCAAAATTCTGTTCTTCAAATAAGATGGGGCCTCTCACATTCACACCCAATTGTTATTTGATTGATGGAAACACCCACTTTCAAATGAACTGATAACGTAGAGGTTCATATCTTTCATCCAAAACTCTAACCCAAAACAAATAGGTAGCTTTGAATCATTTTCCTAAATAAATGAACAAGTGTAGTATTTTTGACAGATCACATTTTTATGTCATATTTATGCTGAAACATTGAAAATTCAAAAAAAATCACAAACTTTTAAGCACTACTGTTATCAATTTTGAAGTTATCCCTTGTTTTCCCTTTTGTAATACCTCTCAATGGACAAAACAGGAATATTGATTTTTTTTAAAAAAGCAAGATTTATATAAGCAGATTTATATAAAATGGTAGAGCTAAAGTATGTCACAGAACATAGTAGAGATAATAGCTGCCAGCTATAGATAAGGAATCCTCTAAAAAAATTAAGAGTACATTTGCCATTTAATGGTCTTCAACTACATAAAACAGAATTTTGAAGTTAGGTTATTTATGTTTAATACAGAAAGAAAACCAACTATCTTGAGTCCTTACTGAACAAAAGCACTAATAACTTTATGCTTCTTTTACAGCAGGTGGATTGCAGGATATTTGCTTATTGGAAAATCCAGGGAAATATAAACATTTTTCATACAATATAAAACCTGCCACAATAATGAAAGCAAAACATACCAGATTCAGCCATGAAAATAAGACTGCACTATAGCATAAGAAGGGAGCCTGTTGATTATTTGTGGACATTTTGAAGTATCTTTAACGTAATTTCATCAGTGCTTTTATTTAAATGACCTATAAGATCACAAGACCCTCACTCAACATATCCACATCTGAAGCCCTTATAAACAGAAGAACAGTGACACTGACACTCCCTAAACTCTGCTGAAGATGTTATCTAATGTTATGAAACCAATCCACCGGCTTGGACAACAAATTTTCACCCTCAAATGATCTATACTTTTTTAATATATTAAACGGCATAATACTGAGACTCAAGCAAGTATTTAATGACAACAACTAAACTGTTCCCTGTTCTTCACAATATATAAAATTTCTCTTGATATGTTTCTCAGTATTTGCATATGTTTCTGTATATTTGCTTTAAGCTATTGTATTACTTCATTTTCTTTCAGGTAACTTTTAAATCTTAGTATCAAATGTAAAGAGTAAGTTTTTACACAAATCATAGATTGAATAAAATGCAATTTTAATTTGCACAAAAATGACCTTTTTCATTCCTACAAAGAGTTTGCAATCATATATTCTCTTTAATATAGTGTACTGACTGCCCCAGATCCTGGAGAATGAGTGGCTAAATATATATTGAAATTGTAATGGAGGTCTGTCAACCACTGCTCTTGAGCTTCATCACTTTTCAAGACCTGTGAATCAAAAAAACATAATGATTACTTGAAATATTTAACCAAAGATGCATTTGAATGAATTATTTTTTAAAGGAGAAAATGTTTATCATATCTATAACTCATGTAGATTCAAATGTAAGATACAGATAGTCTATGACTTACGACCATTCATTTAACAACTAGTTGAATTTATGACAGTACTGTCAGGCCTGTCCAATTTGGACATTCAGGAAAGAAAGACCCTCAACTCCACTCGTAGTGAAGGTAATAATAATAATAATAATAATAATAATAATAATAATAATAATAATAATAATAATAATAATAATAATAAAAATAAAAATAAAAATAATAATTGGAAGGGACCTTGGAGGTCATCTAGTCCAACCCCCTGCTCAGGCAGGAAACCCTATACCATTTCGGACAAATGGCTGTCCAGTCTCTTCTTAAAAACTTCCGGTGTTGGAGCATTCACTGCTTCTGGAGGCAGGTTGTTCCACTGCTTAATTGTTCTGTCAGGAAGTTTCGCCTTAGTTCTAGGTTGCTTCTCTCCTTGATTAGTTTCCATCCATTGCTTCTTGTCCTGCCTTCTGGAGCTTTAGAAAATAGCTTGATTCCCTCTTCTTTGTGGCAGCCCTTGAGATATTGGAACACTGCTATCATGTCTCCCCTCAAGCCAAGTAGTTATAGCATAGCAAAGCCAGATCTGAGGATTTCCTGCGTAACCCTGGTAATTTTCCCTTCTCTTGGGCCCTTCCCCTTTGGTCATCTTGGTGGTGTCCAATAAGGTTCAAATTAGGTGTCTTAGTAATAATTCCCTATTTTGGTGTTTCTTTGGATGGCCGTTTTACATTCCGTTCCCAGGCTTGTGTCCTTGGATCTTTCAACTGTTATCTCTGGATGGCACCTCCGGTTCCTGTCATCCCCCCTCACTATCTTCCCTTTCTCCCTCCCCATATTTTGTGGCAGGCTGCCATTAAAGCGCATATCTGACAAAATAAGTGATTTATGACCAGTTCTCACACTTACAACTATAGTAGCATCCCATAATCACATGATCAAAATTTAGGTTCTTGGCAGCCAGCATGAATGAACAACAGTTGCACCATTTTGGACTTAACACACATTTGCAACCTTTCCAAGGGGCAAAGGGAATGGGGGAGGTTGGATTTGTTTAATGACCACACTGAATCACTTCATGATCATGGCAAAAAGGTTGTAAAATCAGGCAAACTCATTTAATAACCCCATTGCTTAAGGATTACCTATACAATTATCTAGGACAGTGGTCCCCAACCTTTCCAGCTTGGGGGGGAGGGGATGGTTCTATATGAGTGGTAGTGTGTATGCAAGCTTGTGAATCTCCATTTGCACAAGTGGTACGTGCATGTGCTCACCGCACATGCAAATGAAGCTGCCCATGTCCATGCGTGCCCACCACTCACACAAGTGGAGCTGCACATGCACATGGTTGTGTGCCGCTTGCATGGCCTGTTTTTGAAGAGACGGTGGCCCACTAATAGGCCACGGCCTGGGGGTTGGGGACCCCTGATCTAGAATACAAAGAAGGAAAGTTACTGATTTTTTTTTAAATTAAGAAGGCACATATGTATTTCAGTTTTACGATATTTGTAACACAACATACCAAGAAACAGGCAAGCAGATGTTTGTAATTAAAGGAAATACTATGGAATTCTACTTCAATATTTTCCTCTGTCTCCCCAGAATGGGGAGTCAGTGAAAGTATTGCTATGGGACTTCCTGTTTGGCAGCATTGAGACAAGCTGGAAAAGTCAGTGCTCGGCTTTCCAGCTTGATTTTTTCTTCGTCTAATTTAATTTAATTTAATTTATTAATATTTCTATACCGCCCTTCTCCCGAAGGACTCAGGGCGGTGTACAGGGCAAGAATAAAACACAGAGTTACAAAAATTAAAAGATAATTAAATACATGCCCATAAAAACAGTTGGTACATTAATAAAAACCCCAATAAAATGATAGTAAAAAACCCCACCAATCCCCCCTCAGGCCAGGCCGGCTTGTTCGAACAGGTATGTTTTCAGATCGCGGCGAAAGGAGCGAAGATCGGGCGCCGTCCGGAGCTCAACCGGTAACTGGTTCCATAGCTCCGGGGCGCCCACAGAGAAAGATCTCCCCCTGGGGGCCACCAATCTACATTCTCTGACCGGTGGCACCCTGAGGAGTCCCTCTCTGTGGGAACGCACAGGGCGGAGGGAAGTTGACGCCGGCAGCAGGTGTTCCCTAAGGTACTCCGGACCCCTGCCATGTAGGGCTTTAAACACCATTACTAGTACCTTGAATCTCAATGACCCTTAAAGGGTCGAAAGTTGCCTTGGAGAGGCAATAAAAGAGGAGGGGCACTTCAGGAGCTCAGATCAGGGGGCACCCAATCAGAACGAACTGTAAGACCCTCTGCAAAATGAAGATAAAAGGCTGTTTTTTATCGTCAGCCATAGACGTCTCCAGTGGGAAGAAGAGAATCACAATTCAGAGGAACTCCAACAGCGTGTTGAATGTGAGTGAGCAGATCGTTTCCTTTCCTTCTCTTAGAAGATTATTAATGTTGAATCCCTGATGATAAGAGTTGGAAGGCAAAGACCCCCAGAAGATTTATGAGTGGTGGGTAACTACTTGGGGTAAAACAGATTCTTTGTTTAAAATATTGGACATTGATAAATAAGTTAAGGAGGACATCTAGTGGTGGGGAAAAAAAAGAATGAAATTTTTGTAATTCCCTCTGTTGATTGAAACGTTACCTTGGAAAGAACACCTGCAATAAGATAAAGTTGCTTTGTTATGAGACTGAGACTTTAAGCTACTTTTGTTGAACTTGAATAAGTTTAAACAGACATTGTTTTTGCTACAGACTGTAAACTTCAAAATGACTTCATCTAATATTACTAGACTTACGAAAAAAACTTCTTCTGCACCCTTAGTGGGCCAATCCAGTCCTACAACACAGGGATCCATTGAAGCTATGTTGAAAAGGGAAAAGATTACAGTTCAAAGTGAAACACAGACCTCATTAAAATTTCTTCAGGATCTTATGTTGAAGAATCAAGAGATGGTGGAGAAACATCGCTTGGAGACACAAGGGAATCATAAAATTACACAAGTAACATTGGAGAAGTTAAATGAAGAAATGATGGATATAAAGTGGAAATTAGAATCTCAAAATCAAATGATAGTACAAAACCAACAGAAGATATATAAGATTGAAGAAAAAGCAGGTGATAATGACAAAAAGATAGAAATTTTACTGCAAGAAAATGAAAAGTTAGACAATGAAATTAAGATTTTGGAGATGGCAAATGCGGAGCATTATTTGAGATTCCAAAATATTCCTGAGGACAGAGCAGAAAACATAGAAGAGGTTATTATTCATATCCTGGAGGACGCTCTGAAAATAGACAGATCGGAAATTCAATTTGAGCTGGATGGGGCTTTTCATTTCAATTCAAGTTATGCAAGAAGAAATAAATTACCAAGAGAAGTACATGTACGGTTTGTAAGGAAGTCAACAAGAGATGAAATATTGCAGAAAGTAAGAGATGAACCAATACAATATAAAAATAAAGAAATTATGGTCTTAAAACAGATACCCAAGAGAGTTAGAGATTCACGAAGACAATACCACTTTTTGACCACGAAACCTATGGCTAATGACATAAATTTTAGATGGCTGATACCAGAAGGCATCTTAATAAACTGGAACAATACAAGATATAGATTTGATTCAATTTGGAAAGCAGAAGACTTCGAAGAGAAGAATAGGTCAATTCTGGATGAAGGAGTAAAAAGACATCAAGAGGAAAGTAAAGAACAGAAACAGAGGAGGAGATCCAAGGAGCAACTGCACAAACAAAAGAACAGAAAGAGGAAGGTCTCCAAAAGGGGGAAGATGAAAAACCTGCTAGAGAACAAAGAACTACCAGATCAGTTAGACCAAAATATAAGTAATGGAAATGGATAAAGAAAGTAGAATTTTTTCAGTAAATATAAATGGACTGAACTCTCCAATTAAAAGAAACAAGAGTTTTAGGAAATTATGGAAACTAAATTTGGACATAATTTGTTTGCAAGTAACGCGTATAAAAGCACAACATTATAAACTATTGGAATATCCAAAAATTGGAAAACTTTATTATGCATCGGCACAAAAAAAGAGGAGCAGCTCTATATATTAAAGAGACAATAAATTCAAAAATGGTATATTCAGATGAAGAAGGAAGAATATTAATGGTAGAGATTTATCTGCATCAAAAACAAATATTATTAGTGGCAATCAGGACAAATTTTATAAAAACCTACATAAAAAAATAATAGAAATGGAATATCAAAATATTTGTTTATTAGGAGACTTTAATGCAATAACAGATGGAAGTATTGACTAGAAAAGTAACAAAAAAAAGAAAAATGGTAAAGGAAGACTACCCAAGACATTTTTTGATATGGCGGAGGAAAATGGAATTCAAGATGTTTGGAGGCAAATAAATCCACAAAAATTACAATATACTTTTTACTCAAATAGCCAGAAATCCTGGTCAAGAATTGATATGATTTGGATGACCGCGGATCTGAGAATGAATGTGCAGGACATTGAAATAGAAATAGGTACATGGGCAGACCATAACCCTTTGAAAATGACTTGGAAAGAGATACAAAAAAGGCTAAGATGGACTTTAAACTGTTCTATATTAAAAGAAAAAGAATTTATAGAATTAAAAAAAGAAATGAAACTTTTTTTAAAAGAAAATAAAAAAGAAGATACTAACACAAAAAAATATGAGACACAGCTAAAGCATATTTCAGAGGTATAGCAATATCATATACGGCAAAGAAAAACAAACAGAAAACAGCAATATACATTACTAAGAGAATAATTTGGAAAATTAGAATTGCAAAAGAATCCGCAAAAAAAGACTTTAAAAAGAGATATGGATATGATAAAACATAAACTAAACTTCGACTCAGAAAAAATGGCAGAACAGATAAAAAGAGCGAAGCAAAAAGTTTTTGAAAATGCCAACAAAACGGGAAGATGGTTAGCTTATAAACTTAAAAAACAGAAAAAAAGAAAAATGTTATACAATTTGCTGGATGGGAAAGGTTATTTACAATATAAAAATGAAGAAATAAAAAAGATAGTTAAAGAATTTTATAAAGACCTATATGATAAGGAGATTCCAAGAGAGAAAATTTTAAAATACTTAGAAAATAGTAACCTCCCGAAGATCTCAGAGATATTTAAAAATATGTTAAGACGAAGGAGTTACAATGATGGAAATAACAGGCTATAAAGAGACAAAAAAATGGTAAAGCTCCTGGCCCAGATGGACTTCCAGCAGAACTATACAAAAGTTTGCAAGAGATACTAAGCGATCCGTTGAAAGATGTTTGTAATGGACTTTTAACAGAAGCTAAAATGCCAGCAACGTGGATTGAAGCAAATATTTCTTTAATATCAAAAGACAATTCAGATCTGACTCAGATCAAGAATTACAGACCGATTTCATTACTTAATGTGAATTATAAAATTTTTACTTCAATAATGGCGGCGAGATTGAAGAAATATTTGGTTGAATTTATACACCCGGACCAAAATGGCTTTTTACCAAAGAGACAAATTAAAAACAACTTAAGAATGATAATAGATATACTGGAATACTATGAAACAAAACAAAAGGGGAAACAAAAGGCATTTTTAGATGCTCAAAAAGCATTTGATAATCTTTCATGGCAGTTTTTAATTTATCAATTACAAGCAATGGATTTCGGACAGAACTTCATAAATATGATAAAAACAATATATAGTAAACAAACTGCCAAAGTAATGGTGAATGGAGATTGTACTGAAAGTTTTGAAATAAGGAAAGGCACAAGGCAAGGATGCCCTCTGTCCCCTCTGCTATTCATTTTTACTTTGGAAGTTTTAAATCGAAATATAAGACAAGATACAGAAATTAGAGGTCTGGAGTTAAAAGGTGAAACATATAAACTACAAGCATTTGCTGATGACTTGGCATTCATTTTGGAAGATCCTTTGAAGATGATTCCAAAATTGTGGAAGAAATTGGAACAATATGGTGAAGTAGCGGGATTAAAAATTAATAAGTAAAAAACTAAAATAATAGTGAAAAATGTTACGGATAAGCAAAAAAATTGAATATCAGAGGTGATAGAAGTACAGATAGTGAAAAAGGTAAAATATTTGGGTATATATTTATCAGCTAAATGTTCAACATTAAAAGAAGACAACTATATAAGACTAGTTAGATCTGGAAAAATGGAAGAATTTAAAATTGTCCTTACTAGGAAGGATAGCTACAATTAAAATGAATATATTGCCTAAGATTTTATTTTTGTTTCAGACAATCCCGATAAAACTTGGGGGACTTTTTTTTTAAAGAGTTGGGCTCTTTAGTTTCGAAGTTTATATGGCAGGGAAAAAAAGCTAGAATAAAAAAGAAAACTTTGCAAGATACTAAAGGAAATGGGGGTTTTGGTTTACCTGAGTGGACTTTGTATTATCAAGCATCGGTATTGACATGGGTGAAAGAATGGATAATGCCTAGGAATAAAAGGTTGTTATGCTTGGAAGGACATGATTTACAGTTGGGATGGCACACGTTTTTATGGTATGGGAAAAACAAAATTCATAGATATTTTCAAAACCACTGTATGCTTTGATAACTGTATGGGAAAAAATCAAAATGAAAATATATGTAAAAATTCCAGGGTGGTTATCAACAATTGAAGCTTTTTCACATGTAAACTTGTTAGATTTTGAAAAAACATGGACATATAAAGATATTTTAAATATTGATGGGACATTAAAATCGAAGCAAGAACTGGAACATCAGGGTATCAACATGTCATGGTGGGTACATCTACAAATACAAAATAGATATGAAAACGATATGAAAATGTATGGATGTTATAAAGAACAAAACATGTTTGATAAGATATTACTAACGTCTGATGAGAAATTAATTAAAAAATTGTATAATTTTTTTGTTAACTTTAGAGATGGAAAGTGAACAAATTAAAGGGACAATGACAAGATGGGCGGAGAATTTTGGTTATACTGTAGTTAGAAGAATGGCAAAAACTATGGGAGAGAAATTATAAATTGACAATGTCAACTACATATAAAGAAAATCTGTATAAAATGTTTTACAGATGGCATTTACCTCCAGCCAGATTAGCAAAAATGTTTAAAAATGTATCAGGCAAATGTTGGAAATGTAAACATAATATAGGTACATATTATCATATTTGGTGGACATGTGATAAAGTAAAAGCTTATTGGAGAAAAATACATGCTTGGCTAGAAAATATATTAGGAGAACATGTAGCACTTAATCCCGAATTATTTTTATTAGGTATATTACCAGAAAAGACTGATAAACAAAATACATACTTGGTTCTACATATCATAACTGCAGCAAGAATAAGCTATGCACAATGCTGGAAAAATGAACAAGTACCATCAGAAGAAGAGCTAATAAAGAAGATATTGGAATGTGCAGAGATGGACAGACTAACTATGAGACTAAAAGACAAAGAAGAAACAGAATATTATGAAAGCTGGAATCTATTTTATAAATGGTTGGAAAAAAGAACCAAAGAGTGAAATTTGTATATGTATTAATGAATCATGAACTCAGTTCACATGCTGTTTGGAAAATTAACATATGTGTGTAAAGGATAAAAATAAAATATTTTTTAAAAAAGAAAGTATTGCTATGGGTAAAAGTCTAGTAGAACTTAGTTTAATAATTAACATATACAATAAGTCTAAATGAATAAATCAGGAAAATAAAAAAGATGGCATTAACTGACTAGACTGCTCTCCCAAACTATTCAGTTTTTAAGTCTTGAAGGCCATCAAGAAGTAAATAAATCTGATCTCTGCTCAGTCACTATTTCAGATAGTTTGCTCTTAAAAATAGGGCTTCCTGGTTTCATTCTTTACCTCCTGAGTATAAAGAACTATACACTGTACAAAGATCCAAAGTATCTCTTTGGATAACCCAACAATCCGGTTTATTCAGGTAAGAGGAGGTTGTCCTACAGGTATCCAGTGTCAAGATATTAATGGCTTTATGGGGAACCAGCATTTTAAATTATACACAGAAATCAAATGAAAGCATCCTTCTGAATGCCGCAAAAAGTTTCTGGAGTGCTGAGGACCTTGTTAGAGTAGCAGAACAAAGCAGTTTGTCCCCAAGCCCCATGATGGTGCCTGAATCAACCACCATTTTGTGGGCAGAACAAACTGGAGCAGCTTCAGGAATCACACCACATTAGCATAAAGAAACAATCCATTCCAGTGGTCTTATGCCTCAGAGCTTTTCAGACAATGTGAGGAGGAGGGCCTTTGGGCATTGAAGTAGGAAACAGGCCTAATGCCTGGTGGGACCTGGTGGGACTGGGATGGGGAAATTGTTACGTGGAATGCTTCACCTAACAATTTTGGTAACATGAGAGCATAATGGGCAGGCTCCATAATGGTCATATTTTGAGGACTCCTTTTGCAGTTAGTTGGCCAACTGAGAACTCAAAGCTGGATCAGTGATTCAGTCTAGCAAGGTACTATTTATATTCTTATGTTCTTAACACATCTGGCAGCTTCCACATTTGTAAAGAGAAAATGACAACCACTAATTTTCAGAGAGTGTCACACACAGCAAAGCCAGGACAGACAGAATACTGTTTGATCCTGGTGGCAGAAGATAACATAGAAAGTGTCCTATTCACTTCTTCTAAATTACATGTCAAAAGAAATTCCAGGTAATATGGAATTTTAGTCATCGCCAAAAATGGTCATAATCCACTAAAATTTAGGAAGCTAAATTTAAAATATTAAGGGTGTGGTCTGTAGTATTTATTAAGATTTCACAAATCTTAGAAACAAAGGGAGATCAAAGACAGAATGTTGGGGGGCTTGATAACAACTGAAGAAGTGTTTATGGGTTCTCATTTTACAGAAATATAGTTTCCCATTCAGAGAAGGATTTCATATAACAGTTATCAACTGCACTAGTTCCAAAATGGGGAATTACACAAAGATAACAAAGTGAGAGTCCTTGGTGATCTCTGAACATACCCAACTAGTAACATCCCCAGTGCACGAAAGATGTTACCTAGTTGGGTAATGAAAACTCTGCAGCAAACAACCAATCTCATAGAGCACCAAGTACTCCACAGTTAAACCCTGAACTTTATATATTCTCTTCTATAGATAATGTAATTAACAAGAGATCAGTGATAGTCAATACAACTGGATCCATCTTTTGTTGCCAATCTGTCATTCTTAAGTTATGGAGACAAATTCTGATGGCATATGAAGAAAATTATCCTAATGGTAAAAGCAGCTGGACAGTAAAAAGTTATTAAAATAGTAGATGAATTTTCCTTTACTGAAAGATAGTGAGGTATTTGTCAGGGATACTTTACGTTCAATTTCTGGACTGAGCATGGTTGGGGACTTAATGATATTGGAACCATCAGACACTGGAATAATTAATCCCCTAATACAAGCACTATTACTTGCTATAACAAAAGGCAGCTGTTAGGGACCTTGAGTTTCAAAAAAAGTTAAACATGGTCAGATCTTCTTTGGATGGGGGACCACTAGGAAATGCTAAGGCTACAGGCTATACTAGAAAATTGAAACACACTGGGAGAAGACAAAATAAAAAAAACTTTTGTAATGTTTTCTAGAAACTAGATGGATGAGGGTTGAGCTCAGTTTAAGGGAGGAGAATTTATTTTCCTGCTTCTCTGAAAGATCTGCAAATTGTGTAATAATGCCTGGCAGAGGAGCAAGAATCTATGTTTTCACCATTCAGATAAAAATTTAAGATATTAAAAGTGAGAGCTTGATTCCAAAGTGGTGAAATTATGAAAGGGGGTTACTTAAGGCCACACAATTGTATTGGTACATGGAAACAATTAAGCAGCTGTACAGTTTAAAGAGTTAAATGAAAAAAAATAGAAGGGAATAAATTAAAAAACACTCTGAAGGAGAAAATCTGAAGATAAATACTATATGGAAACTCTGCCACACCTGCCTGGGAATAAGGTTGTGCTTTAACAAAGGATGAAATGGAAGTACTTTCAACAAAAAAAGGGGGGATTCAGAGTCTACATAATTTTACAGATAGGAAGCAAAATAGATATATTCCTGTTTATTTTTAATATAGTAGCTTTAAACCACAAAGTGGGGAAAAAATTAGAATATGTCCTTCTTTAAAAGGAAGAGATCCTTGAGATATTCAAAATAAACCTTTTAAAAGGTGTATGCTAACATACAGTTTTGCATTCAATCCCAACTAGGAAGGAATAAGGATAGGAAATTGTAATGCTATTTCCTAAGTTTGGAAGCAGAAAACACGGTAAGTCCTTAATTACTGGAACTGGTGGTTAGAATGGAAATTATTTTTGGAGAAAGCCCACTATCATTCTTATGATAGAGAAGAATGACTCTTTATCCTTTAATGACTAATGGGCCAAGTGCTTTCAGCCTTTTTTGTGACCAGAAAAAATGTTACTTTCCAATTCTATAAGACTACAACTTGGCTTCAGCAGCCAGTGACTGAGAATGGGCTCCTTACCATGATATCTTTGACAATCTGTTTCACCAGGAACTCACTGGTCTTCATATGAGTCTGAAGCTGTCTGTGTTGCATTAGCAAACAAAGAAGCTGAGCAAGAACCGGCAATTCATCCCGGGAGGCTTGATTCACTTGAAGAGTCTGCAACATCACTCTCAAGATTTGAACTGAGGTGCTTAGAATTGAGATACAGGAACTCCACAGTACATCCCTGAAACCAAAGTTGAGGAAGGGGGGAAAAACTAGATGTGGACAAGTTTAGCTAGATTTATAGTAAGAAAAGAGTAACTTCAAACCACGCAAATAACCACAGGTATTACTTGTAATATATATATATATATATATATATATATATATATATATATATATATATATATATATATATATATATATATATATATATATATATATATATATATATATATATATATATATATATATATATATATATATATATATATATATATATATATATATAAATATATATATTAAAGGTAAAGGTTCCCCCGCACATGTGTGCTAGTCGTTTCCGACTCTAGGGGCCGGTGCTCATCTCCGTTTCAAAGCCGAAGAGCCAGCACTTGTCCGAGGACATCTCCGTGGTCATGTGGCTGGCATGACTAGACGCCAAAGGCGCACGGAATGCTGTTACCTTCCCACCGGAGTGGTCCCTATTTTTCTACTTGCATTTTTACGTGCTTTCGAACTGCTAGGTTGGCAGAAGCTGGGACGAGTAACAGGCGCTCACTCTGTTACGTGGCACTCGGGATTCGACCCGCCAAACTGCCGACTTTCTGATCGACAAGCTCAGCGTCCTAACCCACTGAGCCACCACGTCCCTATATATATATATATATATATATATATATATATATATATATATATATATATATATATATATATATATATATATATACACACACACACACACACACACACACACACACACACAACCCACAGTCATATGCAAGTCAGATGGGCAGCCATATATAAATTTAGTAAATATATAAAAATAAATAAGTATAAAGAATTCATAGATATAATTTATTTGCACAACTTCCAAGGGGCTGATAATTTATTACTAATTTACAGTTGTGAAAAATTCAGTCATTTTGCCTACAGCTATGGTTAAAAATGGGAAAGAGGCTTTCTGTCCCAGTTAATTGTGGAATATATTATTTATTGAACATTACTAAATTAAAAACATACAAAAGGCTTGCTTAAGCTTACCTTTGGAGGACATAAGTTAAATTTCCCGCAAGAAAAAAATTACACTAAAGTAAATTTTATAAAATGTAATATTACATTTAGAATATTATAAAAAAGGAAATACAAATTCTCACCAGAAATTCAAAGTCCACAGTCACTACTGACAAAGTACAGATTATCCTTGACTTACAACGGGTCATTTAATGACCTTTCATAATCAGACAGTCTTGGAATAGGTGCTTTACGACCTATAAATTATTTCTTTCCATTGTGCCAGCCTCCTTGGTTATATGATCATATTTTGGATGCTGGACAACCTGTTCATATTTACAAGCAGTTGCCAAATGCCCAGCAATCAAATGATTGCTATTTGCCATCTTTAATGCTTCCCCAGAAAATTAATGAAGAAGCCAGCAGGGAAGGTTACAAGTCTTTCTTGGAACATTGGATCTGAAGTCCATTCCCCCACGTGCCAAAGTGTTCTTTTTTCCCCTTCTGTGCATGAACGGGAAATCCTCGTGCGTAGTGGAGGAATATATTTCATGTCTGGTAAAAATGCTAGTGAGCCTTTCAGAACTCTGGTGTTTCCTAGTATTTTCTCTCTAAATGCCAGCATTCAGAGGGGAAAATGCTAGTGAAGTCCAGCATTCTGAGCCCAAGGGGAAAAGAAAAAGCTAGCAAACACCAGCATTCTAAGTTTTCCAGAATGCTAACGTTCCCTAGTGTTTTTACCAGATTTGAGGACATTTCCTCCAGCATGCCAAGGGACCTCAAATCTAATGAACACCATTGTTCTCATTATCATTCTGGTGGGAGACCTGGAACCTCTCCCTGGCACTCCACTAATGACCACAACTGGGACAGCTGGGATTGGAATCATTGAGCAAAGCAGTCTAGTGGCATCTCGTTTAATGACCACACCACTCAATGGCCAGTTTTCTGGGCCCAATTGTGATATAAGTGGAGGACTACCTGTACAACTGAACAATTGTTCAGCCACAATAAACAAAAACATATACTCACACACACATACGATGCTTGGAAAGTACCAATATTTTAAGAATAAAATATAAAATTAAAAAGCTTACCTCTTCTGCATATGTTCCGTATCTTCCCTCTCTATTGTTAAGAGAAGGTAGAGAAGACTATAACACAGAGAAGCTAGGAACCTGGTAATATTTTCATTAAGGACATATACTTGATCCAGTAGTTTACTAAGAGCACACAAAATAACACCAGCAGTGCTATCAGGTACTACAGTCAGTCCTACCTAGGAAACAAAATAATTTCAGAATAAACTATTTTTCACACAATCTTTAAGCACAAATATTTTTTGTATGTCTTATATTTATAAGACAAGAATTCTGCTATGATAATAATTTCAAATGTCCATTAAAGTTGTTATATTTTACCTGTTGAAGATTTAGACACATTATTAAAATCTCATTATTCAGTGATAACAACATATTTCCAACATATAACTTGAACTGCATTTAAATGCAGAATAATATTTTTGAGATGTTACAGCTATACAAAACATCAAATAGTACTTGAATTCACTGTGAAGTATCTTTTGGTCACCAAGGTGGATCCATTTAGGAAAGATATAACTCTAGCTCTAGAGCAAGAAAACAAGACTTATTGTCTTTGGACAATCCTTCTTCTGTGACATAAAATGATTTTGGCTAAAACGTAGCCTAAAACTATTATTCAAATCTCAGTACTGTAAGAATCCTTTGTCCTGGAAAGTAGCACAACTGAAGAACAATTGCTCTGCAATTTATTCCTTTATCTGAGTCTTGTACAAAACAAGCCAGATGTGCAATCCCCAAGTTAATATGATGCAGAAAGTCATTACCTGTACCTGCTATTATTTTAAATACCAATGGCAGAGCTTCTTTTTATCTTGTTCTTTATTAGGATTGTATCACTATCCTTAACCAAACTTTTTTCTTCTGTATGACCTGCCCACAATGTTGGATCTGGCATAGTGGTCTGCTCTCATTGGTTAAACTGCACTGGATTTTTATCCCGGTGACAATGTCTCTGGCTGCACACACTGAAAAGCATCTAGATATATCTACTATCAGTTTTGCTGTTCAAAGGATCTTAGTTGATTTCTTTCTTAATGGTTGCTTCTTTTCAGCAGTCACTGATCTTACAGCATCCATACTGACACCTAATGCTGTTTTTCAAGTACTCCCCCTATTTCTGCTTTAGCTTCATTGGATTTACAAGACCATCTGCTCTTCAGACAACTTGGAAACCAAAACTATTACTAAGTTGTTCACAGTGGATTCTACTACTCAGGCCCTATCTTCCCAAGAAAGCCCCCTCTTCAGCAGTTCCATTTTGATGTTCCCATTCCACCTGCCATATAAGAAAATATGGGGGAATAACATGCATTCTTGATCTCTTATGATGTCTCTACATGCATACGAAAGAAAAAGAAAGAGAGAGAAAGGAGGAGGAGGAGGAGGAGGAGGAGGAGAGGGAAGGAAGGAGTCAGGGAAGGAAGGGAGGGAAAGGAAGGAAAGGAAGGAAGGAGCCAGGCAGGGAGGGAGGGAGGGAGGGAGGGAGGGAGGAAGGAAGGAAGGAAGGAAGGAAGGAAGGAAGGAAGGAAGGAAGGAAGGAAGGAAGGAAGGAAGGAAGGGAGAAGCAAATGATATGGCTTTGTGAAGAGATGGCAGGCAAACAAATTTAATAAATAAATAGTTTTTTATCTAGTTTATTTTTTTTTTTTTTTTTTTTTTTATTGAAAAGTTTTAAAATACAATTTTCCCTTGAAAACCCCCCTTCCCCCTCCCTCCTCCCCCCCTACCTCCCCTCCTCCCCCCTCCCTCCTCCCCCCCCTACCTCCCCCCCTCCCCCCCCCTACTTCCCAGAGCTGAATACAAGGTATATATATATAAAAAAAAGCAAACCTAAGCAACCATATACTAACAACTATAAATTCTAAAATCCATCACTCTCTAGCTTATATAGGATAAAACAAACCTTAACAATATTAAACATATATATAAAAAAAAAAAAAACTAGAATAAGAAAAGGACACTCTCTAGCTTATATAGAATGGAACAAACCTTAATAGTATTAAACATATATTAAAAACAAAAAAAAGGAAAAAGAAAAAAAAAAAAAAACCCTTCTCAACCCTATACTTATCCTAAATAAACTCCATCCATTTTATCCATTCCATGATATAACATTCTTACAAATAGTTTTCCAAATTAACCAAGGATCCCAAATCAAAAAACTTTAAAGTCAACTCTTCTGTAATCGACCGGTCCTCTTCCCGTACCACATCTATAATTATTCCAAACACAACAAAAAAGGAAAAAAAAAAAAAAATTGCAAACAAAACTTGAACTTTAATCCAAAAAAGCTCACCCTCTCCACAAAACCACCAAATATAGAAATATATTGCGTCTACACCCAAATCTTTTCCCCCCTCCCCTACTTGACTACTTGACTATATCGTAAAAGTTCCAAAGACTTCTGCGATTCCTGCTACTTTCTCTTCTTAGATCGTTTTGCAGCAGCACGCGTCACCCTCTGTTTTATAGATTCATCCAACGAGGTTGTATCTTGATCTCCTCCAACACCGTTGTCTTCTATCTGACCATCTTCGGCCTCTTGATGCACTCCTTCTCCAGATCCCTTTCCAGCTTCCAAAAGTGTTAATGGCGTTGCATTTAAAACATTATTGTAGAAATCACGCGCTTGCATCACAGTAACCAAACGGTACTTTTTACCTTCGTGCGTCACCATCAACCCCACTGGGATCTCCCATCTGAACCTTATATCTCGTTGCTTGAGCTCTTGCACAAGAAATGTAAAATCCTTCCTTCTCCTTAGAATCTTTGGAGGAATTTCTTTTAAGACCAAAACTTCTTGATTAGCAATCATAACTTTAGTATCATAAGCAGCTTGTATAACTTCATCTCTAATTTCCCTTTTTGCAAAATATACCACCACATCTCTAGGCAACTTCCTCTGTCTGGCAATCCATGAATTCACACGAAACACTTTGTCCATGCCTCCTTTTATTTCAGATGCTGGCTGTTTCAACACTATTTCAAAAGCCTCAGAAACCAGCTGCTTTAGATCTTCCTTAGTATTCTCCTTTAAGCCTCTAATTCTAATGGCAAACTGCATCTGGAAATATTCAGCAAGACACAGTTCCTTTTCCATTTTATTTTCATTCTCCAATACTTTTGCTTCTAATATAGCATTCTTTTGAGTCAAGTCTTCTAGCTTTTCCTCCAATTCTTCCACACACCGAGCCACTTTACACACTGAAGTCAAGATGTCTACCCTCATCGCTTTGAGCTTCTGTTCCATCCTCTCCTCCATTCTCTCCTCCAATTTCTCCAATTTCTCCTCCATCTGTGCAAATCTAATATTAATTGATTCCAAAATTACCTGGGTATGTTTTTCAAGAGCATCTTGTAAGTCCTTTGATGTCAATACATCAGGAGGATGCAGCGCCTGCAATAATGATTGTTGCACAGGAGAAGTTCCAGCACTCCGAAGAGTTTTAGGGGGTGGTTTAGCCGCCATCTTTTACCAAATATGACGCACTTTCACTTCAAATTTGTAATCCAAAAAAGTCCATCAAGCTGGAGAGTAAAACATAATAATCCTCTTTACCATTTCCTCTTGTATCGCTCTGCCTGCTCCTTTAAATCATAGTCATTCCTTCAGGCAGGGGTGGTCGCAGACGGCTGGCTCTGCTCCAAGAATCAGGAGCAGAGGCGACGGCCAGCTGGGAGCAGCCCAGGCTACGGGGGAGTTCAATCCTTCAGCCGCCCAAGCCATAAGCTCAGGCGGCCCTGGAGAACTCTACCCCTACCTGGGGGCTCGCCCCCTCCTCTTCTCCCGAGGAGGGGGCTTCGGATTCGCCCGAACAGCTGATCGGCGCTGTTTCGGGCGAAAAAAACAACAGCTGAGCCGCGGGCAGCCCGGGAAGGCTCCCTCCGTCGCCGCGGAGCCACCGGAAGTCCAGTTTTTTATCTAGTTTAATATTTGATCTTTTTTAATATGCATGAGATTGCCAGATCAGGTTATAGATACAGCTATGCTGAACAGTCAACACAATGATGGAGAAGGTTACATTGGTATCTTAGAACAATAAAGTATTGGTTCAAAACTGAGTCAGCAAACCATTCCAATAACATAAATGTCAGCAAAATGATCAGTTGATCTACAAAGACATCTTGCTTTGGTTGGGTTTATATTCCCCCCCACCGCCATAGACAGTTAGTAGATAATCCTCAATCTATGCTCAAATGGTGGCAATGATTAGGAATCCATTACAAAAGGTACTTAGCACATTTCAGAATCCAGTGAGTACAGTTTCATCTTTCTATTGAATTCACAATCAAGACAGATTAACATATTATAGTTTACAATCTGTCATTCCAACTTGCTCCAAAGTTTCGAAGCAGATTTTTTTTTATAGGTGAATAAAATACAGGACTCTTCCTCCCATTTTTGTGACAGAATGCTCTACGAAGGTAGACTCACATTGCAGGTCTTATTACTTATTATTAATATGGCTTTATGGGAAAGTTTTTATATTAGCTGACTAATTGAATGACATCTTATTTATTTTATTTTATTTTATTTTATTTTAATTCCATTTATATCCCGCCCTTCTCTGAAGACTCAGGGTGGCTTACAAGCTTAGCAGTGCTATTAATCTTGGTGCTATTAATAAAAGATTTGTTTAGAATTTTGCACTATTTAAATCTGCTTTATTTTGTTTGATTTCACTACATTTAGAAATAAAGGCAGGTTTACATTTTAAAAACAAGAATTTCAGTATAATGATTATATAACATTTATATAACACTTAGCAGTAAACAAAACAAATGATTTCATATAAAACTTACTATTATAGATAAGCAATTATAGTTTACTGGGTCAAAAGAAACTACACAAATGTAACATTTAAAGTAAATACATATATACATATTCATATACTATTTTTAAAAATTCACATACTATATTTTAAATAAAATGGCTGTCAACCAACCTTCAGCTAGAGATACTTAATCATAATAAATGATATAAGAAACAATAAATTAATTCCAAATTGGTACCTACCAGATATTTACATATTCCACTTTGTACAATATCAACGCATTGGCTTCGTGAAGGAACAGTAGACAGGCTTTGGCTCACCACCTATTTTAACAGCAAAATTGTTCAAAATATTTACCATATTTGATTATATCATATACTGAATGTCATTTAAAAACTGTAAGATGCATGACTAGCTAAAAACACTTAAAACAAAATATGGTTATTGTCAGAACCCATATTCTAAGGCAGGGCTTTTCATCCTTTTCACACACTGTACCACTTTTAGGATATGGCAACATCTGAGTACCACCTGTCGCCTAGCAAGGTGTCAAAAACGTTATGACCAAAAAAAAAGAAGGAAAAAAGTGATGAAGTACAGGTAGTCCTCAACTTACAACAATTCGCTTAGTGACTGTTCGAAGTTACAATGGCACTGAAAAAAATGCCCCCCAAGCCACAGCTGAGCAAGACACCTGCTTGCCCGCCCGGCAGCACTCTTCCTCATGTCCAGGATTTTCATTATTGTGAGCATTTCTGTTGAGGATTGGCAGCAGGGGTGGGGTGGGAGGGTGTTTGGCTTTTATTTCCCCCCCGCTGGGGTTGCAGCAGATTTTGGTCACTTCACATGACCCTGGGACACTGTGACTGTCATAAATGGCATGGGTCCGGGTTATTTACGGGAGCACCTCTTGCCGGCGTTAACTTCCCATCGCCCTGTGCGCTCCCACAGAGAGGGCCTCCTCAGGGTGCCGTCGGTCAGGGAATGTCGACTGGCGGCTCCCAGGGGGAGAGCATTCTCTGTGGGCGCGCCTGCCCTCTGGAATCAGCTTCCAGTTGAGCTCTGGATGGCTCCCGACCTTCGCTCGTTTCGCCGTGACCTGAAGACTTGGTTGTTTGAACAGGCCGGCCTGGACTGAGGGATTGGATTTTAGAGTTTAAATTTTAAAAATTTTAAATTTTAGAATGTATTTATTACTTAGGGCTATTGATTTAATCTTATTTTAATTTTTATACCTTGTGTGTTGTTAGCGTTTTAATTGCCCTGTACACTGCCCCGAGTCCTTGGAAAGGGGCGGTATATAAATCTAATAAAATAAATAAATAAATATGAATCAGTTGCCAAGCATCTGAATGTAAATCACAAGACCCTGGGGATGCTGCAACTTTCCAGCTGATCAGCACTTCTGGGCTCAGCAGACGTGCTGAGATCAGGGCAGAGCTCCAGCTGGAGCCTGGCGCTGATCCTAGTGCATCCACTGAGCCCTGACAGCCCCGAAGAAGCACCAATCAGCTGGAAAGCAGTGCTGATCCTGGCGCTTCCGCTGAGCCCTAACAGCCTGCAGATCCAACAATCTCTCACTCAGGCTTTTGCGGTGCTACCGGTTCAGCTCATTCCCCTCCCCCACTACCACTTTTCTAGGATGGTTGTGTACCACCTGCCAGGTGCCAATGTACCACATGTGGTACCCGGTTCAAAAGCCCTGCCCTAGCCGAGGAAGCCGAGATTGACTTAGCCAAGACGTAACGCAGAGGAGGGAGACTGTGGGGAAAATCGTTGCCAGCAGTCAACCTCCAAAAGAACCACTGGGTACTTCAAATGTGGCAAGGAAGGGCATCACCCTCCCAAATGCCGCTCTTGCACCCCGGCTGGAACCCCAAACTGGACCCCAGCCGGGAAGTCCAGAAAACAACCAGCAAAGCCAAAGGAGACAGCCATGAAAGGCATGGAGACCATTGAGTTCCCCACCTCTGCTGAGCGAGGAAAGGGAACTCCGACCTATACAGCAGGAGTGTCCAACTCGTCTGATGACAACTCCAAGGATGAACCCCTGATAAGTGGACTCATAGTGCCCGTCACCAGGACAGTAACTCTACTAGCTCCCACTATGCCTGAATCTGTAGAGGTAAAGGCATTAATAGACTCTGGGTGTACAAACATATCAACCCAACCTAGTGGGGATTAGGAATACTGGTGAGGAGGCTGAAGAAACCGATTTTGTTTGGTCAATTAGATGGGTACCGCTTCAACTCACACTGAGGGACCACATAGAGACTATAACATTCGTGGTAACCCCTGGCATGGAATGTCCCTTAATCCTAGGCATGGCATGGCTAGCCAAATGGAACCCACAGGTGGACTGGAGAATGGCAGAACTTAAGATTCCCAAAAGGGGAATTGACCAAAGAAACAGTTCAGCCTCAATTAGGGTGAACCCTAACTGAGAAAGCCGCAATAGGGAGTGAGAAGGAATCACCTGAGATACCGGAGGAGTATAGAGACCTAGCTAAAGGTTTCAGCGAAGAGAGATCTGACAATTTGCCCCTGCATCGGCCAACGGATTGTGCAATAGAAATTAGACCTGGTGCAAAACTTCCAAAACCTAGATTATGAATCCACAGGAATTGGAGGAAATGCAGAAATTCATAGACAAAAATTTAGAAAGGGGGTTCATTCAGCCAAAAAAGCCAAAGACGGCCACCCCTGTATTATTTCAAGAGAGAAAAAAAGATGGAACTCTTCGCCTCTGCGTAGATTATAGGGCTTTGAATGCCATAAGTGAAAGCAATCTATACCCTTTCCCCCTCATGAAAGACTTACCTTTCAAAGGGGAAGATTTTCACCAAACTAGACCTCAGGGAAGCATACTACTGAATTAGAATCAAGGAAGAAGATGAGTGGAAAACTGCTTTTAATTGTCCCTTAGGGTGCTACCAATTCTGAGTTCTACCCTTTGGGCTACAGAGAGCCCCTGCCATATTCATGCAGCTAATAAATGATGTACTAAGGGAGCACTTATAGAAGGGCATGCTTGTTTACCTGGATGACATCCTTATATTCACAGAGACCATGGATGAACATGTCAAACTGGTTGGGGCAGTCCTACACAAGCCGTGGGCAGCCCACCTCTATGCCAAGCTTTCTAAGTGTGAATTTCATAAGGACAAAATAGACTATCTGGGATACTGCATATCTTCAGAGGGCATTGAAATGGACCCTGAGAAAGTCTGGGCAGTGTTAGAATGGGTGCCATCCCACACAAGAAAGTAGTTGCAGAGTTTCCTGGGTTTCGCTAACTTCTATCGGCAGTTTATTCCATCTTTTGCCCAAATAGCCTTACCAATCACAAATGTACTGAAAACCAGAGGGAAGGGAAAAGCCAAGCCAAGCCAACTGTTGAAATGGACAGTAGAATGCCAAGCCGCATTCAAGAGACTTAAAAAGCTGTTTTCAGTAGAGCCGGTTCTAAGACACCCTGACACCAACAAGCCTTTCGTGATTCAGGCAGATGCCAGCGACATAGCAATGGGGGCTGTACTGTTACAAGAAAACGACAAAGGGCCATTACAGCCAAGCGCATACACATTGAGGAAACTCACCGAAACTGAGCAAAGGTGGGCGGTCTGGGAAAAGGAGGCATATGCAGTGCGCTGGGCTCTTCTCACATGGCGGCACTTTTTGGAAGGGAACAAAGGACCACAAGAATCTGGAGGCACTAAAGATGCCCAGAAAACGTACCCCTAAACAAGCACGGTGGTCACAGCATTTCCACAGGTTCAATTTCAGATTGAAACATCTGCCAGGGGGAAAAATTTCCTGGCAGACACATTATCTAGAATGCCATGATATAATAGCATTTGGGCTAGTGCAACAAAACCACTCATGCCAGAAACGCAGCTGGCAGCACAAGTAATTACCCGAGCACAAGCTAAACTACAAAAACTGCTAGCGAGCCAAGCGGGAATTGAATTCAGAAAAGCACTGGAAACCAATGAATGGTTCCTAGGAGATAAGCATTTGTGTACTATCACAGACGGGCTACCCTGGGTACGAAAAAAACTATATATACCCAAAAGTCAGAGACTGGCATTCATGCAACTTTGCCATGACTCAAAATCAGCAGGCCACTTTGGGTTTCTAAAAACATTACAAGGCAATTTTGGTGGCCATCAATAAAAAAGGACATTGAACACTCTGTAGCCAGCTGCCCAATTTGAGCATCAGCAAAAAGATTAAAAGGGAAATCACCTGGACTGCTACAGCTGGTAGCAACCCCCTCGGGACCTTGGAAGAAAATCTCTATGGACTTTATAGTGGAGCTACCAGAGAGCAACGGAAACACTGTCATCTGGGTTGTAACGGACCTGTTCTCCAAGCAAGTGTATTTTATCCCCTGCTCAAAAATCCCTACAGCAAAAACACTAGCAAAACTGTTTGTTCAACACATCTATTGCTTACATGAAGCCGCACAACTCATCATATCAGATAGAGGAGTGCAATTCATGTCAGAATTTGGGAAGGAGTTTTGACTCTATTAGGGACCACTCAGGGACTGTTATCTAGTCATCATTTGCAAACAAATGGTGTGACCGAACAGTCAAACACAGTACTAAACAATATCTTAGATACTTTATTAATTACCAGCAGACTAACTGGATCAACCTTCTCCCATTTGCCGAGGTCGCCTACAACACCGTTCACTCCAGCACAGGCAACACTCCGTTCCAAGTAGCCACAGGGCAGAGTTTTAACCCAATGCCAGAACTTTCCCCTGCAGAACCTGCCATCCCCTTGTTGAAAGAGTGGATCGCACAACTAAAGAACAGCTGGCCGGTAGTTAAGAAAGCCTTGGCTAAGGCTACACAAGCATATAAGATCCAAGCAGACAAAAAGAGAGTCGAGCCAAAACCCTTTACCGTAGGGGAAATGGTTTACCTATCCACTAAGTACCTAAAATTCCTACAACCATCTAAAAAACTCGGACCCAAATATGTAGGACCATTTCCCATCATTAGAATTATAAACCCAGTAACAGTGGAATTAGAACTTCCAAAATTGCTCAGGCAAATCCATCCAATCTTTCACTGCAGCTTTTAAAGTGCGAGCAACTGTCACCATTACGACCAACTGTTGCTCCAACTCTTTCCCCCATTATAGTAGAAGGGGAACAACATTTCAAAATTAAAGGAAACTTAGACTCAAAGAAATATCATGGCTCCACACAATACCTAGTGTCATGGAAACACCTCCCATCCTCCCAAAACGAGTGGGTTCATATTAAAGCCCCTAAACTGCTTAAAGGATTCCACACCGAATACCCGAACAAGCCTGATTAACCTATGTATATTTCTCTCTATGTCTCCGCAGGTGGATCTCTCCTTTTCTTAAGGGAAGCAGGATGTCAGAACCCATATTCTAAGGCAGGGGTATCAAACTCAATTTCATTGAGGGCTGCATCAGCGTTGCCCTTGGCGGGCCGGGTGGGTGTGGCCAGGGTGGGCGTGGCCTACTGGGTGGGTGTGGCCAGCTCTACATCATTCGCGTCAAGGGTACCTATGGGGGCCTGGACAGGAATGGGACAGATCTGAGGATCTCTGGTAGAAGAAGATGGGACCGGGGCAAGTGCCAACGCATGGTCCACTGGAGGAGTCTCACTGTTCCTCTCAGGACTTGGGGGGGGTTGGATGGTGGCGTGGATGTCAAATGCCCAGCTCAGCTGTCAAGAACCCACGGCACTAAGCCCAGCTCCACTTCCTCAAGGTGGTGCCCAGCTGCACTTACCTCCTCCTCAAGGCTGTTGCTGCTGTGCTTGCTCTCCTTAACCAGATTGCTCATGATGGGTATGAGGGAAAAGTCAAGAGGAAGGCCCACTCCCTCTCCATGTGAGGAGACCTGGCTTTGTATCCAAAACTTCCTTAGCAATAGGATCGGAGACCCCCCAGGATAGGCCAGGAGGAGGGGGCAAGGGGATGATGAAAGGGCAGCAGGGCAGGACTAAGGCAGGACTTTTCTCACACCCTCCCTCTCTTTCCTTCCTTCCTTCCTTCCTTCCTTCCTTCCTTCCTTCCTTCCTTCCTTCCTTCCTTCCTTCCAGAACAGAGTGGTAGGAAAATATTTGAGATGAGAGAGGGAGAAAAACAGGCAAGAAACGCAGTTCGGGAAGTGTCATACTTCATGAGGAATGAAGAAATGCACCATTGCCTGGAAGTGGCCAGCACATGGCTCTTGCCTACTTCACATATCCGGCTCAGTGGGCTCTGGGGGAGGGGATGCCATGAGCAGCATGAGAGTCGATGTTACCTGCACAATGCTGCCCAGCCCCCAGCCTGACTGGTTTTGGCAGGCAGTGGGGTACTTTCCTGACAGTGCCGAGAGGCTGAGCCGGGTGGCACGAATCTGAAGAGAAGCGCAATGCTGCCCAGGCCCTAGCCTGCCCAAAGTAGGCAGGGTCATATGCTGGCCACTTTCAAGCGATGGTGCATTTCTTCATTCTTCACAAAGGGTGATATATCCCCAGCGTGCGCCCAAGGGGCAGTGCCGACGCAGCATGGGCCAGTCCCACACTGTTTCCAGACAGCCTTGTGGAGCTAAGACTGAATGTATTTCAGCATAGATGACCACCACGAAATTGTACATTGGCTTCCAGCTGGCCTGGGCCGGGGCCAAGGCAGCGGGGGCCGTTCCCTCACTGTTTACAGGATGGCTTCGCGGGCCACATGAAACCACTATGCGAGCTGGATCCGGCCCCCGGGCCTTGTGTTTAACATGTCTGTTCTAAGAGAACTCTTTTCTATCTTTAACTCAAACTCCTCTCTATAATTCTGGGTTTTGCCATGCTCCTTGAGGGGAGGGGGGAAAGCGCTGGAGTTTATTGCTCTGTTTTCCTTCTATTGTTACACTGTAACACTTTGCTGTTTCTGCATATTTCCCCTGTGAACTATCTCTCCCCTTGATGTCAGCTAGAAAGTGGGGGGGAGAAGAAAGGAATGTGCCTCTGGCAATGGTTTAACTCTGCATTCGGAAGGGAAGGTGTGAAAGCTGACATAACATCGCTGCAACACTGAGACAGCCTGGCGTTATCAGCTCTTTCCCACAACGGACTTAACACCTGGGGATTGGCCCATGTGAACTGACCAGATGAACGTTGGGGTGGGGTTTGCTTGGGACACTTTTAAACTATTGATCTGAGCGAGAAACCCTCAGATCCTGTCTATCACACCTGCTATCAGCTTCTCCTAATAAACGTTCTTTTTGGAAGAAACTGCTTCCATGAGTTCTGCTTTCGTAGAATGAGGTTTTGAGGTGGGCCCTGACAGTTATTATAAATTGGAAAAAGTGTTGTTTAGCCAGATTCTGCTTTAATTTTTCAGTTTCTGTTCTGTACCAGCCTGCTACTGGCCCTGCAGAAAAGGCAACCCCTTTACAAACGGCAAGAGGCTGGAATTACGTCTGCCAAATTTATTACTACAAAAACAAACAAGACACGAACCAAGATACAGGAGCTTTGAAACACTATCCGAGCGGTTGCTTTCAGCAAACCAGCCCTCCCCACACATTCCCCTTATAAAGAGTTCAGGGCGTGGCTTCTCTCTGCCTCCTTCCGAGAAGCCCCATTGCCTTCCTCTGTTTACTCCTACTTGACTGCCTCCTGCGTCGGGTGTCCTTGAACAGGGCCAGCTGTGGGTCATCTTCATCCACACTGTCAGGTTCACACAGCTGGGTCTCCATGGTGACCAAGTGGGAGGGGCCTGCCTGAGGGCTATCATCAGCAAGATCTTCAATCCCCTCAGCAAGGTCTTCAACACCCCCCTCCTCCTCTGAGTCGTCCGACCCAACTGCCGAACCCACAGGCTGACCCTGAATCACAACACTATCCCGCACCGCAGGGCCCTTCCCCCGGGTCTGCCGATCCGGATGCGGTCAGGATGGAAATTGTTCATGAAAAGCGGTCACCAAAGCAGGGGCATGAACGGCGGTCGCGTCTTCCCAGGTGAAGTCCTCTGGTCCGTAACCTTTCCATTCAATCAGGTACTGGAAACGAGCTTTCAGCCAACGGGAATCCCTGCTGCTGGCGACCTCGTACTCGGGGGTGCTGCCTCCATCACGAGGTCCTGATGGGGGAGGTTCCGCTCGGCGGAGTGGACAGGCCGGTTGCTCGGGGACCAACAGAGACTGATGAAAGACTGGGTGCACGCGCAGGGAACGTGGCAGAGTTAAGCGATAGGCGACCGGATTGATGACAGCCTCGACTGGGAACGGTCCTAAATATCGGTGATCTAACTTTCTCACCGGCCGTGTTGACGGTAGGTTCCTGGTGGACAACCAGACCTGATCTCCCACCGATAGTGGAGGCGTATCCCGTCTTGACCGATCAGCAAACCTTTTGTAATCGGCCTTGGCCTTCTCTAACTGACGTCGCACCAATCGATGGATCGCCTGTAACTCTGCCATGAAGTTGTTCGCTGCCGGCTCCGGTGAGTCCACGGGAGAAAGGGGGAAAAACCGGGGGTGATATCCCACATTGGCCAAGAACGGTGTCATCTGTGTGGAGGTGTGCTGCGAATTGTTAAATGCAAACTCAGCTATGGCCAGATAGTCCACCCAATTGTTTTGCTGCAGATTGACGTAGCAGCGCAGATATTGTTCCAGGATACCGATGACTTTCTTGGTTTCCCCCGTCAGTTTGAGGATGATGCGCGGACGAGAGGCAAATCTTGATATCCAACGCATGCATCAACTCCTGCCAGAAGTGGGCTGTAAACTGGGCCCCCCTATCAGAGACGACTCTATCAGGGAGGCCGTGCAGCCGAAACACCTGCTGAATGAACATACGACTAGTGGCGCGGGCTGACAGTAAGCCGCGACAGGGGATGAAGTGCGCCATCTTGGTCAGCATGTCCACCACCACATACACTGTTGTAAAACCAGAGGATGGGGGTAAATCCGTCAGAAAGTCCATGGACACAGCCCCCCAGGGTCTTTTGGGTGTTGGCAAAGGCTGCAGTAATCCAGGCGGGGCCCCTGTCGCTGACTTGGCCTGCCTGCATGGGATGCAGGAGGTAACATAGGACTGGACGTCGTGTTGGACTCGGGGCCACCAGAAGGTACGGGAGACCAGGTTCAGGGTCTTGAACAGGCCAAAATGCCCCGCCGCCGGGTTATCGTGATACTGGCTGAGGATGAGTCCCCTGAGTGGCCCTCCCGGAACATAGAGCCGGTCACGATAATACAAGAGTCCATCCGTGACCGTCCAAGGAGAATCTGGCCCCACCTCCTCCTTCCGCTGAGCCACCCACACCTCCTGCTGCTGTGCCTCCCGGATCCGAGCCCGTATATCAACCGGCTCCCGCACCGCAGCAAAAGACTCGACGGGGATCACTGTCCTGGGCAGAAGCTTCTCTTCCACTCGGGAATATTCGGGCTTCCTGGACAGAGCATCCGCTCTTTGATTGTGCCCGCTAGGTATGTACCGAACCTGGAAGTCAAACCTCGCAAAGAAAAGAGACCACCGGATCTGGCGTTGGTTCAAATTCCGAGCGGTCTGCAGGCTTTCCAAATTTTTATGGTCCGTCTGGACCTCGATTTGATGCCGCGCTCCCTCCAAATGATGCCTCCAGGCCTCGAACGCCGCTTTGATGGCCAGCAGCTCCTTCTCCCAGATTGTATAATTGCGCTCCGAAGGGTTCAGTTTTCGTGAATGGTACGCGCAAGGGAAGAGGGTACTGCTGGGCGTCGTTGCCTGGAGTAACACCGCCCCAATGGCAATGTCGGAGGCGTCCGCCTCCACGACAAATGGCCGTTGCGGGTCAGGATGCTTCAAGATGGGCTCCTTCATGAAGGCTTCCTTCAAAGTCTGGAAAGCCTGTTGTTCTGGAGCGTTCCACTGGAACCGAGTCTTCTTCTGCAGGAGCCGGGTGAGGGGGGCTGTCAAGGCAGCAAACCCAGGGATGAAAGTTCGGTAATAGTTGGCGAACCCAAGAAGACGCTGAACATCCTTCACGTGACGCGGGGGTTGCCAACTCTGCAAAGACTCAACCTTACTCGGCTCCATGGCGATGCCCTCAGGAGAAATGCGGTGACCCAGAAAATCGATGGTCACCCGATAGAACTGGCACTTCTCCAACTTGGCAAACAGCCGATGTTCTCGGAGTCGCTGCAGGACCTGATGGAGATGCTGATGGTGCACCTCACGCGACAGGGAGTAGATCAGGATGTCGTCCAAGTAGATCACGACAAACTGATCTAACAAATCCCGGAAAATGTCATTCATGAAATGCTGAAACACAGCGGGGGCGTTGGTCAGGCCAAACGGCATCACCGTGTACTCAAAATGTCCATAGCGAGTACCAAACGCCGTCTTCCACTCATCACCCGGCCGAACCCTGACAAGGTTGTAAGCTCCACGCAGGTCCAGTTTCGTGAAGATCTTAGCCTCCCAGAGTCGGTCCAAGAGTTCGGGGATGAGGGGCAGCAGGTAACGGTTGCGCACCGTGATGGCGTTGAGTTTCCTATAATCACAGCAAAGCCGTAATTCGCCCGACTTCTTTTTGACGAAGAGCACGGGTGCAGACACTGGCGAGGACGAGGGCCGGATGAAACCGCGAGCCAAATTCTTCTCCAGAAAGTCCCGCAATGCAGCCAACTCGGGGTCCGACATGGAGTACAAACGCCCCACTGGGAGAGGCGCATCAGGGACTAAATCAATGGGGCAGTCATAGGGCCTGTGCGGGGGTAATTGATCCGCCTCTGTCTCGCTGAACACATCAGCAAAGTCGGACATTTGGGAGGCAAGGAAACCCCTGGGAAACCCTCCACCTGGCCGGCACAGATATGGCGGGAGTGGTCCACACACTGCAAGCTTGGGAAGGTGACCACGTTCTGTGACCAAGAGATCTGTGGGTCATGCGCCCGGAGCCACGCCAGTCCCAAGACCACGGGGAAGTGCAGATGTGAGGTGATATAGAACTGGATGGCCTCCACATGGGAACTGATGGCCATACATAATGGTTGCGTGGCGGCCGTAATAGGCCCAGACAGGAGCACTCAACCATCGATAGTCTCCACTAACATGGGCAGATCCACCGGGCACTGGGGAACAGCCCATTTGGCCACAAATGCTGAGTCCATAAAATTTGTGGTGGCCCCAGAGTCAATTAAGGCATGGACTGGAATCCCCTCTGGCTTGCCAGGAAGGATCAGACGTGCTTCCAAAATCAAATGCCGTGGAGGTCCACAGGCAGCATCGGAAAGACGTCGCTCAGTGTTGTTGTGGGACGCCCGATCTATCACACCGTCTAGATCGGGCTCAGGGCGTTTCCCGACAGAAAAGTAGGGGACTTTCTCGGGGCAGGCTTGGTCACTGATGCCCACTGTTGCTTCTTTGGGCAAAAAGCAGCCAAATGCCCAGGGTCCCCACAGTAAAAACACAACCCCCCCGATCGTCGTCTGTTCATTTCAGTCACCAATAGACGAGACCTGGCGGCACCCAGCTCCATTGGCTCCTCCCTTTGAACTGGGGGCTCACGCACAACAGGGGCTGCAGGGGTCTGTGGGGTGGCACGGCGACTCCTTCGCTGCTGCAACCGAGCATCGATCCACAGGCAGAGATGGATCAGCTCATTCAGGTCTGAGGGAATATCCACACGGGCCAGCTCATCCAACATCTCCTCCGACAATCCATCCTGGAAGGCATCCACAAGCGCAGCCTCATTCCAGGCAGAATCCTGGCTAAGCAGCCGAAAATCGCTGATATAGCCCTGTTGACCCTGCCTCAGAGCTTTCAGGCGTCGAGTAGCAGTCTGCGTCTTAATAGGGTCCTCATACATCAGACGCATATGATCACAAAACCCCACAAAGTTGTCCAACAATGGGCTTGGTTGAGCCAGCAGAGGCGTGCCCCAACAAGCTGCATCACCCAAAAGAAGGCTTAACACAAACCCCACCTTATCCCGGTCAGTGGGGAAATCAGCTGCTCTCAGGAAAGCAGGAAACAGTTCTGGAGTGCCTGTAAATTTATCCGGCATTGCAACTTGGCATTTTCTCCTGGGTGGGGGTGATGGTGGGGGTGCAGCATGAACCTGAGCTTGCAGTTGAGCCACCTGAGCTGCCAGCAAAGTGAGTTGCTGGGTGAGCTGGGCATTCTCAGCACGTAGCTGCTCCATAATATTAGTAAGGGGTGGGAGGCTGAAAGGAAACTGTTCTGTACCAGTCTGCTACCGGCCCTGCAGAAAAGGCAACCCCTTTACAAACGGCAAGAGGCTGGAATTACGTCTGCCAAATTTATTACTACAAAAACAAACAAGACACAAACCAAGATACAGGAGCTTTGAAACACTATCCGAGCGGTTGCTTTCAGCAAACCAGCCCTCCCCACACATTCCCCCTTATAAAGAGTTCAGGGCGTGGCTTCTCTCTGCCTCCTTCCGAGAAGCCCCATTGCCTTCCTCTGTTTACTCCTACTTGACTGCCTCCTGCGTGGGGTGTCCTTGAACAGGGCCAGCTGTGGGTCATCTTCATCCACACTGTCAGGTTCACACAGCTGGGTCTCCATGGTGACCAAGTGGGAGGGGCCTGCCTGAGGGCTATCATCAGCAAGATCTTCAACCCCCTCAGCAAGGTCTTCAACACCCCCCTCCTCCTCTGAGTCATCCGACCCAACTGCCGAACCCACAGGCTGACCCTGAATCACAACACTTTCACATCTGCTCAAATCATTTTGCAAAACTACCAATTTTCTATATCTGCAGTTGTCAAGAGAAAACAGTATTTTCCAATAATATGCAAACAACCTACTCATGCAATAAAACATTTTACACTTCCAGTCTGATCACGAACTCCAGATCTATTCATGAGAGCCTTTTGAGTTCATTTTATTGGTTTCAGGTAAAATCTATACAGGTATTCCTCGAGGTACAACAGTTCAATTAGTGACCATTCAAAATTACAACCTGTCCCAAAGTTATATATGTTGCAGCACCACATCAATTGTTTGCCTCTATGACTGACTGCAGAGAAGCTGTAACATGTTGTTGTTGTTAGTTGTGAAGTCATGTGTGACCCATCGCGACCCCATGAACAATGTTCCTTCAGGCCTTCCTGTCCTCTACCATCTTCTGGAGTCCATTTAAGCTCACGCCTACTGCTTCAGTGACTCCATCCAGCCACCTCATTCTCTGTCGTCCCCTTCTTCTCTTGCCCTCAACCTTTCCCAGCATTAGGCTTTTCTCCAGTGAGTCCTTCCTTCTCATTAGGTGGCCAAAGTATTTGAGTTTCAACTTCAGGATCTGGCCTTCTAAAGAGCAGTCAGGGTTGATCTCCTCTAGGAGTGACCGGTTTGATCACCTTGCAGTCCAAGGGACTTGCAGGAATCTTCTCCAGCACCATAGTTCAAAGGCCTAAATTCTTTGGCGCTCAGCCTTTCTTAGCTGTAACATGCTCCCTGTCTATTTCACCCCAGACCCTGCCCTGCAAGGTCTCCACAGGCACTGGGCCTGCTTTGCTAGCCTCCCGGATTCCACTTTCTCCTTCCCACCCCATTTCCCATCACTTCCTTACTTTTTGAACATCTCCAGAATTCCAGAAGAGGCTGACCCACGTGGCAGAAAAGCCGAAGTCTTTTATTCAGATGCTGGTGAAGCTGTAAGAATGTGAGATCTAAGGAAAACAGCTTTGCCAGTATCTGAATAAAAGACTTCGGCTTTTCTGCCATGAGACCAGCATCCTGCAGGTTTCATTTGGGCCCAGACTGGGCGGCACCAGAAGCCTTCAGGGATTGGGCCATGGCAGCCAATCAATGTAGAGGTTGTTTCCTTTATCTCATTAGATTGAACTGCAAGCTCGACATTGATTGGCTTCCACTGCTGCCATTACACCCCAATCCCTGAAGCTGCTCATTCAAACCAGCCAGACAACAGCAAGCAGGAAGTCTGGGTCCAAATGAAGCCTGCAGGGATGCTAGCCTGCTGGCAGAAAAGCAGAGGCCTTTTATTCAGATGCTGGCAAAGCTATTTTCCTTAAATCTCTCATTCTTACAGTTTCACCAGCATCTGAATAAAAAACCTCGGCTTTTCTGCTGCGTGGGTCAGTCTCTTCTGGAACTCTGGAGATCTTTGAAAAGTAAGCAAGCTATGGGAAATAGGGTGAGGAGGAGCAAGTGGAATTGGTGAGGTTAGCAAAGTAGGCCCAATGCCTTTGGAGACCTGGCAGGGCAGGATGGGGGGGGGGGAGAAGCAACCATGGGGACCCCAAGGGATTCTAAGCAAGAATGAGGTATCTCAGTGGGTCGGGGAGGCTTTGGGTAGCCTGTTGCAGCACTACCCACATGGTGTTCCCCACCCTGAGAGATCTCATGTGCATTTAATGACATGCACATTCGATTAGCAAATGCATTGGGTAAGACGGTGGAATCACGTCCATTTAACGTGATCCAATTGAACGAATCCTCAGGTTACAAATCTAATCGGCAGACTCTATTACATTTGTATCTCAAGGATTATCTGTATCTCATATCACCAAAATAAGGGATAATCAATTGAAACACTGGAATCCTTTTTGGACTAAGTATTGAAAATTTAAGCATAAACTTTAAAGATAACATCATCATCATCAGTTGTTGTTGTTAGTTGCGGTCGTGTCCAACCCATCGCGACCCCATGGACAGCAGCAGTATATGCATTTAATTAACTAATAAGCAAACACCCTTGATTACCTACAATAAATGCAAAAGTAGCAATAATGGCAATTGTACAAGTTTAGCTAGAATTTAAACAATTCTTTTTTATAAAAATTAAATGTCTATGAGAGTATTTTTTTCATACATCAGTAAATCTGAACAGTAACACTTCTGATAAACTTTGTTGAACAGAATGACTGCATCTTTTCATGATTCAAGAGGAATATGCAAAGACATTAATATGCAAAGAAATTGCAAAGGAAATAAAACATAAATGGAAAACCATCTGGATTATGAAGCTATGTCATGAAATGAAAGTTGATCAGCTGGTCTTATGGATTTAAGGACTCTTAAGGACTTTTCCAACCCTGGTCCTTCTCTTTGACTTCCCAAGAAGAAGCTTTTAAAGTAGCAACAATCAGTAAAATCTTTAAAAAGCCTTCAACTAACCTCACTACAATTAGGGAAGTATTTCTGTTGGAAGCTTGCTGCTAAAGAAAAAAATAGTCCCTGATCCAAAATCTTGTAAGTTTACAAATTGCGCAAAGCGTCTGTTAACTGTACATACATGAATAACAGGTACAGGTAGCTGAGATTTATAAATATAATATTAGGAAAGCTCAGATAGCACTAACCAGCACTAACCAAGAGAATTAGTAAAGGTAATAAAAGTGTAAGAATTGAGCTGTAAAGCAATGAGATATGTTAATGAGATAAACAATCAAGGAGAAGTGAGAACAGAAAGGATCAATTGACCTAAGGATTAGTCACTGTTTACTATGTAAGATGAAGTGAAGATCTTGCTTTGAAGCAAGGAAAGAAGTAGATAGTATAGACAGATTTGAGAATGAAAAGTGTCATGGCTGCCTCTTTCCTATCCAAGCTTCATGACCTGACAGGCTGACATTAGCAACGAGGGAAGATTGGAATGTAGGGAGGAAGCAGGGGGGGGAGATGGAAGCCCAGCTGAGCCAGTTGAATTGTGAGACCCATCGGAATGCAGAGCTGGGAATCGAGAACCTGTTTCCTAAACAATATACAAGCACCTAATTGGACATTTATTGATAACAAGGTGATGGCCAGCAGGGGTTGGAGAGGAAAATTTTTGTATTGTTTGTGCAGGAAAACCTCAGATTCAGCTTCACTACTTCTGTAATCACTTAAGCTTCAGTAAAGTATACTCTTGGCCAGGGCTTTTTTTCTCATAGAACGCTCAGAATGGAGTTCTGGCACCTTTTTTGGATGGAACCTTATAGGGCAGGCAAGGCGGGTTGTATGACATGTGTGAATTCCGGCACCTTTTTCTTTTACAAAAAAAGCACTGCTCTTGGCAAAAACAATGGGCCAGGAGTCTTTCTTTGCTAGATAACTAACTTGACAACAAGTCTAATTTAACAGGAAATTAAATTAGAATAAGATGGAAAGAGAACAATCATCTTAGGAATGTAGAGGGTAAAGATTTAAAAATTACAAATAAGAAATCACTGCCTTTAGTAAATCAGCATCCCAATCATTTTGTATGTACAAGTGGTCCTTAATTTATGATTGTAACTGGGACTGGAAATGCAATAATAAATTGTTAGGATTGTAAGGTGAAACACCCACATGACCAGTAATTTCTGGCCTTTTTCATTAAGCAAAATGTGGCAGTCTTTAAAACAGCACAGCAATTAAGCAAACCCATTTATTTGAATAGTTAGCTAAAGCAATAGCACTTAGACTTATATACTGCTTCAGTTTGAATGAACCTTTATTGTCAAAGTACAACCATGTATACATTGAGAATGGCTGAGCCTCCCTTCGTGCCCCCACCCCCGACTTACAGTGACACAAACCCTCCATCTTATTACACCATGTGAGCTAACTGCACAACACACCAGTCTCGCAAGTCAACCATACATAAAGTTTATAAAATTATATCCCGTTCAAAAGCCTAACAGCTCATGGATAAAAAGCTGTTCTTCAGCCTGTTGGTACGGCTGGCTATACTCCTATATCTCCTACCCGATGGTAGGAGAGTAAAGAGATACCGTCCAGGGTGTGAGTCATCCCTGAGAATTTTCCTCACTCTTCCAAGGCAGCGAGCCCTGGCGATGTCATCCAGTGGTGTCAGGGGACAGCCCACAATGTCTTGTGCTGTGCTCACCACCCTCTCTAATGCTTTCCTCTGTGGCTGTCAGACCAGCATACCAAACCACAATACAGTACAAGAGGATGCTCTCTATAGTAGACCGGTAAAAGAGGGTCATTAGCCGTTGTTCTACCCTGTTCTTCCGCAAGACCCTGAGAAAGTGAAGTCTCTGTTGGGCCTTTCTGGCCACCAGGGTTGTATTAACTTTCCAGGTCAGATCTTCGCAGAGGTAGACTCCCATAAATTTAAAGGAAGAAACTCTCTCCACACAGTCCTCCCTGATGTAAAGTGGGGAAGGTTCCTCCTTTTTCCTCCAGAAGTCTAGCACCATCTCTTTCGTCTTGCCAATATTCCGGTGCAAGTTGTTGTTACAACACCATATGGATAGTTTTTGTACCTCAGCCCTGTATGCTGTCTCATCTGCACCATACAGGGCGGAGGTACAAAAACTATCCATATGATATTGTAACAACAACTTTACAGCCCTCTCTAAGTGGTTTACACAGACAGCATATTGCCCCCAACAATCTGGGTCCACATTTTACCGACCTAGGAAGGATGGAAGGCTTAGTCAACCTTGAACTGGTGAGAATCAAACTGCTAGCAGTCAGCAGAATTAGATGTTTTATTGATGGAAACCAGCAAAAAGAAAAATCAAAATTATGGTCATGTAACCATGAAACACAGCATCCCATCATAAAGCTGATCTGCTCGACAACTGATCATATGATCTCTGGGGAGGGGGGGAAACAACCATTTACAACAGACAGAGTTGGTTTACAGGACTTTAGGCAACTATTCCAAAGCTGTTGTAATTTCAAAAGGTCGCTTACGTCAAGAACTACATATAACTACAGTGGTAGCACTTCTCTCAAAGAATAAGAGTTGGAAGAGACCTTTGAGGTCTTTTGTCCAAGCCCCTGCTCAAGCAGGGGACCTGTACCATTCTAGACAATGGAATATCCAATCTCTACTTAAAAGCCTCCAGTGATGGAGCATCCACAACTTCTGAAGGCAAACTTTTTCACTGGTTTTCACAAGTCCTTAGTTCTAGGCTGGTTTTCTTTTTGATTAGTTTCCATCTATTATTGATTGCCTTCTGATGCTTTGGAAAATAGGTTGACCCCTTCTTCTCTGTGGCAGCCCATAAAATATTGGAACACCGCTATCATGTCACCACCCCTAGTCCTTTACACTAAGCTAGACATACACAGTTCCCACAAACATTTGTCATGTTTTAGCCTCCAGCTCCCTAATTATCTTTGTTTACCATCCATTTAGACCAAATGGTTTGAGTTTGGATTATAGAACAGTGGCCACAAGCAGAGCCTTCTCACAGACAGCACCCCAATTATAGAACTTTCTCCCAAGGAAAATATGAACAGCACATTCTAAGAAACTTTTAATTTCAAATTAGATGTTGATTTAATAAATTAGGCAGAAGAAATAAATGTTTAAATACATCTAAATCCCACAGACCTACTGCCTTCTAGGTGCATACTGCAGAGAAAATAAGGCATTGCATTTTTAGCCAGCATAGCCACAGGATAATGGGAACTGTGGTCCATGACACCCAAAAGATATTAGTTTGGGTAAGACTGGATTAAATTATAAAAGAGCAGATGAGGGGAAGTAGGAGGAAGAAACACTTTCCACATCTCCGACAAAATAATTGGGGTGGGGAGTTGACTCAGCCTTTTAATTTCAACTCACACCAATTCCTCTTAGCTTCCCATCCAAAAAGTTCTATTATTGCCTGAATTTTAGGGAGGGGAGGCGGCAAGAATAGACCACAAAACCAATCTGCGAGTTTGCTCTCTCACCTGCCTGCACACCACCTTCCCGAGGCAGCACATGTGTAAGACCAAGAGAGATCCCCTTTTTGTAAGTTTGCTTACTCTGTAACGCTCTCCGTTCTCCACACTTTCGCTTCCCTACTGGCTCTCTCTCTCTCCCTCTCCCTCTCCCTCTCCCCCTCCCTCCCTCCCTCCCTCCCTCCCTCCCTCTCTCTCTCTCTCTCTCTCTCTCTCTCTCTCTCACAGACACACACACACACACACACACACACACACACACACACACACAAACTATTCCTGCTTTCTCCCAGCCACCACAGTTTCACATTGCTGGCCACCAGCAGTTCCAGGCTGCGGCTCTGCATGACTGCTGCGTTCCCCTCTCCGGCCCTACCACATGGCGGAGAGGGTGACTGGGAGCCGGCCGATGCTCAGCTTGTGCCACCGCGTGCTCACATCTCCGTGCCTTTCTTCCCACAGGCTGGGCATGCCCTGGGGTTCTAGGCTTACAGAACACCATGAGCCAAGTGAGGAAAGGTGTGGCATGGTGTGGCAAAGTCCTGCAAAGCGGGGCTGGTCATGGGGCGGCTGGCCTGGCAAAGCAGAGCCACACAAGAAGCCCAGCAAAGTGGGATGTGACTGGGCATGACAGGGTTAGGCTGGGAGGGGAGGGGCGGGCTGAGGCAAATGAGCTGCAGCTGCTGCTGCACACCACCAGCCCCTGACTGCTCACCATTTCCTGTATGTGCACCAGGGTGCCCAGCTGGGTTGGGGTGGGCCAGGGCTGGGCCAGCGGGGGCCGGTCCCTTGCTATTTCTGGGACAGCCCTGGAGGGGAGGCAAATCTGGGCCCTCCCCAGGCCAGATTCAGCCCGCGGGCCTTGTGTTTGACATGTCTGACCTAGAGAAAAGAAAATAATAATGGTAAAAGAAAGAGAGTACACAAGTTAGTCAGGTTAATCAGGATAATGGGCATGAAAATGTTTGAGCAATCTAGGGGCCCTAATGTGCTTCTTATTAACCCACTCGTTTTGGGATGCTGGAAAGTCCTTCCAGGCTACCAAATACTGGGTGTCCCCATGATATTTACTTGAGTCTAGGATTTATTTAATCTCAAAATGCTATTTACCCTCTACCATAATAAGTTGTGGTGTTGGGGCTGTTACAGGTCTTAAAGGCGAGGTTATCTCAGGTTTTAGTAAACTGCAAAGAAATACAGGGTAGATTTGTCTTTATGTCTTAGGGAGTTCTAACTCCACTGTAATGGGGATTATGATGCGTTTGATGGGGAAGGTCCCACGAACTTTGGTCCTAACTTTTTGAGGGTTGCAATAACTACAGGAACCTGGTGGAAAGAGATACCCTATCCCCAACATGGAAAGGCTTAAGTTCCATTCTCTTTTTATCTGCCTGGGCCTTATAGGCTGCTCTGACTTCATCCAGAGCCTTTTTGACAATTGGCCATGTGTTTTGCAATTGCTTTACCCATTTCTTAAGGGAAGAGGTGGTAGGTTTGTTAGTGGGCAGTTTGGACACTGGGTTGAAACTTTGTCCTGTAGCTACTTGGAAAGGGGTGTATCTAGTACTTGAATGCACAGCATTGTTGTAGGCTACTTCAGCAAACAGAAACAGGTCGGTCCTATTGTCTTGTTGATAGTTGATGAAACAATTAAGGTACTGTTCTAGAACAAAGTTCATTCATTCTATCCACTCATTTGTTTGAAGATAGTGACTAGGTGTTCCAAAGGGTCCAAAAAGACTTTCCAGAACTTTGAAGTAAATTGGACCCCTTTATCTGAGTATGCGTTGCTGTCAGAACACATTTCTTTGGGGGGGGGTTTCTTTTCCTTTCCTTGCTGTGGGTTCTGCCAAACTCCTGGGGGGAGGTTTTGGGGGAATTGTATATGTATTGGCCTTTTGCTTAACTGCAACAATGTATCATCTCTGCTTCCTCTATCTGCTTGCTCTTTGAACTATTCTCCCCTTGATGCCAACCTTATCAGCCTCGATCCCACAGCAGACTTAACACGTGGGGATTGGCCCGTTTGAACTGACTGGATGAACTGTTGGGGTGGGATTTGCTTTTTGCTCTGTTAACCTATTGATTTGAATGGGAAACCCTTAGATCCTGCCTTCTATGCCTGCTGTCAACTTCTCCTAATAAAAGTTCCTTTTGGGATGAATCTGTTCTGTTTCCTAAGTTCTAAGTTTGTTGAAGTTAGCCTTCTTGATTTTTTTCAATTACTTGTCCCTGCATTATGTTGAATTCCAATATAATCATTCTCTCCCAAAAATTACTGCCAGTTCAACCCCTTCTATCATTTTATCCCTATTAGAAAGAATTAAGTCCAGTACACCTGACACTCTGGTTCCTTCCTCTACTCCTCTACCTTTAGGATGACTAAATCATCTGCTAGGTTCTTTAGGAACTTGTTTTGACATTCCATTCCCCACAGAGTTTATCTTCCAGGTTAATGTCAGGGTAATTAAAGTCCCACAGTAGTATATTTTCTGCACATCTTAGCTAACTGATTAGCAAAATGGTACAAACCTATTAACATACTATGTACTATGTCCTTCCTTTTTCCTTTTATATTTTATATAATTACCATTGTTTGGTTCATTGAAGTCAGCCAGATGTTCAGTCTGGATTTGATAATTTATCTATCAATCGAGTCCTTCCTAACAACCTGGGATACACAGATGTAGATATTTCATAGTCTTAATGGTTGGTTGCAGAACGTAAGCTGTTCCAAGCAAAGCAGCCCTTTGCAACTGACTAATTGTGAATTTATCAATGTCAATTGTGTTCAAATGGTGCTCCAGTTGTTTTCAGATTGCACCCAAGGTGACTATTACAATTGGTACTATCTTTGATTTCTTTTGCCACTACTGTTCTGCTTCTATTTGCCAGTCTTTGTATTTTGTTATCTTCTCTAGTTCCTTCTCTTCTATTCTGCGGTCACCAGATACTGCCACGTGACATCCACTATTCAGACTTCTTATCAACAATTGTTAAGTCTGGCGTGTTATGTGGAAGATGTCTGTTTGTTTTAATTCTAAAGTCCCAGAGCATTTTAGCTTCTTCATTTTCTATGACTTTCTCTACTTTTTGCTGCCACCAGTTCTTGCTTACAGGCAAATGGTATTTCTTGCAGATCTTCCAATGCACCATTGTTGCTACTTTGTCATACCATTTTTTGTACTCAGCCTCTGTGAGCTTCTTACAACAGCTCTAAAAACACCTAGGAAACTATCCCCCAAACAAGCAAGGTGGTCCCAGCACTTCCATCGCAACTAGTGGCGCCAGTAACCATACGAGCGCAAACAAAAAAAACCAAACACCTAGCGAGCACAGCGGGGGTGGAATTCAGACAAGCCTTAGAAAAGGATGAATGGTTCTTAAGCCATAAGAACCTGTGCACAATGAATGATGGACTGCCATGGGTGGGGGGAAAGCTCTATGATCCAAAAGTCCAGACTAAACTTCATGCACCTTTCCAAAGTAGCTGGGCATTTCAGGTTCGTGAAAACCCTTCACCTAGTGAAATGGCAGTTTTGGTGGCCCTCAATAAAGGATATTGAAAGCTACATGGCCAGTTGTCCCATTTGTGCAGCAGCCAAATGGAGACAAGGAAAGACCCCAGGATTATTGCAGACAGTAGCAACCCCATCAGCACCCTGGAGGGAGATTTCTATGGACTTTATTGTGGAATTACCAGAGTGGGAAAATGCCATCATTTGGGTAGTGAAAGACCTATTCTCTAAGCAGGCACACTTCATCCCGTGTCAAAAAATCCACAAAGCAAAGATATTGGCAAAGCTGTTTATGCAACACATATATCAACTGCATAGAGCCCCACAATGGATGACAACTCAGGGGTTGTCATCTAATCATCATCCGCAAATGAATGTTGAGTCAGAACATCCAAACTTAGTAGTAGAACAATACTTAAGATGTTTTATAAATCAGGGCTTTTCAACCGGTGGTACGCGTACCACTAGTGGTATGCAAACACCTGCCTGGTGGTACGTGAGCCCTAGCTAATTGTAATGGGGGCTACAGCTCATACAGCCACCCAGAAGCATGGATCAGCTGTAGCCCAGCGCTGATCCTGGAGCTTTAGTTAGCAAGCAGCATGTTTTCCAGAAGGGGAAGCAAGTGAGCTGGGTAGGAGCCCAGGATCAGCGTCTGCAGCTACAGCTGAGCCGTGCTTCTGCGGAGCCACCCAGAAGTGCGGGTCAGCTGTAGCTGCACACGACGATCATGGGCTCCTGCCCAGCTCACTTGCTTGCAGAAAACATGCTGCTTGCAAGTTGCATTGTCCCAGGGAGATCATGTGGTCCCCTTTTGCAACATTCTGAGAAGCCACGTCAAACTGGATTCAAACAACTCTGGGACTAACTTAACAACTGCAAGGATTCACTGAACAAACATGGCAAGAGAAATTTGTAAAATGGGACAAAATTACAATGGCTGAGCGACTCTAAAGCGTCGCCGTGGGGCACCTGCACACCATCCTCCCCCCCAGGCCTCAGTTTCCCCTTTGGGCAAAGGGGAGCCAGAGTGACTCCCCACCATCTTCCCAGCCAGGCTGCTCAGACACGGATGGGGAGGACTTGCGTTCTCCAGGAACAAACTCTACTGGCTGTGAATGGAGCCATGGGGGGGCGCCATGGGCAGCTCCAGTGAAGGAGACGATGGGGAGATCCAGGCAACTCTGGCCCGTGACCCCTGCCCATCCCTTTACCTGGCTGTAGAGCTCTGTCAGCAACATGGCCGGGCCAGTGAGGTGCACAGCCGAAGAGGTGCAAAGCGGAGGAGGTAAGTCCATGGGCAGCCCCAGAGCCGGAGCTGCAACCAGGGGAGGGGGGGCATGGGTGGCGCAGTTCCAATGGCTGGCACACCCCGCGAAGAGCCCACAACCTTTGCCTGACCTCAGCCCAACTTCTCTACCCAGCGGCTGGCAAAGGTGGTGGGCGGGCAGGCTGGGAGCAGCGGCTGCCTGTTCTGTTCCAGCCTACTACCGGCCCTGCAGAAAAGGCAGGGACAACCCCTTTACAAAAGGCAAAAGGCTGGAAGTAAGCCCGCCAAATTTATTTACACAAAACGGATCCAAAACAGAGCAAACTGAGCAAAACAAAATACGAACCACTAAAACAGATGCTATTCAAATGGTTGCCTTCAGCAACCAGCCCTCCCACACATTCCCCTTTTAAACAGTTTCAAGGTGTGGCTTCTCTTTGCCTCCTTCCGAGGTGCCCCATTGCCTTCCTCTATTTACTCCTACTTGACTGCCTCCTGCTTCGGGCGTCCTTGAACAAGGCCAGCTGTGGGTCATCTTCATCCAAGCTGTCAGGCTCACACAGCTGGGTCTGAGTAGTAATCAGATGGGAGAGGCCTGGCTGAGAGCTCTGCGATGCCTCAGAACTGTCCTCTGCAGGCTCTCCAAACCCCTCTTCCTGCTCCTCCTCTGAATCGTCCGGCCCAACTGCCGAACCCACAGGCTGACCCTGAATCACAACACTATCCCGCACCGCAGGGCCCTTCCCCCGGGTCTGCTGATCCGGATGCGGTCGGGATGGAAATTGTTCATGCAAAGCGGTCACCAAAGCAGGGGCATGAACGGCGGTCGCGTCTTCCCAGGTGAACTCCTCTGGTCTGTAGCCTTTCCATTCAATCAGGTACTGGAAACGACCTTTCAGCCAACGGGAGTCCCTGATGCTGGCGACCTCGTACTCGAGGGTGCTGTCTCCATCACTAGGTACTGATGGGGGAGGTTCCGCTCGGTGGAGTGGACAGGCCGGTTGCTCGGGGACCAACAGAGATCAATGAATGACTGGATGCACGCGCAGGGAACGTGGCAGAGTTAAGCGATAGGTGACCAGATTGATGACAGCCTCGATTGGGAACGGTCCTAAATATCGGTGATCTAACTTTCTCACCGGCCATGTTGAGAAAGGGATACAGGAAGTGACATAGGTCTGGACATCATGTCGGACTCGGGGCCACCAGAAGGTACAGGAGACCAGGTTCAGGGTCTTGAACAGGCCAAAATGCCCCGCCGCCGGGTTATCGTGATACTGGCTGAGGATGAGTCCCCTGAGTGGCTCTCCCGGAACGTAGAGCCGGTCACGATAATACAAGAGTCCATCCGTGACTGTCCAAGGAGAATCTGGCCCCACCTCCTCCTTCCACTGAGCCACCCACACATCCTGCTGCTGTGCTTCCCGGATCCGAGCCCGTATATCAACCGGCTCCCGCACCGCAGCAAAAGACTCGATGGGGATCACTGTCCTGGGCAGAAGCTTGTCTTCCACTCGGGAATATTCGGGCTTCCTGGACAGAGCATCCGCTATTTGATTGTGCCCGCTAGGTATGTACTTAACTTGGAAGTTGAACCTCGCAAAGAAAAGAGACCACCAGATCTGGCATTGGTTTAAATTCCGAGCGGTCTGCAGACTTTTCAAATTCTTATGGTCCGTCCGGACCTCAATTTGATGCCGCGGTGGCCTCGAACGGCACTTTGATGGCCAGCAGCTCCTTCTCCCAATTATATAATTGTGCTCCAAAGGGTTAGGTTTTCGTGAATGGTATGCGCAAGGGAAGAGGGTACCGCTGGGCGTCGTTGCCTGGAGTAACACCGCCCCAATGGCAATGTCGGAGGCGTCCGCCTCCACGACAAACGGCTGTTGCGGGTCAGGATGCTTCAAGATGGGTGCCTTCATGAAGGCTTCCTTCAAAGTCTGGAAAGCCCGTTGTTCTGGAGCGTTCCACTGAAACTGAGTCTTCTTCTGCAGGAGCCGGGTGAGGGGGGCGGTCAAGGCAGCAAACCCAGGGATGAAAGCTCGATAATAGTTGGCGAACCCAAGAAGACGCTGAACATCCTTCACGTGACGCGGGGGTTGCCAACTCTGCAAAGACTCAACCTTACTCGGCTCCATGGCGATGCCCTCAGGAGAAATGCGGTGACCCAGGAAATCGATGGTCACCCGGTAGAACTGGCACTTCCCCAATTTGGCAAACAGCCAATGTTTTCAGAGTTGCTGCAGGACCTGACGGAGATGTTGATGGTGCACCTCTCGCGACGGGGAGTAGATCAGAATGTCATCCAAGTAGATCACGACAAACTGATCTAACAAATCCTGGAAAATATCGTTCATGAAATATTGAAACACAGCGGGGGCGTTGGTCAGGCCAAACGGCATCACCGTGTACTCAAAATGTCCGTAATGAGTACCAAACACTGTCTTCCACTCATCACCTAGCCAAACCCTGACAAGGTTGTAAGCTCCACGCAGGTCCAGTTTCATGAAGATCTTGATGGTCCAAGAGTTCGGGGATGAGGGGCAGCGGGTAACGATTGCGCACCGTGATGGCGTTGAGTTTCCTATAATCACAGCAAAGCCGTAATTCACCGGACTTCTTTTTAACGAAGAGCACGGGTGCAGACACTGGCGAGGACGCCCGGAGCCACGCCAGTCCCAAAACCACGGGGAAATGCAGATCTGAGGTGATATAGAACTGGATGGCCTCCACATGGGAACTAATGGCCATACATAATGGTTGCATGGCGGCCTTAATTGGCCCAGACAGGAGCACTCGACCATCGATAGTCTCCACTAACATGGGCGGTTCCACCAGGCACTGGGGAACAGCCCATTTGGCCACAAATGCTGAGTCCATAAAATTTGTAGTGGCCCCAGAGTCAATTAAGGCATGGACTGGAATCCCCTTTGGCTTGCCAGGAAGGATCAGACGTGCCTCCAATATCAGATGCCGTGGAGGTCCACAGGCAGCATCAGAAAGACGTCGCTCAGTGTTGTTGTGGGACGCCCAATCTATCACACCCTCTAAATCGGGCTCGGGGCGTTTCCCGACAGAAAAGTAGGGGACTTTCTCGGGGCAGACTCGGTCACTGATGCCCGTCGCTTCTCTGGGCAAAAAAAGCCTTGGTGGAGCAGTGGGCTAATGCCTCCTTAAGTAACACCAGCTGCCTGCAATTAGTGCAGGTTCGCATCCCACCAGGCTCAAGGTTGACTCAGCCTTCCATCCTTCCGAGGTAGGTAAAATGAGGACCCAGATTTTTGGGGGCAATTAAGCTGACTTTGTAATAATGCCGCTTGGGGTGTGTGTGAAAGCCCTAATAAGCAGGCATATACATAGAATGAAGGCTACTGCTAAGCTTGTAAGCCGCCCTGAGTCTTCGGAGAAGGGCGGGATATAAATAGAATTTTTTTAAAAAAGCAGCCAAATGCCCAGGGTCCCCACAGTAAAAACACAACCCCCCCCCGAGGGGCCTGGCTGAGAGATCTGCGATGCCTCAGAACTGTCCTCTGCAGGCTCTCCAAACCCCTCCTCCGTCTCCTCCTCTGAATCGTCCGACCCAACTGCCGAACCCACAGGCTGACCCTTAATCACAACACTGCCCGGTGAGGCAGGGCAGGCACTGCTCCCTCATGGCCAGGTAGGGGAGGCAACGGGCCCGGCAGGGGGAGGTGGCCGCCTGGCTCCAGTTCCTTGCACTCGCCTGGTTGGTGGAGGTGGGAGTGCCAGGCAGCCCGCAGGCACCGCTTGCCTTCTGCCAGCTGAGCCCGGGAAGCCAGAGCACACCACCCCAACGGAGCCTCGCAGTGGTGTGGCCGAGCTGCAGAGGGCCAGGCCAGATACCCACGGGGAGCCCTTCTGCTCTTCGCCCAGGAGTACTCCCAGGTGCCCTTTCCTTGAACTCCCCAGCCAAAGCCATGCTTTCGCTCCCAGCCCTCTTGGCTTCCGTGGAGGATCCCAAGGCAGCCCGGCAGGTGGCCTTCCTTTCCTGTGAATAAGGCCAGGAGCAATGTGCTGGGGAAAGCAGGCCAGAGGGGAGACGCATCCTGCACCCAAGTCCCATCTTTTTTACACACACACACACACACACACACACACACACACACACACACACACCTTTTCCCAGCCAGGATCAAAAATAGGAGCAGCCCCAAGTCTCTACCTGTCAGGTAGTAAGGTGACATCCTGACGTCCAGAGAAACCCTTGTCCTTCTGGGAACATTAAGGAGCTCCAGAAAGACCAGGTGGTCCTCCAAGTCACCTGATTCCCACAATTCCTTTTGGCGAGACAGGACACCAAGCCTCCCACCCACTGGAGAGTGCCCGGTTGAGAAAGCTGCCTTGTCTCTCCTTTTTTTCTTTTTTTAAAACTCCCCTGGAGGGATGTGTCAGACAATTTTACCGGCTGACCAAATGGGGAGGGAGGGAAAGGGAAAGTATGTGGATGAGGAAGGGAAGGAAAAGAAATAAATGGATGAAAAAGGGAAGAAAAGAAAAGGGAAGGGAAGAAAGAAATGTGAGAGAAAGCAAGGAAGAAGAGCGAGTAGGGAAAAGAGAGGGAGAAAGGCGAGGAAAAAAGGAAAGAGAAAGGAAAGGGTGAAAGGTGAGAGGAAGGAAAGGAAGGAAAGAAGAAAGGAAGGGACAATGGGAGAGAGGGCAGGAAGGAAGACACCCACCCCAGTCCCACCCCCCTCTACCAGAGACCCACGGATTTCCCCCCTCCCCCCATAGGCACCCTGCAACCTGAGTGATGAGCTGGCCATGCCTCCCAGCCATTGACTTCACTTGTCAAAAAGTTGCAAAAGGTGATCATATGACCCTGGGACACTGAGCATCATAAGTATGAATCAGTTGCCAAGCATCTGAATGTAAATCACAAGACACTGGGGATGCTACAAAAGTCATAAGTGTGAAAAATGGTCATGTCACTTTTTTCAGTGCTGTTGTAACTTTGAACAGTCACTAAGTGAATTGTTGTAAGTCGAGGACTACCTTCTTTTTGGTCAAGTTTTTGACACCTTGCTGGGTGACTGGTGGTACATGGATATTGCCTTATCCTAAAAGTGGTACAATGGGTGAAAAAGTTGAAAAGCCCTGTTATAAATTACCAGCAAGACAACTGGACCGATGTGCTTCCCTTTGCAGAAGCTGCATATAATAACGCTGTTCACTCTTAGCACTGGCTATACGGCATTGCAAGTCACAATAGGACAAAGCTTCTACCCGATGCCTGAACTGCCAACTAACAAACCCACCATCCTCTCTCTGAACAAATGGATTGCACAACTCCAAAATACCTGGCCGGTTGTAAGAAAAGTATTAGATGAGGCTAGATAAAAGACTCAACCAGATAAAAACAAGTGGAACTAAAACCCTTTCAAGTAGGGGAGAAAGTATATTTGTCCACTAAATATTTAAAATCACTGCAACCATCAAAGAAGTTGGGACCAAAATTTGTGGATCTTTTCCCCATTAAGCAGATAATTAATCCAGTAACTATAGAACTAGAATTCCCCAAAACGCTGAGACAGCTTCAACCTGTATTTCACTGTAGCCTATTGAAACAAGCATTAAGCTCACCACTAATGCCAGCTGTAGTCCCTCCTCCTCCACCGATTATAGGAGAGCAGCATTTTGAAGTCAAAGAAATCCTAGACTCCATACTATACCTAATAGCTTGGAAGGACCTACCCCCCTTCCCAAAATGAGTGGGTTCATAAATGACATATTAGGGCTCCGAGACTACTTAATATATTTCATGCTAAATACCCTGGACTAACCCATATGTGCGTTCTCTCCCAATTTTGTTTCTTCTGCAGGTGGATCTCTCTTTTTTTAAGAGGTGCGGCATGTCAACCCCCTGGGTGGGGGTTGATTTCTTTCTTCTTGTGGGTTCTGCCATAACCCTGGGGGAAGGGGGGAGCTATAGGCGCTACAATGTATCCTCTCCGCTTTCCTTTCCTTTCTGCTTGCTCTTTGATCTATTTCCCTTGATGCCGGCTTGGGGTGAGAATGGAATGTGTCTCTGGCCATCTGTCTTATCTCTTGCTGTGGAAGAAGAGTCACGAAGACCTAACAATCTAAAAGCCTTGGGAACAGCGCCTTATCAACCCCGTTCCCACAGCGGATTCACACCTGGGGATTGGACTGTTTGAACTGGCTGGACTGACTCTTCGGGTGGGGCTTACCACTTTTAACCTATTGATTCGAATGGGAAACTCTCCGATCCTGCCTTTTATGCCTGCTGTCAACTTCTCCTAATAAAAGCTCCTTTTGGAATGAAGCTGTTCCAGAAGTTCTGCTTTCTTGGGAAGAGGGATTGAGGCAGGTCTTACGAGATCAATTTCTCACCAATTTCACATTTAGACAGTGCATAAAAACTTCATTTTAGGATAAACGAAAATCAGGAAGATTCTTTTCAATGCAGAAAATTTTACCTCTGCCATAGTCCAATGATATGAAAATTGCTCCAAATCTGTTAAATAGAGTTGGATAGGGGAGAGTAGTGTCTGGTTTATGTGTGGTTTTCCCCTAATGTTCTGAAGGTTACTCAATTCTTCACTGGAAAAACCTGAAAAGGATGATAAAAAATCCTATTAGGAGCACATTACAAAGTGAATAGCTATTACCTTTCTCTATGGTTCTTACAAACAAAACAGAAACTCAACATTCAATGTTTCACTTCATTTAATAAATAATTACAGTGTTATTTAAAGGTTTGTGAACCCTTTCAATCTTCCTCCATAAATATAGCCTAAAACACGATCTATTCTTTACTCGTCCTAAAATGAAAATCATAGGATCATAAGGCTGGAAGACACCTTTGAGGTTTCCTAGTCCAATCTCCTGCCCAAGGCAAGAGTTCTTATACCATTCAGGTCCAATGGTTGACCAATCTTTCCTTGAAAGTTGATGGAGCACCCACAACTTCAAGAGGCATGCTATTCAACTGATTTAACTGTTCTCACTCTCAAGAAATTCCTCCTTAGTTCTAGGCTGAATGTTTATTTGATAATCCATCCCTTATTTCTTGTCCTGCTCTTAGGTGCTATGCAGAATAAACAGATGCTTTCTTCCTTGTGACAATCCTTCAGGTATTAGCTATCACGTCATCTCCTAGTACTTAGGCTAAACATACCTAGTTTCCTTCTCCATACACTTTAGTCTCCAAACCCCTTACCATCTTTGTTACTCTTCTCTGCACCCTTTCTAAGGCCCTCAGCATCTTTTCTATATTGTGGATACAGTATTCCAAGTATGGTCTCACCAAAGCAGTATAAAGTGGTACTATGACCTCGTTATCTTGATGCTATCCCTGTATTAATGTGGCACTGGCTCTTTTGCCAGTTGTGACACATTGCTGACTCATACTTAAGCAGTGATCTACTAGGACAGGGCTTTTCAACTGGTGGTATGTGTACCACCAGTGGTACTTTGCCAGTGGTACTTGTAGCAGGGTGGAGAGGAATGAGTTGAAATGGCGGCAGTGCCGCAGAAGCCCAAAAAAAAGACAGCTGAAGCTGCAGGGCTGTTGGGACTCTGCAGAGGTGCCAGGATCAGCTCTGGGCTCCAGCTGATCAGCGCTTCCAAAAGAGGAGAGGATATAAAAGGAGGTGGCTTTGGCAGGAAAGGGCCAGCAAGGGGCTGCCCCACCCCACCCCCTGGGTGCGCGAAGAGGAGGCTAACATCCAACATTGCTGACCACTGAGAAAGGAAAAAGGTAGGAGAATGCTTCCCTTTCCCCAGAGATGCCAGCACTCACCGCCTTTTCCATGCACCCTCAGGGGTGGGGCAGAGACAGAGGGAGCTCGTTGGCTCCAGGGCTCCCCATGGATCTAAGGCTGACCGCATTCCAGCTTTCATGGCCCCCACCAGTAGATTAGCATCACGCCTGAGCACGGAGGAAGGAAAGAGAAGCAGGGGAAGAAGGAAGGAACGAGCTAGGAAAGGGACTGCATTCTGAGTGCTTCGCAGGTTCGCTTTTTTAACTAAATTCAAGCGAGGTCAACAAGTGAAAGTAAATACATTTTATGCAAAATTTGTCTTCCAAATACTCCAGAAATATTAAGATGACAGTAAATCTGTAGCTATTACCTGTAAGAGTCGAAAACAAAAAGCTGAAGTAACCCATGTCAGTCACTGAATGGCTCTGCACTGGATATTTCCATGCCACAAAAGAGGATCTATTACCAAAAACAGGGGGGGAGGGGGGAGGTAGAGTTTGAGAAAATTATTTAAGATGCATTGTAATTCAGACGTAGTGACAAATTACATATATAACATAGATCCACCCCAAACTTATTTAAAGGAGGAAAAATGGTCCAATTTTTTTAAAAAAAGGCAAAACTAACCATTATTTCTCAATAATTGTGTTCTAAAATTAGGTTAAAACCAAGAATATGTTTATTTGAAGAGGATGCATTAAAAGATCCAAATAAGAGGGAAGAATAAGAGACACAAAAATCTTTGCATGTGACTGTTATACAACTGTGGTTTTTTTAAAAAAAATCAAAGTGGAATGATTATAGTATAAATTGGCTATGTTGGTCCCAGTGGTTATCAGCACACCAGGTGCCATAACAAAATATCTTGGACAGCACTTAGAAAATCTTGTGCATTGACAAAATTTCCACCTGTCAATTATAAAAGATCCAGACATATTATGCTGATACATTAAGACATCCTAAGTTCCTAGAAAGAACTAAGGGCAACACCAGCTGAAGAAATAGCTGTATGAAGGCCAACACTAGCTAAAGAACTAGTAGTTATGATTTCACACTCTTTTGTGTATTATAATAATAATGTATGGGAGATCCTGCCTTATTAGGACCTACATGCAGTATATTTTAGCACTTTGTATTTTCCCTCCCCTCTCTGACAGTTCAGGTCACATTTTTTATATATCTTCCAGTAATTATTATTAGAAGAAACTTTAATTCGCCCAAACAACTCTCCAATGGCTTCGGCTCTTATGTTGATAAGGAACACCTGTGGGGATTCAAAACTCTCCCCTCATTGATAAGAACTTAGCGAGAGGGTTTATTCAGGTGGTGAAATCTCGAATAGCAGCACCAGTACTCTTTAAAGAAAAGAAAGATGGGTCTCTGAGATTGTGTGTGAATTTCCGTGGAATTAACAGAGTTAATTAACAGAACCCCAGCCTGGGGCCTCTGGAGCAATGAGAGGTTGGGGAACTCCCGCAAGTAAAAGGCCAACAACCTCTGAGCTTGCCACAGCTAATAGAGGCCTTGCAACAGCTTGGGGTGGTGCAGAAGCCTGGAGATCAGAAACTGGTGGGAGGACAACCACAGCAAGGAGATTGGTCACTGCTCCCAAACATACAGCAAAGGCTGAGGGGCCGGCAAATGAGGGAGACCCAGCAGCCTCCCCTCAGACAACCACAGCAAGTGGGGCAGCAGCAGGGCCCGAACGTGCAACCCCTGGGCATACAGCAGCACCAATGGGGTCACCAGCAACTGGTGGTTAAACGACAACGGGGGGAGGGGGGAGCGGGAGCTGTTGAATCAACAACCAGGATGGGGCCAGCAGCAACTAGGGGTACAACAGCAACCAATGATGGCCCCACCTTTCAGAGCAACGTTCGATGGAGACCCAGAGAAACTGATTTTTTCCCTCAACCAAGTATGCTCTCATTTGAATCGCTGGGCCTATCTCTACCCAGACTAAGATGCTGTGGTTGATGTGATTGTGTCCAGCCTAGAGGGAGAAGCATCTGAATGGTTAAACAATTTATATAATGAGCAAACCCCTGAACTGGAGGATCCCCACCTCTTCCTCTGAGAGAAAGATTTGAGGACCCATCCATTGCCCTCAAAGTAGAAGAACAAATCCACAAGATAAAACAAGCTGGCCGGCGTGCCCTTGAGTACATGCAAGAGTTTCGTAAGATAGCCGGTCAGATAGAGAGATGGCCTGAGCCACAGGTCTGCAACCCGCGGCTCCAGAGCCGCATGCGGCTCTTTCAGCTGTCTCCTGCGACTCCCGGTCTTCTGCCATGTACAGTCAAAAAAAAAGTGGGACTAAAAAGTTCAACCAATCAATTCAAATATGCAGGGTAGGTGCATATCTCGCCTTGGCTCCACTCTTCAGTCAAACCCTGTTCTGCGCATGCGCGCATGTAAGCGCATGCACACATATTTTTTGCAGCTCCCAGTTTTTCCTTTTGTGAGGGAACCGTTTCCGAGTGGCTCTTTCACTGTTTCAGGTTGCTGACCCCTGGCCTGAGCAATCCATAATTCATCATTTCAGGAAAGGGTTGGACGACCACCTTTCTCAGGCCGGCATATACCGAGCTATACCTGACCAGCTGCAAGAATGGTATCAGGCAGCAGTAAGATTAGATGTTCAGCTCGCCCACTATAAGAAGCCTCTCCCACCTGAAGCCAAGCCAAGGCCATAACAACCCAAATGGCAATCATCCCCACAAAAATCTCCAACTACTGTGATGGATGAAAGACCCAGGCCACCTGCAGGCCCGACAATTAAGGGTTTCCTGTGCAGACGGCAGGGACATCAAGCAGCGAATTGCCCAGTCCCCTACCCCCAATCACAGAATAGACCAGGGCCAGCAGTGAGAAAGAAACCTGCACAGTGGCTAATGGGAGTGAAATCCAACGGGATGATGCAGGAACCTGTTGCCCAGGTCACATCCCCCACACGGGAGGACACCAGAATTCAGGCTGGATCCACCCCCGTTTTACCTCTTTCGACACTGATGATGGACAGAACGACCCAATGGTGAGCCGACACGTCCCACCTTTCTCACTACCTGCCAAGTTCATAATCCCTAAGTCGAGTACACAGGTAGATTTAAAGGGGCTAGTTGATTCTGGATGCTCCCGATGCATCATTAGCTTGCCATTTGCCATGAAACTGGGCATACAAGAAAAACTGCTCTCCAAACCTGTGAGCAAGCTGATGAGTCCCTGATGGGAGAGACTTTAGTCCACGGGTCGGCAACTCGCGGCTCCGGAGCCGCATGCGGCTCTTTGAGCTGTCTCCTGCGGCTCCCAGCCGCCCGGTGCGCGCGCACCTCTTTGAACAGGCAGTGGTGCGCGTGCACCTCTCCAAATGGAGAGTGGCACCGCCCGTTTGGAGAGGTGCGCGCACACCTCCCCGAATGGGCGGAGGTGCGCGCGCACCTCCCCAAACCTTTGGAGAGGTGCGCGCGTACCTCCGCGCGAACGGGGCAGAGGTGCCGCTCTTTGAGGAAGCTGTCGCGGCCCGTCTCCGAAGCTGCCGCTTTCGGCAGCTTTGCAGACGGGCCGCTACAGCTTCCTCAAAGAGCAGCGCCCCTGCCCATTCGGAGAGGTGCGCGCGCACCTCTCCTAACGACCGGAGGTGCGCGCGCACCTCCCCAAACCTTTGGAGAGGTGCGCGCGTACCTCCGCGCGAACGGGCAGAGATGCCGCTCTTTGAGGAAGCTGTAGCGGCCCGTCTCCGAAGCTGCCGCTTTCGGCAGCTTTGCAGACGGGCCGCTACAGCTTCCTCAAAGAGCAGCGCCCCTGCCCATTCGGAGAGGTGCGCGTGCACCTCTCCCAACGACCGGAGGTGCGCGCGCACCTCCCCAAACCTTTAGAGAGGTGCGTGCGTACCTCCGCGCGAACGGGCAGAGATGTCGCTCTTTGAGGAAGCTGTAGCGGCCCGTCTCCGAAGCTGCCGAAAGTGGCAGCTTCGGAGACGGGCCGCTAAAGCTTCCTCAAAGAGAGGCACCTCTGCCCGTTCGCGCGGAGGTACGCGCGCACCTCTCCAAAGGTTTGGGGAGGTGCGCGCGCACCTCCGGTCGTTCGGAGAGGTGCGCACGCACCTCTCAGAATGGGCAGGGGCGCTGCTCTTTGAGGAAGCTGCCGCGGCCCCTCTGCAAAGCTGCTGAAAGCGGCAGCTTTGCAGACAGGCCGTCGCCGTCGGGCAACCGGGAACCGGTTCCATCTCACTTTAAAAAAAAATGGCAACCGCGTGCGTCCGCGCATGCGCAAAAAACCGTTTTGCGCATGCGCAAAACTTTTTTTGCGCATGCGCGTGCATGGACACACGCACGCGGCTCCCACTTTTTTTAATTTGTGATGGAACTGGTTCCCAGTGGCTCTTTTACTTTTTTAGGTTGCCGACCCCTGCTTTAGTCACACCTAGAAATAGATGAGCACTGGGAGTTTATTCGCTTCCTTGTGGCCCCCCAAATGACTGAGGCTGTGATCCGAGGATTAGCCTGGTTGGACAAATGGAAGCCATTTATCTGGTTGGAGAAAGGAGTGAGAACCGTGAAACTACCTATAGGGCCTGATCCCCCCATTGATTCAACAGATGTTACAGGGAATTTTAGCCCACCCAATGAGCGAGCGCACATGGCTGCCTCACTGCCATCAGGCGAGCTGCTCATCCCCAGCAAGTCCGGGAACTAGCGGAGGCATTTAATGAGAAAGAATGCGATACGTTGTCTCTTCACCGGTCCAATGATTGTTCCATTGAACTGTTGCCTGGGGCCAAACTTCCACAACCAAGAATGTACGCTATGTCCCCCCCTGAAATGGAGGAAATGCAGCGATATGTGGATACAAACCTAGCGAGGGGATTCATTGAACAGGCCAAGTCTACTATGGGAGCTCCTGTGTTGTTCAAAGAAAAAAAAAGATGGGTCTCTTCATCGCTGCATGGACTATAAAGGTCTGAACGCAGTGAGTGTGGAAAATAAATACCCCTTCCCCCTCCTGAAGGACTTACTAACCCACCTGGCTAAGGGGAGTGTCTTCACTAAATTAGATCTGAGAGAAGCATATTACCAGATGAGAATAAAGGAGGGGGATGAGTGGGAAACTGCCTTCAACTGCCCCTTGGGAAGCTACCAGTTCAAAGTCATGCCATTTGAACTGCAGGGGGCCCAAGCCGTATTTATGCAGTTGATTAATGAGGTCCTACATGATCACTTATACAAAGGTGTTCTAGTGTATCTTGATGACATCTTGATCTACAGCACAAATATGACTGATCATATAAAGCTAGTGAGGGAAGTGTTAAAGATAGTCTTGAAGGCCAAGCTATATGCCAAATTGTCAAAATGTGAATTTCACCAGACCCGATTAGATTATCTTGGCTACAGAATTTCCAACAAGGGCATAGAAATGGACCCAGCCAAAGTGAGAACTCTAATTGAATGGCAGCCCCCAAAGACTCGCAAACAGCTTCAGAGCTTTTTAGGTTTTGCTAACTTTTATCGCCAATTGATACCCTCCTTTGCTGAGATTGCCCTACCCCTTACAGAACTACTCAAGACAGGCAAAGGAGGAGAGACGCCACAACTGGGCCAACCACTTGCTTGGACGATGAGCTGTCAGTTTTTGAGAATGTAAAAAGACTATTTGCTGCTGAACCAGTCCTAAAACATCCATGTTCAGGGGAGCCCTTCATAATCCAAACAGATGCCAGCGACGTTGCAGTTGGAGCTGTATTACTGCAAAAGAACAAAAGTGGAGTCCTACAACCCTGCGCCATCTCCAAAAAATTCACTGAAAGCGAGAGGAAATGGGCAATCTGGGAGAAGGAGGCCTTCATCATTAGCTGGAGCCTGTTATACTGGTGACACTATTTAGAGGGGAGCAAGGTGCCATTTGAAGTATGGACAGATCACAAAAACCTAGAGACACTGAAGACACACACATACCTCTGCAAACTGTCCTCAAAACAAGTGCAGTGGGCACAGTACTTTAATCATTTCAACTTCACTCTAAAGTACATACTGGGAGGAAAAAACTTCTTAGCTGATGCGCTATCTCGACTGCCCCAGTACAAAAGCAAACGCGAAGAGGTCAACGAGACAATTCTCCCCAGTTCACAACCTGCAACACAATTCACACCTCGCAGAACCCCTAATCCTGATGACCCGGGAGTGAAGCAGATAAAACAAGAGCTCCTCACTGATAAATGGTTTCAAGATAATCAAACCTCCTTAACATGCACGGATGGTTTCGCATACAAGGGGGGAAAACTGTATCAGCCCGAAGCCCTCTGTCTCAATGCTCTCAAACACAGCCATGATGTAAAACAGGCTGGACACATCAGATATTTAAAAACTCAGCACCTCATCCGCCGGCAATATTGGTGGCCAGGGCTAAAACGAGATGTAGAAAACTGTCTGGAATTGTACCATATATGCCACCATGAAAAGAATTCCAGGGAATACCCCTGGGTTACTGCAGCTGGTGGCAGACCCTTCTCAACCACGGACTTTATTGTAGTCCATGATTGAGAAGGGTCCAGCTATGTACTTTATTGTAGACTTACCCGAAAGTAGAGGAAATATTGTCATATGGACTGTGATAGACCTGTTTTCGAAGCAGGCTCATTTATTGCCTGCAAAGGACTCCCATCTGCCCAACTGATTAAATTGTTCCTGAAACATATCTACCAGCTGCATGGCGCCCCTAAGCGAATAATTTCAGATAGAGGAGTGCAGTTCACAGCGAAACTTTGGAGGAGTTTTCTTAAATTACTTGGATCATCTCAAGGCTTATCATCTGCTTTTCATCCAGCTACCAATGGGGCAGCAGAATCCGCTAACAAAATGGTGGAGCAATAACTCAGATGCTCTTTCCTACCAACAGACAAACTGGACTGACCTCCCCACTTTCGCCGAGGTGGCTTACAATAATTCTGTTCACAGCAGCATCGGCTACACGCCTTTCAGAGTAGCCACAGTAAAAGAGTTCAGCCCAATGCCTGAATACCCTCAGGTGCCCTCTGCTTCCCAGACACTTGATCAATGGGTGAGGGGATGGGAAGAGGTTTGGAGAAAGATGAAAACGACATTAAAAAAGACTTCTGAGACTTATAAAAAACAGGCTGATAAAAAGAGGGCTCCCCAAAGAACATTCCAAGCTGGGGAAAAGGGTTATCTGTCATCTAAATATTTGCGCCTCAAATTAGGACCGAAATTCTTGGAGCCTTTCCCCATTGTGGGAATCATCAACCTGGTCACAGTAGAATTGAAACTCCCCAGACTTTTGGGAAAAAATCACCCGGTTTTCCATTGTAGCTTACTGAAAACCTTTCAGGTCTCCACTTTAAGACCTCCCCTAAGAAGGCACCCGGGGCCCTCATAGTAGTGGGTCAGAGACACTATGAAGTGAAAGGCATTCTTGACTCTAGAATCTTTAAAGGGAAATTGCAAGGGGTAGTCGCTGTCTGAAGCTACTTGGGTGAAGGCTGACCGATTCATCAAAAAGTTTCATGAAAAAAACCCCAACAAACCAAGAGATAATCCCTGACATATGCTTTAGTTTACATTACAGGACCTATTCTTTTTGTAAGAGGGGCCGGATGTGAACGCTGCAAACATCGGATGTTTTTGCTCTGACAATATAAGAGGCAGCCTTTTCCTTTAAACTGCTGTGCTTTGAATCAATGAAGCTGGGGACGAGGAGGAGGTTAACCTGGTTGTTTTAATAAGATAATGAATGGCGTGCTACAGAAAGGAAGTGAAACTTTACATGTTAAACTAATTGGAGAATGTGATTTATGACGTGTAATTAAGGAAGGGAATTGTGTAATTAAGGGAGGGAATTGTGTATAATATGATGTGTTATGGGGAGGAGAATTCAGATTCTGGCATCCATCCATGAGTGCCGATGCTTCGTTCTCATTATTATAGACTTTTTAGAATAAACAATGCTGGAAAATTCTTTGATCTGTCTCATTAGTCGGAACTATGACAGTTGCCCTCAGTGGTGGCAGCAGAGGTGACCTTGGTGCTGGCCAAAGTCCAGGCATCCAGGCCCCACTATATGGATACCTCCACGGGCGAGCCTCAAACCTGGGGGCCAGCAGTGGTCATCAGCCACACACTCCAGGTTCAGGAACAGACACCAATGGTGAGCTGCAGGCTCTCTCTTCCAGACTGGGACTGGGCTGGGGAGGTAGCCCTGGATGTGGGTTAACAGCTCTCCCAGCCCCCACAGCTGCTACTCCTATTGTGTGCTGGGGCGAAGGGACTGATGGTGATGCCAGAAGCGGAGCCTAGCTGAGCCCCTTCAGGGTCTAGGATCCAGCCATAGGACCAGCTCTTCTCCATGGACCCCCAGGGTTCTAAACTTCTGCCTCAGTTGCTCTACCGACCGGCTGCTGTACCTTGGCAAGTAGTGCTTCCTGGTGCTGTCCAATGAGGCTCCTCACTCCCACCATTTCAGCTGTCTACCCCATTCGGTCTGAGGCCAGTATGATGAGAATTCAGCTTCAGCAGCTTTCTGTAGCTCCTCTTGCCACTTCTCCCACTTGGGTGGGTTGAACACCACTGTTCCACCCATCTACTCCGGGACAGCTCCCTGCATTCAAGTCCCTCCTTGGGACATGTTGTGGCCGGTGGGTTTATGAAGTTGCTTCCAGCCCCAGCTGGAGTCCCACTAGTCATTCCCGACCCAGCTCCAGCCAGCTTCTCCATTTCAGGCATCTACTCCTGAGTCTTCACCACCTCTCTGGAAGCTACCAGAAGGTGTAGGGGCTTAGGACCCCTTTAATGGAGTTGGAATTGTTTAGAGAGCTAGCTTAGTGTCAAGTTCCAGCTGAGAAGCCCAACAAAGCAAAACACCTGAAGCATTGGGTTCTTTAATGTTAATTTTATTAGGCATTAGCAAACCAGTACAATAGAAATGAAACTAGTTATGAGATGATGGGAAGCAGTTAATTAAAAGAAAGAAACTTTCCCACCCTTCTCTGACAGCTCAGGTCACATTGTCTAATATATCTACCAGTAATTATTATGAGAAGAAACTTTAATTCGTCAAAACAAATCTTCAACAGTTTTGGCTCGCACGTTGATAAGGAACATCTGTGGATTCAAAACTCTCCCCTTTCCCTCCCACACTGTTGGCAAGCTAGAAGCATGCAAAGGTCCTACAGACGGTAGGTTTTGTAGCTTGACAGGTTCTTCAGAAAAGCAAACTGTAATGAGTCAAATGTAGAGGGAAGTCATGAAACAATATAGTCCCTTTACCAATCTCTCAAAATACTTCATCTTAATGGAAGTCAGTGGAACAGGACGGTAATCATTAAGGCATGTAATTATAGATTTTTGGGAGGCTGTGTGAAAGGAAAAAAAATCTTAATAATTCTTTCTGTATAAATCAAACATATTTCTTTGACAGTCAATTAAAATAAAGGTTGGTGTCTGCTGAGACATACTTAGTAAAAGAAAGAACTGTGACCTTTGCAGTAGATGGTGAAAGATTGCGGTTGGCACACTTTTCTTAATATAAGCAGAACAAGGAACAAGAAAGTAAGAGGATTGAGAAACTGAACCTTGTTCACGAGTACAAGACACGAGTAGAAATGGTAGTGAGAAAAGTAGTAATCAGAGCATGGACAAGGAAGAAAACTGTCTCGGTAGCCAGGGCAATGGAATAAGAATAAGGAACTAACGCAGTGATCAGTTCCAGAAATAAGAAGCTGACCCAGAGGTCAGTTCCGAGAAAGGGAAGTAGCAAAGAAAGTGTTTCAGAAAATCATAGGATGATGAGTTTAACAAGAAAAGGGAAATGAGATGGCTATTGGGTGGCACCAGAATGTCAAGGGGTGGGTATAGTGCTAAGGTCTAGCCATCACATTTAATGACTGCTGTCCATTTGGTCCTTATGGCAGTAAGTTGTTGAAATGTATGTACTGAATTTGTGTGTCGAATTTAAATAAACCCCTTGATCCTAAAGTGAGAATTTTGTTGTGTGTTGTATCGTTTCTCTTTAACAAGTTTTTCCCCTGACACTTTTGGTGCGTTGACCAGGAAGGTACAAAGCTGAAAGAGGCCTTGCATTCCACAGGAACATCTGACCAACTCCAGGTTTGGACCATAGGCAATCATCTTGTGCTTTCTCTCCAAGTATCCAGTCACACTCCACTTTGGACCAGAGGTAGCCCATTCTTGGGATCCTTTTTATACCATCTTGTTTTGGCTGCACAGGAAGGGTCACAACTGGACGTGCTTAGGAGATAGCAAGGTATATGTGTAGAAGATTGTCGTGCCCTTAGGCAAAACAGTTGGGCAAGCCTTGTGGCAGCAGAAACTACCATGGCCAGGACCCGAAAGGGAGCTGAAGTTCTTAGGGAATTGATTACCCCCTTGTAGTAATTTGAGGCAGTACCTCGAGTGTTATCTCTTGCAGCCTCATTTACAAGGGTTTTGTGATCCCTCATCAACAACGCTCTGCAGGAAGTAAGGTTATGTCATTTTTCAAGCTTTTTACAGCTGCTGGTGATTTGCAGATTGAGTTCTGAGATTGCCATTTTGATGTTTGAACTTTGGGCATTTAAGCTGCGTGAAAGGGAGATATGTTCCTTTTATTTTCACCTCTAGTTGATATTGTGCATTGGAGTTTCCTTGTATGTATGAAAAAGATAGTGCTTTTAATTGTTAAATTTGGCAGGTGCTATTTTGTTCAACATTAGAAATGACAACGGTGTTGTTGTGGACACTTGAATAAAAGTTTAGTGTGTTGCTGTGGTTATGTTTAGAAATTATGAAATTGCTCTTTAGAATTGTATTCTGGTGGTTTGTGGTTACTTTCCTTATCTTGAAACTACAATTGAATTTTTTCTGCTTTAATTTACTTCCTGATTTTTCTATGTCTTTGGGTGTAGCGACATCCACTGTTGCTTAATGCTTTTTTCTTTTTCTTTATTGTACGTGCACATTCTTCTATGCATTCTTGTGTTTCTGTAGTTGTGTCCTCCCATTAATTAATGGTGAATACTGTCTTTCGTGTAGATAAGGGCCAGTTTCTTTGCTGGGACAGTGTTGTTTGTTCATAACTAATATTGGTGCTACTTTCCCCATAGTTAAAGGTCAGCTTATTTGCTAGCATGGGCCATTTCATGATCATTGCTATTGGGGGACTGGGCTTCTTCCATAGATAAGGACTGTCTGTGTTGGCACGGATCCGCGTCCCTCTATTGCCAGTGGACAATTGTCTCTCAGTTGCCTAGGTGAAAGTAAAAAAGAAGGCTTCTGGTTTGCACGCGCAGTGCTTACGGATGTGCAGGAAGACCTGTCTCCCTGCCGTCCGATCCTTCTTCCTTGGAGGACCCTGAAAAGGGTCAAAAATCACCCTGGAGGGGTGACCACTGCAAGGAGGCCTTCCCTGTGATCGCAGAAGGGAGGCAGCCCTCCGCTTGAATCTGGAGCAGCTCCTTTTTGGCCCGAAGAAGAGATCGGCCATCAAGATGGCCGATCATTAAGCTGTTCCCTGCCAAAAGCCCAAAGCACCATCTAGGACAATGAAGCAATCTGGAGGACCTGGGTGAGACCTTACCTTTTTTATTCCCCTAACTACCTTCCTGTGGGACTTTTCCAAAAATTTCCTCCCCCTATTTTGAGAGACCAGCGACTGAATACTTGGGGAATAAATTTTAAAGCCTTAAAAGAAATCAAATGGCTAAGCAAAGAACTTAAGCAATCTTATTTGTACTTACTAAAAAGCTTCTATTTTTGTGGGGACCTACCACCCTATTTCCTGCTTAAGACCTACCACCCTATTTCCTGCTTAAGCTGTGAATTAAGGGGAAAAATAGACTAATTGAACAAAAGCTTTCTATTAATCTGGAAAAAACTTTACATTTTATTCTATACGCTATTGATGACATCTTGTGGCGAAACTTGGTACAGCAAGTAATCTTTTTTGTGTGTGAGAGAGAGCTGACTGAATAACAGAGCTGTCCTAGACATTATTTTCAAAGATAAGAATTGGGAACACCTGGCACGGAAAACAATCTTTAGGAATACTGTAGGTGGACAATCATTGACTGTTATTAAAATAGCCTCCATGAAAGGCTCATCTATAAACATCAACAAAATGGAAGAATATATCCCACCACTAAATTACAAACTGATTCTTGATACACTCTTGGCAATGACTGAGCAAATTAAAGCCAAACTGCAAGATAAGTCTGACAGCTTAAAGCTACCAAATCAAGCTTTGAACTTAAATGATGAATTGACAATCCAAAAACAAACAGAAGTGGAAACTAACACTAAGATAGGAGAATCTAAAGAACAACAAATACAATTTACAGAGAACTTGAAGCCCAAACCTTGATCTCAACTATAAAACTTACAACTCAAAAAACAACAGTACCCGAAGAAAGCAACATTAAGAGGGAAGATATTAAATGCCTTCAAATACAGTACATTGAGGACCCAACCAATCAATTGATAACCATAACATCAGCTGCTACTGTTAACCTAAGCCAGATAGAATTAGAAGAAGAAAAAGACCAGACTAAACTAATGACAATTACATTGCAGCAAACATTGAAAATTGAGCTATTAAAGCAACTCTTCAATAACTACAAAGGGAACACTTTTTTTTGCAAAACTGACAATTGAATGGTCTCCCTGGATTCAAACAATATGTGTAGGTAGGAAGGGAGACACATCTGAGAATCTAAAGGCACCAATATGGAAGCCTGATTGGCACACAAAAAAGGCGAGAGTTAAGATTTAAAAAATTAGACTTGTCTCTTTCTTGGGATTTGTAAGAATAGAGCTTAATAAATTTCTTTTAATGGGCTAGGGGGAATCCTTAAAAATATAAACTGATTTTATATTTAGGTTTTAGATTGTTAAGGGAAAACAAAATTAAGCTATTAGAACATAACTCTGAACTATATTATAGAATCTGGAATGATACAAACGTTGTTGTTGTTGTTAGCTGCAAAGTCATGTCCAACCCATCGCAACCCTATGGACAACGTTCCTCCAGGCCTTCCTGTCCTCTACCATCTTCTGGAGTCCATTTAAGCTCACGCCTACTGCTTTAGTGACTCCATCCATTTTATTAAAATAAAAGACATTATTTTAATAATTGATGAACTATAAGATGACATATACAATATATTTGTTGTAATGATATAGATATAAATTGACTTTATATTTAACTTTCAGGTGTTTAAGGGAAAGGAAAGTGGGCTATTAGAATTGATTTATATTATATAATTTGGAAGGATATAACAAAAGATATTTTTCTAATACGGTGAATTATTTAGATGATAAATAGAATTTATTTGTAAAAATAAGAATGTATTGGACTTCCGGTGGCGACGCGACGCTGAAGACAGCCATCTCCGGGCTGTCCGCTCCGCGGCTTTGTTTGAACTGCTAAAAACAGCGCCGATCAGCTGTTTTAGTGGTTCGGAAGCCCCCTCCTTGGGAGAAGAGGAGGGGGTGAGGCCCCAGGTAGGGGTTGAGCTCTCCGGGGCCGCCTGAGCTTTTAGATCGGGCGGCTGAAGGATCGAGCCCCCCCAAAGCCTGGGTTTGCTCCGGGCTGCGCAGCGCTTCTGCTCCGTGCTTTTGGGAGCAGAACCAAGCGTTAGCAACCACCCCTGCCAGAAGGAAAGACTTTCGAGTGTGAAGAGGCAGGCAGAGCGGTACAGGAGGTCAAGGTGAAGTGGATTTTTGTTCTCTAGTTCAATGGACTTTATGGATTTTAAAAGTGAAAGTGCGTAGCAAGTGAAAGTGGGGGAAGATGGCGACTAAAACTTCTAAAGTTCTCCGGAGTGCGGGGGCTTCCCCGGTGCAACAGTCCTCGCTGCAAGCCTTACTTCCTCCTGCACCTGCTCTGGCACTGACGGTTAAGGATTTACAGGATGCTTTGGAAAAGCACTCACAACAAATATCAGATATTATAGATGAAAAGATGGAAAAGCTGGAGAAGCTGGAGGAGAAGATGGAAGAGAAGTTTACAGCAATGAGGGCAGACATCTTGCCTGCACTTGAAGGTGTGGCTGTATGTATTCAATGCTTGGATGAAAAAATGGAGGATCTTAGCCAAAAGAATTCCAGACTAGAAGCAAAAGTTTGAGAACGAAAATATGATGGATAAAATGGACGGAGACTTGACTCTGGTCCAGTACCACCAGATGGAGTTTGCTATCAGAATCAGAGGCTTAAAGGAGAATCCTAAAGAAGATTTAAAGCAGATAGTCTCTGAGGCTTTGGAAATGGTACTGGGACAGCCAGCAGCTGAAATTGAGGGAAGTATAGACAAAATCTTTCGTGTGAATTCATGGATTGCAAGGCAGAGGAAGCTACCTAGAGATGTGGTGGTTTATTTTACAAAGAGAGCAATCATGAATGAAGTTATCCAAGTTGCTTATAATAATAATAATAATAATAATAATAATAATAATAATAATAATAATAATAATAACAATAACAACAACAACAAAACAACAACAACAAAACAACAACAACAACAACAACAACAACAACAACAACAACAACAATAATAATAATAATAATAATAATAATAATAATAATAATAATAATAATTTTATTTATATACCGCCCTTCTCCCGAAGGACTCAGGGTGGTGAACAGGGCAGATATATAAAAAATACAAAAATATGATACTAAGCTTGTGGTTGCTGAGCAAGAAGTTTTGGTTTTAAAAGAGATTCCTCCAAGAATTTTAAGGAGAAGGAAAGATTTTGCTTTTCTGGCACAGGAACTCAAGAAACGCGACATCAAGTTCAGATGGGAGATACCAGTGGGCATGGTGGTGATGTATGAAGGTACGAGACACCGTTTGGTCACAGTGATCCAGGCACGTGATTTTTATAGTAAAGTTTTAAAAGCAACCCCTCTACCACTTTTGGAATCTGCAAAGAAAAATGGCGAGGGAAAGCCTCAAGATGCTGAAGGAACACAGACAGATGAGAAAGTTACTGGAGGGGATCAAATTACAGTTTCATCGGAAGACGCTAGAGAGCAGAGGATGACGCGTGCCGCCTCGAGACGAGTGAGACAAGAGCAAGAGCGAGACCAGCAGAAAGTTATGGAACCTTCAAAGCGTACCTATAGCGAAGCTGTGGGAGGGGCGCGGCCTAAGGAAGTTAAGGGGATCCTGGCAGGCGTGCTCCAGAAGCTTTGGGACGCCAAGGGTGGCGACTAAGTTCCTAACTTGGAATGTCAATGGTTTAAACTCACCACAGAAGAGAAAGAAAGTTTTTCAATACTTAGAACAATTTAAGACTGATGTTATTTGCTTACAAGAAACACATATTAGGGTTATGGACCAAAAGTACCTGTTGAACTTAAGGTTGGGTACGCAATTTATTGCTTCTGCAATGAATAAGAAAAATGGAGTGGTTATTTATGTCAAGAATACTCTGACAGCGGAACTAATAGAAGCAGATAAACAAGGAAGATATGTTATGATAGATCTGCTGTTAGAAGGCAAAAAAACGCTTTTGGTTGGACTGTATGCTCCTAATCAACAACAAGCTGACTTTTATAGATCACTACATAGTAAGATTACCCAGATGGATTATAAATCTTTTATTTTTATGGGAGATTGGAATGGTGTCTTGGACGTACAACTGGACAAGTGTGGTTCTTTTAAACATGCCCCGAGCCATGCTAGATTGCCTAAATCTTTTTTTGAAATGAAGGATGATCTGGAATTGCGAGACATTTGGAGAGAAACACATCTACATGAAAAGGATTATACTTTTTTTCCTGATAGACACCAATCTTTTTCCAGGATTGATTTTATATTACTGACTAATGATTTTTTTTCTAGGATTAAGAAGATAAAGATTTGTCTAAGAACTATATCTGACCATAGTCCAGTCTGGTTAGAGATTAATAAGGATAATAGAGATAGGCGCTCTTGGCGCTTAAATGAGAACTTGTTTAGAAATCAGAGAAATGTGGAAGAATGCAAAAAGCAGATGAAGGACTTTTTTGAAATTAATATGAACAAGGATACTTCTATGGACATGGTTTGGGACGCTAGTAAAGCTTATATGAGAGGGGTGTTAATATATATGAATAATAAATACAGACGTAACTTGGAAGTCAGGAGGAAAGAATTGGAGAATGAAATTAGGGAAAAAGAAAAGGCCCTAATTTTGAATCCATCGGATGTGAAGATCAAAGAAGTTATTAATTTGCTAAGAGGACAATTTGATAAGTTGATGGCTGATCAGGTGGCAACTAACTTATGGTTTGCTAGGCATAACACTTTTTGCAATGCCAATAAACCAGGTAGATGGTTAGCCTACAGGTTAAAGAAAAAGCAAAGGGCTTCTAACATAGATAAAATAGAACATAAAGGCAAGGTTGTGTATCAACAGGATCTTATTAAGGAAGCCTTTGTGGACTTTTATTCCAAATTATATGCTAAAGATAAGATTAATGAAATACACATTGACATATATCTGAAGAATGCCAACATCCCGGTTCTTACACAAGAACAAAAGGAAGAGATTAATCAATTGATAACAGAAGAAGAAATTCTTTTAGCAATTAAGCAACTGAAGGTGGATAAAGCGCCAGGTACGGATGGACTGACTGCGGTCTATTACAAAAATCTACAATCGGAGGTGATAAAGCCATTAAGGGAATTGTTTCAGACAATTCAAAGGGGAGGAAGGGTGCCTCCGTCTTGGAGAACTGCTTTTATTTCCCTGATTCCGAAGGAAGACCACGATGTTACTCAAGTAAGAAATTACAGACCAATATCACTTTTGAATACGGACTACAAGATATTTGCTAAGGTTTTAGCTAATAGATTGATGAGGGTTTTGCAACAAATGATTCATGGGGACCAAACTGGGTTTATTAGTGGTAGACAAATGAAAAATAATGTGAGGCATATAGTTGACTTGGTGGAGTTTTTGGAAAGGAACAACCAGATCCCTGCGGCGTTGATCTTTTTAGATGCTGAAAAAGCTTTTGATCAATTGGATTGGCAATTTTTGATGAAAGTTTTAGATAAAATGAATTTTGGGGATAAATTTTTACAACCAATTAGGGCATTATATCAAAAACAAACTGCCCGAATAATAGTAAATAATAGTTTGACTGAAGTATGCAATATTGAAAAGGGCACAAGACAAGGGTGTCCGTTATCACCTTTATTATTTGTATTAACATTGGAGATATTATTGATTAAAATACGGAATTCGGAAAAAATTAAGGGTATTCAAATTAGAGATCAGGATTATAGACTGAGGGTGTTTGCAGACGATCTGGTTGTTACGGTGACCCAGCCAGAAAATTCTGTTGTGGACCTGATGGAGATAATAATGTAATATGGGAAGGTTTCTGGATTTAAGGTTAATGTACAAAAAACTAAAATATTAGCCAAAAATATGACAGCATCGCAAAAGGCCCTTTTAGAAGGGTTAACTGGATTCGAGATTGTTAAAAGGGTTAAATATTTGGGGGTGTATTTGTCACCCTCAAATGCAAAGTTATATAAAAATAATTATGAAAAGCTATGGGGAAAAATTCAAAAAGAATTGGAGAGTTGGGAAAAATTGCAATTGTCTTTACTGGGAAGAATTGCAGCAGTGAAAATGAATGTCTTGCCTAAATTTCTATTTTTATTTCAAATGATACCGATTCTTAAAAAAGATTCAAATTTGGAGGAATGGCAACGGGGTATCAATAAATTTGTATGGGCAGGGAAAAGGCCACGAGTTAAACTTAAGATTATGCAGGATACGCGTGAAAGAGGTGGTCTTAAAATGCCCAACTTTAAATTATATTATGAAGCTGCTGCGTTGTCAGGGATAAGTGATTGGATTAATTTGACACAAGGGAGATTATTAAATCTTGAGGGCCACGACTTGTTATTTGGCGGGCATGCATATTTACTGTATGATAAGAAGGTAGATAATGTGTTTAAAGTGCATATTTTAAGACAGGCATTGCTGAGAGTTTGGAAAAAGTATAGACATAAGTTAGACTACAAGATACCGTTGTGGGCAATTCCGAAACATGCAATAGAAAACATAAATGTTGGCTTCAAACATGATGTGACTACGTACAAGGAGATCTTAAGTTTGGAGAGGAACGTATGGTGTTTGAAGCCGTATAATCTTTTACGAGATGAGAAGATTGTTCAAACTTGGTTTCAATATGGTCAATTACGGGCCAGGTGGAAAGAAGACCAGAAAATTGGTTTCTCAATGACTGATGAAAATTTGGTAAAGCAAATTAGAAACCAGGGTCCAGCACATATCAAACGGATATATCTTGCATTGATAGAAATTGACTCAGAAACAGAACTTGTTAAAGATTGTATGATAAAGTGGGCTCAGAATATTCAAGAAGTTATCACAATGGACACTTGGGAAAAGATCTGGGTGAGGAACATAAAATTTACACAAGCTCAAAACTTAAGAGAAAACTTTTACAAAATGTTTTATAGGTGGCATTTAGATCCTAAAAAGCTTGCAAGTATGTATCCGAACTATCAACCTAAATGTTGGAGATGTGGTGGCGAAGATGCAACGTATTTTCATATATGGTGGACCTGCAAAAAGGTTAAGGCTTTTTGGATTAAAATTGGTGGAATATGCAGAAGATTTTTAAGCAAAGGATAAAGTTTTGTCCGCAATTGTTTTTATTGGGCATAATTACAGATACGACTGTTGTGGACACCAAGTTGATGTTGAATTTAATTACAGCAGCAAGACTCTTAGTAGGTTAATATTGGAAGAAGGAGGAACTCCCGACTATAGAAGAATGGACTCTTAAAGTTTGTGACCTGGCGGAAATGGCAAAGATTTCGGCTTATTTGAAAGATCATTCGCAACAACGTTATATTATGGAGTGGAAAAAGTGAATTGATTATATCCAGAACAAATATGGGACTAAAAAGTTTCACTTAGCATTTGAATAAGTTTTTTTTCTTTTTTTATGTAATATTAGTACTGCTTGTAGTCATTTCATATGAGCTAGAGTGCGATAGATTTAATAGTTTATTGTTGTTAGCATATGGTTGTTTATGATTGTTTTCTGCTTTTATACCTTGTATTTAGCTCTGGGAAGTCGGGGAGGGGGGAGGGGGGAAGGGGGGGAGGGTTAGGGAGGGCTAGGAAGGGGTGGGCGGAGGGAGGGGGGAGGGATTGTTAAAGATAAAATGTATTGTAAAACTTTTCAATTAAAAAAAAGAATGTATTGAAATGAATAATGTGAGTTCTGTAGACAGGATAAATACTTTTTACTGAAATAGGGAAATGTGGGTTACCTGAAAATTAAGTTTTTTCTTTCTTTTTTCCCCTTTTCTTTATATATCATAGGGTATTCCAGGATATTCTACTGCAATTAGGTAAAAATTAAAAACAGGATATGGATATGCATAAGTGAAATATATTGAAAATTCTTCTAATTGATTATGTCACAATTAGAAATGTATTAATTCGATTAATTTGATTATGTCAAAACTAAGGGAATCGGAGAGGGAATCTTTGTTGACGCAAGTTGAGCTATTTACAAATAATTTATTTGCAATTGTTTACTTTTGTACCCAACCACCGTACTGCTTCACAAATATCTGAATGTAAAATTTAAAAAATTAATAAAACTTGTACTGTGCTGCCACCATGTGGCTGTTTTGGATAAATTACAATGTGGGCAGTCAGACCCTCCTACCCTATGATGTATTTCCTCTTCCCTCCCCTTTCTGGGATGGACTTCCTCCTCCTTTGTCCCTAGAGAATCTCCTCCTCCTTTAACCAGCAAACATGTGACAACAGCAGACATGTGCAGACGCTGGGAGTATTACCATTTTCTGACCTTGGAGATACCTTGGAAATGCTGTACAAACATCATCTTAATGCACCCACCTACTGTATTCGACTCTACATGCAATAAAGGTATTTCTATATGATAAAGGGTGTTTCCACGAGTTCAACTATCTGGAGAGAGAGCTGTTAATGGTAATGGCATCTGCTTATATAGACCATAGAAGTCTTAACAAGGGATTAATTACAGTACAACAGCTTTTGATCCAGAATATGTACAAAAAAAAGAAAGTAAAAAAGAAAAAATGGGAGAAGCAAATAAATGAACCAACTACGTAAGAACATTGTAGGCCCTCTACCATGCCCTCACACATGATTAAATGCAGTATGTCTTGAGATTGATGGATGGATGCACAGTTGAGAGATAATAAAGTGTAACCACAAGCATTTTAGCCTGAACTGGACAAGTTAGTGTCCCACGTCTACTCACATCTTTATAACCTTTGTTTAGCTTTTTTTCTGTTCTTTTGATTTAATTTGTGGTCTCTTTGTTCTATAATGGGATGTTCCCAGCCTAAGAGGGGGAAGATTCCTAAAAAGGTATCCTGGTGTGGTATATATATATGTTCATAAGGGACTTATATTCTGTCAATACTTGCAGCAATGGCATGCACTAGGAACACAAGAACCTAGGTGTCAGTTTCCCCTTGCTGGAACTTTTGAGAGAGACAAATTTAATTTTTGCGAACTTTGTCTTGGATAATGTTGATGTCTTTCTCAAACTGGGCAATTGGTCTGCTTTCATGATTTGGTATGGAGAAATGGAAAAGCGGTGCAGGAAACAGCATTTGCAATCCTTCAAACATACCAAGAAAAAACTGGAAAGATTGCTGATTGGCCTTAAGGCTTCTGTTGCAGCTGTTCAGGTTGCCCTAATGTCCATAAGAATGACTCTTTCTCAACAAGACTATATCTGAAAGACATTCATATGTTGGCTGCTGTTATGTTGACCTCTTGCCAAGCTCTTGTCACATCTCTTAAAGACTGTCATTCACAGATTGCAGCAGCTATGCCCAAGAAATCATTACATCCCTGCCAGTTTGAAAGTTGGTGATTGGGTTCTGACAAAAGTATTTCAGCATAAGAATTGCCTGGCTCCTTGTTGGAAGGAACCGTTCCAGATCCTGTTGACCACCAACACTGCTGTGAAGTGTCAAGATCTGACCTCCTAGGTGCATTCTTTGCACTGTATGAAGGCATCGACCCCAGATGAGGAAGCTATGCAAATCCAAATCCAATAAGATAAAGACTGAAGCTTTGTTCAACAAGGGAGCAAGGGCTAGTAACCTCTGCTCCCCACCAGCATACAGTCTCCAGCTCAGACAGCACCAACAAGCAGTGAGCTCCGATCTGCTTTCCTCAGACAACTGAAGATTTTTATGCCACCTTTTCCAATACAATGGAAGCCCAGAGGTGCATGAAGGAAGCGCTCTGCATAAAAGGATGTCTCATGCCTGCTGTATGGCCTAGGGTTGTGTTGTTTATTGCCACTTGTGTCAATGCTGTGACAATGGATGTCCATGCTCTGACAACTGAGATTCATCAGCCATTTTACCTTTGTTTTTAATGTGCCTTTTCTGTTCTTTTACAATGTATGTAGAAGGGGGGATGGTGTAAGTGCTTGAGGGTTTAGCTAGCCATAACAGTACAGAAGTGTGGGAACTCTGGACATTGGATTGATAAACTTTTGGCGGAATAAGGAGCCAGAGAGAAAAGCCCACGTTTTGTGCTAATTGGGGAATGTGATTTATGACAGCTTTTGTGGGGTGGGAACTGCAACTTGTTACTTTGTATCTGGGGGGAGGGAATCTCAGTCTTGGGTTCAACTATGTAAGTGCTGATACTTTGTTTCCTGAATAAAATGTTCTTTGTGGAAGAAATTCTTGCCTTGAAGTTCTTTTAATTGGTTTCATCTATCAGAACCATGACAACTTGTTTCAATTTGTATAACACTGTGATGCCCTCCTGTGTTAATGTAATGTACGTTTTCTCTATTACTGGTCCTAATTGTGGTGTTGTCCTGAAGGACAAGAAGTGGGGACTGTGAAAGGAAAAAATATCTTAATAATTATTTCTGTATAAATCAAACATATTTCTTTGATAGTCAATTAAAATAAAGGCTGGTGTCTGCTGAGATATACTTAGTAAAAGAAAGAACTGTGACCTTTGCAGTAGATGGTGGAAGATTATGGTTGGCACACTTTTCTTAATATAAGCAGAACAAGGAACAAGAAAGTCAGATGACTGAAGAACTGAGCCTTGTTCACAGGTTGTTTCACACGAGTAGAAATGGTAGTGAAGAAAGTAGTAGTCAGAGCAAGGACAAGGAAGAACGGGAAACTGGCTTGATAGCCAGGGCAACGGAATAAGAATAAGGAACTAACACAGTGATCAGTTCCAGAAATAGGGAGCTGACCCGGAGGTCAGTCCCGAGAAAGGGAAGTAGCAAAGAAAGTGTTTCAGAAAATCATATGATGATGAGTTTAACAAGAAAAGGGAAATGGGATGGCTATTGGATGGCACCAGAATGTCAAAGGGTGGGCATAGTGCTAAGGTATAAAGCCTGCCTCAAAGATTTGGGTGTTGCCACCTGGCCCAGCCATCACACTTAAAGACAGCTGTCCATTTGGTCCTTATTGCAATAAGTTGTTGAAATGTAAGTACTGAATTTGTGCGTCAAATTTAAATAAACCTCTTGATCCTAAAGTGAGAAGTTTTTTGTGTGTTGTCTCTTGTTTCTCTTTAACAAGTATTTCCCCTAACAGTTTGTACAATGACTGCAGTCTTAAAACATGATGGAATCACAGCCTGATGCAACAAACGATTGAAGTCAGCAAGAACAGGGGCCAGCTAGTCAGCACGCTCGCCCAAGGATATATCAGGATCTGCAGCTTTTTGCATGTTTACTTTCCGCAAGATTTCCAAACAGCAGTTGTATCAAACTTAAGCACCTGTTCATCAGGAAGAGAACAGCTTTTCTTGCTGGAATGTTATTTGAGGCCTCAAACAATCCAAAAAACATGATTAGCTTATTTAGAAAATCCATGTCACTATTACATGTCGGGGAAGCTGTCTTATAATTAGTGATAATTCAGATACCTTGCCACATGCATCTAGGGTCCGTAGGATCTTGAAAAAAGTTTTGTACTTTCTGACTATAGGCCCACTTTGCTGTTCTTATAACGTGTCACAAATCAGCTCTTGCTATAGTAAGTATAATGTAACTAGTATACCAGTAAGGCTTACTGAGCACTGTAGAGACTATACTGGCCTAAAAAAATACCAAATGAATAAGAGAAAGGAGGTATGGGAAGACAAAGCATTACATGCCAGTATGTTAAAAATATAGTAGGGAAACCAGATAATAATAAGACCTTTAAGAGCAAGAAAACTGAAGAAAGTGACTAAGAGGCTAATTCTGGCTGCACAAGACTAAGCCTTAAGAACAAATACATACATAGCCACAATTGAGAAGATAGCAACTGACAGCAAGTGCTGCTATGCAAAGAAATTGAAGAAACAGAGGGTCACTTGGTTAGCTGCTACAAGAAAATTGCACAGAAAGCATGACAAAGTAGCAATAAGAAGATCAAAAAGAAACACCATTTGCCTGCAAGCAAAAACTGGTGGGATCAAAAAAATAGAGAAAGTCATAGAAAATGAAGAAGCTAAAGTGCTGTGGGACTTTAGACTTAAGAGAGGTACTTGCCACATAACATGCCAAACTTAACGATTGTTGATAAGAAAGACAAAAAAGTCTGGATAGTGGACGTGGCAGTACCTGGAGAGAGCAGAATAGAAGAACTGGAGAAGATAACAAAATACAATGCAAATATTAATAGAACAACTGTGGCAAATTACAATAAAGGTAGTACTGATAGTCATAGGTACCTTGAATGCAATCCGAAAAGAACTAGAGCACCATTTGCAGACCATAGGCATTGACAAATTCACCATCAGTAGATTGCAAAAATCAGCTTTACTTGGAACATTTTACATCTGGTGACAATATCTGTAATACCATTAAGCATCCACACCTGCCTATCACAGGTCCTTGAGAAGGACTCAACAGACAGACAAAAATGCCAAATCCATCTGGCTGGCTGTGCGACAAACCATACAACAATACCTCTAACATCATAAAAAATCAACATCTGCCTATTCCAGAAGGACTTGCCAAATCCAGTCTGAACATTTGTTGACTGTGTGATGAAACCTAATAATATTGTTAAAATATACAAGATTTCATTCATGTGTTAGTGAAGTTCACTCAGGAAAAATAAAACAGAAAAGGCTAGTTACCTTATACGGAGTATCCTAATAAGAGTAGTGGTTAACTTTACAGACAACTTTCCCATAATGCAACAGCGGCTGAGAGAAGCAAGAAGATTGCTTGGTAAATGAGGCACAAAGTAAAGAAGCTGGACTAAGTGTTGCTGGGATTCAGGTGGAAGAAGAGCCACTGCACCATCTAGTGGATCTATGAAATTCAAGAAATTAAGTGTTAATCTGCAGGTATCAGATTATGCTGTTTGCTATCATATTATTACAGATTATAATATAATAAAATATAAACTAAGAATCAAGATTTCAGATAGGCAGATTACAGTCCTCTGTAAAAGACAAGTACCTCTATTCATTGCAGCTGAACTGAAAAAATATCAGTTATAAATATCATATATCAAATATAAATATCAAAAACAATTAGAAAAAGCCTTGAATTAACACAGTCTCTTCCTAGAACTTTATAACATGAAAATATATGGTATGCTTTCAGTGAATAAGACTACATCTCACTTTTTGTCAAGGAAATATAACCTCAATGAAGAGTTTAAATCAGAATAACGTTTTGCTCTAAACAGGTAGAAGTCCCATATCTATTAATATCCCACTTCAGGAATATTACGGCTATGAACTATTCTAATTCACAGCAGGCAACAGATCAGAAATTAAGCAGAGATTAAACAAGGTGAGTGTTCAATAGGATCAGAATTCAAGGTAAGTGTTCTGTACTAGCCTACTACTGGCCCTGCAAATAAGGCAGGGACAACCCCTTTACAAGAAGGCAAGAGGCTGGAACTAAGTCTGCCAAATTTATGGACACAAAAGCAAACAGAGCAAAAACAAGACACGAACCATGAAACAGGAGCTATTCAAATGGTTGCCTTCAGCAAACCAGCCCTCCCACGCATTCCCCTTTTAAACAGTTCAGGGCGTGGCTTCTCTCTGCCTCCTTCTGACGTGCCCCATTGCCTTCCTCTGTTTACTCCTGATTGACTGCCTCCTGCGTCGGGCGTCCTTGAACAGGGCCAGCTGTGGGTCATCTTCATCCACGCTGTCAGGCTCACACAGCTGGGTCTGCGTCGTAACCAGGTGGAAGGGGCCTGGCTGAGGGCTCTCATCAGCAAGCTCTCCAACACCCTCAGCAACCTCTCCAACACCCCCCTCCTCCTCTGAATCGTCCGACCCAACTGCCGAACCCACAGGCTGACCCTGAATCACAACACTATCCCGCACCGCAGGGCCCTTCCCCCGGGTCTGCCGATCCGGATGCGGTCGGGTTGGAAATTGTTCATGAAAAGCGGTCACCAAAGCAGGGGCATGAACGGCGGTCGCGTCTTCCCAGGTGAACTCCTCTGGTCCGTAGCCTTTCCATTCAATCAGGTACTGGAAACGACCTTTCAGCCAACGGGAGTCCCTGATGCTGGCGACCTCGTACTCGAGGGTGCTGTCTCGATCACGAGGTCCTGATGGGGGAGGTTCCGCTCGGTGGAGTGGACAGGCCGGTTGCTCGGGGACCAACAGACACCGATGAAAAACTGGGTGCACGCGCAGGGAACGTGCAGAGTTAAGCGATAGGCAACTGGATTGATGACAGCCTCGACTGGGAACGGTCCTAAATATCGGTGATCTAACTTTCTCACCGGCCGTGTTGACGGTAGGTTCCTGGTGGACAACCAGACCCGATCTCCCACCGATAGTGGAGGCGTATCCCGCCTTGACCGGTCAGCAAACCTTTTGTAATCGGCCTTGGCCTTCTCTAACTGACGTCACACCAATCGATGGATCGCCTGTAACTCTGCCATGAAGTTGTTCGCTGCCGGCTCCGGTGAGCCCACGGGAGAAAGGGGGAAAAACCGGGGGTGATATCCCACATTGGCCAAGAACGGTGTCATTGTGTGGAGGTGTGCTGCAAATTGTTAAATGCAAACTCAGCTATGGCCAGATAGTCCACCCAATTGTTTTGCTGCAGATTGACGTAGCAGCACAGATATTGTTCCAGGATACCGATGACCTTCTTGGTTCCCCCGTCAGTTTGAGGATGATGCGCGGACGAGAGGCAAATCTTTTTTTTTTACTTTATTAAATTTATTTTTTAAAACATTGGACACGGTACAAACGGACTGACATACCTTCTTGTCTACAATATTCATATATATATATGTACACATAAAATACACTTAAGATACAAATCAATTAAATATAATACAATACTTAGAACAATCAACCAATCTATAAGTTCTAATAGAGACCTTCCTTTTGTTCCCGCCAAACATAAAATTTATTCCAAATTTTGTAGTAACCTGATTGGTCTTTATTTTTAATTTCCAAAGTTAATTTATCCATTTCTGCGCATTCCCAAATTTTCCTTATTACCTCGTTTTCTACTGGGATTTCACTCCTTTTCCAATTCTGGGCAAATGACATTCTTGCTGCTGTAATAATGTGAATCATCAGATACAACTCGTCTTTAGGGTATTTCTCTTTTGTTATGCCCAATAGGAAAAATTCTGGACTGAACTCAACTTCTTGTCTTAATATTTCTTTTAGCTATGCCCAAATCATTTGCCAAAATCTTTGCGACTTGCTACAGGACCACCACATATGAAAGTATGTACCTAGTTCTTCAGAGCACTTCCAACATTTGGGAGATACTGTCTTATACATTTTGCCTAAACGTGCTGGAGGAAGATGCCATCGATAGAACATAATATTAGAGTAATACTGGATACATTAGAGTATTACGAACTACACAGCGGACAACAGATGGTGTTACTATTTCTAGATGCCCAGAAGGCTTTTGATAATGTAAAATGGTCATTTTTATATCAACAACTCAATTTTATGGATATGGGTGAAAAATTTATAATTAGGGCAATCTATACTAACCAGGAAGCAAAAGTCATTATTAATGGGGAAACATCTAGGAAATTTCAAATCCAAAAGGGAACACGGCAAGGTTGCCCTTTATCTCCACTGCTGTTCATACTGACACTAGAAGTCCTAACGAGAACAATTAGAAATGACCCACAGATAAAAGGATTAGCTATTAAAAAGGAAACTTTTAAACTCCAAGCATTTGCGGTTGATCTGGTCTTCATCATGGAGGACCCATACCACACGGGACCAAAATTACTGGAAGAATTAATTAAATATGGTGAAGTTGCTGGATTGAGAATAAATAGACATAAGACTAAGATGATTGTTAAAAATATGACTAATAAAAAGAAAAATTGGCTGGAATTATGGACATAGAAATAGTCAAAAAAATAAAATACCTAGGAATTAATATCACGGCTAGATGCACCTCACTTAAAGAAGATAACTATGATAAAATAGTGAAACAAATAAAAGGTGATTTGGAAAGATGGGGAAACCTGAAACTTTCATTATTGGGGAGAATTGCGGTTATCAAGATGAATGTCCTGCCCAAAATCTTGTTCTTGTTCCAAAATATTCCAATACAACTTGACTCCAAATTCTTTCGAAATCTGAACAAACTATCACTAAATTTTGTTTGGCAAGGGAAAAAACCAAGAATCAAAATGAAATACTTGCAGGATACAAAGGAAAACGGGGGTTTTGGATTGCCAGACTGGGAGTTATATTATCATGCCGCGGCGTTAAATTGGATTAGAGAATGGATAATTTTGAAAAATAGAAGATTACTGACTTTAGAAGGCCATGATTTACAATTTGGTTGGCACGCCTTTTTATGGACTGAGAAACAAGGATTATCTTCACACTTTCAAAAACATCGGATTAGGCAAGCATTATTTAACATCTGGAACAAAATTAGAACTCACAATTATACTAAAGTACCAGTCTGGCTATCCACTCTCGAAGCGATTGTTTACCCAAATCTATTTGATTTGGGCAACATAATTTCATATAAGGATATCATGAATGATGAGGGGGAATTGAAGTCTAGAAATGAATTAGATTTACAAGGAATAAAACTAGATTGGTGGGCCTATTTACAGATTCAATCAAGATTCGTGAAGGATAAAAAAGAATGGGGGATAAATACCCAGGAAACGGCCTTGGACAAAATATTATTGGGCCCAGATAATAAACAGATAAAGAAATTATATAATTTGCTTCTGGGATACAAGTTGTTCGAGGAACAAGTGAAGGACCCTATGTTGACTTGGGCTAAAAATCTGGGACATGGCATTGATCTTGATACATGGCAAACGCTCTGGAACAGAAATAAAAGAATAACATTGGCTTCATCTTACAAAGAAAACCTATTCGAGAGGCAAATCTTGATATCCAACGCATGCATCAACTCCTGCCAGAAGTGGGCTATAAACCGGACCCCCCTATCAGAGACGACTCTACCAGGGAGGCCGTGCAGCCGAAACATCTGCTGAATGAACATACGACTAGTGGCGCGGGCTGACGGTAAGCCACGACAGGGGATGAAGTGCGCCATCTTGGTCAGCATGTCCACCACCACATACACTGTCGTAAAACCAGAGGATAGGGGTAAATCCATCAAGAAGTCCATGGACACAGCCCCCCAGGGTCTTTTGGATGTTGGCAAGGGCTGCAGTAATCCAGGCGGGGCCCCTGTCGCTGACTTGGCCTGCCTGCATGGGATGCAGGAGGTGACATAGGACTGGATGTCGTGTCGGACTCGGGGCCACCAGAAGGTATGGGAGACCAGGTTCAGGGTCTTGAACAGGCCAAAATGCCCCGCCGCTGGGTTATCGTGACACTGGCTGAGGATGAGTCCCCTCACTGTCCCTCCCGGAACGTAGAGCCGGTCACAATAATTTGTCCATCCGTGACCGTCCATCCGTGACTGTCCAAGGAGAATCTGGCCCCACCTCCTCCTTCCGCTGAGCCACCCACACCTCCTGCTGCTGTGCCTCCCGGATCCGAGCCCGTATATCAACCGGCTCCCGCACCGCAGCAAAAGACTCGACGGGGATCACTGTCCTGGGCAGAAGCTTCTCTTCCACTTGGGAATATTTGGGCTTCCTGGACAGAGCATCCGCTCTTTGATTGTGCCCGCTAGGTATGTACCGAACTCGGAAGTCGAACTTCGCAAAGAAAAGAGACCACCGGATGTGGCGTTGGTTCAAATTCCGAGCAGTCTGCAGGCTTTCCAAATTCTTATGGTCCGTCCGGACCTCGATTTGATGCCGCGGTCCCTCCAGATGATGCCTCCAGGCCTCAAACGCCACTTTGATGGCCAGCAGCTCCTTCTCCCAGATTGTATAATTCCACTCCAAAGGGTTCAGTTTTCGTGAATGGTATGCGCAAGGGAAGAGGGTACCGCTGGGCGTCATTGCCTGGAGTAACACCACCCCAATGGCAATGTCGGAGGCAACCGCCTCCATGACAAACGGCCGTTGCGGGTCAGGATGCTTCACGATGGGCTCCTTCATGAAGGCTTCCTTCAAAGTCTGGAAAGCCCGTTGTTCTGGAGCGTTCCACTGAAACCGAGTCTTCTTCTGCAGGAGCCAGGTGAGGGGGGGCTGCCAAAGCAGCAAATCCAGGGATGAAAGCTCGATAATAGTTGGCAAACCCAAGAAGTCGCTGAACATCCTTCACACGACATGGGGGTTGCCAACTCTGCAAAGACTCAACCTTACTTGGCTCCATGGCGATGCCCTCAGGAGAAATGCGGTGACCCAGGAAATCGATGGTCACCCAGTAGAACTGGCACTTCTCCAACTTGGCAAACAGCCAATGTTCTCGGAGTCGCTGCAGGACCTGACGGAGATGCTGATGGTGCATCTCACGCGACGGGGAGTAGATCAGGATGTCGTCCAAGTAGATCACGACAAACTGATCTAACAAATCCTGGAAAATGTCGTTCATGAAATGCTGAAACACGGCGGAGGCGTTGGTCAGGCCAAACGGTCATCACCGTGTACTCAAAATGTCCACAACGAGTACCAAACGCCGTCTTCCACTCATCACCCGGCCGAACCATGACGAGGTTGTAAGCTCCATGCAGGTCCAGTTTCGTGAAGATCTTAGCCTCCCGGAGTCGGTGCAAGAGTTCGGGAATGAGGTGCAGCGGGTAACAATTGCGCACCTTGATGGCGTTGAGTTTCCTATAATCGCAACAAAGCCGTAATTCGCCGGACTTCTTTTTGACGAAGAGCACGGGTGCAGACACTGGCGAGGACGAGGGCCGGATGAAACCGTGAGCCAAATTCTTCTCCAGAAAGTCCCGCAATGCAGCCAACTCGGGGTCCGACATGGAGTAAAAACGCCCCACTGGGAGAGGCGCATCAGGGACTAAATCAATGGGGCAGTCATAGGGCCTGTGCGGGGGTAATTGATCCGCCTGTCTCGCTGAACACATCAGCAAAGTCGGACAGTTTGGGAGGCAAGGAAACCCCTGGGGAACCCTCCACCTGGCCGGCACAGATATGGCGGGAGTGGTCCACGAACTGCAAGCTTGGGAAGGTGACCATGTTCTGTGACCAATAGATCTGTGGGTTAAAATCTCCCAGAACGATAAGCCTGGGAAACTCAACCGCCAACCCTGAGAGAGCGTCAAGGCAGGGCTGTTGCCACGCAGCTGGGAGAAAGGTACGTGAGCAACAGACCCAACTGACCCCCAGGACCCCACCTCAGGAGAAGGGACTCACATCCGCCAATCTGCGGGGCAGTGGTCTCCCGCGGACAAAGGGCCTCCTTAATAACAACTGCCACCCCCCCGCCTGCGACATTTTTGTGTCAATAAAAATGTTAGCATGTGCCAGAGATTTCTGTAGGTCTTTAGCTGAAACTCTAGGATTCTTCCTTACCTCATTAAGCATTATGCGCTGTGCTCTTGCAGTCATTTTTACAGGACGACCATGCCTAGAGAGAGTAGCAACAGTGCTAAACTTTCTCCATTTGTAGACAGTCTGTCTTACCGTGGACACATGAACATCAAGGCTTTTGGAGATACTTTTGTAACCCTTTCCAGCTTCATGCAAGTCAACAATTCTTGATCGTAGGTCTTCTGAGAGCTATTTTCTGCGAGGCATGGTTCACATCAGACAGTGCTTCTTGAGACCAGTAAACCCAAAACAGGTGTGTGTTTTTAAAGGGCAGGACAGCTGTCAGCAACACATCCAATATCATCAAACTGGTTGGAGTCAAGGTTGGCTCACTCCTGGCTCCAATTAGCTCTTGGAGAAGTCATTAGGCTAGGGCACAGGTCTGCAACCCGTGGCTCCGGAGCCGCATGCAGCTCTTTCAGCCGTCTCCTGCGGCTCCCAGTCCTCTGCCATGTGCAGTCCAAAAAAAAAAGTGGGACTAAAAAAGTTCAACCAATCAATTCAAATATGCAGGGTAGGTGCATATCTCCCCTTGGCTCCACTCTTCAGTCAAACCCTGTTCTGCGCATGCGCGCATGTACGTGCATGTGCACACATTTTTTGCGGCTCCCAGTTTTTCCTTTTGTGAGGGAACCGGTTCCGAGTGGCTCTTTCACCGTTTCAGGTTGCTGACCCCTGGGCTAGGGGTTCACATACTTTTTCCACCCTGCACTGTGAATGTTTCCATCTTATGTTCAATTAAAACATGACAACAGCTAATGTTTGTGTAGTATTATTTTAAGCAGACTGTGTTTTTCTATTGTTGTGACTTACATGACGTTTAGAGTGCATTTTATGGCCAATTCATGCAAAACTCCACGTAATCCCAAAGGGTTCACATACTTTTTCTTGCAACTGTAGGCTGATGCTTTAACAACTAGAACAGATATGTTAAGGATATGCTATTTCACGTTGTACATGCAGAGATTTTAGCTGGGTGAAAAGAGAAGACAGGGAGAAAATAGAGGTAGTTCTCACTTAACAACTCATTCAGCAAACTTTAGAACTTATCATGGCACTGAACAAGTGATACCTAAAACTGGTCCTCACTGAGATCATAATCCGGTTTGCAATTACGTTACAGAATCTATGATCATGGAATCACTATTTACGACTTGCCAGCTTCCAACAAAGTCAGTGGGGAAACCAGCAGGTCACAAATGGTGACCACATGATCTTTGCACTTAGCAATATCACAGGATTCCTTTAGCAGCAACTAGAAGTGCTGTCATGCTTTATGACCATGCCATTTGGCTGTGGAAATTCTAGTTTCAATTACCAATTTTAAATAAGGATTATCTGTAATAACAAACAATAGGGAAAAGGCAAAGTTGTTTGACTTCCACTTCTACTACTGCAGTTTCTTTCCCAAAGGAAAACTCTTTCAGATGAAATAGTTGTTGTATAATATCTAATATAGAACTAGGGAGTACCTGATCAAATCAATTAAAGCCAAGAGCAGGGATCCCTAACCTATGGGCCACAGCCCAGGCCAGTGTGGAAATGGCTGGCTGGTGCATGCAAGCATGGGCATACATTGCCCTCACTCACGCTAGCGGCCCGCAGCCCTGTTTGTGCATGTGCATGAACCAGGGCGTTAGCGCTTGGTGGGTGTGCGTGGCCCATTTGCACATGCAGATGGTGCCAGCACATGCCACATGCAGGAATGGGGCTGCTAGCACCGCACCAGTGCGCAGGAGCCCATTTGTGTGCATGCCACACACCTATTTGGAAGCTGCTTTCCTTTCCTCTGGGCCATGAGCCTGGAAAGATTGGAGACCTCTGTTATACAGGTCAGCTCAGAGCTTCATTCTATGATCTTTGAAAAAAACATTGAGAATAAATATAGTGTCAAAAGACTGGAGAAAGGGAAATGTTTTCCCTATCTTCAAAACAGATTTTTAAAAAAGGTACCCAGATAACTTGTTTATGTCAATACTGGGCAAAGCAGTGCTTTTTTTACCTTGTTATAACCATAGTCTAATTGTACCTCTGTAGCAACCTTTGGTTTACCAGATATTGACACAAGCTGTTAAAAGACAGCAATCAGTTCTCCTCTGCAGCTTCTTTTTCTGCTACCCTGATGGGCATAATAAATTTAACCTGGCATATGCAGTTGCTCCATTCCTATTCAAGCCATTGTGCTTTTTAATATTTTAAGAGTTAAAAGAGAAGAAACAGAAATGCAAGAGGCAAACCTCTACAGATAGTGGAGTTTCTGGCTAGGAAACGGGTTGGCAACCCGCGGCTCTGGAGCTGCATGAGGCTCTTTCAGCCTTCTCCTGTGGCTCCCAGCCATTTGCAGAGAGAGGGGGGGGGGCACATGCGCTTCCATTCTCTCTCTATGGTGTGTGTGTGTGTGTGTGCGCGCGTGCGCGCATGTGTGTGTATGTAACTCATGCTGTTCCCCAAGAAGCTGACAAGCTTATTGGGTGGGGCTCCTGCTTTTGCTGCATCTCCACAGGAAGGAGCAAAACGCAGCAGCTCTCAAGGGCAGGAGAGCCAGCCCAATAAGAATGTGTGTCAGCTTGTCCAGAACAGCGTGAAGCCAACTTGCCAGGTGAGCAGAAGATCGGAGAGAGGGAGAGGGAGAGAGAGAGAACTCATGCACAGTACCTCTATTTCTTTTTAATTAAACTCTTCAAATAAGTTTTCCCCCTTGCATGCACGCGCGCAATTTTTGCGGCTCCCAGTGTTTTTTCCCTCTGGGAAACGGGTCCAAGTGGCTCTTTGAGTGTTTAAGGTTGCCGATCCCTGGGCTAGGATAACAATGGATGCAGTCAATTAAAACATTCTAAATACAATGTTAAACTAGTCTTACACGAATGTAGCCAGATTACAACTTTTATCATAAAAAATCCTGAATGAGTCTATTATTATACTTTCAAACAGCTCCAACTGGAAAAAAGCAAGTTGAACTCAATTCTTATTACAGAATAAATCCTTTCAAAATTGTTTTAATTTTCAAAATATTTTTCTTGATGCAGTTTGATGTAACCAGAATCTAGTTCTCAAATGTGAAAATAATTACCATATATCAGGGGAGCAGCAGCTTGTAAACTCTGTAGAATTTCTCTGTTCGCCCGAGATGCAGCAGAATAAATAATACCAATCAATTGCTCTGAAAGTTCAGGATTTCTTAAGCCAAGAAGAACAAGCTGCTGAGGCAGACCAGCCAGCCAACAAGTTAATATTTTACCTTGGCTTCTGTAGTGCATAAGAAAAAAACAATAACAGGTAAGTTCATACTTATAATACAAGCACATGCACATTAAACAAACTTTGAAGGTTTTTTGAGGCCCAGAAAATAAGCTCTTTATTCACAACATTTTCATGGACGAATTTCAGAGGCATTATATTAATTTGCAGAATGGAATTGAAAAGTATTTTGTGGGTATATCACTGCATACTCCCAAGTTACCCATTTAAAGAATAAAACATTTACAAAGTGACATTAAACAAAAATGATTTTCTGTTTTATATTATATGACACAATGTTGAAAATAATATATATTATTACCTATTTATATGAAGGTTCGTTTCTTCCTTTTGATAAACTCTGGCAAAAAAATTCAAAAGTAATGTACGTACAGGAAAAGGAAGATTCCTTTGCTGATAAAATGTGTAGACTGCTTTCATCAACGTTTCTGTTGCTGCTAAATAAGAGGGCAGGATAAAAATCAGCAATGACACTTTATTTCCTTTGCATTTTATAGGAAAAAAAATCTACATTAGATATTAGAATTACAAGAGCATAATTTAAGATTTGGATAGCATGATTTTCTACAGTATGATAAGGTCAATGTAGATTTCAAAATCACTATGTTAATATGGAATAAATTAACCCTAATCCAGACTGTGCCAAAAAATGCCTTATGGTTCTTAGCACAAGCACAATAATATCAAGAAAAAGCAGGTAATGACACATGGTTAACCTATCAAGAGTTGTTAGAACAGCATGGACGATGTAAGATGAAATCAAGAGAAATCAAGGTTGCAGACGGATTTCATTTTCAAAGGTTTTCATACACATAGTTAAGAGAAAGATTCAAAATAAAAACAGGACATTTGATAGTGAGCAACAGAAGAGAGAATCTAAAATTGAATTATGTACAAATAATTCATGTAACTGCCAAAATGCATCTTGTTGAAATTTGAAATAAACAAACATATGAAAACATCTATGATAAAATGGGCTAAGAATTTGGGGCATGACATATTATTGGAAAAGTGGGAAAACACATGGTTGAAAGGATTGGTATATGACTTCAAAAAAATTATCTAAAATATATAATGGTACCTCATACTTATGTTGAACATGTGCACAAGAAGAGTCATTTTATCATGCTTGGTGGACTTAAAATAACCCAGAAAATTCTGGGTTCAAATATGTATAATGGTGCAAAAATTTCAAAGACTAAACATCAATTGAAACAAGATTGGCATTCTTGGGATTAGTGGACAGACTAGAAAAAAGCCATGAAAGATTTTTATACAGTACATGATCACTGCTGAAAGACTGTATGTCAGGTCCCTATCAGAATGCTGTCATTCTGGAGAGGGGAAGGATATGTGGGGATAGAGGATGTTTTTACTTTTGCTTTGATGTATCTGCATGGGAATTGGGGAGGGAGGGAAATGAGCCCTCAGGGTCATCTGTTTTGACTCCTTTCCGGCTAACTCCTGCTTGCTAGCAAGATCGCAGCGTAAGAGAAGCAACTTGTTATCACCTTTTTGGCTCAGAGTTTTCAAATATTCACACCAGTGGATTGGCTCTTGATGGACTCGGGCATTGGGGTGGAGTTTGAATAGTGGAAAATTTAGCTTAACGTTTAGCATGGGAACTTCAGATTCTGCCTGACTTCTCTGCAATCAGTTTCTCTCAGTAAAAGATCCTTTTGAAATAAGTCTTCTTTCAAAAGTCATGCTGTCAAAGTTCTGACTGACAAATCCAACTAAGGAAACATCTTCGAGACTTTCCAATCTTTTAATGCAAAGATTTATTGAGTACACCATATTGGTACATAAGAAAGTAAAAAAGAAGAAAGCTCTGACAGGCCCCTTCCCAAACACCTATAGTAAAAGCATTAACTTTTTTCTCCTCCCTCTGGGTCAGGTCACGTTGCCCAATCAAGTTGGAAAATATTGTTATGAGAGAACATCTCTGGATCTAGCCAGACACCTGGCCATTGTCCTTGATTCCCAAAGTCTGCTTCCTTAATCTTTGAAGCTTGCATTCCAAACCTCTCCCCTCCTGAGCTCGTTGGCAAGTTGAAAGCAATGTCTGTCACACCAGCAAGACTGGGTTTCAAAACTTGACAAGCAGACCTTCCTAAAAATTGGAAGGAACCTGAACAACAATAAACACACAATAAGCCATTTCCTTTCCCTCACTTCCTTACTTCGGAAGCCCCTGGTTTCTGCAGATACTTTGCATGGAATCTACTGATTAGCCGCTTTGCTCTGATGTTATGAAGCTTAACCCATGCCGCTTCTCCTACTGAGTATCCCCTCCATTGTATTAAATACTGTAGCTTTCTCTTATGAGCCCTAAAGTCCAGGATTGCGCCTCTTTCCTTCCACTATTATTGGACTGGGCACTTCCTTATCGACCAGTCTCAACCTACAGTAGATCCCCTGGCTTCAGCAAGGTGCAATGAAATATTGGGTGCGCTTTACCCAATATTCTAGACAGCTTCAGTTCTACTGCAACTGGGTTGATCACTTTTATGATTGGGAAGGGTCCTATGTATTTGGGACCTAGTTTCTTGCAGGGGATTCTTAATTTCAGTTATTTGGTAGACAGATACATTTTATCTTTCACACAAAATGTTCCTTGGGGACCTTGTTTCTTGTTTGCCAGTTTCTTCTGGCTCTCTCTTGCCTTACCTAGAGCTTTCTTAACATTACTCCAGGTGCTTTTGATGGAATCCACCATTCAGTCAGTGTTACTGACGAGGGGGTTTCTCTTGCGTATTCTGGCATTGGCACAAACTCCAACCCTGTGGCTATTTTAAAAGGGATGAGCCCCATGCTATTATGCACTGTGTTATTGTATACCACCTCAGCAAATGGCAAGAGTTTTGTCCAGTGAGACTGCTGATAGTTGACATAGCAATGCAGGTACTGTTCCACCATTGCGTTAGTTTGTTCTACGGGCCCAATTGTACTATGATGAAAAGCCGAGCTGAGACCCTGGGAGGACTCCATCAGCTTTATAAAATCACACCAAAACTTTCCTGTGAATTGAACCCCTTGGTTCAATTTAGGCACTCAGTAGTGTCAGTAAATATGTTGCAAAAACATCTTGGCCAGCCTCTGGGATGATGGGAGGCTGGAGCATGCTGTGAAGGGGCTTGCTTTGAGAACAGGTTCACCACTATCCGTATCACCATGCTCCCCCCATTCTCTGGAAGCCTGACTATAAAGTCCATGGCTATTTTTTCCCAAGGTCAGGTCAGTCAGTTGCAGCAATCCTGGACTCTTCCCTGGCCTTTGCTTCATGGAGTATACACAGCACAGCTATTTACAAAGTTCTCCTCAGTGGGCTCTAAATCATGCATTGGTTTGCAGCTCCAGTTTCATCTGCTGCACAAACGCGTCACCAGGAAAGAGGGTTTTTCTTTTTCCCTGCTGCCAGGTGGACACTTGCGCTGCCAAATGCCTCATGGGGATAAGAGTTCACCACTTCCTATGGGATACTTTTGTATCAGGACAAGCAGGACACCTGCATCAGCTAGAAAATCCCCACAAGTAAAGTCAAATTGATTAAAGTATTGAGCCCACTGAACTTGCTTGGGGGAGAGCTAACAGAGGGTCCTTAGTGCCTCTAAGTTCGTGATCAGTCCAAACTTTGAAGGGGACCTTACTCCCCTCTAAGAATTGTCTCCATGTCAGTAGAGTCCACTGGACAGTTAAGGCTTCCTTCTCCCACATTGCCCATCACCTCTTGCTTTCGTTTAGCTTTCAGGAAGTGAAAGCACATGACTGCCGATGTTTTCTCCATTCTTTTGAAGCAACACCACCCCCGGTGCAACATTGCTGGCATCTGCTTGAAATACAAATGGCTCTTCTGGATTAGAGTGTTTTAGGATGTGCTCTGCAGCAAACAGTCTCTTAAATTTCTCAAACGCCACTTGGTACTCCATTGTCCATTTCAATGGCTGGCTATGCCAGGGTTTCCCTTCCCTGGGGCCCGTCTTTAAGAGTTCCGTGATTGGCAGAGCAATTTTGGTGAAGGAAGGGATAAATTGGCAATAGAAGTTTGTGAACCCGAGAAAACTTTGCAACTGTTTATAGGTTCAGGGAGCTTGCCATTCTAGAATGGACTTCACTTTCCCTGGGTCCATCTCCTTCACGTGATATCCTATAGCCCAAGTAATTAGGCTGGTTTTTTAAGCCTGCATTCCAAATCTCTCCCCTCCCCTCAAGCTCAATGGCAAGTTGAGAAGCAATGTCTGTCACACCAAGAAGACTGGGCTTCAAAACTTGACACATGCTTTCCTGAGGGAATACAATAGGTGGAATCTGCAAAGTGGTCAATCTGGAGAGGCATATGCCCTACGATGGGGACCATGTAAACAATGTTTAAGCAAGGCAGCAACCAGGAGGAAGCCGAGTGCTAGGGGGAAGAACTTGCTAAGGCTCACCCGAACACAAGCTCTGCCAGATAGACAGAAGCTGCCAGCCTAGAGAACTCATCTAAGCTAAGATGGTCCATTGGTGTGAGGAAGAGAGATGACTCAGAAGGGAGGACAAAAGGGGTCACCCTCACCCAAGGCAGCCATTGGCATGTTTGGAGAAAAAAGCTGGAGGCGCTAGACCAGGGATCCCCAACCCCCAGTCTGTGGACTGGTACCGGGCCGTGCTTGCCAGCAATCGGGCCACACAAACAAGCAAAGCCCCATCTGCAGGGTGCAGGCAGCACACAAAGCCATGACCCTCTGGTCCATGGAAAAACCTCTCTACATGTAACTGGTCCCTGGTGCTCAAAAGGTTGGGGACCTCTGCACTAGACAATAAAAAAGCACAGGGAGAAGAACCTGACCACACTGATCTCATGTGCTTCATGATGGAAGCCTTCCAGAACCTGAAAACACAAGAAGCCTTAGCCAAGTGATGGGGGACAACAGCCAATGTGATCAGTGAACAAAGGGGGGGGGAACACTGCCCCTGGGCACTGCAACAGGAACAGCCGAGATGTTAGAAGGAGCAGCAACTGCCACAGCAGGACCCCTCCAAGGGACTCTTAAGGAGCAAATGTCCCAAGGGCTGGTGATGGTGGAACTCTCCAGAGGGAGTGAAAAGCGTCCCTCCTTAGAATGAACTTCGACAGGGACCTTCAGCAGCTCGGGTTTTTCCTAACGCATATCCTCACCTACATACAGGCATATGGACACAAGATCCCCACCAAGGGGGCTAGGGTCAGGGTTGTCACCCTAGCATTGGAAAGGGTTGCAGCGAAGGGGGTGGTAATCCTCCACAATGCAAATGCCCCAAAGCTGCGAAACGTCAGTTGTTTCATGACAGCTCTGAGATGTAGATTTGAAGACCATCTAGCCAACCGCAAAGCCCAAGACCACATCAAGATGGTGAAGCAAGGGTGCCACCTGGTAGCTGAATACACCAAGGAATTCTGGGACCTGGCTTTCCACCTTGACTGGCCAGAGGATATCCTTGTCTGAACAACGGCTTATAAAATGACTTATACAATGCCTGCAATGTGAGAGGGGGCCCCCACTCACCTTCATGACTGGTGTGTGACGCATGCTAGCCGAAGAAGCAGAAATCTACCAAGTGCAGAATAAGTACCGCTCCAGCAAAGCTTGGAAGAGATCACCCCCAGAGAGGAAGAGGGAAACAACCAGACCACAACCCCAGCCAGCATGTTCCACCGCCTGCGGAAAGGAAGGCTAGCAAGCAGCCAAATGCTGGGTGAAAATCCTGGCATGCACCAAACGGGAAAACCACCAAACTGCAGTGTCACACTAAGGAAACAACCCTGAAGTGTACAGAGGTCATGGAGTTCAACACCTCACTGAAATGGAGGGAGGGAACTCCAACTCATCAGAAGACCAGAAGGTCTTGGATAGCAACTACAATGACAACCCCTTGGTAAGTGGCCCGATTGCGCTAGTGACGATGGTCATAGAACTACACCTCCCTGGTATGGGGCAGACTGTTTCCCTAAAAGCCCTGCTAGATTCGGGATGCACCAGATGCTTGGTGAGGCCAGCCCTAGTAGAGAAATTTGGAATCCGCCTGAGAAGGTTAAAAATCCCAATTGCCCTTGGCCAACTAGACGGGTCAGCCGCAGGAGGCATTCCAGCCACTTTCACCACCGTATCCCTGGAGATGACCATGGGATCCCATTCAGAGACTCTAAGCTTCACAGTGACACCTGGGATGAACAGACCGCTCATTTTGGGGTTGAACTGGCTAAAGAAGTGGAATCCACAGGTGGATTGGAGAAAAGGGCTTTTAAAATTCCCAGTGAGGGGGAAAACCCCATGTAGTACTGAACGCAAACCCCAAAAGGACCCCTGGCAGGAAATCAGGGCAGCCATGAGGGGAGAGCCAATATAAGGTATACCAAAAGAATACCACAACCTAAGAGAGGTATTTAGCAAATGTGGGTCAGATGAGCTCCCTCCTCACTGTCACCACAGACTGTGCAATCAAGATCATCCCCGGGGCCAAGTTACTGAAACCAAAACTTTGATGACCCTAGGGAGCTAGATGATCTACGAGCTTTCTAAAATCTAGCTCGCGGGTTCATCCAACCTGCCAGAGTTAGAGTGGCTGCCCCATCTTATTCCGAGAGAAGGGTGGCTCTCTCGTCTCTGCATGGACTATAAAGGACTGAACGTGGTGTGCGTGGAGAATGTGTACCCCTTTCTCTTTATGAAGGACATGTTAGCCCACGTAGCCAAGGGGAGAATTTTCTCCAAACTAGACTTGAAAGAGGCTTATTATTACATCAGGATTAGGGAAAGGTATAAATGGAAAACCACTTTCAATTGCCTGTTGGGCAGCTTCAATTTAAAGTATTCCCCTTTGGTTTGTAAGAATTCTGCACAGTGTTTATGCAGCTGATAAACAAGATGTTCCATAAACATTTATACAAAGGGGTTCTAGTGTACCTTGATGACATTCTAATTTACACAGAAACAAAAGTGGAGCATGTAAAATTAGTCAGAGCCTGGCTCAGAGTTCTCACAACATCTTCACACCAGTAGTAGCTCCTGATGGACTGGGGCATTGAGATGAGATTTGAATAGTGGAAAATTTAGCTTAATGTTTCGTGCAGGAATTTCAGAGTCCACCTCACTTCTCTGCAATCACTTTTTCAGTAAAAGATCTTTTTGAAATAACGCTCGTTTCAAGAGTCATGCTTTCCTGAGGGAATAGGACAGGACCTTACAATATGTGCAAAAATGGAAATATTCTGAAATACTCATTAATGGAGGAATGCTTAATGAAAATGACAGAACTAGCAGAAATGGCAAAATTAATTTGTTTGAATAGTGAAAGAAGAGCTCTTACATTTATTAGTGAGTGGAAATCTCTTTTGGATTTTTTGCTGAAAGAATGAACAGATGGTTTTTGGTTCATGATTAGAAAGGGTAGATTATTGAAAGAAGAATACTGTAAGGGCCTGCCCCAGCTGATTCCCTCTAAGAAACAGTACTCTTGAAATTGGCAGCATTTCAAAAGGAACTTTTACTGAGAGATAGTGAAAGCAGGAAAAGCAGGCAGGATCTGAAGCTCCCACGTGAAAACATTAGGTTAAACCCATTGTTCAAAACCCCTCCCAACTGCCCAGTCCATAGGGAACCATCCAGAGGTGTGAAGGTGTGAAAACTCCAGACCAAGGATGTGATAATGAGATGTTATCACAGGCATTGCATCCTTGGTGAGGCAAAGCAGATGGCCCCAGGCTCTTCCCTCCCCCTCCCTACCATCAACCATGGTATCTTGCTGCGGCGTCTCAGGGGGTTGGGAGTGGGAGGCACAGTTCTTCAGTGGTTCTCCTCCTACCTTCTGGGGTGTTCGCAGTCGGTGTTGGCAGGGGGGCAGAGGTCGACCTTGAGGCGTCTCGTTTGTGGAGTTCCTCAGGGATCGGTCCTCTCGCCTCTCCTGTTCAACATCTATATGAAGCCTCTGGGTGAGATCATTCGTGGTTTTGGAGTTGGGTATCATCAGTATGCTGATGATACCCAACTTTTTATTTCAACCCCAAACCACCCCAGTGATGCCCTCGACATGATGTCCCGTTGCCTGGAGGCGGTCCGGGTCTGGATGGGGAGGAACAGGCTTCAGCTCAACCCTGACAAGACTGAGTGGCTGTGCGTGCCGGCATCTCGGGAAATGCAGATTTTTCCATCTCTTACTATGGGGGGTGAGTTATTACCCCCCGTAGATCAGGCTCACAACTTGGGGGTCCTCCTAGATTCACAGCTCTCCTTAGAAGATCATATAGGAGCTGTGACTAGGGGGGCCTTCGCCCAGGTTCGCCTGGTGCGCCAGTTGCGGCCCTATCTAGACCGGGATGCCTTGCATACAGTCACTCATGCGCTCGTGACCTCTCATTTGGACTACTGCAACGTCCTCTACATGGGGCTGCCCTTGAGGACCACTCGGAGGCTTCAACTGGTGCAGATTGCAGCCGCGCAAGTGGTGTTGGGGGTCTCCCTATACTCCCATGTTACACCTCTGCTCCGTGAGCTGCATTGGCTGCCAGCTGCCCTCCGGGTGAGATTCAAGGTGCTGGTAATGACCTATAAAGCCCTACATGGCATGGATCCGGATTACCTACGGCAGCACCTGCTGCCGGCGTCAACCTCCCTCCGTCCAGTGCGCTCCCACAGAGTGGGCCTCCTGAGGGTGCCTCCGATCAGAGAATGTCGATTGGTGGCCCCCAGGGGGAGGGCGTTCTCTGTGGGCACGCCAGACCTATGGAACCGCTTGCCGGTTGAGCTCCGGATGGCCCCCGACCTTTGCTCCTTCCGACGCGATCTAAAAACCTATTTATTTGAACAATCCGGCCTGGTCTGATGGGTTTGGGGTTTGGATTTGGTTTTAACATAGTTTTAATTATTGTATTATATTGGGCATAATTATTTAATCTTTTTTAACTTTTGTATTTATATTTTGATATTTATTGCCCTGTACACTGCCCTGAGTCCTTCGGGAGAAGGGCGGTATAAAAATTTAATAAATAAATAAAAATAAATAAATTCTCCAGGAAGGTGCATCAAAGCAAAGAGAAACAAAGTAAACAAAGCTAAGCTAAGTATATCACAAGAGAGCTCCAAAGGTCTCCCCTCCCATCAGAATGGCAGCATCACAGTGCCAGTGGACTCTCAGGAAGAACGCTCTCCCCGCTGTCTGATCTATCTTCCTTGGAGGATCCTGAAAAGGGTCAAAAGTCTCCCTGGAGGGGCGACCACCATGAGGAGGCCCTCCTTGTGGTCGCGGAAGGGCAGAAGCCCTCTGTTCGATCTGGAGCAGCTCCTCTGGCCCGAAAAAGAAGAGATCGGCCATCAACATGGCCGATCACTAAGCTGCTCCCTGCCGAAAGCCAAAATCACCATCAAGCACAACAAAGCAACCTGGAGGATTTGGAGACCTTACCTTTCTTACTTCCCTAATTACTTCCCTGTGGGACTCTTCTGAAAATCTCCCCCTCTCTTGAAAGTTTGGCAACTGCTTACTTGGGGAACTAAAACCTTAAAGCCTCAAAGGAAACCAAATGACTAAGCTAAATAATTAAACAACCCTATTTGTACCTCTGGAATTTTTGGGCTACTAAAACGTTCTTATCTCTGTGGGGACCTTAAACCCTATTTATTGCTAAAAATGGACTAATTGGATAAAAGCTTCATATTAGTCTGGAAAAAGATTCTACATGCTATTGAGGACATCTTGTGGTGAAACCTGGTATAGCAAGTAAACCTTTTTTATTGTGAGATCTGGCTGTAACAGATGTGTCCTTGACATTATCTCTAAAGATAAGAATTGGGAACACCTGACACCGAAAACAACCTTTAGGAATAGTGGAGGTGGACATTCACCAACTCTTATTAAAATAGCCTCCACTAAAGACCTATCTGTAAACATCAAAGAAATGGAGGAATATATTCCACCACTTGAATATAAACTTATACTTGATACAGTTTTGGCAATGACTGAACAAATGAAAGCCAGACTTAAAGACAAATCTAACAGCATAAACCCACTAAATGAGACTCTGACTTCAATCAATGAACTGACAATCCAAAAACTAACAGAAGAGGAAATCAACAACAAAATAGGGGACTCTAAAGAACAACAAGTACAATTTACTGAGAGCCTTAATGCCCAAACTTTGATTTCAACTATAAAATCTACAATTCAACGAACAACAGAAGCTGAAGAAAGCAATATTAAGATGGAGGATGCCAAAGGCTTTCAAATACAGTACATTAAGAATCTAACCAACCAAACAAAAACTATAACACCAGACATGACCTCTTACCTAAGCCAGATGGGACTGAAAGAAGACGACCAGACTGAATTAATAACAACTATACTATGCCAAACATGGAGACCTGATTTATTAGAACGACAATTTAATGACCTTAAAGGGGTCACTCTCTTTGAAAAATTGACAACTGGATGGTCTCCCTGGATTCAAACAACGTGTGTAGAAAGAAAGGGAGACACATTTGAGAAGTTACAAGGCAATGATATGGAAGCCTGCCTGGCACAAAATAAACCTAGTTAGATTTAAAAAATGTTTTTTTTAAATGTTGGTATTTGTAATAATAAAGCTTAAAATTTCTTTTAATAGGCTAAGGGGAACTATTAAAAGATACAAACTAATTTTATATTTAGGACCTAGATTTTTAAGGGAATGAAAATTAGCTACTAGAGCATAACTTTGAATTATACTATAGAACTTGGAATGACACAACAAAAGATACCTTGTTAATCATTGATAATTACAAAGGTGATAAATAGAATATGTTTTTGAAATATAACAAGACTTTTGGACTTTTGATTATCCAATCACCACATTGCTTCACAAATATTTTTGATGTAAAATTAGAAAATTAATAAAACTTGCTTTTTTTAAAAAAAGAATGACAGCGTCCTAACATGGATCCATAGGGACATATTGATCATAAAAAGGAGAAATCCACATGGGAGAGATCAAAATAATAAAGGGGACAGAGCAAAATAACAGTTACTTAGGTTTATCTGGGTAAAGAACATGGAATCATTTGAGAAGTCTCCAACATGTTTCTTGTGAACCTACTCGTTTTGAGATATGCAGAGGTCTTTCCATGCTATGAAGTATTGTGTTATTCTATGTTTACGAGAATCAAAGATCTCTTTAATTTCAAAATGTTGCTCACCTTCTACCATGATGGGCTGTGGCCTTGGGAGAGCTACTGGCCATAAAGGTGAGGTTACTTCAGGTTTTAGAAGGCTGCAATGAAACACAGGGTGTTTCTCACCCTAGCCCCTTCGGTGAGGATGTCTTGCCCATATTTTTGCATATAGGTAAGGATGTGGGCAAGGAAAAATCCCAGTTGCTAAGGATCTCCATTGAATTTGACGCCTGGGGGGGTGCCTTTTGTTCATGCTGAGGGGATAGCCCCCCCACAAGCCCTGTGAGTGGTCATGTCTCCTGGAACCCTCCAGGGAGAGCTGGCTAGTGTGGCAATTACCCTCTCAGCCAATTCGATGGCACCCTTAGCTGTCTCTGGAAGAATTACCCCCCCCCTCATAAGTCTCCTCATGCTTCCCGCTCTCTCTTTCCAGATGGGCTAAGGCCCCTTGTGTTTTCAGGCTTTGGAACACTTCCATCATGAATTGAATGGCTTGCTTTATGAGGCGATCAGCTTGGCCCCCGGTTCTTCATTTGATTCACCATCATCATAGAGTGCTTCCATTTTGCGCCTCCAGTCATGTTGTCAGCTACCGCAGGTGAGGATGAGTCCCTTGGCTCTTTATTCCCAATCTTCCTTCTTCTCCACACCAACAGATTATCTTGGCTTCTCAGGGTCCTCCAGGGACCCTCTGTTCATTCACCAGAGATTGTGTCGGGGTGAGTTTTTGTAGAGGTCTCTCGCCAAAACGTAGCCTCTCCATGCTCACTGCCTGAGTTGGACATTGTTTGCTCAGTCCCCACAGTAGGGCTGGTGCCTCTCTGGATTGACCAATTTGCAGATCCTGCCTAATGTAAGGCCCCTCCCACAGCTGATTCCCTCAAGGAAGCAGAACTCTTGAAACTGGTAGCATTCCAAAAGGAACTTTTACTGAGAAATAGTGAAAGCAGGAAAAGCAGGCAGGATCTGAAGCTCCCATGCAGAAATGTTAGGTTAAACCCCATTATTCAAAACCCCTCCCAACTGCCCATTCCATAGGGAACCAATCCAGAGATATGAAGGTGTTGTAAGAACTCCAGATGGAGGACACAATAAGATCATCACGTCCTTGATGATGCAAAGTAGAGCCCCAAGCTCTTCCCTCTCCCTCCCATTCCCCAGGAAAGTACATCAAGGCAAAGAGAAATAAAGCAAACCAAGTACATCACAAGAGGTCCCCCCTCCCATCAGAATGGTAGCATCTTGACAGGGATCTATAGGGACGTGACAAATACTTTGGTATAAGCTTTAGAGAGAGGCTAAAACACATTTTATAATTGCTGTTAAGAACAGAAGTCTTTTTCTTTTTCACATTTTTATTAATTTCTCTTATTATCTTTAAGTTAAAATTTGTATTGTCCCAAATGTGCATTTTCCAAAAGGCAAATGGCCTTTCTTTCATGGTTTTTCCCCCCCCTATAAAAATGTTTCACTTCTCATCCAAGAAAACCAACACATCCAAAAAAAAACACCAAGAAAGCAAAACTTTTTCAAAGAAAAATCCAAGAAAGTCAAGTTGCTTTTTGGAAAATGCACATTTGGGACAATACAAATTGCATGTATGTCAGGAAGTAAGCCAGTCAGACACAGAGACTGTTAAATTTCTAAACCTAAGAAAGCCCTATAGTTGGCAATCAACCTTTGCCTGGGAGAGAGGGGGGAAGGAAGGAAGGAAGGAAGGAAGGAAGGAAGGAAGGAAGGAAGGAAGGAAGGAAGGAAGGAAGGAAGGAAGGAAGGAAGGAGGGAGAGATTGGGGTTCAAATGGTGCCTATCTTACTAATAGGGGTCCTTGGGCAAAGATTCCCTAATGCTTCATGTGCCTACCTCAAATACGACATGAACTAGGAAAGTCATATGGGATCAGCTGTCAACCAGCTTAACAAGCTTCATGTCAAATGGACCAGGAGAATCTGATAAGTGGGCTGTTAGAAGAAACCATATATGTACAAGACAAGAGAATACTAGTACAATAATTAATATAATGAGACGGGATATATGAAATGTATGACAGAACTATGGATAGATGTATGAAAGACCTACATCCACACTGAGAACAGCAAATCCAAGCAGAATTTTCATTCCCTATGTTGAGAAACAGCACAGTAAGGTAAGGAGTGCAGGGGGCCTTGGGGTGGGGGGAGGAGGTCCTGGGAGGCCCGGTGCAGGCCACACATGAATTTATGTCTGCTCAGGTACAGAAAATCCTGCTTTAATATCATTAGGGAAGATTTTCAGCTCCTAAGCAAAGAGGCAGAACGGTAAGAGGAGGTGCCTCAGGCAATGGAAGGAGGCCCAAGGAGATCCAGCAAAGGTCGCACATGAGTGTCTCTCTGCTCAGGGATTAAAAATCCCCCACTCTCAAGACACTCTGCACTCCTTACCTACTTACCTACTTAGAGAGTGGAAATCCACAAGATCAGTTAACGACTGCAACCAGGAATGCCAGGGTTGTGATACTTGAGCAAAGTAGTCATGAGGACCCAGATTGTTGGGGGCAATTAAGCTGACTTTGTAATAATGCCGCTTGGGGTGTGTGTGAAAGCCCTAACAAGCAGGCATATACATAGAATGAAGGCTACTGCTAAGCTTGTAAGCCGCCCTGAGTCTTCGGAGAAGGGCGGGATATAAATGGAATTAAAATAAAAATAAATAAAAATAAATGTGACATTTCATTTAACAACTATTTTGTTCAACAACTCTCCAGTCCCAATATGGTTGTATGTCAAGAAATACCTGTAACTAATAAAGAGTCTGAAAGGAAAGAAAAAACTACTACATTTCAACACAAGATAAAAATCTTAAATGTCTTCATGTTATCTTATCTAAAGAGCGATAGCACAGAAGACATGGCAAGAAACAATGGATTTAATTTACAAGAAAGTACATTTCCGGTAAACATCAGAAAATATTTCCTAACAATAAGAACTGTTAAACAGAAATGTCTCAGCATATGATAGATACTCCATTGAAAATGTTTAAACAGGTTACATAGCCATCTGTCAAGAAAAGTGTAGTAAACTGGGTTTCTACATTGAGCATGGAGTTGAACTAAATGAGTTCCAAATCCCTTTCCAACTCCTGCATGATATGATTTTTATTATTAGAAGATATTGGCATTATAACCAAATAAAATAAAATGAACCAAATCTTTATTACAGTCATAAACCGGCACAAGATAGGTGGGATATATTCATTAAAGCAGAGGTCCTCAATCCCCTGGCTATGGCCCAATGGTGGGCCACAGCCTGTTGGAAACTGAGCCTGGAAGTGGTGGGCTGCATTTGTGAAAATAGCACACAAGTGCCTGATCATAACCAGTCTCGAGACTGGTGATTGAGTTTCCCAAACTCATGGTCTTGGGAGACTTCAATCTACCATCCCTGGGAGGATCTTCTGAGTTAGCTCGGGAGTTCATGGCTTCCATGACGGCCATGGACCTGACGCAAGTAATTCATGGACCGACTCATGTGGGAGGCCACACCCTTGATTTGGTTTTTCTATCCGGACGGTGGTTAGATGATCTTGGTGGGGGCTCTCCAATTGTTATGCCCCTGTCATGGACTGATCATCACCTACTGCGGCTGGTCTTCCGCTTTGCTGCTCCTCGCCGTGGGTGTGTTGAACAAATTAGATGGTTCCGCCCCAGGCGCTTAATGGACCCTGAGAGATTCCAGGCAGCGCTGGGGTCCCCACCTGCCTCCTCTGCTCACAGCTCGGCAGATGCCTTAGTGGAAGCCTGGGAAAGGACGGCCACGGAGGCACTTGACCGAGTTGTACCCCTTGCGAGTTGTACCCGAGTTGTACCCTGACCCGGCGCAGATCCCAGTGGGCTCCATGGTTCTCCGCGGAGCTCCGGGAGATGAAGCGTCGGAGAAGGGGCCTAGAGAGCGGTTGGAGGTCCAGCCGATCTGAATCCGACCGATTGGACTAAGAACCCATATTAGGTCTTATCTCGCAGCGATAAGGGTGGTGAGGTCTAATTACTTCGCTACCCTTATCGCGTCCGCAGATAATCGCCCGGCCACCCTGTTTAGGGTGACCCGTTCCCTCCTCAATCAGGAGGTGTGCCGAGTTTAGTCAACATCTGTTGGATAAAATCGCTCAGATTCGGACCGATTTGGACTCCGACTGGGCAGAGTCAGACGATCAGGACACGGGTGATCTTGTCAATGTGATCTGGGAGGAGTTCGATCCTGTAACTCCGGAGGAAGTGGACAGGATTATGGGGAGGCTGAGCTCCACATGTTTATTGGACCCGTGCCCTTCCTGGCTGGTTTATGCAGCCCGGGAGGGGACACGAAGCTGGTTCCAGGCGGTTATATCTGCCTCTTTGAGTGAGGGTAGTTTTCCCGCCGCCCTGAAGGAGGCGGTGGTGAGACCTCTCCTCAAGAAGCCTGCCCTGGACCCAGCTGTGTTAAATAACTTTGGTCTGGTCTCCAACCTTCGCTTTCTTGCGAAGGTTGTTGAGAGTGTGGTGGCGCATCAGCTCCCTCTGGTTCTGGATGAAGCGGATTATCTAGACCCGTACCAATCGGGTTTCAGGCCCGGGTACAGCACGGAGACGGCATTGGTCGCTCTGGTGAATGACCTCTGGAGGGCTCGGGACAGGGGATATTACTCTGTCCTAGTCCTATTAGACCTCTCAGCGGCTTTCGATACCATCGACCATGGTATCTTGCTGCGGCGTCTCAGGGGATTGGGAGTGGGAGGCACGGTCCTTCAGTGGTTCTCCTCCTATCTCCTGGGACGCTCGCATTCGGTGTTGGCAGGGGGGCAGAGGTCGACCTCGAGGCCTCTCGCTTGTGGAGTCCCTCAGGGGTCGGTCCTCTCGCCTCTCCTGTTCAACATCTACATGAAACCGCTGGGTGAGATCATTCGTGGTTTTGGAGTTGGGTATCATCAGTATGCTGATGATACCCAGCTTTTCATTTCGACCCCAAACCACCCCAGTGATGCCCTCGACGTGATGTCCCGTTGCCTGGAGGCGGTTCGGGTCTGGATGGGGAGGAACAGGCTTCGACTCAACCCTGACAAGACCGAGTGGCTGTGCTCGACTTCTGGTGGCAACGCGACGCCGAAGACAGCCGTCTTCGGGCTGCCTGCTCCGCAGCTGTGTTTTTCCATCGTAAACAGCGCCGGTCAGCTGTTTAGATGGATTTGAAGCCCCCTCCTCGGGAGAAGAGGAGAGGGTGAGGCCCCAGGTAGGGGTTGAGCTCTCCGGGGCCGCCTGAGCTGAGAGTTTGGGCGGCTGAAGGATTGAGCCCCCCCGAAGCCTGGGTTGCTCCGAGCTGCGCAGCGCCCCTGCTCCAGGATTTATGGAGCAAAGCCAGGCGTTAGCAACCACCCCTGCCAAAAGGAAATACTTTTGATTATCAAGATGCAGGCAGAGCGGTACAGGAGGTCAAGGTGATGTGGACTCTTATCTTTACTCTCTAGCTCAATGGATTTTATAGCTTTAAAGTGAAAGTGCGCAATAAGTGAAAGTGGGGGAAGATGGCGGCTAAAACTTCTAAAGCTCTTCGGAGTGCGGGGTCTTCCCTGGTGCAACAGACCTCATTGCAAGCTTTGCTTCCTCCTGCACCTCCTCCGGCATTGACGCTTAAGGATTTACAAGATGCTCTTGGAAAGCATTCACAATTGATGTCTGACATGATGGATGAAAAGCTGAAAAAGTTGGAGGAGAAACTGGAGAAGAAGATGGAAGAGAAGTTTAGAGCAATGAGGGTCTATGATTGAATCTGTAGCTGAATGTGTGCAACAGCTGGATGAAAAAGTGAAGGATCTCAGTCAAAAGAACTCTATATTAGCAGCAAAGGTATCAGAAAATGAAAATATAAGGGATAAAATGGACGGAGAATTGAGCCTTGCTCAGTATCATCAGATGCAGTATGCTATTAGAATCAGGGGTTTAAAGGAGAACTGTAAAGAAGATTTAAAGCAGCTGATTTCTGAGGCTCTGGAAGGGGTATTGGGCCAGCCAGCATCTGAAATTGAGGGAAATATGGACAAAATTTTTCGTATAAATTCATGGATTGCAAGACAAAGGAAGTTACCCAGAGATGTGGTGGTCTATTTTACAAAGAGAGTAATTAGAGATGAAGTTATTCAAGCTGCCTATGATACTAAACTGGTAGTGGCTGAGCAAGAAGTCTTGGTTTTAAAAGAGATTCCTCCGAAGATTTTAAGGAGAAGGAAAGATTTTGCATTTTTAGTACAGGAACTTAAGAAATGTGATATTAAGTTTAGATGGGAGATTCCAGTTGGACTGGTGGTGACGCATGAAGGTAAAAGACATCGTCTGGTTACTGTCGCCCAGGCACGTGATTTTTATAGCAATGTGTTAAAAGCAACCCCCCTATCATTTTTGGAAGCTGTTAAGGGATACGGCGAGGGAAAGCTTCAAGATGTTGCAGACAGACAGATAGAGGACAATGGTGTTGGAGGGGATCAAGATACAGTTTCATTGGATGTTGTAGGAGGCCAGAGGAAGACGCGTGCCGCCTTAAGAAGAGTGAGACGAGAGCAAGAGCAAGACCAGCAGATAGTTATGGAATCTCCAAAGTGTATTTACAGTGAAGATGTGGGAGGGGCGCGGTCCAAAGAAGTTTTGGGGGTCATGACAGACGTGCTCCAAAAGTTTTGGGGCGTTAAGATTGCTGATTAAATTTTTAAATTAGTATCTTAATGGATTAAATTTATCATAGAGGAGAAAGAAAGTTTTTTTTTAATATTTAACACAATTTAAGATGGATGTTATTTGCTAGTTAGAAAAGTATATTAGGGTTATGGACTAAAAGTGTGTGTTGAACATATTTGGTGTGATACATGTAAGAATTATTTTTGATTATGGTTTAGTTTGGTTGGAGATTATTAAGGTTAATAGATAGGCGCTTTTGGCGCGTAACTGAGAATTTGTTTATTTTTTTTTCTTTGAAATTAATATGAATAAGGACTGGGATTAAGAAAATCTATTCTGAGTAAAGCTCTTTTTTGTTTTTCTCTTTTTCTTTTTTACTTTATTTGTAATATTAATATTGTTTGTATTCATTTTACATGAGCTAGAGGGAGATAGAACTAATAGTTTATTGCTGATAACATAGGGGTGCTTATGTTTGTTTTTTGATTTTATACCCTGTATTTAGCTCTGGGAAGTCGGGGGGGGGAGGGAATGGGGGGAAGGGATAGGGAGGGTTGGGTGGGGGTGGGGGGATTAAAGTTAAAATGTATTGTAAAACTTTTTAAATAAAAAAAATAAAAAAAAAGACCGAGTGGCTGTGCGTACCGGCATCTCGGGATATTCAGGATATCCCATCTCTTTCTATGGGGGGTGAGTTTTTACCCCCTGTAGATAGGGCTCGCAACTTGGGAGTCCTCCTAGATTCACAGCTTTCCCTAGAAGACCATATAGTAGCTGTGACTAGGGGGGCCTTCGCCCAGGTTCGCCTGGTGCGCCAGTTGCGGCCCTATCTAGACCGGGATGCCTTACGTACGGTCACTCACGCCCTTGTGACCTCTCGTCTGGACTACTGCAACGCTCTCTACATGGGGCTACCCTTGAAGACCACTCGGAGGCTCCAGCTGGTACAGAATGCAGCCGCAAGAGTTGTGTTGGGAGTTTCCCAATACTCCCATGTTACACCTCTGCTCCGCGAGCTGCATTGGCTTCCAGTTGTCTTCCGGGTGAGATTCAAGGTGTTGGTAATGACCTACAAAGCCCTACATGGCATGGGTCCGGAATACCTTGGGGAGCACCTGGGCCGGCGTCAACTTCCCTCCGCCCAGTACGCTCCCACAGAGAGGGCCTCCTCAGGGTGCCACCGGTCAAAGAATGTCGACTGGTGGCCCCCAGGGGGAGGGCGTTCTCTGTGGGCGCGCCGGACTTATGGAATCATCTTCCGGTTGAGCTCCGGATGGCGCCTGACCTCCGCTCCTTCTGGCGCAATCTCAAAACCTACCTTTTTGAACAAGCTGGCCTGGCCTGATGGAATGGGGTTGGGTTTTATTAATCTGTTTTAATCTATTTTAATGTGTGTTAACTTATTCATGGGCATTTGTTTAATCGTTTTTTAATTTTTGTATCTTGTTTTTTAATATGTATTGCCCTGTTCACCGCCCTGAGTCCTTCGGGAGAAGGGCGGTATACAAATAAAATTAATAATAATAATAATAATAATAATCATCATCATCATCATCATCATCAATGCTAAATTGTCAGAGAAGTCCAAAGCCTGAGCCAATAATTGAATTCCACCCTAAAATTCCATGAAACCTATTTGTAGACAGAAGGTGGAAGTAGAGACACAATTAGAGATTTGAAGAGTTAATCTTAAAAATTTGAAGTATACAAATTCTAATGGTGCAGAATTGGAGAAAGGTACTTCTGGACACCAGAATTTGTGTTATTGGCTTGAGTTCAATAATTTTAGAGCTGCCAGTATGTAGTGATGACTTCTTCCCTTAATATATTTAAGGATGACAAATGATCTCATCTGTGGATTTTCAACAATATATCCTTGGACCTTCCTACTGATAGCAAAGTGAAGGACCACCCTAAGTATCTGAAACAGAAGATTTGCTCAATCTTATAGCCATCTATGCTCTGGGGCTTTTCAACCAGTGGTATGGGTACCACCTGTGGTACACTGGCACCCGGCAGGTGGTATGCGACCATCCTAGAAAAGTAGCAGGGGAGGGAAATGAGCTGAACCAGTGGTAGCACCGCACAAGCCTGAGCAAGAGACGGCTGGAGCTGCAGAGATGTCAGGGCTCACTGGAAGCGCCAGAATCAGCGCTTCTTCAGGGTTGTCAGTAATCAGTGGAAGTGCCAGGATCAGCACTACTTCGGGGCTGTCAGAGCTCAGTGGAAGCGCCAGGATCAGCGCCAGTCTCCAGCTGGAGCTTGGCACTGATCCTGGCACTTCTGTTGAGCTCAGAAGAAGCGCTGATCAGCTGGAATGTACAGTCACAGTGTCCCAGGGTCATATGAAGTAACCAAAACCTGCTGCAACCACCCAGCAGATGGGGGGGGGAATAAAAACCAAACACCCCCCACCCCACCCCTGCTTCCAATCCTCAACAGAAATGCTCACAATAAAAACCTTGAACAGGAGGAAGAGTGCTGCCGGGCGGGCAGGCAGGTGTCTTGCTCAGCTGTGGTTTAGGAGGCACTTTTTTCAGTGCCATTGTAACTTTGAACAGTCACTAAGCAAACTGTTGTAAGTCAAGGACTACCTGTACTTCATCACTTTTTTACTTTTTTTTTGATCATCAAGTTTTTGACACCTTGCTAGGCAACTGGATGTTGCCATATCCTAAAAGTGGTACAATGGGTGAAAAGGTTGAAAAGCCCTGTTCTAGAAATGGCTCTTGGGTTTCTAGAATAAATAAGCTAGTGAAATTTTTCAAACTTATAACAAAGTACCAAATAAAGTTTGGGTGATCATAGTACAACATATATTCGTATCATCTTACCTTTGTTTAGCTGGATTTCTAAAAGTCTCCAAGTCACTCTGAGCAATTTGTTCAGCTGCTTACTGTTTAATTTACAACCATCCTGAAGAGTTTCTATCACAAACTTTCCAATTAAGTCTAGCCAATGGGCATCTGTAGTCAATGTTGAAGTATTTGCTAGCGAGACCATGATTTCACATAAAGTTAAATTCAGCAAAAGATGATCAATATTGCTTGAAGATGTCATATAATACTTATTGCTAAAAGAAAGACACATGCAACAGATAGAATTTTTGAATAAAAAAGTGTAATTCCTACAGCTTTAAGAATTTTTTTTCATTAGACCTACAATAAAAATGTTTTCTGTGATGGAAGAAGAAAATGTAAAGGTGAGTTCTCTGCTCTAAACCACTTCAGCAAAGGGCCAAATTCTTTTAGTAAAACTAGGAATGAAAAAACTTCCCCAATTTTAATAAATGAAAAGATCCTAGAGATAATTTGAATAACAATCAAGAAAGACCCAGTGTCAGAACCCCTCAAATATTCATTTATCCCTTTCCCTTTATTTCTTTCCTGCTTTTACTTATGTATTCATTTTTGGGGCCTGCAATTCTGTTGGTGGGTGTGTGCTTGCATGAGGGGAAAATGTGCTTTACCTTGCTCTGCTCTATATGGGGTGCCCTCCCTCTGTGTGAGAGGAATGTGACATGAAAAAAATTGCCTTATCTCCAGACAATGGAACTTGGAACCATTGGGAAACGAAACCAAGAGAGACCTTGAAAAGGGCGCTAAATCTCCAGCTTCTCCTAACACTGTAGCACTTGTGGATTGGCTAGATTTCAACTGAACAGTTGGACACTGGGAGGAGCAGTTATGAATTGCCTTTTTGATGTAATCCTTTGCACGACAAATCTTTAGATCTTGCTTTGCTTTCTAGCCATCACTAACTCTCAATAAAAGTTTCTTTTGAGACAATACCTGTTTCAAGAGTTCTACTTTGTTGGGAGATCTAGCTGAGGCAGATCCTTACATAAAGTAAGATCTGCAATAGTGCCCAACCCAGAGCGACATCTGCCCCACCAAGGGGCTGAGATGGTCGCTCTGTGTCAGGAAGAAAAAGAATTGGTAAGAAAGAACCCAAAGAGTAACTTTCACCTGAGGAGGTCGGAAGAACACTGAAAAGAAAAGGACAGAAATGCTTTCCAATGATGATGAGGAACCGGGTGGGCAGTCAGACCTTGAAGGAGCCATGCATTACATGGTGTAGGCTTTCAAGGACCTAATAGCCAAATTCCTGGGCTGCCCAGAAAAGGAGGAAGAATTAACTGAGGAGGGTGAACACGGTGAAGGAGAAACCATAATCGCCGAGGTGGCAGGCAGGGCCACAGGTTCGACAGAGACAGTGGCAGCTACTCCGGAAACACAACAGCTTTCCCCTGGAAAGCTCGGACCCCACGACCGCCCTGAGAGAGGACTCCCAGAAGAGCCAAAGCTAGTTCCATTGGGAGTTAAATTTGATGGGGACCCTCAACAACTGGGGTTCTTCCTGGCTCACTTCCTCACATACATGCAACTGTATAGAAGGTCTCTATCCAATGATGCAGCTAAGATCAGAGTCGTCACCCTTACCCTCAAAGGAACTGCTGCCAGATGGCTGGTAACCTTATAATAACTGCAACACTCCCGACCTCTGAAATTTTAACTGGTTCATGACTGCACTGAGACGCCAATTTGAAGATCGCCTGGCAGACTGGAAGGTTCAGGATCAAATAAAAACAATAAAACAGGGGCGTTGACCAGTGCCAAATACACAGAGGAGTTTCGCGACTTGGCTTGCTACCTCAATTGGCCTGAAGACATCCGGATAAGCTGTTTCCAAGACGGGCTAAATAATGACCTATGTGGTCCCAGGAGTACCAGCACGTCTTTATGAATTGTGTATCCTGGCTTGAAGAAGTGGAAATCGACCAAACCCGCAACCTGTATCATCCTACAAAATCCAGAGGATGGAGCCAGCTGGACAGAAGGGAAGAGGCCAGCACAACTTCCACAAACCAACTGTGTTCCACTGCCTGTTTCAAGTGGGGCAAAGAAGGGCATTGGGTTATGGAATGCCACAGCAAGACATCGGCTAGAAAACCAGATCGCCCCTCTGGGGGGCAGGGGAAGCCAAGCAAATATAACCAGTGCTCGAAAGACATGGCCCTAAAATCCACCAAGGTCATGGAGCTCCCCCGGGATCCAAAGGCAGACAGTAGAGCTCCAACTCCACCGGATCATGAGTCAGGGACGTCGTAGAGCGATTATGACGAAGACCCATTAGTAAGTGGGCTGATCGACCCCATAACTATGCCAAGGCATGGCCAGAAGGACCCTAACTGCACTGTTGGACTCGGGGTGCACCTAATTTAATTTAATTTAATTTAATTTAATTTAATTTTATTAGATTTATATACCGCCCTTTCCCGAAGGACTCAGGGAGGTTTACAGCGCATTTTAAAATCACACCAATACAAAATACAAAAGTTAAAAGACAATTAAAAAGATTAAATTATCCCTGAAAATAAAACCCCAGTTAAAATTCTCAGCCTGGGCCAGAGAGCTCAAAGAGCCAAGTCTTCAGGTCCCGGCGGAATGAACGCAGGTCAGGGGAAGTCCTGAGCTCCACGGGCAGCTGGTTCCAGAGGGCAGGCACACCCACAGAGAAGGCCCTCCCCCTGGGTGTTATCCGCCGGCAATCTTTTACCGGTGGCACCCTGAGAAGACCCTCCCTGTGCGAGTGCACTGGACGAAGGGACCTTGATGCTGGCAGCAGGTGTTCCCTCAAATATCCCGGACCCAAGCCATTCAGGGCTTTATAGGTCATCACCAGCACCTTGAATCTCACCCGGAGGGCAATCGGAAGCCAATGCAGCTCACGGAGTAGAGGTGTTACATGGGAGTATCAGGAAACCCCCATCACAACTCGCGTGGCCGCATTCTGCACCAGTTGAAGCCTCCGAGTGGTCCTCAAGGGCAGCCCCATGTAGAGCGTTGCAGTAGTCTAAACGGGAGGTCACGAGCGCATGAGTGACTGTGCGTAGGGCATCTCGGTCCAGGTAGGGTCGCAACTGGCGCACCAGGTGAACCTGGGCAAAACCCCCCTGGTCACAGCTCCTATATGATCTTCAAAATTGAGCCGTGAGTCCAGGACGCCCAAGTTGCAAGCCCTATCGACGGCGGGGGGGTAACTCCTCACCTTCCATCATTAAAGGTGGAATGAACTGGTTAGTCCGAGATGCCGATATGCACAGCCACTCAGTCTTGGCGGGATTGAGACGAAGCCTGTTTCTCCCCATCCAGACCTGGACCGCCTCCAGGCAACGGGACATCACGGCGAGGGCATTGCTGGGTTGGTTCGGGGTGGAGAAAAAAGTTGGGTATCATCAGCGTACTGATGATACCCCACCCCGAAACCACGAATGACCTCGCCCAGCGGTTTCATATAGATGGGGCGAGAGAACCGACCCCTGAGGAACTCCACAAACAAGAGGCCTAGGGGTGGATCTCTGCCCTCCCGTCAACACCGACTGCGAGTGGCCCAGGAGATAGAACCGCCGTAAAACGGTGCCTCCCACTCCCAGCCCCCTGAGACGCCGCAGTAGGATACCATGGTCGATGGTATCGAAAGCCGCTGAGACATCTAATAGGACTAGGACAGAGGAGCAACCCCTGTCCCGAGCCCGCCAGAGATCATTCACCAGCGCGACCAATGCCGTCTCCGTGCTGTGCCCGGGCCTGAAACCCGATTGGTATGGGTCCAGATAATCAGTTTCCTCCAGGAACAGAGGAAGCTGATGCGCCACCACGCTCTCAACAACCTTCGCCAGAAAGCGAAGGTTGGAGACTGGACGATAGTTATTTAAAACAGCCGGGTCAAGGGCAGGCTTTTTGAGGAGGGGTCTCACCACCGCCTCCTTCAAGACGGCGGGGAAGACACCCTCCTTCAAAGAAGCAGTTATTACTGCCTGGAACCAGCCTTGTGTCCCCTCCCGAGCCACATAAACCAGCCAGGAGGGGCACGGATCCAACAAACAAGTGGTGGAGATCAGCCTCCCCATGATCCTGTCCACATCATCAGGGGAAACAGGATCGAACTCAGTCCAGATAACATGCTCAAGACCGTCCGATTCCTCCACGTCAGACTCTGCCCAGTCAGAGTCCAAACCGGCCCGGATCTGAGCGATTTTGTCCGTCAGATGATGACTAAACTCTTCGGCCCGTCCCTGCAAGGGATCCTCCCTCAACTCCTGGTTAAGAAGGGAGCGAGTCACCCTAAACAGGGCGGCCGAGCGATTATCTGGAGATGCGATGAGGGCGGCGAAATAATTAGCCCTCGCCGTCCTCATCGCAGCAAGATAAGGCCTTATAAAGGTTCTAAACTGCAATTGGTCAGATTCGGAATGGCTGGACTTCCAACCACTCTCTAGACCCCGTCTCCGACGTTTCATCTCCCAGAGCTCCACAGAAAACCATGGAGCCCAACGGGATCTGCGCCGGGTCAGAGGTTGCAAGGGTACAACACAGTTGAGTGCCTCAGTGTCCGCCCTTTCCCAGGCATCCACTAAGGCATCAGCTGGGCTGTGAGTGAGGGCAATAGGTATAGACCCAAGCGCCATCTGGAACCGTTCAGGGTCCATTAGGCGCCTGGGGCAGAACCATCTAGTTGGTTCCGCTGCCCAGCAGCGGGGGATGGCATAACGGAAGACCAGCCGCAGGAGATGATGGTCGGACCATGAAAGGGGAGTAACAACCGGTAAACCCCCTCCCAAATCATCCAACCACTGTCCAGACAGGAACACCAGGTCGAGAGTGTGACCCCCCCACATGAGTCGGGCCTTGAATTACCTGAGTCAGGTCCACGGTCGGCATGGAGGCCATGAACTCCCGGGCTAGCTCCAATGACCCTCCCAGGGAAGGCAGGTTGAAGTCACTCAGCACTATGAGCCTGGGGAACTCCACCGCCAACCCTGAGAGGGTGTCGAGCAGCTCGGGCAGAGCTGTTGCCACACAGCTGGGCGCCAGGTATGTAAGCAACAAGCTCATCTGAACCCGAGAACCACATCTCAGGAGGAGGGACTCACTCCCACCAATCTGGACAATGGTGGTCTCCCGCGGACATAAAGTCTCCCTGATAACCACCGCCACCCCACCGCCCCTACCCTGAGCCCGTGGCTGGTGTAGCACACGGAAACCTGGGGAGCATAACTCAATCAGAGGGACCCCTCCCTGAGCCCAACCAGGTTTCCGTAATGCATGCCAGATACGCGCGTTCCTCCTTGATCAAGTCTCGAACGAGGGGAGCCTTATTAACAACGGACCTGTCATTAAGGTAAACCAGCCTTAACCTAGAGCTTAATCAGCCCCAGCCTAGTTGGGAAAATGGGCGTTCCCTAAAGAAACTCAAAAACCCCATCGCCTTTTGTCAGCTCGATGGGTCCGTGGCAGGGGGGATCCCAGCAAGCTTTGTCACCAAACTCCTGGGACTCACCATGGGATGCCAATCAGAGACTTCATTGTGGCTCCCAGCATGGAATGGCCCCTTGACTTTGGGCTAACCTGGTTAAAAAAATGGAACCCCCTAACTGACTAGAGAGAGGGGCATCTAAGGTTCCCAAAGAAGAGAGCTCCTTCCCAGGGATTGCTTGATAATAGAGCAGAGGGTCCAAAGCAAAAATTAGCCTCTGCGCTAAATGAGCAAGAACTTTAGAGCATTCCAAGGGAGTACTGCGATTTAGCTGAGATTTTCAGCGAAATGTGGTCGGATGAGCTTCCCCCTCACCAACCGACCAACTGTGCTATTGAGATCATCCCGGGGGCTAAGTTACCTAAACCAAAACTCTATCTGATGACCCCTAGAAAACTAATGAGCTGCACAAGTTCATTGATAAGAATTTAACCGGGGTTCATCCAACCGGCCAGATCTCGGGTGGCAGCCAATTCTATTCAGAAAGGATGGTTCTGTTCGTCTCTGCGTGGATTATAGATGGTTAAATGCAGTATCTGTGGAAAATGTGTATCCCTGCCCCTCATGAGGGACATGCAAGTTCACCTAGCAAAAGGAAAATTTTTCTCAAAGTTAGACCTGTGTGAAGTGTATTATCACATCAGGATTAAGGAGGGGAATGAATGGAAAACTGCTTTCAACTTCCCCCTAGCAAGCTTCTAATTCACGGTACTTCCCTTCGGGCTACAGGGAGCCCCAGAAGTATTCATGCAACTAATCAGTGAGGTCCTCCATGAGCACCTGTATAAGGGGGTTTTGGTGAATTTGGACAATATCTTAATTCACACCGAAACAAAAGCGGAACATTTAAAACTAGTTAGGGCGGTCCTAAAGAAACTCCGCATTGCCAAACTATATGCCAAGCTCTCGAAGTGTGAATTCCATAAAGATAGAATTGATTACTTGAGCTAGCACATCTCCCACAAAGGGGTAGAGATGGACCCAGATAAAGTGCAGGCTGTCATGGGGTAGACTCTTCCCCGCACCAGGAAGCATCTACAGATCTTTCTGGGGTTCACTAACTTTTACCAACAATTTATTCCCTTCGTTTGCTCAAATTGCACTCCCTATCACAAACTTACTGAAAAATTAAGGGAGAGGGTAAGCCGAAGCCTACCCAGCCACTAAAACAGACAGCAGAATGTCAAGCTGCATTCAAGAAACTTAAAGAGACTGTTTTCCGTGGAACCAGTGCTGAAACACCTGGACCCGGAACAGTCGTTTGTGATTTAGGCAAATGCTAGCGATGTGGCAGTGGGGGCGGTGTTATTGCAGAAAAACCAGCAGGATCAGTTACAACCCTGTGCCTACACATCCAAGAAACTGTCTGAGACAGTTGTGGGTGGCTTGGGAAAAGGAAGCATATGCAGTGAGATGGGCCCCTTAACCTGAAGACATTTCTTAGAGGGGAGTAAAATCCCTTTCCAGGTGATTTTACTCCCCTGATCATAAGAACCTTGAAGCTTTAAAAAACCCCAAGTGGCTGTCTCTGAAAGAGGCACACTGGGCCCAGCACTTCCATTGTTTCAACTTCTCCATCCAATAGCTGCAAGGGTAGGGGGACTTCCTGGCTGATGCTTTGTCAAGAATGCCACAATATAAAAAGTGTGAAGATGCTTAAACCTCTCTTTTCCCCACAGCAACTGGTAGCCCCAGTCACTATGAGGACACAGTTTAAGAAAACCCTACCATTAGACAATGTGGTGGTCAAGGATTTCAAGAAGGCATTGGAAAAGGACAAGTGGTTCGGAGAACATAAAAATCTCTGCTCGATGAAAGATGGTTTGGCTTGGGTTGGGGGGAAGATGTATGTGCCTACAAGTCAGAGACTGAGAATCACGCAGGCCTGTCATGATTCGAAAATAGCTGGATACTTTGGGTTTGTAAAGACTCTTCACCTGCTTAAATGGCAATTTTGGTGGCCATCCTTAAAGAAGGACCTTGAAAGCTATGTGGCCAGCTGCCTGATTTGTGCTGCTGCCAAACAGAGGGAGGGAAAAACACCTACCTTCCTGCAGCTGGTAACAAGTCCTTCAGTGCCCTGGAGAAATCTCTCCATGGCTTTTATTTTGGAGCTACCTGAAAGTGCAGGAAACATTGTCATTTGGCTTGTCACTGATTTGTTTTCTAAAGCCCATTTTATCCTATGTCAGAAGATCCCTACTGCACCAGACCCAACTACGAAACGCCTTTACCAGCCCAATCGACTCCTGCTGCCTTATACATGGGGCCAGATCAATTTCAGTCGAGGTGCATAATCGGAGGGGGGGAGCAAAAACAGCAGACTAGCACCGTTTTGCAGTGTGAAGCCTTGCCTCCCCCCTCCGGAGCAGAGCAGCAGCGGCAGTAACGGCAACAATGACCGGGTCTACCGCAGATCAGCTGGCACCAGAATCAACTCTGAAACGCCTCCACCAGCCTCAATCCATTCCTGCTGCCTTATACATGGGTCTAGATCTACTTCAGCCGATGTGCATACTCGGGGGGGAAGAGCAAAAACAGCAGGCTAGCACCGTTTTGCGGTGTGAAGCCTTGCCTCCCCCCTCCGGAGCAGAGGAGCGGCGGCAGCAACGGCAGGAATGACCGGGTCTATCGCTGATCAGCTGGCCCTAGAATCAAGTAACAAACGCCGTTCAAGCCTCAATCGATCCCCGCTGCCTTACATACGGACTAGAACAACTTCACCCGATGTACATACTCGGAGGGGGAGAGCAAAAACAACTGACTGGCAAAACAACTGACTGGCAACATTTTTCGGTGTGTAGCCTTGCCTCCCCCCTCCGGAGCTCGGCGGCAACGGCAACAATGGCAGCAATTGACCGGGTCTAATACCTAATTTTAATTAATATTGAGTCCCTTATTACTTTAACATCTTACTAACATCTTCCCCATTTGTAAATAATGGCTTACACGGACATGTTTATTAGCTACGAAGTCACTCTTTAATCAATGACTCGTCTCAACTACTCCATCACTACCTTATTCGCCCTTAGGGGTTCCCCCTCCTCCTGGATGCAACCCGCCTCACTTACCAATCTACCTCTTGATGAAGGGCCCAATTGTTGGGACCCTGAGAGATGGCTGGGCAGGGATAGGGGCCTCGGTTACGAACCTAATAAGAGGCCCCTGGTTAATTTCCTAGCTAAATTTTTTGTGGGGTTAGGGAGAGGGGAGGGTTTAGAGTTTCGGTCAGATACCGGGAGGTGTCCACCAACCGCTACTCAGGCCAGGCCTGAGATTGATCATGCTGAGAGGAAGCTTGGACTAGCTACCCTCGGGGCCCCGAAGCGGGGTGTGGGATTACCTATTCCAACGACGGTAGGGAATGGCAGTAGGTGTCCGAACAGAGGACCGCATCAACATCCGGGAGTGTGTCCCCGCTATCTTCAAGCGGTGATGCACTCCGACCCTCTGGTTTCGGCCCGTGGTACCGGGAGCGAAGATAATCAACAACCTGAGCTCAGGCTTGTATATCTTAATGCCAGATCCATAGTCAATAAAGCTCCTCTCATCCGAGATTTGGTTGAGAGTGAACATGCGGATCTGGCCTGCATTACGGAAACCTGGTTAGGACCTGAGGGTGGTGTCCCTTTGGTAGATCTTTGCCCACCAGGTTTCCGGGTGCTACACAGGCCTTGGACTCAGGGAAGAGGCGGGGGAGTGGCAGTAGCGGTGAGGGAGAACCTGTATCCGCGAGAGGCCACTGTTGTCCAAATAGCCGGGTGTGAGTCTCTCCTTAGATGTGGCCCTAAGGCTCAGTTGGGCTTGCTGCTAGTGTACCTTTCACCTAGTCGCGTAGCAGCAGCCCTGCCCGAGCTTCTTGTCATCCTCTCGGGACTGGGTGACTTCAACTTACCATCCCTGGGGAGATCATCTGAGTTGGCTCGGGAGTTCATGGCTTCCAACACGGCCATGGACCTGACGCAGATAATCCAGGGCCCAACTCATGTAGGAGGACACATGCTCGATTTGATTTTCCTATCTGGACAGTGGTTAGATGATCTGGGTGGGGGCTCTCCAATTGTTACGCCCGTCATGGACAGATCATCATCTCCTGTGGCTGACCTTCCGCTTTGCCACTCCCCGTCGTGGGGTTACTGAACCAACGAAATGGTACCGCCCCAGGCGGCTAATGGACCCTGGGCGGTTCCAAACAGCGCTTGGCCCCCCACCTGCCTCCTTTGCTTATAGCTCGGCCAGTGCCATGGTGGAAGCCTGGGAAAAGGCAGCCACAGAAGCACTCGACTGAGTTGTACCCATGCAGCCCCTGACCCGTTGCAGATCCCAGTGGGCTCCATGGTTTTCTACGGAGCTCCGGGAGATGAAACGGCAGAGACGGGGCCTAGAGAGCTGTTGGAATCCAGCCGATCCGAATCCGACCGATCGCGACTAAGGTCCTTTACAAGGTCTTATCTCGCGGCGCTAAGGAGGGCAAGGTCTAATTACTTTGCTGCCCTTATCGCGTCCGCAGCCCGACCGCCCTGTTTAGGGTGACCCGCTCCCTCCTTAATCTAGAGGTGAAGGAGGATCCCTTGCAGGGTCGTGCTGAGGAATTTAGCCAACATCTGCTGGACAAAATCGCTCGGATCCGGACCAGTCTGGATTCCAACTGGGCAGAGTCTGACGATGAGAACATGGACAGTCTTATTGATGTTATCTGGGAAGAGTTCGATCCTGTGACTCTGGACGAGGTAGAAAGGATCATGAGGAAGCTAAGCTCCACTACATCCTTATTGGACCCGTGCCCCTCCTGGCTGGTTTATGCGGCTCGGGATAGGACACGAGGCTGGATCCATGCAGTGGTAACTGCTTCATTGAAAGAGGGCAGTTTCCCTGCAGCCTTGAAAGAAGCGGTGGTGAGACCCCTCCTCAAAAAGCCTTCCCTGGACCCAGCTGTTTTAAACAACTTTCGCCCGGTCTCCAACCTTCGCTTTCTTGCGAAGGTTGTTGAGAGCGTAGTGGCGCATCAGCTTCCTCTGTTCCTTGAAGATACTGATTATCTAGACCCGTACCAATCGGGTTTCAGGCCCAGACACAGCACGGAGACGGCATTGGTCGCTCTGATAAATGATCTCTGGCGGGCTCCGGACAGGGGTCATTCCTCTGTCCTGGTCCTATTAGACCTCTCTGCGGCTTTTGATACCATCGACCATGGTATCTTACTGCGGCGTCTCAGGAGATTGGGAGTGGGAGGCACTGTTCTTCAGTGGTTCTCCTCCTACCTTCTGGAAGGTTCACAGTGGGTGTTGGCGGGTGACCAGAGATCGACCCCGAGGCCTCTCATTTATGGAGTTCCTCAGGGGTCGGTCCTCTCACCTCTCCTGTTTAACATCTATATGAAGCCGCTAGGTGAGATCATCCGTGGTTTTGGAGTGGGTTATCATCAGTATGCTGATGACACCCAGCTTTTCATCTCGACCCCAAACCACATCAGTGATGCCCTCGACGTGATGCCCTGTTGCCTGGAAGTAATCCGGGAATGGATGGGGAGGAACAGGCTTCAACTCAACCCGGACAAGACTGAATGGCTGTACATACCGGCATGTCAGGATATTCAGATTGTTCGATCTCTTAATATCGGGGGCGAGTTATTACCCCCCGTAGATAAGGCTCGCAATCTGGGTGTCCTCTTAGATTCACAGCTCTCCTTAGAAGATCATATAGGAGCTGTGACTAGAGGGGCCTTCGCCCAGGTTCGTCTGGTGCGCCAGCTGTGACCCTATCTGGACCTGGATGCCTTGCGTACAGTCACCCATGCACTTGTGACCTCTCGTCTTGACTACTGCAACGCTCTTTACATGGGGCTGCCCTTGAGAACCACTGGGAAGCTTCAGCTGGTGCAGAGTGCAGCTGCACGAGTGCTTTTGGGGGTCTCCCGATACTCCCATATTACACCTCTGCTCCGTGAGCTGCACTGGCTTCCAGTTGCCTTCCGGGTGAAATTCAAGGTGCTAGTGATGACATACAAAGCCCTACATGGCGTGGGTCCGGATTACCTACGGGAGCACCTACTGCCAGCATCAACATCCCTCCGTCCTGTGTGCTCCCACAGAGAGGGCCTCCTCAGGGTGCCACCGGTCAGAGAATGTCGGCTGGTGACCCCCAGGGGGAGAGCATTCTTGGTGGGTGTGCCAATCCTTTGGAACCGCTTACCAGCTGAAATCCGGATGGCCCCTGACCTTCGCTCCTTCCAGCGTGATCTAAAAACCTATCTATTCCAACAAGCCGGCCTGGCCTGATGGATTTGGGTTTTAAAATTTTCTCACTTTATTGCTTTATTGTTGTTGTTGTTAGTTGCGAAGTCGTGTCCGACCCATCGCGACCCTATGGACAATGTTCCTCCAGGCCTTCCTGTCCTCTACTATCTTCTGGAGTCCATTTAAGCTCACGCCTACTGCTTCAGTGACTCCATCCAGCCACCTCATTCTCTGTCGTCCCCTTCTTCTAGTGCCCTCAATCTTTCCCAGCATTAGGCTCTTCTCCAGTGAGTCCTTCCTTCTCATTAGGTGGCCAAAGTATTTGAGTTTTAGCTTCAGGATCTGGCCTTCTAAAGAGCAGTCAGGGTTGATCTCCTCTAGGACTGACCGGTTTGATCGCCTTGCAGTCCAAGGAACTCGCAGGAGTCTTCTCCAGCACCATAGTTCAAAGGCTTCAATTCTTTGGCACTCAGCCTTTCTTATGGTCCAGCTTTCACTGCCATACATTGCAACTGGGAAGACCATAGCCTTGACTATACGCACTTTTGTTGACAGGGTGATGTCTCTGCTTTTTAGTGTGCTGTCTAGATTTGCCATGGCTTTCCTCCCGAGGAGCAAGCGTCTTTTAATATCTTGGCTACAGTCCCCATCTGCAGTGATCTTGGAGCCCAGGAAAATAAAATCTGTCACTACCTCCATTTCTTCCCCATCTATTTGCCAGGAATTGAGAGGGCCAGATGCCATGATCTTGGTTTTCTTAATGTTAAGTTTCAACCCAAGTTGTACAGCCTTGCCGGACTCCTTTCCCAATTTTGAACCAATCAGTGGTTCCATGTCCAGTTCTCAGTGTTGCTTCTTGGCCCACATATAGGTTTCTCAAGAGACAAATAAGATGATCTGGTAGAATTTTAAGCATAACTTTACTAGCATGAGAAATGAGTGCAATGGTGCGATAGTTTGAACATTCTTTGGCACTGCCTTTCTTTGGAATTGGAATGTAAACTGATCTTTTCCAATCCTGTGGCCACTGTTGAGTTTTCCAAATTTGCTGGCAAATTGAGTGTAGCACTTTTACTGCATCGTCTTTTAAGATTTTGAATAGCTCAGTTGGAATACTGTCACCTCCACTAGCTTTGTTGTTGCTCAGCTTTTCTAAGGCCCACTTCACTTCACATTCTAGGATGTCTGGCTTGCATAATTCAATGAAGCTATGAGCTATGCCGTGCAGGGCCACCTAAGACGGACAGGTCATAGCAGAGAGTTCTGACAAAACGTGATCCACTGGAGAAGGAAATGGCAAACCACTCCAGTATCTTTGCCATGAAAACCCTATGGACAGTACCAAAAGGCAAAACGATATGACGCTGGAAGATGAGCCCCTCAGGTCGGAAGGCGTCCAATATGCTACTGGGGAAGAGCAGAGGGCTAGTACTAGTAGCGCCAGAAAGAATGAAGCGACTGGGCCAAAGCCGAAAGGACGCTCAGCTGTGGATATGTCTGGTGGTGAAAGGAAAGTCCGATGCTGTAAAGATTCTTTCTCCATAGGAACCTGGAATGTAAGATCCATGAATCAAGGAAAGCTGGACGTGGTCAAACAAGAGATGACAAGACTAGACATCGACATCTTAGGTATCAGCGAACTAAAATGGACAGGAATGGGTGAATTTAATTCAGATAACCATCAGGTATACTACTGCGGGCAAGAATCCCTCAGAAGAAATGGAGTAGCCTTCATAGTCAATAAAAAAGTAGGAAAAGCAATACTGGGATACAACCCTCAAAATGACAGAATGATCTCAGTTCGAATCCAAGGCAAACCATTCAATATCACAGTAGTCCAAGTCTATGCCCCAACCACCAGTGCTGAAGAGGATGAAATTGACCGGTTCTATGAAGCCCTACAGCACCTTATAGAACTAACACCCAAAAATGATGTCCTTATCATCATGGGAGATTGGAATGCTAAAGTAGGAAGCCAAAAGATAACTGGAATAACAGGCAAGTTTGGCCTTGGAGTACAAAATGAAGCAGGGCACAGGCTGATAGAATTTTGTCAAGAGAATACGATGGTCATAGCAAACACTCTTTTCCAACAACCCAAGAGACGGCTTTACACATGGACATCACCAGACGGTCAACACAGAAATCAGATTGACTATATGCTCTGCAGCCAAAGATGGAGAAGCTCTATACAGTCAGTAAAAACAAGACCAGGAGCTGACTGTGGCTCAGACCATGAGCTTCTTGTTGCAAAGTTTAGGCTTAAATTAAAGAAAGTAGGGAAAAGCGCTAGGCCAGTCAGGTATGAATTAAATCATATCCCTGTTGAATATACAGTAGAGGTGACAAATAGATTTAAAGAATTAGATCTGATAGACAGAGTGCCTGAAGAACTATGGACAGAGGTTCGCAACATTGTACAACAGGTAGCAACCAAAACCATCCCAAAGAAAAAGAAATGCAAGAAAGCAAAATGGCTGTCTGAGGAAGCTTTGCAAATAGCTGAGGAAAGGAGGGAAGCGAAAGGCAAGGGAGAAAAAGAAAGATATGCCCAATTAAATGCAGAATTCCAAAGAATAGCTAGAAGAGATAAGAATGCCTTCTTAAATGAACAATGCAAAGAAATAGAAGAAAACAATAGAATAGGGAGGACCAGAGATCTTTTCAAGAAAATTGGAGAGATGAAGGGAACGTTTCATGCAAAAATGGGCATGATAAAGGACCAAAATGGCAGGGACCTAACAGAGGCAGAAGAGATTAAGAAGAGGTGGCAAAATTACACAGAAGAACTATACAAGAATGAGTTTAACGTCCCTGATAATCACAATGAGGTGGTCACTGAGCTCGAGCCACACATCCTAGAATGTGAAGTGAAGTGGGCCTTAGAAAAGCTGAGCAACAACAAAGCTAGTGGAGGTGACAGTATTCCAACTGAGCTATTCAAAATCTTAAAAGACGATGCAGTAAAAGTGCTACACTCAATTTGCCAGCAAATTTGGAAAACTCAACAGTGGCCACAGGATTGGAAAAGATCAGTTTACATTCCAATTCCAAAGAAAGGCAGTGCCAAAGAATGTACAAACTATCGCACCATTGCACTCATTTCTCATGCTAGTAAAGTTATGCTTAAAATTCTACAAGCTAGACTCCAGCAGTATGTGGATCGAGAACTACCAGAAGTACAGGCAGGATTTCGAAGAGGCAGAGGAACTAGAGATCAAATTGCTAACATACGCTGGATCATGGAGAAAGCTAGAGAGTTCCAGAAAAACATCTACTTCTGCTTCATTGACTATGCTAAAGCCTTTGATTGTGTGGATCATAACAAACTCTGGCAAGTCCTTAAAGAGATGGGCATACCAGACCATCTTATTTGTCTCTTGAGAAACCTATATGCGGGCCAAGAAGCAACAGTGAGAACTGGACACGGAACCACTGATTGGTTCAAAATTTGGAAAGGAGTCCGGCAAGGCTGTATACTGTCGCCTTGCCTATTTAACTTATATGCAGAGCACATCATGAGAAAGGCAGGGCTAGATGAATCAAAAGTTGGAATTAAGATTGCCGGAAGAAACATCAACAACCTAAGATATGCAGATGATACCACTCTAATGGCAGAAAGTGAAGAGGAACTAAAGAGCCTCTTGTTGCGAGTGAAGAAGGAGAGTGCAAAACCTGGGTTGAAACTAAACATTAAGAAAACCAAGATCATGGCATCCGGCCCTCTCAATTCCTGGCAAATAGATGGGGAAGAAATGGAGGTAGTGACAGATTTTATTTTCCTGGGCTCCAAGATCACTGCAGATGGGGACTGTAGCCAAGAAATTAAAAGACGCTTGCTCCTGGAGAGGAAAGCCATGGCAAATCTAGACAGCACACTAAAAAGCAGAGACATCACCCTGTCAACAAAAGTGCGTATAGTCAAGGCTATGGTCTTCCCAGTTGCAATGTATGGCAGTGAAAGCTGGACCATACGAAAGGCTGAGCGCCAAAGAATTGATGCCTTTGAACTATGGTGCTGGAGAAGACTCCTGCGAGTCCCTTGGACTGCAAGGCGATCAAACCGGTCAGTCCTAGAGGAGATCAACCCTGACTGCTCTTTAGAAGGCCAGATCCTGAAGCTAAAACTCAAATACTTTGGCCACCTAATGAGAAGGAAGGACTCACTGGAGAAGAGCCTAATGCTGGGAAAGATTGAGGGCAATAGAAGAAGGGGACGACAGAGAATGAGGTGGCTGGATGGAGTCACTGAAGCAGTAGGCGTGAGCTTAAATGGACTCCAGAAGATGGTAGAGGACAGGAAGGACTGGAGGAACATTGTCCATATGGTCACGATGGGTCGGACACGACTTCGCAACTAACAACAACAAAAAATACTGTGTTTCTTATCTATATTATAACATCTGGGTGTAACATCCTTTCTGATCAGCTTATATTTCACTTATATTTATAAAAGTTACATCATCCCAATATTTTTACATTTCATATATTGTAAAACATACTATATTACTTAAATCTCTTATCCGTCTTGTTATAGGGTCCCCTTATATTCAAAGTTCTCTACTCTTTTAACCATATTCAAACAAGTGTTAACTCATGTAATACTCCATTTGGTAAAGGTAAAGGTTCCCCCGCACATGCGTGCTAGTCGTTTCCGACTCTAGGGGCCGGTGCTCATCTCCGTTTCAAAGCCGAAGAGCCAACGCTTGTCTGAGTACGTCTCCGTGGTCATGTGGCCGGCATGACTAGACGCCAAAGGCGTACGGAGCGCTGTTACCTTCCCACCGGAGTGGTCCCTATTTTTCTACTTGCATTTTTACATGCTTTCAAACTGCTAGGTTGGCAGAAGCTGGGACAAGTAACAGGCGCTCACTCTGCTACGCGGCACTCGGGATTCAACCCGCCAAACTGCCGACCAGGTAGGGCGAGTTAAACCTCTTGAATCTGTCTCTAGCCTTCTTCTTTTACCGAATAGCTTTCCAAGTTGATATATTCCATTTACCCGGCAGTTCCTGTGTTTTTGCAAGTATTGTTGGGAATACAGAAGGTAGAACAGGTAGCATATATACTTTCTATCTCCCAGACTCTAATGATTCCCCTGGGAATTCTATAGTCCACTCCATTTTTATTGTTACCGTATTTTCCGGCGTATAAGACGACCCGGCGTATAAGACGACCCCCGACTTTTAAGAAGATTTTCAAGATTTTTCGTCTTATATGCCGGAAAATACTTACATGCCCTGCCCTCCCTGTCCGTCGCAGAGGAGGCGAAGGCCCGACTGGCCCCGCCGGCCCTCCCGCTGCTCCCGCGCTTCTGCCGGCCCCCGAGGCGCGTTTCCCTGGCGGCAGGCAGTGCCAGAGGGCAGCCGCCACCCCGCCACGGCCAGCGCCCCTCCTGCTTCCCCCCCCAGGCCTTGAACGTCTCCCATTGGGCGCAGGGCAGGGCAGCTCCACCCACAGCCTCTTTTTTAGAACTCGTGCCGCTTCCCTCTCACTGTCGGCCGAGGCGCGCTCGGCCCGGGCTCCCAGTCCCTCTTCCCGGCCGGCTTCCCACCCTGCCCCTCATGGAGCTGGACTGGGCGTGCAGCCTCTCAGTGTGGCTGCTTTTCCTGGGCAGCCTGGCAGTGCGGCTCCTGCGCTCGGACCTGTTGCTGAGCCGGCAGCTGCTGTTGCTCGTGGGGCTGCTGGCCGTCCTGCAGGCGCTGGGCCAGGCCGTCCTGCCGCTGCCCCTCAGCGCCGCGCTCACAGCGGCTGCCTGCTGGCTCGTCTCGGCCAGCACCGCCCGGCGGAAGCACATCCCCACGGTGGGGAGAGCGAGCGGTGCTGGTGACAGGTGAGTCCAGCGGGCGCAAGGCCCTCCCCTCAGGCCAAGAGCTGACGGGCAGCGCCGCCTTCGCGTGGGGAGAGCCGCCCGACGCTCCTGCCCAGCCGTGTCCCGGAGCCGCGCCGGAGATAGCTCGGTTGCGCGGGGCGGCCCGGCTTTGCAAGAACGGGGACGCTTGACTGATTTGTTTTTTTTTTCCGGCGTATAAGACGACCCGGTATATAAGACGACCCCCCAACTTTTGAGAAGATTTTCATGGGTTAAAAAGTCATCTTATACGCCGGAAAATACAGTATATCAAAAGTCTTGTAGATTTTTTCCTGTTTGTGTTGGATTGTAATTCTGTCCATTTGTAGTTTCGCCAATATGATCATGTTCTTCTAATTTGTGTTCTGTTATCTGATTTGTTTGTTCACCATCATTTTCTGAGTGTTTTTTCATTGTCGATTTAGATTAGAGATGTGCTTATTTATGTCGACAAAGTTGTTCTGGATTTCCTCGTAGTTTAAATCTATTGTCATTTGTATCTGTCATAACATTGCATACATTTCCTCTTGAAAAGTATTTGTCTTGCCTTGAAATACTGCTTCTGAGGGTCTTTGATGTTCCATGCTAAATGCTTCAGGAGTGAATATTAAGTGTGGTGTCCTGTCATTTTTTGATAAGTGTACAATATCCATGTTGCGTCCCCTCTTCAAATAGTCTTTCATCAATATTTAGGTTCAGGGATTAATTATCCATCAATCAAAATTGGAATTCAGTATATTAAGCTACCTTAAGTCCTTCCTGTAGATTCTCCTCTAAAAGATTAGCCAAGAGCCAAAGTTTTTCTTTTTCTCTAAACAATTCTTAAATTTAGTCAATAATCCAGAACTTTTTTTCCAGACACTTTTTAATCTTATGGCTGGGCCAGCTCTTCTTTGTTCCCAGCTGTCTTCAAGGTTATTTAAAATTTAAGGGAACAGATTATTCTTTGTTTCTGGGCGTCCTGTCAGTTTCTGAGTCATTATTGTTGATGTTCTGTGCTCTGATTCTCCACTAGGTGACAATAGTTGTTCATTTTCCAGTTTTTTTCAGACAAAATTTTTTTATTATTATATATTTTTTATAATTTTAAAACGCTTTTGGGTATAGTCTTAGCAGGTTTTTTTTAGATAGATTTGTCCAGATTGTAGAATTTTAAATTTAATTTCAGTCTATTTGTTTCCCCCTTCGTATTCATTCACCACTTCAGTCTATGAGAGAATGGGGATATAATCCCCCCCTTCACTTTTTATTTCTTTGGGGGTCTTTCCTAAGGATTCATTTAGTAGATAGAAGAGAGTAGATCAATACTTTCACCAGTTCCAAGCACGCTGTTCATTGATATTCTTGTTTGTGCTGATGGACTTCGGCTGCAGATAGCTTGGGCTAGACACTGACACACTAGCCTTTCTCCTGTTGGGTCGGATGGCTTCGCTGGATCGAATAAACAACCGCCATTGTTTCATGATCAACAGAGCACCCCTCCTTCACAGTCACTTCTTCAGGGCAACTTCAGTCCCATATAGGGTCCCCCTAACAGGACAAAACTGGCTGTGGGGAACAAAACTTCACTATCCCACAGTTGCACACCACAGTGCAAAAAAAATAAGTCCCCCTTTTTATTTATTTCCTGATTTTGCTTATGTATTCATTTTGGGGCCTGCCATTCTGCTGGGTGTGTGTGCTTGCATGAGGGGAAAATGTGCTTTACCTTGCTCTGCTCTCTATGGGGTGCCTTCCCTCTGGGTGAAAGGAATGTGACATGAAAATATCTGCCTTATCTCCAGACAATGGAGCCTGGAACCATTGGGAAATGAAACCTAGAGAGACCTTGAGAAGGGAACTAAATCTCCAGCTTCTCATAAAACTGTGGTACTTGTGGATTGGCTGGATTTCAACCAGATGGTTGGATACTGGGGGGAGGAGTTCGGAATTGCCTTTTTGATGTAATCCTTTGCATGCCAAATCCTTAGACCTTGCTTTGCCATCACTAATTCTCAATAAAAGTTAGTCCTTTTGAGATGATGCCTGTTTCAAGAGTTTTGCTTTCTTGGGAAATCTAGTTGAGGCAGATCCTTATACCCAGCCAGAAAAAAAACCTTGACTAACACAACAAATTTCTAAAGCAAAAAATTATGATTTGGGAAGGAATGATACTTGAAGCAAAAATATGCTAAGACTTTCAGCTGGGAGAATATAATTTTTCCCTTTGCAATTAACAAAAGATCCAGTTAAAGTCTATTGTGTCTGAAGATGAATTAATTTAATTTCTGAAAATTAAAGTCCCCAGTTCAGAAATGACCCTGTCTGAAGTGACAGATATTAAGAAAAGCTATTTTCTAAATAAATATCACTCGCTTTTCATTGTCAGACTAATATTAATATACAACTTATACATCAAAAATAGAAAGAAAACTTCATTAAGGTTTTCCCATCAATTTTCCCTAAAAATGAAGTCCCAGAGACTGCAAATGATGTCAACTGGGCTGAATTAGACACTCTGGTATATTTTTCCAACAGTTGTTATAATTTAGGGCTAGCTATTACATCTTCCGGGCCTAAATTGTTTTCTGTTTTTAGCATAAATATCCAGCACTGATTTTATAGGGAACCGGAGGCTCCTATGTCACATGATTATGGGCTGTCCCAAAGGACATACAGAGCCACAGTGATGCCTGAAGCAAATGTTATAGCACCATCTACTGGTGAAGCTGCATTAAGACATGAATTGGAGCTCTCACTCTCGCAACTGTCCATGCAGGAATCTTTGCTCAGAGATACAAGATTTCTGCCGTTGTCTGAGGCTCCAGCCCCTGATGGTGCTAGGATTCCTGTTACTATTGCATCTCCTGTTAATATTGCTTCTATGCAAGTCCCTCTACCTGGCAGAGCACAGCCATATTTAGCCCACGCGCAATTGCCACCGGGTTCTCATATGCGAAGACCAGTGTCATCTGTAGGTTATGCTGCTGCACCAGCCCCAGCACCAGCGCCTCCTGCTGGCCAGGGTGGAATAGCAGCTCAAAGACAAGTCACAGCCAGCACCAATACTACCGGCACCTTCAATGCAACTGCCGCATATCTAAGCACAGGCACAGACGCCACTGGTGCCCCCTGCAGGTTATGGTCGGATTGCACAACCTGCACAGCCAGTACCTCAACTGTATATTCCTCATCAAGCACCTTCTATTGTACCACTGGCTGGTGACTCAAAATTAAAGAAGTCAGGACAGAATTACAGGGCATGGGTCAGTGAAGTTGGACTTTTGCTACGCAGAGAAGGTACTCACATGATGGTGTTTAATCCTCCTGCCCAGCCATGGACTCCTGACATATGGGACTTGGATAATAGAGCATGCACAACATTATTGATGTCAATGGACATTGAATTGCAGCTCACGTTTTCACAAGATGCAACTGCCCAACAAATTTGGACTGTTAGAGACATGTTATCGGCCTACATCAATTGAGTCTACGTTTACTTTTGTCTGAGTTCCATGGTTCCAGATTAAAACCTGGTGAACATATTGGAGCACATTTGACTAAAATGAAAGGTATTAGAAAAGAACTGGGTGAAAAAGGCTATCCTATTGATGATTTTCAAACGATCAGCATTATCATCAATTCTTTGAATCATGAGTGGAAAGATGCTATTTCCAAGATCAATCAAGTGCCTATTGCTCAACGCACAGTAGATCATGTGTGCAGAATTTTAACCGAAGAACAGGCACTTTTGCAAGCCGCACCACATTTAAGGGAACCACCTGCATCAAAAGCTCCAGTGAGGCGTACCTTCCGTGGAAGGGCCTACGTTCCAAGGATGCCAAGATGCTACCTCTGCAATCGTGTGGGACATGCCACCCGGGATTGTCCCCAACAAGTTCCAGCGCCCGTCACGTACCAGCCCAGAGGAACAGATTCCAGAGGAGGCAGAGGTAGAGGCGGACAACAAGGTCGTGGTCATGGTTCCAGGCGTGATCCACAAGCTCCACTTGTCACATTGGTTGTGACCAACGATCCACAGTCTCAACCAGAGTACGACAGACGACTTCTTTGGACTTTGGACAATGGAGCAGCATTACATGTTACCTACAGAAAAGAGCTTTACACTGAGATGCACGAGCCTGAACCTGGATTTCGTGAACTTTACTCTTTTTCAAATTATCCTGTTCAGGTCATGGGAAAAGGAACTGTTTATATTGAAGAGCTCGGTGCTCATTCCTGATGTTTACTACGTTCCATCTGCCAGTAGTAATTTGCTTAGTCAGAGTCATTTGTCTAGGTTTTCTCATTTTCAGGTCCATCATCTCGAAAAAGCAAGTTATATAGTTAAAGATGGAGATATTGTTGCTGAAACCATGGAGATTGGTGGTGTTTATTACATAAAACCAAAGTCTAAGCAGCAAGGGCAGGCAAGTATACACATTCCAAAAAGCACAGGCCCAGAGAGAGATGCCACAGAGAGAGATCCTGTTGCTACTCCAAAGGTTCCTAAAGACAACAAAAATACAAATAAGACACAGGTTGCTCACAGCAAGCCTGGGGTTCCTAATAAAAATGTTGAGAATTCACTAACAAGTAAACCTTTGCATTCCAGGTGTATCCATAAGTGGCATAGAAGATTGGGTCATGCCAGTTTCCGTGTTCTGAAGAAGATGTCAGAGTTCGCAAGAGGTTTGGATCTAAAGGGGTGTAAGGTGTTCTTGGACTGTGCTGTCTGCAAGAAAGCCAAATCTAAAGCAGCAGCAATTCCAAAACACGCTACACGCCTGTCAACACGCATTTTTGATTTGGTACACACTGACATAGTGGGTCCTTTTGCACCAACACTTGGTGGTAAAAGATATTTCTTGACAATCGTTGATAATTATTCTAGATATGGATATGTATATCCTATGAAAGAAAAATCTGAGACCTTTCAGATCTTTAAAGACTTTGCTAGTCTTGTCATTCGAGGTCAACATTGCCAGAATCCAGAGTGATCGCGTTGCTGAATTCATGTCTCAGCGTTTCCAGGACTGGATGCGTGAGAATGGGATAGTACATCAGACATCTGCTCCTTATACTCCAGCTGAAAATGGAGTGGCAGAATGCAGAAATGGGGTTTTGCAAATCATGATGCGTTGCCTTCTTGAAGACGCCAACCTTGGTCTTCCATACTGGGGTAAAGCTATCAAATATGCTAACCATATCATCAACCGTACTTGGAGTTGTGTGATAAATCAGACCACTTATTTCATGTTCTATGGACACAAGCCTGATCTCTCACATCTCCATATTTTTGGTTCATACGCTATGGTCAATATTCCCTTAGCCCAAAGAAAGAAAGGGGGTCCTGCAGCAAAAAGGATGAGATTTATGGGTATTGATGATAATTCAAAATGGAGCAAATACACTGACTCTCATCATGTTATTGTGGTTTCACAATCTGCTACTTTTGAGGAAGATGCTGACTGGTCCAGGATTCATTCTAACGATGCTGGAGTTTATTTTCCTAGAGATGATGTTGCTGATGCCACGCAACCTGATGATCAAGATTCACAGGATAATGTTCCTTCCACAAGTTCTTCTCAACCTACTGTTCCGTCTTTGCAAGGTGCCGATGCTGCCGCTGGCGACGATGATGAAGACGAGGACGACACGGAGGAAGAATGGACGGTTGTTCCGAGACGTTCCAAGAGGTCCACAAAGGGAATCCCTCCAAAACGTTATTCGTGGCAAGTAACAAAAACCCCTGTACCTTTGATTTGTAATGTTACACTTCCACCTGAGAAGTTCACACAGATCAAACTTCTTCCTGAATCAGAGCAAGATAAATGCGTTTGAGGCAATGCAGGCTGAAATGGACAGTCTAAAAAAACTTAAAGTGTTTACGCCTGCAAGCCCTCCAGCAAACAAGAAGGTTATTGGCACTCGATGGGTCTACAGGATCAAAAAGAAGCCGAATGGTGAGTCGTTGTACAAGGCCAGACTCGTAGCCCAGGGTTTCGCTCAACGTTATCCTGAGGACTATACAAATACATACTCACCCACAGTGCGGACTGAGAGTGTGAAAATTGCTTTAGCCACTGCAACTATACTTGGCCTAGAAGTTTTCCAGTTTGATGTTGAAACGGCTTATCTACACGCTGATCTAGATGAAGACATCTATGTGAAAGGTCCTCCAGGTTTTCGACAGCAAGAAGGGGATACCTGGTTTCTACACAAAAGTCTTTATGGTCTGAAACAGTCTGGTTTAATGTGGTACTTATGTCTTTCTGACAAACTAAATTCAATGGGCTTTATTAAGTCTGAAACAGATGAATGCGTGTTTACTAAAAGATCCAATAATAGGCATGAGATAATTCTTGTTTATGTCGATGATATTGTTTATATTGGTCCAAATAAGCAGATGAGTGAGGTTTTTGCTAAAGCTTTACAAACGTTTTTCACATTGAAGTCTTTAGGATGTATTAACACTTATTTAGGTGTTCAAATTACCAAAACTCAGAAGGGGTTTAGTCTCACACAAGAAGATTGAACAACTGTTACATCACTGTAACATGGAGGACGCTAAGCCTGTGAGTATACCCATGCAAACCGATTTTCACAATTTGGCACATGAACCAAGTCCTGAGTTCGAAGATCAAACACTATATCGCTCAGTCATTGGGTCGCTGCTGTATATTAGTAGTTGGACTAGACCCGACATTGCACTTAGTGTTAATCTCCTATCACGACACGTAGGCAAGGCAAAACAGTTTCATTGGACATGTGTTAAAAAGTTATTGAGGTTATCACGAGACGTAGGCAAGGCAAAACAGTTTCATTGGACATGTGTTAAAAAGTTATTGAGGTATCTAAAACACACAAAAGACATGAAGTTGTTGTTAGAACCCACACATACTGACTATGCAGAGTTATGTTGTTATGCAGATTCAGATTGGGCGAGTGATAAGAAGTCATGGAAAAGTACTTCAGGTTACATGATGTTCTTAAATGGTTGTCCTGTTTACTGGCATGTGCGTAAACAGAATTTTGTTTCTTGTTCCTCTACAGAAGCTGAGTATGCTTGTGTGTCTGATGCATGCAATTCTTTAACCTGGTTTGATGCTTTAGTCACAGATATCTGGACACATCCGATTCGACCGATCACTGTGATGGAAGATAATGAATCTGTGGTTTATATTTCTGAAACACGTTTTACAGGTTCAAGGTCCAGACACATTGACATCCGATATCAAAACATAAGACAACTGGTTAAACAAGGTTTTGTGACATTACAGTATGTGCCTACACGTGATCAAATTGCTGATATGCTGAACAAACCACTTCCTACAGCCCAGCATGAGTATCTGCGTGAGAAGATGTGCCTTACTTGAGTCTTCACTTTGCTGACGAAAGAAGGGGAATGTCACTGCACGTTTTTTTTGTTCGTCAGAAAAGTTCATTTCTAAATGTACATTTCCCCTGCTTTCTACACCTGTTGTGATAACTTATCTGGTAACCATAGTGAATCCCATATGACCAGTTATGTTATGGTTTCAGACTGTTTTGTGCGCATGTCTAGAAAAAGTTTCTCAGTTATTATTTATTGTCTTTCACTTTGCTGTTACTGTCTGTTACGTTAGGATGTAGTCAGCTAGCTCTCTTTATAATATATATTTAGTTTTAATATTTTTGTAATTAAAAAGGTATTTAGCAAGATTATGCGTCGTGTTTTATTTCCTTCCTTCATGCACATCATGCATCCTCTGAAGCACGGTCCTTCGCCCACTACTAAGGTGATTTAAACCTTGTCATGCAAAGAGCTTACAAATCATCAAAGGGATCTCGTTGATGGAAGGCATCAGTCAAGAGAAATATACAAAATAATTCCCAATGCATTATACCATGGAACAAAGTGAAGACAGTCATCAAGAAGTGGAGAAAATATGGCACAACCGTGACATTACCACAAATTGGATGTTCCTTCAAAATTGATGAAAAAACAAGAAAACTAAACTGAGAAATTACTAAGGAGTTTACAGCTGCAGGAATTTCTGGCAAGCACTATTTGTGTATACATGACAATGATTTCCTGTATTTTTCGTATGTCTGGGCTGTGGGATAGGGTGGAAAGACAGAAGCCTTTTCTTATAAAAAAAATCACCAAGCCCAGCTACATCTTGTAAAAATCTATGTCAAGTCTGATAAAAACATGGGGAAAATGTGTTATGGTCCCAAGATTGAACTTTCTGGCCATAATTCCAAAAAATATATCCAGCACAAAAACCACACTGTGCATCACCAAAGGTACATCATAGCCATAGTGAAGTATAATCACAGCAGCATTATGCTTCGGGGCTGCTTTTCTTCAGTTGGAAATGGGGCTTTAGTCAAGGTGGAGGGAATTATGAACAGTTCTAAATAGTTCATTTTGGCACAAAATCTTCAGGCTTCTGATAAAATGTTGAAGATGAAGAAAAATTTCACCTTTCAACACAACGATAACCCAAAGCACTCCTCCAAATGAATAAAAAAAGAATGACTTCACCAGAAGATCGAAGTTTTGGAATGGCTCAGCCAGAGCCCACATCTAAATCCAACTGAAAATCTGTGGGGCGACTTGGAAGAGGGCTGTGCACAGGAGAGGCCCTTGCAATCTGACAGTCTTGGAGTGCTTTTGCAAGGAAAAGTAAGCAAAGATTCCCAATGTAAGATGTATTATGCTGATAAGTTCCTACCCCAAAAGGCTAAATCCTATCAAAAAAATCAAAAGGTGCTTCAACAAAGTACTAGTTTAAGGGTGTGCACACTTATGCAACCATGTTATTTTAAGTTTTTATTTTTATTTTTTTCCTTAAAGGATTTGTTTTTCAACTGAATTATACAGCTTATGGTATATTAAAGGTAGAAAAATTCCAATTTATTTTTTTCTGATTTTTTTTACATCTCAACTTGGCATTTTAACAGGGATAGATTTTTTTATATCCACTATATATAACTTAGGAGAGAGAGTCTGGGGATGCCTGGGCCTTTCTTTAAGCAGATTAGTTCAGGGAAAGATAAGAACATTAAGAAAACATTACATTTCAGGCAGCTGAATTAGCAATCTTACCTATCAGACTACTAGAAAAATATTCCCTACCACATTACCTCTCCCAAACTGCAATCTGAAGAATGATGTAAACCAGGGGGGCCCACCAGGAGAAAAAAAAGACCTTCCAGCCTAGAGACTGGGAAAAGAAACATGTGAGATCAAACCCTCAAGTTAATATCTGCCATTTCCTAAGGGAAGGCAGACAGTCTCATGAAAGTAATATAAGTGATCAACAATAACAAATCTGTCTGGGCCTATCCACTACTGCAGACATGTCAAACTTGCGACGTCACGTGACATTGCGCAATGTATCAACAGCTTTTTCGCCATTGCTGGCAATGGGGTGGGTGTCGTTTCCTGATGTCGCATCCGGCCCACAGGCCGGCAGTTTGACACCCCTGCGTGGTTCTGGTTGCTAAGTGCTATGGTGCACAGTGGTTAGAATGCAGTACTGCATGTTACTTCTGCTGATTGCCAGCTGCCAGTAGTTTGGCAGTTTAATTCTCACCAGCTCAAGATTTACTCAGCCTTCCTTCCTTCTGATGTTGGTAAAACAAGGACGCAGATTGTTGGGGGCAATATGCTGACTCTGTAAACCACTTAGAAAGGGCTGTAAAGCACTGAAGCGATATGTGTCTAATGCTATTGCTTGCATCTAACAGAGAGGTCCAAAGGATCCACAGGCCACATATGGTTGCCTTTTGTTCTGATCATCAGGAATGGAAAGAGTCCTATGGCAGGGCATGCAATAAAGCACTGCAAATTATAATTGGGCCTGATTAATACTGGGAATATGGATTCCATTTAAGTTTGGTCCTGCCTGCAAACTTAGTATTAACTACTTTCCTCCACTGTATAAAAAAGAGATTTCTAATGTTCTTTGGCTAATGGTAGAAAATGACTGTTTGCCAATGTTTCTACCATGGATGTGGCAAACAGAAAAGGCTCAGTGATCACAAATACAGTAGTCTTCAATTTACAACCATTCATTAATGTTTATTCAAAGTTATGTCAGCCTCAGAAAAAAGTGACTTATAATATGTATTTGCATTTATGGTCATCACACCACCACCACCCCAGTCATGTGATTGCAACTGGGGCACTTGACAACCAGCTCATATTTACAACAGATTATAACATCTTGCGAAGCACAAGTAGGCATAACAAGAAGGTATAACAAGAAGAGATGGAAGCTAATCAAGGAGAGAAGTAACCCGGAACTAAGGATAAATTTCCTGACAGTGAGAACAATTAACCAGTAGAATGGCTTGCCTTCAGAAGTTGTGGGTGCTCCATCATTAGATGCTTTTAGGAAAATATTGGACAGTCATTTCTCTGACCTGGTATAGGGGCTCCTGTTTGAACAGAGGGTTAGACTAGAAGACCTCCAAGGTCCCTTCCAACTTTATTATTCTGTAATCTGAATGGGATTTATGACCATTTTTGCCAATTTCCCATTAGCGAAGTTGAATTTGTGTAACAATTGCTCTATTCACTTAAACCAGGAGTCTTCAAACTTGGCCCTTTTATGACTCGTGGACTTCAACTCCCAGAATTCCTCAGCCAGGCATGCTGGCTGAGGAATTCTGGGAGTTGAAGTCCACGAGTCATAAAAGGGCCGAGTTTGAAGACCTCTGACTTAAACAGTGTAATTTGCTTAATGACCACTATAAAAATTATTGTAAAATTGGGTCCAATTTGATTTACAACCATAACTTATGACAAAAATTCCAATCCCTATTGCGGTTGTAAGTCAAGGACTATCTGTATAGACTGAGTTAGAATCTAAGCCTTCAGAACACTAACCTGTTTTTTCAACATACAATTTTATGCTGCACTGAAATAAATTTCAAAGAAAAGGGAAACTAATTGATACTCAATTACTAAAATGTAAAAGGAAGAATTAAGTCCCCTAAATAAATCCAATCTTTTTCGTTACAACTAAGAGACTTGGTTAAGAAATAAATGGCAGAACTAAAGTATAAGTATTTTTCTTTTATTAGATTTTATCCCAGCTTTCTGTTCATTTAGAGAAAAAATTCCTATTTTCCCCATAACAACAATCTTGTGAGATGGATTGATCTGGGAGAAAATAATCCAGCCAACTTTCATGCCTAAGGAAGGACTAGAACTCATTGTTCCTGGTTTCTAGGCCACACACTTTATGGAACATTTCCCCTCTAGAGATAAGGATAAGCCTGCTCGTTTCCTAAGTTCTTAAATACCTTTCTATATGCCCAGGCCTCAATTGTATGCAGGACCCATTTTGTGGTTAATTCAGTCATTATAATGGATGAATTATTCTCAGCGGCTATGTATTTTAATATTTATTTTACTTGTTTTTGTATTTTAAATTTTGTTTGCTGCCCAGAGTCTGTGAATTCTCTCAGATTAAGCTCTGTCTGTCCTCAAGCAGTATATTATAAACAATACATTACAAATCCCAAAATATTCTTTGTACTAAGCAGTAACTGTTAGATACTTCCTTTTCTCTCAGTGATCTAGGAATGCTTCCAGGTGAGTTGCTTAATCTTCAGTTTTCCATATTTTTTCCTATTAAAAGTAATCTGCATTTTGGTACATCAATTCTTCTCTCTACAGGACCTCCTAAGCATTTTCATATAGAAGTAGGAATATACAGTACCACTATGCACAAAGTAAAAAAGGGGCAACCTGGTTAGATCTATTGATTGGGACTGAACTTACAAAGATCATACATTATTCTCCAGAATGTCTATATTTAGTCTATGTATTTTCTTACTATAAGAACAAGTAATGAAGATAAAAGACAGGTAAGAGCTATATGATGCAAAAAGCAACTTTCTGAGCAATCAAGTCATCTCCACAGCCATTCCCACCCTCATGTTTTAATACAGACCCCTATGATTATGGACTCTTAGAACCTACAGTATCTCACTCTCCTTGCTATATAACAATCTCATTCATACCTTTTCAAATGATCTTTCTTTCTCTGTTTGATTGTTTCTTGGAAAGAGTAAGGAAAATAACACATAAAATGGTGCTTGAAATCGATCAGGTAATTTGCGCGAAGCCATATTTCCTGTTGAAAAAAATACTACATATCAAGGAATTAGCTATTCTATCTAAGCAGTCCCAACTAAGGTTTTATGAAAATCAGAACATTTTCATAAGCTGCTGCAACAAGTTAAAGAGTTTTCTTGCTAGATATAACACAAATTATATAAATGCTCATTATTTTCTTTAATCAACTGAAAAAAATGACGTTAATTCTGCTGAACATTATAAAGCATACACTTTACCAAAAAAAAGCCCTTACATGAATGAAACCATGTCCAAGGATAATGCTGCAGGAACCAATTTGGGTCAATTATTGGGACCAGAGGTTTAGTCTTCTGAGCTTTTGGACTTGTGCTAAAACCCATCCTCAGGAAACTTCTCTCTTACCAGAACGTGTGGTGAAAGAGGAATTCCCTGAGGAATTCTGCTAAGAGAGAAGTCCCCTGAGGATGGGCTTCAAAATGAGTCCAAAAGCTTGGAAAACTAAACCTCTGGTCCAAGGGACCGATCCAGATTCAATCCTGCAAAGCCCTTACAATTTGTAGTAAGGTACTGTACTTGGACTACAGTGAGGCCACAGAAAGCTATGCTGAAATTCGATCAAAAGCCTCTGTTATCTGCCCCTGAGAATATTAGGCAAAAGATGCTATTTACTTAGAAGTAATAACTTTTTTTGAAATGAAGGTTTCTTTGAAGGATTAATCATTCTTGTACCTGGGGCTTGTGTGTGAATGTGGGAGCTGTGACTTTACAACCTTATTTCTAACCAAGCAGCATGTATGTAACCCAGCTCCTGCTCTCCTAATACTCAGATCCCCTGGACTTTGAATTCTGAAATGTCTCTGAGACATCTCTGACCATAATGCTCATTTAGCTTGTTTCCTGATCACACCCATAATTGTTCTTTGCACTACTTCAGTAAATATGCAATAAAACATTCCTAACTCTAAGTAATAATATGTATAATTCTAATTAATTTTTCTTAGGTTCAGCCCATAAATTTTCAGTTTGAAATCTGAAATTGTAATCCTGCTCCCCACATAAAATTTGCCTATATTGAGGAAGAAAAACACTTCCTGGTCAGTTTAACATCAAATTTTCAGACAATCTAAGAAACTATTACAAGAAAAAGCTGCTTCAATTAGAAGCTGAATTTGTTAAAAAAAATATACCATCTTTATTTTGATAGAATCGTCAGAATAATACTTGTTAAAATTGTTTTCTATGAGTACAAGACAAGCAGTATAAGGAAAATGTAAAGTATTTATAACTGAAATATTTAAAATGAATATTATATTGTACAACTCATATGGGCTATGTAGCCTTTTCTCCTTTTCAGGTAAGAAAATTTTAGTTTAATTCAATATTAAAAAAGGAGATTATTTTTCTTTTAAATTCATATTATACATTCTAACTATTTGAAATTCATTTATTACCTAAACAGAGAAACTCTAAGGGTCTATTAAAAATAACATATTTTTTCCACCATATTTATATAGCCGACAATGCACTTCCAATATTCATAGTTTCAACAATTTAGCTTCTTACCATTTCATATGGATCTTTGTTTTGTCTTCCAAATTTCCACAGTAAATGAATGATACCAAGTACCGCCTCCATAATTTGCTGAGATCCAGGTTCCAGAATATTTCCAAGAACTGGAGTTGCAAGTGGTGTAGGAAAGGCTTCAACCCAACAATCAAGCAGTAATGGTATTATTACTTGAATGAAACCTTTTAAATTGTTCATGGATGCCAGACCTTTTTCATCACTACTTGTCATGCTTAAAGACCTAAAAAACAAAGAGTTCAGTTTTTCTTCTTTTGTGTCCGAAATGTTTACTTAAAACCAAATGTTAGCAAATGTATTTAAGGGTACATTCTTAAGCATATTAATCAGAGCAAGACTTAACATATACATATAAAATGCATCAGCACACTAAATATTTCAGAACTAGTTAGTAAATAGTCCAATTTACTAATAGCAGCCCAGAGTCACCTTCTAGGGAAAATTTAATAAATATGTGCACTTCTTTATACATTAGATTCACAATAAGAAATTTAGGGACTTTTTCAATCTATATGTCTTTTCTGGCAGAAATAATAATGTTTTACATTTCCAGCATACAGATAGTCTTTATAATCTTCTTACTTTGGAAATATTGTCACAGTCTTCTTTCCAAACATATTTTGCAAGGAATAGTGGGAACATTTAAAACATTCTATATGCCTTACATATTCTCACAGATTTTCTACAATAACCAAGTCTGGGAGCTCTGAGGGCCATTCAAAATCTTTATTTTCTGTAACAATTCAAGATCAATTTCAAAGTAGATTTTATAGAACATAGAATTGGAAGGGACATTGGAGGTCTTCTAGTCCAACTCCCTGCTCAAATAGGAGACCCTATACCATTTCAGATAAATGACTGCCTAGTCTTTTTTTGAAAGCTTCCAATGATGGAGCACCCACAACTTCTAATCTAAAGGAAAGTTGTTCCATTGGTTGGTTGCTCAGACCATTAGGAAATTTCTCCTTAGTTTTAGATTGCTTATCTCTTTGGTTAGTTTCCATCCTTGTTTCTCGTCTTGCCTTTTGGTGCTCTGGAAAATAGTTTGACACACACACACACCCTGCCTTTGTAGGAGCCCCTCAAATACTGGAACAGTGCTACATCGCCCTTAGTTCTTTTCATTAGACATACCTAATCCCTGTAATCATTCTTCATATCATCCAGCTCCCTAATCATTTTTGTTGCTCTTCTCTGCACTCTTTCCAGAGTCTCAAAATCTTTTTTATATTATGATCAGAACTGGATGCAGTATTCAATTGTGGTCTAAGGCTTTGTAAAGCAGTACTAGAACTTCATGTAATCTTGATTCTCTCTGTCAATTATATATTTTTGTACTGCTGAAATATAATTAATTTTTAGTTTTTAGCTTCTTTTCAGTGATTGTAGAATATTAGACTCTACGATATCATGATATGAATCCATTTTTTCTTTCACTCATGCAGTTTTTTCTGTGTAACAGATTGTCATCTATTCCAAAGCATAACAGAGTCTTCCCCAAGTTTATCCACTGGTGAAGTATTTTTCCTTCAAGGATAGAATAAAAAAGGCTTTAATGTAGTCACTATCAATTATGGTATAGTTTCATAGAATCATAAATTGGAAGAACAAAAAGATTAGTGACTTGTTTTAATGACAATTATATTATATCAACCACCAAAAACCAAACTACCAAAGCAAAAATACAATATCCTGTTTTTAAATTTTATCTAATTGCAATAGGATATTCTAGAATAGCCTACAGTATATAGAAAAAAGCTTAATTTTGGGTAACTCACAATTCCCTATTTCAGTAAAGAATAATTCTTTTGTCTACAAAACTTATACTGTTCATTACAAAACAGTTTTATGTTTTACCATTAAAGTCTAATTTTCATCTTAGCAAATCACGTTATTACAAATATATTTTTGCCTTAGCCATTCCACAATTATTAAAATGCTATCTTTTATATATAAAATTCTAGATTTTATACTATAGTTCAAAAATAGCCACTGAATATTCTATAAGAGATCTTAACCGTTAATCAATTATTAAAATACCATCTTTTGATATGTCATTCCAAATTCTATAGTATAGTTCGGAGTTATATTTCCTTTACAAATCTAAAAATTAAATGTAAAATCAGTGATATTTTTTGGAGATTCCCCTTAATCCATAAAGATATTTTTATAGTTTATCTTTAGGAATCCCAAAAAAAGAAACAAGTTCAGTCTTTTAAATCTAACTCTTGCCTTCCTTTTGTGCCAATCGTACTTCGCTCTTGGTATCTTTAAATTCTCAAATGTATCTTCCTTTCTTCCTAGACCCCTTATTTGAGTCCAGGGAGCATATGCAAATGTCAGTTTTGCAAGGAAAATGTCCCCTTTGTAACTATTGTATTTTTGCTTTGGTAGTTTGGTTTTTGGTGGTTGATATAATTGTCATTAAAACAAGTCAAACCTTTTTGTTCTTCCAATTTTCTCTGGGTTAGGTAGAAAGCAGTAGCTGGTATTATGTTTGACATCTGATTAATTGAATTCTCAATATAATGTATTTGAAGGCCTTTAGTGTCTTCACTCCTGGTGTTGCTTTCTTCAGATGCTGTTACTTTTTGGCTTGTAAGTTTTGTAGTTGCTATTAAAATTTGGACTTTAAGGTTTTCTTTAAGTTGCTTTGGTTGTTCTTCAAAATCTCCTATTTTAGTGTTAGTTTCCACTTTTTCTATTTGGTTTTGGGTTATCTTTTCCTCATTTACAGTTAGAGTTTGATTTGGTGGCTTTAAATTGTCAGATTTTTCTTGCAATTTGGCTTTAATTTGCTCTGTCATTGCCAAGATCGTATCGGGTATTAGTTTATAATCAAGTGGCAGGATGTATTAATCCATTTCATTGTTGTTTACAGTTAAATCTTCCATGGAGGCTGTTTTAATAATAGTCATTTTCCACCTCCTGGAGAATTGTATTCAGTGCCACGTGTTCCTACGCTTATCTTTAAAAACAGCTCTATTGTTCAGTCAGCTCTCACAAAAGAAAAAGGAAATTTAGTTGCTGTACCAGGTTTTGCCACAAGATGTCAATAACATATAACATGCAATGTAAGAGGGGTTTTTTTCTTTTTCTTTTTCCAAATTAATATAGTTTTGTAGGATTAGTCCAAAATTTTTATTTAATTCACAATTTAAAGAGAGAATAGGATAGTGAGTCTCCAGCAACAAATAGAAGCTTTTTAGTAAATACAGCTGAAATTGCTTAAATTCTTTGCTGCATTAATTGGATTTCTTTTGTGACTTTGAGGCTTTAAGATTTGTTCCCAAAGTAGATATTCGCCGTTTTCTCAAAAAATGGGGAAGGAGATTTTCAGGAAAGTCCCACAGGAAGATGATTAAGGGAATAGGAAAGGTAAAAGCTCACCCAGGTCCTCCAGATTGCTTCTTAGTGCTAGGTAGTACTTTTGGCTTTCGGCAGGGAGCGACTTAGTGATCGGCCATCTTTATGGCCGGTCTCTTTTTCTTCGGGCCAAAGGAGGTGATCCTGGATTCTAGCGGAGGGCTGCTGCCTTCCGTGATCACAGGGAAGTCCTCCTCTCGGTAATTGGCAATTTTTTACCGTTTTCACGGTCCTCCAAACAAGAAACGGACGGTAGGACTGTCCCTGCACATCCGGAAGCGCCACGCGCACGAACCGGAAGCCATCCACAGCATTTTCTTGTCAAGTAATTTAGTCACTTTATTTATTATTTATTTATTTATTTTATTTTATTTTATTTTATTTTATTTTATTTTATTTTATTTTATTTTATTATTTTATTTTATTTTATTTATTTTATTTATTTTATTTTATTATTTTATTTTATTATTTTATTTTATTTTATTTTATTTTATTTTATTTTATTTTATTATTTTATTTTATTTTATTTTATTTTATTTTATTTTATTTTATTTATTTTATTTTATTTTATTTTATTTTATTTTATTTTATTTTATTTTATTTTATTTTATTTTATTTTATTTTATTATTTTATTTTATTTTATTTTATTTTATTTTATTTTATTGGATTTGTATACCGCCCTTTCCCGAAGGACTCAGGGCGGTTAACAGGGTAATTAAAACAAGAAATAAAAAAATTAAAAACAATTAAAAAGATTATAACTTTATCAAAAACAGTAAGATTTTTTTGGTATAACTTATATTCTTAACAAACCCATGCTGGATTCCAGGAATCACCTGCTTCTAGAATCAGAAAAAAATATATTCTAACCTTTTACAAAAGCAACCAACCACTGAAGTGTTTTAAGTTTTCAACAAAGAATGCATAATTAAATTTTAAAAGAATATAATAAATTACAAGTTTTACTGAACTATTTGGTAAACAACTACTACTAAGTATAACATTTTAAACTAGTTCCAAGTATACAATTTTCTTACCTTAGTGTAAACAATGAATTGATTTTGGGATATAAGTCACCATTTTCATATAACTGGATGTGCTGTTGACCGGTGACATGTTCTTGCCAATTAACACATATGGACTTCTGAATTCTGACACTATGAATTCGCTCTTTTTGTCCGTCACTGTCAATTTCTAGTACATTAGAATCTTCTACCAAGATCTGGAGGAATTTTTGAAGTCTAACTAGAACATTCACCCTCCATTGTTGAGACATCATTCTGCGATTAGGATTAACAGAAATCATCCAACTCATTTTATTTCTACTTTTCTGCTGTGTTGACAGTTGCTGATGAGAAATAAGTTCCACAAAGTTATTCAGTAATACACTACTGCGATCCCTCAGGAGAGTAGGGTATTCCTTCAAAAAAATATCCAATATCTTCAAAGAATCTTCCTGAATTTCTTCACTGATGTGAGTCATGGCACTAGAAAGATGAGCACTCATTAAAGGGAAGAATGGAGAGATATGCTCAGCTCGTATTTTGGGAGCCAGGAACTGAAGAAGGCAGACTGCTGCTTTTCTCACACTAGAATCCTTGTCTGTAAACACAGCTGCTAACTCACTTAGTATATTTGAAAGGTGAGCATCCATTATGAATGGATACTGAGACAGTAGGTCTTTAAGTCCAAAAAGTGCACTTTGTTTAACTCCTGCACTATAGTGATTCATCTGTGAAAGCAGATCCTAAAATATAACATAAAACATTTCTGTTAACTCTTTACATTGTAAAATATTTTAGATATATAACATATTTTAAGCATTTTCCTCTGCAACTGCTTCTTAAAAGCATATTTGTTTAAAAAAATGGTAGTGAGATGATTGAAAATTGTAACATAAAGAGATGAAGATGATATGCAGGATACAACTGACATAAAGCAGAGAAAGCTATAATTTATGACAATAAACTATGGTGATTAAAAATTACCCCTGGATCCTTCTAAATAAAAAAACATGGAGTACTTACAAAATTATATAGAGATCTGGACTATATATGGAAATGAAATACTTATTAGATTACATAAAGATCTGAACTACAGTGAAGGAAAAACGTATTTGATCCCCTGGTGATTTTGTACATTTGCCCACTGACAAAGAAATTATCACTTTATAATTTTAATGGTAGGTTTATTTTAACAGTGAGAGACAGAATAATAACATAAAAATCCAGAAAAAAGCATTTCAAAAAAGTTATACATTGATTTGCATTTTAATGAATGAAGTATTTGATCCCCTATCAATCAGCAAAATTTCAGGCTCACAGGTGTCTTTTATACAAGTAATGAGCTGAGATTAGGAGCACTCTCTTAAAGTGCTGTCCACAGAAGCAATCAATCAATCAGATTCCAAACTTTCCACCATGGCTAAGACCAAAGAGCTGTCCAAGGATGTCAGGGACAAGATTGTAGACCTACATAAGGCTTGAATGGGCTACAAGATTTGGTTAGAAAGTGACAACAGTTGGTACGATTATTCGCAAATGGAAGAAACACAAAATAACTCAATCTTCCTCGGTCTGGGGCTCCATGCAAGATCTCACCTCATGGAGTTTCAATTATCATGACAATGATGAGGAATCAGCCCAGAACTGCATAGGAAGATCTTGTCAATGATCTCAAGACAGCTGGAGCCTTAGTCACCAAGAAAACAATTGGTAACACACTACACTGTGAAAGACTGAAATCCTGCAGCACCCGCAAGATCCCCCTGCTCAAGAAAGCACATGTAGAGGCCCATCTGAAGTTTGCCAATGAACATCTGAATGATTCAGAGGAGAACTGGGTGAAAGTGTTATAGTCAGGTGAGACCAAAATGGAGCTCTTTGGCATCAATTCAACTGCCTGTGATCCCAAAAACACCATCCCTACCATCAAATAGGGAGGTGGAAACATTATGCTTTTGGGGTGTTTTTCTGCTACGGGGATAGGACAACTTCACCACATCAAAGAGATGATGGATGGGGCCATGTACCGTCAAATCTTGGGCGAGAACCTCCTTCCCTCAGCCAGGGCATTGAAAATGAGTCATACATGGGTATTCCAGCATGACAATGACCCAAAACACACGGCCAATGCAACAAAGGAGTGGCTGAAGAAGAACATTAAGGTCCTGGAGTGGCCTACCCAGTCTCCAGACCTTAATCCCATAGAAAATCTGTGGAGGGAGCTGAAGGTTTGAGCTGCCAAGGGTCAGCCTTGAAACCTTAATAACTTGTAGAGGATCTACAAAGAGTGGGACAAAATCCCTGAGATGTGTGCAAACCTGGTGGCCAACTGCAAGAAATGTCTGACCTCTGAGAGACTTCCGGTGGCGGCACGGCGCCTGAGACAGCCGTTTCGGGCTGCCCGCTGCTCAGCTGTGTTGTTTTCACCCGAAACAGCGCCGATCAGCTGTTCGGGTGAATTTGAAGCCCCCTCCCCGGGAGAAGAGGAGGGGGTGAGGCCCCAGGTAGGGGTTGAGTTCTCCGGGGCCGCCTGAGCTTAAAGCTTGGGCGGCTGAAGGATTGAACTCCCCCGTAGCCTGGGTTGCTCCCAGCTGTTCAGCGTCTCTGCTCCGGAATTTTTGGAGCAGAGCCAGGCGTTTGCGACCACCCCTGCCAGAAGGAAAGACCCTGGAATAAAAAGGAGCAGGCAGAGCGGTACAGGAGGACAAGGTGAAGAGGACTTTTATTTTTACTCTCTAGCTTAATGGACTTTTTAAACTTAAAGTGAAAGTGCGCAACAAGTGAAAGTAAAAAGATGGCGGCTAAACCTCCCTCAAAAACTCTTCGGAGTGCTGGAACTTCCCCGGTGCAACAGACATCGTTGCAAGCTTTGCTTCCTCCTGCTGCATTGACATTGAAGGATTTACAAGATGCTCTTGAAAAACACGCCCAGGTAATCTTAGAAACACTGGGTGATAAGTTGGCAAAGGTGGAGGAGAAATTGGAGAAACTGGAGGAGAGGATAGAAGAGAAGATGGAAGAGAAATTCAGTGCGATGAGGGTAGACATTTTGTCTACAGTGGAAAGTGTGGCTGAATGTGTGCAAGGTTTGGATGAAAAAGTGGAAGATCTGACTCAAAAGAATGCTATATTAGAAGTAAAGGTACTGGAGAATGAAGATTTAAGAGACAAAATGGACAGAGAATTGAGTCTTGTTCAGTATTATCAGATGCAGTATGCTGTTAGAATCAGAGGCTTAAAAGAAAATACCAAAGAAGACCTAAAGCAGCTGATTTCTGAGGCTCTGGAAGCAGTATTGGGTCAGCCAGCATCTGAAATAAAGGGATGCATGGATAAAGTCTTTCGTGTAAACTCATGGATTGCTAGACAGAGAAAGCTACCTAGAGATGTGGTGGTTTATTTTGCAAAGAGAGAAACTAGAGATGAAGTTATTCAAGCCGCCTATGATACTAAAGTAGTGGTTGCTGACCAAGAAGTTTTGGTTTTAAAGGAAATTCCTCCAAAGATTTTAAGGAGAAGGAAGGACTTTGCATTTCTTGTGCAGGAACTTAAGCAACGTGATATAAGGTTCAGATGGGAGATTCCAGTTGGATTGGTGGTGATGCATGAAGGTAAAAGATACCGTCTGGTTACTGTGACACAGGCGCGTGATTTCTACAATGATGTTTTAAAAGCAACCCCATTATCACTTCTGGAAGCTGCAAAGGGATCTGGAGAAGGAAAACCTCAAGAGGCCGAAGATGGACAGACAGAGGAGAACGGTGCTGGAGGGGATCAAATTATAACTTCGTTGGCTGATGCTGGAGAGCAGAGGGTGACGCGTGCTGCTTTAAAACGAGCAAAACAAATAAAAGAACAAGACCAACAGAAGTTTATGGAACTTTCAAAGCGTACTTACAGCGAGGCAGTGGGAGGAGCGCGGCCCAAAGGAGACAGAGGGGCTATTAAAGATGTGCTCCAACAGCTTCGGGATGACAAGTATGGCGACTAAATTTCTAACCTGGAACGTTAATGGACTAAATTCGCCTCAGAAGAGAAAGAAAGTTTTTCAATATTTAAAACAATTTAAGATTGATGTTATATGCTTGCAAGAAACGCATATTAGGGTTATGGACCAAAAGTATTTATTGAACTCAAGGTTGGGCACGCAATTTGTCGCCTCTGCAATGAATAAGAAAAACGGAGTGGTTGTCTATGTTAAAAGTGCTTTAACAGCGGACGTAATTGAAGCAGATAAGCATGGAAGATACGTTATGATAGATTTGCTGCTAGAAGGCAAAAAAACGCTTTTAGTTGGACTGTATGCTCCTAATCAACAACAACAACAAGCTCACTTTTTTAGTTTACTTCATACAAAGCTTACTCAGTTGGATTACAAATCGTTTATTTTTATGGGGGACTGGAATGGTGTTTTGGATGTACAGATGGATAAGGCTGGTTTTTTTAAGCGTGTTCCGTGTCATGCCAGATTGCCTAAATCTTTTTTTGAAATGAAGGATGATTTGGAACTGCGAGACATTTGGCGTGACACACACCTGCATGAAAAGGATTATACATTTTTTTCGGATAGACATCAATCTTTTTCCAGGATTGACTTCATTTTGCTGACTAACGATTTTTTTTCTAGGATTAAGAAGGTAAAGATCTGTGCAAGAGCTATTTCTGACCATAGTCCAGTATGGTTAGAGATCAATAAGGACAATAGAGATAGGCGCTCGTGGCGCGTAAATGAGAACTTGTTTAGAAATCAGAAAAATGTGGAAGAATGTAAACAGCGGAATGAAGGATTTTTTTGAAATTAATATGAATAAGGATACTTCTATGGACATGGTTTGGGATGCTAGCAAGGCCTATATGAGAGGGGTGTTGATATATATGAATAATAAACACAGACGTACTTTGGAAGCTAGAAGGAAAGAATTGGAGAATGAAATTAAGGAAAAAGAGAAGTCCTTGATTCTGAATCCATTGGATGTGAAGACTAAGGAGGTTATTAAGCTATTAAGAGGACAATTTGATAAGCTAATGGCTGACCAGGTGGCAACCAATTTGCGGTTTGCCAGGCATAATACTTTTTGCAATGCTAATAAGCCAGGTAGATGGCTAGCTTACAGACTAAGGAAAAAGCAAAGGGCTTCTAATATAGACAAAATTGAACATAAGGGAAAGGTTGTGTTTCAACAGGATCTTATTAAGGAAGCCTTTGTGGATTTTTATTCTAAATTATATGCTAAGGAGAAGATTAATGAAAAAGACATTGATGTATATTTGGAGAATGCTAGCATCCCGGTTCTTACGCAAGTACAAAAAGAGATTAATCAATTGATTACAGAAGAAGAAATTCTTACAGCAATTAAGGAGTTGAAGGTGGATAAAGCACCAGGTACGGATGGTCTGACTGTGGCTTACTACAAAAATTTACAATTAGAGTTGATAAAACCGTTAAAGGAATTGTTCCAGACAATTCAGAGAGGGGGAAAGGTGCCTCCGTCTTGGAGAACTGCTTTTATTTCTTTGATTCCGAAGGAAGACCAAGATGTTACTCAAGTAAAAAACTACAGACCGATATCACTTTTAAATACAGATTACAAGATATTCGCTAAGGTGTTGGCTAATAGATTGATGAGGGTTCTGCAACAGGTGATTCATGGGGATCAAACTGGGTTTATTAGTGGTAGGCAAATGAAAAATAACGTGAGACATATAGTTGATGTGTTGGAATTTTTGGAAAGGAACAACCGGATCCCTGCGGCGCTAATTTTTTTAGATGCTGAAAAAGCCTTTGATCAATTGAACTGGCAATTTTTGATGAAAGTTTTAGATAAAATGAATTTTGGGGATAAATTTCTGCAACCAATTAGGGCATTATATCAAAAACAAACAGCCCGAATAATAGTTAATAATAGCTTGACAGAAGCATGTAATATTGAGAAGGGTACGAGGCAAGGGTGCCCGTTATCGCCTTTGTTATTTGTGTTAACATTGGAGATATTATTGGTAAAAATACGGAACTCGGAAAGAATTAAGGGTATACAAATTAGAGATCAGGATTATAGATTGAGAGCGTTCGCAGATGATCTGGTTGTTACAGTGACCCAGCCGGAGAGATCTGTTGTGGACCTGATGGAGATAATAATGCAATATGGGAAGGTTTCTGGATTTAAAGTTAATGTACAAAAAACTAAAATTCTGGCTAAAAATATGACAGCATCGCAAAAGGCCCTTTTAGAAGGGTTAACTGGATTTGAGATTGTTAAAAAGGTCAAATATTTGGGGGTGCTTCTGTCGCCCTCTAATACAAAATTATATAAAAATAACTATGAAAAATTATGGGGAAAAATTCAAAAAGAAATGGAGAGTTGGGAAAAATTGCAATTGTCTTTGTTGGGGCGAATCGCAGCAGTGAAAATGAATGTCCTGCCTAAATTTTTATTTTTATTTCAAATGATACCGGTTCTTAAGAAAGATTCTAATCTGGAGGAATGGCAGCGAGGTATCAATAAATTTGTCTGGGCAGGGAAAAGGCCACGAGTTAAACTTAAGATTATGCAGGATACTCGTGAAAGAGGTGGTCTTAAAATGCCTAATCTTAAATTATATTATGAAGCTGCTGCGTTAGCAGGTATAAGTGACTGGATTAATTTGACACAAGAGAGATTATTAAATCTTGAGGGCCACGATTTGTTGTTTGGCTGGCATGCATATTTGTTGTATGATAAGAAGGTAGATAATGTGTTTAGAGTGCATATTTTAAGACAGGCATTGCTGAGAGTTTGGAAGAAGTATAGATATAAGTTAGACTGTAAGATACCTTTGTGGGCAATTCCAAAACACGCAATAGAAAATATACCGGTAAATGTTGGTTTTAAACATGATGTGACTACGTATAAGGAGATTTTAGGCTTGGAAAGAAATGTCTGGTGTCTGAAACCATACAGTCTCTTGCGAGATGAGAAGATTGTTCAAACTTGGTTTCAATATATTCAGCTACGGGCCAGGTGGAAAGAAGACCAGAAAACTGGTTTTACAATGACTGATGGAAATCTGATAAAGCAAATTAGAGATCAGGGACCAGCACATATTAAACGGATATATCTTGCATTGATAGAGATTGACTCAGAAACAGAACTTGTTAAGGATTGTATGATAAAATGGGCCCAAAACATCCAAGAAGTTATTACAATGGACACGTGGGAAAAGATTTGGGTGAGGAACGTAAAATTTACACAAGCTCAAAATTTAAGAGAGAACTTTTATAAAATGTTTTATAGATGGCATTTAGATCCTAAAAAGCTTGCAAGTATGTACCCAAATTATCAGCCAAAATGCTGGAGATGTGGCGATGAAGATGCAACATATTTTCACATATGGTGGACTTGCAAAAAGGTGAAGGCCTTCTGGATAAAAATTTGGTGGAATATGCAGAAGATTTTTAAGCAAAGGATAAAGTTTTGTCCGCAACTTTTTTTGTTGGGAATAATTACAGATGCTATGGTTGTGGACACTAAGTTGATGTTGAATTTAATTACGGCAGCAAGACTCTTAATAGGTCAGTATTGGAAGAAGGAGGAACTGCCGACCATAGAAGAATGGACTTTAAAGGTTTCTGACCTGGCAGAGATGGCAAAGATTTCGGCTTATTTGAAAGATCACTCGCAAGAACGTTATATCATGGAATGGAGAAAATGGATTGAGTATATCCAGAACAAATATAGGACTAAAAAGTTTCATGTAGCATTTGAATAAGTCTTCCTTTTCTTTTTCTTTTTTCCCTTTTTTTTCTATATATACTTAATATTAATAGTGTTTGTATTATCCTATATGAGCCAGAGAGTGATAGATTTTAGAGTTTATGGTTGTTAGCATATGGATGTTTATGATTGGTTTTTTTCTTGTTTTTATACCTTGTACTTAGCTCTGGGAAGTCGGGGGGGGGAGGGGGAGAGGGGTAGGGAGGGAGGGAGAAGGGAGGGGGAGGGGGGACTGTTAAAGATAAAATGTATGTTAAAACTTTTCAATAAAAAAAAGAAAAAAAAAAGAAATGTCTGACCTCTGTGATTGCCAACAAGGGTTTTGCTACCAAGTACTAAGTGATGTTTCGCAACAGGGTCAAATATTTCACTCATTAAAATGCAAAACAATTTATAACTTTTTTGAAATAATTTTTTCTGGATTTGTTGTTGTTATTATTCTATCTCTCTGTGTTAAAATAAACCTACCATTAAAATTATAGACTGATCATTTCTTTGTCAGCGGGCAGATAAACAAAATCAGCAGGGGATCAAATAAATTTCTCCCTACTGTACATATGGAAAAATGTTCTTTTCCATGTCGGGTAAAATGCTTAGTTTTAGAAAAGTTAATTTTCTGATAAAATGGGTCTGAAACTAACTACAACACTAGTCTGGGAACTCAAACTTTTGTTTTTACCTTTATATTAAGCTTCCTATTATTTGTTGGAAGTATACTACCCTGTTTCAGCTGCTCAGAAAGATGTATAGTCTTTGTTCTGAAATTTGTATCAGTTGCATTTTCTAGTCGAGGCTTCTTTTTCCCAACTTTTAATTTGAGTTTATGAAAATCTTCTTGATGTTTTCTCTTTTTAGTCATTTTAAAATTCTGCAAAAAAATATGAACATTCTTAGAGAGAAAAAATATTTCCAATTGCACTGATAAAATAAAAAAAATCATTGAGATATTGCATTTAAAACTGAATAGCCAAATCTCTTGGTTCATATCAAATCTAAATTAAGGACAGTTTTATTGTCTCTTACCCAATTCCCAACATAAGTTATCTGAATATCCACGAACAAGGCTATCTTCTTGTAAGAAAAACTGAGAGTTAAAACACATTGCATTTGGGTGTCATACTAGAGATTCTAGCAGGAAAAACACGTTTTGAGAAACAAGTTTTATTTTAATCCAATTTTTAAAAAGTTAACGCATCAGACAATTAGAAAATAATTTTACATTAACATAACAAAATTATATTACATTTATATACATAAATAATTCAATGAAAACCTCTAAAAATTTTACATTAAAATCATAAAATAGTATAAAATCCAAAATGCACAACAATATATAAGGTACAGAGGTACTAATTTTAATGATGTCTGGTTGAACACTATTTCATAAAATAGAACTAAAAGATGGTTGAAAGAATTGAAAAGATATATTCACTATCAGTGTTAATTTACAAATATAATAGAACTGAATAGAAGATCTGTCTAACTCATTTTCTTATTCTAATATTCTATTCCAAACTAGAATCAGTTCTTAACTGCTTAAAAAAACACTTGCAATGTTACAATGTCATGGTTAAAACTGACCTGTTTAACATACATATTATAGATGATATTTTAAAGGCTTGTCTACCGAAAACAGTAAACACTTTAAATGTGAAGACTATTGAAATGGTATTCTAGCTTCTATTTTTCTGCATGATTGGAAAAATTATTATCGAATTCACTTTAAGTTAAAAAATTTTGAGACCAAGGAGCACTCCTCCGAGTCAACAGGAATAGCCCAAATCAGCCTAAAAGATAACCTGATGAAAAATCTAAATTTAAACTCAGATACAGAAATTCCCTGCATTGTAAATATCCACCATGTTTAAATACTCCAATAGGACTGAGTAGCTGTGGCCTACCGCCCAAAAAATACCTAAACGGTTAGCAGGGACCTCATGTATCTGAAGAATCCTAAGATTTTTTCTTTTATAAACCTAATTTCAGAACAACCTAATTTCAAGAGAAAGGAAATTCCACTCGGCGGCAGGCAAATAAAACAGGAAATGGGGTACGGGATAGAGGAAGAGCCTCTACAGGATCTCAGTCAGAAAAACCCTTGGAGCGCCTAAGCATGAAAAGAGATAAACATTCTCGTCTACCAAGGAGTTTGCTCCTCGTCGTTTTCCTCCTTTCCGAACCACGCGCAAAGCTACTCACCCACCCTGTTCCGATCAATGAAACAATCTACGCGGCAACGATAGGTGGCTTCGAAGATTCCTTCCGAGTCGAAATCCCGCATCCGGTCACGTTTTCCGGAAGTCGCTGTAATGTTTTCTCGTTATTTCTGATCGCAGCAGTTCTTGATTGTATTGTTGGAAATGCGTGTTCTTGCGATTGGGCGAAAAGGAAATGGAAAGGAACAGGGAGCAAGCGGAATACAGTTTCTTCGGCTTCCATCAGCAGAAGAATAGCAGTATAATTTACATGGGAAGTGTACAGTTATACCAAACATTGTGGAATTGTGGTCAAGCCTCGTCTAGGTTAATGTTTCCCAAACTCGGCACACATCTTAAAATTGGGACAGTACAGTTAATATGAAACGGTTTCTTCATAACCTCATTCAACAATGTAATAAGGCTACATAAAGATCTAATCGGCCTTCGTGGAATCAGTCAGAATCATATACAATCATAATTGTTGCATTTCAGTCACGTGAAACCACTCTCAAATCAAAGAACGTAATGTTTGTGCTTACAGCCATAACAATCATGGGTCTTTGGTCTACTAAAATGTAACATGATTTTTAAATAGGTTTCATCTAAAATAATTCTCAAATAAATGGAATTAAATTTCAGACTTATCATTCTCAAATTACAGAATAAGCAAAAAGATTCATACAGGTTTGTGCTTGTGCCAATGTGATGTGAAATATGTAAGAATGGCATTTAATTTTCATAGCAGATTCAGAAAGCAGAAACTGCACAGATAAAGACAAATATACCTGTCCCAGGATAATGTTGGAGGGTCCAGTCTGGGTTGATCGCTGGGACTAGAATTTAGTCTTCCAAAGCTTTCAGACTCATGCTGGAGCATATCCTTAGGGGACTTCTGTCTACCAGAATGTGTGCTTTGGGCTATTCAGTGGGTAGTATTTATGTGGTACCTGGTTGTGTGTGGCTTTTTAGTTGTTGATTGGGGTGTTAATGGACAGCTATTAAGTCTTTGGCTGTTGTGTACAGATCCAGAATGGATCCTCAAATATGTCACATCACACAAATACACATACTGGTAGTGGATTGTCGTGAGGCAAGGACCACGAAAGACAGCAGGCTCGATTCTTGAAGCTTTTATTCGGGAAGGCACCAGACAAAAATGTAGTCGGGGATTCCCTCTATTTATACATAACCCGTCAAACATTTTAACCAATCCCAACAGCGTATTCTGCCGCTGCTGCTGCTGCAGCCAATCTGCTGCCGGCAGGTTTTGACAGCTCGGAGCTGTCAACAGCTGCCGCACCTCTGCGCTCAGCTGACGGCAGGTCAGCTGTTGACGGCCGCTGCGCATGCGTGATCAGCCGGCAGCTTTGACAGCTGTCAACTGCTGCGCATGCACGGTCAACTGGCAGCGGCCTTTTGACAGCTGTCACTGTCAGCCGGCCACCGCACACCTTTTTACCTCAAGTTGCAGTTTAACGATCTGTGATTTATAACAATATATATCACCCCTTTCCCCCCCCCCTTTCTTAGACAGGAATGCATATGGTATTTGTGAGCTGGATGGGGTTTTCTCCCTTTTGCTTCTTTTGTTTGTTCCCGGCCCATTTGAAATCCGCTTGGTAGGCAGGGGCCCTTCTAGTCCTGCCAGAGCAGCGGACGGGAGTTCTCCTGACCTGTTCCCCCTTCTCACTAACGGGAGAGGGTGGTGGATCTCCGACGCCGTTCCCTGAATGGTGAGGAGTTTGGAGGGGAAGAGATGGGGTTGTGGATCTCTGGTGCTGGTGTAGACGTGGGGGGAGTTCCTTGCCTTAGTGGCTTGATGGGGTCTGAAATGGAAGATGGGTCAAGGGGGAGATTTGGGGTACCCCTGTTTCTGAGCTGGTCCACATGTCTCCTGATGTGATTTCCCTCTCCAAGGTCTATTACGTAGGAGATGGGTCCGGTTTGCTCCAGGACGACTCCCTGGACCCATTTGTTCCCTCCCCCATAGTTTCTTGCCCAGATGAGCTGACCGGGGACGAAAGTCCTTGGAGGAGTGGGATGCTTCGCTTCTGCAGCCGCTCTGTCCGGGTGCAGTCTGTCCAATTTGGTCACTAGGCGGCGGTCCCACCGCTGTTCGGCAGGAGATTTCCCTGTGGTTGTGCAGGGTGTGGAGTGTTGGGCCAGGAGGAACTGGGCCAAACGACGGTGCCAGTCCTCTGAGATGATCTTGCGAAGTGAGTCTTCGGTGGCCTTTACCATGACCTCTGCAAGGCCATTCGAAGATGGATGGAAGGGGGCTGACATGATGTGTCTAATAGAGTTGTTCCTGGTAAAAATCTGGAAATCATGAGAGGTAAATTGGGGGCCGTTGTCAGAGACCAGAACGTCCGGGAGACTGTGTGTTGCAAAAACCCCTCTTAAACCCCGAATTGTGGCGGTCGAAGTCATGCTGGTGACCGGAATGACCTCTAGCCATTTAGAAAAACTGTCTACCACTATGAGTAACACCTGTCCTTGAAAGGGCCCAGCGTAGTCTATGTGAACCCTGGACCAGGGGTTCCGAGTCATTTCCCATTTGTGAACCGGGGCCTGAGGTTGAGGGGGTCTGGTTTGTTGGCATAAGTAGTACCCAGCTACGTGTGCTTCTATGTCCTTGTCTAGGCCCGGCCACCAGACGTAGCTCTGGGCCAATGCTTTCATTTTGACTATGCCGGGGTGGCCATCGTGTAGTGTGTGTAGTGCTCTAGTTCTGTGTTGGTCTGGGACTACTACTCTGCTGCCCCACAGTATGCAGCCTAAATGCAAGGATAATTCATGCCGCCTAATGAAGTAAGCCTGGAATTCTGTGCCAGGGCTGATGGCCTGTTATCCTGATGTGACCCATGCTAGCACTCTACTAAGGACTTTGTCCTTGCTTGTTGCTGCAGCAATATCTTTTGCTGACAGGGAACATTCTGGCAGTTCCTGGATGGCTAGGATGTGGCTTGCTGGGGCTGGGTCGGAATCAGTACTGGGCAAGGGTAGTCTGCTTAATCCATCTGCCCGGCACATTTGCTTCCCAGGTTTATGGACCAGCTTAAATGAGTAAGCCGCTAAGAATGTGGTCCATCTCAGCATCCTGGGAGACAGGATTTGGGGTGTTTGCCTGTCCCAGGTGAATAGTCCTAGCAGAGGTTTGTGGTCTGTAAAAATTGTGAATGGGCGGCCGTATAGGTACGGTAATCGTGCAATTTTTTTACGCTGGCCACGATTGCTAGTGCTTCTTTATCGATTTGTGCGTAGTTGCGTTCTGCCTTTGAGAGGGTTCTGGAATAATAAGCGACAGGTGATTGGGTCCCATCCGCTTGCAAATGGCTCAGAACTGCTCCAATCCTGTATGGGGAGGCATCGCAAGCTACGCATAGGGGCTTGCTTTCTTTATAATGGGTGATTGTGGAGTTGTTAGAGAGTAGTTTTTTGAGTTGCCTGAAACTGTCCTTGTGGATTTTAGTCCACTGCCATGGGGCCCCTTTGTCTAGCAATCTGTGTAATGGCTCAGCAATGGTTGCTTTCTAGGGCAGGAAGGCGTGATAAAAGTTAAGGAGTCCTAGGAAGGCTTGTAGCTCTGTTTTGTTTTGGGGTGCTGGGGCAGCCTTGATGGCCACAATTTTTGAATCTGTGGGGTGGATTCCCTGAGCATCTATTCTGTACCCTAAAAATTCAGTGGAAGGCACCCGTATTGAGCATTTTCTCCGTTTTAACTTGAGACCTGCGGTGCGAAATCTGCTCAGCACCTCCTGCAGTCTCTCAGCTAAAACTTCCTTGGTTTCCCCTGCGATTAATACGTCGTCAAAATAGGGGCAAACCCCGGGAATTCCTTTAAGAGTTTTTTCCATGACTTCCTGGAATATGCCAGGAGCCACCGATATGCCAAATTGCAGGCGGGTTACTTTAAAAGCCCCGCGGTGAGTTACAATAGTCTGAGCATCTGCTGTTTCCTTGGTGACCGGGAGCTGTAAGAACGCATGCGCTAAGTCAAGTTTGGCGAAGATGGTGCCTGACCGGATTTCTGAGAGGACATCCTTAACAGCGGGGACCGGGTAAGCGTGGGGGTTCAGGGCGCAGTTAACAGTCGTCTTGTAGTCTGCACAGACCCTCACCTCCCCATTAGGCTTGATTGGGGTGACTATGGGGGTTTCCCATGTTCCCCCATCAGCAGGTTCCAATACCCTGAGTTTTACCAGCCGGTCCAGTTCGTTCTCAATTTTACTCTTGAGGGTGAAGGGGACTCTTCTAGCCTTGATCCTGACTGGTAAAACCTTGGGTTTTAGTTTTAGTTCTATTGGGGGGCCCGTGTATTTTCCTAAGGAACCGTCAAACACGTCTGCAAATTGTTTGCAGACGGCTTCGAGGGCTCTGGTCTGTGTCTGGTTTATACCCTCTATTCTATTGGCGACCGAGTCCGGGCTGCAGAGTCCGACAGCGATATCATAGACCGCTGGCCCACTGAGACACAGTAATGCCATGGCCTTTAGACGGTCTTCAGAGATTTTATTCACCAGGAGGTAGCCTTCGACCTGTCCCCAGTGTGACTCCCAGCCTTCCGGGTGCCTGATGTCAAATTCCCGAATGTGTCCGAGACTAGCCATACTGTCCGGGTCTGCGGTTCTGCTTCACTAGAGGTCTGATGGAGGGCTCCCTTTTTTTCCAGCCAGTGACTTCAGCGAGTGACTACCAGTGGCTGGTGGGACGGCTTTCCTCCCTTGGTTCATGACTTCAGCTTAGTGACTTAGCTCTGTGAAGCAAACCAATCCCACCTTCATCGCCAGGGGGATTGTCGTGAGGCAAGGACCACAAGAGACAGCAGGCTCGATTCTTGAAGCTTTTATTCGGGAAGGCACCGGACAAAAATGTGGTCGGGGATTCCCTCTATTTATACATAACTCGTCAAACATTTTAACCAATCCCAACAGTGTGTTCTTCTTCTGCTGCGGCGGCGGCAGCCAATCCGCTGCCGGCAGGTTTTGACAGCTCGGAGCTGTCAACAGCCGCCGCGCCTCCACGCTCAGCTGACGGCAGGTTTTTGACAGCCTGGAGCTGTTGACGGCCACTGCGCATGCGTGGTCAGCCGGCAGCTTTGACAGCTGTCAACTGCTGCGCATGCACGGTCAGCTGGCTATCACTGTCAGCCGGCCGCCGTGCGTGTGTATTGGGTAGGCGGCAGCCTTTTGACAGCTGTCAACTGTCAACCGGCTGCCATGCGCCTTTTTACCTCAAGTTGCACTTTAACAATCTGTGATTTATAACAATATATATCAGGTAGGCCTTGCCTTATGTCCATTCAGAGACCATTCAAAATTATTGTGACATGAAAAAAATAGACTTACGATTCATCCTGAAAGATTCAGCATCTCAGCCCCCTCAGTCATGTGATTGCAATCTGATGCTCAGGTTCTACCTTGCACTTAAAACGTTGGAGCAAGCCACAGTCATCTGATCACCATTTGTGACCTTCCCAGCCAGTTTCCTACAACACAGTGTGGGAGGTCAGTCCCCCAGAGAAGGAAATATTAAAAGGGCAGAATATATTTCCCTAAAGGATTTAAAGGCAGAAACCAACCCCCACCCCACAAGTCTCTTTGTCCCAAACAGAAACCAAGTCTGCAGAATTGCAGATGTGTTAATCTTGTCAGAAAGACTGGAGTCAGGAAACTGGGATTACGAAGAAAGTTCCCTAGAATTAAAACCAAAAATCTAAGGGTCATCAGCCATAGCCCCAGAGAAGCAGGATATGACCCTTAGGACATAATAGGATTAACCCTCCACCATCAGAATACCAAAAGGGCACACCCAGACTCAGGTCAGAATATGTGACACAGGAAATACAATGCCTCAAACAGGAACAGGAAACAACTCCAAACAAAAGGCTTCCTATCTGGCTCTCCTCTTCAATAAAATTCTTCCTCAAGCAGTCGCCATGTTGGTTATTCCCAGCTTGGACTGAACCATGATGAAGACTTTTCCTTCAACAAAAGTCAATGGGGAAGCCAGCCGGGAATATCACAAGTTCTAGCAAGTTGCTCAAACTGTTTTTCTTTTCCTGAGGAGCCTGTTCCTTAGTATCACTCTCTGTAGTGTAGACATCCACCCTTTGTACTGAGGCAACTCCGAGCTGTCCCAAAACTTATTTGATCCATGCATGGCATCTGCTAGCCTGCCTATGCCTTGTAACAGTTGGTAGCCACAACCTCCATTCCTCACGGTACCCTCCACCCACCCACCCTGGTACTCCCACTTTCCTTGCTTTAGACTCCACTTCTTCCTGTTTAATGACTGGTATTGTCCTGGGATTATGATGGCAACAAGAATTACGGTTGCTAAGTGATGCAATCACATTATATCATGTTTTACAACTAAATCATTTAGAGACAGCAATTCCAAACCAATTCCAATTACTGTTGTAATCTGAGGACCAATTGTATCAATTATGTATCCAGAAACTTTACATGATGGAAAGGGATGACTTTAAGTGCATGGTGCTCTCTGAACTTGATGGCTTTCTTGCAATGTTTCATTACCAAATTAGATAACATCATCAGTAGCATTTGCTCTTATTTTTATATATTAGTCATTTTCCCTGTCAGTATTGGTAGGGGTGTTCTTGGTGGTTTCTTGATTCCATCCTACTGTGCAGTTTATTAGATATTTGTATCTGACACTAGGCCACTCAGATATGAATTAAATCATATCCCTGTTCAATATACAGTAGAGGTGACAAATAGATTTAAGGAATTAGATCTGATAGACAGAGTGCCTGAAGAACTATGGACAGAGGTTCGCGACATTGTACAACAGGTAGCAACCAAAACCATCCCAAAGAAAAAGAAATGCAAGAAAGCAAAATGGCTGTCTGAGGAAGCTTTGCAAATAGCTGAGGAAAGGAGGGAAGCGAAAGGCAAGGGAGAAAAACATAGATATGCCCAATTGAATGCAGAATTCCAGAGAATAGCTAGAAGAGATAAGAATGCCTTCTTAAATGAACAGTGCAAAGAAATAGAAGAAAACAATAGAATAGGGAGGACCAGAGATCTTTTCAAGAAAATTGGAGAGATGAAGGGAACGTTTAATGCAAAAATGGGCATGATAAAGGACCAAAATGGCAGGGACCTAACAGAGGCAGAAGAGATTAAGAAGAGGTGGAAAAATTACACAGAAGAACTATACAAGAATGAGCTTAACGTCCCAGATAATCATAATGAGGTGGTCACTGACCTCGAGCCAGACATCCTAGAATGTGAAGTGAAGTGGGCCTTAGAAAAGCTGAGCAACAACAAAGCTAGTGGAGGTGACAGTATTCCAGCTGAGCTATTCAAAATCTTAAAAGACAGTGCAGTAAAAGTGCTACACTCAATTTGCCAGCAAATTTGGAAAACTCAACAGTGGCCACAGGATTGGAAAAGATCAGTTTACATTCCAATTCCAAAGAAAGGCAGTGCCAAAGAATGTTCAAACTATCGCACCATTGCACTCATTTCTCATGCTAGTAAAGTTATGCTTAAAATTCTACCAGATCATCTTATTTGTCTCTTGAGAAACCTATATGTGGGCCAAGAAGCAACACTGAGAACTGGACATGGAACCACTGATTGGTTCAAAATTGGGAAAGGAGTCCGGCAAGGCTGTACAACTTGGGTTGAAACTTAACATTAAGAAAACCAAGATCATGGCATCTGGCCCTCTCAATTCCTGGCAAATAGATGGGGAAGAAATGGAGGTAGTGACAGATTTTATTTTCCTGGGCTCCAAGATCACTGCAGATGGGGACTGTAGCCAAGAAATTAAAAGACGCTTGCTCCTGGGGAGGAAAGCCATGGCAAATCTAGACAGCACACTAAAAAGCAGAGACATCACCCTGTCAACAAAAGTGCGTATAGTCAAGGCTATGGTCTTCCCAGTTGCAATGTATGGCAGTGAAAGTTGGACCATAAGAAAGGCTGAGCGCCAAAGAATTGAGGCCTTTGGTGCTGGAGAAGACTCCTGCGAGTCCCTTGGACTGCAAGGCGATCAAACAGGTCAGTCCTAGAGGAGATCAATCCTGACTGCTCTTTAGAAGGCCAGATCCTGAAGCTAAAACTCAAATACTTTGGCCACCTAATGAGAAGGAAGGACTCACTGGAGAAGAGCCTAATGCTGGGAAAGATCGAGGGCAATAGAAGAAGGGGACGACAGAGAATGAGGTGGCTGGATGGAGTCACTGAAGCAGTATGCGTGAGCTTAAATGGACTCCAGATGATGGTAGAGGACAGGAAGGCCTGGAGGAATGTTGTCCATAGGGTCGCGATGGGTCGGACACGACTTCGCAGCTAACAACAACATCTGACACTGCTGGGCAAGGTATGCTGTCATATATATTCATGCAGAAAAACAATTGATCTTTGATGGAAATGTGCCTATATGCAAATCTTCCCATTTGCATGCTTTATGAAGTGTTTGATTTTCATTTGTGGTACTGATAGAAGAAAATATTTATAGGTCAGGGTTGAACTGTGGGATCCTTGGGGCACTCTGAATTTGGTTGTTTTCTTGCAGATGTTTCATTATCAAACTAGCCAATTAACAAATAAATGAATTTCTTATTTATAAATTAGATTACATCCTAGCATGACACAAATATATATATGAGACACAGAAGTAATTTAGAAATAGAATTGTTTTAAAGTTACAGTTGGTCAAACGTATACCAGATGCATGCATAAGGAAGATGTAATATTTTTCTATCTGACCTTATTTATTTAATTAAATTTATGTAGCCACATATGTGACTATGGCTGGTACACACAAATCAAAATGTCAAAACAATTAACAATTAAAAAAACTAAAACATTAAAATACAATTAAAACAATTTAAAACTATAAATAAAACAAAAATCACAGGAAAGGAGATTCCAAAAGTTACAAAAAGTATCACCATTTCATAGTATGGTTTAGTATCTGCAACCTTTATCTACTTCTAGAATTCCTCACTAGATTAAAATACAGCATGATAATGATACTAGTAATTGTTGTGATTAATAATCAGAATATGCTGTAACAAATGAGATGTGCTTATGAGTGAATCCTTTAGGATTCTTTTGTCCTTTCCATTTTTTAATATGGACCTCAACAGACAAAATTACTTTGAGGTTTGGATTTCATATTCCACCAATGTATCAATGGTATAGTTCTACCTCTGTCTTCAAACTTCTGAGCACAATAAATTATCAGACACATTAAACAAGACAGATCTATCAAGATATTTCTGTCAAATGTGGCATGAAAGATAAGAGCCATGAGCTAAGCCATTCTTCTGAATCTGTTGTCTTAATTTCCCCGTCTGCTTCCTTATCTCAAGCAATCATGACATCTTTTTACTGACACAAATGTTTTACAAGGCAATGGTTCTATAGTTCTGCTTTGTGGGATGTTGTTAATCTTATTTAAGCAAGAAGTCAGGACATGTATTCATGTTAAGAAACTGACTAGATTATATAGGAATATATAACGGGTCGTGGGACTACCTATTCCCACGACGTTAGGAAATGGCAGCAGATGTAAAGACAGAGGACTCTATCGACATCTGGGATTGCGTCCCCGCTATCTCCAAGCGGTGAAGCGCTCCAACCCTCTGATTTCTTCCCAAGACCCCGGGAGCAAGGATAAGCAGCCACCTGAGCTCCAGCTGTTGTACTTGAATGCCAGGTCCATAATCAATAAGGCTCCTCTCATTCGCGAACTGATTGAGAGTGAGCATACGGACCTGGCTTGCATTACGGAAACCTGGTTGGGCCCAGAGGGTGGTGTCCCTCTGGTTGATCTCTGCCCACCAGATTTCCGAGTGCTTCACCGACCTCGGGCTCAGGGCAGGGGCGGGGGAGTGGCAGTAGTTATGAGGAAGACTCTCTGTCCTCAGGAGTCCACCATCGTCCAAGTATCCGGATGTGAATCCCTCCTCCTGAGATGTGGCCCTAAGGCGCAATTGGGCTTACTGCTGGTATACCTTCCACCTAGTCGCACAGCAGCGGCCCTGCCTGAGCTTCTCGATATCCTCTCGGGGCTGGTGGTTGAACTCCCCAAGCTTATAGTTTTGGGTGATTTCAATCTATCATCCCTGGGAGGATCATCTGAGTTAGCCCGAGAGTTCATGGCCTCCATGACGGCCATGGACCTGATACAAGTAATTCAGGGCCCGACTCATGTGGGGGGCCACACACTTGATTTGGTTTTTCTTTCTAGACGGTGGTTAGATGATCTTGGTGGGGGTTCTCCAATTATTATACCCCTGTCATGGACCAATCATCATCTCCTGAGGCTGGTCTTCTACTATGCCACCCCCCCGTTGTGGAGTTGTTGAACCATCAAGATTGTTCCGTCCCAGGCGCTTAATGGACCCTAAGAAGTTCCAGGAAGCACTGGGGTCTCCACCTGCCTCTTTTGCTCACAGCTCGGTTGATGCCTTAGTTGAAGCCTGGGAAAAGGCTGCCACGGATGCACTTAACCGAGTTGTTCCCTTGCAGCCCCTGACCCGATTCAGATCCCAGTTCGCTCCATGGTTTTCTGTGGAGCTCCGGGAGATGAAACGGCAGAGACAGGGCCTAGAGAGCCGTTGGAGATCCACCCGATCTGAATACGACCGATCACGATTAAGATCCTTTACTAGATCTTATCTCGCAGCAATGAGGATAGCGAGGTCTAACTACTTTGCTACACTCATTGCGTCCGCAGATAACTGCCCGGCCGCCCTGTTTAGGGTAACTCGCTCCCTCCTTAATCAAGAGGCGAGGGAGGATCCCTTACAGGATCGTGCCGAAGAGTTTTGCCAACATCTGTCGGACAAAATCACTCGGATTCGGACCGGTTTAGACTCCAACTGGGCAGAGTCTGACGATCAGGACATGGGTGGTCTTGTCAATGTTATCTGGGAGGAGTTCGACCCTGTGACCCCAAAAGAATTGGACAGAATTATGAGGAAGCTGAGCTCTACCACTTGTTTATTAGACCCGTGCCCTTCTTGGCTGGTTTACTCAGCTCGAGAGGGAACACGAAGCTGGCTCCAGGCGGTGATATCTGCTTCCTTAAGTGAAGGTTGTTTCCCCTCTGCATTGAAAGAAGCGGTGGTGAGACCCCTCCTTAAGAAACCTACCTTGGACCCAGCTATATTAAACAACTTTCGTCCGATCTCCAACCTTCGCTTTCTTGCCAAGGTTGTTGAGAGTGTGGTAGCGCACTATCTGGACCCGTACCAATCGGGTTTCAGGCCCGGACACAGCACGGAGACGGCATTGGTCGCTCTGGTAAATGATCTCTGGAGAGCTCGGGACAGAGGTTGTTCCTCTGTCCTAGTTCTACTAGATCTCTCAGCGGCTTTCGATACCATCGACCATGGTATCTTGCTGCAGCGTCTCAGAGGATTGGGAGTGGGAGGCACGGTTCTTCAGTGGTTCTCCTCCTATCTCATGGGACGTTCGCAGTCGGTATTGACAGGGGGGCAAAGGTCGAGCTCGAGACCTCTGAGTTGTGGAGTTCCTCAGGGGTCGGTCCTCTCGCCTCTCCTGTTCAACATCTACATGAAACCGCTGGGTGAGATCATTCGTGGTTTTGGAGTTGGGTATCATCAATACGCTGATGATACCCAGCTTTTTATTTCGACCCCAAACCACCTCAGTGATGCCCTCGATGTGATGTCCCGTTGCCTGGAAGCAGTTCGGGTCTGGATGGGGAAGAACAGGCTTCAACTCAACCCTGACAAGACTGAGTGGCTTTACGTACCGGCATCTCGGCATATTCAGAACATCCCATCTCTTTCTATAGGGGGTAAGTTATTACCCCCCGTAGATAGGGCCCGTAACTTGGGAGTCCTCCTAGACTCACAGCTTTCTTTGGAAGACCACATAATAGCTGTGACTAGGGGAGCCTTTGCCCAGGTTCGCCTGGTGCGCCAATTACGGCCCTATCTGGACCGGGATGCCCTGCGTACAGTCACTCATGCGCTCGTGACCTCTCGTTTAGATTACTGCAATGCTCTATACATGGGGCTGCCCTTGAGGACCACTAGGAGGCTCCAACTGGTACAGAATGCAGCTGCAAGAGTTGTATTGGGAGCCTCCCGATACTCCCATATTACACCTCTACTCCGTGAGCTGCATTGGCTCCCAGTTATCCTCCGGGTGAGATTCAAGGTGCTTGTAATGGTTTTCAAAGCCCTACATGGCATGGGTCCGGAGTACCTTGGGAATCACCTGCTGCTGGCATCAACTTCCCTCCGCCCGGTACGCTCCCACAGAGAGGGCCTCCTAAGGGTGCCACCATTCGGAGAATGCCGCTTGGTGGCTCCCAGGGGGAGAGCGTTCTCTGTGGGCGCGCCTGACCTATGGAACCATTTACCGGTTGAGCTCCGGATGGCTCCCGACCTTCGCTCCTTCCGACGCGATCTAAAAACATCTATTTAAGCAATCCGGTCTGGTCTGACGGGTTTAATTTTAATTGTGGTTTTAACTTATCTTCTACATTTGGGCAGTAGGGCTTAATTTATTCTCAATTTTCTGTATTTGTGCATTTTGACATTTATGTCACTGTTCACCGCCCTGAGTCCTTAGGGAGAAGGGCGGTATACAAATTAAATAAATAAATAAATAAATAATGTTGGCTGATAAAATGAAGTTCTAAAAGTGATGGAAAATGAAACTTACAAAGCCATTTTCATTGCAGTATAGTTGGTGAGAGCTTCATATTTCATAACTGAGTAGAATAACAATTCAGTTGGAAAGAAATGTTAATCCTGATGTCTGACACATAACAGGAGTATCATACTATTATCTGCATCTTGTCTAATTGACTTGTGGCAACTTTGAATTGAATGAAAAGTAAACTGAATGAAACTTAAAACTTAGTCAGGATGAAAGTATGATTCAAGTATGATCCTTAGACAAGAGAGCAATTGAAAAAGGCAGTGACAAACTACTTCTGAAAATGTTATCAAGAATACTGAAAAACTTGTCCAGCCAATTTCCAGGAGTCAAAGTACTCCCCCCCCAATACTTGGAAGAACAGTACCACTAGATTATTTTTAATATGTTACTAGGAATAAAAAATCCCAGTTGCTAGGGAATAAATGAACAGTTTCATCCTTATATCATGTTTATAAACTTCTCAGAGAGAGTTGCTGTGCTGGACCAGTATGTAATCATCTGGCCAGATCCTTCCAGACTCAACAATCGATTATTCCTTAAACTTATCCATTCCTTGCCCCAAACTAAGAGGGCAGCCAGATAGTAAAGTTCCCAGTTCCACCAAATATGATCATACGTTGCATCCTCACAACCACACCTCCAACATTTAGGCTGGCAGTTCAGATACATACTTGTTAATTTGTTAGGGTCTAAATGCCATCTATAAAACATTTTATAAAAATTCTCTCTTAAATTTTGAGCCTGTGTAAATTTTACATTTCTGACCCAAATCTTTTCCCATGTATCCATTGTTATTACCTCCTGAAAGTTCGGGGCCCACTTTATCATACAGTCTTTAACAAGTTCCGTTTCTGAGTCAATTTCTATCAATGCATTATATATCCTTCTTATATGTGCTTGACCTTGATCTCTAATTGCTAAGCACATTGGTTTGTGCTTAAATTGTAAGCTGCCCTGAGTCTTCGGAGAAGGGCGGGATATAAATGGGATTAAAATAAAAAAATAATAATAATTTGTTTTACCAAATTTCCATCAGTTATTGAGATAGCAACTTTCTGATCTTCTTTCCATCTTGCATGTAACTGCCCATATTGGAACCAAGTTTGTACTATCTTTTCTTCTTTTAAAATATTATATGGCTTTACTTGCCATACATTCCTTTCTATCCTTAAAATTTCTTTGTATGTAATCACATCATGTTTAAATCCCACATTTATATTTTCTATTGCATGTTTAGGTATTGCCCAAATTGGTATTTTATAATTTAACTTATGTCGATATTTTTTCCAAACTCGCAACAGAGCATACCTTAATATATGTATCTTAAAAACATTATCCACCTTATCATACAATAAATATGCATGCCAACCAAATAACAAATCATGACCCTCAATATTCAGTAATCTCCCTTGTGTTAAATTAAACCAATCACTAATTGATGATAAAGCAGCAGCCTCATAATATAATTTAAAATTGGGCATTTTAAGACCACCTCTTTCACGTACATCTTGCATTATCTTAAATTTGACTCTTGGCCTTTTCCCTGCCCAAACAAATTTATTGATACCTTTCTGCCATTCCTCCAAATTTGAATCTTTTTTAAGTATAGGTATCATTTGAAACAAAAATAAAAATTTTGGCAAAACATTCATTTTTACTGCTGCAATTCTTCCCAATAAGGATAATTGTAATTTTTTTCCAACTATCTAACTCTTTTTGTATTTTTAACCATAACAATTCATAGTTATTTTTGTATAATTTTACATTTGAGGCCGAGAGATATACCCCCAAATATTTAATCTTTTTAACTATTTCAAATCCCGTTAGCTCTTCTAAAACAACCTTCTGTTCTATGGTCATATTTTTAGACAATATTTTAGTTTTTTGCGTGTTTATCTTAAATCCAGAAACTTTTCCATATGACGTTATTATCTCCATCAATTCTACAACTGAGTAAGTCCGTTGACTTAATGTAATAGCCAAGTCATCCGCAAACGCTCTCAATCTATAATCTTGATCTCTTATTTTAATTCCCTTAATTTTATTTGAATCTCGTATCTTAATCAATAATATTTCCAATGTTAAAACAAACAACAAAGGTGACAACAAACACCTTTGTCTTGTACCCTTTTCAAAATTACATGTTTCTGTTAAACTACCATTGACTATTATTTCAGCTGTTTGCTTCTGATATATTGCCCTAATAGGTTGTAAATAATTATCCCCAAACTCCATTTTCTCCAATACCTTAAATAAAAATTTCCAGTCCAATTGATCAAAAGCTTTTTCAGCATCCAAAAAGATCAGCGCTGCAGAGACCTGGTTATTTCTTTCCAAAAATTCCAATAAATCTACAATATGTCTCACATTATTCTTTATTTGTCTACCACTTATAAATCCTGTTTGATCACTATGAATCATTTGCTGCATTACCTTCATTAATCTATTTGCTAAAAATTTTGCAAATATCTTATAATCAGTATTTAAAAGCGATATTGGCCTATAAATTTTGGTTTGGGTAATATCTTGATCTTCCTTCGGAATCAGCGATATAAAGGCTGTTTTTCACGATGGAGGCACTTCTCCTCCCAATTGAATTGTTTTAAATAATTCTCTTAAAGGTTCCACCATTTCTAACTGTAAATCTTTATAATAGACGGCAGTCAAGCCATCTGTTCCTGGTGCTTTCCCCACCTTTAATTGTTTAATTGCCAAAATAATTTCTTCATCATTTATCAATTGATTCATCCCTTCCCTTTGCTCTTGTGTAAGAACAGGGATATTAACTTCTCGTAAATATCTATCTATATCTACATCTTGAATCTTATCCCTAACATATAACTTAGAATTAAACTCAACAAAAGCCTTTTTAATAAGATTCTGCTGAAACACCACTTTACCCTTGTACTCCATTCTATCTATATTACATGACCTTTGTTTCTTCCCTAACAAGTAAGCTAACCACCTACCCGGCTTATTAGCATTACAAAAAGTATTGTGTTTAACATACCATAAATTGGTTGCCACTTGATCTGCCATCAACATATCAAACTGACCTCTTAATGAAGTAATTACCTCTTTAATCTTCCTATCAGATGGATTCAAAATTAAAGCCTTCTCTTTTCTCTTAATTTCCTCCTCTAATTCTTTTCGCTTATGTTCCAGTTTACGTCTATGTTTATTATTCAAATATATTAACACTTCTCTCATATAAGCTTTGCTTGCATCCCAAACCATTTCAATAGAAGTACCCTTGTACATATTCATATTAAAAAATTCTTTCATCTGTTTTTTACACTCTTCCACATTTTCTTGATATCTAAACAAATTTTCATTTAGTCTCCAAGACCGCTTGTCTCCATTGTCTTTTTCTATTTCCAACCATACTGGACTATGATCTGATATAGTTCTTGGACATATCTTAATCTTCTTAATCCTAGAAAAAAATCATTAGTAATTAATACAAAATCAATCCTGGAAAAAGATTGATGCCTATCGGAAAAAAGGCAAAGTCTTTTTCTTGCAAATTTCTTTCTCTCCAAACATCTCTCAGTTCCAAATCGTCTTTCATCTCAAAAAAAGATTTAGGCAATCTAGCATGACTTGGTATACTTCTAAAAAGACCTTTTTTGTGCTTTTGTACATCCAAAACACCATTCCAGTCTCCCATAAAAATACAGGATTTATAATCCCATTGAGTTATCTTGCTATGTAATAGTTTATAAAATTCTCCTTGCTGTTGATTAGGAGCATATAATCCAACCAAAACTATTTTCTTGCCTTCTATTAATAGTTCAATTATAACATATCTTCCTTGTTTATCTGTTACAATTAAATTAGCTGTTAAGTTATTCTTAACATAAATAACTACTCTATTTTTCTTGTCTGGAGCAGACGCAATAAACTGTGTACCCAGCCTAAAATTTATCAAATATTTTTGATCAGCTGCTCGAATATGCATTTCCTGTAGACAAATAACATCATTTCTAAATTGTTTTAAATACTGAAATACTTTCTTTCTCTTGTGCGGGGAATTTAATCCGTTAACATTCCAACTTAGAAACTTTGTTGCCATCTTTTGCGACCTGAAACTTTTGGAGTACCTCTTCCAAGACCACCTGCACTCTTTTCTGTTTCGCTCCTCCCACTGCTTCACTGTAAGTAGGTTTTTGAGATATGATTGTAGCTTTCTGTTGTTCTTGTTCTTGTCTCATTCGTCTAATTGCAGCCCGTGTCATTCTTTGTTCTGTAACCTCTTCTGTTGGCACCTGGGACTGATCCACTTCTGTAATTTGCTGGGATTCTTTATCCTTCTGCAGAGTAGCTCCTTCAGCTTTTTGTTTACTCTCCATTCGCGACTGACACTCTCCTTCACTGTTCCTTCCTTTAAATTCTGAAGATGGCGGAGAACCTGCCTTCAAAATATTAGAATATAAATCTTGTGCCTGCAAAACTGTATTAAGACGATATCTCGTGCCTGCATACATCACCGCCATGCCTGCTGGAATCTCCCATGTAAACTGAAGCTGCCGTTTCTTTAATTCATCTGCCAAGAAAGCAAATTCTTTTCTTTTCCTTAAAATTCTTGGAGGAATCTCTTTCAGAATTAAAACTTCTTGCTCAGCAACTGTAAATCTTTTGTTATAGAAGGCTTGGATGACCACATTTCTAATTGATCTCTTTGTAAAATAAACCACCACATCTCTAGGTAACTTTCTTTGTCTTGCAATCCAAGAATTAACACGAAATATTTTGTCTATATCCCCCATAATATCTTCTGCTGGATGCTCCAAAACCGGTTCAAGGGCTTGTGCCAATAATTCTTTCAAATCTTCCTTAGGATCTTCTTTCAAACCTCTGATCCTCACAGCAAACTCCATATTCCTATATTGTATCATAACCACATCATCATCAATCTTTTCCATCACATTTTCAGGATCCAACATTTTAGCATCTAATCTCATATTGTTTTGACTGAGCTCTTCCACGCGATCATCCAGATGCTCAATACAAACTGTGAGCCCTTGAAATGCAGCCAAAATGTCTGCTCTTATTTCAGTATTCTTCTCCTCAATACGTTCAGCTATTTGTTGGGATTGTGTTTTTAAAGCATCTTGTCACGTGCTGGAAATGCAGAAGGCTTCCAGGGACTTACTATCATATGTGGTGGGAATGTTCAAAAGTGCAAACTTTTTGGCAGCAGATAAAAAATTGGTTGGAAGAAATATTACTACAAAAAAATTGATTTAAAACCAGAAACCTTCTTATTAGGGATTATTAACAATAAACTCAGCAAAGCATCTTTCTACTTATTAGTGCATATTTTAACCGCAACAAGATTGGCATATGCCCAAAAATGGAAAAGAAAGGAAACACCCACTGAAGAAGAAATAATAGATAAAATTTTATCCTGCACCAAAATGGACAGGTTAATCCTAGAGATCAAAAATAAGACTGAAACAGAGTATTATGAAATTTGGCAAAATTTGTACAATTGGTTAGAGATAAGAAGGATTGCTGATATGACTATTGTTTGATTGGTTGATAATGTAAGGATTTCTTATCAGTACCTATATCAGGACACAACTGAAAGATATGTAAATATAATGCTGATGACTGAAAGACAGTTTACTAAAAAATTTACAGATGTTATATGTACAGTTTGTTATACTCTGTCCGGTCATAGAATGTATTTTAAGTTTTTGTTATTTCTTTCTGTAACATAAGGTAATACTAATAGTAGTGTTGTAGCTAGGGAAGTTGAATCATGTCCACTTTTGTTTTTAAATATACATTTAATAAAATTTTCTAAAAATTGTATGTAAGAACATTTAAGCATTTACAGGGTTAAACACTATTTCCTTAAGAGATGGCTTCTGGGAAATGTAGTCTAGTTGTTAGTCCTATATCTTATGTAGGCAGTGGGAGGAGCTTAAACATTTACTGCAGGGCATCCTAGCTATGTGCCATTGTATTATCTCTCTGCATGAATCCAAGCCACGAGGCTCCTTTGCTCCATACAAACGGGGTGAATCTACCTTTATTTTTTTTTACACTGCTAGAATGGACAGATACGCTCATGAATGGATGAACCTAACAGCAAACATAAGTCTGCCTAGGATTCCTGATTAATAAATATTTGTTTAAAACCATTCTGCAGAGTTTATGCTATCTGGTTCAGAATTATAATGCATCTCTAATTCATGTTTCCAGAATAGTAAAAAAAAAAAATAAAGCTAGTAGATTGCATCCTATTCAACAGTAAAAGAATATGGCATGTTTCTTCATCTGGCTGTGGTAAAAGAATAAGAAAATTCTCCATGCCTTGCTTAGCCAAAGTAAACAAAGGAGTGGTTTATTCTCCAGCTGACTACAGTTAAAATAGGATTGAATTTATTGTCCAAGAGAGCCAGTGCTTTAAAGTGAGATCTCATTCACTTCATATGGAGAAGCTTTGAACTGCAGCCCCCCCCCCCCGTCTTCCTTTTTCCACGGGGCCGGCACCTTAGAAAGCCCTGTCTTCTAATTGCTGAGAAGCCAAGTCTCTGTGTAAATTGAGGCCAGCATTTGCTCAGAATGAATGGAATGTGACTATAGATACAGAGGTGTGCATTTAACTCTTCACATGCTTGGCTGCACAGAACAAAGTTCCTGCTTGCTACTGTGTCTGTTTGTTGTAAAATAATCTCCAGATCTCAGCTTGGCTGGAGTTTGGTTGAACGAGAGAGACTTTGAATTGCAAAGAGACTATTAACTCTTTACGTGTCCAGCTATAGCCATATCTTCAACAAGTGGCTGCAAAGGAATAATTTCTCTTCAATGAAAAGCCAGCATGTTTGTTTTAACCTCCCTGCCTGCTAATTTGCCAAATATAGAGGAAACGTTTACGTCCTTGCTGAGAGTTCAAAGGAATTTTATCTGTATTGCCTTCTTCCTGCCCATGCAAAACAGCTCAGTTTGTAAACCAAAGCATTCCAATTTGCATTTGAAAGGAAAAGGATTTGTAGCCAATATGTCCTCAGCTTGTAAACAGTTCAGCCCAGAAAAGTACTACACATAGAATTTGTTTCCTTTGTCTGCACATTACTCAGAGCAGCTCAGGAACCTTGGGGCCTCTCGCTGGTCAATAAAGCAATTAACTGTCATGGTAAGCAGGCAACTGGTGGGAGGAAACTGACTCCTAGCTCTCGACCCGTCTCTTTGGAATTAAATGAATGCAAACGGAAAGAAAGGCATTTGATTCAATAGCAAAACCCTATTCCAGTCTAATCTCAATGCAGCAGGGACCTCTCGTGGCCAACTTAAAATGAGGCTTGAATTCCAGCTGTCTGCAGACAAACAGCAATTAAGCCTTTTATTTTTACTAAGAGAGAGAGGCATTCATTCAGACTTGTGTTAAAGGCATAAAACCAGCCTTCTCTGGTAAGAAAATAGAAGAAACCCAGAAGGAAGATACCTGATTTAGCAACCAGTTCTTGAAAGCATATGTTTAAGGGTCCAAAAGTAGTCACAACTCAGAAGAGGGATCAATAAGCAAAACCTATCCCAAGCATAGGCAAATGCAGCAGTGCCCTCTGGTGGCAACGTGCAGACAACAGGCTTATGTTACCTACAAATAAAGCCTGAGCCAAGCTGCTTATGTAAAAGCTATCCAGTCTCCCCCCCAACTAGATCAACTCAAGAGAAACAATTTGCAAATTAACGTTTGTTAATGCTACAAGTTTCACAGCTCATGGATGGAATTTGACTGCAGGACAGGCAGATCCTTAGTAGTTCCAGACCGGCTTACAGCTTGTGGTTCTAAGAAGAAAAAAAATTGACGGACCTTTGTTTCCTTGTGAAATCTAGGGGCAGCACTGAGTGGTAGCAACTTACAAATGGCAGGCTTGCATTTACCCATGGAGGACAGCACACCCCGGTGGCTGATCTGAAAATAACAGGTTTGCCTCTACCTACAGACAGCGCACCCCCTGTGGATGATCAATAATAGGTTTGCCTCTACACACAGAGAGCGGCTCCTAGTGGTTAAAGAATGAACCTCACTGAAGTCTCTAACCATGCAGACAGTGCCCCCTATTGGTCAAAGAGTGAACTTTGCTGAAGTCTCTACTCATGCAAGCAGTGCATCTGGGTGGCTGCTCTGTGAATAACAGGTTTGCCTCTACCTACACAGACAGCCCACCCTGGTGGTGGACCTGTAAAGGGCAGGCTTGCTTTCCACTCATGTAGACAGCGCACCCCCAGTGGCTGATCTGCAAATAACAGGCTTGCCTCTACCCACAGACAGTGCACCCCCGGTGGCTGATCTGCAAATAACAGGTTTGCCTCTACACACAGAGTGCCCCCTAGTGGTTAAAGATGGAACCTCGCTGAAGTCTCTAACCATGCAGACGGTGCCCCCTAGTGGTCAAAGAGTGAACTTTGCTGGTCTCTACTCATGCAAGCAGTGCACCCTGGTGGCTGATTTGCAAATAACAGGCTTGCCTCTTCCCACATAGACAGGTGGGCTTGGCCAATTGGGTGGGCATGGCTGCAGTGGTAATGGCAGATTGGGTGGGACTAAAAAGATTAATTGAACCTCTTTTTTTGCACATGACAGTGGAGGCCTACAGTGAAAAGGTTTTATAAAACCCAGCTGACGGCCTAGGACTGGGGCGATGGTGCGCGTGCCCAGAGAGAGGGCTCTGCGTGCCACCTGTGGCACATGTGTCATAGGTTCGCCACCATGGCTCTAAGATATCTTCCCACCTCGCCAACGTGTCACAACAACCTTCGGTCTCAGGTGCCTCCCATCACTCCAAGGCATCTTCTCGTCATAGTCATGCTTCCCGAGTCTCCAGGGCAGACAGCCTGGCTGCCCAGCTTGAATCAATGATGCAGAGACAAACACAGTTCTACACATCGCAAGGGAAGAGCAACTGGTAAAGGAAGAAATGGCTAAAACTCAGGCCAGGCTTGAGTTTCTGCAATGAGAACAGGAGGCAGCAGGAAACGCGCCCCTGCAGATGGAAGCTGAAGGCACTGTCACTGTGCACAATTTAGAAAAGCTAGACATTGAAAACCAGCATATCCGCATGCAGGCCTATGTTGCCGACCAGGATGCGTCGGGACATGAACAGGCGGAAGCACCGCAGTTAACCACAAGTCCCCGAAGACCAAGTGGACAGGAAGGAGAATCTCAACAACCAGATGTGCCAGTCAGAGAGCCGTCATCACACCATCTGGATCACAAGATCTTCCCTCCGGAGCTACACAACTGACACCAATGAAAAAAACCACAGATGGTAACCAGATAGGTCCATCTGCAACGACGGCAACTCCACAGCAGGAAGAGCAGCTGCTAATGGATGAAATTGCCAGGGTTCAGGCCAGGCTAGAGTTTCTACTGCATCAACAGGAAACAGCATCCCGAGGCGCCACCTTCACACCCAATCTTGAGAGGCCAGAAGGTGAAATCTCACACAATCGTGTCAAGGCCTGTGTGGATGTCTAGAACACACTACGTCAAGAGCGGGAGGGGGCAATGCCAAGTGACCAGGAATCTCGACCACCAGAGGTGCCAACCATTTGGAAGGCTGACAACGGACCATCTGACTCACAAAACCTCCCACTCACATCTGTAAAATTCACCCCAACAGACCAAGGTACAAGGGGTGAGCGAATTAGCCCATCTGTAACTATGAAAACTCCTCAGCAGGTAGGCACACAAGAAATCATGGTTCCTGAACTCAATGCAAAGGCAAAAGAACTCCAGCCAGACCCTCAAGGCCCTTTGTCTGTGCCATGGGAAGTTATCCTCAACAAGATGTATTCTGAAGACAACTGCCAGCTGTCAGTGCCACATTCCCTTGCTCTTGGGAGCAATGCTTATGAGGATCAACGATAAGTCACAGATTGTGCTCCTGATGACCTCAACACAGTACTTACCCAGCCTGATGGCAATCCTGCACAGCACCAATGGGTCCTCCAACATCCTGGAGAAGAAGGTTGATTTGGGAGAGTACAAGGTCTGCTTCAAATGCTGTGAGTGTATGGAAAATGCAGCCAAAGCTTGCACAGCTAAGGGGAAGTGTCACCCAAGCAAGATTGACAAGCACCTGGGAGCCCTGCATCCAGACTCTGAGCAGCTACAACAAGCAACTTCTACTTCTTCAACCAAGGAGCCCCAGCATGGCTCCAAAGAGCACCCAGAGATGCCTGCCAAAGGCAATCTAGTCAGTATGTAGTGACTCACCATTAACAAGTGCACCCACAAGTGAAGAAATGCCTTTCACAATGTGCATTGTGCGACAGAGCACGGCGGGGAGGAAAGTCACTGAACTCTGCATCCAGTCATTAGATGGGAGTTCACAGTTCCTACCATTGCCATTGCCAGAATGGGAGGCCTCACAAGACAATTGCAGTCAAATTCCAACACCAGAGGTAGCACGCACCATACCTCACATGAAGCACATGGATGATCATCTTCCCTCACCTTCCTGCCCTAAATCATGAAGCCGAAATCTTGCCTCTGTTGGGAGTAGATGCCCCTGATACCTTTGCCTACCATGAAATGGTCAGAGGCCCAACAAGCCCCCCAATTACCTTTAAGGTGGAACCTGGATGGGTCATCCCAGGAACAGTCTGTGTTGATCAGCTGCAAAGTCCAACCCAGGTGAATATCTCAACAACTTCCATTCACAGTAATGGGAGAGCAACCCACCTGAAACCATGCCAAGAACACTTCATGCTTATCACAACCAAACCCATTTTGGAAGCGACAGTGTTCCAGACCAGCAAAAACGACAATGACGTAGCCTTGTCGATAGAGGACAAAGACTTTTTAGAGCTCATGGATAAGGAATGCCTGCAGGATGCCACAGGGAGTTGAGTAGCCCCACTACCTTTCTGTATACCCAGGCAGCACCTACCTAACAATCATGAACAAGCTCTCTCTCGCCTCAACAGTCTGAGGAGAGATACAAAGAAAAAGCCCGAAATGAAAGCTCATCTAGTAGAGGTCATGGAAAAGATGTTCCAGAGTGGACATGCAGAGCCTGCCCCACCACTGAAGAGGAAGAATGCTGATACGTACCATTCTTTGGAGTGTAGCACCCACAAAAGCTAGGGCAGATAAGAGTAGTCTTCGATGCCAGTGCATTGGTCGCGCTGGTGAATGATCTCTGGAGGGCTCGGGACAGGGGATATTCCTCTGTCCTAGTCCTATTAGACCTCTCAGCGGCTTTCAATACCATCGACCATGGTATCTTGCTGCGGCGTCTCAGGGGATTGGGAGTGGGAGGCACGGTTTTGCAGTGGTTCTCCTCCTATCTCCTGGGACGTTCGCAGTCGGTGTTGACAGGGGGGCAGAGGTCGACCTCGAGGTCTTTCGTTTGTGGAGTTCCTCAGGGGTCGGTCCTCTCGCCTCTCCTGTTCAACATCTATATGAAACCGCTGGGTGAGATCATTCGTGGCTTTGGAGTTGGGTATCATCAGTACGCTGATGATACCCAGCTTTTCATTTTGACCCCAAACCACCCCAGTGATGCCCTCAACGTGATGTCCTGTTGCCTGGAGGCGGTTCGGGTCTGGATGGGGAGGAACAGACTTCAACTCAACCCCGACAAGACTGAGTGGCTTTGCATACCTGCATCCCGGGTTATTTCGGATATTCCATCTCTCTCTATGGGGGGTGAATTATTACCCCCCCGTAGATAGGGCTCGCAACTTGGGAGTCCTCCTAGATTCACGGCTCACTCTGGAAGATCACATAGTGGCTGTGAGTAGGGGAGCTTTCGCCCAGGTTCGCCTGGTGTGCCAGTTGCGGCCCTATCTAAGCCGGGATGACTTATGCACGGTCACTCACACGCTCGTGACCTCTCGTCTAGACTACTGCAACGCTCTCTACATGGGGCTGCCCTTGAGGACCACCCGGAGGCTCCAACTGGTACAGAATGCGGCCGCGAGAGTTGTGTTGGGAGTCTCCCGATACTCCCATGTCACACCTCTGCTCCGTGAGCTGCATTGGTTGCCAGTTGTCTTCCGGGTGAGATTCAAGGTACTAGTAATGGTGTTTAAGGCCCTACATGGCAGGGGTCCGGAGTACCTTAGGGAACACCTGCTGCCGGCATCAACTTCCCTTCGCCCTGTACGTTCCCACAGAGAGGGCCTCCTCAGGGTGCCACCGATCAGAGAATGTCGATTGGTGGCCCCCAGGGGGAGATCCTTCTCTGTGGGCGCCCCGGAGCTATGGAATCAGTTACCGGTTGAGCTCCGGATGGCGCCCGATCTTCGCTCCTTTCGTCGCGATCTAAAGACATTCTTATTCGAACAAGCCGGCCTGGCCTGATGGGGGATTGGTGGGGGTTTTTATTGTTATTTTAATATTTGTATTTACTGTTTTTAGTGGGCATATATTTAATTCTTTTTTAACTTTTGTAACTTTGTATTTTTTATTCTTGCCCTGTTCACTGCCCTGAGTCCTTCAGGAGAAGGGCGGTATATAAATATTATTAAATAAATAAATAAATAGTACCAAGGCATCTCTTTGAACAAAGGCCTTCTCACAGGGCCTGACCTCATCAGCAGTCTGCTTGGAGTGCTCATTTGCTTCAGAAAGGAAGCTGTGGCAGTCATGGCTGACATCCAGCAGATGTTTTATTCATTCTACATTAGGGAAGATCATCGCAATTACCTGCACTTCCGGTGGTTCAGTGATGACCAACACAACCAGCAGATGACAGAATACAGAATGTGGGGACTTCCTGTTTGGCAGCCAAAGGGATGACTGGGAAAAGCCGGTGCCTCGGCTTTCCAGTCTGGTTTCTCTTTGCCTAGCAACCCTTAAAGGGTTGGAATGTTGCCCTGGAGGGGCAACAAAGAAGGAGGGATACTTCAGGAGCTCAGAACAGGTGTCAACCATTCGGAGTGGACTGTAGAACCCTCTGAAGGCTGCTGGGAGAGCCAAGGCAGCCCTAGTCATCTCCAGCAGGAAGGGAAGCACTGAAAAACAGCTGATTCTCAACTGCGTGCCAATGCTGGGTGAGCCAGAATTTTCTTTCCTTCTCCTTGAGGATTATAAATGTTTAGCCCATGATGGGAAAGGGCTGAAAACTAAAGACACCCAGAAGGATTAAAGTTAAAAGCAGTGAGTAATTACAAAGAGGGGAAGTGCTCTTTGTTAAGAATATCGGACATTGATAAATAAGCTAAGGAGGACATCTAGTGGCAAAAGAAGAAACGACAGTGACCTTGGAGGAGACAGCTACAAATAATAAAAGTGACCTGTTGTGAGATTGTAAGAGAAAAGACTTTTTAAAGTTACTTTTGTTGAATTTGGCTAAACCTAAACAGATGTTGCTTTGGCCTTAGACTGTAAGCTGTAAAATGAGTTCATCAAACAATACTAGACTTATGAAAAAAACCTCTTCTGCACCCTCAATAGGACAATCTAGTCCAACAACACAGGGATCTATTGAAACAATGTTGCAACATGAAAAAATAAGCACTGCTCAAAGTGAAACACAAACTTCCTTAAAACTGCTTCAAGAAATGATGCAACGTAATCAAGAGATAATGCAGAGGAATCATGAAGAGACACAGAAAAACCACAGAGAGATACAAAGTAAACTTGAGAAAGTACGTGAAGAAATCTTGGATATAAAGGAAAAATTTGAAGCTCAAAATCAAATGATAATTAAAAATCAACAGAGAATATAGAAAATCGAAGAAAAGTTGGACGATAATGATAAAAAAATTAGAAATGTTATCACAAGAAAATGAAAAATTAGAGAACGCAATTAAAACTTTAGAGATGGAAAAAGCGGAACATTATTTAAGATTTCAAAATATTCCTGAGGATAGAGAACAAAACATAGCAGAGGTGATTATTGACATCCTGGAGGAGGCTTTAAAGGCAGATAGAGGAGAAATTCAATTAGAGGTCAATGAAATATTCCGTATTAACTCAAGCTACACAAGAAGAAATAAACTGCCAAGAGAAGCACATGTACGGTTTATAAAGAAGACAACAAGAGATGAAGTACTACAGAAAGTTAGAGACGAGCCAATACAATACAAAAATAAAGAAATTGTGGTTTTAAAGCAGATACCTAAGAGAGTAAGAGATCCTCGAAGATATTATCACTTCCTGACTATGAAGCTGATTGCTAATGGTATAAACTTTAGATGGCTGATGCCGGAAGGCATTCTAATAAACTGGAACAATACAAGATACAATACAATACAGTCTGGAAACAATACAGTCTGGAAAGCAGAAGATTTTGAAGTAAGGAATAGGGCAATTGTAGATGAAGGGGTGAAACAAAGACAAGGCAAGAATAAGGAGCAGAAGCAAACAGAAGAGATGACTCAAGGAGCAACTACACAAACAGGAGAACAGAAAGAGAAAGACAATCAAGAGGGTGAAGGTGAAGGACCTGCCAGAGAACAGAGGACTACTAGATCCACTAGACCTAAATATAAATAAATGGAAATGGAAATGGAGAAAGAAAATGGAATTTTTTCAGTAAATATAAATGGACTAAATTCCCCAATCAGAAGAAACAAGGTTTTTAGGAAGTTACAGAAATTGAATCTAGATATAATTTGTCTACAAGAAACACATATAAAAGAACAACATCATAAATTATTGGAATACCCCAAAATTGGGAAACTTTACTATGCATCAGCACAGCAGAAAAAAATTGGGGTCACCATATACCGTATATACTTGAGTATAAGCCGACTCGAGTATAAGCCGAGACCCCTAATTTTACCCCCCAAAACTGGAAAAAGTTCTTGACTCAAGTATAAGCCGAGGCTGGGATCCGCCGTTCTGCAAGCCTCCGCCGCCGGCGGAGGCTGGATCCGCGCTCTGCAAGCCTCTGCCGCCAGCAGAGGCTCGATCCGCCATTTTGCAAGCCTGAATACACAGGAATACCCTGTGTGGCCGCGGCTCTCGGGGAAGCCCTGGCTGTCCGCTTCCTCGCTCCACGCTGCCATTCGGGGCCCGCGCGTTCCCCGGGCAAATCGCGGCACCCAGCAGGCAAGGAAACACGCCCGCTCCAGTCGCCCCCCCCTTCCCTCAGGAGACGCTTAGCAAGTGACCGCCCAGAGCTTACCGAGGACTTGCGCGCGGCCGAGGCTTCGGTGCTTCCGGGATCGCGCGCACCTCTCCCAAGCCGCCGCCGTCCGGAGACCTGCCGAAGTTTGGGGAGGTTTGGGGAGGTGCGCGCGCACCTCCCCAAACCTCCCCAAACGGCGGCAGGTCTCCGGACCTCCGTGCCCTGCCTGCCTGCTTCTTTCCGCTGCCTGGCTGCCCTACGATGTAACCCGCTTCATGATCGAGTGCGACGCCTGCAAGGACTGGTTTCACGGCAGGAAGGGGATCTCTGCCCTAGAGCGGGAGGGGGGAGGGAAAGGGGCGGGAGGAAAGGCCCGATCGCTTTGTGTTACCTGCCGTGAAACCAGTCCTTGCAGGCGTCGCACTCGATCATGAAGCGGGTTACATCGTAGGGCAGCCAGGCAGCGGAAAGAAGCAGGCAGGCAGGGCGCGGAGGTCCGGAGACCTGCCGACGTTTGGGGAGGTTTGGGGAGGTGCGCGCGCACCTCCCCAAACCTCCCCAAACTTCGGCAGGTCTCCTGACGGCGGTGGATTGGGAGAGGTGCGCGCGATCCCGGAAGCACCAAAGCCTCGGCCGCGCACAAGTCCTCGGTAAGTTTTTTTGTTCACTGGAGTATAAGCCGAAGTGGAATTTTTCAGCCCAAAAAGTGGGCTGAAAAATTCGGCTTATACTCAAGTATATACGGTATATTAAAGAGACAATAGATTCTAAATTGGTATACTCAGATAAAGAAGGAAGAATTCTAATGGTAGAAATACATCTGCGCCAAAAGCAAATATTATTAGTGGCAATTTACGCACCAAACAACAGTCAAGAAAAATTCTACAAAAACCTACACAGAAAAATAATAGAAATGGAATACCAAAATATCTGCTTATTAGGAGATTTCAACACAATAATAAAAATTGATTATAACAGTAATAAAACAGGAAAAACTGGAAGAAGAAGGTTACCTAAGACATTTTTTGATATAGCGGTGGAAACTGGAATCCAAGACGTCTGGAGGGAGATTGATCCACAAAAATTGCAATACACCTTTTATTAAATAAATAGTCAAAAATCGTGGGTCACGGATTGATATGATTTGGATGACTGCTGACGTGAGAATAAACATACAGGATATTGAGATAGAAATAGGCACATGGGCAGATCATAACCCTTTCAAAGTGACCTAGAAAGGAATACAAAAAAGACCAAGATGGACTTTAAATCAATTCATATTAATAGAAAAAGAATTCATAGAGTTAGCGAAAAAGAAATAGAATTTTTCTTCAAAGAAAAAGAAAAGATATAACAGTACAAGAAGTATGGGATACAGCTAAAGCGTACTTTAGAGGCATAGCTATAACATCTATGGCAAGGAAAAATAAACAGAGAAAACAGCAATATGTATTATTAAAAGAAAAATTTGGAAAGTTAGAATTAGAACTGCAAAAAAATCCACAAAAAAAGACTTTGAAAAGAGAAATGGATATAATAAAACATAAACTAAATCTGTTGGACTCAGAAAAAGTGGCAGAACAGATAAAGAGAGCAAAACAGAACTTTTTTGAAAGTGCTAATAAGCCGGGAAGATGGCTAGCTTATAAACTTAAAAAACAGAAAGAAAAGAAAATGATACATAATTTACTAGATAAGAAAGGTCATTTACAATATAAAAATGAAGAAATAAAAAAGATAATCAAATAAGGAATTGTATGATGAGGAAACTTCAAGAGAGAAAACTGTAAAATATCTGGAAGAAAATAATCTTCCAAAGATTTCAGAGACATTTAAAATTCTGTTAAATGAAAAGGTTACAATGATGGAAATATCAGAGGCCATAAAAAGACAAAAAAAATGGAAAAACACCAGGTCCCGATGGGCTTCTGGTGGAGCTATATAAGAACCTCCAAAAGAAACTAAGTGAACCACTGAAAGACGTTTGCAATGGACTTTTATTAAAAGCTAGACTTCCAACTATATGGATGGAAGCAAATATTACTCTAATACCAAAAGAAGATTCCGATTTGACTCAGATTAAGTGTCAATGCTGCAAACATTGACATGTTTTTGCGCTGACAATATAAGAGACAGCCTGTTATTTTAATTGCTTCATTTGGGGAGGAAGGACATCTACCCGGATGTTGTGAGAAGATTGGAAAAGCCCGTGTAAAGAATGGGAAGTAAAACCTCATATGTAAAACTAATTAGATAATGTGATTTATGACATGTAGATAAGGGCACGGATTGTGTGTGTGTGTTACGATGGGTTTGGGGGGAGGAGATTTCAGATTCTGGCATCCCTCCATGAGTGCCGATGTTTCATTTCATTACAAATCCATAAGATAAAACAAGCTGGCCGGCCTGCCCTAGAGTACGTGTGGGAGTTTTGAAAGATGGCAGGTCGGATAGAGAGATGGCCTGAGCAATCCATAATTCATCTTTTCAGAGAAGGATTAGATGACCACCTTTCTCTGGCATGTATCTACTGAGCTGTACCTGACCAACTGCATGAATGGTACTAGGCAGCAGTGAAATTAGATGTTCAGTTCACCCGCTATAAGAAGCCTCTCCTACCTAAACCTGAGCCAAGGTCAGAAGAACCTGAATGGCAGTCACCCCATGAAGATCTCTTATTACTGTGATGGCTGAAATACCCAAGCCACCTGTAAACTTGGCAATTAAGTGTTTCTGATGTGGACAGCAGGGACATCGAGCAGTAAAATGCCCAGTCCCCTTCCCCCAATGGCAGAACAGACCAGGACCAGCAGTGAGAAAGAAACCTGCACAGCGGCTAAAGGGAGAGAAATCCAACCAGATGACACAGGAACCTGTTGTCCAGGTCACACACCCCATACGGGAGGACGCCGGAACTCAAACTGGAACCACCCCCGTTCTACCCTCTCTCAACAGCAACGACGAAGGGGAGAATGACCCAATGGTGAGTCAACGCATCCTACCCTTCTTATTGCCTGCTAAACTCATAATCCCTAAGTCAGGGGCACAAGTAGACCTGAAAGTGCTAGTCGATACTGGCTGCTCCCGATGCATCATGACCCTGTCATGTGCTTTGAGATTGGGCATACGGGCTAAGCCGCTCTCCAAACCTGTGAGGTTTGAGCAAGCCGATGGCTCCCTAATGGGAGGGACTTTAGTCACACAATTAACAGAGCCCTTACGCCTGGAAATAGGCAAGCACTGGGACTTTATTCGCTTCCTGGTAGCTCCAAAGATGTCTGAGACTGTGATCCTAGGACTAGCCTGGCTAGACAAATGGAAGCCATTTATCTGGTGGGAAAAAGGAATGAGAACTGTGAGATTACCCATAGGGCCCAATCCCCCCATTGATTCAACAGATGTTACAGGAGATTTTAGCCCACCCAATGAGCAAGCGCACATGGCTGCCTTACGGCCACCCGGTGAGCCGCTAATCCCCAGCGAGTACCAGGATCTAGCGGAGGCATTTAGTGAGAAAGAATGTGATACCTTGCCTCCTCACTGTCCCAATGATTGTTCCATCAAACTGTTACTAGGGGCCCAACTCCCCTGATCAAGAATGTATGCTATGTCCCCTCCTTGAAATGGAGGAGGTGCAGTGGTATGTGGATACAAACCTAGCGAGGCTTTTACCCATCTAGGTTCTGACATCAGGTAACCCTCCCATTGGATTTAGTACTGCAACTTCCCCTTATGGATTCTTGAATCGACAATTTGCTTAACTTCATGATGTGTTTCTCTTTCTACCACTATTGGGGCAGGGGTGCCATCCCTATTAGTCTCAGTGTGGATTCCCTGTATGGCAATGGAATACTGGGTGCACTTTACCCAACAACCTTGGTAGTCTCAGCAATACTGTCACTGGGTTAATGACTTTCACTACCAGGAAAGGACCTATGTACTTTGGTCCTAACTTTTTCCAATTTTGTATCAGCTTAAGATATTTTGTAGACAGATACACTTTATCACCTACATGGAACATCTCCTGGGGAGCTTGTTTCTTATCTGCCTGTTTTTTCTGACTTTTGGCTCCCTTAGCTTAAGCCTTCTTTGCATTGCTCCAGATCTACTGGAACGAACCCACCCAACCATTTAGGGTGCTCAAGAAGGAAGGCTCCTAAGGGCACTCTGGTATTGGCACAAATAGGACTGAAATCAATACTGCTGTGCACTGCATTGTTATACGTCACCTCTGCAAATGGCAACAACTCTGTCCTGTTTGTTTGTTGGTAGTTAACATAGCAGCACAGGTACTGTTCCACTATGTCGTTAGCTCATTCTGCAGATCCATTTGTACTTGGATGAAAAGCAGAACTGAGCCCCTGGAAGGACCCAATCATCCTCACAAATTCCCTCCAGTAACAGTAAACTGAACCCCACGATCTGAAATGCAGTCAGATGTGTTGCAAAAACATCTTCACTAGTTTCTGGGGTGAGGGGGGGCCAGTACAGGTGATGAAGTGGGCCTGTTTGGAAAGCAGGTCTATCCCTCCCTCATGGTCAACTCTGGTGAGCCACAAACCATGCATCAGTTTGTAGCTCTTGCTTCACCTGTTGTGCAAATGCATTGGTGGGTGGGGGGGGGTTAGCTCCTCTTTTTTCCCTGCCATCTGATTGTTGCTTGCACAGCTTACTGGCTATCAGGAACAACAGAACTTACTATCTCCTGCCAGGTGCTTTTGTATTGTCACATACAGGATAGAGCATCAGCCAGGAAGTTTTTCCCTCCTGGGATGTATTTTAGTTCAAAATCAAATCTTTTGAAATACTGCACCCATCTGACTTGTTTAGGAGAAAGCTTGCGGGAGGGGGGGTTTCCCATGGCTTTTAAGTTCTAATGATCAATCCACACTTCAAAGGGGGCATTGCTTCCTTCCTGGAATTGCCCCCAAGTTAGCAGCGCCCACCACACCACAAAAACCTCTTTCTCCCATTCAGCCCATCGCCGTTCCATTTCATTTAGTTTGCGAAATGCATACGTGCATGGCTGTAAGTTCCCCTCCCCACTGCGTTGGAGGAGGACGGCTCCCACAGCCACATCACTGGCATCAGCCTGAATCATGAAAGGATCTTTGGGGCTTGGGTGCTTTACCACTGGTTCCATGGCAAATAGCACCTTCAATCTTTTGAATGCTGCTTGACATTTCATCATCCAGTTCAAGGGCTGATTCGGCTGGAGTTTCTCCTCACTCCTTTTCCAGTCTTTAAAAAACTCAGTGATTGGCAGGGTAATCTTGGCAAAAGAGGGGAGGAATTTCCTGTAAAAATTTGCAAACCCCAAGAAACTTTGCAGTTGCTTGCGGGTGTGAGGAACTTGCTACTCCAAGATGGACTTCACTTTCCCTGGGTCCATCTCTATTCCCTTGAACATGTAACCCAAGTTGTCCAATCTAGGTTTGTGAAATTCACATTTAGACAGCTTGGTGTACAGCTTAGCGTTCAATAGCATTTTTAGCACTTGTCACAGAAGCTTCACATACTCGTCCATGGTTTCAGTGTAAATGAAGATATCAAGGTACACTAGAACCACCCTATAAAGATGCTCATGCAGCACCTCGTTTATGAGTTGCATGAACACAGCAGGGCCCCTTGTAGCCCCAAACACATCACTTTGATTTGGTAGCTACTAAGGGGGCAGTTGAAGGCTGTCTTCCACTCATCACCTTCCTTAATCCTCACTCGTTAGTACGCCTCCCTCATGTCTAACTTTATGAAGACTTTCCCTTTGGCTAAATGTCCTAGCATGTCCTTCATGAGAGGGAGCAGGTACGTATCCTCCATGCACACTTTGTTAATCCCACGGAAATTCATGCACAATCTCAGAGACCCATCTTTCTTTTCTTTAAAGAGTACTGGTGCTGCTATTCGAGATTTCACCACCTGAATAAACCCTCTCGCTAAGTTCTTATCAGTGTAGTCCCTCAGCTCCTTCATAGTCATGGAATACATCTTGGTTTGGGGTGTTTCACCCCGGGCAGGATCTTAATAGTGCAGTCTGTGGGGCGGTGAGGGGGAGGATGTTGCGTTGTTTCTCACTGAATGCCAACGTGAGGTCTCGGTACTCCCTCAGGACGGATTTCTGCTCCTCTCCCTCTTCTGATGCTCCCTTGCTGCGCTCAGGGGTTTTCCTCACACACACACACCTTCTTGGGGTGTTTCTTTTGCTTGTCAGGGGGCTCAGGGCCTGCTTTCTCATAATCATTTGCTTTGAGGCTTTCTTCCAATAGATCCGAGGCACCCACTTGGCTAACCAAGTCAGGCCCAGGATCATATCCTCTGCCATCTTTGGGGTGACCATAAAACAAATAGTCTCTTCGTGGTCTCCCAACTCTAGCTGCACCTGCTCCATCAGATGGGAAGTGGCCTTGCCTCCTATCAGCATGCCATCAACCTGTTTGAATTTCACAGATTTCTTGAGCTTCCTCACATGTAATCCTAGCCTCCGCACTGTGGCTTGACTAATTAGACAGCAGGAACAACCCGAGTCTATGAGGACCTTTACCATCCCCCTCACCCTTGAGCGAGATGCCTTGAGGTCGTCTCTAATTTCAGGTTATTGACAGGTCCACTCACAATTAGGTCATCCTCTTCCTCACTCTCGCTGCCATAAAAGACCATCAGTGGTCCCTCTTCAGCCAAAGTTCCATCCTCTTCACTCTCAGGGGGTGGGAGACCTGGGTTGTGATTTCTCCTTCCTCTTCTGTGGTGGCTTCTTTGGCTTCAAGGGAGTCAGTGGCATGGGAGCCATCCAAGGGACCAGTGGCGGGCACATAACAGACCTGTCACCCTCCTGGCCACAGCAAAAGCACATGATGGGGGCGCAGTCAGCTGGTCCTGCAGGAACCAGGGATGCTGCTGAGAGAAAGATTTGAGGACCCATCCATTGCCCTCAAAGCAGAACAAATCCATAAGATAAAACAAGCTGGCTGGCCTGCCCTTGAGTACATGCGAGAGTTTCATAAGATAGCCGGTCAGATAGAGAAATGTCCTGAGCAATCCATAATTCATCATTTCAGGGAAGGGTGGGATGACCACCTTTCTCAGACCTGCATATACCGAGCTATACCTGACGAGCTGCAAGAATGGTACAAGGCAGCAGTAAGATTAGATGTTCGGCTCACCCACTATAAGAAGCCTCTCCCACCTGAAACCAAGCCAAGGCCAGAACAACCCGAATGGCAATCACCCCCACAAAAATCTCCAACTACTGTGATGAATGAAAAACCCAGGCCACCTGCAGGCCCGACAATTAAGTGTTTCCTGTGCAGACAGCAGGGACATCAAGCAGCGAATTGCCCAGTCCCCTACTCCGAATCACAGAATAGACCAGGACCAGCAGCGAGAAAGAAACCTGAACAACAGCTAATGGAAATGAAATCCAACGGGATGATGCAGGAACCTGTTGCCCAGGTCACATCCCCCACATGGGAGGACACCAGAACTCAGGCTGGATCCACCCCCGTTCTACCCTCTTTCGACACCGACGACGGAGAGAACGACCCGATGGTGAGCCAACACGTCCCATCTTTCTCACTACCTGCCAAGCTCATAATCCCTAAGTTGAGTACACAGGTAGATTTAAAGGTGCTAGCTGATTCTGTATGCTCCCTATGCATCATTAGCTTGCCATTTGCCATGAAACTGGGCATACAAGAAAAACTGCTCTCCAAACGTGTAAGCAAGCTGATGGCTCCCTGATGGGAGGGACTTTAGTCACACAATTAACGGAGCCCCTACGTCTAGAAATAGATGAGCACTGGGAGTTTATTCACTTCCTTGTGGCCCCCCAAATGACAGGCTGTGATCCTAGGATTAGCCTGGTAGGACAAATGGAAGCCATTTATCTGGTTGGAGAAAGGAATGAGAACCGTGAAACTACCTATAGGGCCCGATCCCCCCATTGATTCAACAGATGTTACAGGGAATTTTAGCCCACCCAATGAGCGAGCGCACATGGCTCCCTCACTGCCATCAGGTGAGCTGCTCATCCCCAGCAAGTCCGGGAACTAGCAGAGGCATTTAGTGAGAAAGAATGCAATACTTTGCCTCCTCACCAGCCCAATGATTGTTCCATTGAACTGTTGCCTGGGGCCAAACTTCCACAACCAAGAATGTATGCTATGTCCCCCCCTGAAATGGAGGAAATGCAGCGATATGTGGATACAAACCTAGTGAGGGGATTCATTGAACAGGCCAAGTCTACTATGGGAGCCCCTGTGTTGTTCAAAGAAAAAAAAGATGGGTCTCTTCATCTCTGCATGGAGTATAAAGGTCTGAATGCAGTAAGTGTGGAAAATAAATACCCCTTCCCCCTCCTGAAGGACTTACTAACCCACCTGGTGAAGGGGAGTGTCTTCACTAAATTAGATCTGAGAGAAGCATATTACCAGATGAGAATAAAGGAGGGGGATGAGTGGGAAACTGCCTTCAACTGCCCCTTGGGAAGCTACCAGTTCAAAGTCATGCCATTTGGACTGCAGGGGGTCCAAGCCGTATTTATGCAGTTGATTAATGAGGTCCTACATGATCACTTATACAAAGGTGTTCTGGTGTATCTTGATGACATCTCCAGCACAAATATGACTGATCATATAAAGCTAGTGAGGGAAGTGTTAAAGAAACTCTTGAAGGCCAAACTTTATGTCAAATTGTCGAAATGTGAATTTCACCAAACCCGATTAGATTATCTTGGCTATAGAATTTCCAATGAGGGTATTGAAATGGACCCAGCCAAAGTAAAAACCATCATTGAATGGCAGCTCCCAAAACCCCGCAAACAGCTCCAGAGCTTCCTAGGGTTTGCCAACTTCTACCGTTAATTCATTCCCTCTTTTGCCGAGATTGCTCTACCCCTTACAGAACTACTCAAAATGGGCAAGGGAGGGGGAAAACCATGTCCTGGCCAGCCAGTAGCATGGACTATGAGTTGTCAGAAAGCTTTTGAGAATTTAAAAAGACTATTTGTGGCTGAACTGGTTCTAAAGCACCCCTGCCCTGGGGAGCCCTTTGTAATTCAAGCAGATGCCAGTGATGTGGCAGTTGGAGCTGTGTTACTACAAAAGAATAAAAGTGGAGTCCTACAACCTTGTGCCTATACCTCCAAGAAATTCAAGGAAGGTGAAAGGACATGGACAGTCTGGAACAAGGATGCCTTCACAATTAGGTGGGGGCTATTAAGCTGGTAGAGGGACGTGGTGGCTCAGTGGGTTAGGACGCTGAGCTTGTTGATCAGAAGGTCGGCAATTTGGCGGGTTGAATCCTGAGTGCTGTGTAACAGAGTGAGCGCCTGTTACTCGTCCCAGCTTCTGCCAACCTAGCAGTTCGAAAGCACGTAAAAATGCAAGTAGAAAAATAGGGACCACTATGGTGGGAAGGTAACAGCGTTCCTTGTGTCTAGTCATGCCGGCCACATGACCACGGAGACGTCCTCGGACAAGTGCTGGCTCTTCGGCTTTGAAACAGAGATGAGCACCAGCCCCTAGAGTTGGAAACGACTAGCACGCATGTGCGGGGGAACCTTTACCTTTATTAAACTGGTGACACTATTTAGAAGGGAGCAAGGTGTCTTTTGAAGTATGGACAGATCACAAAAATTTAGAGGCACTAAATTGTGCGAGGACCGCAAATTGTCCCCAAAGCAAGTGCGAGGGGCACAGTACTTTAACCATTTTAACTTTAAAGTACATACCAGGAAGAAAAAACTTCCTAGCTGATGTGCTATCCCAACTGCTACAGTATAAAAGTGAACGCAAAGAGGCCTATGAGGCAATTATCCCCAGTTCATAACCTGCTGCACAACTCATGCCTCGCAAAACCCCTAATCATGATGACCCAGGAGTGAAGAAGATAAAATGAGAGCTCCTTACTGATCAATGGTTCAAAGATAATCAAACCTCCCTAACATGCAGGGATGGTTTGGCATACATGGGGGAAAATGTATCTACCTGAAACCCTCCATCTCCATGCTCTCAGACACAGCCATGATGTAAAACAGTCTGGACAGTTCGGATATTTAAAAACTGTACAACTCATCCGCTGGCAATATTGGTGGCCGGGGCTAAAATGAGATGTAGAAAACTAAGTCAAGAGTTGTACCATATGTGCCACCATGAAAAGAATTCCAGGGAAAACCCCTTGGCTACTGCAGTCGGTAGCAGACCCTTCTCAATCATGGGAAGAAATAGCTATGGACTTTATTGTAGACCTACCCAAGAGTAGAGGAAATACTGTCATATAGACTCCTATCTGCACAACAACTAAATTGTTCCTGAAACATATCTACTGACTGCATGGCTCCCTTAAGCAAATAATGTCAGATAGAGGAGTGCAGTTCACAGTGAAATTTTGGAGGAACTTCCTTAAATTAATTGGATCATCTCAAGGCTTATCGTCTGCTTTTCATCCAGCTACCAATGGGGCTGCAGAATCCGCTAACAAAATGGTGGAGCAATACCTCAGATGCTATTTTTCCTACCAACAGACAAACTGGACTGACCTCCTCCCCTTCGCCAAGGTGGCGAATAATTCTGTTCACAGTAGCACTGGCTACACGCCTTTCAGAGTAGCCACAGGAAAAGAGTTCAACCCGATGCCTGACTATCCTCAGGTGCCGTCTGCTTCCCAGACACTTGATCAATGGGTGAGGTGGTGGGAAGAGGTTTGGAGAAACACGAAAACGGTGTTAAAAAAGACTTCTGAGACTTATAAAAAACAAGCTGATAAAAAGAGGGGTCCCCAAAGAACATTCCAAGTGGGGGGAAAGGTTTCAGAGTTCCCTGGGTACTGGCCACAGTGAGAGGGTGGCCTGAACTTACATCTGCTGCCCCTAGAGGTGAGAGCTCTAGGGGACATGCTGTACCCAGGATGGATATTTCGGACTATTCCCCCCTGGTATAGGCTTTCCAACTGTCGTGAGAGGGCGGTGGTTGGCCTATCTTGGGGGACACCCAGCTGAGTGGCAGTGGTTGGGTGGAGGCTCGGGACATCTACTTGCTCTCTGTTTGGTTCCTCCTTAAATCAATTGATTATGGACTGCCTATATCTGGACTGCTTTATGCCTTGTTTGAGGTACTCCTCTACAGACTTGCTCGCCCTCAGGGGTGCTCCCCCCTCCTGGAGGCGGCCCGCCTTTCCGGCCGAGTATAATCTCGAGGAAGGTCCCATTTATTGGGATCCTGAGAGATGGCCGGGCACGGTTACGGACCTCCGACGTAGACCCAACAGGAGGTCTTTGATTTGTTTTTTGTCAAAAATTTTTTGGGGGTTAGGGAGGAGGGAGGGTTCTTTTCTTGGTTGTTTGGACGAGGGGGGGCAGTCCATCTACCGTTGTTCAGGCTAGTGCTGAGGCTGATCGCGATGGGGAGGAGCGGGGGTTGGCTGCTTCTGGGGCTCCAGGGCCAGTCGTGGGATTGCCTATTCCCACGACGATAGGGAATGGCAGCAGGTGTAGGAACAGAGGGCCGTATCGGTCTCAGGGAAGGCCTCTCCGCTGCTTACAAGCGGTGAGGCACTCCGACCCTCTGGTTCCGCCCCGAGGTCCCGGGAGTGAGGATGTGCAGCCTCCTGAGCTCCGGCTGGTGTATTTGAATGCCAGGTCGGTCGTTAATAAGGCTCCTCTCGTTCGAGACTTGGTCGAGGGTGAGCAGGCTGACCTGGCTTGCATCTCGGAGACCTGGTTGGGCCCAGAGGGCGGTGTTCCTCTGGTTGATCTTTGCCCACCAGGTTTCCGGGTGCTGCACCGGCCTCGGGCTCAGGGTAGGGGTGGGGGAGTGGCTGTTGTTGTGAGGGAGACCTTGTGTCCGCGGGAGGCCACCGTTCCCCAGACAGTCGGGTGTGAGTCTCTCTTTTTGAGATGCGGCCCTGGTGCGCAGTTGGGCTTGCTGCTGGTGTACCTTTCGCCTAGTCACGCAGCAGCAGCCCTGCCTGAGCTGCTTGATGTCCTCTCGGGGCTGGTGGTTGAGTTCCCGAAACTTATAGTTTTGGGGGACTTCAACCTACCATCGCTGGGAGGATCATCTGAGTTAGCTCGGGAGTTCATGGCTTCCATGGCGGCCATGGACCTGACGCAAGTAATTACGGGACCGACTCATGAAGGAGGCCACACCCTTGACCTTGTTTTCTTGTCTGGACGGTGGTTAGATGATCTTGGTGGGGGCTCTCCAATTATTATGCCCCTGTCATGGACCGATCATCATCTCCTGCGGCTGGTCTTCCGTTTTGCCACCCCCCGCCGTGGGTGTTTGGAACCACTCAAATGGTACCGCCCCAGACGCTTAATGGATCCCCAAAGGTTCCAGGCGGCGCTGGGGTCCCCACCTGCCTCCCTCACTCACAGCTCGGCCGAGACCCTAGTGGAGGCCTGGGAAAGGACGGCCACTGAGGCCCTTGACCGAGTTGTACCCTTGCGGCCCCTGACCCGGTGCAGATCCCGTCGGGCTCCATGGTTTTCTGCGGAGCTCCGGGAGATGAAGCGTCGGAGACGGGGCCTAGAGAGCGGTTGGAGGTCCACCCGATCTGAACCCGACCGATTGCGACTAAGAGCCTATATTAGGTCTTATCTCGCTGCAATTAGGGAGGCGAGGTCTAACCACTTCGCCACCCTTATTGCGTCCGCAGATAATCGCCCGGCCGCCCTGTTTAGGGTGACTCGCTCCCTCCTAAATCAGGAGGTGAGGGAGGATCCCTTGCAGGGACGTGCCGAGGAGTTTAACCAACATCTGTCGGACAAAATCGCTCGGATTCGGACCGGTTTGGACTCTGACTGGGCAGAGTCTGACGATCAGGACACGGGTGGTCTTGTCGATACCATCTGGGAGGAGTTTGATTCTGTAACTCCGGAGGAAGTGGACAGGATCATGGGGAGGCTGAGCGCCACCACATGTTTACTGGACCCGTGCCCTTCCTGGCTGGTTTATGCAGCCCGGGAGAGGACACGCAGCTGGTTCCAGGCAGTTATATCGGCCTCTTTGAGTGAGGGTATCTTCCCCGCCGTCTTGAAGGAGGCGGTGGTGAGGCCTCTCCTCAAGAAGCCTGTCCTGGACCCGGCTGTATTGAACAACTTTCGTCCTGTCTCCAACCTTCGCTTTCTTGCGAAGGTTGTTGAGAGTGTGGTGGCGCATCAGCTCCCTTTGGTCCTGGATGAAGCGGATTATCTAGACCCGTACCAATCGGGTTTCAGGCCCGGGTACAGCACGGAGACGGCATTGGTCGCGCTGGTGAATGATCTCTGGAGGGCTCGGGACAGGGGGCATTCCTCTGTCCTAGTCCTATTAGACCTCTCGGCGGCTTTCGATACCATCGACCATGGTATCTTGCTGCGGCGTCTCAGGGGATTGGGAGTGGGAGGCACAGTTTTACAGTGGTTCTCCTCCTATCTCTTGGGACGTTCGCAGTCGGTGTTGGCAGGGGGGCAGAGGTCGACCGCGAGGTCTCTCATTTGTGGAGTTCCTCAGGGGTCGGTCCTCTCGCCTCTCCTGTTCAACATCTACATGAAGCCGCTGGGTGAGATCATTCGTGGCTTTGGAGTTGGGTATCATCAGTACGCTGATGATACCCAACTTTTCTTTTCGACCCCAAACCACCCCAGTGATGCCCTCAACGTGATGTCCCGTTGCCTGGAGGCGGTTCGGGTCTGGATGGGGAGGAACAGACTCCAACTCAACCCCGACAAGACTGAGTGGCTTTGCATACCTTCGTCCCGGGTTTATTCGGACATTCCACCTCTAGTTATGGGGGGTGAACTATTACCCCCCGTAGATAGGGCTCGCAACTTGGGGGTCCTCCTAGATTCACGGCTCACTTTGGAAGACCATATAGGAGCCGTGACTAGGGGGGCCTTCGCACAGGTTCGCCTGGTGCGTCAGTTGCGGCCCTATCTTAGCCGGGACGATTTATGCACGGTCACTCATGCGCTCGTGTCCTCTCGTCTGGACTACTGCAACGCTCTCTACATGGGGCTGCCCTTGAGGACTACTCGGAAGCTCCAACTGGTACAGAATGCAGCCGCGAGAGTGGTGTTGGGAGCCTCCCGATACTCCCACGTTACGCCTCTGCTCCGTGAGCTGCATTGGTTGCCAGTTGTCTTCCGGGTGAGATTCAAGGTACTGGTAACGGTATTTAAAGCACTCCATGGCATGGGGCCGGAGTACCTCAGGGAACATCTGCTGCCGGCATCAAGCTCCCTGCGCCCTGTGCGTTCCCACAGAGAGGGCCTCCTCAGGGTGCCACCGATCAGAGAATGCCGATTGGTGGCCCCCAGGGGGAGATCCTTCTCTGTGGGCGCTCCGGAGCTGTGGAATCAGCTACCGGTTGAGCTCCGGATGGCGCCCGATCTTCGCTCCTTTCGTCGCGATCTCAAGACATTTCTGTTTGTACAAGCCGGCCTAGCCTGAGGGGGAGTGTTGGGGTTATTTTATTTTTCGTTTTTTAACTTTTCTGGGGGTTTTTAGTGTTGTATTTATATTGTTTTTAACTAGGGCAATTTGTTTAATCTTATTTTAATGTTTGTATTCGCTATTTTATTCTGCCCTGTGAACCGCCCTGAGTCCTCAGGGAGAAGGGCGGTATATAAATGTTATTAAATTAAATTAAATTAAATTATCTGTCAACTAAATATTTACATCTCAAATAACCCAGCAACAAATTGGGACTGAAATTTCTTGGGGCCTTTCCCCATTCTGAAAATCATCAACCCAGTCGCAGTAAAATTGAAACTCCCCAGACTTTTGGGGAAAATTCACCCAGTGTTCCATTGTAGCTTACTGAAACCTTTTCGAGCCTCCACTTTAAGACCTCCCCCTAAGAAAGTACCTGGACCCCTCATAGTAGTGGGTCAGACCCATTATGATGTGAAATGTATTCTTGACTCTAGAATCCTGAAGGGAAAATTGCAGTACCTAGTACAATGGAAGGGACACCCATTGTCTGAAGCCATTTGGATGAAATCTAGTGATGTGAAAGCTGACAGACTTATCAAAATGTTTTATGAGAAACACCCCAACAAACCAAAAGCCAGCTCCTAACTTGTGTTTGTTGACATTACAGGATCTGTTCTTTTGTAAGGGGGGGCGGATGTCAATGCTGCAAACATTGACATGTTTTTGCACTGACAATATAAGAGACAGCCTGTTACATTAATTGGGGGGGAGGACATCTACCCGGATGTTGTGAGAAGATTGGAAAAGCCTGCATAAAGAATGGGAAGTGAAACCTCATATGTAAAACTAATTGGATAATGTGATTTATGACATGTAGATAAGGGCACGGATTGTGTGTGTGTGTTACGATGGGTTTGGGGGGAGGAGATTTCAGATTCTGGCATCCCTTCATGAGTGCCGATGTTTCGTTTCATTACTAAGACTTTTTAGATAAATAACATGCCTGCAATTTGTTTGAATTGTCTCATTTATCAGAACCTTGACTTCAAGAACTAGACCGATTTCATTGCTCAATGTGGATTATAAATTTTTTACTTCAATAATGGCTTAGAGACTGAAAAAATACTTAGTCGAATTTATACATGCAGATCAAAATGGCTTTTTACCAAAGAGACAAATCTAAGAGTAATAATAGATGTATTAGAATATTATGAGTTACACCGTGGGAAACAAATGGCATTAATATTTTTAGATGCCCAAAAGGCATTTGATAATCTCTCCTGGCAATTTATGATTCACCAATTACAAATAATGGACTTTGGACAGAATTTTATAAATATGATAACAATATATAACAAACAGACAGCCAAAGTGATTGTGAATGGAAATTGTACTGAGAGCTTTGAGATAAGAAAAGACACAAGGCAAGGATGCCCATTATTCCCTTTGTTATTCATCTTCACCTTGGAAGTTTTAAACCAAAATATTAGACAAGATACAGAAATTAAAGGGTTGGGAATAAAGGGTGAAACATATAAACTACAAGCATTTGCTGCGATTTAGTATTTATTTTGGAAGAACCCCTGGAGATGATTCCCAAATTGTGGGGAAAGATACAACAGTATGGAGAAATAGCGAGATTAAAAATAAATAAAGAAAAAACTAATAATAGTAAAGAATCTTACAGATAAGCAAAAAAACCCGACTGTAGGAATCAATAGAGGTACAGATAGTGAAAAAGGTTAAATATTTGGCTATATATTTATCAGCCAAATACTCAACAATAAAAGAAGACAGTTGTCAGTTGTCTTCTTTTATTGTTGAGTATTTGGCTGATAAATATATAGCCAAATATATATATATATATAAGGCTATTGAAACAAATAAAATTAGACTTGGAAAAGTGGAATATGCAACTGTCAATATTAGGAAGAATTGCTACAGTTAAAATGAATATATTGCCTAAGATTTTATTTTTATTTCAAACAATTTCAATAAAACTTGAGAAAAAATTCTGCCAAGATTTAAATTCATTAATTCTGAAGTTTGTTTAGCAAGGAAAGAAAGCTAGAATAAAGATGAAAATGTTGCAAGATGCTAAGGAAAATGGAGGTTTTGGGCTACCTGAGTGGGGTTTGTATTATCAAGCATCTGTATTAACATGGGTGAAAGAATGGATAACTCTCAGGAATAAAAGGTTGTTATATATGGAGGGACATGACTTACAATTGGGGTGGTACGCTTTTCTGTGGTACAGGAAAAATAAAATCCATAAGTATTTCCAAAATCACTATATTAGAAATGCTTTGATAACAGTATGGGGAAAAATTTAAACTAAAATATATGTAAAAATTCCAGGGTGGCTATCAACAACGGAAGCTTTCTCACATCAAAATTTGGTAGATTTTGAAAAAAAATTGGACAGAGATTTTAAATACCGATGGGACATTAAAATCAAAACAAGAACTGGAAAATCAGGGTATCAACCTGTCATGGTGGGCACAGCTACAAATGCAAAATAGATATGAAAAAGATGTGAAACTGTATGGGTTTTATAAAGAACATACTGTATTTGATAAGACATTGTCAACTTCTGATGAGAAACTAATGAAGAAAATGTATAATTTTTGTTAATTTTGGAGATGGAAAATGAACAAACTAAAGAAACAATGATAAGGTGGGCAAAAAACTTTGGTTATAATATAGAACGAGAAAAATGGCAAAAATTATGGGAGAGAAATTATAAATTGACAATGTCAACTGCGTATAAAGAAAATCCATATAAAATGTTTTATAGATGGCACCTGCCACCAGCAAGATTAGCAAAAATGTTTAAAAATATGTCAGATATATGTTGGAAATGTAAACATAATTCAGGCACGTATTATCATATCTGGTGGATGTGTGGTAAAGCAAAGGCTTTATATGTAAGGAAAAAAGAAAAAAGAACTAATAAAATCTTTTTTTAAAAAAGAATACAGAATGCGAGTGCACATTTTTGGAAATGGCTCTTCCCCTGCAATTGCTGACTACGGCCTGCAACACACTGCATGTATAGGTGAAGCCGAACACGGTGTGGATGCCAGATGCTTTGTAGAATGGGACTTCTATGTCAATGATGGTTTAAAATCTGTACCCACTCTAGCAGAAGCTATAGACCTACCAAAAAGGACACAAAAGATGATAGCAGCAGCTAACCTTAGGCTGCACAAAATTGCACCTAACAGCGAAGAAGTGTTAGCAGCCTTCAATCCTGAAGATCATGCTAAAGGTCTACAGGACCTCGACTTTGACACAGATGATCCTCACTTCCAACGCAGTCTCGGTTAGTGTTGGTACTTGAAGAAGGACATCTTCACTTTTACAACCCCGGCAAGAGACAACACATTCACAAGAGGAGGAGTCTTGTCTACAGTAAACAGCCTGTTCAACCCCCTAGGTTTTGCTGCGCCCATAACAGTCCAAGGAAAGCTTCTTCTGCGCTCACTCTCCCAACATGCCACAGATGAGAACAAGCCACGTCCGCCAGAACAGAAGCAAGACTAGGAGATATGGCGAGGATCCCTAAGTTCTCTCCAAAGCGCTCATGTACAGAGCACGTATGTTCCCATTTCAGTTGCCACCGTAACAAAAAAAGAGCTGCGCGTGTTCTCAGGTGCTTCAAAGAAGTAAATAGCAGCTGAAGGACACATCAGAATCTACAGTTGGGAGAGCTACAATGTCGGTTTCATCACTAAAAAGGCGAAACTAGCAACACAACAAGCCCACACCGTACCAAGGTAGAACTGTGCGGTGCCGTACTGGCCATAAAACTCACCAACCTGACATCGAAAATGATAGATCTTGAGCTGCAATCCACCACCTTCTACACAAACAGCAAGGTGGTGCTGTGCTGCATCTACAACCAAAGCAGATACTTCTACGTCCTATGTAAGCAATGTAGAAAAGATTAAAAGATCTTCAAGCCCTGAGCAATGGCAACATGTGCCAACAGATCAGAACACTGTGACCAAGCTAAGAGGTTCATTCTTGCATCGCAGTTGGCAGAATCAATCTGACTAAAGGGTCCAAAGTTATCGGCTCATCCAGACAGCCTGATGTCACAGAGACCAGAACATTATGCATGTCTAGATCCAGATCAAAGTGCCAACATTCAACCTCAGGCACCTAACAGATTTCTCAGACAGGATGAGAAAACAACCATCCAGACCATCTGCTTGTCGGCAATGATCAAGGAAACAGAGAAACTGCTCGCTAGCCATTTCCTAGAACCAGTGCACTTTAAACACTCCTCCAAACGGAGACCCTGCATATTTGGTGTAGCAATTATCGTCCTGTTCACTTGTCTTAGCATCCAAGAAACTAACTTTGTAGGAGCCTGTAAGGCCTTACAGACTATTGGAGGCATTTGCCATGACCCAGTAATTGACAAATACCTAAAGGCCCAAAGTAGTGATTGGACATTCAATCCTCCCCATGCATTTCATATGGGAGGAGTGTGGGAGCGCATGATTGGCATAGCTGCAAAATCTTGGACTCTATGTTGACTAAGACACCTACACTGACACATGAGGTTCTCACTAGCCTCATGGAATAAGTAGCAGACATCATCAACGCTCAACCTTTGGTTCCAGTTTCTTCTGATCCTGAAAATCCTTTGGTTCCAGTTACTTCTGATCCTGGAAATCCTTTAGTTCCAGTTTCTTCGGATCCTGAAAATCCAACCATTCTTACCCCAGCCACCTTGCTGACCCAAAAGACAGGCAACTGGCCAGCACCATTGGGGAACTTTTTTCCCAAAGACATGTACAAACAGCAATGGAGACAAGTTCAACTACTGGCCAACACCTTCTGGAAGCACTGGAATCAAGAATACTTGTCTACGATTCATCATCGCCAAAAGTGGAAGACCAAAGTGCCCAACCTACAGGAAGGAGACCTTGTCTTGCTGAAAGACAAGGATGCCCATCGGAACCCTTGTCCCATGGGACTTGTACACCAAATGCTACCAGCTCTGATGGACTAGTTTGTCAAGTCAAAGTCCAGATTGTGAAGCCACAAGAGTTGGGTCACAACTCGCAGACTCTTATTAAACGGCTTTATACCAGACCAATCAACGAACTGGTCCTGTGGCTGAAGAAGACTGAGCTTGAAGACTGTCAACCTCATAATTGCATTGATGTTATACTTTATCTATTAAAGTTATGCATGCTTTGTAGTTAGCTCATAATTGCATGTTTTGATACTATGTTTTGTCTATTCTAGTTAATAGTTAGTTAATAGTGAAAATTGCATGTTTGATGCAATGTTTTTTGCTTATTCTAATTAGTTAATAGTGGAAATTGTATATTTCCAAGCGGGGAGTGTGCTGGACCAGTATGTAACCATCTGGCAAGCGCATATACTTAAGAACTGTGTTAGAGTACCGTATATACTTGAGTATAAGCCGAATTTTTCAGCCCACTTTTTGGGCTGAAAAAATCCACTTCGGCTTATACTCCAGTGAAGAAAAAAAAAGAACTTACCGAGGACTTGCGCGCGGCCGAGGCTTTGGTGCTTCCGGGATCGCGCGCACCTCTCCCAAGCCGCCGCTGTCCGGAGACCTGCCGAAGTTTGGGGAGGTTTGGGGAGGTGGGCGCGCACCTCCCCAAACCTCCCCAAACGTCGGCAGGTCTCCGGACCTCCGCGCCCTGCCTGCCTGCTTCTTTCCGCTGCCTGGCTGCCCTACGATGTAACCCGCTTCATGATAGAGTGCGACGGACTGGTTTCATGGCAGGTAACACAAAGCGGTCATTCTCGCCTTTCCCTCCCCCCCTCGCCCGCCCGCTCGCTTTTTTTTTCCTCTCAAGCATCACTGGAGTGGGCCAGGGAAATCAGAGAGAAGCTGGGCGTGCAGCGTCACGGCGACGGCTGGAAGCCTCGCCCAGCTAGAGACAGAGAGGAAGGAGGGAGGGAGGGAGGGAGGGCGCGCGCAGGCAGAGAGGGTTTGGTCAGGGTGGCGGCGGCGGCGGACACGGGGAGCTGAGGCGCCGTCCGGTAGGTAGAGGCCGTTATGGGAAGGAGGCGGGAGAAGGGACGTGTGGGGGAAGTACGGGGGCCGTGTAAACGGAGTACGTGCGGCGCCGCGCGGGTCTGATAGAACTGGGCCGGCAACGGGTGCTTGTGAAGCGGCTGAGGGCTGGCTAGGAAGGGGGCGGCGGCGGCGGCGCTGGCGTTTTGCGGGTGGGACAAGGCTCTCGAGAGAGAACATGGTGGAGGCGGAACCGACCCCGCCGCTCCCTGCAGGGGAGAGAAGCCGGGCAAGCGCTGCTCCAGTCCTCGCTCTTCTTCCCTCTCCCGATTTTGCCTTCCTCTCCAAGATAGGTTCGAGCGGTAGGGGAAAGTTAGAGCCCCTTTCTGAGGCCGCCCCTTACTTGGGATTGTTGGGCGAGAAGGCGACGTGGGCATGGAGGAGGAAGTAAGTCGCGCTTTACTCGTCACTGCGGGGCGGGGAGAAAAAAAGTTCTTGCCGGCCGGACTTGGATAGCGGCAGCGGCATCAGCTGGGAGCCGCAGCCCCGCCTAGTCCGGCTGAGCTGAACCAGCTCAACACAAAGCGATCGGGCCTTTCCTCCCCCCCTTTCCCTCCCCCCTCCCGCTCTAGGGCAGAGATCCCCTTCCTATCGCTCGGGGCCTTTCGTCTCTTTGGCTCGCCAGGGCTGGAGCGGCGAGAGCGAGCGGCAGAGGAGAGATGGTGGGCTTTCCTTTCCTTTCCTTTCCTTTCCTTTCCTTTCCTTTCCTTTTCTTTCCTTCCCTTCCCTTCCCTTCCCTTCCCTTTCCGTTAGAGAGCTACCTTCGTGATTACAATGTGGAGTGGCCGACTGAGGCTGAAAGCACATTAGGTAGCACTTGAGACATGCAGGCAAATCCTGCTAAAGGGCTTTTCCCCCCCACTGGATCCGCGCTCCGCAAGCCTCTGCCGCCGGCGGAGGCTGGATCCGCGCTCCGCAAGCCTCTGCCGGTGGCAGGGTGCGGATCCAGCCGGTGGCAGAGGCTTGTGGAGCGCGGATCACTGCGGGGTGGGGAGAAAAAAAGTTCTTGCCGGCCGGACTTGGATGGCAGCAGCGGCATCAGCTGGGAGCCGCAGCCCCGCCTAGTCCGGCTGAGCTGAACCAGCTCAACACAAAGCGATCGGGCCTTTCCTCCCCCCCTTTCCCTCCCCCCTCCCGCTCTAGGGCAGAGATCCCCTTCCTATCGCTCGGGGCCTTTCGTCTCTTTGGCTCGCCAGGGCTGGAGCGGCGAGAGCGAGCGGCAGAGGAGAGATGGTGGCCTTTCCTTTCCTTTCCTTTCCTTTCCTTCTCTTCCCTTCCCTTTCCGTTAGAGAGCTACCTTCGTGATTACAATGTGGAGTGGCCGACTGAGGCTGAAAGCACGTTAGGTAGCACTTGAGACATGCAGGCAAATCCTGCTAAAGGGCTTTTCCCCCCCACTGGATCCACGCTCCGCAAGCCTCTGCCGCCGGCAGAGGCTGGATCCGCGCTCCGCAAGCCTCTGCCGGCGGCAGGGCGCGGATCCAGCCGGCGGCAGAGGCTTGCGGAGCACGGATCCACCCTCCGCCGGCATGCAGGCAAATCCTGCTAAAGGGCTTTTCCCCCCCACTGGATCCGCGCTCCGCAAGCCTCTGCCACTGGCGGAGGCTGGATCCGCACTCCGCAAGCCTCTGCCGGCGGCAGGGCGCGGATCCAGCCGGCGGCAGAGGCTTGTGGAGCACGGATCCAGCCGGCGGCAGAGGCTTGTGGAGCACGGATCCAGCCTCCGCCGGCGGCAGAGGCTTGCAGAGCGCGTATCCAGCCTCCGCCGGCGGCAGAGGCTTGCGGGGCGCGGATCCAGCCGGCGGCAGAGGCTTGTGGAGCGCGGATCCAGCCTCCGCCGGCGGCAGAGGCTTGCGGAGCGCGGTTCCAGCCTCCGCCGGCGGCAGAGGCTTGCGGAGCGCGGATCCAGGTGGCGGCAGAGGCTTGTGGAGCACGGATCCAGCGTCCGCCGGCAGCAGAGGCTTGCGGAGCGCGGATCCAGCCGCCGGCGACAGAGGCTCGATCCGCCATTCTGCAAGCCTCCGCCGCCGGTTAATACCCTGTATTCAGCTCTGGGAAGTGGGGGGAAGGGGGAGAGAGGGGGAGTTTGGGAGGAGGGGGAGGGGGAGCTCCACGGTGCAAAAATAAAGCCCTGCCGCTCTTCGCGTTGCTTGCCCGACTGGCTGTCACGGGACCGCACGGATCGCCTCGCTCCCACCGGCAGCTGATTCCTTCGAGTTTGGTCTCGAGCGATTTTGCATTTTCTCCAGTGCTGAAAGCCACTCGGCGGATCCCAGCCTCGGCTTATACTTGAGTCAAGAACTTTTTCCAGTTTTTGGGGGTAAAATTAGGGGTCTCGGCTTATACTCGAGTCGGCTTATACTCAAGTATATACGGTATTTAGAATTTACAGGGCTAATGTTGTATCATTAAGAGAATTGTAAGAACATAAATATAAGGTCTTATCTTGCTGCGATGAGGACGGCGAGGGCTAATTACTTCGCTGCCCTCATCGCATCCGCAGATAATCGCCCGGCCGCCCTGTTTAGGGTGACTCACTCGCTCCTTAATCAGGAGGTGAGAGAGGAGCCCTTGCAGGGGCGGGCCGAGGAATTTAGTCATCATCTGATGGACAAAATCGCTCAGATCCAGGCCGGTTTGGACTCTTGACTGGGCAGAGTCTGATGTGGAGGAATCGGACGGTCTTGAGCATGCTATCTGGACTGAGTTCGATCCTGTTTCCCCTGATGATGTGGACAGGATGATGAGGAAGCTGAGCTCCACCACCTGTTTGTTGGATCCGTGCCCCTCCTGGCTGGTTTATGCAGCCCGGGAGGAGACACGAGGCTGGTTCCAGGCAGTAATAACTGCTTCCTTGAAGGAGGGTATCTTCCCCGCCACCTTGAAGGAGGCAGTGGTGAGACCCCTCCTCAAGAAGCCTGCCCTGGACCCAGCTGTTTTAAATAACTATCGTCCGGTCTCCAACCTTCGCTTTTTGGCGAAGGTTGTTGAGAGTGTGGTGGCGCATCAGCTTCCTCTGTTCCTGGAGGAAACTGATTATCTGGACCCGTACCAATCGGGCTTCAGGCCCAGGCCCAGCACAGAGATGGCATTGGTCGCACTGGTGAATGATCTCTGGCGGGCTCGGGACAGGGGTTGTTCCTCTGTTCTAGTCCTATTAGATCTCTCAGCAGCTTTGATACCATCGACCATAGTATCCTACTGCGGCGTCTAAGGGGGTTGGGAGTGAGAGGCACTGTTTTACGGTGGTTCTCCTCCTATCTCCTGGGCCGCTCGCAGTCGGTGTTGATGGGAGGGCAGAGATCCACCCCTAGGCCTCTCGTTTGTGGAGTCCCTCAGGGGTCGGTTCTCTCTCCCCTCCTGTTCAACATCTATATGAAGCTGCTGGGTGAGATCATTTGGGGTTTCGGGGTGGGGTATCATCAGTATGCTGATGATACCCAACTTTTTCTTTCCACCCCGAACCAACCCAGCGATGCCCTCGCCGTGATGTCCCGTTGCCTGGAGGCGGTCCGGGTCTGGATGGGGAGAAACAGGCTTTGTCTCAATCCCTCCAAGACTGAGTGGCTGTGCATATCGATATCTCGGGCTAACCAGACTATTCCACCTTTAACGATGGGGGGTGAGGTGTTACCCCCCATTGATAGGGCTCGCAACTTGGGCATCCTCCTGGATTCACGGCTCAATTTTGAAGATCACATAGGAGCCGTGACCAGGGGGGCTTTTGCCCAGGTTCGCTTGGTGCGCCAGTTGCGACCCTACCTGGACCGAGATGCTCTACGCACAGTCACTCATGCGCTCGTGACCTCCCGTTTAGACTACTGCAACGCTCTCTACATGGGGCTGCCCTTGAGGACCACTCGGAGGCTTCAGCAGGTGCAGAATGCGGCCGCGCGAGTTGTGATGGAGGTTTCCCGACACTCCCATGTAACACCTCTACTCCACGAGCTGCATTGGCTTCCGGTTGCCCTCTGGGTGAGATTCAAGGTGCTGGTGATGACCTATAAAGCCCTTAATGGCTTGGGTCCGGGATATCTGAGGGAATATCTGTTGCCGGCATCAAGTTCCCTTCGTCCAGTGCGCTCCCACAGGGAGGGCCTTCTCAGGGTGCCACTGGTTAAAGATTGCCGGCGGGTAACACCCAGGGGGGGGCCTTCTCTGTGGGTGCGCCTGCCCTCTGGAACCAGCTGCCCGTGGAGCTTAGGACCGTCCCCGACCTTCGTTCATTTCGCCAGGACCTGAAGACCTGGCTCTTCGAGCTCTCCAGCCCAGGCTGAGAGTTTTTAATTGGGGTTTTTATATTTTTTCAGGGATTAAATTTAATTCTTTTTAATTCTTTTTAATTTTTGTATTAATGTTTTAAGCACCCTGTAAACCGCCCTGAGTCCTTCGGGAAAGGGCGGTATATAAATCCAATAAAATAAATAAATAAATAAATAAATAAATAAATAACATGTAGCATTTACAGGGTTAAACGCTTTTTCCTTAAGAGATGGCTTCTGGGAAATGTAGTCTAGTTGTTAGTCCTATATCCTATGTAGGCAGTGGGAGGAGCTTAAAAGTTTATTGCAGGATATCCTAGCTATGCGCCATTGTTTTATATCTCTGCATGAATCCAAGCCACGAGGCTCTTTTGCTTTGTACGAACATGGGGTGAATCTACCATTATTATTATTTTACTCTGCTAGAATGGACAAATATGCTCATGAACAGATAAACCTAACAGCAAATGTAAGTCTGCTTAGGATTCCTGATCAATAAATATTTGTTTAAAACCATTCTGCAGAGTTTATGCTATCTGGATCAGAATTATAACGCATCTCTAATTCATGGTTCCAGAATATTTGCTATGCAATGCAGAATGCTGTAATAAAGCTTTGGCCCAATGTAGCAGCATACTTGTATTTATTTTTAAGTGAGTTTCAGTAAACAATAAAAACTGGACATATCAATAATGTAACTTAATGAGTGAAAGGAAACTTCTACTAGAAATAAAACCATGTCCCTGCTTATCTGCGAATAAGTGAATGAAGAAACCAAGGATAAAACATCCAGACACAAACTGAGCAATGTGGTATATGTAGTACAATGCAGTGACATGTGCAGATCTGTATATTGGGGAAGCAAAACAACCACTTGATAATCAGATGGCACAACATAGGAGAACAAATCCATCAGGACAAGATTCAGCAGTCTTTCTGCATGTAAAAGATAAAGGCCACTCTTTTGAAGACAACAACATCCACATTTTGGACAGAGAGAACACTGATTTGAAAGAGGAGTCGAAGAGGCCATTTATGGCAAAACTAAACAGCCCTCAAACTCAGAGAGAACCTAGGAAAGATTCCATGGATGAAAATCCATGGAAGCTCTCTCTGACAAACTGAAAGACAAAAAGGACAAGTACAAAAAAAATGGAAATAGGGACACATAACTAAGGCTGATTATCAGCAGACAGCTAAACCATGCAAAGATGAAGTCAGGAAAGCAAAGGCTCAGAATGAAGGAAGACTTGCAAGGACAATAAAAAGTTTATTTTAACATATTAAGAACAAAACAAAGTCAAGGAAACCGTAGATCCACAAAAGAGAGAAGATGGCAAGGAAGTAACAGGCAGTAGGGAGAAAGCAGAACTGCTTAATTCATTTTTTTGCATCAGTCTTCATACAAAAAGAAATTACAGTTCAACATACCAAAAAAACTACTGCAAAAGACAAACCAGAAACAAAAATTAAAATAAGCAAGAAAATGGTAAGAGATCTTGATGAATATAAATCACCGGGACCTGACAGGTAACATCCCAGAGTTCTGAAGGAGCTGGCAAATGTTATCTCAGAACCATTATACTATAACTTTCAAAAATTCTGGAGCATCGGAAAAATACCTGAGGATTGGGAAAGGGCTGATATAGTTCACATCTTCAAGAAAGGGAAAAAACAGACCCAGAAAACTACAGACCATTCAGTCTAACATCAATACCTGGGAAGATCTTGGAAAAGATAATCAAAACACAGATCTGGAAAAACTAGAAGCAAACAAAGTTATAACCAGCAGCCAGCACAGGTTTGTCAAAAACAGATCATGCCAAATCAATCTTATTTCATTCTTTGATAAAGTGACTAAATTAGTAGACCAGTGAAATACTGTGGACATAGTATACTTAGACTTCAGTAAGGCATTTGACTACAATAGTAGACCACAACCTGCTGCTTAGTAAGCTAGAAAAAAGTGGCAAAGACAATATCACCATCAGATGGATCTGTAGCTGGCTGACAAACTTACTTAGCAAGTAGTCCTCAAAGGCTCTACATCCACATGGAGAGAAGTAAGCAGTGGGGTACCACAAGGCTCCATCTTAGGCCCAGTACTGTTCAATATCTTCATTAATGACTTAGATGAGGGAATTGAAGGGGAAATCAAATTTGCACATGACACCAAATAGGCAGAAATAACCAACACCCCAGAAGACAAGCTCAGGATCCAAAAAAGATCTTGACAAACTTGAACAATGGGCCCTATCCAACAAAATGAATTTTAATGTGGAGAAAAGTAAAGTTTTACATTTAAGCAGGAAAAATCAAAGGTTTAAGTATAGATTAGATGAGACCTGGCTCAGAAACAGCAACTGTGAGAGGGGCCTTGGAGTCCTAGTGGATGATCACATGAGCCAGCAGTGTGCAGCAGCAGCCAAAAAAGCTGATATAATTCTGGGTTCTATAAGCAGAGGCATAGAATCAAGATCATGCGAAGTATTAGTACCACTTTATAAAAGCCTAGTAAGACCACACCTGGAATACTGCAACCAATTTTGGTCACCATACTACAAAAAAGATATTGAGACCTTGGAGAGTTCAGAGAAGAGCAACTAAAATGATCAAAGGCCTGGAGACTAAAACATATGAAGAACAGCTACAGGACTTGGGTTTGGCTAGTCTAAAGAAAAGACGAAATGGGGTGACATGATAGCAGTATTCCAGTATTTGAGGGGCTGCCACAAAGAAGAGAGTGTCAAACTATTCTCCAAAGCACTGGAGGGCAAGACAAGAAACAATGGTTGGAAACTGATCAGAGAGAAGCAACCTGGAAATTAACCAGTGGAACAGCTTGCCCCCAGAAATCATGGGTGCTCTATCACGGGAGGTTTTTAAGAAGATACGGGACAGTCACTTGTCTGAAATGATATAGGTTCTCCTGCTTAAGCAGGGGGCTGGACTAGAATACCCCCAAGGTCCCTTCCAACTCTATTCTATTCTTTGGAGAATATGACATCATCCACCTCCAGACTACAACAAAGTCCTTTCAGCAGTTCCAAGAAGGCTCCATACCCATTTTCACCATTTAGGTGACCTTGAGGACACAGATAAAGCTCCAAGTGGCCTCAATGTTTCTCTAAAAGAATGCAAATGACCAGCTGGCTGCAATATAAATCTTTCCATTTCCCACCATCTAATCAGAACTGAAGAAGCTTCTTGGATGAGAAGTGAAACATCTTCAAAGAATAACAAGAAAGTTAAATTGCCTCTTGAAAAAGTACCTTTAGGATGCCAAATAAGGGACAGGTTTTGAAATAGACATACAAAGCTTGTAAAAGTCACAGCTGCTTTAACAAGTCAAGAAGAGGTGTTTCATTCTTACTAAAGCATGCTGCAGTGCACTTCTTTTAAATATTTTGCACACCCCAAGTTACCAGTATGCAGTAATATAGGGGTGAGGGTTCATTCTCCAAGTTTGAGGGTTGGTTTCTGAACTTTTTGTTACCAGGCTAGGTAACATCTTCAGTGGCATTTAGTGTCAATGTTCTACTGGGTTTCAGGTGTAGGAGTGTTAAGTGAGGGTCTTGTGATGGGCCAGGTGTGAGTCATCAGAGAGAGGCTTATGATGGGGAGGTACTTCACATCAGGGTCATTGGAGGGTGTGAACTATCAGTGGGTCAAGAATAAGTCATCACTCAGAGGCTAGTAATGGGCTTGTGATGGGGAGATTATATCAGGTCAGGGTCCTTGGCAGGTGAACTTCTGGGGGGAGGGGCTTGAGGGTTGGTGCTGTCTATGGATGGCCGTTTGATTGATTCGGATTCTGAGCAGTTCAAATGATGGTTGATGGAATTCATCTGTTGATGGAATTGCTTGTGGAGTGCCAAGCTTTGGTGAATTCACAAGCATGGCAGGTAATAGCGTGGCCAATGATTTTAGTGTTGCTCCAATTGAACTGGTATTGTTTGGTTTCAATGTGGGTAGCGATTAGGGATTGTGGCATTTGACTGCTAGCCAGTGTTCATGGATCCCGCTTTTTAAAAGATGTAATGTTTGTCTCATGTAGAAGTGGTATATAAGTAGAAAACTGAACCAGACATCCACTAAACACTGATGAAGTTACCTAGCCTGGTAATGAAACATTTGGAAACCAACCCTCAAGCTCAGAGAATGAACCTTCACCTTCATCCTACACCTGAGCTACAGATATTTGCCACTATTGCATATAATAATACATTTAAAATTATTTTTAAAAAACCAAATAGAATGAAGGCTACTGCTAAGCTTGTAAGCCACCCTGAGTCTTCGGAGAAGGGCGGGATATAAATGGAATTAAAATAAAAATAAAATAAATTTACAAAAACAGGAGTCAAGCTTGCTAAATGTATAATTTATTCCTTCAGCCAAAAATATGGTGTTACACATATGTATATATACTGTGGGAAGTCAGCCCCCCCAAGAAGGAAATATTAAAAGGGCAGAATATATTTCCCTAAAGAATTTTAAAAGCAGAAACCAACCCTGCCCCCAAGTCTCTCTGTCCCAAGCAGAAACCAAGTCTGCAGGAATGCACATGTGATAATCTTGTCAAAAAACTGGGATTAGGAAGAAAGATCAACATCAGCCACAGCCCCAAAGAAGCAGGATATGACCCTTGGGACATAAAAGGATTAACCCACCACCATCAAGCATACCAGAAAGGAACACCCAGACTCAGATCAGAATACTGACACAGGAAATAGAAAGCCCCAAACAGGAACAGGAAACAACCTCAAGAGCCCGAGTGTATAAAAACCCACTCTCCACATGTGCTCAGCCTCTTTCTTCCTAGACCCATCTTTCTGTCTCGCTCTCCTCTTCGATAAACTGCAAACCTTCTTTCTAAAGCAGAAAGCAGCAGAAGTGCTGCTTATTCCCGGCTTGGATAAATCACGATGAAGACTTTTCCTTCAACAATACCAATTATAAAATGTAACAATTGCTGCTAGAGATTCAGTGGCGTAGCGTGGGGGGTGCAGGGGGGGCCGGCCGCACCGGGCGCAACATCTGGGGGGGCGCGCTCGGCGACGAATTCCTAATTTGCATTTAGAGGTGCAGATTGGCACACGCAACTTTCCTTTTCAATCTGGATCCTAGTTTTTGGTCTTGGGGCTTTGCATGAAGGGTGACGGTCCTTTGCTGTTCCCGCTTGGAGCACTTTAGCATTGCTCGGCGGCGCCCCAGTCGCCCCCTCCCCGCAGCGCTTCAGCGGAGGAGTTAAGCGCAGAGTTTTTGCGCCTAGAGAGGAGAAAGGGGGGCTGGGAATCCAGCTTCCTGCCCCTCCATCTCCCCTTCCTGGTCTCTCGACGCCTCTTACGCCAGGGCTGCGGAGGTTCCCCTGGTGGGGGAGGGGCGCCAGGTGGGCAAGGAGGCTCCGAGAGGGGGAGGGCAATCAGGAGGGGGGAATCCCGGGGGGGAAGGGGAGGAGGGATTCCTGTGGCGGGGGAGGGGCGCCAGGTGGGCAAGGAGGCTCCGAGAGGGGGAGGGAATAGGAGGGGCGGGAAGGGGAGGAGGGATTCCTGGGAGAGCCAGGTGGGTTTCCCCCAGTTGCGCCCCCTCCCCTTCCGAGTCTCCGCCTTTCCTCGCGAGTTTTTCTGCTCCGTGGGAAGCGCTGCGCCTTCGCTTCTCGTCCTCCTGGGTTGCGGCTTCCACGAACAGCTCTCCGATCCCCTTCAGATCCTTCCCCCAAGACCCCCTCCTGCCCCGCAGCCCCACCTCTTGGCGCAGCCCGGCTCCCCGCCTGGGAGATCCTGGTGTTTCCCGGAAGGTTGGGCACCCCCGTTCCCATGTTCGGAGGAAATAAAATAATTTTAGGTCAAGTGACAGGTCTGGGAGCTCTAATTGCCTCCACTTCTCTGAGATCGTTCTCAAAACAACTCAAATGCAACTGATTGATGTTGAAAGGACAGTGGGAGATCCAGGGAAGAAAGGAGGAATTTGTTTTATGACTTTTACAAGCAAAATGTTAGAACTGGATTTCCCACTTCTGTACCCACATGGCTTTTCAGTACCGTTTTCTCTTGGAGGAAAAAATAAACCCAGGAGTTTCTCTTGTTGACTATCAGAGTGGGGCAGTTGACAGATACAGAAATGAGCAGGCACTGTGTAACTTACTGTAAATAAGAAGCTGTTTGAGGCTTTATAGAAGTAAAATAGAATATAGATTATTAACAAAGTGCTTTGACATTTTAACTTTGCTGTTGGTTCACCTGTTAACTACTTTGCCTCTCTATCTACCAAGTAGATTAAGGTCAAATTGGTTGTAAATAGAAGTAGAACTTCATAAATTTTGGGCCTACTTCGTAAGGGAAGGAAAGTAATATTGCTCCAATATATTTATGAATATTCAAGTGGAGGGGAATAATATATGTAAATCTGGTTTTGTCTTATTGATGCACATATTTTCCTTCTATTTGAATGTTCTGTATATCCTCCGCTGCGCCGCCCGCCTCCTGGCACGGCCTCGGGCACGTGAGGGAGGGGATGCCGGACCTTCCCCCTTTTCCCGGGGGAGGCGTGGGTGGGGGGTGCAGCGGACACCCAGGATGCGGGGCTCCCTGCGGCAGACTCGAGTGCTGAAATCCACGGGTTAGGGGGCGCAAATTACTTGCCTTGCCCCGGGTGCTGACAACCCACGCTACGCCACTGTAGAGATTTGTTTGTTAAGTTAGCTAAACAAAGTCTCTATTTTTAGAAGTGCTACATTTCTGATAAGTCAGCTTCTAAACTCATATTTGCCTAAATGTTGGCTGGTTGCTTGCAAATATTTTATTACAGATATCTTTAATACTCAGTAGTTAAGATTACCTACTCCGGTAATACAACATTTGTAAGGAAACAACCAACATCAGAGAGGAGGAAAGATTCATAGCTGAGAATAGGACAGACTCTTGATCCAGGTTCTTCAAGCCCTCCGAAGAACCGCAGACAACGGAGCGAACGAAGCTCCTGCTTGTAAACCCAAAACTCGCCCGCTCTGCTTCAAAAACACCCCATAAGCCGCCGTCCGCCAGTTGCGCACGCGCAGGTTGCTCTTCCTACTTTTGTCGGGATAATTACCATGAGCTAGATGGAAAACCCTAACTGGATAACCAAGAGAGGGAACGGCATTACACAATTATATTTTATTGTTCTAACGAAGGGTGGTGTCGTAATCAAACTAATAGGGAAATAGAAGCAAACTGCGTTCTTTTTGCTCACAATTACATACACTTGCATTTGCTATTCGCTTTAGTGCGCAGAAGATTGTAGATTTTTGGTAAACAGTCGATCTTCCATAAGCTATCTCACCGTGTCGGAATTTGAGAAGAGCAGGAAAGGGGAGCTAATAGTGTGACTGGGAGGAACAAAGAGGTCTACCCTTCCACCCCAGTTTTGGAGCGGGAGCAGAAAATAAATGCCGGTAATGGTGGTGCATTATTAGATAAAGATTGCTATTGTCTTTCAAATCTAAGACACTGGCTTTGCAATTGCAGAACGTTTTTTTTCCTTTCTGCCCCATTACTGGGTTTTCAGAAGTAGTAATAACACCTACAAGTCAAACATTCTTTTGGATCCAGCTTACGCCCCTCTAATTCTAAATCTACGACCGCTAGTGTGCATGTAAATTGCTGGGACGTTTATTGTCAAGCTAACATCTTTGCTTCCTTTTGTATCTAAACCAAGAAGAGGATATCGGCAGCATCGAGGAGACAGGAAGGGGAAATCTGAGAAGGCCTTCATGCACAGAAACCTGGTAACATATATGCATATATATTTGTGTTTATTTAGAAAAAAAACATTTTAAAAAGACAAGCACTTTGAAATCCTCTCTCCTCTATTATCATTTGCCTTTGGCCGTGCTTAGAGTGTTTTAGAGATAGATGCAGATTTCTTTACTGTTCTCAACAATAAATCTCAGAAATCACAAAATCTCAGTATCTAGGAGTATGCCTTAGTGAACAAAGTTGAGTATCATTGAATAAATGTCACTAACGTATTTTAATGTAAGCAGATTGAATAGTTTTCTGAAAATGAAGATAAATACTTTATAATTCAGTTTTTATTAGTTGTGTTGAAAGAAAAATCTTCAGCTCCAGTCCAAGCTAGGAATAAGAAAATGGAGACTGCTTTAGGAAAGAAGGTCCAAATTATTGAGTTGCAGAATCACAAGGAGTAGCTGACCAAGTGGGGTTGGGTTAGGTGGGTTTTTATACATTTTTGGGGGTTTTGTGTTTGGAATGGTGGGCTTTTGTGTTCTAAAAGAGTGTTGGGCAATTTCTATTGTGGCTGATGGCTTATGTTCTGTGTTGGATTTTGGGGTGAGGGTTGCTGGTTCTAATTCTATCACTACTATTGTTAGCTATCAGTTTTGCTGCATTTCTAAAAAAAAGTGGTTTCCTGAATTTCTATTTGAGGCTGAGAGACTGGGAGCTGGTTTCTGGGGGCTCGTTTGTAAGATTTTTCTATTATTACTGAGGGGAAATATACTGCTTTTTTAATATCCCCCCAAATATTTTCTTCGGGGGGGGCTGACTTCCCAAAGTTGCTTTCGTTCCAAAATTGGAATTATGATTTTAAAAGAAGTTGGTTTTTCTTCTTCTTTTATACCAATAAAACACTGTGATCATTCGTGGTTTCGGGGTGGGGTATCATCAGTATGCTGATGATACCCAACTTTTTCTTTCCACCCCGAACCAACCCAGTGATGCCCTCGCCGTGATGTCCCGTTGCCTGGAGGTGGTCCAGGTCTGGATGGGGAGAAACAGGCTTTGTCTCAATCCCTCCAAGACTGAGTGGCTGTGCATATCGGTATCTCGGGCTAACCTGACTATTCCACCTTTAACGATGGGGGGTGAGGTGTTACCCCCCGTTGATAGGGCTCGCAACTTGGGCGTCCTCCTGGATTCACGACTCAATTTTGAAGACCATATAGGAGCCGTGACCAGGGGGGCTTTTGCCCAGGTTCGCCTGGTGCACCAGTTGCGACCCTATCTGGACCGAGATGCCCTACGCACAGTCACTCACGTGCTCGCCACCTCCTGTTTAGACTACTGCAACGCTCTCTACATGGGGCTGCCCTTGAGGACCACTCGGAGGCTTCAGCTGGTGCACAATGCGGCCGCGCGAGTTGTGATGGGGGTTTCCTGATACTCCCATGTAACACCTCTACTCTGCAAGCTGCATTGGCTCCCGGTTGCCCTCTGGGTGAGATTCAAGGTGCTGGTGATGACCTATAAAGCCCTAAATGGCTTGGGTCCGGGATATCTGAGGGAACACCTGCTGCTGGCATCAAGCTCCCTTCGTCCAGTGCGCTCCCACAGGGAGGGTCTTCTCAGGGTACCACCGGTAAGAGATTGCCGGCGGACAATACCCAGGGATAGGGCCTTCTCAGTGGGTGCGCCTGCCCTTTGGAACCAGTTGCCAGTGGAGCTTAGGACTGCCCCCGACCTCCATTTATTCCGCCTGGACCTGAAGACCTGGCTCTTCGAGCTCTCTGGCCCAGGCTGAGAATTTTAATTTTAATTTTAACTGGGGTTTTATTTGTTCAGGGACGGATATAATTTTTTAAATTGTTTTTAACTTTTGTATTTTTTGGTTTAATCACCCTGTAAACCGCCCTGAGTCCTTCGGGAAAGGGCGGTATATAAATATAATAAAATAAATAAATAAATAAATAAAACTGCCAGGCAGATAGTGTTAAGATAGATTTACCATTTATTAAAATGTCGAGTAAAACCTTGATTTTGTATTTTTGCATGTGATTTTTTGCAAACTTTTTTGCTAAGTTTGAACGTAATAAATTTTCACATCTTAGTTATACAATCGTTTTTATGGAAGTAAAGAACAGATTATACTTAAAAATTTACATTTTTCTCTTGATTTTGCTTAGTTCCATTTCTGTTTAATTTACAATACAGTCAGTTTTTTCAGATCTTACACCTGGGGTGATATGCGTATCCCAAGATAGTGCCCAAGTAGTTATAAGGGTTCTTCATGACTCATCTTTAGATACTATTACTCTCCCATGCTGTCTCCAAAACTGAGTTAATAGGCAATTCTTGACCAGAAGGATTTCAAAGGGGATGTGGCAAAATGGGTAATCAGCTAATGCATTAACAATTTTGATGTGCCTGAGAGTTGGTCTCTATATCACCTATACTTGTTATTTTTTTAAAAAAGGAAGGAAGAAAAGTAAATAATGCTTCATTTTGCCTCTGTTCTGTTAAACTGTTGCTTTTTCAGGGCATTTGGAGATGTCACATATTCCAGGCTAAGTATGCTCTGCTATACTATGAACTCAAATGTATTCACTATAAGATTGATGTAAATATATTAAAAGCTATTACTGAGAATATTTGTTTACCTTAAATGTGCCTGTATTTGAGGTCAATATTCCACAGCTAAGGACTACATGACAAACCTCCTTGCTGTTTGAAGAATGAGCAAATGACAGTTCCCGCCCCACATCAGTTAAATATTTTTTACCTGTTTCTCTGAACACTTTTATCAAAGTTCTTGATCTGTAAACACAGTAATATGACTTATCTGTAAATCAGTTTATTTGTTTGCTCCTGTCAAACAAGTATTTATTTTGCTCAGACAGTTTCCTACTTCAACTAGAAAGCTTAGCTTGATTCAGAAATCTTTATTTTGAGCAGGAAGGAGGTTTGCCTGTTGAAGATAACTGCACAAAAGATTAATTCTGTATTTGTAAACTCTTCAGTATTTTTATTTACAGTTTTTATGTTGCTGAAATGTCAGAGAGAGTTGGAGTATAAATACATTTAATTATAACTTGTTATAATTTTTTTTGAGAAGTTCAAGAAGAATCATAAACATTTATCTGAGAAAAGTTTAATCCATAGTTTATATTATTGAAATTTGGTTCTCCTAAATTTCAAGTGATACCAGGGATCCAGAAAAGGAAAATATATTTGACTCAGCTGATGATTGAATATAAAAGCAAATATTCTGCAGAGCAAACACTGGACAGTTACTCATGCTAATCTGTCTCCCGTAACTGCTTCTTAACCCATGATGTAAATTTAATTTCCCAGGCTTTTATTTTATATTCTCAATTTTGTACTCCTACACAATATTATTTATTTTAAGTTTTCATGGTGATACTAATCTCTTATAAAAGTGAGGTATATATTAATAATGCAGAGTCTGTATGTTCATCTCACCTTTTATATTTTTCTATCCCTAAATATTTGTCCAGGAGAACGTAAAAGAACTTAATAATATATTTTTGGATAGCTTTGACATTGCTCAAAAGTCTTTTTCCTTTTCCTTTTATTGAAACAAAAATCAAATGATGACAATGCATCATTAGTCCTGCAAATTTAGTACACATTTTTGCTTCCAATATTGCATAATTTTTGTCAACCACCATGCCTCAATTCTTGATTCCTTGACAGATTCCAAATTCTATGAGTAGTAAAGCAAAACAAAACAAATAGAGGCATCTTTAACACTGAGTGATTGTTCTGACATAATTGTTGTGAATAAATAAATATTAGCAGACTTACTGATTTCAGTCCACTATACGGCAATAAAGGGACAATGGAATTCATTTGAGTTTATGTTCCAATTTTTAAAATAATATTTCCAATAGCAATAGGAATCCAACCATCCTTTATTAAACAGATTCTAGGATCAGTGATTAAAAGTCACAGTGTTTCCAGTTCCTGAAAAAAACACAAGTCATGGGTCAGGGTGTGGGTTCACCTCCCTGTATTACAATCTCTGCACAAGAACTGGAGGTTGTTTATGACTTTGTGTATCTCTGCTCAACCATCTCCAACACACTCTCTTTAGATACTGAGCTGAATAAACGTATTGGTAAAGCGTCCACCACATTTTCCAGACTTACAAAGAGAGTATGGGTTAATAAAAAGCTGACAGAACATACAAAGATCCAGGTCTATAGAGCCTGCATCCTGAGCACACACTTGTACTGCAGTAAGTCTTAGACCCTTTATGCATGGCAGGAGAGAAAGTTAAACACCTTTCATATGTGCTGTCTCCGACGTATTCTTGGCATCACCTGGCATGACAAAGTTCCAAATATTGCAGTCCTGGAATGTGGTGGAATTTCTAGCATGTATACACTATTGAAACAGTGACGTCTACGTTGGCTTGGGCATGTCGTGAGAATGGCTGATGGTCGGATTCTGAAAGAACTCCTGTATGGAGAACTAGTGCAGGGAAAGCGCCCCAGAGGGAGACTAGAGTTGCGATATAAGGATATCTGCAAGAGGGATCTAAAGACCTTGGGAATGAACATTAACAGCTGGGAAACCTTGACCTCTGATCGCTCAGCTTGGAGGCTAAGGATGCAGCATGGCCTTCTCCAATTCGAAGAGACACTTGTGCGGAAGGCTGAGGCAAATAGGCAGTCCCGGAACCAGAGAAATCTGGGGGCTGGACAGGGGACAGATTGTGTCTGCCCTCAGTGTGGAAGGGACTGCCTCTCTCAAATTGGCCTTTTTAGCCACACCAGATGCTGCTTTAGGACCTCTTTCTAGAGCACGATACCATAGTCTCTTGAGACTGAAGGATGCCAATGAATAAATTATTCCAGTTCAAAGAGGAGTATTCTGGTTAAGCAAAGAGCATGGAAAATAGTGTTCTATGTCCTGTCTGTATAGAATACATTGAGCCAATATTCTGTGTCTATATCAGAAAAAACATGTTAATCCTAGGATAAATAGCTCTAGTAGTAAGTTTGAACCAAATGTTCCAATCAAATGAGATGACAATAAGATGTGACTTTGATTATAGTAAACTTCCCCACTTATAAAGAAGAACAACGATCACCTATTAATTTGCAATGTATAGATGGTAATGATGGGGCCTAGGAAGGACTAGCAGTCTCCCTTGCCATTTACGTGGGGTTTTATAGTTGGAGTCAAGCATTAAAAGATTGCATCTTCTACTGTGCTAAAAAAATGGTTAAAATCAAAACCATCATTCAGAGTACAGCAAATGCTATTTTAGATAGTTTTAGGCCATCCTTTCTCTGTATCTTTTAGCCTGACATTTATTCTTGTACACCTTTGTTGTTACATCTTGCTATATTTTAAATAATGGGGTTTGTTGCTGCTTCAGAGCACTATTTGTCTTGCTCATTAGTCCTTGACTTACGACCACAATGGAGCCCAAAATTTATGTTGCTAAGAGACATTTATTATGTGAGTTTTGTCCCACGTTATCACATTTCTTGCCACAGTTGTTAAAGGAATTATTAAAGTTGTTCAGTTAGTAATTCGTTTGTTAAGTGAATGTGGCTTCCCCATTGACTTTGCTTGCAAAGGTGATCACATGATCCAGGACACTGCAACCATCATAAATATGAACCAACAAGCATCTGAATTTTGATCATGTGACCATGGGAATGCTGTAAGGGTCATAAGTGTGAAAAATGGCCAAAAGTCACTTTGTCCAGTGCCCTTGTAATTTTGAACAGTCAGTAAACAAACTGTTGTAAATTGAGGACTACGTGTATTGCCAGCAGATTCAAAGATGCCTACTGATCCCTTTTTGTGCCATGTCAATCCTTTTTATTAGTTTATAATATAAAATACAAAAGCAAATAGTAGGAAAAATAGGGGAAGGAAAAAAGAAAAGCGTAGAGAAGAACGAAAAAAGAAAAGGCATTGACTTCCGACTCCCTTTGATGCAGTAGAGCAGGGGTGTCAAACTCAATTTCATTGAGGGCTGCATCAACATTGTGGTTGTCGTCAGGGTGGGTACAGCATACTGGGTGGGCGTGGCTGGCATGGGTGTGGCCTACTGGGTGGGCGTGGCCAGCTCAACATCACTTGCATCAGGGGCACCAGTGAAGACCTGGGCAGGCCTGAGGTAGACCTGAGGGTCTCTGGCGGAGGAAGGGGTGGGACCGGAGCGAGCACTGGGGCATGGTCCACTGGAGGAGCTTCACCGAGCCTCAGGCCATGCAGAGGGCCCCTGGATGGTGGCATGAATTGCCTGGAGCCCTTGGCAGCGGAGGTCAAGCGCCCAGCCTGGCCCTTGAGCTCCCACAGCATCAGGACACCACAGCCCTGCCTAGCCTAGCCGCACTTCCCCGAGGAAGCACCCAGCTTACCTCCTCTTCCAGGCTGTTGCTGCTGTGCTCACTCTCCATGGTCAGGTTGCTTATGGTGGGTGCAGGAGGGCAAAGTGTGTGGGTCACAGGGAGGCCAACTCCCTCTCTATTGTAACCAAAGCATCCTCCAGGAGACCACCAGGAGATGGCAAAAGGGCAACAGGGCTGCTGGTGGCCAAGTGTTAAGGCAGGACTTCCTCTCATTCCAATCTTCCTTCCTTCCTTCCTCCCTCCCTCCCTCCCTCCCTCCCCTCTCTCCCTCCCTCCCTCCCCTCCTTCCCTCCCTCCTTTTCATTCCCATCTCCTTCCTTCCTTCCCTTTCCGTCTTCCTGTTTCCCTCCCCTCCTTCCTTCCTTTTTCCCCTCCCTCCCTCTCTCTGTGCCCAGGAATGGACGAGGGGAAGGGAAGAATTTGGCAGCACTTCTCTCAAAGAATAAGAGAGTTGGAAGAGACCTTTGAGGTCTTTAGTCCAACTCCCTATACCTATACCATTTCAGACAATGGAATATCCAATCTCTTCTTAAAAGCCTCCAGTGATAGAGCAGCCACAACTTCTGAAGGCAAGTCTTTCCACTGGTTAGTTTTTTTCACAAGTTCTTAGTTCTGGGCTGGTTTTATTCTTGATTAGTTTCCATCTATTATTTCCTTCTGATGCTTTGGAAAATAGGTTGACCTTTTCTTCTCTGTGGCACCCCATCAAATATTGGAACACTGCTATCATGTCACCACTCCAGTCCTTTTCACTAAGCTAGACATACCCAATTCCCACAAACATTTATCATATGTTTTAGCCTCCAGCCCCTAATCATCTTTGTTTACCATCCATTTAGACTAGATGGTCCCCCTGGTTTGGTTTATAGAACAGTGGCCACATGCAGAGCCTTCTCAGAGACAGCACCTCAATTATAGAACTTTCTCCCAAGGAAAATATGAACAGTGCATCCCTCACCTGTTTAGAGGCAACTCCAAGCACACTGTTCAGCCAGGCATATATAGAACAACAACACATTTTATGATTAAACAGCACTAAGTAAAATACTACTAATATTTTTCTTTCTTAAAATACACACTTTTAATTTTGTTTTAAGCAGTGTTGGTGATGCTTTACAATAGCTGCCTTTGAGAGTTTTTTGGTAAACCACCCTGGATTTCTCAGAAACATTTAATTTTGAATTAGACGTTGATTTAATAAATTAGGCAGAAGAAACAAATGCTTAAATACATCTAATTCCCACAGACCTACTGCCTCCTAGGTGCATACTGCAGAGAAAATAAGGCATTCCATTTCTAGCCAGCATAGTCACAGGATGATGGAAACTGTGGTCCATGACACCCAAAAGATATTAGTTTGGGTAAGGCTGGATTAAATTATAAAAGAGCAGATGAGAGGAAGTAGAAGCAAAAAACATTTTCCACATCTCCAACAAAATAATTGTGGGGGGGAGTTAACTCAGCTTTTTAATTTCAACTCACACCAATTCCTCAACTTCCCATTCAATCCAAAGAGTTCTACTATTGCCTGGATTTTAGGGAGGGGAGGCGGCAAGAATAGACCACAAAGCCAATCTGCAAGTTTGCTCTCTTGCCTGCTTGCACATCCCCTGCCCGATGCAGCACGTGTGTGTGTGAGAGAGAAACAGAGAGATCTCCTTTTTGTAAGTTTCCTTACTCTGCAATGCTCCCCATTCCCCACACTTTTGCTTTCCTGCTGGCTCAACCTCTCTGTAAAACACAGACACACTCACGATGGCAATTGCTTTGTTTGATCTGGGGAAAGCCCTTCAAACTCGACAGGAAGAAGGCTAGTGTGAGATCAGCGTCTAGCCCAAGCTGCTTGCAGCTGAAGTCACAGACCACGAACCTAAACATCAGTGAACATCATGCTTGGAACTGGTGAGAGTACTGATCTTCTTTCTTCTATCTACTGTCTAAATCCTTGAAAAGATCACCAAAGCAAGAAAACCTCCAGAACTGAAGGGAGGGGACTATATTCTCAATCCCTTAACAGATGGAAGTGGTGAATTAATATGAAAAGAGGGAAGAAATATATTAAAATTTGATTTTAAATACTTCAGTCTGGACAAATTTAGGAACTAAAAAACTGTCAAGATTACGGTATACCCCGCCCTTCTCCGAAGACTCAGGGCGGCTTACAATCTAAAGCACAATGTGCTTAGCAATAGTCTTCATTCTATGTATATACCTGCTTATTAGGGCTTTCGGGCTCCCCCAAGCGGAATTTTTACAAAGTCAGCTTATTGCCCCCAACAATCTGGGTCCTCATTTTACCTACCTCGGAAGGATGGAAGGCTGAGTCAACCTTGAGCCTGGTGGGATGCAAACCTGCACTAATTGCAGGCAGCTGGTGTTACTTAAGGAGGCATTAGCCCACTGCTCCACCAAGGCTCTTGATTTACATTCAGATGCTTGGCAACTGATTCATATTTATGACGGTCACAGTATCCCAGGGTTATGTGAAGTGATCAAAACCTGCTGCAACCACCCAGCCAACCAAACAGCACCATCCCTGCTGACAATCCTCAACAGAAATGCTCACAACAATGAAAGCCTCAGACAGGAGGAAGAGCACCGCTGGGCGGACAGGCATTTGTCTTGCTTGGCTGTGGCTTGGGGGGCACTTTTTTCAGTGCCATTGTAACTTTGAACAGTCACTAAGTGAACTGTTGTAAGTCGAGGACTACCTGTACTTCATCATCTTTTTCCTTCTTTTTTTTTTTTGGTCATCAAGTTTTTGACGCCTTGCTAGGCAACTGGTGATACTCGGATGTTGCCATATCGGAAAAGTGGTACAATGGGTGAAAAGGTTGAAAAGCCCTGGCTTAACATACTGAACTGTAATTTTGACTGACTGATAAATTGTCTTTTGGATTAAAATATTGATGAAAAATTATTTGAAGGGTATCACATACATATCAAAAAATGACGGGATGCCACATTCAGTATTTTCTCCTGAAAGACTTAGCCTGGAAAATCAAGGGCCTCCAGAACAGTGGCGTAGCGTGGGTTGTCAGCACCCGGGGCGGGGCAAGGCAACCGGAAGCGGAAATAGAGGGGCGGGCGGGCGGTGACGTCACGGCACTGCTGAAAAGACGCGCCCCCGCAGCGGCGTAGACTTTCCAAGAAGAGTCGCGCGCATGCGGGATGCTTCCGGGTCCCTCTCGAGGGCGGCTGGGCGGGGCTCTGACCTGCAAGAGCCGCTGCATTCAAGCTCGCACGTGAGCCCCGCTAAATAAAGCCACGCATGCGCACGAAGCTAGGCCGGCCGGCCAGCGGGTCCGTCTTCGCTCGGCCAAACCTGCCAGGGCGCCTGCGGGGCGCTTGCGGTTGTCCTGAGCCTGGGCGGAGAGTTGGCCGCTTCTATTTATTTTATTCAGTTTATGTGGCCGCCCATCTCACCTGCCGGACTCATTTCGCTTTGCAAGAAAGAGCAGCTCGAGAGCGGAGCCAAGCCAACTCTGTGCAGCCCTTGGGGCTCCCTGAGCACTGCGTTCAGCAACGAACCCACGTTTCGGACTCTTTCCCGCCCCCTTTGCGGAGCTTTGCATCTAGAACTCCTTCTCGGTCCCTGACGAGCCTTTTTCACTGATTTCTCGCCACAGGTAGTCCGCGCAGAGTCCCGCGGCGCTCTCCAAGCAGGAAGCGCAGGCGTGAGACCGCGTGCACTTGTTCACTTCGGGTTTTGGGTTTGGACCAGATATTTTCCATCGCCGGCTATCACGGAGCCGAACCGGCCGACTTTTAAGGAAGGCTCTTATTCTGGAGCAGTCCGGTGCGTTGAGAAAGAAGGGACCCCAGTTTCTTCCTTCGCGGAACTGGAATCCAAAGTCACCCTGCCACCGCCCTCCCGCACGCCCGTCCGTCCGTCCACTACCCTTTCTGGCTCGCTCTCCCGGAGCGGATGAAGGAGACACGGGAGGGGGCGGGGGCCGGGAGAGGGGGAGGGCCTCTGCAGCAGGGGGCCTCTCCTGGTTGGGCCCGCGTGCGGCGCCTGTCACTGGACGGCGTGTATGTCGGCGGCCTGGCCCCGCCCCGCCTCTTCGCAGCCCGCGGCGCGGACAGAAATGACACAGAGCCTCGGTGGCTACCGAGCAGCTCAGTGCGAGCGCGCCCCCCCAGATGTTGCGCCCGGTGCGGCCGGCCCCCCCTGCACCCCCCACGCTATGCCACTGCTCCAGAAGCAATACTTCAAGGCAAGATAAATACTTTCCAGGAAGAAATATATGTAATATTAGGACAAATACAAATGACAATAGACTTAAACCATGAGGAAATCTGAAACAACTTTGATGATTTAAATAAGCATATTTCCAATCTAAATTTACAATTAAAAATACCCCGGAAATAACAACAAAGGCACAAATAAATCAGACAGCAGAGTACAAATTAGAAGAGTATGATCAAATTGATGAAACAACAAAGGAAAAGAATTACAATTTGACACAAACAGGAAAAAATCTTCAAGGTTCTGATACAACAAGAAAAATGGAATTATCAAGAGAACCATCAAAGTTTGGGAGACAAAATATCCATCTTACTTACTTCATTCCCAACAACATTTGTAAAAATACAGGAACTGCTGGATAAGCGGATTACATCAACTTGGAAAATTATTTAGCATAAGAAGAAGAGATTTAAGTAATATAGTATTGTTTTATAATATATAAAATGTTAAAAGAGTAGGTTGATGTAACTTTTATTAATATATAAATGAAATATAAATTGATTTAAAAGGATGTTATATCTAGATATTATAAGGTAGATAAAAAGTATAGTATTTTTTATAATGCATGATATAAAATATTGGGAGCATGTACCCAAATGGGAAAATTTGGACAGATGACTAACTGATAGGAATTGGATTGAATATAAGGGAATTTAAGCGAACAAAAAATTATAAAACTAGGAGGTATGCTGAACTAATGAGATGATGGTTATGAGAATAATATAAGCTGCAAAAGATTTTATATAGAGAGATTATTATTATTTGTATAAATATAAAAATGCCTATATCTAATTATTTGTATATTGAAAATATTAATTATATTTTTGGCTAAGGTTGAAGAAGGAGAATACAAATGGGAGAAGGGAAGATCAAAGAAATGTATCATTAATTAATATATTAATTATGGAATTATCAAATTTAATTATTATTGTTTATTAATTATTATTGTCCTGTACACCAGGCACTGGAGATTGTTACAGTTAAAAACCAATAAAATATCTATAAAAAAGAATATGAATGCCACTCTAATATTTCTTTGCTTTATTACATGTCCACCATAAATGATAGAAGTCCCTTCTTTACATTTGCATTTTTAACATTCAGTTGAAATAGAATAGAATAGATCTGGAAGGGATGTTGGAGGTCTTCTAGTCCAGCCTCTTGCTCAAGCAGGAGAACCTATACCATGTCCGACAAATGAGTGTCCAGTCTCTTCTTAAAAATCTCCAGTGACGGAGCGCCCACAATTTCTGAAGGCAAGCTGTTCCACTGATTAATTGTCCTCACTGTTAGGAAGTTTCTCCTTAATTACAGGTTGTTTCTCTTTGATCAGTTTCTAACCATTGTTTCTGGTGCTTTGGAGAATAATTTGATCCCCTCTTCTTTGTGGCAGCCTCTCAAATACTGGAATACTGCTATCATGTCACCCCTATTTCTTCTTTCCTTTAGATTAGCCAAGCCCAAGTCCTGCAGCCGCTCTTCATATGTTTTAGTCTCCAGCCCTTTGATCATCTTAGTTGCTCTTCTCTGAACTTTTTCCATACCCTTATACCAGTGGTGGCCAACCTATGGCATACGTGCCAGAGGGGGCACTCGGAGCCCTTTCTGTGGGCATGCATGCCTCGCTCTTTGGCTACGTTTTCATAGGAAAAAGCCATTTCTCAAGCCCCTTCTTAGCCAGATCAAACCTCCAGAGTGAGCACACTGTTTTTAGCTGTGAGTTATATCAAATCTGACACCAGAAACAGTCTAACAGAAGATCTGAGTGCTGCATGTGTTGCTCTCAAACTTACAAAGTATAAGCCAAGGTTAGACAAATTATCAGCAAGCATACAACAGAAAAAAATTACATGAATTGTTCAAAAGCATGTCGAATGCAGACCTTTACCTTTCAGTAAAAAGTTGTTTGTATCATTGACAGCTTTGTTATTGTTTTTTTCTTTTAAGACAAAAGGTATTAATGTATGAGTTGTTTTTTATAAACTAAAACCTCATATTCAGATTAAATTGCCGTGTTGGCACTTTGTGATATATAAGTGGGTTTTGGGTTGTAGTTTGGGCACTTGGTCTCTAAAAGGTTTGCCATCACTGCCTTATACCCTTATACATTCTAGATAACTTACCTGGTGTTATCATCTTATAAAATTTTTCTTTTAAATTGTAATTTAATTAAATTTTAAACCTTTCATCCACATATTCAGGCTCAAGGTTGACTCAGCCTTCCATCCTTCCGAGGTAGGTAAAATGAGGACCCAGATTGTTGGGGGCAATTAAGCTGACTTTGTAATAATGCCGCTTGGGTGTGTGTGTGAAAGCCCTAATAAGCAGGCATATACATAGAATGAAGGCTACTGCTAACGCTTGTAAGCCGCCCTGAGTCTTCGGAGAAGGGCGGGATATAAATGTAATAAAAATAAAAAAATAAAAAATATTCTCCCATTGTTCAAGCTTTACATTATATCCAAAGTTCCTTGCCCACTGAATCATACAATGTTTTACATATTCACTTTCCAAATTCAAATTCAATAACATTTTATAGACCTTACCAATATGTTCATCACTACCGCACAAATAGGATTTCCAATTCATTTTTAACAGTCATTTTTAACAGGGCTAGAATCAAGATCATGTGAAATGTTAATACCACTTTACAATGACTTGGTAAGGCCACACTTGAAATACTGGAACCAGGTTTGGTCACCACGATGTAAAAGAAAATGTTGAGACTCTAGAAAGAGTACAGAGAAGAGCAACAAAGATGGTTAGGGGACTGGAGGCTGAAACATATAAGGAACGGTTGCTGGAATTGGGTATGTCTAGTTTAATGAAGAGAAGGACTAAGGGTGACATGATAGAGTGTTCCAATATCTCAGGAGTCAAACTATTCTCCAAAGCACCTGAAGGCAGGAAAAGAAGCAATGGATAGAAACTAATCAAAGAGAGAAACAACCTAGAATTAAGGAGAAATATCCTGACAGTTAGAACAATTAATCAGTGGAACAACCTGCCTCCAGAAGTTGTGAATGCTTCAACACTGGAGGTTTTTAAGGAGAGACTGGACAGCCATTTGTCTGAAATGGTATAGGGCAGGGGTCTTCAAACCTGGCCCTTTTATGACTTGTGGACTTCAACTCCCAGAATTCCTTAGCCAGTCATCATCATCATTAATAGTATTAGTATTATTAAAATCAAACTCATGACTCTGTCTAATTTAAGTCTTTTTTTCAGTTGTAAGTATGTAAACCAGTGGCAAACATGTCCTTCGGATTCTAGCTCTTCCTTAGACTTGAATTACCAAAAATTAAAATAAAATTAAAATTACCAAAATTAAAATATATTATTTGACCATAAGTCCACCAATTCGGAGCCACCATTTCTTTTATAAAAAAAAGCTTGCTGGGGAGACACCCAAAGAGGCATCTTCGTAGAAAAGATATGGGTTGGAATAAATATTTATTCCAGACTCTTAGAATGGCACATCTAACAAAGTGGTTGTTGAAATCACCATTTACTTTAACCTTGTCATACTATAGTTAATTCATGACCTTCTAAATCAAGTAGCCTCTTATTTTGGAGGTTCACCCACTCTTTTAGCCAGACCAAACAAGCATCAAAACACAGTTTCAAATCTGGTAAACCCCAACCCCCCTTTTCCTTAACATCTTGCAGTAGTTTATATCTGATTCTTGGTTTTTTCTCTTGCCATATAAACGTAGAAATATCCATCTGCCATTGTTTAAATGGAGTATTAATTGCAGGTATTGGTAATATCTGAAACAAAAAAGCATCTTTGGTAAGACATTCATCTTAATTACAGAAATTCTACCAATAGTAATAAATGCAGTTTATCCCATTTCAATAAGTCCTTTTTAATATTATTCCAGAGAGGCACACAATTGTTTTGAAACAATTTTGTGTTTGCATTTGTCAATATAGCCCCCAAATATGTCACCTTTTTCTCAACCCTAAAACCAGATTTTATAGTCAATATATCACAATCTGTGAAGCTATATTATTAATCAGCATTGTTGTTTTCTGTTTATTTATTTTAAAATCTGCTAAAGCCCCAAACTCATTTAATTTCATCAAATATTCTATATTATTTTTTGGGTCTTGTAAGGTTGCCTGCTGATTCCTTTGCAAGTATTTAAACATCCCTGACATCAAAAAATGCAGCAGGTATAAATGACATATTGTGGAGCATCTAAATGCAGGTCAATATAAATGGTAGGGGAACCACTGTCCCCTCCTAGACTCTATGTCTATCATTATCCATAGGGCTGGTAATTCTCTCTCAACCATTACCACCATTAGGTTTTGGAACAAGATGTTTGTTAAAGTCATCACTTTATGCATTTATATACCTTTGCTGTAAGAATTAGGCAAGCAGTGAGAAAATCGTTGAGAAAATTTTCACTAGTAAGAATATTTAGAATTTGGTGGGAGAAATAAACTAAAATAAGTACTGTAACAGGATTTATGATAAGGCAACCAAAATGACTAATAAGAAAAGAAATATACTAATATGATTATTATTCTTTAGGAATATAGGAAAAACTATATACTCAATTGTTATTTATCAAAACAATAAGAATTGTATTAACTCAATGTTTGCAAAAAAGGATATTTTTGGGAAAGAGGAAATCAACAAAAATTAACATATGGAATACAGATTATAGAAATTGTTAAAGATTGTTCTACAAATGTAACCCAGACAACACACTGTTTACCAATTATTGAGTGATTTATGCCTTGTTAAAAAAAATCAATAAAATATATTTTTAAAAAAGTAGGCTGTGAAACACAGAATGCACACACAAACACACACAAACGCAGAGCTTCCAATCTTGTGAGCAATTCCAACAGCTAAACTAGCCTGAGAGAAATTCCAAATCTCCTCAGCTTCCCAAACTCCAAACTCGCACGTCCTACTTCTCTTGCTCTCCTTCTCCAACTCCAAATTCACGTGTCCTACTTTCCTAGCTCGCTTTCCCAAACTCCAGACTTGCACGTCCTACTTCCCTCGCTTGCCTTCTCCAACTCCAAACTCGCGTGTCCTACTTTCCTCACTCGCTTTTCCAAACTCCAAACTCGTGCATCCTACGCTTGTCTTCCCAGTTTGGAGTTGGAGAAGGCAAGTGGGGGAAGTAGGCTGTGAAACACAGCAAGGCTGTGAAACAGAATGCACACACACACACACACACACACACACACAGAGGCAGAGCTTCCAATCTTGTGAGCAATTCCAACAGCTAAACTAGCCTGAGAGAAAATCCAAATCTTCTCTTGTTCCCTCGACAGTGTTAAAAGAAGAAACTGGAAACCAACCAAACCCAGGGAGGCTGGTGCAAGACAGCCCTTATACTTATTCGTTCCTGCTCCTTTCTGTTGGGTGCAGGAAATGGGAGGTGAGACACAGGTGGCACCGTTACACACACACACACACACACACACACATTCACTGAATGACTAAGCGGGGAAAATGTAACATTGCTATTAAATCCCAACATGATTAAATCCCAACATGGGGGGGGGCGGCAGGAGTTTGCTGCTGTGCAGATTAGGATTAGAGAGGGAGGGAGCCAGCTTCCCTTTTCCTCCTCCCAAACTCATTCACGATAAGCTCACCCACCAGCTGCTGAATGAACCTTGGTCATCCTCTGCAGAGACATCTTCAGCGTCTTGCAGCCCGCTCCTGTACAAACTCTCACTGACAGTGCCGAAGTGGCAGTTACCATTGGCACTGCAGCTGGCATCTTTGGCTTCTCCACTTGTTGCGGCAGGAACCAACCAGTTCGGGGGCCCCATGCTGAGTGGACTTTGACACTCAGCTGCGAAACTCCGGGGATTTTATCTGCAGAACTGAGCACAAACCGGAGTCGATAGGTAGGCCCTGCTGAGAGGGAAGATTGTCTGGGTACCTGGTGCATCTTGTCCTATAGGCTGGGCTAAACACTTGCTTTGGCAATCCTAGACCAACCCTGTTTCCGCTGGTTCCCACAATCCACCAACTGGCCAGGCCTTGTTTAAAGGCAGCCCTTTAAACATGGCCTGTAATTCCCAACCTGGTCTGGGAGTTGTGGGAGCTATAATCATAAAACAAACCAGGAAGGTTTCCACAATTGTTTGGTTTTTTTTTTGCATTTTGGGAATATAATCACTATTTCCACAGAATAACCCTCAAGAGGAGGACAGATCTATGGCTGCTGTGGAGAAGTGGTGGAATATAAGTCACCAAAAGCAAGTGTGCAATAAATTGTACAATCATTTGATTAGCATTATGCAGTGGTGCCTTCAAGATGTCTAAGATGGCTAACCTCTTTGGAAGACTGTTTAAATCCAGAATCTATAATTAACTAAAGACATGACTACCAGTAGTCTTCAAAAAGAATTTGTTTGTTGGCCCATGGACTGTTGCTTGTGCAATTTCTTATTGTCTTCTATTTTCAATAAGCGATAAAGGAGCAGGAACTAATTGTGTTCTATTCAAGCAGATCCAACCTGTTCATACAAAATCAAGAATAGCACTTCCTGAGCTCAGTTTTTGGCTGCATCCTTAGAAATATATTAATCTTTTCTGCTGGATGATCAGTACTGCCACATAGTGGTACATGGGCAGCCCAAGAACCAAATAGGAATAGTAAATTCAAGAGTAGGTGCTTGTCAAGATTCCCAAGACCAGCAAAGGGATCAGTGTCCCGTTACCTTGCACACTGTTTAAGCTAGCCTTATATGTACAAGTTTCTACATATTGTTATTTACTTTATTGCAGAACAGGAAAGTGATTGGGCCTGTACTGAAGGACCAATGGAGATGGATTTTTCTTTAATTTAAAATTAATATCCATCACCATTGGTCCTACAGTACAGGCTAAATTAAATTCAATACAAATGAATTATCAATAAATAAAGCAAAATAGCTTCTTATAATGAATCTACCTTCAAATTTACTTTTTTATATATAATTTTTATTGATTTTCCAATAATAATAGTATCTTTGAAAAGCAACATGGTATCTGGGTTACAATAGTTCCATTTCATACAAATACATATTACAAATCTCCAATTTCTTATAACCAGAATTTCCTCTTTTTTTCCTTTGATACATATTATCTCTTATCTAAATTAACATACTTCTTATTGTTATCCATCAGTTATTAAGTAATTTTCTTACATTTGTCAATACTTTAATATATTTTATCTTTTAACATTCCATCTTTAAGACATCAAACACCTTATATACTTTTCCAGCTTTAATTTTACATTGATATTAAAGTTAAACATTTAAAATTTCTCATTTTTATATTTATAGGTGACCTCCCTTCCCTTTATACAATTCTAATACCTGGTAATATAAATATACTTCTTGTCTATCTCATTTCCATACCAACAAGTTGATAATACAATATAATATTCTTGTTTTCATTATAATTTCCACATATTAAAGATTAGCCAAAAATTTATCCCATTTCAACATTTAATACATCCTTTCATCGTTTCATATCACTACATCCAAGTATATTAATTACCGTATTTTTGGACCATAAGACGCACTTTTTTTCCCCAAAAGTGTGGGGGGAAAACGAGGGTGCGTCTTATGGTCCGAAGGTGATCCGTATGGCCAGCCCCAGCCTCTGCAAGTGGAAAGCAAGGGAGATTGCCAGGAGCACGAATTGGCACATGCTGAGAAACGCAGATCTCGCGCTCCTGCAATCTCCCTCGCTCGGTTTCAGCTTCCCTTGCTACAAGAGAAAGCAGGCTGAAACGGAGCGAGGGAGATTGCCAGGAACATGATCTCGTGCTGCTGCAATCTCCCTTGCTCGCTTTCAGCCTGCTTTCTCTTGTAGCAAGGGAAGCTGAAACTGAGCGAGGGAGATTGCAAGAGCGCGAGATCGGCCGATTCACATTTCTGGCAATCTCCCTCGCTCCGTTTTAGCTTGCTTTCTGCAAGAGAAAGCCGGGCTGCAGGGCTGCCTCCGTGGGTACTGCTCTAATGCAGAGAGGGAAGGACAAAGAGGGAGGGAAGGATGGAAGGATGGAAGGAAGGAAGGAAGGAAGGAAGGAAGGAACAATGGGAGAGGGAGGGAGAGAGAGAAAGAAGGAGAAAGAAATAGGGAGGGAGAGAAAGAGAGAAGGAGAAAGAAAGGGAGAGAAATAGAGGGAGAGAAAGAGGGAGAGGGAAAGAGGGAGAGAAAGAAAGGGAGAGAGAGAAAGGGAGAGAGAAGGAGAAAGAAAGGGAGGGAAATGGAGGGAGAAAGGGAGAAATAGAGGGAAAGAGAAAAATAGAGAGGGAGAGAAAGAGAAGGAGAGAGAGAAATTAAGTTAGTAACATGATTGTTAAGTGAATCTGGTTTCCCCACTAACTTTGCTTCTCAGAAGGTTGCAAAAGGCGATCACATGACCCTGGAACAATGTGACCATCATAAATATGAATTGATTGCCAAGCATCCGAATGTAAATCACATGACCCTGGGGATGCTGCAACAGTCATAAGTGTGAAAAATGGTCATGTCACTTTTTTCAGTGCCATCGTAACTTTGAACAGTCATTAAGTGAATCATTGTAAGTCAAAGACTACCTGTACTTTATCATTTTTTTTCCTTTTTTGGGGGGGGTCAGGTTTTTGACACCTTGCTGGGCGACTGGTGGTACTTGGACATTGCCTTGTCCTAAAAGTGGTACAATGGATGAAAAGGTTGAAAAGCCCTGTTTTAGTATACTGGTACTATTTGGTTCAGAATATTTTTTTCTTGTTTTCTTGCTCTAAAAACTGGGTGCGTCTTATGGTCAGGTGCGTCTTATGGTCCGAAAAATACGGTACATTGTATCATTCTTAACATATATGCATGTTAATCAATTTCATTTAAACAGCTCAATATTACAATTAAACTGTTAATATTCATACATCTGAATTTGTGATTTTTAATTAGCTAATATTAGTATTTTAATCTACTCATCAAAACAATCTCTCATAATCCAAGTACAATCCTGTCTATTTTAGTATTTTCTGTTTCAGACCTCTTAAATATGTCCATTCTTCTTCAATCTTATTTTTGCTTTTTTCCTTTGCCATATCATTTTTCGCTTCTTTGCTTCAGGGTCATCAAAGAATTATTGTGTTATTGGACTTCCGGGTGGCAAGGCTCCGTTGCCGGCAGCCATTTCGGCTGTCAGCCCCGTTGTTTTCGTAGAGCCGCCAAAACCAGCAGCGATCAGCTGTTTGGTGGCTCGGAAGCCCACTCCTCAGGAGAAGAGGAGGGGGTGAGCACCCAGGCAGGGGTAGAGCTCTCCCGGTGGTTGAAGGATTGAGCCCTCCCGAAGCCTGAGTTCGCTCCGGACTTCGGGATGCCTCTGCTCCAGGATTTTGGAGCAGAGCAGGACGCAGCAACCATCCCTGCCAGCGAGAGTGAACTTTGGATTACTTGGATGCAGGCAGAGATGTACAGAAGAATGTTGTCAGAGCAAGTATATGAACTTTAACTCAGTAGATTTTGTGGAGACTTTTAAAAGTGAAAGTGCGCAACAGAATTAAGTGGGTGAAAATGGCTGCCAAATCACCTAAAGTTCCTAGAAGCACGGGGGCTTCGCCAGTTCAGCAATCTTCATTACAGGCTTTAATGCCCCCCCCCGGCACCTGCACCTGCACCAGCCTTGACAATAAAAGATCTGCAGGATGTTTTGCAAGAGGCTTTGAAAAAGCAATCTCAACAATTAGCTGAACTTATGGAGGAGAAGAACACAGAAATAAGGGCAGACATCTTACTTGCACTTCAAGGCATGGCTGTTTGTATTGAACGTTTGGATGAGAGAGTGGAAGAACTTAGCCAAAATAGTGTGAGACTAGATGGACACTTGGGAAAAGATTTGGGTTAGAAATGTAAAATTTACACAGGCCCAAAATTTAAGAGAGAATTTTTATAAAATGTTTTATAGGTGGCACTTAGATCCTAAAAAATTAGCAAGTATGTATCTGAACTGCCAGCCCAAATGTTGGAGGTGTGGCTGTGAGGATGCAACATATTTTCATATATGGTGGACTTGTAAAAAGGTTAAAGCTTTTTGGATTAAAATTTGGTGGAATATGCAAAATATATTTAAGAAAAGGATAAAGTTTTCTCCGCAATTGTTTTTATTGGGTATTATTACAGATACTACTGTTATAGATACAAAGTTGATGTTGAATTTAATTACGGCAGCGAGACTTTTAGTAGCATAATATTGGAAGAAGGAAGAACTGCCGACTATAGAAGAGTGAACTTTGAAAGTTTCTAACTTGGCGGAAATGGCAAAGATTTCAGTATATTTGAAAGATCAATCGCAACAGAGATACATTGTGGAATGGAGAAGATGGATTGAATATATTCAGAATAAATATGGGACTAAAACGTATCATTTAGCATTTGAATAAGTAGCAGATTTTTATGATGTATAATTAGTTAGTAGTTATTTTATTAATATTTTGACTATGGAGAGTTAAAGTGTGACAGAATTTAATGTTTTATTATTGTTGTTAGCATATTTTAGATTATGCTTGTTTGTATTATTATACCCTGTATTCAGCTCTGGGAAGTCGGGGAGGGGGGAGGGGAGGGGAGGGGGGGTTGGGGAGAGGAGAGGGGGAGGAGGGGTTTTTTTGTATTAAAAATGTATTGTAAAACTTTTCAATAAAAAAAAGAATTATTGTGTTATTGTGTCGTATTGAAGTGACCCTTCAATCTTCCTTTTTGAAGGGTTGAGGGGTCTAATAAAAGCACCCAATCTTCTCATTATTTTCATCTCTTGATATAGTTGTCCTGGACTGTTTGATTTTACTTCTATTTGTTTCTCATTTTTATCTTCAAATGTCTGTGCTTGTTGAGTAGTTAATTCTTCTATCAATGTATTTAATTGTTCAATTTCTTCTGTTATATTCTGTCCCAATAAATTATTAGTTATAATCACAATTTGAGTTTGCTTCTCCAAGACGCTTTCTGGTTTTTCTCCAAAAGCTCTTATTTCATCGCTGGCTCTAGACAGGAACTGATAAGTTTAATAGGTTATTTTCATCATAGCATAGATTTGTTTCTGTATTTCTTCCATGGTGGAGTCTCACATCTAGTGTTGAAGGTTAGTCTTATCTTGTTTTTCTAAGGAGTCAACCAAATCTCCTCTCTCTGTCTCTGTCTCTGTCTCTGTCTCTGTCTCTGTCTCTGTCTCTCTCTCTCTCTCTCTCTCTCTCTCTCTCTCTCTCTCTCTCTCTCTCTCTCTCTCTCTCAGAGTGTCAGATTGCAATTTCAAGTTTAGCCACTGAGTGTCCCCAAAATGCTTAGAGAATTCTTTTCTGTTTCTTTTAGGGAACTATCTGTTAATCTCTTTCAATTATTTCTTCTATTTTGGAAGAATAAAGCCAAATTTTCAAATAAGAGTAGGAAGTAAGAAGTAGACAGTCAAAAGCTTTTAGTCCACAAGTTATAAAGTTCTGGTTGAGATCAATTCATTTTTTCAATGTTTTTTAAAAAAAACACCCCTGGAGGCTAGATTGCCGCTCTTTTGAAGGGAGGGTTGAAACTCCCCCCTCCCTTTCCACAGGGGAAAAAGTACTTAGCAGCTTATTTAGGTGAAAGGAAGAAGATTGGAATATAAGAGAGGAACCTTACCAGTCTCTTCCACGCTGCTTTAATGTTGCCTGGTGGTAAGTGTGACTTTGGCTGTCTGCAGCCTAGTAACCGGCCATGTTGCTATGGCCGGTCTTTCGTCTGCCGGTTCAAAGGGAATGCAGGCACTAATGGGGAGGGTTGCAGCTCCCCCGCGTTTCTGCAAAAGCCCCTTCTTGCTGATCGTCCCTTCAAGGTGACTCTTCGGCCTTTTTAGGACCCCCCAGCGATGTGAAACTGGACGTGGAAGACAAGAGCCATCCTCCAGATGTCCATAACAGGAGCATTGGCAAACCGGAAGCCTGCATTCTAATTTCCTATTCATTCAATTAATCCAACTTTCATATTTGTATCACTACACTTGGAGATGGAAAAGATGAATTTCCATACAGATGAGCATTTGGAATCTTCTCTCTCTCTCTCTCTCTCTCTCTCTCTCTCTCTCCTCTTTTGCAAAGTGGAGCCTTCCTGCTGCTTACTTTGGATTGGTTTCCCTACGTGTCTAGGAAATCAGTACAGGTCCTGAAATCCAATATTTATTTAATGAATTAATTTTATTTTTATTTATATCTCACCTATACTATTTTTGCAAATAGCTCAAGGCAACGAACATATCCAACATATCTTTCTCCTCCTATTTTCACAACACACCTGAGAGGTGGATTGGGCTAAGAGAGAATGACTGGCCCCAAATCACCCAGCTGTTTAATCCTCTATCACAGAGCCTTTTCTGTGGGCATGCACGGCGTGAACAGGGCAAGCGAGTGAAGTAGCACAAACATGATTGGACTTTGGAGAAAGGGTGAGAAAGAGAGGAAGGAGGGGACGGAGCGAGGAAGAAAGGAGATGGGAATGAAAAGGAGGGAGGCAGGAAAGAAGGGGAGGGAGAAAGGAAGGAGGGAAGGAGATTGGAATGAGAGGGAGGGAGGGCCTGAGGGAAGTCCTGTCTTAGCACTTGGCCACCAGCAGCTCTGTGGCCCTTTTGCCATCACTGGTCTACATTTTGCTAGTCATAATTATGCTAGCTAACTCTTAGCTGCTATCCTGGCCATCAGTCACTTGTTGTATGGTGTTCTGTTGCTGTTTGTGACCCAAACTCTATTGAAATAGTGTAGTCTAATCTGCCCTGCTATGTACATAATTCTATTGATAATTGAAATCCAGACTAATTTCTTTGGCAACCTACATGCAGCAATGGTAATAGTTCATTGAGTTTCCACTTTGAAACTGAATGAACAAAGTGAGAAATCCCAACCTAATCAAGAAGACTACACAAAAATTAAATACAATAAGCAGCAAGCAGCTTTTAAAAAAATGACCCCATATATGTACCTAAAGAAGAAAATTAATATATCCAAATTGAACACAGTAAAGAACAAACAGCTTCTGTACAAAACATGAACCTAATAAGGGAAACAGATGGAAACATGTCACTTTTAAAGGAAAATAAACAAAAGCAAAGCCCCTACTTTCTACCCTAGCCCACTCTTATGAAGCCCTTCTGAACAATCATTTTCATAGCCTCCCCCTTGAAGAAGGTACACAGACCTTACTTCTTCTGTTGCAGTCGAATGATCAATACTTTCTAAAAAACGAGGCATAGCCCAACGTTCTTTTTAAATAATTTATAATATAAAATACAAAAATGTAAAAGAAAATAGTAGGAAAGATAGGGGAGGGAAAAAGAAAGGGAAAAGTGTTAGGGAAGAAGGGAAGAAGAAAGAAAAGACATTGACTTCTGACACCTTTGGTGCAGTAGAATAAGTTAATAACATTAAACTTCAACTCTTTACTTTTACATAATAGTATAAACTAGCCAAACTCTAGCCAAAACCCAATCTACAAAAGAAGGCTATACCCAAAACAAACCAAATAATGAACAAAAAACTCCCAGAGAATTTGACTCTACTGATAAACTCTTGGAGGAGGACAAGTGGGGGTATGTCACACATAGAAGGAAACACAATACTCAAAGAAAGAAGCAGCATACAACTAACAAATCCTTCTTCACAATCCAACCCAACCAGAAACAGCCCCACTAAAACTGAGCAATCAATTTCTCTCCTTAAATGCAAATATGCAGACCTACAACTTCCCCCTCAAAGAAAACATGCAGATGCTAGCAAACAAACAATATCAAATATTCCTTTAAGAAGTCACTTCAAATATCCCTACAGAAGTAACATCAACAAATACACTAGAGATAAACAGAAAAGCACCCCTGACTGCAGCTCCCCAAAAAGGAAGGCGAGTGTTGGTAATAGGAGATTCTATCCTCAAAGGAATGGAATCATCCATCTGCACACCGGACATACAATCCAGGGATGTATGTTGTCTCCCTGGAGCAAAAATCAAAGATGTGGCTGAGAACCTAACCACAATAATTAGGTCTACTGATTACTACACTTTCCTCCTCCTCCATATTGGGACAAATGATGCAACAAAGAACCTGAGTACAATAGTGAGAGATTACAAACAACTAGGCAATAAAGTTAAGAAGCTAGGAGCACAAGTAGTGTTCTCATCCATATTCCAATGACAGGGCACACCCATTGAGGGGAAAAAGAATTCTAGAAGTAAATCACTGACTAAAGGGTTGGTGTCACCAAGAAAACTTTGGTTTCCTGGATCATGGACTGCATTTCCTACGTGAAGGACTCCTGGCAAGGGATGGGCTATACCTCACAAAAGCAGGGAAAAGTGTACTCAGAAAAAGACTGGCCCAACTCATCAGGAGGGCTTTTTAAACTAAAATTGAGAGGGGAAGGTGACCAATCTTTAGAATCTCTAGATTGAAAAACCAATCATAAATCCCAAGAAAACAAACAATGAGGTAGGCAGAGACAAGAAAAAAAATCCCAAACAACAATCAGGAGATGCAGGAAGCATGCCCATGAACAGGTATAAAAGTCTTAAATGCTTATATAGAAATGCTCAAAGCTTGGGGAACAAACAGAGTGAACTAGGAGCAATAGTACATGAGGAAGGGTATGACATAGTTGGCATTACAGAAACCTGGTGGGATGAAACCCCATGATTGGAATTGACTGATGGATGGATACAAACAGTTCAAAAGAAAGAGATCTACAAAAAGAGGAGGTGGCATTGCACTATATGTAAGAGAACACTACATATCTATAGCAATGCACATGATCAAAGATAAAACCTCTCCAGAATGTATATGGGTCAATATAAAAGAAAAAATAAGTGACATTGCCATAGGTGTATATTACAGGCCACCCAACCAATCAGAAGAAATAGATGAACTCTTTGCCAACCAGTTAACAAATGTATGTAGGAAGCAGACTTGTGGTTTTGCGCTGTTGGATAGCGAAGCTCCATTCCCTAAGGCCAGTTTCGTCCTGCTAGGAGGAGCCTAAATGGGTCTGAAGTTACCCCGAAGAGTTGACCATGAAGGAGGGACATTCCGTTGATCATGAAATGATGGTGGTTGTTTTGTTCGATCTGGGGGAAGCCCTCTGACCCAACAGGAGAAAGGCTAGCGTATCAGCGTCTAGCCCAAGCTACTGGCAGTCAAAGTCCAAGAGCACAAACAAGAACATCGCTGAACAGCGTACTTGGAACTGGTGAGAGTATCAATCTTCTCTCTTCTATCGACCAATTGAATCCTTGGGGAAAAACCCCAAAGAAAGAAAACATCCAAAAGTGAAAGAAGGGAATTATATCTCCATTCCCCCATAGACAGAAGTGGCGAATGAATACTAAGACGGAAAGAAATAGACTGAAATTAAATTTAAAATACTACAGTCTGGACAAATCTAAAAAAACTGCTAAGACTATATCCAAAATGGTTTTAATAAAATTATAAAAAATATATAACAATAATAGTTTTTGTCTGAAAAAACTGGAAAATGAACTACTACTGACACCTAGTGGAGAATCAGAGCACAGAATATCAACAATAATGACTCAGAAACTGGCAAGACACCCAGAAATAAAGAATAATCTGTTCCCTTCAATTTTATTTAAATTTGAAGACAGCTGGGAATAAAGAAGAGCTGGCCCAGTCATAAGATTAAAAAGTGTCTGAAAGAAAAATACCTGGATGTTGACTAAATTTCAGAATTGTTTAGAGAAAAAGAAAAACTTTAGCTCTTGGCTAATCTTTTAGAGATTACAGGAAGGATTTAAGGTGGCTTAATATACTGAATTCCAATTTTGATTGATGGATAATTAATCCCTGAACTAAAATATTGATGAAAGACTATTTGAAGAGGGGCGCAACATGGATATTGTACACTTATCAAAAAATGACAGGACACCACATTCAGTATTCACTCCTGAAGGATTTAGCCTGGAACATCAAAGGTCCTCAGAAGCAATATTTCAAGGCAAGACAAATACTTTCCAAGAGGAAATGTATGCAATGTTACGACATATACAATTGATAATAGAGTTAAACCACCAGGAAATCCAGAACAATCTTAATGATATAAATAAGCACATCTCTAATCTAAATCTACAATCAAAAAACACTCCAAATATGACAGTGAATGAACAAACAAATCAGATAACAGAACACAAATTAGAAGAATATGATCATTTTGACAAAAATACAAATGGACAGAATTACAATTCAACACAAACAGGAAAAAAATCTAGAAGACTTTGATATAACAATAAAAGGAGTAGACTATAGAATTCCCAGGAGAATCATTAGACTTTGGGAGACAAAAAGTATATATATCCTACCTATTCTATCTTCTGCATTCCCAACAATACTTGCAAAAACACAGGAACTGCCGGGTAAGCGGAATGTATCAATTTGGAAAGCTATTTGGCAAAAGAAGAAGGCTAGAGACAGATTCAAGAGATTTGACTTACACTACCAGATAGAGTATTATATGAGTAAACACTTGCTTGAATATGGTTAAAAGAAAAGAGAACTTTGAACATAAAGGGACCTTATAACAAAAGGGATAAGAGATTTAAGTAATATAGTATGTTTTACAATATATGAAATGTAAAAGTATTGGGATGATGTAACTTTTATAAATATAAGTGAAATATAAGCTGATCAGAAAGGATGTTATACACAGATGTTATAAGATAGATAGGAAACACAGTATTTTTATAATACATGAAATATGAAAAAATTGGGGACTTCTGGCTTGTCACGCAGCCGCTATGGATGGCTGGGAGACTTGCTCTCTCTCTTCCCCGTCCAGTTTTGCATCACTGGGGCGCCCTGAAAAGGGCCAAAAGTTGCCCTGAAGAGGTGACCAGTAAGGAGGGGTGCTCGCTGGATCGTGGGAGAGCTACAACTCTACTGTTGGACCTGGCGATCCCTCCAAACTGGTGGACGAAATGACCGGCCATTATGGCTTGTCCCTAGGCTATGAACAGCCAAAGTCACATTTTCCACCAGGCAACTCTTAAAGCAGCGTGGAAAAGACTGGGTGAGATCTACCTCTTTTACACTTTTACTATCTGTACCTCCTTAAGCTGCTTAGCATTTTCCCCCCTGCGGTGAAGGAAGGGGGATTTCAGTCCTCCCTCCAGAAAGAGCGGCAACTAAATACCCAGGGGCATTTTAAACATTGAAGAAGTAACTGAATCCCAATTGGAACTTTATTTCTCAAAGCATGTGGATTGAAAGATTTTTTTAATTTCATATTGTTCATTGTCTACTTCTGTTGGAAATCTGGATTCTTTCTTATGAAAAACTGAAAGAAAAACTGAAAAGATTAAGACAACTTTGGGACTCAAAGGGAAACTTTAAAAGGGGTCTGGCTGACTGCCTAGGGAAATAGATAACATACATAACCTTGAGAACTTTGAAACAACAGCTATGAATGGCTTTGTGTTACCTATCTAGAAAAAAAAATCTTTTTTTAGTTTAAAATACCAACATGGAAGAAGACCAGGAACAAAATTTATTTATAGATGAAGATCAACAAACTCTTGCTATGTTAAAAACATTAATCCAAATTATTACCACAACCAATGAAATACTAAGAGGCTATGTGAAGGAACAAGAAGATAGCCCAGATATGAAAGCCCAAACTTTGACCACAATTAAAGAACCATCTATACAAAATACAATAGAAAAAAATGAAAAATTCGAGTACCATGACAGAAGAATCTACTATTAAACAAATATTGATATTTGAAAATCCAGAAAAGACATCGACAACCTGGAAAAAGGAAAAGGTTTCTTATACAACTCAGAAAGAACTAGAGGATCTAGAAAAAGAACAGGTAGATGAGAAGACAAACAATTCAGAACAACTACGTCAATATGGAAAAATAAAGAAATGACCCACCAGACCTACAAGTCCTTTTTAAAAAATGGCGATCGGATGGTTTTGCCAATATCAATTAATATTTATGATATTAGAAGGAGATTGGTTCGATGACCCAAAAACAAGGACATGGAAGATGATTTGGCAAAGGAAAAAAGCTAGAATAAGACTCAAGAAGAATGGAGTTTCGACCATCTTATTGAAATCTGAAACAGAAGACATTGTTATGAACTGAGATAAAAAAATTTGGTCATTAAAATTTAGCAGTATAAATACTAATAGCTAATTTGAATATTGATTTGTGTATAAAGGTCATGTAAAGGTGAATAATGTAGATAAGCTAAAAACATGTTGAAAGTAATAAATAGGTCTATATGGAATGTTAAAAACGAAAATTATCAGTTTAAGCAAGAGATAGCAGATATAAAGAGGAAGAGAGGAAGCATTAAATATTGAAATAAAAAGAAATTTTGATTATTACTTAAAAAACAACTGAAAATTAGCAAAAAGGAAGGATATCATATTGTATCCTTAACTTGTTGACATAGAGGGTGAAAAGTTAAGTAAACAGGATGTGTATTGAATATTAGATTTTGTGAGGAAATGGTGATAGATGAATTGGGAATATACTAAAGTTGGGAATGATAAATATCAAACGTTAAATTTAAATGTTAGTGGAAATTAAAATTGAAAAATCTACTAGGTCATTGATTGTCTAAAAGATTGTATGTTAAAACAATTGGAATATGTGTAAACTGAAAACTATGGATATATGTATGAAACTTATTTTCTTTGTGATGGATAGGATAAAACCTGTCTTTTAATTTACAAATAGACAGTATATATGAAGGGGAAAAAAGAGGAAATATTTATGGTACAAATTTGAAGTCTGTACTAATGATATCTGTATGTAATTGAATTACTACTACCCAGCCACCACATTGCTTTTCAAATATGTGAATATAATATCAGAAAATCAATAAAATTTATACAAAAAAAGAAATATGAAAAAATTGGGATGGTGTACCTAAATGGAAAAATTTGGATATTTGTCAGAATCCATTTATATCACATTTCATAAATGTATGGGTAGAATATTGTGTTTATTCTGGGGATTCTGCCATCTCTCTGAGGGAGGGGGGAGAGGATGGTTACTCAGATTGTAGTAGGCTGTTTTCAAAGACCAGGGAAGCTTTTGATCTGGGGGGAACAGGGGGAGAGAGAGATCTGGTTTGTATCTCCATTTGCAACTGAAAGGAAGAAGCAATAACAATAAACACAAGGAGAGTTCCCTTTCCCATGGAAGAGCCTGACACCTAAGTAAATGATGTGAGCCTGACCAAATGGATGAGGGGAGGGGGCTGAAACGGGAATGCTTTATATAGGATTGAAATGTAACTCTGTTAGATCCCGTCTTGTATTGCCACAACCGATCTCATCCTAGTAAACTTTTCCTTTTGGACAAACTTGCATCCAAGAGTTCTTATTTCCTAAGATGTGGATTGAGGTGGGTCCTGACAATATTTGGATGACTAACATTGAGAAAATCAAGACTGGTAAGAATGGATTGAATAAAAGGAGAAATTAAGCTTAAACAAAAATAATGAAAATAGGATGCATGGTGAACTGATGAGATGATGGTTGTAAGAATAATATGAGCTGATAAAAATGTTATACATAGATGTTATCACTATCTGTATAAATATGAAAAAATTTATATTTATAATTTATAATATATAATTTATATATTGAAAATATTAAGAATTATATTAAGTTTGAAGAAGGAGAATACAAATGGGACAAGGGAAGGTCAAAGAAATATATTACTAATATACTAATTATGGAATTATCAAATTTAATCATTTATTGATTGTTACTTAATTATTATTGCCAGGAAGGGTTCCTCAAATACATAAAGCAAGACAACATGCTGTACACCAGGCACTGGAGATTGTTATGGTTAAAAACAAACAAAAACTTTCTTTAAAAAAAAATTATGTAGGAAGCATACCACAGTAGTAATGGAAGACTTCAACTCTGCACTGAGCGGGAGATCAAACAGATTCCTAACAACCTTGCCGACAATTTTGTCATCCAAAAGGTGGAGGGAACTAGACGTAAAGCCATACAGGACTTAATTCTAACTAATAGAGAAGAAGTGATATAGGGAGTTGGAAGTTGCTGGAACCTTGGGCAAAAGGTCTGAGTTAGCTCGGGAGTTCATGGCTTCCATGACGGCCATGGACCTGAAGCAGGTTATTCTGGGCGCAACTCACGGGGGGGGGGTCACACGCTCGATCTGGTTTTTCTATCCGGACGGTGGTTAGATGATCTTGGGGGGGTTCCCCAATTAATTCACCCCTGTCATGGACCGATCATCATCTCCTGCGGATGGTCTTCCGTTTTGCCACTCCCTGTCGTGGGGTTGCTGAGCCAACAAGATGGTTCCGCCCTAGGCGCCTTATGGACCCTGAGCGGTTCCAAACGGCGCTTGGGCCCCCACCTGCCTCCTTTGCTCACAGCTTAGTCGATGCCCTGGTGGAAGCCTGGGAAAGGGCAGCCACAGAGGCACTCGACCAAGTTGTACCCATGCGGCCCTTGACCCGACGCAGATCCAAATGGGCCCCATGGTTCTCCATGGAGCTCCGCGAGATGAAGCGTCGGAGACGGGGCCTAGAGAGCTGTTGGAGGTCCAGCCGATCCGAATCCGACCGGTTACGACTAAGGTCGTTTACGAGAACTTATCTCGCAGCATTGAGGGTGGCTAGGTCTAACCACTTTGCCACCCTCATTGCGTCCGCAGATAATCGCCCGGCCGCCCTGTTTAGGGTAACTCGCTCTCTCCTTAATCAGGAGGTGAGGGAGGAACCCTTGCAGGGTCGAGCCGAGGAGTTTAGTCGATTTCTGTCGGACAAAATCGCTCGGATCCGGACCGGTTTGGACTCCGACTGGGCAGAGTCTGACGAAGAGGATACGGGCGGTCTTGTCGATTTAATCTGGGAAGAGTTCGATCCTGTGACCCCTGAAGAAGTGGACAAGATCATGGGGAAGCTGAGCTCCACCACGTGTTTGTTGGACCCGTGCCCCTCCTGGCTGACTTATGCAGCCCGGGACGGGACACGAGGCTGGCTCCAGGCAGTGATTACTGCTTCGTTGAGTCAGGGTAGTTTTCCCGCCGCCTTGAAGGAGGCGGTGGTGAGACCCCTCCTCAAGAAGCCTGCCTTGGACCCAGCAATTTTAAACAACAAATATCGTCCGGTCTCCAACCTTCGCTTTTTGGTGAAGGTTGTTGAGAGCGTGGTGGCGCATCAGCTCCCTTTGTTCTTGGAGGAAGCTGACTACCTAGACCCGTACCAATCGGGTTTCAGGCCCGGGTACAGCACGGAGACGGCATTGGTCGCGCTGGTGAATGATCTCTGGCGGGCTCGGGACAGGGGTTGTTCCTCTGTCCTAGTCCTTTTAGACCTCTCAGCGGCTTTTGATACCATCGACCATGGTATCCTGCTGCGACGTCTCAGGGGGTTAGGAGTGGGTGGCACTGTTTTACAGTGGTTCTCCTCCTACCTTCTGGGTCGTTCGCAGTCGGTGTTGACAGGGGGGCAGAGATCGACCCTGAGACCTCTCATTTGTGGAGTTCCTCAGGGATTGGTTCTCTCGCCTCTCCTGTTCAACATCTATATGAAGCCGCTGGGTGAGATCATTCGTGGTTTTGGAGTTGGGTATCACCAATATGCTGGTGATACCCAGCTTTTTATTTCGACCCCAAACCACCCCAGTGATGCCCTCGACGTGATGTCCCGTTGCCTGGAGGCGGTCCGGGTCTGGATGGGGAGGAACAGGCTTCGACTCAACCCTGACAAGACTGAGTGGCTCTCCGGGTGAGGTTCAAGGTGTTAGTTATGACTTACAAAGCCCTTCATGGCATGGGTCCGGATTACCTACGGCAACACCTGCGACCGGCGTCAACTTCCCTCCGTCCAGTGCGCTCCCACAGAGAGGGCCTCCTCAGGGTACCGGTTGAGCTCCGGACGGCCCCCGACCTTCGCTCCTTCCGGCGCGATCTTAAAATATTCTTTTTCGAACAAGCTGGCCTGGTCTGACGGGATGGGGTTGGGTTTTTAAAATTAGTTTTTAACTTAATATGTATTGATTTTATGGGCATGATGTTTAATGGTTTTTTAATTTTTGTACTTGATCTTTATTGTGTATTGCCCTGTTCACCGCCCTGAGTCCTTCGGGAGAAGGGCGGTATAGAAATAAAAATAAATAAATAAAATAAATAAAAGTGACCACGTCATACTGGAATTCAATATAACGCAAACACTAGCAACAGAAAACAATCCAACCAGTGTCTTGAACTTCAAAAGAGCTGACTTTAGCAAACTCAGAGAGAACCTAGGAAAGATCCCATGGATGAAAATCTTAAAGGGGAAAACAACTCAAGAAGCATGGGAAACTGAAAAATGTGATCATAAAAGCCCAGACCAGCACAATACCACTAAAATTCACTAAAATATTCAAGATGGCGGACGTGCAGGCGGACGTGTTGGGCTGAGCTCTGCAAGTTCCAGAGATTAGGCGTCCTAGGAGCCCCTCAGGGGTGCCTTATGCCCTCTGTGTTGGGGGGGTAGTGATAGGCAATGAGTTAGGCAGCTAGACAACTGCTGTCTGTGGCCTGCTAATTTTTACCGTTTGGCTGCCTGCTGGTCTGCTGGTCTGCCGGCTCGTCATTTACAGCGTCTTCCTGCCGCTTCGGGCCGTTTTTAGGGCCATTTTTGGCGGCGGCGGCGTCCTCAGGTGGTCTCCGACTGTTTGCGGTGTCGGCGGAGGCGTTTTCGGGCTGTTTCGGGCCGTCTTGATGGTCGTTTCGGTCCGCTCTCAGCTATGGAAGCGACGGCACTTTCGGACCATTTTGATGGTGGAGGCGGTGGCGGCGGTGGCGTTCCCGGGCCGTTCTAGGACATCTTTAACAGCGTCTGCTGCGTTTTAGGCCGTTTTCGGGCCGCTTGTGCCGGTGGCGACGGCATGTCCGGGCCTTTTCGGTCCGTTTTCCTCCGGCGGCGGCATTTCTGGACCGTTTTCGGCTCCGGCGGCGTTTTGGCAACAACGGCAGCGGCGACGGTGCTTGCAGCGGCGTTTTCGGCAGCAGCAGCAGTTTCGGTAGCTTGGCGGTGGCATGACTCTTAACCTGTTTCTGTCCCTTGATTGCTCCGCTTACCCCAGACGGCCAGGCATCCTCAGTGCTTCTGGTGGCCCCGAAGGGTCCCGGGTTAGCCGGTTAACCTCGGTGAAGCCCAGTGGAGCCCAGCGGACTCTGGTTGTTCCGGAGGAGCCCGAAAGATCCGTGCTCTGTGCGGCACCTATTGTCAACTGGTTGGTGCCGATGGATCCCAACGGGGCCCGGAGGAAACTAGCAGGCCTGGAGGAGTTATACTCTGCAGACCACGCTCTGGAAGGCCCCAATTACTGTATAACTGGGGGCCCATGGAGCTGTGGCCAGGAACAATCGCCTGGAATAGTGGAGCGGCAGAGGACCTGGTTATTAGCAGAGTGGACTATCATGGCTTATTATATCTTTGCCTGTACGAACTATTGCCTATTGCCTACACATCATCCCCAAAGGACTCAGAGGACCCTGGGTATAAGCCACCGTGAGAGGGTGGCTTGAACTTACACCTGCTGCCCCTAGAGGTGAGAGCTCTATGGGGCATGCTGTACCTAGAGTGTGTGTCCCAGACCACCCCCGGGAACAGGCTCCGCGATCGTCGTGAGAGGACAGTGGTCGGCCTGTCCTGGGGGTTCGCCCAGCTTGAGTGGCAGTGAAGCTGGGTGGAGGGTCTGGACACCCATTTATCCTCTGTTTTGGACCCTCCTTATTAATTATGGACTGCCTTTCACCTGGATTTGCTCCTTATGCCTTGTTTTCATTATACTTTCACGGACTTGTTTGCCCTCAGGGGTGCCCCCCCTTCCTGGGTGCGACCCGCCTTTCTAGCCACTTATAATCTCGATGAAGGGCCCGCTTGTTGGGACCCTGAGAGATGGCTGGGCACGGGTAGGGGCCTCCGATATAAATCTAATAAGAGGCCCCTGGTTAGTTTTTTATCTAAATTTTTTGGGGGGTTAGGGAGGGGGGTGGGAATTTCTTTTGGTCGTTTGGATATGGGGGGTAGTCCAACAACCGTTGTTCAGGCCAGGTCCGGGATTGATCGCGGGGGGGAGGAGCGGGGCTTGGTTGCCTCCGGGGCTCCAGGGCAGGTCGTGGGACTACCCATTCCCACGACGTTAGGGAATGGCAGCAGGTGTAGGAACAGAGGGCCGTATCGATCTCAGGGAAGGCCTCTCCGCCGCTTGCAAGCGGTGAGGCACTCTGACCCTCTGTCTCTGCCCCGAGGTCCCGGGAGCGAGGATGTGCAGCCTCCTGAGCTCTGGTTGGTGTACTTGAACGCCAGGTCTGTTGTTAATAAAGCTCCTCTTGTCCGGGATCTGGTTGAGGGTGAGCAGGCGGACCTGGCTTGCATCACGGAGACTTGGTTGGGTCCAGAGGGCGGTATTCCTCTGGTCGATCTTTGCCCACCAGGTTTCCGGGTGCTACACCGGCCTCGGGCTCAGGGTAGGGGTGGGGGAGTGGCGGTTGTTATGAGGGAGACCTTGTGTCCACGGGAGGCCACCGTTCCCCAGATAGTCGGGTGTGAGTCTCTCTTCCTGAGATGTGGCCCTGGTGTGCAGTTGGGCTTGCTGGTGTACCTTTCGCCTAGTCACGCAGCAGCAGCCCTGCCTGAGCTTCTCGATATCCTCTCTGGGTTGGTGATTGAGTTCCCGAAACTTATAGTTTTGGGGGACTTTAATCTACCATCCCTGGGAGGATCATCTGAGCTAGCTCGGGAGTTCATGGCTTCCATGACGGCCATGGACCTGACGCAAGTAATTTCGGGACCGACTCATGTGGGAGGCCACACCCTTGACCTGATTTTCTTATCTGGACGGTGGTTAGATGATCTTGGTGGGGGCTCCCCAATTGTTACGCCCCTGTCATGGACCGATCATTATCTCCTGCGGCTGGTCTTCCATTTTGCCACTCCCCACCGTGGGCATCTGGAACCAACTAGATGGTACCGCCCCAGATGCTTAATGGGCCCTGAGAGGTTCCAGGCAGCGCTGGGGTCCCCACCTGCCTCCTTCGCTCACAACTCAGTGGATGCCTTAGTGGAAGCCTGGGAAAGGGTAGCCACGGCGGCTCTTGACCGAGTTGTACCCTTGCGGCCCCTGACCCGATGCAGATCCCGTCGAGCTCCATGGTTTTCCGCGGAGGTTTGGGAAATGAAGCGTCGGAGACGGGGCCTAGAGAGCGGTTGGAGATCCAGCCGATCCGAATCCGACCGATTGCGACTAAGAACCTACATTAGGTCTTATCTCACTGCGATAAGGGTGGCGAGGTCTAATCACTTTGCTACCCTTATCGCGTCCGCAGATAATCGCCTGGCCGCCCTGTTTAGGGTGACCCGCTCCCTCCTTAATCAGGAGGTGAGGGAGGAACCCTTGCAGGGTCGTGCCGAGGACTTTAGTCAACATCTGTCGGACAAAATTGCTCGGATTCGGACCGGTCTGGACTCTGACTGGGCAGAGTCTGACGATCAGGACACGGGTGGTCTTGTCGATATTACCTGGGAGGAGTTTGATTCTGTGACTCCGGAGGAAGTGGACAGGATTATGGGGAGGCTGAGCTCCACCACATGTTTATTGGACCCGTGCCCTTCTTGGCTGGTTTATGCAGCCCGGGAGAGGACACGAAGCTGGTTCCAGGCGGTTATATCTGCTTCTCTGAGTGAGGGTAGTTTCCCCGCCGTCTTGAAAGAGGCGGTGGTGAGGCCTCTCCTCAAGAAGCCTGCCTTGGACCCAGCTGCCTTGAACAACTTTCGTCCGGTCTCCAACCTTCGCTTTCTTGCGAAGGTTGTTGAGAGTGTGGTGGCGCATCAGCTCTCTCTGGTCCTGGATGAAGCGGATTATCTAGACCCGTACCAATCGGGTTATATTAGAGGGCGACAAAAGCACCCCCAAATATTTGACCCTTTTGACAATCTCAAATCCAGTTAACCCTTCTAAAAGGGCCTTTTGCGATGCTGTCATGTTTTTGGCCAAAATTTTAGTTTTTTGTACATTAACTTTAAATCCAGAAACCTTCCCATATTGCATTATTATCTCCATCAGGTCCACAACAGAGCTCTCCGGCTGGGTCACTGTAACAACCAGATCGTCTGCGAACGCTCTCAATCTATAATCCTGATCTCTAATCTGTATACCCTTAATTCTTTCCGAACTTCGTATTTTTACCAATAATATCTCCAATGTTAACACAAATAACAAAGGCGATAACGGGCACCCTTGCCTTGTACCCTTCTCAATATTACATACTTCTGACAAACTATTGTTAACTATTATTCGAGCTGTTTGTTTTTGATATAATGCCCTAATTGGTTGCAAAAATTTATCCCCAAAATTCATTTTATCTAAAACTTTCATCAAAAATTGCCAGTTCAATTGATCAAAAGCTTTTTCAGCATCTAAAAAAATTAGCGCCGCAGGGATCTGGTTGTTCCTTTCCAAAAATTCCAACACATCAACTATATGCCTCACGTTGTTTTTCATTTGCCTACCACTAATAAACCCAGTTTGATCCCCATGAATCACCCGTTGCAGAACCCTCATCAATCTATTAGCCAACACCTTAGCAAATATCTTGTAGTCTGTATTTAATAGTGATATCGGTCTGTAGTTTTTTACTTGAGTAGCATCTTGGTCTTCCTTCGGAATCAGAGAGATAAAGGCAGTTCTCCAAGATGGAGGCACCTTTCCCCCTCTCTGGATTGTCTGGAACAATTCCTTTAACGGTTTAACCATCTCTAATTGTAAATTTTTGTAGTAGGCCGCAGTCAGACCATCTGTACCTGGCGCTTTATCCACCTTCAACTCCTTAATTGCTGTAAGTATTTCTTCTTCTGTAATCAATTGATTAATCTCCTCTTTTTGTACTTGCGTAAGAACCGGGATGCTAGCATTCTCCAAATATTCATCAATGTCTTTTTTGTTAATCTTCTCCTTAGCGTATAATTTAGAATAAAAATCCACAAAGGCTTCCTTAATAAAATCCTGTTGAAACACTACCTTCCCCTTATGTTCAATTTTGTCTATGTTAGAAGCCCTCTGCTTTTTCCTTAGTCTATAAGCTAGCCATCTACCTGGCTTATTAGCATTGCAAAAAGTATTATGCCTGGCAAACCGCAAGTTGGTTGCCACTTGATCAGCCATTAATTTATCAAATTGTCCTCTTAATAGCTTGATAGCCTCCTTGGTCTTCACATCCAATGGCTTCAAAATCAAAGCATTCTCTTTTTCCTTAATTTCATTCTCCAATTCCTTCCTTCTAGCTTCCAAAGTACGTCTATGTTTATTATTCATATATATCAACACTCCTCTCATATAGGCCTTGCTAGCATCCCAAACCATATCCATAGAAGTATCCTTATTCATATTAATTTCAAAAAAATCCTTCATTCGCTGTTTACACTCTTCCACATTTTTCTGGTTTCTAAACAAGTTCTCATTTACGCGCCACGAGCGCCTATCTCTGTTGTCCTTATTGATCTCTAACCATACTGGGCTATGGTCAGAAATAGCTCTTGCACAAATCTTTACCTTCTTAGTCCTAGAAAAAAAATCATTAGTCAGCAAAATAAAGTCAATCCTAGAAAAAGATTGATGTCTATCAGAAAAAAAAGTATAATCCTTTTCATGCGGGTGTGTGTCACGCCAAATATCTCGCAATTCCAAATCATCCTTCATTTCGAAAAAAGACAGGCAATCTGGCATGACACGGAACACGCTTAAAAAAACCAGCCTTATCCATCTGTACGTCCAAAACGCCATTCCAATCCCCCATAAAAATAAACGATTTGTAATCCAACTGAGTAAGCTTTGTATGAAGTAAGCTAAAAAAGTCAGCTTGTTGTTGTTGTTGATTAGGAGCATACAATCCAACTAAAAGCGTTTTTTTGCCTTCTAGCAACAAATCTATCATTACGTATCTTCCATGCTTATCTGCTTCAATTAAGTCCGCTGTTATAGCACTTTTAACATAAACAACCACTCCGTTTTTCTTATTCATTGCAGAGGCAACAAATTGCGTACCCAACCTTGAATTCAATAAAAACTTTTGGTCCATAGCCCTAATATGCGTTTCTTGCAAGCATATAACATCAGTCTTAAATTGTTTTAAATATTGAAAAACTTTCTTTCTCTTCTGAGGCGAATTTAGTCCATTAACATTCCAAGTTAGAAATTTAGTCGCCATACTTGTCGCCCCGAAGCTTTTGGAGCACCTCTTCAATGGCCCCTTTGTCACCTTTGGGCCGCGCTCCTCCCACTGCCTCGCTGTAAGTGCGCTTTGAAAGTTCCATAAACTTCTGCTGGTCTTGTTCTTGTATTTGTTTTGCTCTTTTTAAAGCAGCACGCGTCACCCTCAGCTCTCCAACATCAGCCAACAAAGTTGTAGTTTGATCCCCTCCAGCACCATTCTCCTCTGTCTGGCCATCTTCAGCCTCATGAGGTTTTTCTTCTCCAAATCCCTTTGCCGCTTCCAGAAGTGATAGTGGGGTTGCTTTTAAAACATTATTGTAGAAATCACGCGCCTGTGTCACAGTAACCAGACGGTATCTTTTACCTTCATGCATCGCCACCAGCCCAACTGGAATCTCCCATCTGAACCTTATATCACGTTGCTTAAGTTCCTGCACAAGAAATGCAAAGTCCTTTCTTCTCCTTAAGATCTTTGGAGGAATTTCCTTTAAAACCAAAACTTCTTGGTCAGCAACCACTACTTTAGTATCATAGGCAGCTTGAATAACTTCATCTCTGATTTCTCTCTTTGCAAAATAAACCACCACATCTCTAGGTAACTTCCTCTGTCTAGCAATCCATGAATTTACACGGAAAACTTTATCCATACATCCCTTTATTTCAGATGCTGGCTGACCCAATACTGCTTCCAGGGCTTCAGAAATCAACTGCTTTAGGTCTTCTTTAATATTTTCTTTTAAGCCTCTGATTCTAACAGCATACTGCATCTGGTGAAACTGAACAAGACTCAACTCTCTGTCCATTTTGTCTCTTAAATCTTCATTCTCCAATACCTTTACTTCTAGTACAGCATTTTTTTGAGTCAAATCTTCCACTTTTTCTTCCAAACCTTGCACACATTCAGCCACACTTTCCACTGTAGACAAAATGTCTACCCTCATCGCACTAAATTTCTCTTCCATCCTCTCTTCTAATCTCTCCTCCATTTTTTCCAATTTCTCCTCCACCTTTGCCAATTTATCACCCAGTGTTTCTAAAATTACCTGGGCATGCTTTTCAAGAGCATCTTGTAAATCCTTCGATGTCAATGCAGCAGGAGGAAGCAAGGCTTGCAACGATGTCTGTTGCACCGGGGAAGTTCCAGCACTCCGAAGAGTTTTTGAGGGAGGTTTAGCCGCCATCTTTTACTTTCACTTGTGACGCACTTTCACTTTAAGTTTAAAAAGTCCATTAAGCTCGAGAGTAAGAATAAAAATCCTCTTCACCTTTTCCTCTTGTACCGCTCTGCCTGCTCCTTTTATTCCAGAGTCTTTCCTTCTGGCAGGGGTGGTCGCAAACGCCTGGCTCTGCTCCAAGAATTCCGGAGCAGAGACGCTGAACAGCTGGGAGCAACCCAGGCTACGGGGGAGTTCGATCCTTCAGCCGCCCAAGCTTTAAACTCAGGCGGCCCCGGAGAACTCTACCCCTACCTGGGGCCTCTCCCCCTCCTCTTTTCCTGAGGAGGGGGCTTCAAATTCACCCGAACAGCTGATCGGCGCTGTTTCGGGTGAAAACAACACAGCTGAGCCGCGGGCAGCCCGAAAAGGCTGTCTCCGGCGCCGCGTCGCCACCGGAAGTCCGCTTTATAAACCCTAGTAAGACCACACCTGGAGTATTGCAGCCAATTTTGGTCACCATTATCACAAAAAAAATTTGAGACTTTGGAAAAAATTCAGAGAAGAGCAGCTAAGATGATCAAAGGTTTGTGTCAAACCTTCAAACATTCTGAATGCAATCATGATTCTTCGTTTTTCGTTTGCCAAAGCAATGAGAAGGGGGAGAGGCATTCTTGTAGTTTAGTCAAAACAATAACTTTTTTTAAAAAAATAATTTTTATAGTAAATTTTATTATTTAAACCTTTGGACAAGGTGTTAACGGTCTGACAATCCTTCTTGTCTTACATCATTTTTGTGTTTTATATACATATATACACTTTATGTACATATCATTTATATACCGTTATAGAATATTCAATCTTATCAACCACCTTACTCTAGTAATATGTGAAATCAGCATCCTGTGTGTTTCTGTTGTGACCTTCCTTTCTGTTCCCACCATGAGTAAAACTTATTCCAAATTTTGTAGTAATCTGACTGGTCTTTATTTTTAATTTCCAAAGTTAACTTGTCCATTTCTGCACACGCCCAAATTTTATTTATCACTTTACTCTCATCCAGTATTTCACTGTTTTATCATTTCTGGGCGAACGTCATTCTCGCTGCTGTGATGATGTGTATCATTATATATAGCTCTTCTTTGGTATGCTTCTCTGTTGTTATGCCTAGTAGGAAAAATTCTGGTCTATAATCTACACTCTGTCCCAGTATTTCTTCTGACAGTATCCGAATCCTTTGCCAATACTTTCGCGTCTTATTACAGGACCACCAAATATGAAAATAAGTACCTAATTCTTCGGAACACTTCCAACAGCTAGGGGATATTGTCTTGTACATTTTGGCTAATCGTGCTGGGGGGAGATGCCACCGATAAAACATTTTATATAAATTTTCTTTATAAGCTGAGGCCAGCGTTATCTTTTTATTTCTATCCCAGAGAGTTTGCCAAATATCAAAATCTATGCCATGTCCCAAATTTTTAGCCCATATCAGCATTGGTTCTTTAACTTGTTCCTCAAACATTTTGTACCCCAATAGCAAACTATACAATTTCCTTATTTGTTTCTCATCTGGCCCCAATAAGATTTTATCCAATGCAGTTTCTTGACTCTTTCTTATCTTTCCCATATCGTGTTTGTATCTGTAGGTAAGCCCACCATTCCAATTTTATCCCTTGTTCTAGTTCCTGTCTAGATTTCAGTTCTCCCATTTCATTCGTAATATCCTTGCATGTAGTACTATTTTCCAAATTAAACAAATTTGGGTAGACTATCACTTCACGGGTGGACAACCAGACTGGTACTTTAATGTAATTTTGTTTTCTAATTTTATTCCAAATTTTAAGTAGCGCTTGTCTAATCCGATGGTTTTGAAAATGTTGATATAGCCCTTGCTTCTCATTCCATAGGAATGCGTGCCAGCCTAATTGCAGATCTTGGCCTTCTAGAGTTAATAATCTTTTATTCTTTAAAATTATCCATTCTCTAATCCAGGTTAACGCCGCTGCACAATAATATGTTTCCCAGTCCGGTAGTCCAAAACCCTCATTTTCTTTAACATCCTGCAGAAGTTTCATTTTAATCCTTGGTTTTTCCCCTTGCCATATAAAATTTAATGTCAATTTGTTCATGTTCCCAAAATTTTTTTGATCAAGTTGTATAGGAATATTTTGGAAGAGGAATAGGATTTTAGGTAATACATTCATTTTTATGACAGCAATTCTCCCTAACAATGAAAGGCTCAAGTTTCCCCATCTTTCCAGGTCTTCTTTTATTTGTTTCACTATTTTGTCATAATTGTCTTCTTTGATTGAAATGCATCTGGCCGTAATAGTAATTCCTAGATATTTTATCTTCTTAACTATTTGTATATCCATAATCCTAGCCAAGTTTTCTTTCTGTTTATTCGTCATATTTTTAAAAATCATTTTAGTTTTACCGTTGATTATTTTCAGCCCAGCGGTTTCTCCATATTTATCTAATTCTTCCAACAGTTTTGGTCCCAATTGTTGTGGATCCTCCATAATAAAGACCAAATCGTCCGCAAATGCTTGAAGTTTAAAAATTTCTTTTTAAATTTCTAATCCTTTTATATGCAGTTCGTTTCTAATTATCCTCGTTAGGACCTCTAGCGTCAGTATAAATAGTAATGGGGATAAAGGACATCCTTGTCGTGTTCCTTTTTGTATTTGAAATTTCCTGGTTGTTTCCCCATTTATTATTATTTTAGCTTCCTGATTAGTATATATTGCCCTTATTATATTTATAAATTTTTCACCCATATCCATATACCTAAGTTGTTGATATATAAATGGCCACTTAACATTATCAAAGGCCTTCTGGGCATCTAGGAATAATAACGCCATTTGTTGTCCACTATGTATTTCGTAATATTCTAGGGTGTCCAATATTATCCTAATGTTGTGCTTAGTTTGTCTTTTGGCTAGAAATCCATTGTGGTCCACATGTATAAATTTATTTTAAAACCTTTTTAATCGCTCAACTATAATTGTTGTAAATATCTTACAGTCAGAATTAAGTAAAGATATTGGTCTATACCCCTTCATGGATTACTGCCTTGTCGTGGTGAAGGGGCTTGCGTAATTCAATGAAGCTATGAGCTATTCCGTGCAGGGCCACCCAAGACGGACAGGTCATAGCAGAGAGTTCTGACAAAACGTGATCCACTGGAGAAGGAAATGGCAACCCACTCCAGTATCTTTGCCATGAAAACCCTATGGACAGTACCAAAAGGCAAAGCGATATGACGCTGGAAGATGATCCCCTCAGGTCGGAAGGCGTCCAATATGCTACTGGGGAAGAGCAGAGGGCTAGTACTAGTAGCGCCAGAAAGAATGAAGCGACTGGGCCAAAGCCGAAAAGACGCTCAGCTGTGGATATGTCTGGTGGTGAAAGGAAAGTCCGATGCTGTAAAGATTTTTTCTCCATAGGAACCTGGAATGTAAGATCCATGAATCAAGGCAAGCTGGACATGGTCAAACAAGAGATGACAAGACTGAACATCGACATCTTAGGTATCAGCGAACTAAAATGGACAGGAATGGGTGAATTCAGATGACCATCAGGTATACTACTGTGGGCAAGAATCCCTCAGAAGAAATGGAGTAGCCTTCATAGTCAATAAAAGAGTAGGAAAAGCAATACTGGGATACAATCCTCAAAATGACAGAATGATCTCAGTTCGAATCCAAGGCAAACCATTCAATATCACAATAGTCCAAGTCTATGCCCCAACCACCGGTGCTGAAGAGGATGAAATTGACCGGTTCTATGAAGCCCTACAGCACCTTATAGAACTAACACCAAAAAATGATGTCCTTATCATCATGGGGGATTGGAATGCTAAAGTAGGAAGCCAAAAGATAACTGGAATAACAGGCAAGTTTGGCCTTGGAGTACAAAATGAAGCAGGGCACAGGCTGATAGAATTTTGTCAAGAGAATACGATGGTCATAGCAAACACTCTTTTCCAACAACCCAAGAGACGGCTCTACACATGGACATCACCAGACGGTCAACACAGAAATCAGATTGACTATATGCTCTGTAGCCAAAGATGGAGAAGCTCTATACAGTCAGTAAAAACAAGACCAGGAGCTGACTGTGGCTCAGACCATGAGCTTCTTGTTGCAAAGTTTAAGCTTAAACTGAAGAAAGTAGGGAAAAGCACTAGGCCAGTCAGGTATGAATTAAATCATATCCCTGTTGAATATACAGTAGAGGTGACAAATAGATTAAGGAATTAGATCTGATAGACAGGGTGCCTGAAGAACTATGGACAGAGGTTCGCAACATTGTACAAGAGGTAGCAACCAAAACCATGCCAAAGAAAAAGAAATGCAAGAAAGCAAAATGGCTGTCTGAGGAAGCTTTGCAAATAGCTGAGGAAAGGAGGGAAGCAAAAGGCAAGGGAGAAAAAGAAAGATACGCCCAATTGAATGCAGAATTCCAGAGAATAGCTAGAAGAGATGAGAATGCCTTCTTAAATGAACAGTGCAAAGAAATAGAAGAAAACAATAGAATAGGGAGGACCAGAGATCTTTTCAAGAAAATTGGAGAGATGAAGGGAACGTTCAATGCAAAAATGGGCATGATAAAGGACCAAAATGGCAGGGACCTAACAGAGGCAGAAGAGATTAAGAAGAGGTGGCAAAATTACACAGAAGAACTATACAAGAATGAGCTTAACGTCCCTGATAATCACAATGAGGTGGTCACTGACCTCGAGCCAGACATCCTAGAATGTGAAGTGAAGTGGGCCTTAGAAAAGCTGAGCAACAACAAAGCTAGTGGAGGTGACAGTATTCCAGCTGAGCTTTTCAAAATCTTAAAAGACGATGCAGTAAAAGTGCTACACTCAATTTGCCAGCAAATTTGGAAAACTCAAGAGTGGCCACAGGATTGGAAAAGATCAGTTTACATTCCAATTCCAAAGAAAGGCAGTGCCAAAGAATGTTCAAACTATCGCACCATTGCACTCATTTCTCATGCTAGTAAAGTTATGCTTAAAATCCTACAAGCTAGACTCCAGCAGTATGTGGATCGAGAACTACCAGAAGTACAGGCAGGATTTCGAAGAGGCAGAGGAACTAGAGATCAAATTGCCAACATACGCTGGATCATGGAGAAAGCTAGAGAGTTCCAGAAAAACATCTACTTCTGCTTCATTGACTATGCTAAAGCCTTTGATTGTGTGGATCATAACAAACTGTGGCAAGTTCTTAAAGAGATGGGAGTACCAGAACATCTTATTTGTCTCTTGAGAAACCTATATGCGGGCCAAGAAGCAACAGTGAGAACTGGACACGGAACCACTGATTGGTTCAAAATTGGGAAAGGAGTCCGACAAGGCTGTATACTGTCGCCTTGCCTATTTAACTTATATGCAGAGCACATCATGAGAAAGGCAGGGCTAGATGAATCAAAAGTTGGAATTAAGATTGCTGGGAGAAATATCAACAACCTAAGATATGCAGATGATACCACTCTAATGGCAGAAAGTGAAGAGGAACTGAAGAGTCTCTTGTTGCGAGTAAAGAAGGAGAGTGCAAATGTTGGGTTGAAACTAAACATTAAGAAAACCAAGATCATGGCATCCGGCCCTCTCAATTCCTGGCAAATAGATGGGGAAGAAACGGAGCTAGTGACAGATTTTATTTTCCTGGGCTCCAAGATCACTGCAGATGGGGAGTGTAGCCAAGAAATTAAAAGATGCTTGCTCCTCGGGAGGAAAGCCATGGCAAATCTAGACAGCACACTAAAAAGCAGAGACATCACCCTGTCAACAAAAGTGCGTATAGTCAAGGCTATGGTCTTCCCAGTTGCAATGTATGGCAGTGAAAGTTGGACCATAAGAAAGGCTGAGCGCAAAAGAATTGAGGCCTTTGAACTCTGGTGCTGGAGAAGACTCCTGCGAGTCCCTTGGACTGCAAGGCGATCAAACCGGTCAGTCCTAGAGGAGATCAACCCTGACTGCTCTTTAGAAGGCCAGATCCTGAAGCTAAAACTCAAATACTTTGGCCACCTAATGAGGAGGAAGGACTCACTGGAGAAGAGCCTAATGCTGGGAAAGATTGAGGGCAATAGAAGAAGGGGACGACAGAGAATGAGATGGCTGGATGGAGTTACTGAAGCAGTAGGCGTGAGCTTAAATGGACTCCAGAAGATGGTAGAGGACAGGAAAGCCTGGAGGAACATTGTCCATAGGGTCGCGATGGGTCGGACACGACTTCGCAACTAACAACAACAACAACAAATTGGTCTATAGTTTTGAATTGATGTATGGTCTGTGTTATCTTTTGGAATCAGGACAATATTCACCTCTGACCATGACCTTGGGGTTTTTGCTTCATCCAGGACCGTGTTAAGCACATCCAATAAAGGTTGTCCTAAAATGTTTTGTTGTTCCTTATAGATTTCTATCGGGAGGCCGTCAGGACCTGATGCTTTATTATTTTTTTGTTTATTAATGGCCGTAATCACCTCTGACATCCTAATTTCTTCATTCAACATATTTTTAATTTCCTCTGTAACTTTTGGTAGTGTTCCTTTTTTGAAACATTCCTCCGCTTTCTCCTCATTTTCCTGGCTATGTTCCTTATATAATTTCTCATAAAATTCCTGGGCTATAATTTTTTCCCCTTTTCTTGATAGTGTATTCTCCCTTTGTCATCTCGTAATTTACTAATCCAACTTTTCTCCTTTTATTTTTTCAATTTGTGTGCAAGCCCCGACCAGGTTTGTTTGCATTTTTGAAAAAGTTCTGTATTATACATCTTATCTGTTGTGCTAATTTTTATTTTTCTAAGATATTAAGTTTATGTTTAATTAAGTCCATTTGTTGTTTTACATTCTCTTTTTTGTATATATTTTATTAGTATTTTTAACATAACATAAATCATTCAGTAATTTGTAAACAGTATGTTGTCTGGGTGACATTTATAAGACAATCTTTAACAATTGATTTCTATAATCTATATTCCATATGTTAATTTCAGTTGATTTCTCCTTTCCCCAAAGTATCTTTCTTTGCAAACATTAGATTAAAACAATTCTTATCATTTTGATAAACAACAATTAAGTATATAGTTTTTCCAATATTCCTATTTGTCATTTTAGTTGCCTTATCGTAAATCCTGTTACCGTGCTTATTTCAGCTTATTTCTCCCCCCAAATTCTAAATATTCTTACTAGTGACAATTTACTCAACAATTAACTACATTTAATGTAGTTAATGGATTTAATTCTATTTTTTTCCATATAAGCCCTCTCATACTTTTATATTTCTTAATCAATAGGTAAAAAAGTAGAGAGAAAAAAAGAGGAGAAAGACAGAAAAGTGGAGAAAAAGAAGAAAGAGAAAAGAAAAAAAAGACAAAAGCACTGAAATACAAAAAATAACATACTACTTAAAATATGTATTCCTCCTAATTTAATGTATATTTATTCCCTCAATTTCTTATTCTTTTTTACCATAGCTGAGAATGTATTTAATGTATTTAAACTTTAAGCATTCCATTCAATAGATCTAATCATCTAATCCTTTAACTCTCATTCAAAACATATTTTTTATGCTTTTCTTATCGTCACATTTAAATAACTAATACATTTGCTTTGTTTAAATCATTTCAACTTTTTTTTACAGAAAGGAAAAAGAAAAAAAAACCATATTGTATTAATTTTAAAAAAATATTCATCCCTCTAAGAGTAACGTATTCCAAAGTTTTTCCATTTCTTTAGCCATATTCAAACATATGTTTCTTATTGTATTAGTTGACAAAAAAGTTAATCTCTCTAAGAGTAAAATATTCCAAAGTTTTTCTATTTTTAGCCATATTCTAACATTTTTTTCTTTTTTAAGTATTCTCTCTGATAAGTCACATCATCTATTTTCTTGATTTCCATTTTAATCTTTTTTCTCTGGCCATTGCCTTTCTTAATCAGTATATTTTGCTGCATCATTCATTTGCCTGTAAAGTATTTTTTTCTCATTCTTTTCCTTATCTTCAAAGTTGCTTGGACGTGTTGAAATATTTCCCATTTGAATTAAATCATGATTTTTTTATTTTATACAGTTCCATCTTTAAGTCTCTATCCTCAGAATTATGTTCAGTCATCTCTACTGTATTTTCCTGGGAAATTTCTTGGAGTGAAATTAAGTTGGAGATAAGTTGATTCATACTCTCAAGGTTGTTCTGTATTTCTTTGTGGTTTAAAATCATTGTCCTTTGAAATTGTTGCCGCTTATCATATGTTTCCTTTTGTAAAGTATTCATTGCTTCAGATTTGTTACTTTCCCTTTTGTTTACATAGCTGCATTTTTTAAGAACTTTGAGGGTCAGAGAAAAAAAATCCTCACCCACCAGTAGGTGTCAGCATTTGCTCATTTTTCAGATTTTTCTAGTCTTTTTTTCTTTCTCCAAAGGGTAAGTTTTGCCGCTTCCAGTAATCAAAAGGAACGAGTAGAATCCCCCTCCTTTTTTTTCTGGAGATCTTTTATTTTTGGGACTTTCTTCTTCAGGAAAATAGGTAGGATAGAGAAAATCAATATTCTTACCCAGATTCAAACATGCTGTTTAAAATCTGCTTAGTTTAAAAGCTTATAACTTCCGTTGTTTTCAGCTATGACTGGACAATGGAGTTAGCCAGCCTTTTCTTCTGTTGGTTTCTGGGAGGCTTCTCCTGGACTGTTCGGGGAGACCACTGTCTCCCCTAAGTCCCTGGGATTTTCTTCCTTCATTCCACCTCTTTCAGGGTGGGTTCTGGCCCCTTATGGTCTGTCCGATGTATGTGGTGGGGCAGGTGGTGCATGGGATTTCATATACTCCTTGGTTTTCTAACCCAATTATGTCCTTGGGGTTTCTTAGGATGGTGGATATTTTTCTCTCTGTGTAGAATGCTGTTTTGATGTTGTGTTTTTGGAGGATCTTGCTGATTCTGTCTGTGGTACCTTTTAAGTATGGGAGGAGGGCTTTTCCATTTTCTTGTTCTCTGTCATTGGACAGACCAACAGAAGAATAAGTGCACGCTTTGAAGAGCACAAAAACTCACTCAGAAAGGGAGAACAAACTTCATCCCTGGTCCAACACTTTGAAGCCACAGGACATGAAATTGATTTAAAAAAAACCAAAACTATCGCCCAAATTGAACATTTTAACAACAGAATAATCAGAGAAGCCATTGAGATAGAAAAACGCCCCCACAGCATGAACAAACGAGATGATACCTCTCGCCTACCAGCCATTTGGAAACCCGCCTTGATTGACAGACGAGTCCCAACCACCAAGAATGATACCAGACCCAAACTCATGATAACATCACATGACATCACCACCACACAACCATTTAAAAAGCAAATCTGAACCCACAATGATAACAACGCACAACCACAAAACAGAAACCTAACTACAGCTGCAACATCAGCCACTTTAAACCCCTCCAAACCACACAATAAGCAAACTGACACCCACTACAAAAACATGGCACCACCACAAACACAAAGCCGAACAAAAGCAGCACAACTCACCAGTTCAGGTCTAAGGCTGGCAGCTGAGACCAGCCCATCCACTCAAAACACACCCCCACCCAATCAGAACACACCTAATCCCCCACCCAATCAGAGCACACCTCCACCCACAGAACACACCCCCTCTGGCAGTTTAAAAAAGAGGAACAAACAGCCACTACCACATGCTTCTCCCAGAAGAAGGAAGCTGAAGCCACCAGCCTGAGGATGACGGATGGGATTCCGTCGAAACGTTGCTCCTACATCTTCAATTCTACGCGGGGAAAAACCCGAATGACCAAAGATCCACATACAAACACCCGCGAAAACCTCAGAAAACATATATATGTATATATATATATATATATATATATATATATATATATATGTGTGTGTGTGTGTGTGTGTGTGTGTGTGTGTGTGTGTGTATCTTTAACGATCAAGTGATTAACTCCTTAGCTAATTGATTATTTCAATTCTATCCAATTCTAGCAATCAACAATCACAGCAATATAGTTATTTCATGAATATAGCAAGCATTCAGTCTATATATTTATATTTATGTGTGTCTTGTTATCTATATTTATATATCACCTTTATCTTCCTGTCCCATAAAAGTCACTTTCTTTTAAATTATAAATTTCCAACTCTGAATTTGTAGCTTCTTTTATATCTTTTTCTTCAGCCAATGGCCAGTAATTGTCTCACTATCAAAACTGCAGTCCTAAAGTTGCTGTGTCACTTTCTCCATCTTGGATCGATTATACCCCCGTGACTTATAAATCAAAAGTTCAAAGTCTGTCCAAACTATTCACTTTCCTTCTGCTTATAGTCCACACTCGTTTTCTCAAAAGTTCAGTCTTCAAGACTCAAAAACTTAAAATTTCCCGTTACCTTTCTATCAGTTCGCCTGATCTTACAGCTAGTTTACAATCTTCTAACTTCCTGGCTCCTTCTTCTTGTTGCTCTCACCTGTCGCCTTATCTCTCATCGCTTCTCTCGCCACTCCCTCCCTCTCGTTAAGGCTCCCTCTTCTAGCCAGCGTCTCTTTCAAAAGCACTCCCTTTCACTTTTTAAATGTAAAAATCTTGGAATTACTTTTCATCAGCTCCATTCCACTATGTTGATGCTAGTTCCATCCCTCTGTCAGATCTTCATGTTGGCCATTACTGGCCTCCTTTTCCCTGGTCTGCTTGCATCAGGTTTTTCTCCGGATCTCCAACACGGGCTGCCACTCATGTAGGTTCTCTGGGACGCCCGCAACTTCGGCTGTCCCTCCAGGACCTTCTATGGCACCGAGGAGCCCCTGCAGACACTGGGTGAGAGGGTGTGTGATATAGAGAAGCCCATTCACACATCTGCCCACTCTGACAGATGGCTCCACCCCTCAAAACAATAACTTTCTTGTGGGAACCAAGGGCAACCAGCTTAAGCATTTGGCAGGTTGGAACTACGATTAAAGAGAGCCTGCCAAAGGTGATAATTGGGGATTGTGATTTATGACAACAAAAAGAATGGGGAGTTTAACTTTTACTTTGTAATCTTTTGGGGGGGAACTTTCAGTCTTGGTTTCTCCTTTGTTCTTGCTGATATTATGTAAGCATTAAAAGTGTTCTTTGAGGAAAGCAATTGCCTCAGATCATATTTCTACTGGTCTCATCTATCAGAACCATGACATTAAACCAAGACTCCAAATTTCATTTATCGATGAGGTCCTGAGCCCCAGTCACCAACCCAAACCTTGGAAGGACAACAAAGACTCAGGGAAGATGCACAGATGGAAAAGAAAAGGGAATCAATCCCGAGCCTGGGGCAGCTGCAGTGGATGGGACGCAGACTGCTACTTTTGTGGAAAGTGTGGTCCTGGCAGTTGGAGTGAGACCAAAGACCCGTGAAGTCCCGGTGGAGAAGCTGACTCAGAAGGAGGAAGTCATCGTCCTCAGGGGACTTAGCGGTCCAACGCTGCACTGCTGCTATAGAGCATGCTGAAGGCTGCAGAGGTTGAATTCCCACTGACTTTATTGCAGGGTCTCCCTTCACCTGTACTGATGAAGGCAAAGTGGCTAGCAACCTGGGATGAATCTGGTGAGTGGAAGTATCTGATGGCCATCCACAACCACTCAGTGGAACACCTGAGGGAGAAGTTTGATTGGAGATGGGCGAAGGGAGACAGGCCATCTGCCAGATATTTACAGGTGGGCAAGAGGACAAGTGGTCACAGGAACCTCTGCTGCTCTGATGCCCTAGCCCTGTTGTGATCGAGCGGGCCGCCTTCCCTCTCCCAAAGCCTAACCTGACATCAAGCCCAGTGCACTGGTGGAGCCCCAATAGCTACCGACGCCAGTCCAGTCCAGATTGACCCTAACGACAGGTCATTCCTGAATATTACAGACATTCCAAGACATCCCCTTAGCCCACATTGGCACTGTCATTTACCTAGCCCAGGTCGCTACTGACATCGTACAAGCCCTGAGCACTATCGGCGTTATGATAGTCCCAATCGCCGTTGGCGTTCTGCCAGCCCAAATTGCCACCGGCACCCAGTGGAACCTGACCCTTACTGACGGTGTGCTAGCCCTGATCGCCATCGGCATCCTGCCAGCCTGAGACCTCCACCAGGAGTTTTCCAATGAGGGGGATCGCAGCTGCCCCAACCACAGTTCCCTGGCTTACTGCAAGTTGTATCGGATTGCCGCCCAGCCGACCCACCTCCTCTTAAGCCCACTCTCGATGGACACCCCAAGAAAGTGACTATCTTCCTAAACCAGGTGTGGTCTCATGGTAATCATTATGAACGGGTTTATTTGGATGAAGCCGAGATGATTGATGCTATGGCTGCCAACCTAGAGGGGGAGGCTGCAGAGTGGGTGGCTGGTCTACAAGAGGAGCAGGCACCCGAGCTATGGAACTTCAATATGTTCACGCATGGACTGAGAACTAGATTCAAGGATGAATCCCAAGCAGTACAAGCAAAAAAAGACCTCCACAATGTGAATCAGACTACGTAAGAGAGTTTCAAAGGTTGGCAGGGAGGATCAGGCAGTGGCCCGAGCAGTCATTAATTCACTACTTCAAAGCTGTTTGGATCACAACTTATTCCAGACTGCATATGCAGAGGCAATCCTAATCAACTCCAGGATTGGTACTGTTTAACTACAAGGATGGATATCAAGCTTACATGGTACCACAAAGCCTGCTGCCTCGGGACCTCTACTGAAGTGAGACCCTGTGAAGCATCAACCTCCGCCTGCCACAACGCATGGACTTATTCAAACCTCTGCTGGACCCCAGATCAAGTGTTTCAGGTGTGAACAACCTAGACATTGAGCTGCAGAGTGCCCCGTCTCTTTCCGTCCACCGAAAAATGCAACCACAGCTTTGGTGAAGCCAAACAGGCAGTCTTGGCTGATGCGAGAGAAGTCGAATTGAGCTAGTCGGGCAAGTTGTACAAGTCACCTTTCCTCCCCAGGAGAAGCAAAAGGAGCCAGCTGAAAGCCTGCCCGCACCAGATCCCTATGACAGCAATGACGAAGGGGAAGATGACCTGATGGTGAGTCATCCTGTCCCACCTTTTGCCTTTTCTGTCAAAATAGGGGTGCCAAAATCTGGGGCTCAGCTGAACTTGAATGTTTAGATCTTAATCAACCTCCCCACAGTACTAAAACTGTTCATTAGAGCAAAATTGCTACCTCTACCCATTAGGTTTGAACAGACCGATGGCTTGCTGATAGGAGGAGCCCCGGCTACCCACCTAATTGAACTAGTGTGCCTAGAAATAGGGGAGCATTGGGAGCTAATCCGCTTTGTGGTGATCCCCAAAATAACTGAAGCAGTAATTTGGGGGTTGGCCTGGCTTGATAAATGGTGTCCCGTGATTTGGTGGAAAAATGGAGTTTGGACTTTAAGATTAGCAACTGGACCAGTATCTCCTACCCCTATCAGTAGTCCATTTGAAAGCCAGGTACAACACCTGGAAACCTTGAAATCTGCTGTCAGTTTTCTGCTTGGAGAGCCAATCATCCCAAGTGAAAATAGAGACTTAGCGGAAGCATTCAATGAGGCGGAATGTGATGTCTTGCCACCCTACCAAACCACAGACTGTGCTATTGAGATTTTACCGGGAGCAAAATTACCCAAACCAAAAATGTATTCAATGATCCCTCATGAACTGAAAGAGCTGAGATCGTACATTGATAAGAACCTACCTAGGGGATTTATCCAACCAGCAAAATCCCGAGTAGCAGCCCCAGTATTGTCTAAAGAGAAAAAAGATGGGTCAGTGAGGTTATGCATGGATTATAAAGAGTTAAATTGGGTGAGTGTGGAAACCATGTATATGTCCTTTGATGAAGGACATATTGGCTCATTTGATGAAAGGAAAAGTTTTTACCAAATTGGACCTAAGAGGTGTATTCCCAAGTAAGAATCAAGGAAGAAGATGAGTGGAAAACCACTTTTAACAGCCCCTTAGGAAGCTTCCAATTCAATGTCATGCCCTTTGGTCTGCAGCGGGCTCCTGTGGTATTCATGCAATTGATAAATCAAGTACTGCATAATCACCTATATAAGGGGGTTTTATTTTACCTTGATGATATCCTCATCTATACCGAGACCATGGCGGAGCATATCACATTAGTACACAAAGAGCTAAAAAAGCTATTAAATGCTAAACTTTATGCAAAACTCTCAAAATGTGAGTTCCATCAAACACGCCTGGATTATTTAGAATATAGGATTTTCAGTGAAGGCATTGAAATGGACCCAGCTAAAGTGAAAGTAGTACTGGAGTGACAACCCCTACAAACTTGAAAGCAGCTCTAGAGTTTTGGGGGGTTTGCTAACTTCTACCAGCAATTCATCTCCTCCTTTGCTGAAATTGCCTTGCCATTGACTGAGCTGTTAAAAGCAGGAAAAGATGTTGGGAAGCTATGACCCTGCCAACCACTCCCATGGTCCATTGAGTGCCAAATTGCTATTGAGAATTTAAAGAGACTATTTGCAGCAGAACCCATTCGCAAATATCCCGATCCTGAGAAACAATTTACCATCCAAGCTGACGCCAGTGATGTAGCAGTGGGGGCTATTCTTTTGCAAAGGAATGACAGTGAAAATTTACAGCCCTGTGCCTACACCTCCAAAAAGTTAACTGACACTGAGCGTAGGTGGGCAGTTTGGGAGAAAGAGGCTTTTGCTTTGAGGTGGGCTCTACTTGGTGCCTTTTTTTGAAGGGAGCAACATGACTTTTGAGGTATGGACTGATCACAAAAACCTAGAGGCACTGAAAACCTCTCACAAATTATCCCCTAAACAGGTCCGATGGGTGCAGTATTTTAACTGTTTCAACTTTACATTAAAATACATTCCAGGAGGGAAAAATTTCCTAGCAGACGCCCTATCCAGACTGCCTCAATACTAGAGCCATTGAGAGGAGATTGTGGACTCCATTTTTCCACAGCCAGAGATGGTTTCTCAAGTAAAAACTGGGATTCCCTCATATGGAAAGCCAGCTGAACCTGAAAATCCAATTACAAAGAAGCTAAAAGAGGAGTTGAAAACTGATCCCTGGTTCCTAGCAAATAAGTCTATACTAACTTGTCGGAATGGGTTAGCTTGGAAGGGATCTAAGCTGTATCTACCAGAGACTCTCAAGTTCAAGCTTTCCAGCGTAGCTATAATAGTAAACAAGCAGGTCATTTTGGCTATCTAAAAACTTTACATTTGATTCGAAGGCAGTTTTGGTAGCCAGGACTAAAGAAAGATGTTGAGAATTATATGAAAAGCTGCGCAACCTGCAGAACAATGAAGAAACATCCAGGCAATTCTACTGAATTGCTGCAGCAAGTTGCTGATCCTTCCCAACCTTGGAAGAAATTGCTATGGATTTTATTGTAGAATTACCAGAAAATAGAGGAAATGCGGTAATATGGACTGTGATTAACCTTTTTTCTAAACAAGCTTATTTCATTGCCTGCACCGGTCTTCCCTCTGCTAAGAAGTTGGCTAGAATGTTTCCCAAACATATGTACCAACTCCATGGTGCTCCAAAGCGGATTATTTCAGATAGAGGCGTACAATTCACTGTCAAGTTCTGGAGAGACTTTCTGAAACTTATTGGGTCCATGCAGGGACTGTCATCGTCTTTTCATCCATCTACTAATGGAGCTGCTGAAAACCCTAACTTAATGGTGGAGCAATATGTTAGGTGCTATGTGGACTATCAACAGGCCACATGGGCCAACCTCCTCCCTCCTCCCCTTTGCTGAGGTGGCTTACAATAACACAGTAGCACTGGACTCACTCCTTTTAAAATAGCTACTGGTAGAGAATTCATTCCCATGCCTGAGCTCCCTCAGGACCCTCCTGCTACTTAGATTTTAGATCAGTGGGTGACTTCTTGGAAAACCATGTGGGATAATGCAAAAGCAGCTCTAACAGAAGCCTCAAAAGTTTACAAAGAGCAGGAAGACAGGAAGAGGGTCCCCCTGAGATCATGAGTGAAAAGGTTTACATCTGTACAAACTATCTAAGACTCAAACTGCCTAGTAAAAAACAGGGACCAAATCCTTATACCTTTCCCCATAGTGCGAATTTTAAATCCAGTCACTGTGGAATTAAAGCTTCCTCCTCTTCTAGGGAAAATTCACCCTGTGTTCCACTGCAGCTTATTGAAACCATACAGAGAGTTCATATTGAGACCTCCTCCCAAACAGGCAAATGGTCCTCTGATTGTGGAGGGAGAGACTCATTATGACATAAAATGAATCCTTGAGTCAAGGTTATATAAGGGAAAGTTGCAGTATCTAGTGCAATGGAAAGGTTACCCAATGTCAGAGGCCACCTGGGTGAGAAGTGTTGATGTAAACAGCTGATGGATTAATGTGTAAATTTTATCATAAGCATCCGAATAAGCCTAGGGATTGATTTCTGACTCTAAATTCTTTTCTACTCACAGGATTTCTCTCTTCTTTAGGGGATCCGACTGTCAAACCAGTTCTGAATGCAACCATGTTTCTTTGTTTTTCGCTTGCCACAGCAATGGGAGGGGGGAGAGGCATTCTTGTAGTTTAGTCAAAACAATAATTTTCTTCTGGGAACCAAGGTCAACCAGCTTAAATGTTTGGCGGGTTGGAGCTACAGTTAGAGAGGCTGCCAAAGGTGTTAATTGGGAATTGTGATTTATGACACACCAAAAGGGTGGGGAATTTAACTTTTACTTTGTAACCTTTTGGGGGGAGGGAACTTTCAGTCTTGGTTTCACCTTTGTTCATGCTGATATTATGTAAGCATTAAAAGTGTTCTTTGAGGAAAGAAATTGCCTCAGAGTTCTTATTTCTACTGGTCTCATCTGTCAGAACCATGACAGCCTGGAGACTAAAACATATGAAGAACGGCTGCAGGGCTTGGATTTGGCTAGTCTAAAGAAAAGAAAAAATAGGGGAGACATGATAGCAGTATTCCAGTATTTGAGGAGCTGCCACAAAGAAGAGGGGGGTCACGTTTTTCACCAAAGCAACAGAGGGCAGGACAAGAAACAATGGTTGGAAACTGATCAAAGAGAGAAGCAACCTGGAATTAAGGAGAAACTTCCTGACAGTGAGGACAATTAACCAGTGAAATAATTTGCCCCAGAAATCGTGGGCGCTTCATCACTGGAGATTTTTAAAAAGAGGCTAGACAATCACTTGTCTGAAATGGTATAGGTCCTCCAGCTTTGCTTCTATTCTATTCTATTCTATTCTATTCTATTCTATTCTATTCTATTCTATTCTATTCTATTCTATTCTATTCTATTCTATTCTATTCTATTCTATTCTATTCTATTCTATTCTATTCTATCCTATCCTATCCTATCCTATCCTATCCTATCCTATCCTATCCTATCCTATCCTATTCTATTATTTTTTGCCATATTTATAGCAAAAAACCTATCTAATTAGTAAAACCCAAAACAAGGTTTCATTTTTTTCCACATCGAGCACAAAATTCAGAAGCGGTTTCCAAGTCGAAACAAAAGTAATTGTGTTTTTTCCTTAAATCAAAGAAGTCAATTTAGCCTCCTCTGCTAATTCCATCAACTTTTGCAGCCATTCATCCATTGTGGGAATCAAAGTGTCCTTCCATTTTTGTGCATATAATAATCTTGCTGCTGTCAATATATATAACATCAAAGTTTCATATTTTTCCCCAAGAAAGGTTTGTGGTTTTATGTTTATATTTGAGAATCTTCTGTATTAGGATATAAATCCTTCAATATTTTTTTTTGCTTTATCACATGTCCACCATAAGTGATAAAAGGTCCCTTTTTCACTTTTGCATTTCTAGCATTCATTTGAAATATGTTGTCTCTGAGAATGCTTGTTTTCTTGAAGATGTTTTATTACCCAAACTAGGTAACGTCATCCGTGCTAGTAAGGAGCACGAGGATGGTCGGCAGAGCTTCGCTTCCGGATCTGCTGCCTGGCACTATCGGCCCCCGTACAGAGGCCAGTTAGCACATGAGGGCCGACGGTGTCCGTCAGCAGCCACAGCATGCTGGCTGTCCTGCATAATGGCGGACTGGTCACAGAGCCCCATTGGAGTGGGCGGTAAACCATGCAGGGAAGCAGGAGGAGGTGGAGGGGCAGCCAGGGGGTCTGGAGCTGCCTCAGCTGCTTGCTAGCAGCCTGACGAGGCAGCAGATTCACGCAACAGCTGCCCCTCCTGCTTCCCAGAGCTGTCAAGTGGATGGGCCCAGGTCGGACAAGGGCTTTGTTCTGGCTGTCCCAGAGCCGTTTCTGCCTTCGCCTACCCTCTGAACAGCCCAGCCCAACCAAGATGGAGGGAAGACGAGGCAGAGAACCAGTTGTTAAATGATTTTAAACCCACCACTGGTTGCTTCCAAAGGCCACTCACTCATTCTCCTGCCAAAACTGGTCATTTTATAGGTTTCCTCATCCCGCCTAGCTCTCGCAGCTGTTCCTGGACTCCACATGCATGGAGAGGGGGAGGGGGGTGCCTGGCAATAGCATGCATACCCACTGTGTGCCGCCTGTGGCATGCATGCCATAGGTTCGCCACCACGGTTGTAGGAGGAAATCCAAAATATCTCTTGTTCTTCTTACAAAATGGACTAAGAGATCCCTTGGTAGTTTTCTCATAGTAGCAAATCTGGAATTTACTATATAAATGTTGTCTGTTTCTGTTTTGTCTGAGGGTCTTTTCTTCCCAATTCATTAATCTGGCCAAGGCTTTAATCATACTTGATCTAATATCTTCTCCTGAAAATTCAGGAACTGCTCAAAATTTTAATTGGAGTAGCTTAAATTATAATTCCAAAACATATCTCATTCAAATCAGCTTCATACTGGAGATTTTCTTCTCCAATTTATGCTCCATCAGATCTACTTTATCCGTCACCTGTTCAATATCTCCAGTCAAATGTTGAATCTTCTTGTAAAATTCCTTTGAAAGTGTATCAAGTTTTGATTCAAGTTTTGTTCCCATTGCCTGAATTAGTTCATATCTTTTAGCTGTATATTCATCCAAAAAGGATCTTAGAGATTCTGCCAGGGTGGATTTGATTTAAATTAAGTTGATTTAAATCATGATTTAAATCACTAGTAAAAAGACTTGATTTAAATCAACTCGATTTAAATCATAATTTTTAAAGAGCAGCTGTCATCTCTGTCCTGCAGCAGCTCCTCTTCTGACCCGCTGTTGACTCACCAACAGTCCCATTCACTTTAATGGGATGGTTGGTGATGCAGCAGTGACACAAGATGAGGGATGTGGCAGACAGCAGGTGCCATGATGGATCTGAAATGAGAGGTGCTCTTTAAATGCAAGGACTCATTCTTGCTGGTAGTTTGAATCTTTAATATTATTATTTGCAAACAAAGTGAAAGTTTCCTATTTAGAATAATAAGCTGTCAGGTTAGTAAAAAGTGATATCAGAACCAATTTTAGGTTAATAGGTTAATCACACATAGTTGGAGAAGTACTCAAATTATTTTATTTAATTAAAACACTTAGAGCCTGATACAGATGCATTTCTCTTCAAACAATCATACAGTTTGTAGTGTACATAGATTTGCAAAATAATGGGATAAAGGAATATTCCTGAACTTTGTTATTATTTATCTCATGGTTACTGTGAAATTGTGTGAATGCATCAATGCAGTGCATGTTATCTCAGCTTGCAGAGCTTGGATTCATTGAATAAGTTTACCAAAAATGTAAATATTACAAAATGTACAACTTCATGCTACATAACTAAGCTCCATTACATACTGAATAAACTAAATTATTAATGTATCTTAAATAGAAAACTATATTTTGATAGATTTTTTACTCCAAAAGCATTTTATTAAAATAAGTTTGATAAAAATAAAAAACATCCAATTTAAATTTTAAAAATCCATATTTTTTATTTTTTTAAATCATCAATTATTATCCACCCTGGATTTTGCGTCTCCTGATTTTTTTTCAGTTTTCTCAGTCTTCTTGCAGCTGGCCATTTTTATAAAATATAAGTAAAGTTTTGAACTTACACATTTTTAACATTAAATCCAATGGGTTTTGTATATAAAATAACGTAACTGAAAGGTTTATAAGAATTGATAATACTACAATCTTTTGGCTCCCTTGTGTGGTCAAACAATGTCACTGCAATGTAAGCTATGAAAGAAACTTGAAATCTGTGTCTCTTTGTTTAACAGCCCACATGGCTGGTCCAATCAGAGGCAAGTAAAATTGGAACTATTTCTCCCCCTCCTCACAACAGAATCAAAACATTTAGTCAGTCTTTGTTTTAAAAACAAGAAGTTCAGCAGAGTCAATTAAAGATAATAAAATCCTCTAGAACATGGGTGTCAAACTGCTGGCCCACGGGCCGGATGTGTCAAGCCGAAACCACGCCCACCTCATTGCCAGCAATGGGGGGGGGAAGTCATGATATGTCGTGCCACATCACGTGATGTTGCAAGCTCTAGAAGATTTAAGTCCAGAGGTTTCTTAAATAATTGCCACAGTAATTTCCAGCTTCTTTATTTTGGCTTGGATACACCAATTCCTCCTCACCATCTTAAAGTCACAAAGCTTCAGAGATGATGATATTTCAACAAAAAGGAAAAAGGGAAAGAAGCCACCCTTGGATGTAGCAGAGTTCTTGATCTCTGTTAGCAGATTTTCCACAGTTTTAGATTTATAATGTTTTCTAAGCCAGAAAACCTCCCTGGGAAAGGGGAGGCTTTGGAAATCAACCTTTTTGCTCCCTTGAGGAAAATCAGGAGGAAATTCAATACCTGATCAGACATGTCAAACAGGTGAAGGATAGAGTATCCTAGGGGACACAGATTGAAGAAGATATACACTTTGAAGCTGATTTGGATGAGAGATTAATTTTGAAAGTGCATTTTAATAATTAAGATTTTGAGCAATTCTTGAACAATCACAAGATATCAGACAAAGGATGGTTAAGGCTTTGGCTCAGTTAATAAGGAAGAAAAACGTTTTGATATCAAAATTGACAATGCATATAAAGTAAACTCCAGATTTGCCACTATGAGAAAACTATCAAGGGATGTCGTAGTTCACTTTGTAAGGACAACTAGAGATTATGTTTTGGATTACTATTTTAAACCCAAACTAAGAATGGAAAATATGGATATAATTGTTCTGAAGGAAATTCTGGTTAGAATTTTGAGAAGACTGATATCTTGAAAAGAAAAATTCTCTTCTGCTGGGATAAACTGGAAGGAGTGATATTTACATATCAAAAACAAAGATTTATACTGACCCAATAACTATCTTTGAGATATCAGAAGCTATTAAAAAAATGAAATCAGATAAAGCTGCAGGCCCAGATGACTTTACAAGCCAATTTTTTAATTGTTTTAAGGATTAACTTCTTCAGCCACTAAAGGATATAATGAATGAAATATTACACGGAGGAAAGATAACGCGAACGTGAAAGGAAGCAAATATTGTGTTGTTACCAAAGGAGAGCCAAGGTACCACAAAGGCAAAGAATTACAGACCAATTTCATTTTTTTATTGAAAAGTTTTACAATACATTTTTAAATAGACAAAAAAACCCTCACTCACTCCCCCCCTCCCCCCAACCCTCCCCTCCCCTCCCCCCTCCCCGACTTCCCAGAGCTGAATACAGGGTATAAACTTACAAACTTAAGCTAAAATATGCTAACAACAAAAATAAAACATTAAATTCTATCGCACTTTAACTCTCCGTAAACATAACTATATTAATAACAAATAACTAATAATACATCGTATAAAACCACTACTTATTCAAATGCTAAATGAAACTTTTTAGTCCCATATTTATTCTGAATATATTCGATCCATCTTCTCCATTTCACAATATATCTATGTTGCGATTGTTCTTTAAAGTATGCTGAAATCTTTGCCATTTCCGCCAAGTTAGAAACTTTCAAAGTCCACTCTTTTATAGTAGGCAGTTCCTCCTTCTTCCAATATTGCACTACTAAAAGTCTTGCTGCCGTAATTAAATTCAACATCAATTTAGTATCTATAACAGTGAAATCTGTAATAATACCCAACAAAAACAACTGCGGAGAAAACCTTATCTTTTTCTTAAATATCTTTTGCATATTCCACCAAATTTTAATCCAAAAAGCTTTAACTTTTTTACAAGTCCACCATATGTGATAATACGTTGCATCCTCACAACCACACCTCCAACATTTAGGCAATCTAGCATGACTTGGTGTACTTCTAAAAAGGCCTTTTTTGTCCAATTTCATTATTAAATAGACTAATGCTGCCATTTTGGCAGAAAGGCTAAAGAAGATCGTACAAGAATATATACATGAAGTCCAATCTGGCTTCCTGTCAAAAAGACAGCTAAGGACTGTCTTGAATATTATTGAGTACTTACAATATAATGAGAAAAGTAGCTCTAATATTTTTAGATGCAAAGAAGGCCTTTGACAATCTAAATTGGGTATTTATGTTTAAAGTTTTGGAAGAAATGGATTTTGGAGAGAATTTTATTCATGGAGTTAAAGCTATTTATATAATCACAGCAAGCAAAAATTGTCATTAATGGTGACTTAACTATCTCATGTGAAATTCAAATGGACATGAGATAAGGATGTCCCTTGTCTTTATCTTGGTGTTAGAAGTTTTGAATAGAGATATTAGGCAAGATGAGAAAATAATGGGTATAAACATCAAGAAAGAAGATTATAAATTAGAATAGAATAGAGCTGGAAGGGACCTTGGACATCTTCTAGTCCAGCCCCCTGCTCAAGCAGGAGAACTTATATCAGGGATGGCGAACTTGTGACATCCGTGCCACAGGTGGCACATGGACCCATCCCTGTGGGCACGCACGCCATCACCCCGGAAGGAGGCGGGGCCAGGCTCCTCCTCTCGCTTCTACACCTGCGCCTGCATTCTCTTTCTCTGCACTCTTGAGTCGGAGCAGGTGCAGGATCTGGGCAGATCAGTGTTTGATAGTGGAAGCAGCTGCCACCGTGAATCCAGGTAAGCCTGCAGAGCAATTTTGTGGGGGGCCCCCATGGCCAATCTGGGTGCCAGAGGCCTTTTACAAGCCTCTGGAGCTCGGATCGGGCCACTGGGGTGCTGCAAAGTCATCCTGTGGCCTTGGATTTGAGCTCGGCAAGGAAGGCAAGGTGCAGGGGGTGGGGGTGAAAAAATGGCACCGGTGGCACAGCGATCCATGTGGGGGAGAACAGCGGTGGTAGCACAGTGATTCATGCAGGGGGAGAATGGCGGTGGGGGAAAGGAGATCCGTGTGGCATGTGGGGGGGAACAGCGGTGGCACAGTGATCTGTGCAGCAGCTTGAGGCAACAGTCTTCTCCCCCCCCCCGGCCATGGTAGGGAGCTACTCACTGTGCTGTAGGCCATGCCTGGAACCCTGGACGGCCACCGGGTGGTGGCAAGGAGATGGCCCAGCTTCCCCTCGTCGCTGCTGGCCATCTGGGCTCTGTGGCCCAGTGCTCACCCTCCCCCCCCTAGGAGAAAGATCCTGGATGGAACGGAAGAGAGAGCTTGGAGGGAACGGGGAAATGTACGGATGGAGAAAGAGCCTGGAGGGAACGGAAGAGCTTCGAGCGAATGGGGGAATGTGCGAATGTACAGATGGAGATAAAGCCTGGAGGGAATGGAAGAGCTTAAAGTGAAGGGGGGGGGAATGTGCAAATGTATAGAGGAGAAAGAGCCTGGAAGGAACGGAAGAGCTTGTAGCGAATGGGAGAAATGTGCGAATGCATGGAGGAGGAAAAAGCCTGGAGGGAATGGAAGACCTTGGAATGAAAGGCAGGGGGGAAATGTGCGAATGTACAGATGGAGAAAGAGCCTGGAGGGAACGGAAGACCTTGGAGCAAATGGGGGGAATGTGTGAATGTACAGAGGGGGAAGAGCTTGGAGGGAACAGCAGAAAGAGCCTGGAGCGAATGGGGGAAATGTGTGAATGTAAGGAGGAGAAAAAGCCTGGAGGGAACGGAAGAGTTTGGAGCGAACGGGGGGGGGGGGAATGTGCGAATGCATGGAGGAGAAAAAGCCTGAAGGGAACAGAAGAGCTTGGAGCAAAAGGGGAGGGGAAATGTGCAAATTTATGGATGGAGAAAGAGCCTGGAGGGAACGGAAGAGCTTGGAGCAAATGGGGGGAATGTGTGAATGTACAGAGGGGGAAGAGCTTGGAGGGAACAACAGAAAGAACCTGGAGCGAATGGGGGAAATGTGTGAATGCATGGAGGAGAAAAAGCCTGAAGGGAACAGAAGAGCTTGGAGCAAAAGGGGAGGGGAAATGTGCAAATTTATGGATGGAGAAAGAGCCTGGAGGGAACAGAAGAGCTTGGAGCAAACTGGGGAATGTGCGAATGCATGGAGGGGAAAGAGCCTGGAGCAAACGGGGTAATGTACGAATGCACGGAGGAGAAAGAGCCTGGAGGGAACAGAAGAACTTGGAGCAAACAGGGTAATGTGCGAATGCACGGAGGAGAAAGAGCCTGGAGGAAACGGAAGAGCTTGTAGCAAACAGGGTAATGTGCGAATGCACGGAGGAGAAAGAGCCTGGAGGAAACGGAAGAGCTTGGAGCAAATGGGGGAAATGTGTGAATGTACAGAGGCGGAAGAGCCTGGAGCAAACGGCAGAAAGAGCCTGGAGTGAACAGGGAAAATGTGTGAGTGAACAGAGGGGAAAGAGCTTGGAGGGAATGGCAGAAAGACCCTGAAGCGAACGGGGGAAATGTGTGAATGTACAGAGGGGGAAGAGCTTGAAGGGAATGGCAGAAAGAGCCTGGAGTGAACGGGGGAAATGTGTGAATGTACAGAGGGGGAAGAGCTTGGAGGGAACTGCTGAAAGAGTCTGGAGCAAAGTTCATTCACACTTCTCACCTCTCCCCCACCTTTGGTCCAAGCTCTTTCTGCTCTCTTCATTCACGCTTCCTGGGCACAGAGGGGGAGGGAAGGAAGGGACAAGGAAGGAAGGAAGGGAGGGACAATGAGAGGGAAGCAAGGAAGGGACAATGGAAGGGAGGAAGGAAGGAAGGAAGGAAGGAAGGAAGGAAGGAAGGAAGGAGATGGGAATGAGAAAGGGTGGCAGGCAAGGAAGGAGGTGAGGGGGAAGAAAGGAAGGAAGGAGATGGGAATGAGAAGGAGAGAGGCACATGACCCCTGGGAATGCTGCAATGGTCATAAGTGAAAAATGGTCATAAGCCACTTTATTCAGTGCCTTCGTAACTTCAAACAGTCTCTGTTGTAAGTCAAGGACTACTGTACTTTATCACTTTTTTCTTTTTTGGGGGGGAGTTGTCATCAAGTTTTTTACAACTTGCTAGGTGACTAACACCAAAAAACGATGTCCTTATCATCATGGGGGATTGGAATGCTAAAGTAGGAAGCCAAAAGATAACTGGAATAACAGGCAAGTTTGGCCTTGGAGTACAAAATGAAGCAGGGCACAGGCTGATAGAATTTTGTCAAGAGAATACGATGGTCATAGCAAACACTCTTTTCCAACAACCCAAGAGACGGCTCTACACATGGACATCACCAGACGGTCAACACAGAAATCAGATTGACTATATGCTCTGTAGCCAAAGATGGAGAAGCTCTATACAGTCAGTAAAAACAAGACCAGGAGCTGACTGTGGCTCAGACCATGAGCTTCTCCTTGCAAAGTTTAGGCTTAAACTGAAGAAAGTAGGGAAAAGCACTAGGCCACTCAGGTATGAATTAAATCATATCCCTGTTGAATATACAGTAGAGGTGACAAATAGATTTAAGGAATTAGATCTGATAGACAGAGTGCCTGAAGAACTATGGACAGAGGTTCGCGACATTGTACAAGAGGTAGCAACCAAAACCATCCCAAAGAAGAAGAAATGCAAGAAAGCAAAATGGCTGTCTGAGGAAGCTTTGCAAATAGCTGAGGAAAGGAGGGAAGCGAAAGGCAAGGGAGAAAAACATAGATACGCCCAATTGAATGCAGAATTCCAGAGAATAGCTAGAAGAGATAAGAATGCCTTCTTAAATGAACAGTGCAAAGAAATAGAAGAAAACAAAAGAATAGGGAGGACCAGAGATCTTTTCAAGAAAATTGGAGAGATGAAGGGAACATTTAATGCAAAAATGGGCATGATAAAGGACCAAAATGGCAGGGACCTAACAGAGGCAGAAGAGATTAAGAAGAGGTGGCAAAATTACACAGAAGAACTATACAAGAATGAGCTTAACGTCCCTGATAATCACAATGAGGTGGTCACTGACCTCGAGCCAGACATCCTAGAATGTGAAGTGAAGTGGGCCTTAGAAAAGCTGAGCAACAACAAAGCTAGTGGAGGTGACAGTATTCCAGCTGAGCTATTCAAAATCTTAAAAGACAGTGCAGTAAAAGTGCTACACTCAATTTGCCAGCAAATTTGGAAAACTCAACAGTGGCCACAGGATTGGAAAAGATCAGTTTACATTCCAATTCCAAAGAAAGGCAGTGCCAAAGAATGTTCAAACTATCGCACCATTGCACTCATTTCTCATGCTAGTAAAGTCATGCTTAAAATCCTACAAGCTAGACTTCAGCAGTATGTGGATCGAGAACTACCAGAAGTACAGGCAGGATTTCGAAGAGGCAGAGGAACTAGAGATCAAATTGCCAACATACGCTGGATCATGGAGAAAGCTAGGGAGTTCCAGAAAAACATCTACTTCTGCTTCATTGACTATGCTAAAGCCTTTGATTGTGTGGATCATAACAAACTGTGGTAAGTTCTTAAAGAGATGGGAGTACCAGACCATCTTATTTGTCTCTTGAGAAACCTATATGCGGGTCAAGAAGCAACAGTGAGAACTGGACACGGAACCACTGATTGGTTCAAAATTGGGAAAGGAGTCCAGCAAGGCTGTATACTGTCGCCCTGCCTATTTAACTTATATGCAGAGCACATCATGAGAAAGGCAGGGCTAGATGAATCAAAAGTTGGAATTAAGATTGCCGGAAGAAATATCAACAACCTAAGATACGCAGATGATACCACTCTAATGGCAGAAAGTGAAGAAGAACTAAAGAGCCTCTTGTTGCGGGTAAAGAAGGAGAGTGCAAAACTTGGGTTGAAACTTAACATTAAGAAAACCAAGATCATGGCATCTGGCCCTCTCAATTCCTGGCAAATAGATGGGGAAGAAATGGAGGTAGTGACAGATTTTATTTTCCTGGGCTCCAAGATCACTGCAGATGGGGACTGTAGCCAAGAAATTAAAAGACGCTTGCTCCTGGGGAGGAAAGCCATGGCAAATCTAGACAGCACACTAAAAAGCAGAGACATCACCCTGTCAACAAAAGTGCGTATAGTCAAGGCTATGGTCTTCCCAGTTGCAATGTATGGCAGTGAAAGTTGGACCATAAGAAAGGCTGAGCGCCAGAAAATTGAGGCCTTTGAACTATGGTGCTGGAGAAGACTCCTGCGAGTCCCTTGGACTGCAAGGCGATCAAACCGGTCAGTCCTAGAGGAGATCAATCCTGACTGCTCTTTAGAAGGCCAGATCCTGAAGCTAAAACTCAAATACTTTGGCCACCTAATGAGAAGGAAGGACTCACTGGAGAAGAGCCTAATGCTGGGAAAGATTGAGGGCAATAGAAGAAGGGGACGACAGAGAATGAGGTGGCTGGATGGAGTCACTGAAGCAGTAGGCGTGAGCTTAAATGGACTCCAGAAGGTGGTAGAGGACAGGAAGGCCTGGAGGAATGTTGTCCATAGGGTCGCGATGGGTCGGACACGACTTCGCAGCTAACAACAACAACAACAAGGTGACTGGAAAAGCCCTGAGTTACTCAGATTGCAGCTGCTTTCTTGCAGGTATGTGGAATGACGTAAGACCCACAGGTTTTGCAAAGTTAAGTGAGGAATTTAGTTACAACTTATTAGGAAAGATAAAATAGACAACCAAGAATGCTTTATTGACCATTCTTTGTCCAGATTTTATATCTGTTGCATCTGCTAGTACAGGCATTCTGCTGCAGATTTCTGTTATTTTCAGCATCTGGTAAAATGAATGAGTACTTTTCCAACAACCTGTAAAATCCAAGACACTGTGCTTTCATTGTTTAATTCCCCCCTCATACAGTAGTGGCCAAAATTGTGGAAACCTTTTGGGAAAAGTGTACAGTAGAAATGCCACCTTTGGTTAAGTTTCCACCAATTTTTCCTCTATTTTTTTATAACTGTAGACTTGTTCACTTAATAATACTATTTTACATCGCTTTCTGGGCAATCAGTCAACTCTTTGCACCTTTACTTTAATTTTATTACATTTTACAAACTCAATGAAAGAACACAAAAAAACACAACCAACTTGATAATGATCACATAACACACTGACAAATGTCCTCCTCTCAGCTTCCATACATGACAACAATAATTGAATCCTACTGTGATCTGACTGGCTTATTGCCAAAACAAGATGATGAGCCTCCTGCCCACTGTCCCACCCGCCAGAGACCCCCTGGATCTCCCCCAACCCTGCCTGGCCCCCACAGGCATCCCACCTCAGGAGCAACATTGAGGTGGCCACGCCCACCCATGCTGCCATGACTACCATAGCCACTCCCACTCAGTGGGCCATGCCCACCTGACAGCCGGCAATGCATAAGTGGGTTTTGGGTTGCAGTTTGGGCACTCGGTCTCTAAAAGGTTTGCCACCACTGACTTATATCATTTCAGACAAGTAACTGTCTAGTCTCTTCTTAAAAACCTCCAGTGATGGAGCGCCCACAATTTCTGAAGGCAAGCTGTTCCACTTGTTAATTGTCTTCACTGTTAGGATGTTTCTCCTTAATTCCAGGTTGCTTCTCTCTTTGGTCAGTTTCCAACCATTGTTTCTTGTCCTGCCCTCTGGTGCTTTGGAGAACAGTCTTCTTTGTGGCACCCCTCAAATACTGGAATACTGCCATCATGTTACCCCTGTTTCTTCTTTTCTTTAGACTAGCCAAACCCAAGTCCTGCAGCCATTTTTCATATTTTTTAGTCTCCAGGCCTTTGATCATTTTAATGCTCTTCTCTGAACTTTCTCCAATGTCTCAACATCTTTTTTGTAGTATGGTGACTAAAATTGGCTGCAGTATTCCAGGTATGGTCTTACTAGGGTTTTATAAAGTCGTACTAATACTTCCCGTGATCTTGATTCTATGCCTCTGTTTATACAACCCAGAATTATATTAGCTATTTTGGCTGCTGCTGCACACTCATAGTCCACTAGGACTCAATGAACATAGGATTCATATTCTAATACCGAAAATTCTTAAAGATAAAGATGAAACCAGAAACTTTTCTTCTGGGTGCAATGGAAAAAGACTTAGAAATTTTTTTTTGGAACTTTGATCTTATATATCCGTGGTGGTGAACCTATGGCACATATGCCCCAGGTGGCACGCAGAGCCCTCTCTGTGGGCACATGCACCGTCACCCCAGTTCTAAGCCTTCACTACTGTGTGCAAAAAAAAAGGTTCAATCAATCAATTTCAACTTCTCCCAGGGAAAAAAAGTTCTCGCCAAGTTGGAATTGTTTGAACTTTATTTTCAGTCCCACACAGCGGCAAAGGAAGTGGTGCATCAAAGCTGGAAAAAAGGTACTGTGGGGAGAGCAGCGGGAGCAGCGGGAGCAGGGCACTCAATGTCAGGGGTGGGGCGAGGCCTGATGCTTCCCTCCCCCTGCCAGACACCTGCCAAAGCTGCGCAGGGTAAAGTTGCTGCCCCCACCCCTGCCACGATGCCCTTGCCTCCCCCCAAGGTTTTTTTTTTTTTGCTAAACTGCCTTTTAGCTGCATTCCATTTCTCCATTCACTTCTCAGCCTTTGCCACATGTTTTTGGGACAAAAAAAAAGTTCCATGAGACTTTCTAACTTCTCGGGAGTTCTTGCGAGAACTTAGATTCTAAGTTCTCGCAAGAACTCCCGAGAAGTTAGAAAGTCTCATGGAACTTTTTTTTTTTACCGATAGTCGCACAAACATGTGGCGAAGGCTGAGAAGCAAATGGAGAAATGGAATGCAGCTGAAAGGCAGGTTAGTAAAAAAAAACACTTGGGGATGGTGAGGGCATCTGGGATGGAAACCTTACCTGGCATGGTAACGGGAGGGTTAATGGGTGCAGGGGGGTCCAGGAGGCGCTGCACAAAGCAGGTGGAGGGGAGGCCTGGCAAATTGCGGGTGCCGGCAGTGGCAGTGCGGAGGCCAATCACACGTGCGAGTGGGACAGCCACGCAGGACAGAGGCACTGCCCAGAGCCAGAGGGGAAGGCTGGGCAGATTGCAGGCACTGGTGGGGGTGGCGGCATGGAGGCCGATCACGTGCATGAGTGGGACAGCTGCACAGGGCAGAGGCAAAGACAAGCCTGGCTAGCTGCAAAGGAAATGGGCAAAAAAGGTGAGCAGTGCAACTGGGGAAAAAAATCCCCCAAAAGAGCAGGAAAAGTGACGAACCAAGCCAGGAAAGGAAAACCGGGATCTCCCCGAGCAGCCTCAGAGGGAGCGCCCAGCCCGCCTGGCCTGCATTTAGGAAGCAAGGGGAAAAAGGGCAGAAATTCCTCTACATGTCTGAAGATCAGGAGGATTTTCTTTGCAGGCAACCCACAAAGCCTGAGGCTGGGCTGAAGGAAGAGGAGGTGGTGGCAGCAGCGCTTTCTCCTTTAGGATCATGCGATCACATCTGGAGGGAGTGCATGAGGATCTCCCAGAGCTCGACCAGGGTCTCTCCAGCCGCGGAAAAGGTAACCAGAGCTGAGCAGAACCTCCTTTGTCCTTTCGTCTGCAGCTCGGAGCCTTTGATAGGGCTGATTTCTGCATGCCACCCACCAGTGCACCTCTTCCCGTGTTGAGTGAATGCCATTTTCCTTCCCCAGGAGCCTGGCCCTGATGTCCATTTGCTCCCCTCACCAAGTGGCTGGCCAGGGAATGGGCTGGCCAAGCCACCCTTTGCTCGGAAAGGAGCCAGAGACAAGCCCGAGAGAAGGAAGCCACAGGATGGATTTCGCTCTTCCCACCATCCTTTAATTCCACCGGTAGGTCTTCGCCCTTCACTTGTCTCCACCAACAACTCCTCCCAGAGATGGCTGGAAGTTCCAATCCCTCCATGGAGGTTTCCCGCCCCTCCGCTGCCCACCTTCTATGAGGGTGCTGATTAAAGTTTGGAGGAGTTTTTCCCCCCGCTTTATTGTTTTTTTTGGCAGGGGTGATTATCCAGGAAAGGTGCCTCTCCCCGGGATCACAGAAGGGACCCCCTTCTTCAAAGGGAGCCCCTGAGCTTGGCTGCCTGGACAGCTCCCTGTCCGATCCAAGTGAGCCCCTCCCAGCTCCGATCCTCGCTTCTTCCGAATCAAGAGATGCTTTCAGGGCATCCCTGTGCCAGAAGAGGCAGAATAAATAAAAATAATTGTTTAGTTGCTGAACAACTAACAAATGAATGTAGGAAATACACCATTGTAGTAATTGGGGACTTTAACTACCCTTACATCAAGTAGGAGACAAACTGCAACAAATGGAAGATCAAATGGATTCGTGATTAACTGACAACTTCATCACCCAAAAGGTAGAGGTGGTAACTAGAGGGATTGAAGTTGTAGGAACTTTAGGGGAGAGAGACCATGTCATTATTAGAATTCAATATAAAACACAAACAACTGAACATAATCAAACCAGTGTTTTAGACTTTAAAAGAGCTGATTTTAGCAACCTCAGGCTTTTAGGAAGGATCCGATGGATGAAAATCTTAAAGGCAAATCAACTCAAGAAGCTTGGAGAACTGAACAATACAATTATAAAATACCACTAAAAACAAAACAAAAACCCCCCAGCATGATTGCATAAAGAACTCTCAGACCAACTGAGAAAAAATGGATAAGTACAAAAAATGGAAAGAGGGACACAAAATGATAGCAGAATCCCCAAGAAATAGCTCAAACCTGCGAAGATGAAGTTAGGAAAGCTAAGCTTTGAACATAGTAAGATTTGCAACAAATGTCAAAAACAATTTTAAAAAATTTCAACACATAAAGAACAAGAAAAAAGTCAAAGAAACAATTGGTCCACTAATGGGAGAAGATGGCAAAAAAGTAATGGGCAGTAGAGAGAAACCAGATCTGCTTAGTTCATACTTCGCATATGCCTTCATGCAAAAAGAAAACACTACTGAACTTATCAAAAACAGAACCATAAATGAGGGGTCCTTGGTGCTCTCTGAACTTTTTTGTTTTCTTGCAGATGTTGCAAACTATGTAACATCATCAGTGCCAATAAGGAGTGCTGTTTGCTATGTTTATATTCTAGTAGCTTGCCTGTCAATGTTGATGGAGATGTTCTTGGAGATTCTTTGATTGGGCTGTTTGCTGTTGGATTCTTTGGCAGTTTCTTGATTTTTTATTTATTTATTTATTTTATTTTATTTTATTTTATTTTATTTTATTTTATTTTTTTATTACATTTATATCCCGCCCTTCTCCGAAGACTCAGGGCGGCTTACAAGCTTAGCAGTAGCCTTCATTCTATGTATATGCCTGCTTGTTAGGGCTTTCACACACACCCCAAGCGGCATTATTACAAAGTCAGCTTAATTGCCCCCAACAATCTGGGTCCTCATTTTACCTACCTCGGAAGGATGGAAGGCTGAGTCAACCTTGAGCCTGGTGGGATGCGAACCTGCACTAATTGCAGGCAGCTGGTGTTACTTAAGGAGGCATCAGCCCACTGCTCCACCAGTATTGTTTATTGGTCTGATGTTAACCTTGGAGTTAATCTATGCTGATCTGGGTGCTGATTACTGGTGGAGAGGTGATGTAAGGTTCTGCCTCCACTAATTCTCCCAACAAAGCAGAACTTTTGAAACTGGCATGGTTTCAAAGGAACTTTTATTGGAAGTTAGTGAAAGCAGAGAGACAAGACAAGATCTGAAATTTTCCCACGTGTACACATTACATTTTCATGACCCTGCCCAACTGTCCAGTCCATGCCCAGCCAATACAAAGGTGCAAAAGTGTTATGGGAACTGAAAGAGCAATAAGGCACTGTTCCCAGGCATAGCATCCTTTTCCCACCTGAGTAGAGATAAGGCAGATGGCCCCAGGTACATTCCTCCCTCCTTTCATTCCCAAAGAGATACATCAAAGTGTAGAAGAACAAACGAAAGAAACACATCACAGAAAACTCAGTGATTCCCAATGGCAGCATCCTGATAAGGATTTGAGGGGCCTGACAAGTGCTTGGGTCTTTTGTTCATTTTTGGGCTGGGTGATAATCTCTTTTGCATAGTCTATTGATGTTGTTAATGTATATGTGTCTATTGATGGCTGATTTATCAAAGTGTCAGGCTTCTAGAAATTTCCTGGCATATTTGGACATGCCTTGGTCCAGGATGGTCACATTTTCCCAGTTGAAACTATGGTTAAATCTGTCTGTATGTTGTGAAATTAAAGAATTAAAGAATTTTCATCGTGTCTTCTGACTGCCGGTTGGTATTTATGGATGCATTCTGTCAGGCCTATTGGTCCTAGATAATGGTTGTTGCAATCCTTACATTGTCTGTTGTAGATGATTCCTGGGTTTTTTTTTTGTCTGGGGTTGTTGGGTCTTTGGTCTGCGTTTTGAAGAGCTTTAGATGGCTTGTGTGCTATGTTCAACTAGATCTCCCAAGAAAGCAGAACTCTTGAAACAGGCATTGTCTCAAAAGGAACATTTGATTGAGAGTTAGTGATGGCAAGAGAACAAAGCTAGATCTGAGATTTGGTGCATAAAGGAATACATCAAAAAGGCAATTCACAACTACTCCCCCCAGTGTCCAACCATCTGGTTGAAATCCAGCCAACCCACAGGTAGCATGGTGTTAAAAGAAGCCAGAGATTTATCAGGCTTCTCAAGGTCTCTCCTAGTTTCTTTTCTCAATGGTCCCAGGCTCCATTGTCTGGAGATAAGACAGATGTTTTCAGTTCACATTCCTCTCGCCCAGAGGGAAAGCTTCTTGCACAGAGTAGAATGAAGCAGATACTGTTCCCCTGGCAGGCACCCTCCCCCAATAGTATGGCAAGCCCTGAAAATACATAAGCAGAAGCAAGAGAGGGAAAAAGCGAAGGATGAAAGGCAAATACAATTGAGGGGCTCTGACATTCGCGCCCCCCTATAAAAAGACAAATCCACCTGAAAAGCAAAACAGGAAGGGGGAAAAAGAATGCAAAAAGAAACATTAATTACCGTATTTTCTGGCGTATAAGACGACTGGGCGTATAAGACAACCCCCCAACTTTTGAGATGATTTTCAAGATTTTTCGTCTTATACGCCGGAAAATCAGCGAGCCCGGGAAGACATGCCCTCCCCTCTCACTGTGGAGGAAGCAGGGCAGGCTGGCGTCTGGCGGGAGCCGGCAGGGCAGCCCTGCACACGTGCGCGCTCCCCAGCTGTTAAGGAGCACTCCTTAACAGTGAGCACAGGGTAGTGAGCACAGCACAAGACATTGTGGGCTGTTCCCTGACACCACTGGATGACATCGCCAGGGCTCGTTGCCTTGGAAGAGTGAGGAAGATTCTCAGGGATGACTCACACCCTGGACGGTATCTCTTTACTCTCCTACCATCCGGTAGGAGATATAGGAATATAGCCAGCCGTACCAACAGGCTGAAAAATAGCTTTTATCCGTGGGCTGTTAGGCTTTTAAATGGGACATAATCTTATGCAGAATTGACTTGGGAGGCCGGTGTGTGGTGTAGTTGGTTCACATAGTGTGGTGGGATGGAGGGTTTGTTGTCACTGTGTGTTGGGGGGAGAGAGCACAGGGGGAGGCTCAGCTAATCTCAATGTACACATGTTGTACTTTGACAATAAAGGTTTATTACTTAGCAGCCGGGGAGTGCGCGCGTGTGCAGGACTGCCCTGCCGGCTCCCGCCCGACGTTCTTCCCTCTTGAGGCAGCATCGCTCCCCGGCTCCTAAGGAGTCCTCGGGGATGCTGCCGGCTCCCGCCCGACGCTCTTCCCTCTTGAGGTTTTTGAAGAAAGGCGTCACTGCCTGCAGTTTCGAGCCTGAGCTCCACCGTCCAAATGAATCTCATGCAACGTCCCAACAGGCCCTCTGCTTTCATTTCCGCTTCAGATAAACAAATTAAAGGGAGATTGTTTGTACGACTCTCGGTTTCAGGACAGCGACGGAAGTAGAGGCAGTGATCAATTTCCTGTGTCCGATGGACAAATCAGGACCCAGTGACGCCCAAACAGGTGGCGCCTTCCTTCTCTTCCGTTGTGAGCTGCTCCAGGGATTCCACAGGTGGCTGCACGTTCTGGTTAGGGAGGGCGGCTCCTCCTCGGCTTTGGAGACGAGTTGGATTGGGTGGGGGGGGAAAGGGGAAGGGACGCTTTCATCTTATTTTCTATCTCTCGCTCACCTCCTAGCCATGATTCATGATATTTACAGCTGCCCGGGACATTATGTACTTGTAGGGTAAGCCTGGGGGAAGGGAATTATTGGGAGGAGCTGTGGGAAGGCGTTAGGGAGACAGTGGAGGAAGAAAGTAGCGATGATCTCTTCCCACCCTCCCCTCCCTGGTGCTAAAAGGGAATTTGGGTGTACCTGGAAAATAACATTGTCGGCGGAATCTAGGCAGATCTTTGGAAGGAGTCTAGCTGTTGCTGGAGTCTTGTCTTCTAACCCGCTCCGTAGTGATCTTGCTGGAACGGAAAGTTTGCTTCTCCAGGAAAGCTAATCAGTATTAGAAAGTTAGCACAGGAAGCGGTAGCTTCTGTTCCTTTCACAGCCAAGAGCCGGAAAACGTTTCTTCCAAGATTTGGAATCGCAGTAGAAAAATAACTAAATTTGGAACTTTTCAGCATATGGTAAACGCCAAGAGAAATACAAACAGGTTGAATGGATTTTCGGTCTGGCCAGCAAGATCCAATGTTATGTATGCTAACTAAATCATAATCAAAGCATTAATATATATCCAATATGTGTGCACAAGACAGATAGAGATCTTAGCAGGGCCGTTATTTTACTCTTGGGTCCTGCCGGCTCCCGCCCGACACTCTTCCCTCTTGAGGCAGCATCCCCGAGGACTCCTTAGGAGCCGGGGAGCGATGCTGCCTCAAGAGGGAAGAGCGTCGGGCGGGAGCCGGCAGGGCAGTCCTGCGCACGTGCGTGCTCCCCAGCTGCTAAGGAGTGCTCCTTAACAGCTGGGGAGCGCGTGCGTGCGCAGGACTGCCCTGCCGGCTCCTGCCAGACGCCAGCCTGCCCTGCTTCCTCCCGGGCTCGCTGATTTTCCGGCATATAAGACGACTGGGCGTATAAGATGACCCCCCAACTTTTGAGATGATTTTCATGGGTTAAAAAGTCTTCTTATACGCCGGAAAATACAGTAGGTTTTTCTGGTTAGCATGCATGAAAGTGTTTGAGCAATCTAGGAGCCCTAATGTGTTTCTTATAAACCCATTCATTCTGTGAAGCAGGCAGGTCTTTCCAGGCCACTAAATATTGTGTGGACCCATTATGTTTGTGAGAATCTAAAATATCTTTAATTTCAAAGTGTTGCTCGCCCTCAATCTTAATAGGCTGAGGAGCCGGAGTGGTTACAGGTTGTAATTTGGAGGTAATCTCAGGTTTCAATAAGCTACAATGGAAAACTGGGTGGATTTGTCTCAAACTCTTAGGGAACTCCAGCTCCACTGTAACAGGATGAATAATGCGTTCAATAGGAAACAGACCAATAAATTTTGGTCCCAGCTTCTTTGATGGCTGCAAAGGTTTGCCACTTGGAAAGGTGTGAACCCAGTGCTCGAGTGTACTGCATTGTTGTAAGCCACTTCAGCAGATGGCAGCAGATCAGTCCTGCTGATAATAAAACAATGGAGGCATTGTTCTAGAACAGAGTTCGTTCGTTCTGTCCCTTCCTTCATTTGAGGATGATAATAATAATACCGTATATACTTGAGTATAAGCCGAATTTTTCAGCCCACTTTTTGGGCTGAAAAAATCCACTTCGGCTTATACTCCAGTGAACAAAAAAAAAGAACTTACCGAGGACTTGCGCGCGGCCGAGGCTTCGGTGCTTCCGGGATCGCGCGCACCTCTCCCAAGCCGCCGCCGTCCGGAGACCTGCCGAAGTTTGCGGAGGTTTGGGGAGGTGCATGCGCACCTCCCCAAACCTCCCCAAACGTCGGCAGGTCTCCGGACCTCCGTGCCCTGCCTGCCTGCTTCTTTCCGCTGCCTGGCTGCCCTACGATGTAACCCGCTTCATGATAGAGTGCGACGCCTGCAAGGACTGGTTTCATGGCAGGTAACACAAAGCGGTCATTCTCGCCTTTCCCTCCCCCCCTCGTCCGCCCGCTCGCTTTTTTTTTCCTCTCAAGCATCACTGGACTGGGCCAGGGAAATCAGAGAGAAGCTGGGCGTGCAGCGTCACGGCGACGGCTGGAAGCCTCGCCCAGCTAGAGACAGAGAGGAAGGAGGGAGGGAGGGAGGGAGGGAGGGAGGGCGCGCGCAGGCAGAGAGGGTTTGGTCAGGGTGGCGGCGGCGGCGGCGGACACGGGGAGCTGAGGCGCCGTCCGGTAGGTAGAGGCCGTTATGGGAAGGAGGCGGGAGAAGGGACGTGTGGGGGAAGTATGGGGGCCGTGTAAACGGAGTACGTGCGGCGCCGCGCGGGTCTGATAGAACTGGGCCGGCAACGGGTGCTTGTGAAGCGGCTGAGGGCTGGCTAGGAAGGGGGCGGCGGTGGCGGCGGCGGCGGCAGACGCGGGGAGCTGAGGCGCCGTCCGGTAGGTAGAGGCCGTTATGGGAAGGAGGTGGGAGAAGGGACGTGTGGGGGAAGTACGGGGACCGTGTAAACGGAGTACGTGCGGCGCCGCGCGGGTCTGATAGAACTGGGCCGGCAACGGGTGCTTGTGAAGCGGCTGAGGGCTGGCTAGGAAGGGGGCGGCGGTGCCAGCGCTTTGTGGGTGGGACAAGGCTCTCGAGAGAGAACATGGTGGAGGCGGAACCGACCCCGCCGCTCCCTGCAGGGGAGAGAAGCCGGGCAAGCGCTGCTCCAGTCCTCGCTCTTCTTCCCTCTCCCGATTTTGCCTTCCTCTCCAAGATAAGTTCGAGCGGTAGGGGAAAGTTAGAGCCCCTTTCTGAGGCCGCCCCTTACTTGGGATTGTTGGGCGAGAAGGCGACGTGGGCATGGAGGAGGAAGTAAGTCGCGCTTTACTCGTCACTGCGGGGCGGGGAGAAAAAAAGTTCTTGCCGGCCGGACTTGGATGGCGGCAGCGGCATCAGCTGGGAGCCGCAGCCCCGCCTAGTCCGGCTGAGCTGAACCAGCTCAACACAAAGCGATCGGGCCTTTCCTCCCCCCCCTTTCCCTCCCCCCTCCCGCTCTAGGGCAGAGATCCCCTTCCTATCGCTCGGGGCCTTTCGTCTCTTTGGCTCGCCAGGGCTGGAGCGGCGAGAGCGAGCGGCAGAGGAGAGATGGTGGCCTTTCCTTTCCTTTCCTTTCCTTTCCTTTCCTTTCCTTTCCTTTCCTTTCCTTTCCTTTCCTTTCCTTTCCTTTCCTTTCCTTTCCTTTCCTTTCCTTTCCTTCTTTCCTTTCCTTTCCTTTCCTTTCCTTTCCTTTCCTTTCCTTTCCTTTCCTTTCCTTCCCTTTCCTTCCCTTTCCTTTCCGTTAGAGAGCTACCTTCGTGATTACAATGTGGAGTGGCCGACTGAGGCTGAAAGGACATTAGGTAGCACTTGAGACATGCAGGCAAATCCTGCTAAAGGGCTTTTCCCCCTCACTGGATCCGCGCTCCGCAAGCCTCTGCCGCCGGCGGAGGCTGGATCCGTGCTCCGCAAGCCTCTGCCGGCGGCAGAGGCTTGCGGGGCACAGATCCAGCCGGCGGCAGAGGCTTGTGGAGCGCGGATCAAGCCTCCGCCGGCGGCAGAGGCTTGCGGAGCGCGGATCCAGCCGGTGGCAGAGGCCGGCGGCAGAGGCTTGTGGAGCGCGGATCCAGCGCGGTGGATCCGCGCTCCGCAAGCCTCTGCCGCCAGCGAAGGCTGGATCCGCGCTCCGCAAGCCTCTGCCGCCGGCGGAGGCTGGATCCGCGCTCCGCAAGCCTCTGCCGGCGGCTGGATCTGTGCTCCACAAGCCTCTGCCGCCGACTGGATCCGCGCCCCGCAAGCCTCTGCCGCCAGCAGAGGCTGGATCCGCGCTCCGCAAGCCTCTGCCGGCGGCTGGATCCGTGCTCCACAAGCCTCTGCCGCCGGCTGGATCCGCGCCCCGCAAGCCTCTGCCGCCGGCGGAGGCTGGATCCGCGCTCCGCAAGCCTCTGCCGGCGGCAGAGGCTTGCGGGGCGTGGATCCAGCCAGCGGCAGAGGCCTGTGGAGCACGGATCCAGCCTCCGCCGGCGGCAGAGGCTTGCGGAGCGCGGATCCAGCCGCCGGCGACAGAGGCTCGATCCGCCGTTCTGCAAGCCTCCGCCGCCGGTTAATACCCTGTATTCAGCTCTGGGAAGTGGGGGGAAGGGGGAGAGAGGGGGAGTTTGGGAGGAGGGGGAGGGGGAGCTCCACGGTGCAAAAATAAAGCCCTGCCGCTCTTCGCGTTGCTTGCCCAACTGGCTGTCATGGGACCGCACGGATCGCCTCGCTCCTACCCGCAGCTGATTCCTTCGAGTTTGGTCTCAAGCGATTTTGCATTTTCTCCAGTGCTGAAAGCCACTCGGCGGATCCCAGCCTCGGCTTATACTTGAGTCAAGAACTTTTTCCAGTTTTTGGGGGTAAAATTAGGGGTCTCGGCTTATACTCGAGTCGGCTTATACTCAAGTATATACGGTAATAATTTTATTTATATACCGCCCTTCTCCCAAAGGACTCAGGGCGGTGAACAGGGCAAATGTATAAAAATACAAAAATACAAAAGTTAAAAGGAATTAAACATAATGCCCAAGGTAAAAACAGTAAATACAAATATTAAGAACAATAAAAACCCAACCCATCCCCCATCAGGCCAAGCCGGCTTGTTCAAATAAATGCGTTTTCAGATCGCGTTGGAAGGAGCGAAGGTCGGGCGCCATCCGGAGCTCAACCGGCAACCGATTCCATAACTCCGGGGCGCCCACAGAGAAGAACCTCCCCTTGGGGGCCACCAAACAACATTCTCTGATCGGTGGCACCCTGAGGAGGCCCTCTCTGTGGGAACGCACAGGGCGGAGGGAAGTTGATGCCGGCAGCAGGTACTCCCTAAGGTACTCCGGACCCATGCCATGTAGGGCCTTGAACACCATTACCAGTACCTTGAATCTCACCCGGAAGACAACTGGGAGCCAATGCAGCTCACGGAGCAGAGGTGTAACATGGGAGTATCGGGAGACTCCCAACACTCTCGCGGCTGCATTCTGTACCAGTTGGAGCCTCCGAGTGGTCCTCAAGGGCAGCCCCATGTAGAGAGCGTTGCAGTAGTCCAAACGAGAGGTCACGATAACTAGATGACTCCCCGAATCAAACCCAAAAGGTCCAAAACGGCTTTCCAGAACTTAGAGGGAGGGAAGCAAAAGGCAAGGGAGAAAAAGAAAGATATGCCCAATTAAATGCAGAATTCTAAAGAATAGCTAGAAGAGATAAGAATGCCTTCTTAAATGAACAATGCAAAGAAATAGAAGAAAACAATAGAATAGGGAGGACCAGAGATCTTTTCAAGAAAATTGGAGAGATGAAAGGAACGTTTCATGCAAAAATGGGCATGATAAAGGACCAAAATGGCAGAGACCTAACAGAGGCAGAAGAGATTAAGAAGAGGTGGCAAAATTACACAGAAGAACTATACAAGAATGAGCTTAACGTCCCTGATAATCACAATGAGGTGGTCACTGACCTCGAGCCAGACATCCTAGAATGTGAAGTGAAGTGGGCCTTAGAAAAGCTGAGCAACAACAAAGCTAGTGGAAGTGACAGTATTCCAGCTGAGCTATTCAAAATCTTAAAAGACGATGCAGTAAAAGTGCTACACTCAATTTGCCAGCAAATTTGGAAAACTCAACAGTGGCCACAGGATTGGAAAAGATCAGTTTACATTCCAATTCCAAAGAAAGGCAGTCCTCCCTATTCTATTGTTTTCTTCTATTTCTTTGCACTGTTCATTTAAGAAGGCATTCTTATCTCTTCTAGCTATTCTCTGGAATTCTGCATTCAATTGGGCATATCTTTCTTTTTCTCCCTTACCTTTCGCTTCCCTCCTTTCCTCAGCTATTTGCAAAGCTTCCTCAGACAGCCATTTTGCTTTCTTGCATTTCTTTTTCTTTGGGATGGTTTTGGATGCTACCTGTTGTACAATGTTGCGAACCTCTGTCCATAGTTCTTCAGGCACTCTGTTTATCAAATCTAATTCCTTAAATCTATTTGTCACCTCTACTGTATATTCAACAGGGATATGATTTAATTCATACCTGAGTGGCCTAGTGCTTTTCCCTACTTTCTTCAGTTTAAGCCTAAACTTTGCAATGAGAAGCTCATGGTCTGAGCCACAGTCAGCTCCTGGTCTTGTTTTTACTGACTGATATTGAATGGTTTGCCTTGGATTCGAACTGAGATCATTCTGTCATTTTGAGGATTGTATCCCAGTATTGCTTTTCCTACTCTTTTATTGACTATGAAGGCTACTCCATTTCTTCTGAGGGATTCTTGCCCGCAGTAGTATACCTGATGGTCATCTGAATTAAATTCACCCATTCCTGTCCATTTTAGTTCGCTGATACCTAAGATATCGATGTTCAGTCTTGTCATCTCTTGTTTGACCACGTCCAGCTTTCCTTGATTCATGGATCTTACATTCCAGGTTCCTATGGAGAAAAAATCTTTACAGCATCGGACTTTCCTTTCACCACCAGACATATCCACAGCTGAGTGTCCTTTCGGCTTTGGCCCAGTCGCTTCATTCTTTCTGGCGCTACTAGTACTAGCCCTCTGCTCTTCCCCAGTAGCATATTGGACGCCTTCCGACCTGAGGGGCTCATCTTCCAGCGTCATATCGCTTTGCCTTTTGGTACTGTCCATAGGGTTTTCATGGCAAAGATACTGGAGTGGTTTGCCATTTCCTTCTCCAGTGGATCACGTTTTGTCAGAACTCTCTGCTATGACCTGTCCGTCTTGGGTGGCCCTGCACGGCATAGCTCATAGCTTCATTGAATTACACAAGCCCCTTTGCCACGACAAGGCAGTAATCCATGAAGGGGACCCAACCACCATATTGTTTCACAAATACATGTACATGTAAATATTAAAAATCAATAAAAGTGTTTTAAAATATTGTTTTAAGCAGTGCTGGTGATGCTTTACAATGGCTGTCTTTGAAAGTTTTCTTGTAAACTACCCTGGATTTCTCAGAAACATTTAATTTTGAATTAGACATTGATTTAATAAATTAGGCAGAAGAAACAAATGTTTAAATACATCTAAATGTCACAGACCTACTGCCTCTTAGGTGCATATTGCAGAGAAAATAAGGCATTCCATTTCTAGCCAGCAGAGCCACAGGGTGATGGAAACTGGTCCATGATACCCAGAAGACATTAGTTTGGGAATGGATGGATTAAATTATAAAAGAGCAGAGGAGAGGAAGTAGAAGTGAGACACTTTCCAGGTCTTCGACAAAATAATTCAGTGGAGTGGCCTTGACTTGGCCTTTTAATTTCAACCCACACCAATTCTTTATCTTCCCATTCAATCCAATGATTTCTATCATTGGTTTTAGGGAGAGGAGGCAGCAAGAATAGACCACGAAACCAATCTGTGAGTTTGTTCATTCGCCTGCCTGTGCACCACCTCCTGAATGAGGCACAAGGCTCCAAGCCATCTCCCCAGAAGTCCTTTGCAGATAATTAAATATATCTCTTTTGGGCCTCTCACTTTTCTGGGAATCGCAACACGACTAACTCAACCCCCAAACGCTCTCGCCTTCCCACTGGCTTTCTGTGAACTGCCTCGCATCTTGTCTTGCCATCTTGCTTCTCTTTGTTGCTGGTGGCTGTGCCATCGGGGGCATGGCTTTCCCACATGGAGTGGTCCTGGTGAAAGGGAAGCAAGCGTTCACAAGTTGCGAGCGGCCCATGGAGGTGCTAATGGTGGGGGCCATGCTGATCTACAACTTTGTGGTGATCATGCAAGCGGAACACGGTCTTAGATTCACATGGCACCCTAGAAACGGTGAGTGAGCAGCCCCCACCACCTCAGCCCAGGCCGGCTACCAATCTACAACTTCATGGTGGTCAAGTGGGTGGAATGCAGTCTTAGATCCATGGGGCTATGCTGGAGACAGCGAGGGGCTGCCTTGCCACCTCAGTTCCGCCCTCTTGTTGCTCTTCTCTGCACTTTTTTCAGAGACTCGAAACATCTTTTTCATATTGTGGTGACCGGAACTGGATGCAGTATTCCAGGTATGGTCTGATTAAGGCTTTGTAAAGTGGTGCTAGAACTTTAAGTGATTGTCCACTAGGACTCCAAGATCCTTCTCACAGTTACTGGCATTAAGCCAAATTTCACCTAGTCTATACATACACAATTTATTTTTGTTGTCTAAATGTAAATGTAAAATCTTACTTTTATCTATGTTGAATTTCATTTTGTTAAGATAGGGCTCATCAATCAAGTCTGTCAAGATCTTTTTGGATCTTAAGCCTGTCTTCTGGAGTGTTGGCTATTCCTGCCAGTTTATTGTTATCTGCAAATTTGATGAGTTCCCCTTCTATTCCCTCATCTAGATCATTACGGGTTTAAAACAGAATCTACCCAACTGCTTACTTCTCTCCATTTGGATGTAGTTGCATTAAGGACCACATATTGAATACAATTTGTCAGCCATTTACAAACCCACCTAGTGCTGTCTATCCCACATTTTGCTACTTTGCCAAAAGTAGGTTGTGGTCTACTTTATCAAATGCTTTATTAAAATCTAAATATACTATATTCACAGCATTTCTCAGATGTACTAATTTGGTCACTTTGTAGAGGAATGTAATAAGATTGTTTGGCATGATCTGTTTTTAATGAACCCATGTTGACTTCTGGTTATCACCTTGCTTGCTTGTAGGTGTTTGAAGTTTTGTTGCTTTATTATCTTTTCCAAGATGTTCCCAGGTATTGATGTCAGGCTGTCTGTAATTATCTGGATCTGTTCCCCCCTGCTTTTTTTGAAGATGGGGACCATATCAGTTCTTTTTCAGTCCTCAGCCACTTCCCCAGTGATCCATTAACTTTGAAACACATGTTTCAATGGTTCTGAAATCACATCTGTCAATTCCTTCAGAACTCTGGAATGTAGTCCATCTGAACCCAGTGATTTGAATCTGTCTAGAGCTAACAGGTATTCTCTTATTTTTTGCATATTTTAATTTGCATTCCTAACCTGTTATTTATGGTTCTAATAAAGGAAAATATTTGTAGCTCAGGGTTGACATGAGAGGTCCTTTCTGAACTTCCTTGTTTTCTTGCAGACAAATACACAAAGATCAAAACACCCGTGATTATGGATCTCATAAACCTCTGCTTAACTACATACTTCCAATCTGATGAACATATTTACCAACAAATTAAAGGGACACCTAAGGGATCATCATTTTCAGGACTTATGGTGGAGGTCATCATGCAATGTCTAGAAGCCATAGCACTTCCACAAATACAACTAAAATATGTATCAGATATGTAGATGACACCTTCATCATAATAAAAAAGGATCAATTAGAGAACACCCACAGAACCATCAATAACTTTTTAAAAGGAATCCAGTTTACTAGAGAAGAAGAAAACAACTCGCTACCCTTCCTGGACATCCTGATCAGCAGAGACCACAATGGTAAACTAGAAACGCAAATCTATAGAAAAATCACCTATACCAACTCAGTGCTCTAATATTAAAGCAACAACCTAACCCCCCAAAAGAGAAGCTGCATAAAGACTTTATTTAAATAAGTCCAAACACACTGCAGCAACCCAAAACAGCAGAAAAAGGAAATAGAGTATCTATCTAACATATTCCAACAAAATGGATATCCATGCAACTTTATCGAAAAGTCCCTGACCACTCAACCAGCCAGACATTTGGGCACTGTGGGAAGGAGTTGTGAATTGCCTTTTTGATGTAATCCTTTATGAGCCAAATCTCAGACCTTGCTTTGCTCTCTTGCTATCACTAACTCTCAATAGAAAGTTCCTTTTCAGACAATGCCTATTTCAAGAGTTTTGCTTTCTTGGGAGATCTAGCTGAGGCAGGTCCTTACATATAGCAAGGTCTGAGATTTGGCGCATAAAGGATTATATCAAAAAGGCAATTCACAACTCCTTCCCCCAGTGTCCAACCGTCTGGCTGAAATCTAGCCAATCATAACAGGTTGAGGAGCTGGAGTGGCCACAGGTTGTAATTTGGAGATGACCTTAGGTTTCAATAAGCTACAATGGAAAACTTCTTTGATGGCTGCAATGATTGTAGGACTCTAATGGAGAGATAAACTTTTATCTCCAACATGGAAACGTTTAGGTTTCATTCTTTTATTGTTGAGCTGCCCAAAAGTGCAGGAAACACTGTCATTTGGGTCGTCACTGACTTGTTTTCTAAACAAGCCCATTTTATCCCATGTCAGAAGATCCTGACCGCAAAAACTTTGGCTAATCTGTTTGTGCAACATATCTATCGCCTTCACGGTACTCCAAAATGTATAATATCTGATTTTTGTTGTTAGTTGCGAAGTCGTGTCCGACCCATCGCGACCCTATGGACAATGTTCCTCCAGGCCTTCCTGTCCTCTACCATCTTCTGGAGTCCATTTAAGCTCACGCCTACTGCTTCAGTGACTCCATCCAGCCACCTCATTCTCTGTCGTCCCCTTCTTCTATTGCCCTCAATCTTTCCCAGCATTAGGCTCTTCTCCAGTGAGTCCTTCCTTCTCATTAGGTGGCCAAAGTATTTGAGTTTTAGCTTCAGGATCTGGCCTTCTAAAGAGCAGTCAGGGTTGATCTCCTCTAGGACTGACCGGTTTGATCGCCTTGCAGTCCAAGGAACTCGCAGGAGTCTTCTCCAGCACCATAGTTCAAAGGCTTCAATTCTTTGGCGCTCAGCCTTTCTTATGGTCCAGCTTTCACTGCCATACATTGCAACTGGGAAGACCATAGCCTTGACTATACGCACTTTTGTTGACAGGGTGATGTCTCTGCTTTTTAGTGTGCTGTCTAGATTTGCCATGGCTTTCCTCCCCAGGAGCAAGCGTCTTTTAATTTCTTGGCTACAGTCCCCATCTGCAGTGATCTTGGAGCCCAGGAAAATAAAATCTGTCACTACCTCCATTTCTTCCCCATCTATTTGCCAGGAATTGAGAGGGCCAGATGCCATGATCTTGGTTTTCTTAATGTTTAGTTTCAACCCAAGTTTTGCACTCTCCTTCTTCACCCGCAACAAGAGGCTCTTTAGTTCTTCTTCGCTTTCTGCCATTAGAGTGGTATCATCTGCATATCTTAGGTTATTGATATTTCTTCCAGCAATCTTAATTCCAACTTTTGATTCATCTAGCCCTGCCTTTCTCATGATGTGCTCTGCATATAAGTTAAATAGGCAAGGTGACAGTATACAGCCTTGCCGGACTCCTTTCCCAATTTTGAACCAATCAGTGGTTCCGTGTCCAGTTCTCACTGTTGCTTCTTGGCCTGCATATAGGTTTCTCAAGAGACAAATAAGATGGTCTGGTATGCCCATCTCTTTAAGGACTTGCCAGAGTTTGTTATGATCCACACAATCAAAGGCTTTAGCATAGTCAATGAAGCAGAAGTAGATGTTTTTCTGGAACTCTTTAGCTTTCTCCATGATCCAGTGTATGTTAGCAATTTGATCTCTAGTTCCTCTGCCTCTTCGAAATCCTGCCTGTACTTCTGGTAGTTCTCGATCCACATACTGCTGGAGTTTAAGCATAACTTTACTAGCATGAGAAATGAGTGCAATGGTGCGATAGTTTGAACATTCTTTGGCACTGCCTTTCTTTGGAATTGGAATGTAAACTGATCTTTTCCAATCCTGTGGCCATTGTTGAGTTTTCCAAATTTGCTGGCAAATTGAGTGTAGCACTTTTACTGCATCGTCTTTTAAGATTTTGAATAGCTCAGCTGGAATACTGTCACTTCCACTAGCTTTGTTGTTGCTCAGCTTTTCTAAGGCCCACTTCACTTCACATTCTAGGATGTCTGGCTCGAGGTCAGTGACCACCTCATTGTGATTATCAGGGACGTTAAGCTCATTCTTGTATAGTTCTTCTGTGTAATTTTGCCACCTCTTCTTAATCTCTTCTGCCTCTGTTAGGTCTCTGCCATTTTGGTCCTTTATCATGCCCATCACAATTATGACAAATCACGGCTTGAACTATCTTGCTTTGCATGTAATGAGTCTATCTCATATATTAGTTTCCCCTTTTAAGTTGCATTACTGAAATAAATGAACTTTTGCACGATATTCTAATTTTTCGAGTTTCACCTGTAGGTCAGGTTACATCAACAGAGATGCCCTCTCTAATTCCCTTAGTGATTACGTAGTCAAAATAAGCAAGTTAGTATATTTCTAATTATAACCTAGTCAATCAACAGAATTCAAAATATATTTTCACTAATACATATCAATATCCTGTTTTTAAATTTTATCTAATTGCAATAGAATATTCTAGAATAGCCTATAGTATATAGAAAAAAGCTTAATTTTGGGTAACCCACAATTCCCTATTACAGTAAAGAATAATTCTTTTGTCTACAAAACTTATATTGTTCATTACAAAACATTTTTATGTTTTACCATTAAAGTCTAATTTTCATCTTAGCAAATCACCAGTTATTAGAAATATATTTTTTGCCTTAGCCATTCCACAATTATTAAAATGCAATCTTTTATATATAAAATTCTAGATTCTATACTATAGTTCAAAAATAGCCACTGAATATTCTATAAGGGATCTTAACCATACATCAGTTATTAAAATACCATCTTTTGATATGTCATTGCAAATTCTATAGTATAGTTCGGAGTTATATTTCCTTTACAAATCTAAAAATTAAATGTAAAATCAGTGATATTTTTTAGAGATTCCCCTTAATCCATAAAAAGATATTTTTATAGTTTTGGAATCCCAAAAAAGAAACAAGTTCAGTCTTTTAAATCTAACTCTTGCCTTCCTTTTGTGCCAATTGTACTTCGCTCTTGGTATCTTTAAATTCTCAAATGTATCTTCCTTTCTTCCTAGACCCCTTATTTGAGTCCAGGGAGCGTATCCAAATGTCAGTTTTGCAAGGAAAATGTCCCCTTTGTAACCATTGTATTTTTGCTTTCGTAGTTCAGTTTTTGGTGGTTGATATACCGTATATACTTGAGTATAAGCCGACTCGAGTATAAGCCGAGACCCCCAATTTCACCCCCAAAAACTGGGAAAAGTTGTTGACTCGAGTATAAGCCGATCCGCCGTTCTGCAAGCCTCCGCCACCGGCGGAGGCTGGATCCGCGCTCTGCAAGCCTCCGCCGCTGGCGGAGGCTGGATCCGCGCTCTGCAAGCCTCTGCCGCCAGCAGAGGCTCGATCCGCCATTTTGCAAGCCTGAATACACAGGAATACCCTGTGTGGCTGCGGCTCTCGGGGAAGCCCTGGCTGTCCGCTTCCTCGCTCCACGCTGCCATTCGGGGCCCGCGCGTTCCCCGGGCAAATCGCGGCGCCCAGCAGGCGAGGAAACACGCCCGCTCCAGTCGCCCCCCCTTCCCTCAGGAGACGCGAAGCAAGTGACCGCCCGGAGCTTACCGAGGACTTGCGCGCAGCCGAGGCTTCGGTGCTTCCAGGATCGCGCGCACCTCTCCCAAGCCGCCGCCGTCCGGAGACCTGCCGAAGTTTGGGGAGGTTTGGGGAGGTGCGCGCGCACCTCCCCAAACCTCCCCAAACGTCGGCAGGTCTCCTTTCCTCCGCGCAGACCTGCCGACGTTTGGGGAGGTTTGGGCGCCTCCCCAAACCTCCCCAAACGTCGGCAGGTCTCCGTTCCTCCTGCTGACGTTTGGGGAGGTTTGGGCGCCTCCCCAAACCTCCCCAAACGTCGGCAGGTCTCCGTTCCTCCGCGCAGACCTGCCGACGTTTGGGGAGGTTTGGGCGCCTCCCCAAACCTCCCCAAACGTCGGCAGGTCTCCGTTCCTCCTGCCGACGTTTGGGGAGGTTTGGGCACCTCCCCAAACCTCCCCAGGTCTCCGTTCCTCCGTGCAGACCTGCCGACGTTTGGGGAGGTTTGGGCGCCTCCCCAAACCTCCCCAAACGTCGGCAGGTCTCCGTTCCTCCTGCCGACGTTTGGGGAGGTTTGGGCACCTCCCCAAACCTCCCCAGGTCTCCGTTCCTCTGCGCAGACCTGCCGACGTTTGGGGAGGTTTGGGCGCCTCCCCAAACCTCCCCAGGTCTCCGTTCCTCCTGCCGACGTTTGGGGAGGTTTGGGCGCCTCCCCAAACCTCCCCAGGTCTCCGTTCCTCCTGCCGATGTTTGGGGAGGTTTGGGCGCCTCCCCAAACCTCCCCAGGTCTCCGTTCCTCCGCGCAGACCTGCCGACGTTTGGGGAGGTTTGGGCGCCTCCCCAAACCTCCCCAAACGTCGGCAGGTCTCCGTTCCTCCTGCCGACGTTTGGGGAGGTTTGGGCACCTCCCCAAACCTCCCCAGGTCTCCATTCCTCCGCGCAGACCTGCCGACGTTTGGGGAGGTTTGGGCGCCTCCCCAAACCTCCCCAGGTCTCCGTTCCTCCGCGCAGACCTGCCGACATTTGGGGAGGTTTGGGCGCCTCCCCAAACCTCCCCAAACGTCGGCAGGTCTCCGTTCCTCCTGCCGACGTTTGGGGAGGTTTGGGCGCCTCCCCAAACCTCCCCAGGTCTCCGTTCCTCCGCGCAGACCTGCCGACGTTTGGGGAGGTTTGGGCGCCTCCCCAAACGTCGGCAGGTCTGCGCGACGTTTGGGGAGGTTTGGGGAGGCGCCCAAACCTCCCCAAACGTCGGCAGGTCTGCGCGGAGGAACGGAGACCTGGGGAGGTTTGGGGAGGCGCCCAAACCTCCCCAAACGTCGGCAGGAGGAACGGAGACCTGCCGACGTTTGGGGAGGTTTGGGGAGGCGCCCAAACCTCCCCAAACGTCGGCAGGTCTGCGCGGAGGAACGGAGACCTGGGGAGGTTTGGGGAGGCGCCCAAACCTCCCCAAACGTCGGCAGGAGGAACGGAGACCTGCCGACGTTTGGGGAGGTTTGGGGAGGCGCCCAAACCTCCCCAAACGTCGGCAGGTCTGCGCGGAGGAACGGAGACCTGGGGAGGTTTGGGGAGGCGCCCAAACCTCCCCAAACGTCGGCAGGAGGAACGGAGACCTGCCGACGTTTGGGGAGGTTTGGGGAGGCGCCCAAACCTCCCCAAACGTCGGCAGGAGGAACGGAGACCTGCCGACGTTTGGGGAGGTTTGGGGAGGCGCCCAAACCTCCCCAAACGTCGGCAGGTCTGCGCGGAGGAACGGAGACCTGGGGAGGTTTGGGGAGGCGCCCAAACCTCCCCAAACGTCGGCAGGTCTGCGCGGAGGAACAGAGACCTGGGGAGGTTTGGGGAGGTGCCCAAACCTCCCCAAACGTCGGCAGGAGGAACGGAGACCTGCCAACGTTTGGGGAGGTTTGGGGAGGCACCCAAACCTCCCCAAACGTCGGCAGGTCTGCGCGGAGGAACGGAGACCTGGGGAGGTTTGGGGAGGCGCCCAAACCTCCCCAAACGTCGGCAGGTCTCTGTTCCTCCGCGCCCTGCCTGCCTGCTTCTTTCCGCTGCGGAAAGAAGCAGGCAGGCAGGGCGCGGAGGAACGGAGACCTGCCGACGTTTGGGGAGGTTTGGGGAGGTGCGCGCGCACCTCCCCAAACCTCCCCAAACTTCGGCAGGTCTCGGACGGCGGTGGCTTGGGAGAGGTGCGCGCGATCCCGGAAGCACCAAAGCCTCGGCCGCGCACAAGTCCTCGGTAAGTTTTTTTGTTGACTGGAGTATAAGCCGAAGTGGAATTTTTCAGCCCAAAAAGTGGGCTGAAAAATTCGGCTTATACTCAAGTATATACGGTAATATAATTGTCATTAAATCAGTCAAATCTTTTTGTTCTTCCAATTTTGTCTGGGTTAGGTAGAAAGCAGTAGCTGGTATTATGTTTGACATTTGATTAATTGAATTCTCAATATAATGTATTTGAAAGCCTTTAGTGTCTTCACTCTTGGTGTTGCTTTCTTCAGGTGCTGTTACTTTTTGGCTTGTAAGTTTTGTAGTTGCTATTAAAGTTTGGACTTTAAGGTTTTCTGTAGGTTGCTTTTGTTGTTCTTTGAAATCTCCTATTTTAGTGTTAGTTTCCACTTCTTCTATTTGGTTTTGGGTTATCTTTTCCTCATTTACAGTCAGAGTTTGATTTGGTGGCTTTAAATTGTCAGATTTTTCTTGCATTTTGGCTTTAATTTGCTCTGTCATTGCCAAGATTGTATCCAGTATTAGTTTATAATCAAGTGGCGGGATGTATTCATCCATTTCGTTGTTGTTTACAGTTAAATCTTCCATGGAGGATGTTTTAATAATAGTCAAAGATTTTCCACCTCCTGAAGAGTTGTATTCAGTGCCAGATGTTCCCACACTTATCTTCAATAACAACTCTATTATTCAGTCAGCTCTCACAACAGAAAAAGGAAATTTACTTGCTGTACCAGGTTTCGCCACAAGATTTCATCAATAACATATAACATGCAATGTAAGAGGGGTTTTTTCCTTTTCTTTTTCCAAATTAATATAGAACTTTTGTAGGATTAGTCCAATTTTTTTTATTTAATTCACAGTTTAAAGAGAGAATAGGATAGTGAGTTCCCAGCAACAAATAGAAGCTTTTTAGTAAATACAGCTGAAATTGCTTAAATTCTTTGCTGCATTAATTGGATTTCTTTTGTGACTTTGAGGCTTTAAGATTTGTTCCCAAAGTAGATATTCACCATTTTCTCAAAAAATGGGGAAGGTGATTTTCAGGAAAGTCCCACAGGAAGATGATTAAGGGAATAGGAAAGGTAAAATCTTACCCAGGTCCTCCAGATTGCTTCTTATTGCTAGGTAGTACTTTTGGCTTTCAGCAGGGAGCGGCTTAGTGATCGGCCATCTTTATGGCCGGTCTGTTCTGCTTTGGGCCAAAGGAGATGATCCCGGATTCCAGCAGAGGGCTGCCACCCTTCCGCGATCACAGGGAAGTCCTCCTCTCAGCAATCACCCCTCCAGGGTGATTTTTGACCCTTTTCAGGGTCCTCAAAACAAGAAAGAAACAGACAGCAGGAGACAGACTGTCCCTGCACATCCGGAAGTGCTGCACGTGCGAACAAAACAATATTAAAAGTGTGTATTTTAAGAAAGAAAAATATTAGTATTAATTTAATTAGTGCTGTTTGACCATGAAATGTGTTATTATTCCACATATGCCTGGCTGAATAGTATGTTTGAAGTTGCTTCTAAAGGGGTGAGGGATGCAACGTCCATGTTTTCCTTGTGAGAAAGTTCTATAATTGGGGTGCTGTCTCTAAGAAGGCTTTGCTCTTGGTCACTGCTCTATAAACCAAACCAGTGGGACCATCTGATCTTAATTGATGGTAAATAAAGATGATTACGGGGCTGGAGACTAAATCATATGACAAATGTTTGTGGGCATTGGGTGTGTTTAGCCTAGTGAAAAGAACTAGGGGTGGTGACTTGATAGTGTTCCAATATTTGAGAGGCTCCACAAAGCAGAAGGCAAGACAAGAAACAATAGATGGAAACTAATCAAGGAGAAAGAACTAAGGAGTTGTGAAAATAACTAACCAGTGGAAAGGCTTGCCTTCAGAGGTTGTGGGTGCTCCATCACTGGAGGCTTTTAAGAAGAGATTGAACATTCCATTATATGTCTCTTCCAGCTCTTGTTATTCTTTGAGAGAAGTGCTGTCGACCTCTCTCACCACGTCACTTCATAGGCAGAGAGGAGGGAGGGAGAAAAAAAGGAAGAAGGGGAGAGAGGGAAACAGGAAGGAGGTAGAGAGGGAGATGAGAATGATGGAGGGAAGGGAAGGAAACGAAGGAAGGAAGGAGAAGGGAGAAAGGGAAGGAAGGAAGGATGGAGATTAGAATGAGAGGGAGAGAGGGTTTGAAGGAAGTCTTGCCTTAGCACTTGGCCACCAGCAGCACTGTTGCCCTTTTGCTATCTCCTGGTAGTCTCCTGGAAGATGCTTTGGTTACAAAGCCAGGTCCCCTCAGCAGCCTTGAGGAGGAGGTAAGCACAGCCGGGCACCCCCTTGGGGAAATGCGGCTGGTCTGGTCTGCAGGGTCCTGATGCCCTGGGAACTGGCCAAGCTGGATGCTTGCCCTCTGCTGCCCAGGGCTCCAACCAACCCACAACACCTGTGGCCCGCCCACAGGGCCCAAGAGGGACAGCAAGTCTCCACTGGTGGACCACGCGCCAGTGCCTGCCCCAGTTCTACCTTCCTCTGCCAGAGACCCCTAGATTCTCCCCAGCCGTGCCTGGGTCCCCCAACGTGCCCCTGACACAAGTGATGCCCACCCCATAGGCCATGCCCACCCTGGCCCCACCAAGGGCAACCACAATGCTGATGTGGCCCTCAATGAAATCGAGTTTGACACCCCTGGTATAGAGTCTTCTGCTTGAGAAGGGGGTTGGACTAAAGACCAACTCTAGGTCCCTTCCAACTCTATTCTATAATCTATTCTATGTTTGGTGAAATAATGGATGCAGTTACGCTTTCTTGGTAGTACTATAATCTTGCTATGATTTTGATGGACAGTGTCATGTCCATTAACAGGCAGGATCAGGGAGAGAATATTTGTCTCATAGCTGATGCATCAGAAGGGCTGCCAAATTTATTGTAGTGCAATTGCTATAAATATTTGATTTTAAATTGTCTAGCAATTTATATTATTTGATTTACCATTTAAACCAATTTTCCTGTTTATGGTCATTTTATTTGTGTGTGTGTATGTCTGTGTGTGTGTGTGTGTGTGTTTGTTTGTATATATATTCTTTTTGATTTGTATGATTCAACCTTTGATCACAAAAAATCTAATCAAATGAAATGTTAGAACATACAGGTTGTTCCCACTTACCAAACGTAATTGGGACAGGAACTCCATGGCTAAGCAACATTCTCATAAGACACAAAGTCATGTGACTACTGCACTTAGGATGCCAGTTCTAGCAGTCCCTATGGGTATCATTAAGTGAGTCCCACAGTGGTAGCATCCCATTGCTGTTTGCAACCTCCTGCCAGCTTCTCCATTAACTTTGTTTGTCAGAAGCTGGCAGTGAAGGTCACAAATCACAATCACATGACTGTGGGATACTACAATATTGTAATTGTGAGCCAGTCACCAAATTACAATTGCATGAATGTGGGGATTCTGTAATGGCTGTAACTATGTACATTGTAAGTACTCCTTGTTCAGTGCAATGATAAGTTCAAACAGTCATTGAATGAGTGCTGTTGAGAAGGACAACCAATAAAGGACAAAAGCTAGAATTGTATGACTAAACAAGGCAACTTTCACCCCCAGCCAAAACAATGAAGGAAATAAGAGCAAAAACAATAATACATTTTAAGAAAACGTATATTTGTAGATCAACAAATATTCAGTGTTATTAGCATACATTTGTCCAGAGTTTAGCAAATATAAAAAGAAAAATATATAATATTAAAATATTAAAAATAATTAACAAATTTATATCTTTGACTTAGTATTGATCTTTTGATAGAGAGGTATTTTTATATAAAAAAAATCAGAATCTGAGAAATGATTATAGTTGTTTTCCTTTCCAGAATTATACAAGAGTAGTAGTATCAAGTATGATTCTACATTAGTTGCAACTGTAACAGTGTGATACTACTTATACTGCAATAGTGTTTATACTATTAATTGATAAGATTAAGGAATAATCTATTATTGCTGCTATTTTTTTTTTTTTTTTTTATTGAAAAGTTTTAAAAATACAGTTTTCCTTTAAAAAACCCCCTTCCCCCTCCCTACCTCCCCTCCCTACCTCCCCCCTTCCCCCCCCTCCCCCCCTCCCTCCTCCCCCCCCACCTCCCCCTAACCCCCCTCCCCCCCCGGACTTCCCAGAGCTAAATACAAGGTATATATATATAAAAAGGCAATCATAAACAACCATATACTAACAACTATAAATTCTAAAATCCATCACTCTCTAACTTATATAGGATCAAACAAAACTTAGCATTATTAAATATATATAGAAGACAAAATAAAAAAAGAAAAAAGAAAACGAAAGAAGACTTATTCAAATGCTAGATAAAACTTCTTGACCCTATACTTATTCTGGATAAACTCAATCCATTTTCTCCATTCCATAATATAATGTTCTTGCGAGTAATCTTTCAAATAGGCCGAAATCTTCGCCATCTCTGCCAAGTCGGAAACCTTTAAAATCCACTCTTGTATAGTCGGCAGTTCCTCTTTCTTCCAATATTGACCTATCAAAAGTCTTGCTGCCGTAACTAAATTCAGCATCAACTTAGAGTCCACAACTGTAGCGTCAACAATTATTCCCAACAAAAAAAATTGCGGACAAAACTTTATCCTCCGTTTAAAAATCTTCTGCATATTCCACCAGACTTTTATCCAAAAAGCCTTGACCTTTTTACATGTCCACCATATGTGAAAATATGTTGCCTCTTCATCACCACACCTCCAACATTTAGGCTGATAATTCGGATACATACTTGCAAGCTTTTTAGGATCTAGATGCCATCTATAAAACATTTTGTAAAAGTTCTCTCTTAAACTTTGAGCTTGAGTGAATTTTACATTCCTCACCCAGATCTTTTCCCACGTGTCCATTGTAATAACTTCCTGAATGTTTTGGGCCCATTTTATCATACAATCCTTAACAAGCTCTGTTTCTGAATCGATCTCTATCAATGCAAGATATATCCGTTTAATATGTGCTGGTCCTTGATTTCTAATTTGCTTTATCAAATTTTCATCAGTCGTTGCAAATCCATTTTTTTGGTCTTCTTTCCACCTGGCCTGTAACTGAATATATTGAAACCAAGTCTGAACAACCTTCTCTTCTCGCAAGAAACTATATGATTTCAAGCACCAAATATTCCTTTCCAAACTTAAAATTTCCTTGTAAGTAGTCTCATCATGTTTGAAACCAGCATGTATATTTTCTATTGCGTGTTTTGGGATTGCCCACAATGGTATCTTGCTGCTTAACTTATGTCTATACTTCTTCCAAACTCTCAGCAATGCCTGTCTTAAAATATGCATCCTAAACACAGTATCTACCTTCTTATCATACAACAAATATGCATGCCAGCCAAACAACAGATCATGGCCCTCAAGATTTAATAACCTCGATTGTGTCAAATTAATCCAATCACTTATTCCTACTAGTGCAGCAGCTTCATAATATAATTTAAAATTAGGCATTTTAAGGCCACCTCTCTCACGAGTATCCTGCATAATCTTAAGTTTAACTCGTGGCTTTTTCCCTGCCCACACAAATTTATTGATACCACGCTGCCATTCCTCCAAGTTAGAGTCTTTCTTAAGAATCGGTATCATTTGAAATAAGAATAAAAATTTGGGCAGGACATTCATTTTCACTGCTGCGATCCGTCCCAACAAAGACAATTGCAATTTTTCCCAACTCTCCAGTTCTTTTTGAATTTTCCCCCATAACTTTTCATAATTATTTTTATATAGCTTTGTATTAGAGGGCGACAAAATCACCCCCAAATATTTAACCCTTTTAACAATCTCAAATCCAGTTAATCCTTCTAAGAGAGCCTTCTGCGAAACTGTCATATTTCTAGCCAAAATTTTAGTTTTCTGTATATTTACTTTAAATCCAGAAACCTTCCCATATTGTGTTATTATCTCCATCAGGTCCACAACAGAGTTCTCTGGCTGGGTCACTGTAACAACCAGATCATCTGCAAATGCTCTCAATCTGTAATCCTGATCTCCAACTTGTATCCCCTTAATTTTTTCCGAATTCCGAATCTTAACCAATAGTATCTCTAATGTTAATATAAATAACAAGGGCGATAGCGGACAGCCTTGCCTTGTGCCCTTCTCAATATTACATACTGTTGTCAAACTATTGTTAACTATAATTCGGGCAGTTTGTTTTTGGTATAATGCCCTAATCGGTTGTAAAAATTTTTCCCCAAAATCCATTTTGTCTAAAACTTTCAACAAAAATTGCCAGTTCAATTGATCAAAAGCCTTTTCAGCATCTAAAAAGATTAGCGCAGCAGAGATCTGGTTGTGCCTTTCCAAAAACTCTAACACATCAACTATATGTCTCACATTGGTTTTCATTTGTCTTCCACTAATAAACCCCGTTTGGTCCCCATGAATCACCTGTTGCAGAACCCTCATCAGTCTATTAGCCAAAACCTTAGCAAATATCTTATAATCTGTATTTAAAAGCGATATCGGTCTGTAATTTTTAACTAAAGTAGCATCCTGGTCTTCCTTCGGAATCAAAGAGATAAAAGCTGTTCTCCAAGACGGGGGCACCTTTCCCCCCCTCTGGATTGTCTGGAACAGTTCCTTTAACGGTTTTATCATCTCTAATTGTAAGTTTTTATAATAGGCCGCAGTCAAGCCATCAGTGCCTGGTGCTTTATCCACCTTCAGTTCCTTAATAGCTGTAAAAATTTCTTCTTCTGTAATCAGTTGGTTAATCCCCTCTTTTTGTACTTGCGTAAGAACCGGGATGCTAGCCTTCTCCAAATACGTATCAATATCTTTTGCATTAATGTCCTCTTTAGTATATAATTTCGAATAAAAATCCACAAAGGCATCCTTAATAAGATTCTGTTGATACACAACCCTTCCTTTATGCTCAATCTTATCTATATTAGATGCCCTTTGTTTTTTCCTCAGTCTATAAGCCAACCATCTGCCTGGCTTATTAGCATTGCAAAAAGTATTATGCCTAGCAAACCGCAGATTGGTCGCCACTTGATCAGCCATTAATTTATCAAATTGTCCTCGTAACAGTCTAATAGCCTCCTTGATCTTCACCTCCTCTGGGTTCAAAATCAAAGCCTTTTCTTTTTCCTTTATTTCATTCTCCAGTTCTTTCCTTCTAGTTTCCACTGCACGTCTATGTCTATTATTCATATATATCAACACCCCTCTCATATAGGCCTTGCTAGCATCCCAAACCATATCCATAGAGGTACCCTTATTCATATTCATCTCAAAAAAATCCTTCATCCGCTGTTTGCATTCTTCCACATTTCTCTGATTTCTAAACAAATTCTCATTTACGCGCCATGAGCGTCTATCTCCTCTTTCCTTATCAATCTCCAACCACACTGGACTGTGATCAGAGATAATTCTTGCGCAGATTTTCACCTTTTTAGTTCTCAAAAGAAGATCATTAGTCAACAAAATAAAATCAATCCTCGAAAAAGATTGGTGTCTATCAGAATAAAATGTATAATCCTTCTCCCGCAAATGTCTCTCACGCCAAATATCTCGCAATTCCAGGTCATCCTTCATTTCAAAAAAAGATTTAGGCAGTCTAGCGTGACTTGGAATGCGTTTAAAGGCTCCAGCCTTATCCAACTGTACATCCATAACTCCATTCCAGTCCCCCATAAAAATAAAGGATTTATAATCCAACTGGGTAAGCTTTGTATGAAGTAAACTAAAAAAGTCAGCTTGTTGTTGATTTGGAGCATATAATCCAACTAAAAGCGTCTTTTTACCTTCAAACAACAGCTCGATCATAACATATCTTCCATGCTTATCTGCTTCAATTAGGTCCGCTGTTAAGGCACTTTTAACATAAACAACCACTCCATTTTTCTTATTCTCTGCAGAAGCAACAAATTGCGTACCCAGCCTCGAGTTCAATAAATACTTTTGATCCAAAACTCTAATATGCGTTTCTTGCAGGCATATAACATCTATCTTAAATTGTTTTAAATATTGAAAAACTTTCTTCCTCTTCTGCGGTGAGTTTAGTCCATTAACATTCCAGGTTAAAAATTTAGTTGCCATGTATATCCTCGAAAAGCTCTTGGACCACAGCTTTGATAGGACTGGTTACTTTAGGCCGTGCTCCTCCCACAGCTTGGCTATGAATGCGATGTGAAGAATCTGAAGACTTTTGCTGATCTTGTTCTTTTATTTTCTTTGCTCGTTTTAAAGCAGCACGCGTCACTCTTTGCTCTCTAGGATCATCCAAAGAGATTGTAGCTTGATCTCCTCCAGCACCATTTTCCTCTGTTTCCTCCTCTTGTTGTTCTTCTTCTCCAGATCCCTTTCCAGCTTCCAAGAGCGTTAATGAGGTTGCTTTTAAGACATTATTGTAGAAATCACGTGCTTGTTTCACAGTAGTCAGCCTATACCTTTTACCTTCATACATCACCATCAGCCCCTCTGGAATCTCCCATCTGAACCTTATATCTCTTTGCTTGAGCTCTTGCACAAGAAATGTATAGTCCTTTCTTCCCCTTAAAATCCTTGGAGGAATTTCTTTTAAAACCAAGACTTCTTGTTCAGCAATCACAACCTTAACATCATAGGCAGCTTGTATAACTTGATCTCTAATTTCTCTTTTTGCAAAATAAACCACCACATCTCTAGGCAACTTTCTCTGTCTGGCAATCCATGAATTCACCCGAAACACTTTATCCATAGCTGCTCTTATTTCAGATGCTGGCTGGTTCAATACCCCTTCGAGAGCCTCAGAGATCAGCTGCTTTAAATCTTCTTTAACATTCTCTTTTAAGCCTCTAATTCTGACAGCAAACTGCATCTGGTAATGTTGGGCATGGCTTAACTCCCTTTCCAACTTGCCTCTTTCAATTTCATTCTCCCGTGCTTTTACTTCTAGTATAGCATTCCTTTGAGCCAAATCATCCACTTTTTCATCTAAATCTTCCACACATTCCGCCACTTTATGCACTGAAGTCAAAATGTCTACCTTCATCACGCTGTACTTCTGTTCCATCCTCTCTTCCATTCTTTCCTCAAATTTCTCCAATTTCTCCTCCATCTGTGCAAATTTATCAGCAATTGATTGATTAATTGATTCCAAAAGTACCTGGGCATGTTTATCCAAGGCATCTCGCAAATCCTTCGATGTCAGCACTTCAGGAGGGTGCAATGCCTGTAGTGATGATTGTTGCACCGGCGAGGATCCTCCACTCCGAAGAGTTTTAGAGGGAGGTTTAGCCGCCATCTTTTAATCCTCAATTATGACGCACTTTCAATTAAAGTTTAAAAAGTCCAACAAGTTAGAGAGTACAGTAAAATAGTCCTCTTCACCTTTTCCTCTTGTACCGCTCTGCCTGCTCCTTTAAATCATAGTCCTTTCATCAGGCAGGGCTGGTTCGCAGACGCCTGGCTCTGCTCCAGGAAGTTCGGAGCAGAGACGACGGCCAGCTGGGAGCAACCCAGGCTTCGGGGGAGTTCGATCCTTCAGCCGCCCAAGCTCAAAGCTCAGGCGGCCTCGGAGAACTCTACCCCTACCTGGGGCCTCACCCCCTCCTCTTCTCCCGAGGAGGGGGCTTCAATTTCGCCCGAACAGCTGATCGGCGCTGTTTCAGGCAAAAAAACAAACAGCTGAGCCGCGGGCAGCCAGGGGAGGCTGTCTTCAGCGCCGCGCCGCCAGCGGAAGTCCTATTATTGCTGCTATTTTATCCCTGGATAACATTGATAATGTTTTGACTGAATAAAACACCATCATGTGAGTACCTTCTCTGCATAGCAAAAGTCCAACCTCACTGACCCATGCCCTGTAATTCTGTCCTGACTTCTTTAATTTTGAGTCACCAGCCAGTGGTACAATAGAAGGTGTTTGATGAGGAATATACAATTTTAGGTACTGGCTGTGCAGGTTGTGCTATCTGACCATAACCTGCAGGGGGCCTCAGTGGCGTTTGTGCCTGTGCCTGGACATGCGGCAGTTGCATTGAAGCTGCCGGTAGTATTGGTGTTGGCTGTGACTGTCTTTGAGCTGCTATTCCACCCTGGCCAGCAGGAGGCGCTGGGGCTGGGGCTGGTGCAGCAGCATAACCTACAGATGACACTGGTCTTCGCATATGAGAACCCGGTGGCAATTGCGCGTGGGCTAAATATGGCTGTGCTCTGCCAGGTAGAGGGACTTGCATAGAAGCAATATTAACAGGAGAAGCAATAGTAACAGGAATCCTAGCACCATCAGGGGCTGGAGCCTCAGAGAACGGCAGAAATCTTGTATCTCTGAGCAAAGATTCCTGCATGGACAGTTGCGAGAGTGAGAGCTCCAATTCATGTCTTAATGCAGCTTCACCAGTAGATGGTGCTATAACATTTGCTTCAGGCATCACTGTGGCTCTGTATGTCCTTTGGGACAGCCCATAATCATGTGACATAGGAGCCTCCAGTTCCCATTCGTCTGGCATGACACTCAATGATGGGCGTGACTTTGGCTTTGGGGAAGAAGGAAGCAATATGGCTTCTTCTTGTGGGTGTGGCAATATGGCCGGTTCTTGCTCATAACTCCTCTCATATTGCTGAACCATTGATACATATTCCTTTGCCTGCTGCAAACGCTTTTCAAAAACCCCAATTTGTTCACAGTAGCCTTGTATAGCCCTATCTCGCATAGTTCGCTTGGGGCTTGAAGGAGCAGAAGGAATTTTCTTCGGCTGAACTTTAGGTTTCGCTCCAAGCCCTTGAAATTCATCTTGAGCCCCTGGAGTGTGAACATTTTCAAGAGCAGCTGCCAGGGAGCTTGGAAAAGTAGAAAAAGGAGTGACTGACCTTGCATTGTCGACAGGAGCAGGTGCGTCTTCTGCAAGGCGTGTGGCTGAAGCGATCGGAGTTTGTAAAGTTGAAGGGAGATGCCCCACAGACAGGCTCCTAGCCTCCCTTTTCATCTGTGGCTTCCTTCCTGACATGTTTCAGCAGTTAATCACCGCTGCCTCGCTAGAACTAACTGACTGATAACAGCCGCAGAAACATGCATCTCTAAAAACACAAATTAAACCATCCTCGATACCAAATGTCAAGGTATAAATCACCTTAGTAGAGGGTGAAGGACCGTGCTTCAGAGGATGCATGATGTGCATGAAGGAAGGAAATAAAACACGACGCATAATCTTACTAAATACCTTTTAATTACAAAAATATAAAAACTAAATATATATTATAAAGAGAGCTAGCTGACTACATCCTAACATAACAGACAGTAACAGCAAAGTAAAAGACAATAAACAATAACTGTGAGAAACTTTTTCTAGACATGCGCACAAAACAGCCTGAAACCATAACACAACTGGTCATATGGGATTCACTATGGTTACCAGATAAGTTATCACCACAGGTGTAGAAAGCAGGGGAAAATGTACAGTTAGAAATGAAACTTTTCTGATGAACAAAAATAAAACGTGCAGTGACATAGAGGATGGAAGGATTTATATTCCTTGCAGTCATCTGGTAGTTAACATTCTTTCTGAGAGTCATTGAGGCCACTTGGAGATTTATCTGTGCTCTCAGGGACACTTGCATAGTGCAATTGGGTGTGAAACGTTGGAACTGCTGAAAGGACTGTGATGTAAACAGGAGATAGATGGTACTGTATATCTCCCCCTCTGTTGAGAGAGGGCTGTTCAGTCTTAGTGTAGATGGCCTCTTTGATCCCTCTTTCAAACCAGCAGTTCTCTTTGTCCAGCATGTAGACTTTGCTGTCTTCAAAAGAGTGATCTTTGTTTTTCAAATGCAGATGGACTGCTGGATCTTGTCCTGATAGGCTTGTTCCCCTATGTTGTGCCATGCATTTATGAAGTGCTTATTCTGTTTCTCCAATGTTTAGATCTGCATTTTACTGCATATATCACATTGCTCAGTTTGTGTTTGGGTGTTTCATTATTGGGGTGGGCAAGCTTCTCCCTTAGTGTATTTTTTAATTTAGAGCGTGTATTTAGCGTGTTGGTAGAAAATACTGAGTTTAAGATATTCCTGCAGTGTATGGTATGACAACATTGCTTCATTTGTTGTTCTCTTCCTTGTCTGTTATGGAGAAGCTCCTGCTGGGTCTTTTTTTTTTGGATTTGAAGAAGGCCCAGTTGGGATAGCCACAAGTTCTGAGGGCTTCCTTGACATGTTTTAGTTCTTTTTCTTTTCCATCTTTGCTGGTAGGCAAACTTTCAGCCCGGTGGTATAGGGTTCTGATCATTCCCATTTTGTGCTCTAGTGGGTGCTGAGAATCAAAATATAGATATTGATCTCTGTGTATGGATTTTCTGTAAACTTTGATGTTAAGGTATCTGTCTTCTTTAATGTGTAATGCACAGTCGAGGAAGACCAGACTATTTTCCTTAACATCTTTCCAAGTGAATTTAATATATCTGTCCATAGAGTTGAACTGTTTGATGAAGGCTTCTAATTCCTGTGTTTTAATCTTGATTCAAATATCATCCACCTATCTATACCTATGAGTAGATAGAATTCCTGTGAAGAAGTTTAGGCTTTGGTTTCTACCTTTTCCACGTAGAAATGGGCCACAGATGAACCTATGGTATAGCCATGTTTTTGTCTGTAGAAATCTTCATTGTATTTAAAATAGGTAGTAGTCAGGCAGAGATCTAGCAAAGCACATATGTATTCTGGGCATACTGCGAGAGAAAAAAATATTTGATTTCCTGCTGATTTTGTATGTTTGCCCACTGACAAAAACATGATCAATTTATAACTTAAATAACTTAACTATGGGGGGTGAGGTGTTACCCCCCGTTGATAGGGCTCGCAACTTGGGTGTTCTCCTGGATTCACGGCTCAGTTTGGAATATCATATAGGAGCCGTGACCAGGGGGGCTTTTGTCCAGGTTCGCCTGGTGCACCAGTTGCGCCCCTATTTGGACCGGGATGCCCTACGCACAGTCACTCATGCGCTCGTGACCTTCCGGTTAGACTACTGCAACGCTCTCTACATGGGGCTGCCCTTGAAGACCACTCGGAGGCTTCAGGTGGTGCAGAATGCGGCCGCGCAAGTTGTGATGGGAGTCTCCCAATACTCCTGTGTAACACCTCTTCTCCGCGAGCTGCATTGGCTTCCAGTTGCCCTCCGGGTGAGATTCAAGGTGCTGGTGATGACCTATAAAGCCCTAAATGGCTTGGGTCCAGACTATCTAAGGGAACACCTGCTGCCGGCATCAACTTCCCATCGTCGTGTGCGCTCCCATAGGTAGGGCCTCCTTAGGGTGCCGCCGGTGAGGGAATGCCGGCGGGTGATCCCCAGAGGGAGGGCATTCTCTGTGGGCGCGCCTGCCCTTTGGAATGATTTACCTGTGGAACTCTGGACTGCTCCCGACCTGCACTCGTTTCTCCGGGACCTGAAAACATGCCTTTTCGATCTATCTGGCCTGGACTGAGGGGGTTTTTAGTTTTAAGTTTTAACATTGTTTTATTGTTGGGCTATTATTAATTTAATATTTTTAATTCTATTTTTATCTTAATTTATATTGTCTTTTAAATATTGCCCTGTAAACTGCCCTGAGTCCTTCAGGAATAGGGCGGTATAGAAAACTAATTAAATAAATAAATAAACTTTAATGGTAGGTTTATTTTAACAGTGAGAGACAGAATAACAACAACAAAAAATCCAGAAAAACACATTTCAAAAAAGTTATAAATTGATTTTCCTTTTAATGAGTGAAATAAGTGTCTGACTTAGTACTTGGTGGCAAAACCCTTTTTGGCAATCGTAGAGGTCAGACTTTTCTTGTAGCTAGCCACCAGGTTTGCACACATCTCAGAGGGATTTTGTCCGCCTCCCCTTTGCAGATCCTCTCCAAGTCATTAAGGTTTCGAACTGACATTTGGCAGCTCAAACCTTCAGCTTCCTCCACAGATTTTCTATGGGATTAACGTCTGGACACTGGCTAGGCCACTCCAGGATCTTAATGTGCTTCCTCTTGAGCCACTCCCTTGCTGCTTTGGCCATGTGTTTTGGATCATTGCCATGCTGGAATATCCATCCATGACCCTTTTTCAATGCCCTGGCCGAGGGAAGGATGTTCCCACCCAAGATTTGATGGTACATGGCCCTGTCCAATGCCCCTTGGATGTGGTGAAGTTGTCCTATCCCCATAGCAGAAAAACACCCCCAAAGCATAATGTTTCCACCTCCATGTTTGACGGTGGGGTTGGTGTTCTTGGGGTCATAGACAGCATTCCTCCTCCTCCAAACACGGCCAGAGAGCTCAATTTTGGTCTGATCTGACCACAACACTTTCACCCAGTTCTCCTTTGAATCATTTAGATTTTCATTGGCAAACTTCAGACAGGTCTGTACATGTGTTTTCTTGAGCAGGGGGACCTTGTGGGCATTGCAGGATTTCAGTCCTTCACAGCATAGTGTGTCACCAATTGTTTTCTTGGTGACTATGGTCCCAGCTGCCTTGAGATCATTGACAAGATACCTCCCGTGTAGTTCTGGGCTGATTCCTCATCATTCTCATGATCGTTGAGGTGAGGTCTTGCATGGAGCCCCAGATAGAGGGAGATTGAAAATTATTTTGTGTTTCTTCCATTTGCAGAATAATCAGACCATCTGTTATCATCTTCTCACCAAGCTGTTGTTGATAATCTTGTAGCCCATTCCAGTCTACAATCTTGTCCCTGACTTTTTTGAAATGCTTTTTTCTGGATTTTTTTTTTGTTATTCTGTCTCCCACTGTTAAAATAAACCTAACATTAAAATTATAGACTGATCATTTCTTTCTCAGTTGGCAAACATACAAAATCAGCAAGGGATCAAATATTTTTCCCCTCTCTGTATGTCCCTTGCTTGACCACTCCAAGCCCAGCGATGCGAAGACAAAACCACTCCAACCCCAAAGTGTGGTATGAAGACCTGGCCATCCAGCCAGTTCTGTAATGCAAACCAGCCTTGAGGCCTTGTAGTCCACCATACTCAGTTGACCTTCTGCTTCTTCAGAAGCATGATCTAACTCTCTGTGAGGCATCTTCTGGCCTCATGAAGCTTTCTTCCTGCAATGAAATTGCCACACTGAACAAGAATACAGTCTTGTGTTCCCAGCAGCTGTTTCACAAACACTAGGTCATGCATGCTTGTCGGTAATGAGAGCAAGAAGACAGTAAATATTAATAATTCTGCTCATAAGTACTTTAATATATGAAGATATTTGTTTTTGAAACTCTGTTTCGGGGCTGATTAATTATCCAAGAAACTATAGATATAAAACAATTGTGATTCATTTGTTTTTTCTATGTGATAACTTATCACTGCTGTAGCAGTAGGTTGCATTAGATACATACCTTACTTGAGCATCTTTATCTACAAATATAATTTGTAAATCTGATTATCTGTTATCTTCATAATACTAAATTCCTTTGAATGAAATTAAAAAATTACGAATAGCAGAATATTCAAGTTGCTTCAGAATTTCATGTATCCCTTTTCGCTCAAATTATAAAATGTGAATATATTTTTTTAGAATATTCTATTCTGTAACATAATTTGTATCTTTTCCAAAATAAAGTATAAGAAAAATACAGACCGGTATCCACAATTCTTTGATAACTGATATTTTAATTTTGTTTATTAGAAGAGTTAAAGAGTTTAGCCTGAAAGACCTTTTAGTACAGGTTTCTGTCTGTAGATGCCCTTTGGAAGCTTGTAATTAGGACATGAAGAACAATGACCATCATTTGCTAGTATTCAGAGCTATATTGCCTCTGAAGATGGGCATGCCATTTTTGTGGCTAACTGGAACTGAGATGTTATATTTTCCATGTATTTTTAAATAACAGATCAAGTGACTATGACAACATCTTGCACGGTAAGTTACACATTATTTGAAATTACACCAAGTTTTGTTTGAACTCACCTGTTATTGAGTGTATAAATTGGCTGTCATATATGTTTGTGTATATAAAATGTGAAAATTACATTTTATAATTAAAATGTAGAGACTTTAAAATGATTAATGTTTCCAAATCTAAAGCATTCCTATTGAATTTCAGCTTGCTTTGATATACCAGAGAATTGACAGAAAATGCAAAACAGTGAAGTAATAAAGCCTGCCAAGTACTTCTCTGAAGTGGAGAAGAGTGTGCTGCTGGCATTGGTTGAAAAATATAAGTATGTACTTGAGTGTAAAAAGAGTGATGCAAGGACTATTGCACTGAAACAACGAACCTGGCAGGCCCTTGCTCATGAATATAATTCCCAACCAAATGTATCACTCCGAGATTTCAAGCAGTTGAAGAAATGCTGGGAGAACATCAAAGCTCGGACAAAGAAAATAATGGCACATGAAAGACGAGATAAGGTAAAAAGATGTATTAGTCCACTTATAAGTAATCACATCCTAGGAAAAGAGAAGATCACCAACATGATACCAGAGCAAGTATATTTTTTACAGACTCCACCAGAAGAAGATTCTGAGTATCAGCCTGAAACTTCCAGTCAAGGTACAGTCATAACCTAGTGACCTGTATTAATCTTTTTTTATTGAAAAGTAGATAGGATATTTGCATTTATCCACTGGTATCTGTATAATGACATCAGTTTCAAAGTGTAAGCAAATCACATGTACAATTCACTATATAATTGAGACATAGCTCACTGTTCATAGCTGCAATAACAGCAAGATCAGTCCTGAATTGTGTCTTAGCTATAGCACCACCACGTTTTAGGAGAGAGAGAAAAAACATTAACAGTGGAATCCTTCGTGAATATAGGAAAAGGGATTCTGAAAACTGCAGGGGACAGTGCATTATTATGGCTGGTGTCATAGCATACACATGGGTGAGACCAGGATTCAGTAAACTTTCTTGATGGAAAGGGAGATTTGGGATTTCTATTTGTATTTTAACTATATTAAGTTTTTTAAGAGTTTATACTACATTTCTGGCAAGTCTTTAGGAGCTGGGTAGGATAGCCCCTTTATTTTCTTAGTAAGTTTTTAAATTTTTTGTTGTTGCTGTTGGTGCTGCTTGCAGCAGGGGGCCACGTGCTTCAGCCCAGTGGCAACGGCCCAAAGCGCCATGTGGCATCCTGCCGCAAACGACAACAATGTCATGAAGCACTATGTGGCCTCTTGCCACAAGCAGTGGAAACTGTCCAAAGCTCTACACAGCTTCTTGCTTCGAGTAGCAGCAACGGCATGAAGCACCATGTCGCTTCTGCCACACTTCTACTGTGAGCAGCGGAAATAATCCAAAGCACCGTAGGACTTTCTGCTCCAATCAGCAGCAACAGCATGAAGCACCATGTCACCTTCTGCCACGAATAGTGGCAATGGCCTGAAGTACTATGCGGCCTCCTGCCATAAATGGCGGCACCGGTGTGACAAGCCATGTGGAGCGACAAGTGTTAGGGCATGGGAGGCCTGGCTGCTGCGATCGTACTGGCAGGTTAAGCGGATGCGGGGCATGTGGGGCAGTTCCATCCCCGCCATAGCTTGATTTTTAGGCATATGCCTCATCCCCAAACTAGGGCTTATTTAGGGGGTAGGGCTTATATTAGACCCCCCCCCCCAAATCAAGCTAGGGCTTACTTTCGGGGTAGGTATTACTTTTGGGGAAACAAGATAATAAACTTCAATACAGAGTGTACTATTTAAATATGACTATGTATAAATTTGTATAATGTTTTAGCAGTATTTTGTTTTATTAAGAAGTTGTTGAAAACATACTACAATTGGACAATTAATAAAAGTAAAACAGCCTTTTTTCAATAATATAGCGTGGAAAATCACATCAATCACTTAATGTGAATGCATGTTATATATAATTGAAATATGTTTAATGTTTAACTATCTGAAGTGGTACATCTTTGAATGGGTAGTTTTTCTCCTTGTCATAAATAGAAAAAGGAACTTACCTATAGTTCTACAAACATAAAGAGAAGCTAGGACAAATTTCCTGTACCTTCCTCTTGCAGTCCATTGAGTTCAAAGTGCATAGGATGGATAATATTACAAAACTGACAACTTCCTGAATCTGGACATAAGTTTAAATTTCTGGATTTTTCGTTTTTCAGTAAACTAGATGAATTTTACCCTTATTCCCAAGCTTGGAACTCAAATAAAGTAGGAAATATTTACGCAATGTACCAGAAGTGAAACATTTTCAGAAGTGAACATTACATGCATATACATATATCAACAACAATCTTTCTTTCCAATTACCTTTAGGATTTTGGGGAAGAGGCATGCCTTCCTTAAAATATGTTTATAATTTCATATTGTCCTGCTGTAGACAATTTTGCCATCTAGTGTATCCTGAATATTCATGGAATATTACAGAAATGGTTTTGGTTATCATTTTATTGAAATCTTACACTCCCTATAAAATTCTCTTTCTTCATAACAGATCACTATATGAAATAGTTCAGCTGTTTATGGTTTGCCAAGGGCATTCAGTAAAAGTCATATTGATAATGGGAATCTAGGTTTTCCAGATACATTATTTCCACAATGTGAATTCAATCTTATAGTAAGAGAAATTTTATTTAAAAACTCATACAGTTTTTGATTGTTTCTTTTATTTTCCCAGAATCTTTCACTGTTATTAACAAAGAATCATGTGATGAAGAGAAAGGACTTGTACATTTCCAGGTATGTGAAGGTACCTCGCAGTCTGAGCCTTCCTGTTCAGCAGTCAGAGTAACTGGAAATAAAAACTTCAGAAATAAAGCTGCTCAAGAAAGTGATTTAAAAAAGATGCATGAAGAGGAACACCATCAGCAAATGTCTATTTTACAACTGCAACTGATCCAAATGAATGAAGTCCATGTGGCAAAAATTCAACAGATAGAAAGAGAATGTGAAATGGCTGAAGAAGAACACAGAATCAAGATGGAAGTGTTAAACAAAAAAAAAATGTACTGGGAAAGGAAACTTCAGACTGTTACAAAAGAATGGCCTGTATCATCTTTTAACAGACCATTCCCTAATTCACCCTAGTACATGCAGCAGCTGGTGGTTCATTAGACTGAAGTAACTTGATCATTGGAAAATAATTTGAGACTTAGGTTCAATTCCTGTATTTAGAATGATAGAGTAATTGTTGGCTGTGAATAAATGTCAAGAAAGGCCTAAAATAGGGATTAGATAGGTTTTTATTAAATAAAATGAAGAAATTTCCATATTTTGGAGGCAAAGTGTTGCTGTAACTTTTTAATGGAATTTCCAAATATGCCCAATAAATCCAGTCTTTTCCATGATAGTCAGATCCAATTGGGCATTTTATGTTATTTTTGTAGCTGAATTTTTCAATTATTAAAGATGAATGTATCTTAAGGTACAGTTATTAAGACTTGTAGAGTGACCCAGTTGAACTATCAAGCAAGGTAAAAAGGGTGATAATAGAGCTGTACAAGAAAAGGAATTCAGATTTCCAACAGCTGTCTGTTCAGTCATAGTTATAATTCTGGAATACTAGAAATGTATGTTCTCCTCTTTCTACCTTCACTTCTGTTTTGACAGATCATTTGGTCTATTGCCCTTGATTTGCACTGCATGGCACAATCAGTCCACTAGCTAATAAAATTCATACTGGCATCTGACCTGCAGAAAAAAGAAATAACCCACTTTTATTTTCAGCCTAGTCCTATGGGTAAGGACCCACTTCAATCTACGTACATCTTAAGAAAAAAGAACTCTTGGAAATGGTTTCTTCCAACATGAATTTTTATTAAGAGAAATTGACTGAAGGCATGCTAGACAGGATCTGGGGGATCCCCTCCACCCCACCATTCAACTTTTTAAAGTGTTCCCAAGCAGCCCCCCCCCCCACAGTTCTTCCAGGCAATTCAAACCGGCAGATTTCTAGGTGTTAACTTCAGGAAAAATAACATCAGTCTGGCTCCATCGGCATGATCATTCAATCATTGACCAGATTTCAGTGTTGGAATCTTTCCCCCTCCCCTTTTCTCTCACTGTCAGTAAAGAGAAGAGCTTCAGAGAGGCATAGGATGAAAGGCAGATGGCTGTATTGTTATGGTTAGGAGACCTGAAGTGAATCAACAAAAGGTTGCTTTGTATTGTATACAGGAAGTGAAAGTAGTAAAAACCCCATGCATACCCCCTTCCCTTTTTTAGTATGACAGAATCCAGGAGATAGTAAGGATTGGTTTTTAAATCAGAGAAGATAGATAGAAATGAAATATAACTGGATTCTGACATCCTGCTCCCCTTAAAAATAAGAGAGATCCACCTGTAAAGAAAACAAAACAGGTATAAAAGTTAGTCTTGCTTGTTAGGATACTCTGAATGAAACTTCTTTAATAGCTTCGGGGCTTTTACATGACGTTTATGGACCCACTCATTTTGTGAGGAGGGGAGGTGTTTCCATGCTACTAGGTATTGAGTTGTCCCATGATATCTTCTAGAGTCTAGTATTTCCTTTATTTTGAAGTGTTGTTCTCCTTCCACCATGATTGGAGGTGGTGGTGGGGGATTTTTGGCCATAATGGTGACTGTTCTCTTTTCAGCAAACTGCAGTTAAAAATAGGGTGTGTTTGACTTAAGATTTTTTGGATAATTCTAATTCTACTGTTACTGGGTTTATGATTCTTTTAATTGGAAAAGGTACTATATATTTTGGTCCATGTTTTTTACAGGGTTGTAAGGATTTTAGGTATTTTGTAAACAAATATACCATTTCACCTTTAATGAATGGTGTGGGTTCAATTCTTTTTTAATCTACTTGTACTTTATATGCTTGCCTAGCTTCATCTAGGGCTTTTCTAACTACTGGCCAGTTGTTTTGTAATTGTTCTATCCATTCTTTCAGTGATGGGATTACCGGTTTGTTTGGGGTTAGTTCTGGCATGGGGTTGAAACTTTGACCGGTAGCTATTTGAAAAGCAGTGTAACCTGTGCTGGAGTGGACTGCATTATTATAGGCAACTTCTGCAAAAGGGAGTAGGTCTGTCCAATTCGTTTGCTGGAAATTAATAAAGCATCTTAAATATTGGTCAAGTACCTAAGCTTGACCATTTCGCTGAGGATGATGACTAGATGTCAGTCCGAGTGGTCCCTAAAAGAGATAAAAGTTCCTTCCAAAATGCCAACATAAATTGCACTCCCCTATCAGATATGATGCGTTGTGGTGCCCCATGCAATCTGTATATATGCTGCATGAAAAGTTTCGCTTTTGCAGTGGGAATCTTTTGGCAAGGGATGAAGTGCACCCTTTTGGAAAACAAGTCTGTGACCATCCAGATTACTGTATTCCCATTGCTTTCTGGTAATTCCACTATAAAATCCATGGCTATTTCCCTCCAGGGGGCTGAGGGATTTTCCACTGTTTGTAACAGTCTGGGTGTTTTCCCTTGCAACCTCTTTGCAGTAGCGCAAGTTGGGCAGCTGGCCATGTAATTTTGTATGTCCTTTTTCATGGATGGCCACAAAATTGCCTTTTAATTAAGTGTAATATTTTTACAAATCCAAAATGCCCTGCTGATTTGGTATCAAGGCAAAGCTGATGAATGTGACCTTTAGGGTAGTTGGTATATATAACTTTACCCCCAACCAAGGTAGTCCGCCCTTCATTGTGCACACGTGTCTATTTTTCTGGAACCATTCATCCATTTCCAAAGTTTTCTGGAATTCAATTCTGGTTTGGCTATCCAGCTGCAGTTTTAATTTAGCTTGGGCTCTGGTAGTTACTGGCACTGCCAATTGTGATTCCGCCATAAGTGGTTTAGAATCGGTGGCTCATGTGCTCTTATATTGGGGCATGCGAGATAGTTCATCTGCCAGGAAGTTCTTTCCCCCCGGCAAATGCTTGAGCATAAAGCGGAATTAGAATTGCTTTGCACCGGCTAGCCACAGGGCTGTGTGCTTAGCCCCTATCTGTACTCTTCGTACACATATGACTGTATCATCCAACCCATCTACTGCAATAATTAAATTCGCAGATGATACTACCGTGGTGGGTCTTATTAGAGGTGGGGATGAAACAGCATACAGGGCAGAGGTACAAAAACTATCCATATGGTGTTGTAACAACAACTTGGACCTGAAAATCGGCAAGATGAAAGAGATGGTGCTAGACTTCCGGAGAAAAAAAGGAGGAACCTGCCCCACTTTACATTGGGGAGGACTGTGTGGAGAGAGTTTCTTCCTTTAAATTTATGGGAGTCTACCTCTGCGAAGATCTTACCTCGAAAGCTAATACAACCCAGGTGGCCAGAAAGGCCCAAAAGAGACTTCACTTTCTCAGGGTCTTGCGGAAGAACAGGGTAGAACAATGGCTAATGACCCTCTTTTACCGGTCTACTATAGAGAGCGTCCTCTCGTACTGTATTGTGGTTTGGTATGCTGGTCTGACAGCTGCAGATAGGAAAGCATTACAGAGGGTGGTGAGCACAGCACAAGACATTGTGGGCTGTCCCCTGACACCAATGGATGACATCTCCAGGGCTCGCTGCCTTGGAAGAGTGAGGAAAATTCTCAGGGATGACTCACACCCTGGACAGTATCTCTACTCTCCTACCATCGGGTAGGAGATATAGAAGTATAGCCAGCCGTACCAACAGGCTGAAGAACAGCTTTTATCCATGGGCTGTTAGGCTTTTGAACGGGATATAATTTTATAAACTTTATGCATGATTGACCTGCGAGGCCGGTGTGTTTTGCAATTAGCTCACATGGTGTAATAAGATGGAAGGTTTGTGTCACTGTAAGTTGGGGGTGGGGGCACAAAGGGAGGCTCAGCCAATCTCAATGTATTCATGGTTGTACTTTCAAAATAAAGGTTCATTTCAAGTGAAAATGTTGGGACCAGCGTGCTTGCTTGGGGTTGAGCTGCCTGGGTGTTTTCAATGCTTCCAGATTTTTGTGGTTTGTCCACACCTGAAAAGGGATTTTATTCCCTTCAAGAGACTGACGCCACGTAAGTAATGACCAACATATCCCGTATGCCTCTTTCTCTCACATGGGCCAGCGCTGTTCCATTTTGGTGAGTTTCTTGGATGTATATGCGCAGGGTTACAATACCCCTTCATTGTTTTCTTGTAATAGTACAGCCCCCACTGCCACATCGCTTGCATCTGCCTGTATTACAAAGCCCTTATTCATGTCTGGGTGTTTCAGAATAGGTTCTGCAGAAAAGAGTCTCTTTAATCTCTCAAATGCCGCTTGGCATTCCATTGTCCATTTTAGTGGCTGGCTAGGTTTTCCTGAGGATACTTCCTTCATTTTTAATAAGTTCGTGAAGGGCAGGGCTATCTGGGCAAATGAGGGGATGAATTGGCAGTAAACTTTTGCAAAGGAAACTTTGCAGTTTCTTTCTTGTGCGAGGTAGTGCCCATTCTAATACTGTTCTAACCTTCTCTGGATCCATTTCAATGCCCTGTGGGGATATGCGATAGCCCAGGTAGTGTATTCATTCCTAATGGAATTCGCATTTCGATAATTTGGCATATAGGCGAGCAGCTCACAGTTTCTTTAAAACTGCTCTGACTAGGTTGACATGTTCCTCTTTTGTTTTGGTGAAGATAAGTATGTCGTCTAGATAAACCAGGACCTCCTTAAATAGGTGCTCCCTTAGTACCTCATTGATTAATTGCATAAATACTGCAGGGGCCCCTTGTAATCCCAGTGGCAAAATTTTGAATTGGTAGCACCCCACTGGGCAATTAAATGCAGTTTTCCATTCATCCCCTTCCATAATTCTAATGTCGTAATACCCTTCCCTTAGATCTAGTTTAGTGAAAATATTTCCTTTTGAGAGGTTTGATAACATGTCCTTCATTAGGGGTAAGGGGTATAGGTTGCTTTCACTGATTGTGTTCAATAGGTGATAGTCCACGCACAAGCGTAAAGAGCCGTCCTTCTTCTCTCTAAAGAGAACCGGAGCGGCCACTTTAGGTTTGGCTGGCTCAATGAACACCCTTTCTAGGTTTTTCTTTATGACTCTTTCCATTTCCTCCTTCTCCTTTGGGCTCATGGAGTATAATAAGGGCTTTGGGAGTTTTGCCCCGGGCTTGAATTCTATGGCATAGTCCGTGGGTTGGTGGTAGTGGGGGGGGAAATCTCATCTGCCTTCTTGCTGAAAACTTCAGCAAGATCTCTGTATTCCTCTGGTATTTCAGGTAGCCCCTTTTCTTCTTACCATGGATGCTTTTTCCATTCTTAATTTTGGTTGATCCCCTTGCCGTTTTAAGTCCGTAGGTCCCCCTTTGGGAAGTTGATTTCTGCTGTCCTCCAATTTACCCAGGGGTTACATTTCTTTAACCATTCCATCTCTAGGATCATCGGGCATTCCATACCTGGGGTACTATGAACGTTGTGTCTTCCTCATGGTTCCCTAGGGATAGGTGGCCTGGTAAAGTGGCTAGGGTAGCTGGCACACACCCCCGCTATGGACCCATCTAACTGGCTAGATGAGATTGGTTGTTCTAGCCTCCTCAACGGAATGCCCAGATTTCCCACTACCAGTGGACTAATGAGACAGTGGGTGCAGCCAGAGTGTATTAAGGCTTTCACCTTGACAACTTTGGGCATGCAATGAATTAATATAGTCACTGTCTTGAGGATGGGTGCGATGGATCCACTTACCAGGGGTTCACCCTCCAAGCTGTCATCTGAGGTCTCGACTGAACCTGCAGTGTAGGCTAGAGTTCCTTCCCCGCGCTGAGCAGAGGTTGGAAATTCCACAGCCTCTATCACTCTCATGGCAGATTCTTTTGGCTTCTCTGGGGACTTACTGGATTTGCTGGCCAGTGATCTGTCTGGGTTGTCCCGAGGGGCTTTCAAGCAGCATTCTATGGCCTGATGCCCCTCTCTCCCACATTTGAAACAGCCCGTTGGCTTCTTGGCCATAGCTGGTGGCTTCATTGACTCGCGCGTCGGCTCAGGTGGTGAGCAACTCCATTCTTTTCCTCAGTGGTGCCTGTTCAGTAGGTCAATCTCTGCTTCCTCTGCAAGGACGTACCATTTGTCGAGTTGTTGTGGGTCCTCCTGGGGCAGGTGCATCGTATAGGTCGTAATTTAGGCCATCTTTGAAATGACTAAAGAGGATGTCTTCTAGCCAGTTCAGCTTGCTGGCAATGGCCCAGAATTCTTGTGTATATTCGGCTACCAGGCATCTTCCTTGCCTCATCATTTTGATTCTTTCACGGGCTTTGCGATCAGCCAAGGGGTCCTCGAATTGCCTTCTCAGAGAGGACATGAAACTGTTGAAGTCATTGAACTCTGGGGCATTGGAGTCATGCAAATTCACCACCCAGTCTGCAGTCAGTCCGTCCAGAGCAGATTGCATGATCCGGATACGGGCTTTGTTGCTGGGGATATACCGGCCGTATTCTTCCATATAGTTGAGGACTTGGGTTTGGAAAAACCCCAAGTGTGTCGGCTCCCCCTTGAATTTTGCATCCAGTGGCAGAAATCTTTGAATGATCGCCATCTGCGGTTTGTTGGGGAGTGGGGGCTGCTGAAATGGTTGCTACTGGATCGGTGGATGTCCCCGGGACTGCAGGTTCCAATTCCCCCTCAGTGTCTCCCCAACTGCAGCTCCGGGTGCTGCTGCGGCCATGGGGCTCGGAATTCTCCTCCCCTAGGGAGCCAAGGGTTCTTTTCATCAGGTTGATAGCTTTCTCTAGGATCCAGTTCGAGTGTTGTGCCCAACTTCCTTCCTTTTCGCTTACATGCAGGGATTTTTCCATCTCCTGCTTCCATTCTGGTTGGTTGGGCCCGTCTCAGGGTCACCTTTCTTGATTTTTTTTCCCACTCGCTTTTTTTACAACGCCCATTGACCACTGAGGTTTGTAGTTACGCGTCTCCACCACCTCTTCTCCTGAGGAGTATGACATTTCAGATCCTGACAGCTGGCAGGTTTTCGGTCGGGGAACTGGCTCCCTCTCCAGGAGAGTTTCTCCTTTCCCTGCCTCGTCATCTGACATTGCATTTTTTGCAAAGTCCCCCAGCAAGGTTCTCCCTTCCAGGTTGACTATTATTGCAGATCCTGACTAATGTAATGACCCACTTCAATCTACATCTTAAGAAAACAGAACTCTTGGAAACGATTTCTTCCAACAGGAATTTTATTAAGAGAAATTGACTGAAGGCATGCTAGACAGGATCTGGGGGATCCCCTCCACCCCACCATTCAATGTTTTAAAGTGTTCCAAGCAGCCCCCCCCCCCGCAGTTCTTCCAGGCGATAGATAGAAATGAAATATAACTGGATTCTGACACTATGAATGTTTTATCCAAAGTAAATGCATACAGAGTTTGTAGTTTATTAATTTTGTGCAAGCACTGCTTGTGAATTTTTGTGGCTTCCTGCTACTATGTACACACAAACTACTGGATACGTGTTTACAGGCATAGAATGTTTGAAGTAGCCCTTGTGGAGCTTTTAACTTTGAACAGATTAATAAAAGTTGAAAGAAACAAATACAATATGAAATACAAAGAAAACCTTTCTAGCTTTAACATAGCTAGTAGCCTGGAATGTCCACAGTTCATATGTAGTGTTATTAAATCAGACTAATCAGCAGAGAGATGGTAGGGACTAGCATTTTTTCAGAGTAGGAATTCTGTTGTGTTCATTGGGTTTCCTTCTGGAGATTTCTAGAAACATTTTTTTCACTCCATTCATTTCTGCTGGTCACTGGCTTGAAGCTTATTAAGAACATTACCAAATCTTTTTAATATCTGAATAGTAAGCTAAAGCTATTATTCATAAACAGTTACCAGTAAAGCAAAAGTGAGGCACAGCTCATTTTTGAAGAAACAACCTTGTGGCTGTACAACCACCTTAACATACTTTTAATTATTTAGTCTATTCTCCTTTTGGGTAGTTCTAAATTAACAAAAGGACACTGCTTTCCTATCCGGGTTTATAGGTGGGGTTGTAATGAATGCTGTAAACAACCTGAATCCAGAATTTAAGTATTTGCTTATTGACCAGCTTGTGTGTTGAATTTAGATAAAGCAGTGGAGCCTTATCCTTTGTAGAACAGAATGTCCCAAACAAAACATTTAAACATTACTTTGTATTATTTGGTTTTGGCTTAGACTAAGAGGCAAAAACATTGGAATTTTTAAAGCAACTAACTACATTTTGAATACAAATCTATTACAAAAAATCAGTGCAAACTATAGGTCAAATTCTGCATTAAGTAAATTATTTTTGTTACTGGTATGGATTATACTGTTTATTTCCATAGCATACATTTATTTTATTTTTTTCTAATGATTGGACATTATGCTGCTGATAGCAGAAAATTATGGATAAAAGATTTCACTATGCATTCAACACATACATTGAAGTTATATTTACAGCTTGACTATTGGATTATGTTTTAGATATCACATTTGTTACTTTTCTTGAATACATAACGCACAAAGAAAGACTCAATTAATACTTTTGGTATTATAAGGAAGAAGAAATTAATTTTTATATATTCTAAGTTTATATTTACTCTACGTAAAAAAAAAACCCGTACAGATAATTCCCAAGTTGTGAATGTTCCCTTAGCGAACATTCAAAAGTTATGCGATAAGCGCCCCCTACTGTTTATGAGCAATTCCCAAAATATTCACCCTTACAAACAACCGCAGTAGCACTGCAACATTCACCCTGGTTATTCCCTCCCTCCCCCCAGTCCCAGGTCTCCCTAGGCACTAGGCCTTCAGTACTCACCCTGCAAAGAATGAGATCTTTCACTTTCTTGGCTGCTCCAGGCCCTTGGTGCATTTGCAGAGAATGGAAGCCTAAAGTAATGCAAGATCACGTGAGATTAGTGGCGCGAGATCTCATGCTACTGATCTCACATGATCTCATGCTACTTTAGGCCTCTGTTCTTTGCAACAAAGAATGTAACTGAAGTTGGGATGCTTCCACATACCTCCAGAATCTGGATCTAGGTGTTGAAGGGCTTTTCCAGGCTGCTGCTGCTTGGATCTGAGGCTAGGAGACCCTTCCACAGCCCTTCGGAAGCCGAATCTGGGCATCAAAGACCTTTTCCAGGCCGCATCCCCCCAGACCTGAGGTTGGAGAATGTTTCTGCATGACTCCAGAAGCTGGATCTGGGTGTCAGAGGCCTTTTCTAGCCTGCTGCCGCCCAGAAATGGGCCTTCAGAGGCATGTGGAAGCATCCCCTGGCCTTACTTCTAGGCAGAAGCAGCCTGGATAAGGCCTCTGATGCCTGGATCTGGCCTCTGGAGGGCAGCGGAAGCATCCCCCAGCCTCAAATCTAGGCAGCAGCAGGAACCGTGGCAGAGAGGAGATGTATCTTTTCAAGGTGAGTCCGGCGCGGCAGGAATGGCAGGGAAAGCATGAGGTATCCTAGTAGGTTGGGGAGGCCTTGGGGCCTGTTCCATCACTAGGCCCTCCATGACCTTCCCCACCCTGAGATACTGCATGTGCGGTTAATGAACTGCACATTCATCCATGCAATCGATTAGGGAATGCATGGGCGAAAGGGAGTGAATCACGTTTAAGGTATGAATGGCAGTATCCAGTACATTCGTAACTCAAGGACTACCTGTACATAAAAATTAATGAAATCATAATTTTACATAACAAATGACTGTCATTTAATTATTTTTATATTTCCAAATAATTGTGTGATTTTTCCAGTCAGTTCAGTAGTATTTTTCAGTGGCCTAATTTGATAGAAACATTAATCATGTCATTGAATTTTAGTTTGTTCCAAACTTGTGTTGGTTTTTTTGTAATAGTTGAATATTGAGAAAAAGTCTTTTCCAGATTGTCTATAGACTATTCTTATTGAATAGGATTATGATCTTTTCTTTTAATTTACTATTTTTAAATAAACCAAGCTAAATAAAAATAAGAGAATTATTTTAAAAAACCAAATAAATGGGTAAAAGACCCAAAGAATCATCAATATTAAGACATGGCTGAAAATGAAAGACAAAATAAGGCATGCAATTATTTAATTCTATCATATCAGGAACTAATATGATAAAGACAAAATCCAAAGCAATAAAATTAAGCATACTCGGGAATGAGCAAACTGGGACTTTTCAAAGTTATGTCAACCACTGTTTAATACAAGGAATGAAATGTAATTTTTAATTTTGACTTTTGAGTGAGTCTTGTTGAAGTTAACAGTCTTCCTTTTTGTGATTCCAATGGAAATATGCTAAATACCTTAGAAGGCCTAAATATTTGCCTCAACTTGTTCTATACAATTTCAGTCATGAAGACAAATTTGTATTTATATTTGTTTAATAACTGTATGTTTAACAGTTTTTTAACTTCTCTCAGCATTACTGATATTTAATCTGTATAGATATTCTGAATCATAGTTTCAGTTCAAGCCTTTGCATATTTCAGAGTAGTATACTTACCATTATAGATGAGTTACATAGACTGCACAAATATCTTCCTAAATGACTTAGATGAGGGAATTGAAAGGGAATGCATCAAATTTGCAAATGACACTAAACTGGCAGAGTATCCAATACTCCAGAAGACAAAGTCAGGATCTAAAAAGATCTTGACAAACTTGAACAATGAGCCCTATCCAACAAAATGAGTTTCAATGTGGAGAAAAGCAAAGTTTTACATTTATGCAGGAAAAATCAAAGGTAGAAGTACAAATTAGGCAAGACCTGGCTTAGTAACTGTGAGAGGGACCTTGAGTCCTAGTGGATGATCACTTGACTATGAGCCAGCAGTGTACAGCAGCAACCAAAAAAACTAATACAGTCCTGGGTTGTGTAATCAGGCATAGAATCAAGATCATGTGAGGTATTAGTACTGTTTTATAAAACCCTAGTAAGACCATGCCTGGAATACTGCAGCCAATTTTGGTCATCATACTACAAAAAAGATGTTGAGAGTTTGGGGGGGAAAAATCAGAGAAGAGCAACTAAGATAATCGAAGGCCAGGAGACTAAAACATATGAAGAACAGCTGCAGGACTTGGGTTTGGCTAGTCTAAAGAAAAGAAGAAATAGGGGTGACATGATAGCAGTGTTCCAGTATCTGAGGGGCTGCCATAAAGAAGAGGTGGTCATGTTATTCTCCAAAGTACCAGAGGGCAGGACAAGAAACAATTGTTGGAAACTGATCAAAGAGAGAAGCAACCTGGAATTAAGGAGAAACTTCCTAACAATGAGGACAATTAACCAGTGGAACAGGTTGCCTTCAGAAATCATGGGCGCTCCATCACTGAAGATTTTAAGAAGATGCTAGACAGTCACTTGCCTGAGATGATATAGGTTCTCCTGCTTGAGCAGGGGGCTGGACTAGACAACCTCTAAGATCCCTTCTAGCTTCTGTTCTGTTCTACTCTACTCTACTCTGCTCTACTCTACTCTACTCTACTCTACTCTACTCTACTCTACTCTACTCTGTTCTAAACTACCAAGTTGAATGCAGTGACTAGCACTCGTTGAAATATGTTTGGCTTAATTGGTCACCAGTTGTTCAGATCTCTGTTCATTTTATATTCAATTTCTAGCAAATGTCCCATAATATGTAGCACATTGTTCTCATTATGCTATATCTTGATTTCTATGACTGGGTATCATTAAAGTTTATAAATGTCAAATCTTAGCATGGACAAAGAGAACCTTGAAGTAGCAATATGTGAAGATAAGACATAGAAATAACAATTTGTTGAGTATCTGTTTCTGCTACCATATTCACCAAGTTCTGGTTGTGTAAGTTTATGGCTGGTAGCATATACCATGCTAGCCTAAAATGTGATTTTTTCAGTTTAGCTTAGCCATTGGCTTATACATCAGAATTTATGGTTTAGCATGTATGATATAACATTTAAGACGTTTGTGTGGCTTCAGTATTGATGCAAATAGGACAATTCCATCATTTGTTTCCTGGGTACTGAAAAAGACTTAACTACCTTGAATCAAATCTTTCCAAATTTAGCTATTTTGTTTCGAATTTGAGAATGAGTTGACACTACCAATCAAGCTATCTACTTCATTCAAATAATTCTAACTTGCATTGGATCTATCCATCTGACAAATCCATATTACAGAGCCTTTCTGAAATTATATGTCTTCAAATTGTAAGAAACCCAAATAGCCTCAAATAAGTACCTCTTCAAATTAGTACCAAAGCTGTTTCTGTTTTTTTACAGAATTCTTTTCAAAAGTGCATAATGGAAAATAAGGAAAATTGCTATTATGTCCAAATATGGATTGTTGCCTTATTTGGTCTCTAGAACCAGAACCTTATGCTTTATATATAAATATTTAAAGAATAAGGGAAACTGTTATGTATCTTGGTTTCATGATAACATTTTTGATGAAGCATTTGTTCAGTATTATTTATTTTTTCATCAAAAGAAGAGACTCCAAAAAATATATAATGAAAATTAATAGGTGTACATGTTAGTGCCTTGCCTATTGTATAATGTGTAATCAAATGATGGATTTCTTATTAAAATGTATCTAAATATTGCTAGTAGAAAAATTCCATATGCCTATAGTTCCTCCCAATAAATCATGACATATTAATTAATTTTGAACTTTTCTTTCAGTATAAAATCATCGATTGGTTGGTATACACTGTAAAGAGTAATAGTTCTAAGTGCATCAAGAAAAGAAAAGAGCATGGTATGTTGATTACAATAAAGCAAAATATGAGAAAATAATTTAAAGAAGGCATTAGCATGTAGCATCTTCTGTAGATGTTAACCAATATAAAATAGTGACTTTACAACAATAGTGATGGTAAAGTTTTAATTATATAGACCTGTGGGGGCGAATCTATGGCATACAGGTAGCACGCAGAGCCCTCTCTGTGGGCATGCGCGCCAGCGCCCAAGTTCTAGGCCTTCAGTCCTGTCCATGAGCAGCCTGCATCAATACCCATGCAGGGTAAGGTTGCCGCGCCAGCCTCCCCCAAGTGTTTTTTTTACTCCGTTTCTCCGTTCGCTTCTCAGCCTTTGCCACGTGTTTGTAGGACTATCAGTTAAAACAAAAGTTTCATCAGACTTTCTAACTTCTCACGAGATCTCAAGAAGTTAGAAAATCTGATGGAACTTTTTTTTTACCGATAGTCCCACAAACACGCAGCAAAGGCTGAGAAGCGAACGGAGAAATGGAATCCAGCTGAAAGGCAGGTGTCAAAGCAAGAACATCCAATGTTAGCAGCATTGATGCCTCAGAGTTCTTTAAAGAGCTCATCTGTCAGAAACATGACAGTAGGTTAGTAAAAAAATGTTTGGGGGAGGCGAGGGTATCTGAGTGGGGGCAGGCGCGGCAACCTTACCCTGCATAGTGGCGGGAGGATGGACTGTGTGCCCTTCCTGTGCCAAGCCAGCCCCTGCAGCCCGGGGGCAGCTGTGCTGGGTGGCGGTGGGCAGGGCATTGAGGTGGGGGCTGGCAGGCCAACCAAAGCAGCAAAGATCATGAAGTTGAAATTGATTGACCTTTCCCCCCCCCAAAAAAAAAACTTCCTTTGTTTCCTTGCATGTAGCAGCAGTGGCAGATCGCGAAGGAGAAACGGTACAGGGCTGGGAGTCAGGTAAGGAAAGAAAGGCAATTCCTGTGGGGAGCAAGGGTTTCTTTCCTTATCTGCCCCACTTGTTCCGAGGCTGCTTTCTGCTCAGACTCATTGCTCTTGCCAATGGCCCAACCGCCTACTTCAGCACCCTCACTCCACGAGCCTCCGGCACTCCACCTGCTGCTTTGGTGGCTCTGTAGGCAGAGCTGCAAAGTTCTCTGTCAGAGAAGAGAACTTCACAGCTCTGCCTACAGAGCCACCAAAGCTTTAGCTCAGGGGTCCTCAAATTACTGCCCAACCTATCTTTTTATCTGGCCTCCCTCAACCTCCTGGGCAAGCCATCCAATCATAAGGAGAGTGTGGTGGATGGTGGTGAGAGCCCCAGCCAGCGGCAGGATGGCGAGTTGGTGGGAGAAGATGTTTTTTCCCAGTTTCTCCCTCATGTGCCCAAGGGCATGCTTGAGTTTTGGTCATACCCCCTTCCTCTCCTCCTCTTGCGTATTCACATTTTTACCTCAGGGCCAGGCTGAGAGGTTTAGGCCTTACTTGCAGCCTTGGCCTCGCTTAAGGCAGCCAAGCCTGGTGATGATGATGCCACTACTGCTGCTGCTTCTGAGGTGGGCCCCTTGCTAGGCACTATGGAATGCAAGCCCCAGCTTCTGCCATTGCTGCCCCTGCCGTCATGCCGGCCAAAAGGAAACTGTTGCTGCTGGCCCTCAACATCACCCCCACCATCACCGAGGGACCCAGCCCCACCAACAGTTGGAGAGGGGCTGCTGGAGTGGGACGCTGGTTATGGGTCTGAGGGAGCGGCGAAGTGCGAGGTATTTGTGAGGGGCAGCTGGGGTGAGCGAGAAAAAAGGAGAATTTGTTCCTGAAAAGTTATTTTGGGGTTGTGAGCCGCTGGGAGGGAGGATACAGTCAGCCTTTGGAGGAGCATCCTGATCCACGAACGGGGGTGGTGGTGCCACATCCAGGTGAAGCCCCAAGAGGTAGACAAAGCTGGAGGTGGTGGAGCAGTTCAGAGGAACCGGGAGTGCTGGTACTGGTGGTTGAAACTTCATTGGCCTTTAGGGTCCAAAAAATGGTGGAGGAAGGATGGGGGCATTGGTATGTGCCCCATGGGAAAGAGGAATGAGGTTCTGCCAGGCAGGTTCTTCTGTCCTGTGACGGTCCAGAATGCCAATCAAGGAGAATATTTCTGGCTCAGAGTTAAAATAAAGGGTCCTTAGGAAGGGTGTCTCTGAGAATGGTGGTTTGTTTGCAGACGTTTCAGGACCCAAAGTGGGATAATAAGTGAACTAATGATGTTACCTAGAGACATTACAAGAAAGCCACAAAGCTCAGAGGACCAAGGAACCCACAATTGCCCTCCTCCTCTTCTTCTCCACTCCACAAACCCCATTCTCTTCTGGCACTGCTGATGTTACCTAGTTTGGGTCATGAAATGTCTGCAAGAAATGCTGAATGGAAATGGCACACCTGTCCTGCCCCCTGCCTTGCCTCACTCCGCAGGATGAGCCTCCTGCCCACTGTTCCACCTGCCAGAGACCCCCTGGATCTCCCCCAACCATGCCATGCCCCTTCCCCTTGAGCAACATGACCAGTCTGTCATGACCACTGCAGCCATGTCCACTCAGTGGCTATGCCCACCCAGTGGGCCACACCCACCCGGCACCCAATGATAAGTGGGGTTTGGGTTGCAGTTTGGGCACTCAGTCTCTAAAAGGTTTGCCATCACTGATATAGACAATAGAATCCAAAACACATTTGCAATACAATCAGATTAGTGAAAAAAACCTTTCACTAATGTTTGTATAAGCATTTATCTACAATTAATTGAACCACTATTTGCCTGAAGTTCACAACACATGGAAACAAAATTTAACTATATTGTTAGATAAAGATGCTGAGTCAGGCTTCTGGTTCCTGCATCTGGGAAAGTATCTTGGAGTAACTGAAGAACTGGCAGCTATCATCTACCCCCACTGACAGTTACTCAACACTTAGTAGCAAAATTACACAGATTAATTAGGTATTGATAAAAAACATGCAAGTAGCCCTTGACTTATAACAGTTCATTTAGTGACCGTTCAAAGTGACCGTTTTTCATACTTAATGACCATTGCAGAATTTCCATGGTCATGCAATCAAAATTCAGAAGCTTGGCAACTGTCATTTTTATGAAGGTTGCATGTCCCAGAGCCATATGTTCACTTTCTGTGACCTTCTGATAAGTAAAGTCAATGAGGAAGCCTGATTCACTTAACCATATTACTAAACAACTGCAGTGATTTGTTTAACAACTGTGGCTAGAAAAATTGTTTAATGGGGCAAAATTAATTTAACAACTGTCTCGCTTCGGAATGGGTCAGCTCACCATTGCCTAATCGCCTCTGCCTCATCCCCGCTGCCCACCCCACCCACCATCATCTTCATTGAATGACCTGAACTCTGAATGGCCTGGAGCTCAGCGCAGTGGCAGTGCCAGTGTGTGTGTGTGAAAATAAGTCCCACTCCCTACCCACTGACTGCCTGCCCAGCTCTCCCTCTGATGGGAAGCCTCCAGGTGCTGCTGCCACTCTGCACTCTGCCCACCTGCCTGGCACTCCAGCTGCCCACAGCAAGTTTTCCTGCAGCAAATGGGCTGTATTAAATTGTCTTACAATGACTTGGGGTGGTGAATTGGTAGAAGTCACTTGGTGATGATGAGCTGGCTGTGGTCAGGTGGGCCATGCTGAGTTGACCTACACTTGTCTTGCTTAGCAACAAAAATTTTGGGCTCAATTATGGTTGTAAGTCAAGGATTACTTGTGGTTTACCTATCCTATGACTTCCAGGGATTATTGAATTTCCTGGATTCTGGTATATTGAGTGGAAAAAATATTTTTTCAAAGGTATGCTACCCTCCAAAACTATTCTTTTTTTCCTCTTCCTTTACATCTTATTTCCTTCCTTTTACTCTTATTTCTCTTATAAGTTATAAAGTTCCACAATATTAAGATCTTTTGTCTTGAGATTTTTTATAACTGTTTAATCATTTTTTTCTGTATTTTTCTTCAGCCATATGATAATTTTTAGGTTTTATTTTACACAGTATTCTAAGGGTGATCGTTATACATTTGGATTAAGGTATAAATAATATTGGCTAATTTAGTTTAGATTTTTTTCTAAATGATCTTCAAAATACAACCTGCCCTTTTCATAATATTAATTCAACATTTTCAGTGACCTAACTACTAGAAACTCAAATTTTTTTCCTGCTGCCTAGGATCTTTTCATGCATATTACAGTATTCTGGTAATCTCGGTGCTTTTTAGTGTATCTTAAGAAAATTTCAGCAATTGTGTAAGGACCCGCCTCAATCAGTTCTCCCAAGAAAGCAGAACTCTTGAAACAGCATCTTTTCAAAAGGAACTTTTATTGTGAAGTGTTGAAAGCAGGAACAGAAGCCAGGATCTGAGGGTTTCCCATACAAATCAAGTAATTAAAAGTGTCCATAGTAACTCCACCCAAACTGTCCATCCAGACGGTTCAAAGAGGGTAATCCACAGGTGTGAAAGCACCGCTTCCAATACTGTTAGATGTCTGAACCATTTCTTCCACACTTGGAGATAAGGCAGATGGCCAGAGGTGCATTCCATTCTCACTTTGTTAGAGACACATCAAAGAGGATAGAGCAAGAGATAGAGCAAAGCAAATGCACATTGGCAACTCAAGCTTTCCGCCCCCCAGGGGAATGGCAGAATCCGAAAAGAATAAGAAATCCCATGCACACAGAACATAGGGTTCTGACATGCCACCCCTCTTAAAAAAATGAGACATCCACCTGGAGAGAAAGAAAATAATAACGAGAGAGAATTACAAATAGATTAGTTGGGTTTATCAGAGTATTGGGAGTGGAACTTTTTTAACAACCTAGGGGCTCTACTGTGTCATTTTGAGAAGAGGGAAGATTCTTCCAAGCTATTAGGTATTGGGTTGACCCATGGTGTTTCCTGGAATCCAGGATTTCTCTGATCTCAAAATGCTGTTCTCCCTCTATCATGATAGGTGAGGGAGAGGGGACTGCAGCTGGCCTTAGGGATGAGTTTAGTTCACGTTTTAGCAAGCTACAATGAAATACTGGGTGTACTTGCCTTAATGTTTTGGGAGTTCTAATTCTATGGTTACTGGGTTGATGATTCTTTTTATGGGGAATGGTCCTACGTATTTGGTCCTAATTTGTTTGATGGCTCCAAAGACTTTAAGTACTTTATGGATAAGTGTACTTTCTCTCCCATTTTAAATTGTTTTGGTTCAACCCATTTCTTATCTGCCTTCACTTTATATGCTTCCTAGCCTCATCTAATGCTTTTCTCACTACTGGCCATGTATTTTGAAGTTGTATGATCCACTCCTTTGGGGAGGGGATGGTGGGTTCGTTGACTGGCAATTCAGGCATTGGGTTGAAGTTTTTTCCATTTGCAACCTGGAATGGGGTTTAGCCTGGCCTGGAGTGAACAGCATTGTTGTAAGCCATTTCTGTGAAAGGAAGCAGATTGGTCCAATTGTCTTGTTGATAATTAATAAAGCATCTCAAATATTGTTTCAATACTGAGTTTAAACATTCTGTTGCACCATTCATTTGTGGATGATGACTAGATGACAGGCCCTGGGTGGTCCCCAGGAGATCCAAAAATGCTCTCCAGAACTCTGAAGTGAATTGCACCCCCCTGTCTGAAATTATGCATTGTTGGGCCCCATGTAATCAGTAGATATGTTGTACAAACATCTTTGCTAGAACCTTGGCCATAGGAATCTTGGTGCATGGAATGAAGTGCACCTGTTTGGAGAATAAGTCTGTTGTTGTTGTTGTTAGTTGCGAAGTCGTGTCCGGCCCATCGCGACCCTATGGACAATGTTCCTCCAGGCCTTCCTGTCCTCTACCATTTTCTGGAGTCCATTTAAGCTCATGCCTACTGCTTCAGTGACTCCATCCAGCCACCTCATTCTCTGTCGTCCCCTTCTTCTATTGCCCTCAATCTTTCCCAGCATTAGGCTCTTCTCCAGTGAGTCCTTCCTTCTCATTAGGTGGCCAAAGTATTTGAGTTTTAGCTTCAGGATCTGGCCTTCTAAAGAGTAGTCAGGGTTGATCTCCTCTAGGACTGACCGGTTTGATCGCCTTGCAGTCCAAGGGACACGCAGGAGTCTTCTCCAGCACCATAGTTCAAAGGCTTCAATTCTTTGGCGCTCAGCCTTTCTTATGGTCCAGCTTTCACTGCCATACATTGCAACTGGGAAGACCATAGCCTTGACTATACGCACTTTTGTTGACAGGGTGATGTCTCTGCTTTTTAGTGTGCTGTCTAGATTTGCAATGGCTTTCCTCCCCAGGAGCAAGCGTCTTTTTATTTCTTGGCTACAGTCCCCATCTGCAGTGATCTTGGAGCCCAGGAAAATAAAATCTGTCACTACCTCCATTTCTTCCCCATCTATTTGCCAGGAATTGAGAGGGCCAGATGCCATGATCTTGGTTTTCTTAATGTTTAGTTTCAACCCAAGTTTTGCACTCTCCTTCTTCACTCGCAACAAGAGGCTCTTTAGTTCCTCTTCACTTTCTGCCATTAAGAATAAGTCTGCTACCACCCAAATGACTGTGTTCCGTACCCTCTGGTAACTCTATGATAAAATCCATGGAAATCTCTCACCAAGATGCTAATGGGCTTGCTACCACCTGCAGTAGCCCTGGAGTTCTACCTGTCTTTGTTTTGCTACTACACAGATGGGACAGCTAGCCACATAGCTTTCAACGTCCTTCTTTAAGGATGGCCACCAAAACTGTCTCTTTACTAGATGGAGCATTTTTATGAACTCAAAATGTCCAGCCATCTTTGAATCATGACATATTTGTATAAATTTCAGTCTCTGGGCTTTGGGCACATATAACTTTCCACCCACCCAAGGCAGTCCATCATCCATCGAGCAGAGGTTCTTATGACCCAGGAACCATTCATCTGTTTCCAAAGCCTGCTTTGCTATCTAGGGGCTTTGGTTTCTTTGCTTGTAAGTGTGTGGCTACTGGAGTCATTAATTGTTTAGATGGCATGAGGGGGTCTACCACTTCTGTTTTGGTGCTGTTATACTGTGGCAACCTTGACAAAGTATCTGCTAAGAATTGTTTTTTCCCAGGCAGGTATTGGATAGTAAAGTTAAACTGGTGGAAGTGTTGAGACCACCTTGCTTGTTTTGGTGATGGTTTTCTGTGGGTTTTTAAGGCTTCAAGGTTCTTGTGGTTAGTTCATACCTGGAAGGGGATTGTATTCCCTTCTTGGAAATGCCTCCATGTGAGGAGGCCCAGTGCACGGCATAGGCCTCCTTCTCCCACACTGCCCACTCTGTTCTGTCTCCATGAGTTTTCCAGATGTATATGCACAGGGCTACAGTTGGCCCTTTTGGTTTTCTTGGAGCAGTACTGTGCCTACTGCTACATTGCTAGCATCTGCTTGTATGACAAAAGGCTTCTCTGTGTCTGGGTGTTTCAGGACCAGTTCAGCTGCGAAAAGTCTTTTCAATTTTTCAAATGTGGCTTGACATTCCATAGTCCATTTTAATAGTTGGCTCGGTTTTGGTTTGCCCTCCCCTCTCGTTTTTAGTAAATTTGTAATGGGAAGTGCAATTTGGGCAAAAAAAGAGATGAATTGGCGGTAGAAATTAGCGAACACCAAAAAACGTTTCAATTCTTTCCTCATGCATGCCGTTGCCCACTCCAGCACTGCCCTGACCTTTTCTGGATCCATTTCTATCCCATTATGAGATATGCAATATCCTAAATAGTCAATTTTTTCTTTATGGAATTCACACTTTGATAGCTTGGCATAAAGTCAAGCGGCCCGCAATTTAGTCAGTACTGCCCTGACCTGTTTTATGTGCTCCTCCCTTATTTCAGTGAAAATTAAGATGTCATCTAGGTACATGTCAACCCTCTTATAGAGGTGCTCCTGGAGGACTTTGTTAATTAGCTGCATGAAGACTGCTGGCACTTTCTGCAATCCAAATGGGAGCACCCTAAATTGGAAGCAGCCCATGGGGGAGTTAAATGCCATCTTTCATATGTCTCCTTTAATCCTAACCCAGTAATAAGCTTGCCTTAGGTCTAATTTTGAGAATATTTTCCCCTTCGCTAGGTGGGCCAACATATCCTTCATTAGTGGCAGGGGGTAGATATTGTTTTTGCTCACTGCGTTCAAAGATCTCTAATCCACATAGAGGCAAAGAGACCTGTCTTTCTTCTCCCAGAACAAAACTGGAGCTGCCGTTTTTGGTCTTGCCAGCTGTATGAAGCCTCGCACTAAATTTTTCTCTATAAACTTATGCAGTTCTCCTAGTTCTTGGTGGATCATAAAGTACATTTTTGGCTTGGGTAATTTGGCTCCCAGTAGGATTTCAATGGCGCAGTCAGTGGGCTGATGTGGGGGCAGTTTGTTGGACTGCTTTTCACTAAACACCTCAGCTAAATCCTGGTACCATTTCCAATCCCTGGTCTTTCACTGTTGGTACTACCTCCGGGGTTCCTTTTCTCTTTGTCCTTTGCTCTCCACACTGGGTGATGTGCTTTTGCTTTGGGAACCTCAACTCTCCAGTTCTCCAGCCCACCCATGGATTTCACTTCCTTAACCAAGATTAAGGGCCACTCCATGCCTGGGGTTACTATAAAAGTTAAAGTCTCGGTATGATTCCCCCATCATGAGTTGAATTGGCTGGGTGGCAAGGGTGGCTGGGGTCTCCACTGTGATGGACCCATCTAATTGGCCAAATGAAATTAGCTTCTTCAGACTTCTCACTGGGATTCCTAGGTTGCTCATGAGGTAACAAGTGCAACCCGAGTCTACTAGGACTTTCAGGGTCGCCTTTCTCGGCATCCCTGGGCTCAATAGTTCTATGGTTCTGGTGAGGGGCACAATGGGTCCACTTACCAGGAGTTTATTTTTGGAGTCACTGTCAGGGGACGGGTGGTTTTCCAACTGGAGCCGGAGTTCTGTCCACCAGGGTTCCAGGGGATGGTACCTCAATGACCTTAACACTCTCCATGGTGATCTCTTTGTGTTGCTGCAGAGTCTTCCCAGGTTTCCCTCCACTGGCTCAGTTGGGCTTTTATATGGGAGTCTTTGAACGGCATTTGGCAGTTCGGTTCCCCTCCTTACCACACTTTAAGTAAGCCATTGAGCATGGTGTCGCAGAGGTTGGTTTCATTGCCTCCCATTCCCCCCCGAGGGGGAGCGCCCCAGGTCCACCCCAGGCATCGCTGCCTTCCATGTTGGTTGATCTCAGCTTCTTCAGCTAGGATACACCAGTTGTGTAGTCAGTCTGGATCTCCTTTGGGGATGCAGGCATGGTACAGGTCATCATTCAGCCCATCTTTGAAATGGCCCATTAGGACATCCTCCAGCCAGTTGAATTGGCTTGCTAGTTCTCTAAATTCCTCCGTATACTCAGCTACTGGGCAATAACCTTGCCTCACTGTTTTGATGTGCTCTCTAGCCTCCAGTCATCTAAAGGGTCCTCAAACCTCAAGGCAGCATGAAGTGGTTGAAGTTCTGCAGTTCAGGGGCATTGGCATTGTGCAGGGTCACCATCCACCGATCTGCTGGTTACAACTCTCACCCATCCATTGTCACTAGGGATGTCCCGGCCGTATTCCTCCATGTAATTCAGGACATGGGCTAGGAAAAATCTCAGCTGCTCATCGTACTTCACTTCCAAGGGCAGGAACTTTCGGCCGGGTCAGTGAGTTCTCCTCCACCTGACTTGGTGCCCCTCAGCTGCAGCTGGGATGGCTCGTGCTGTGGTATCAGTCTTTGCCATGGCTTCTGCAGCCTCCAAGGTACTGGTAGATGGGCCTGGGGTTGCCACCTCACTCTCTCGACACTCCTCCTCCGCCATCCCTGTGGCCACCGAGTCCTGGCATGGGTCTTCCTCCTCCTCCTCCTTTAGGGATTCAAAAGCTTCCACCATCAGGCTGATGGCTTGCTTGAGGAAACGGTCGGACCAGGCTGGTCTCTCGTCATCCTCCTCGCTGAGGTTGAATGACCTCTCCATCTCTTACTTCCACCCCTGCTGGTGGCTGTCACACTTAAAGTTTACCTTTCTGGCTTTTGCCTCTCAGTCTTCTTTCTTTCCAATGCCCATTGACCACCTCGGTTTCTCCCAACTTTTTCTGGTCATGGCCTCGTCGGATGAACTACAGGAATCTGAGCTGCTCCCGCTCAGGTCAGCCTGGGGCGAGATTCCCTGCCAAGGATGCCTTCTGCTCTCTTGCCATGGTGGTTAAACATCTTTTGCACGGTCCTCGCGGTAGGAGTCTTCCCTCCAGGTTGACCACTTTGCAGTTCCTGCCTAATGTAAGTTTTCCCAAGAAAGCAGAACTCTTGAAATGGCATCATTTCAAAAGGAACTTTTATTGGGAGGTGTTGACAGCAGGAATAGAAGGCAAGATCTGAGGGTTTCCTGCACGAATCAGGTAATTAAAAGTGTCCATAGTAACCCCACCCAAACTATCCATCTGGACAGTTCAAACAGGCCAGTCCACAGATGTGAAAGCGCTGTGGGAACAGAGTGATAAGGCAATGCTTCCAAGGCCATTTGATGACTGTGCCGTTTCTTCCATGCTTGAAGATAAGGCAGATGGCTGGAGGTACACTGCAATCTCACCCCTGTCAGCACTGCAAACATTGGATGTTTTTGCTCTGACAATATAAGACAGGGCTTTTCAACCTTTTCACTCATTGTACCACTTTTAGAATATGGCAACATACAAGTACCACCAGTCGCCTAGCAAGGTTTCAAAAACTTGATGACCCCCCAAAAAGAAAAAAAATGTTGAAGTACAGGTAGTCCTCAACTTACAACAGTTCACTTAGTGACTGTTCAAAGTTACAATGGCACTGAAAAAAGTGCCCCCCCAAGCCACAGCTGAGCAAGACACCTGCCTGCCTGCCCGGCGGCACTCTTCCTCCTGTCCGAGGATTTCATTGTTGTGAACATTTCTGTTGAGGATTGGCAGTAGGGGTGGGGTGGGGGGTGTTTGGTTTTTATTCCCCCTGTCTGCTGGGTGGGTTGCAGCAGGTTTTGGTCACTTCACATGACCTTGGGACACTGTGACCATCATAAATATGAATCAGTTGTCAAGCATCTATGAATCAGTTGCCAAGCATCTGAATGTAAATCACAAGACCCTGGAGATGCTGCAACATTCCAGCTGTTTGGCGCTTCTTCTGGGCTCAGCAGAAGCACCAACATCAGCCTGGAACTGATCCTGGCGCTTCCACTGAGCCCTGACAGCCCCGAAGAAGTGCTGATCCTGGTGCTTTCGCTGAACCCTGACAGCCCTGCAGCTCCAGCCATCTCTCACTCAGGCTTGTGCGGTGCTGCCACTGGTTCAGCTCATTCCCCTCCTCCACTACCACTTTTCTAGGATGGTCATGTACCACCTGCCAGGTGCTAATGTACCCGTACCACTGATTGGTACCCATACCACTGATTGAAAAGCCCTGATATAAGAGGCAGCTTTTTCCTTCAAAATGTTTTGCTTTGAATCAATGAGGAGGAGGAGGAGGAGGTTAACCCGGTTGTTTTAATAAGATAATGAATAGTGCGCTACAGAAAGGAAGTGAAAGTTTATATGTTAAACTAATTGGAGAATGTCCATTTTAGTTCGCTGATTCCTAAGATGTCGATGTTTAGCCTTGTCATCACTTGTTTGACTACGTCCAGCTTTCCTTGATTCATGGATCTTACATTCCAGGTTCCTATGGAGAATAAATCTTTACAGCATTGGACTTTCCTTTCACCACCAGATACATTCACATGGTGACTGCTTTAGAAAGAAGGTTGCAGTTTATTGAAGAGGAGAGCCAGACAGAAAGATGGTTCTGGAAGAAAACAGAGAGAGCACATATAGGGAGTGGGTTTTTATACCCTCTGGGGCTCTTGAGGTTGTTTCCTGTTCCTGTTTGAGGTTTTGTATTTCCTGTGTCATGTATTTTGACCTGAGTCTGAGTGTGCCCCTTTGGCATCTGTCGGTTAATCCTATTACGTCCTGTCTTAGACTTTGGGTGGGGTATGTAGATTTTAGGTGTCCTTGTCTTCTTAACCTTCTAGCTTCAACTTCCTGAATGGATTTTTAGTCTGCAGTTCTACAAAGCTGGTTTCTGCTTGTGGGAGGGAGACTTGGGGCTACTAAGAAAAACTGGGCATGCTTTTCTGCCTCTTTAAGATCCTTTGAGGAAATATATTTTTCTGCCCTTTTAATATTTCCTTCTCTGGGGGGGGGGACTGACTTCCCGCACTATGACTCTGTCTCCTCAACAGGAAGTTGTTGAGTCAAATGAGTAAAGTAAAATAGGTGAGCCAGGTGCTGGTTTTATGGTAATCTAAGATAATTAATACACCCACTTGTTTTAAATCACCAGAAGCTGAATTCTTGATTTTCTGCTCATTTTGATTCCAAATCGGTGTATAGTCTATATGTTCCTGACATTTATCTCACCAAAAATATTTAAGGGAAACACCATGCATTTTAACAGTCTCTGTTGAATGGCTTCTGGTCACATTCACCTCAGCTATACAGAATTAATATTCAGGAAACTTTTTCTATGAACATTTCTGGGTTGTGTCCTTGATGTTTATTTCTTCTTGCCCTGGAATTGATTTCAACTGTTCTAAAGCTACATAGTGGTCTCCAGATAATAACAGCAGCAAAACATACTGCGCCCTGGTATGTGCCCAGTATTTGATGATTTGCCATTTTAGCATATATGGGCCTGCAGTGATACAGCAGAAAACATCTTTTTGAAACTTAGGATATTTGTATCATATTGTAATTTTCTTCCAGCACAAAAAGATCCAAAGTCTTCATTTAGATTGGATAATTAAAAGTTGTTATGTCAACGCTGCTAACATTATATGTTTTGCATTGACAACAGATGGAAATGTACCCATCTTTTTCCTTTTGCTTTTAGAGTTCGATGATGCTGGGAAGGAAGGATGTGAATGAGAGTTTAGCTAGACATAACAACACTAAACTTAGTGTGAGAATCAGAGTTGATAAAGAATTGGTGGGCTGGAAAACTGGAAAGGAAGCCTTTGCTCCAAGCTAATTGGGGAATGTGATTTATGACTGTTAATTGGAGGAGGGAATTGTGCTTTCATACTATGTGCCCAGGACAGCGGAATTCAGTTTTTGATTTGATTATGCAGTGCCAATGTTATGCTACTCAAATAAAAGATTCTTTAAGGTAAACAATGCCTCAAAGTTCTTTTGAAGAGTTTCATCTGTCAGAACCATGACATTAAGCCAAAAACTCCAATTATTTTGTAACTACTTTGGGGTCCCAAGCCCCAGTTGCTGTCCCTAGAACTCAGGGATAAGCTGACAAAGATTCGGGGAAGATCTCAGCATGGAGAAAGAAAGAGCGACTGAAACCAGCACCCCAGTGGTGGCTGCTACCCCAGAGGGGGGAGTGACAGCCAGCGAGCCTGTGGAAAATGAACTTTTTCAGGCCTCTCAGTTGGGGCCAAAGCCCAAGCCACAAGGACAGCTGATCTGGTTGCCAGAGTGGACCCTGCCCAGAAGAGACTCCAGACACCTCAAGATAGCCATGCCACCACCAAGTGCTTTAAAGGTGGACGAGGATGAGCTGCAAAGAGGAAATTCCCGCACGTCGCATTCCCCAGATTGGTGGAGAACCACAAAATCAACTACTGCGGAGGACTCGGGTGAGTGGAAGTACCTATCCGCAGCTCATAGCCAGTCAGTGGAGAAGTTGGTGGAAAGATTTGAGGAGTTAGAGATGAGAAGTGGAGGGCAACCTTCCCATTCCCCATACGCTAGCGATCATGGTGATCAGCGAGGCAGCCACCAACTCCTGACAAGGGGAAGCCCCAGTCTCATCTGTGTGGATCAGAGGGCCTCCCCATCCTCGAAACCACCTACCAGGGCCTCTAGCCTTGCGGGAAGACATAGCTCTAGTCGATCCTCCAAAAGCCCAGATTGCTGCTAATAAGATAAAAGCCTGAGCCATCACCAGAACAGCCAATCCCTGGATCGACATGCTTACCAACCACCCAGCCCGGGGCTCATACAGTAATGGGGATGCCGCAGCTCCCACAGGAAGGGGCCAGAAGCCTCTGCCGGTGCAGCAGCTTAGCTGGGGGTGGCTGCAGCCCCCAAATATGCAGCAGCACATGGTCTTGTAACAACCAGGGGTGGTGTAGCCTCCAGGAGGTCAGCAACTGCTGGGAGCACAGCAACAGCAGTGGGGATGACCTTTGCCCCCAAATGTGCTGCAACTGCTGAGGGGCCCACAACTGATGGGGATGCAGCAACAATGCCCTGCGGGGCCACGGGGGCCTATAGCAACTGGGGTTGCCACAACCTCCCCCCCACAAGTCAGCAACAGTGGGAATGGGAGTAGCCCCCGCCCATTTAGCAACCATTGGGAGGCCCACAGCAATTGGGGATGCCACAGCTGCCAGCAATGCGGCATCAGCCATGGGGGTGGCAACAGCCCCTGAGAGTACAGCAACCATTGGGAAGCCTTCAGCCACTGGGGATGTGGCAGCTGCCATGGGGAGGCCAGCAACAGCTGGTGGTGCAACAGCTACAGTGGGGAGGCCAGCAACCATTAATAGCACCATGTCAGAGCAATCTTTGATGGGGACCTGGAGAAGCTGATCTTTTTCCTCAACCAGGTGCACTCTCATTTGAACCACTGTGCCTATTTCTATCCAAACCCAGCATCCAGCCTGGAATGAGAGGCGTCTGAGTGGCTGAACAATCTATATAATGAGCAATTGCCCAAGTTGGAGGACCCCCATCTCTTCCTCCTAGGACTGAGAGCAAGGTTTGAGGACCCATCCATTGCCCTCAAAGCGGAGGAACAAGTCCACAAGATAAAGCAAGCCAGCAGGCCTGCACTGGAATATGTACAAGAGTTTTGCAAGATAGCCGGTTGGATAGAGAGGTCGCCCGAACAATCCCTAGTCAATCACTTCAAAGAGGGACTAGACCAGGGCTTTTCAACCAGTGGTATGCATACCACTTGTGGTACATTAACATGTGGCAGGTGGTATGCAGCCCTGAGTACCCAAGTGTAGTGGGGGAGGGAAACAGCTAGCTCAGGCAAGGACTTACTGTGAGAGAGTCCTCCAGAGCTGCAGAGTGGCTGGGGCAAGGCAAAGACCCCAGGCTCACTTCCAGCTCACCCTCCTCATGAGAAAGGAGGAGGGGGCGGAGACAGGAGAGTCTATAAAAGGAGGCAGTTTGGGTGGGAGAGGGAGAGAGAGAAAAAAGAAGCAGCCTTGGGAGGAGGTGGAGTCAGATCTAGCTGCACCAAAGGGAAAGAAGGAGGAGGGTGGTGGGTAGGAGAGGAGAGGAGATCAAGCAGGCAGGCCATGAGCCAATCTACAACTTCTGTGGCAGCCACCTGTGCTGGCAGCAAGAAACAGGTAAGAAATGCAGCAGGGAAGGGGTTGCCCTCCACAAGGAATGAAGAAAGGCAGCATCAACTGGAGGTAAGACACAGAGGGTGGGAGGGAGGGAGATGGAGAGTGGAAGGATTCTTATGTGCTTTTGTGACTTTGAAGTTCAGGGATTTGTGCAATGTGGGCTTTGTGTGCTTAAGGAGTGTTTGGCAATTTCTATTTGGCTGATGGCTGATGTCTCATGTTAGCTTCTATTGCTCTGCTATTGTTAGCTGTAAGTTTTGTTGCAAGGGATTTTGAAGTATTTTTCTCCTGAATGGATTTTGCCTGTAGCATTCCTTTACTTATGAATGGAGCCATTTGGGGAGGCTGCCTTAGCCGACAGCCAATACTTACTACATTTTTTTTTCATTCCTTAAGTGCCGGTTGCGCTCCTTAACTTTCCTTTCTAGCCAGTAGCTAATTCTTAAAGAGGAATGTGCCTTTTTAAGCTAGTTCACTCAGCAGCTTGTCTGTCTTTTCTGTCTCTGGAGGCTTTTCCTTGTTTGATGAATATATGGAAGAGAGAAAATGTGGGGTGGTTTTTTTTTTCAAATTCTTCCTTCAGAAAGAGGTGGGCATGAGAAAAAGGGAGGCAGGGAAGGAGGGAGAGAACTTCCACCTTAGCACTTGGCCATCAGCAGCCCTGCCATTGACTTTGCTTGTCAAAAGGTTGAAAAGGGGATCACATGACCATGGGATACTGACCATCATAAATATGAATCAGTTGCCAAGCAATCAAATATAAATCACTTGACCCTGGGCATGCTGCAATGGTCATAAGTGTGAAAAATTGTCACAAGTCATTTCAGTGCAGTTGCAACTTCGAACAGGGTTTTTTTGGTCATCAAGTTTTTGACACCTTGCTAGGCAGTACTTGAATATTATTATATCCTAAAAGTGGTACAATCAGTGAAAAGGTTGAAAAGCCCTGGACTAGACGACCACCTCTCCCAGGCCTGTATCTATCAAACAGTACCTGATTAGCTGCAAGAATTATACCAGGCAGCAGTAAGACTAGACATTCAGCTCACCCACTATAAGAAGCCACCCCCACCTGAAGTTGAGCCGAGGCCAGAGCAACCCAACCGGCAGCCATCCCACCAAAAACCTCCAACCGCTGTGACTACTGAAAATCCCAGACCACCTGCAGGCCCACTGATCAAGTGTTTCCGGTGTGGGCAACAGGGAATTGAGCAGCAAATTGCCAAGTCCCTTACCCTCAGTAGCAGAGGAGATCGGGACCACCAGCGAGAAAGAAACCAGCCCAGCAGCCAACGAAGGAGAAATCCAACTAGATCATGCAGGAACCTGTTGCCCAAGTCACATCCCCCATGCAGGTGAGTGCTGAGGCCCAAGCCAGACCTGCCTCCACTTTACCCTCCTACGACAGCGATGACAAAGGAGAGAATGACCCAATGGTGAGTTGACATGTCCCACCTTTCTCACTACCTGCCAATTCCTAAGACAGGGGCACAGGTAGATTTAAAAGTGCTTGTCGACTCTGGATGCTCCCGGTGCATTATTAGCTTGTCATTTGCCATGAAAATGGGCATACGAGCAAAGCTGCTCTCCAAACCTGTGATGTTTGAGCAAGCCAATGGCTCTCTAATGGGAGGATCTTTAGTCATGAAATAGACTGAACCCTTACACTTAGAAATAGGTGAGCATTGGGAGTTCATTTGTTTCCTGCTGGCTCCAAAAATGACTGAGGCTGTGATCCTAGAATTAGCCTGGTTGGACAAATGGAAGCTGTTTATCTGGTGGGAGAAGGGAATGAGGACTGTGAGGTTACCTGTAGGACCCAAGCCCCCCCCCAATTCAATGGATGTTACAAGAGACTTTAGCAGTTGTGCAATCCATTCTTTCAGCAATGAAATTTCCAGTTTGTTTGGGATTAGCTCTGGCATAGGGTTGAAACTTTGACCGGTAGCTATTTGAAAAGGAGTATAGCCTGTGCTGGAGTGGACTGCATTATTGTAAGCAACTTCTGCGAAAGGGAGTAGGTCCGTCTAATTTGTTTGCTGGAAATTAATAAAGCATCTTAAGTATTGCTCAAGTACTGAGTTTGAGCGTTCCAATTGGCCGTTCCCTTGAGGATAATGACTAGATGACAGTCCCTGAGTAGTTCCTAAAAAGGATAAAAATTCCTTCCAAAATTTTGACGTAAATTGCACTCCTCTATCAGATATGAAAGGGATGTGGTGGCTCAGTGGGTTAGGACGCTGAGCTTGTCGACCAGATGGTCAGCAGTTTGGCGGGTCGAATCCTGAGTGCCGCATAACAGAGTGAGCGCCTGTTACTCGTCCCAGCTTTTGCCAACCTAGCAGTTCAAAAGCACGTAAAAATGCAAATAGAAAAATAGGGACCACTACGGTGGAAAGGTAACAGTGTTCCGTGCCCCTTTGGTGTCTAGTCATGCCGGCCACATGACCACAGAGACATCCTCAGACAAGCGCTGGCTCTTTGGCTTTGAAACATAGATGAGCACCGGCCCCTAGAGCTGGAAACGACTAGCACACATGTGCGGGGGAACCTTTACCTTTACCTTTACCTATCAGATATGATGCGTTGGGGTGCCCCATGCAGTCTGTAAATGTGCTGCATGAATAGTTTTGCTAAGGTTTTTGCGGTGGGAATCTTTTGGCAAGGGATAAAGTGCAGTTGTTTGGAAAACAGATCTGTAACTCCCCAGATGACAGTGTTCCCATTGCTTTCTGGTAATTCCACTATAAAATCCATGGATATTTCTTTCCAAGGGGCTGAGGGGTTCGCTACTGGTTGTAACAGTTGGGGCAACTTCTCCTGCAGCCTGTTGGCCATTGCGCAGTTTGGGCAGCTGGCCACGTAGCTTTCTATGTCCTTTTTCATGGATGCCTTTTAATTAAATGTAAAGTTTTTACAAATCCAAAATGCCCTGCTGATTTTGTATCATGGCACAACTGCATGAAATTGATTCTCTGGGTGGCTGGTATATATAACTTTTCTCTCACCCAGGATAGTTGTATTTGATTGTGCACACATGTCTATTTTTCTGGAACCATTAATCTGTTTCCAAAATCTTTTGGAATTCAATTCCAGTTTGGCTGCCCAGCTGCAGCTTTAGTTTAGCTTAGGGCCTGGTGGTTACTGGCACTGCCAGTTGTTGTTCAGGTATAAGTGGTTTATAGTCAGTGGCTTGTGTGCTATTGTATTGGGGCATGCGAGACAGTACATCTGCCAGGAAATTCTTTCTCCCTGGCAAGTGTTTACCTGTGAAATGGAATTGGTGAAAGTGCTGAGACCAGTGGGCTTGCTTAGGAGTGAGTTTTCTGGGTGTTTTTAGTGCTTCCATGTTTTTGTGGTCTGTCCAGACTTGGAAAGGGATTTTATTTCCTTCAAGGAAATGATGCCACATAAGTAATGACCACTTCACAGCGTAAGCCTCCTTTTCCCACACCGTCCAGCGTTGTTCTGTTTCAGTAAGTTTCCTGGACATATATGCACATGGTTGCAGTGCCCCCTCGTCATTTTCCTATAATAATACAGCTCCCACCAACACATCTCTTGCATCTCTTGCCCTCAATCTTTCCCAGCATTAGGCTCTTCTCCAGTGAGTCCTTCCTTCTCATTAGGTGGCCAAAGTATTTGAGTTTTAGCTTCAGGATCTGGCCTTCTAAAGAGCAGTCAGGGTTGATCTCCTCCAGGACTGACCGGTTTGATCGCCTTGCAGTCCAAGGGACTCGCAGGAGTCTTCTCCAGAACCATAGCTCAAAGGCCTCAATTCTTTGGCGCTCGGCCTTTCTTATGGTCCAACTTTCACTGCCATACATTGCAACTGGGAAGACCATAGCCTTGACTATATGCACTTTTGTTGACAGGGTGATGTCTCTGCTTTTTAGCGTGCTGTCTAGATTTGTCATGGCTTTCCTCCCAAGGAGCAAGCGTCTTTTAATTTCTTGGCTGCAGTCCCCATCTGCAGTGATCTTGGAGCCCAGGAAAATAAAATCTGTCACTACCTCAATTTCTTCCCCAAATATTTGGTAGGAATTGAGAGGGCCGGATGCCATGATCTTGGTTTTCTTAATGTTAAGTTTCAACCCATGTTTTGCACTCTCCTTCTTCACCCGCAACAAGAGGCTCTTTAGTTCTTCTTCGCTTTCTGCCATTAGAGTGGTATCATCTGCATATCTTAGGTTATTGATATTTCTTCCAGCAATCTTAATTCCAAGTTTTGATTCATCTAGTCCTGCCTTTCTCATGATGTGCTCTGCATATAAGTTAAATAGGCAGGGCGACAGTGTACAGCCTTGCCGGACTCCTTTCCCAATTTTGAACCAATCAGTGGTTCCATGTCCAGTTCTCAGTGTTGCTTCTTGGCCCACATATAGGTTTCTCAAGAGACAAATAAGATGATCTGGTACGCCCATCTCTTTAAGAACTTGCCACAGTTTGTTATGATCCACACAATCAAAGGCTTTAGCATATTCAATGAAGCAGAAGTAGATGTTTTTCTGGAACTCTCTAGCTTTCTACATGATCCAGTATGTTGGCAATTTGATCTCTAGTTCCTCTGCCTCTTCAAAATCCTGCGTGTACGTCTGGTAGTTCTCAATCCACATACTGCTGAAGTCTAGCTTGTAGAATTTTAAGCATAACTTTACTAGCATGAGAAATGAGTGCAATGGTGCGATATTTGAACATTCTTTGGCACTGCCTTTCTTTGGAATTGGAATGTAAACTGATCTTTTCCAATCCTGTGGCCACTGTTGAGTTTTCCAAATTTGCTGGCAAATTGAGTGTAGCACTTTTACTGCATCGTCTTTTAAGATTTTGAATAGCTCAGCTGGAATACTGTTACCTCCACTAGCTTTGTTGTTGCTCAGCTTTTCTAAGGCCCACTTCACTTCACATTCTAGGATGTCTGGCTCGAAGTGAGTGACCACCTCATTGTGATTATCAGGGACGTTAAGCTCATTCTTGTATAGTTCTTCTGTGTAATTTTGCCACCTCTTCTTAATCTCTTCTGCCTCTGTTAGGTCCCTGCCATTTTGGCCCTTTATCATGCCCATTTTTGCATGAAACGTTCCCTTCATCTCTCCAATTTTCTTGAAAAGATCTCTGATCCTCCCTATTCTATTGTTTTCTTCTATTTCTTTGCACTGTTCATTTAAGAAGGCATTCTTATCTCTTCTAGCTATTCTCTGGAATTCTGCATTCAATTGGGTGTATCTTTCTTTTTCTCCCTTACCTTTTGCTTCCCTCCTTTCCTCAGCTATTTGCAAAGCTTCCTCAGACAACCATTTTGCTTTCTTGCATTTCTTTTTCTTTGGGATGGTTTTGGTTGCTACCTGTTGTACAATGTTGTGAACCTCTGTCCATAGTTCTTCAGGCACTCTGTCTATCAGATCTAATTCCTTAAATCTATTTGTCACGTCTACTGTATATTTATACCCTACTTTCTTCAGTTTAAGCCTAAACTTTGCAAGGAGAAGCTCATGGTCTGAGCCACAGTCAGCTCCTGGTCTTGTTTTTACTGACTGTATAGAGCTTCTCCATCTTTGGCTGCAGAGCACATAGTCAATCTGATTTCTGTGTTGACCGTCTGGTGATGTCCATGTGTAGAGCCATTTCTTGGGTTGTTGGAAAAGAGTGTTTGCTATGACCATTGTATTCTCTTGACAAAATTCTATCAGCCTGTGCCCTGTTTCATTTTGTACTTCAAGGCCAAACTTGCCTGTTATTCTGGTTATCTTTTGGCTTCCTACTTTAGCATTCCAATCCCCCATGATGATAAGGACATCATTTTTGGTGTTAGTTCTATAAGGTGCTGTAGGGCTTCATAAGGTAAAGGTAAAGGTTCCCCCGCACATGTGTGCTAGTCGTTTCCGACTCTAGAGGCCGGTGCTCATCTCCGTTTCAAAGCCGAAGAGCCAGCGTTTGTCTGAGGACGTCTCCGTGGTCATGTGGCCGGCATGACTAGACGCCAAAGGCTCATGGAACACTGTTACCTTCCCACCGTAGTGGTCCCTATTTTTCTACTTGCATTTTTTTTACGTGCTTTCGAACTGCTAGGTTGGCGTAGGGCTTCATAGAACAGGTCAATTTCATCCTCTTCAGCACTGGTGGTTGGGGCATAGACTTGGACTACCGTGATATTGAATGGTTTGCCTTGGATTCAAACTGAGATCATTCTGTCATTTTGGGGATTGTATCCCAGTATTGCTTTTCCTACTCTTTTATTGACTATGAAGGCTACTCCATTACTTCTGAGGGATTCTTGCCCGCAGTAGTATACCTGAGGGTCATCTGAATTAAATTCACCCATTCCTGTCCATTTTAGTTCGCTGATACCTAAGATGTCGATGTTCAGCCTTGTCATCTCTTGTTTGACCACGTCCAACTTTCCTTGATTCATGGATCTTATATTCCAGGTTCCTATGGAGAAAAAAATCTTTACAGCATCGGACTTTCCTTTCACCACCAGATACTTTCACAGCTGAGCATCCTTTCTGGCGCTACTAGTACTAGCCCTCTGCCCTTCCCCAGTAGCATATTGGACGCCTTCCAACCTGAGGGGCTCATCTTCCAGCATCATATCTTTTTTCCTTTTGGTACTGTCCATGGGGTTTTTATGGCAAAGATAGTGGAGTGGGTTGCCATTTCCTTCTCCAGTGGATCATGTTTTGTCAGAACTCTCTGCCATGACCTGTCTGTCTTGGGTGGCCCTTGAGTCAGACATCCTAGAATGTGAAGTGAAGTGGGCCTTAGGAAAGCTGAACAACAACAAAGCTAGTTGTCAGGACCCACCCCAATCCACGTCTTAGGAAAGAAGAACTCTTGGAGACAGTATTGTCCAAGAAGGAGCTTTTACTAAAACATGATTGTCAGTGGAAACCTAGACAGGATCTGAAAACTGTGTTACAGATTGATACTTTTTAAGTGTTCCCGAGTGAAACCCCCTCCCCTCAGTCCATTTGGTCAGTCCCGAATCAATTAAGGTTCAGGTGTCAAAACCTTTCAAGGGAAGAGGGATCTTCCATGCCTTTACAACATTTCCTTCCTCCCTTTCAGATTCTATTCAGAGATACAAACCAGATCTCTTCCCCCTCTCTTTCTTTGTTCTTCTCAGTTCAAAGGTTCTTCCCCTGGTCTAATGATGGCCTCCAGGCAGGCTGAAATAAACACCCTTGCATCAAATGGATAGGGATGACCAATTAACATCTTCTCTTCTCCTGCTTGTGAATGGCAGAATCCAGTGAGGGGTGTAAGATTTTAGAACATACAGATAGGGATTTATGAATGGGATATAAATGGATTCTGACAATCTGCTCTCCTTAAAAGAAAAATATGTCCATCTGTAAAGGAAATAAAATATAAATGTTAGCCTGGTTTGTTCGGATATTCTGTATGAACCCTCTTAAGCAACTTCCGTGCTTTAACGTGGTGTTTATTGACGCACTCATTTTCTGAGGAGTGGAGGTGTTTCCAAGCTACTAGATACTGAATTGCTCCATGGTGTTTCCTGGAATCTAGGATTTCCTTCACCTCAAAGTGTTGTTCTCCTTCCACCATGATGGGAGGTGGTGGTGGTGGTATTTTTGTTTGTAGGGGTGACTGTTGTTCTCTTTTTAGTAAACTGCAGTGAAAAATTGGGTGTATTTGTCTAAGATTTTTGAGTACTCCTAATTCAACTGTTACTGGGTTTATGATTCTTTTCATTGGAAAAGGTCCAATATATTTTGGTCTGAGTTTTTTACAGGGTTGTAGTGATTTAAGGTATTTTGTGGATAAATATACCATCTCTCCCACCCTGAATGGTATGGGATTGACTCTTTTTTTGTCCGCCTGTATCTTGTATCTTGTATCTTGTATCTTGTCTAGCTTCATCTAAAGCTTTCCTAATGATTGGCCAGATGTTTTGTAATTGAGCAATCCATTCCTTCAGTTCAGGAATTACCGGTTTGGTTGGGGTTAGTTCTGGCATGGGGTTGAAACTTTGACCGGTAGCTACTTGAAAAGGAGTGTAACCTGTGCTGGAGTGGACTGCATTATTATATGCTACTTCTGCAAAAGGCAGTAGGTCCGTCCAGTTTGTTTGCTGGAAGTTAATAAAGCACCTTAGATATTGCTCAAGTACTGAGTTAGACTTTTCACATTGACCGTTCAATTGAGGGTGATGACTCGATGTCAGTCCTTCGGTGGTTCCTAAAAGGGATAAAAATTCTTTCCAAAATGCCGACGTAAATTGGGGTCTCCGGTTTATTGTTAGGAAGAGACCCCTGATTTGTTTTTTAGCTAAATTTTTAAGGGGTTAAGGGGGAGGGTTGGGTTGCGGTTTGGGTTGGAATCTGGGGGGCTTCCACCAACCGAATTTCAGTCCAGGCTTGTGACAGGTCGCGGTGGGACTGGGCTTGGGTTGGACGCCTCCGGGTCTCTGGAAGGAGGGGTGGGGTTGCAGATCCCCACAGCGATTTGGAATGGCAACAGGTGGTTGTACGGGGGCCCGCATCTACACTCGGGAGCACGCCCCCGCTATCTTCAAGAGGTGGTGCGCTCCGACCCCCCAGTCTTACCCCGTATTCCCGGGAGTGGGGATGAGCAGGCCCCTGAGCTCAGACTGGTGTACCTTAATGCCAGATCGGTAGTTAATAAGGCTCCCCTTATCCGTGATCTGGTTGAGGAGGAGCATGCCGATCTGGCTTGCATTACTGAGACCTGGTTGGGCCCAGAGGGAGGTGTCCCTCTGACTGAACTTTGCCCAACAGGTTTCCGTGCGATCTTATTTTTCTATCTGGACAGTGGCTTGATGATCTGGGAGGGGACCAATCATCACCTCCTGCGGCTGGCCTTCTGCTTCATCCGCCCCCCTGTCGCGGGGTTATGGAACCAACCAGGTGGTTCCGTCCCAGGCGCCTAATGGACCCTGAACGGTTCCAGGAGGCGCTTGGATCTGTGCCTGCCATCTTCACTCACAGCCCGGTCGATGCCTTAGTGGAAGCCTGGGAAAGGGCGGCCACGGAGGCACTTGACCGTGTTGTTCCCATGCGGCCCCTGACCCAGCGCAGATCCTGGTGGGCACCATGGTTTTCCATGGAGCTTCGGGAGATGAAGTGTCAGAGACGGAGCCTAGAGAGCTGTTGGAGGTCCAGCCAGTCTGAATCTGATCGATTGCGACTAAGAACCTTCACGAGGTCTTATCTTGCAGCGATGGAGGCAGCGAAGTCCAATTACTTCGCTGCCCTCATTGTGTCCACAGATAATCGCCCGGCCGCCCTGTTTGGGGTGACTCGCTCCCTCCTGAACCAGGAGGTGAGGGAGGAGCCCCTGCAGGGTCGGGCCGAGGAATTTAGTCAATATCTGGCGGATAAAATCGCTCAGATTCGGGCCGGATTGGACTCCGACTGGGCAGAGTCTGACGATGGGGAATTGAGCGGTCTTGGGAATATTATTTGGGAAGAATTCGATCCTGTGACTCCGGAAGAAGTGGACAGGATCATGGGGAGGCTGAGTTCCACCACTTTTTACTGGACCCGTGCCCCTTCTTGCTGGTTTATGCAGCGCGGGAGGGGACACGAGGCTGGCCCCAGGCAGTAATAACTGCTTCTTTGAGAGAGGGCAGCTTCCCCGCCGCCTTGAAGGAAGCGGTGGTGAGGCCCCTCCTCAAGAAGCCTGCCCTGGACCCGGCTATTTTAAATAACTATCGTCCGGTCTCCAACCTTCACTTTTTAGCAAAGGTTGTTGAGAGTGTGGTGGCTCATCAGCTTCCTCTGTTCCTGGAGGAAACGGAGTATCTGGACCCCTACCAATCGGGCTTTAGGCCCGGGTACAGCACGGAGACGGCATTGGTCGCACTGATGAATGATCTCTGGCGGGCTCGGGACAGGGGTTGCTCCTCTGTCCTAGTCCTATTAGACCTCTCAGCGGCTTTTGATACCATCGACCATGGTATCTTACTGCGGCGCCTCAGGGGGTTGGGAGTGGGTGGCACTGTTTTACTGTGGTTCTCCTCCTACCTTCTGGGTCGTTCGCAGTCGGTGTTGACAGGGGGACAGAGGTCGGCCTCGAGGCCTCTCGTTTGTGGAATCCCTCAGGGGCCGGTCCTCTCGCCTCTCCTGTTCAACATCTATATGAAGCCGCTGGGCGAGATCATTCGTGGTTTTGGGGTGGGGTATCATCAGTACGCTGATGATACCCAGCTTTTTATTTCCACCCCAGATCAACTCAGTGATGCCCTCTCCGTGATGTCCCGTTGCCTGGAGGCGGTGAGGGGGGATGGGGAGGAACAGGCTTCATCTAAATCCCAACAAGATAGGAGATAGGGCTCACAACTTGGGTGTCCTCCTTGATTCACAGCTCAATTTTGAAGATCATATAGGAGCTGTGACTAGGGGGGCTTTTGCCCAGGTTCGCCTGGTGCGCCAGTTGCGGCCCTACGCACAGTCACTCATGCACTCGTGACCTCTCGGATAGACTACTGCAACACTCTCTACATGGGGCTTCCCTTGAATGCCACTCAGAGGCTCCAGCTGGTGCAGAATGCAGCCGCGCGAGTTGTGATGGGGGTCTCCCGATACTACCATGTAACACCTCTGCTCCGCGAGCTGCATTGGCTTCCAGTTGTCTTCCGAGTGAGATTCAAGGTGCTGGTGATGACCTATAAAGCCCTAAATGGCATGGGTCCGGGCTATTTATGGGAGCACCTCTTGCCGGCATTAACTTCCCATCGCCCTGTGCACTCCCACAGAGAGGGCCTCCTCAGGGTGCCGTCGGTCAGGGAATGTTGACTGGCGGCTCCCAGGGGGAAAGCATTCTCTGTGGGTGTGCCTGCCCTGTGAAATAAGCTTCCAGTTGAGCTTCGGATGGCTCCTGACCTTCGCTCGTTTCACCGCGACCTGAAGACTTGGTTGTTTGAACAGGCCGGCCTGGACTGAGGGATTGGATTTTAGAGTTAAATTATAAAAATTTTAAATTTTAGAATGTATTTATTACTTAGGGCTATTGATTTAATCTTATTTTAATTGTTATATCTTGTGTTTTGTTAGTGTTTTTTGCCCTGTACACCGCCCCGAGTCCTTGGAGAGGGGCGGTATATAAGTCTAATAAAATAAATAAAAATAAATAAAAAATAAATTGCACCCCTCTATCAGATATGATGCATTGTGGTGCCCCATGCAATCTGTAAATATGCTATACGAAAAGTTTTGCTAAGGCTTTTGTGGTAGGGATCTTTTGGCAAGGTATGAAATGCACTTGTTTAGAGAACAGATCTGTGACAGTCCAGACTACTGTGTTCCCATTGCTTTTTGGTAATTCCACTATAAAATCCATGGCTATTTCTTTCCATGGGGCTGAGGGGTTTGCCACTGTTTGTAACAGTCCTGGCAATTTCCCTTGCAGCCTCTTGGCCATCGCACAAATTTGACAGCTGCCCACATAGCTTTCTATGTCCTTTTTTCATGGATGGCCACCAAAATTGCCTTTAAGTTAAGTGTAAGGTTTTTACAAACCTGAAATGCCCTGCTGATTTTGTATCATGGCACAGTTGCATGAAATTGATCCTCTGGGTGGCAGGTATATATAACTTCTCACCCACCCAGGGTAGTCCATCTTTAATTGTGCACACATGTCTATTTTTCTGGAACCATTCATCACTTTCCAAAGACTTTCGGAATTCTATTCCAGTTTGGCTATCCACCTTCAGCTTCATTTTAGCTTGGGCCCTGGTGGTGACTGGTGCTGCCAGTTGTTGTTCAGGCACAAGTGGTTTAGAGTCAGTGGCCCGTGTGCTGTTATATTGGGGCAAGCGAGATAATGCATCCACCAGGAAATTCTTCCCCCCCCCCGGTAAGTGTTTGAGAGTGAAATTGAATTGGTGAAAATGTTGGGACTAGCGGGCTTGCTTAGGAGTGAGTTTCCTGGGTGTTTTTAGTGCTTCCAAATTTTTGTGGTCTGTCCAGACCTGGAAGGGGATTTTATTTCCTTCCAGGAACTGGTGCCATGTAAGTAATGACCATCTCACAGAATACACCTCCTTTTCCCACACGGGCCAACGTTGTTCTGTCTGCGTGAGTTTCCTGGATGTATATGCACATGTTTGCAACGTCCCCTTATCATTTTCCTGTAATAATATGGCTCCCACCGCTACATTGCTAGTATCTGCCTGTATTACAAAAGATTTATCGAGATCTGGGTGTCTCAAAACAGGTTCAGCAGAAAAAAGTCTCTTTAGCCTCTCAAATGCTGCTTGACATTCCATTGTCCACTTCAGAGGTTGGCTGGGTTTCACTGGGGACCCCCCCTTCGTTTTCAACAAGTTTGTGAGGGGCAGGGCTATTTGGGCAAATGAAGGGATGAATTGGCGGTAGAAATTTGCAAACCCCAGGAAACTTTACAAAAGCTTCCATGTGCGGCGGGGGGGTGTGCCCATTCTAATACTGCCCTGACTTTCTCAGGGTCTATTTCGATGCCCTCTGCGGATATGTGATACCCCAGATAGTCTATTCTTTCCTGGTGGAATTCACACTTCGATAATTTAGCATATAGGTGTGCAGCCCACAACTTTTTCAGGACTGCTCTGACTAGGTTGATATGTTCCTCTTTGGTCTCAGTGAAGATAAGGATGTCATCTAGGTAAACCAGTACCCCCTTATATAGGTGCTCTCTTAGCACGTCATTAATTAATTGCATAAAGACTGCGGGGGCCCCTTGCAGTCCAAATGGCAGTACTTTGAACTGGTAGCAACCCATTGGGCAATTGAATGCAGTCTTCCATTCGTCTCCTTCCTTAATCCTAATGTGGTAATATGCTTCTCTCAGGTCTAGTTTGGTAAAAATCCTTCCTTTCGATAGGTGGGATAGCATATCCTTTATTAGGGGTAGGGGATACAGATTACATTCACTAATTGCACTAAGGGGGCGGTAATCAACAACCAAGCAAAGAGAACCGTCCTTTTCTCTGAACAGAACTGGGGTGGCCACTTTGGGTTTGGCAGGCTCAATAAATCCTCTTTTTAAGTTTTTCTTTATGAAGCTTTCTATCTCCGCTGTCTCCTTTGGGCTCATGGCATACATTTGGGAGTTTTGCCCTGGGTTTGAATTCTATAGCGCAGTATGTGGGGCAGTGGGGGGGAAGCTCATCTGCCCGTTCCTCACTGAAAACATCAGCAAGGTCCCTGTATTCCTCCAGTATTTCTGGTAATCCCTTCTCTTCCCCCACCGATGCTGACTCCTCTCTTTGGGTTGTGGGGGATACTTTGGGATTTTAAGCTCCTATGCTGCCCCTCTGGGAAGTTGAGTTCTGCTGTCTTCCAATTCTTCAGCCATTCCAGTCCTAAAATCATTGGGCATTCCATGCCTGGGGCCACTACAAACGTTATGTCTTCCTCATGAGACCCCAGGGATAGGTGAATTGGTAAAGTGGCTAGGGTAGCTGCCCCCTTGCTATGGACCCATCTAATTGGCTAAAGGAGATTGGTTGTTTTAGTCTCCTCACTGGTATGCTCAATCTCCCCACCAGCGTTGGGCTGATGAGGCAGCGGGTGCAACCAGAGTCTATTAGGGCTTTTACTTTGACGGCTTCAGACATAGAGGAAGCTAATATAGTCACTGTCTTAAGGATGGGTGGAATGGATCCACTTACCAAAGGTTCTCCCTCTGAGCTGTCTTCTGAGGTGTCCATCGCCCGTGCAGTGTAGGCCGGAATCCAATCCCAGTTCTTGGCAGGGATTGTGGACTCTACAGCCTCTGTCCCCTTCATGGAAGATTCTTTTTGGTTGCTTTGGGGCTTCTCTAGTTTCTTGGAGGGTGATGCCTCTGATTTATGCTGGGGGTCTTTTGAGTGGCATTCTGTGGCACGGTGACCCTCTCTCCTGCATTTGAAACAGCCTGTTGATTTTTTAGCTGTGGACGGTGGTTTTCCCCCCTCGCGTGTTTGCTTGGGTGACGGGTGGGCCCATGGTTTCCCCCGGCAGTGCCTCTTCAGTAGGTCTATCTCCACCTCCTCTGCCAGGACATACCAGTCATTGAGATGGTGCGGGTCTCCTCGAGGCAGGCAAGCATCATACAGGTCGTAGTTTAGCCCATCTTTGAAATGGCTAAGGAGGATATCTTCTGGCCAGTTCAGCTTGCTGGCAATGGCTCAGAATTCTTGGGTATATTCAGCCACCGGCCGTCTGCCCTGCCTGACTGTTTTGATTCTCTCCCGGGCCTTACGATCAGCCAAAGGATCCTCGAACCGCCTCCTCAAGGATGACATGAATCGGTTGAAGTCGTTGAATTCTGGGGTGTTGGAGTCATGCAGGTTCACCACCCAGTCTGCAGGCGGTCCGTCCAGGGTGGATTATATGATACGGATGCGGGCTTTGTCACTGGGGATGTCCCGTCCATATTCTTCCATATAGCTGAGGACTTGGGTTAGGAAAAACCCCAAGCGTGGTGGCTCCCCCCTGAATTTTTCTTCCAGGGGCGGAAGTCTTTGAATAGATCATTGTCTGCTCAGCGGGCGGTATTGCCCCTCATCCTGATCCCTGTCTATGGTTCTGGGGGGGGTATTACTGAGGCAGCAACTCCTGTTCCAGCGGATGGCCCTGGTGTTGCAGGTGTTGCACTTTACAAACTCAGAGAGAACTTACAAAAGATCCCATGGAAGAAAATCCTAAAGGGGAAATGAACCCAAGAAGCATGGGAAACTTTGAAAAACATGATCATAAAAGCCCAAATCAGCACGATACCACTGGAAAAGAAAAACAAGAAATCTGAAAAGAAACCAGCATGGCTGCACAAAAATCTCTCTGACAAACTGAAACACAAAAAGTACAAATACAAAAAATGGAAAGAAGGGCACATAACTATGGCTGATTATCAGCAGACAGCCAGAACATGCAAAGAAGGAAAGCAAAGACTCAGAATGAACAAAGACTTGCAACAGAAATCAAGGATAATAAAAAAAAAGTTTCTACCAACACATTAACAACAAGAAAAAAGTCAAGGAAACTGTAGGTCCACTAAAGAGAGAAGATGGCAAAAAAGTAAGTAGAGAGCGCAGCAGGTTAACTCATTCTTTGCATCTGTCTTCACACAAAAAGAAAGAATAGCACAACCTACTAAAAGCATAAGAGTAAAAGAGAGACTAGAAAGAAAAAATTAGAATAAGCAACAAAATGGTAAGAGAACATCTGTCTGATCTTGATGAATATAAATCACCGGAACCTGGTGAAGTACATCTCAGGGTTCTGAAGGAGCTGGCAGATGTTATCTCAGAACCATGGCACCATATCTTTCAGAAATCCTGGAGCATCAGGGAAGTACCTGAAGATTGGAAAAGGGCTGATGTGGTTCCCATCTTCAAGAAAGGGAAGGGGAACCAATCTAGGAAACTACAGATCATTCAGTTTAACATCAATAACCGGGAAGAACCTAGAAAAGATAGTCAAAAAACAGATCTGCAAACAAGTAGAAGCAAACAAAGTTACAACTAGTAGCCAGCACAGGTTTGTTAAAAACAGATTATGCCAAACCAATCTTATTTCATTCTTCAATAAAGTGACTAAACTAGTAGAGCAGCAAAATGCTGTGGACATACTGTAGTATACTTAGATTTCAGTAAGGCATTTGACAAAGTAGACCATAATGTACTGCTTGGTAAGCTAGAAAAAAGGTGGAATAGACAACCACAACACCAGATGGATTTGTAACTGGTTGGCAAATCATACTCAATGAGTAGTCCTCAATGGCACCACATCCCCATGGAGAGAAATAAGCAGCAGGGTATCACAAGGTTCTGTCTTAGGCCCAGTACTCTTCAATATATTCATAAATGACTTAGATGAGGGAATTGAAGGGGAACGCATCAAATTTGTAGATGGCACCAAACTGCCAAGAGTAGCTAACACCCCAGAAGACAAACTCAGAATAAAAAAGGTCTTGAAGAACAATGGGCTCTATCCAACAAAATGAGTTTCAATGTGGAGAAAAGCAAAGTTTTCTATTTAGGCAGGAAAAATCAAAGGTACAAGTACAGATAAGGTGAGACCTGGCTCAAAAACAGTAACTGTGAGAGGGACCTTGGAATCCTAGTGGATGATCACTTGAATATGAGCCAGCAGTGTGCAGCAACAACCAAAAAAGCTAATACAATCCTTGGTTGTATAAAGAGAAGGATAGAATCAAGATCATATAAAGTATTAGTACCACTTTATAAAACCCTAGTAAGACCACACCTAGAATAATGCAACCTATTTTGGTCCCCATACTACAAAAAAGATGTTGAGAGTTTGGAAAAGATTCAGAGAAGAGCAACTAAGATGATCAGGGGCCTAGAGGCTAAAACATATAAAGAACGGCTGTGGGACTTGGGTTTGGCTAGTCTAAAGAAAAGAAGAAATAGGGAAGACATGATGGTAGTATTCCAATATTTGAGGGGGTCACGTTATTCATCAAAGCATCAGAGGGAAGGACAAAAAACAATCGTTGGAAACTGATCAAAGAGAGAAGCAACCTGGAATTAAGGAGAAACTTCCTGACAGTCAGGACAATTAACCAGTGGAACAGCTTGCCTTCAGAAATCATGGGCACTCCATCACTGGAGATTTTAAGAAAAGACTAGAAAGCCACTTGTCTGAGATGGTATAGTTTCTCCTGCTTGAGAAGGGAGCTGGACTAGAGGACCTCCAAGGTCCCTTCCAGCTCTATTCTATTCTAGTTGTCCTTAGCTGATTGGATGGATAACCTGAAAACTACATGGGAGGAGGTGCAGAAGGCATTGGATAAGGCTAGGGAATCGTATAAGAAGCAGGCAGATTGGAAGAAGCTCTCCAACAGTTTTATAGGATTGGGGTTCAGGTGTACCTGTCTACTAAGTATCTCAAGTTAAGGCAGTCTTGTAGGAAACTGAGTCCTAAATAAATAGGATCTTTCTGAATTGTGAAAGTCATTAATCCAGTAACTGTTGAGCTACGGCTGCCAAAAGAATTGAAACAAGTCCACTCAGTATTCCATTGCAGCTTGCTGAAACTGTTCAAAAGATCTGGCTTAAGACCAGGAGGAGTGAAACCTCCTCCCCTATATTGGTGGAAGGTGAGAAGCATTATGAGATTAAGAAAATACTAGATTCAATAATTTTTAGGGGGAAGTTACAGTACTTAGTCCTGTGGAGAGGTTACCCCTGAGCTGATGCTGAATGGATAAGAGCTCAAGATGTTAAGGCTGACAGATGAATAAGAAAGTTTCATGATTAATACCCTCAAAGACCAAGGGGATGATGTTTGAATAATTGTACTTATTGTTTCATTATAATTATTATTCTTTCAGGGAGCCAGCATGTCAAGGTTGAATTGCTAAGATGCCTGCTAACTTCTATTGCTACTCAACTTGCTATAGAAATGGGGGAGGGGTAGAAAGCATGAGAAGGAAATGGGATTCTAAGAAGCCGTCCACAGACCATGAGAGCCAAGTTCACAAAAGCAGGTATCTGATGGAGAAGTGGGCTGTTCTACAACAAACCAAAGTATGATTGGGCAATATGAACACTTGGTGGGTGGGGATTAAAAAAAGCTATTATTAACTAACCAGATTTTCACCTGGGAAAACCAGAGTTGGTTTTGCTTCTTCAGTTCTGAGATGTGTATTCAATAAAGTTTATCATTTATGGCACTTCAAAGCTTTGAAGATTTCTTGATTTTGAATTAGCTATTTGGATGGCTGACACAAGGGACTCTACGCAATTGATATGGAGAATGTACACCTCCTTCCACTAATAAAGGACATATTGGGTCACTTGGCAACAGGGAATATTTTCATAAAATTGGACTTAAGGCAAGCCTACTACAGAGTGTGATTTAGAAAGAGAAATTTGTGGAATACAGCTTTTAATTGTCCATTGGGCTGCTTCCAATTTCGACTGCTCCCTTCCAGCCTACAAGGAGCCTCTATGGCATTGCCATAAGTGTATACTGTAGGCCAACCAACCAAACAGAGGAAATAGATGAACTTTTTCCTAGTCAGCTAACTAAGGTATGTAGGAAGCACATTACAATAGTAATGGGGGACTTTAACTACCCGGACATCAGCTGGGAGCCAAACTCTGCACCAAGTGGAAGACCAAACAGATTCCTGACAAACCTAGCAGACAACTTTGTCACCCAAAAAGTAGAGAAGGGAACTAGGGGATTAGCCATTTTGGATCTAATTCTCACTAACAGAGATGAAATGATAGAAGGTGTTGAAGCCACAGGAACCTTGGGAGGAAGTGATCGTGCAATATTGGAATTCAACATTATGGAAGCACAAGCAATAGAATACAGTCAAACTAGAGACTTGGACTTTAAGAGAGCTAATTTCAATAAACTTAGAGCTTGGGAAGGATGCCATGGATGAAAATCCTCAAGGGGAAAACAATTCAAGAAGTTTGGGAAATTTTGAAAAGTGAGATAATAAAAGCCCAGTCTAGCACAATACCAACAAAGAGGAAAAATAACAGCTCTCAAAAGAAACCAGCATGGATGCATAAAGAACTCTCTGATAAATTGAAAGATAAAAAAGAGAAGTATAGAAAGTGGAAAGAGGGGCACATAACTAAGTCAGAATATCAGCAAATAGCCCGAGTCTGCAAAGACGAAGTGAGGAAAGCTAAGGCTCAAAATGAACTAAGGCTTGCGAGCAAAGTCAAAAACAACAAAAAAAAGCTTCTTTCAACATGTAAAAAACAAGAAAAAAAGTGAAGGAAATGATTGGTCCATTAGTGGGTGAAATTGGCAAGAAGGTGACAAGCAACAGGGAGAATGCAGAACTATTTAACTCGTTTTTTGCATCTGTCTTTACACAAAGGGAAAAAGCAGACCAACCTATCAAAAATAGTGCCATAAAAAACAGAACAGAAACACAAGTTAAGATAGGCAAGAAAATGGTAAGTGAGCACCTGTCCAGCCTAGACAAGTTCAAATCACCAGGACTAGATGTTTACACCCCAAGGAACTGGCAGATGTGATCTCAGAACCACTGAACTATATTTTTCAAAGATCCTGGAGCACTGGGGAACTACCAGTGGACTGGAAAAGAGCTGATGTAGTTCCTATCTTCAAAAAATGCAAAAATGGATCCAGGAAATTACAGACCTATCAGCCTGACCTCAATACCTGGGAAGACTCTGGAAAACATAATCAAACAATGAATCAGTGAGCATGTAGAGGCAAACAAAGTCATCACTAAAAGCCAACATGGGTTTGTCAAAAACAGATCATGCCAGACAAATTTTATTGCATTCTTTGACCAAGTGACAAAATTAGTGGACCAAAGGAATGCTGTGGATATAATTTACTTGGACTTCAGTAAGGCATTTGATAAAGTAGATCACAAACTACTACTTGATAAGATAGAAAAATGTGGGTTAGACAGCATCACCACCAGATGGATTCGTAGCTGGCTGACTGGCCGTACTCAGCGTGTGGTCCTTAATGGAGCCGCATCTACATGGAGGGAAGTGTGTAGTGGGGTGCCCCAGGGCTCTTTTCTGGGCCCAGTGCTCTTCAACACCTTCATCAACGATTTGGATGAGGGGAATAGATGGGGAACTCATCAAATTTGCAGATGACACCAAGCTGGCAGGAATAGCCAACACTCAGGAAGATAGGCTTAAGATAAAGGAGGATCTGGACAGACTTGAACACTGGGCGCTATCTAACAAAATGAAATTCAATGGTGAAAAAAGTAAGGTTCTACATTTAGGCAAGAAAAACCAAATGTACAGGTATAGGTGGTACCTTGCTCAATAGTAGTAACTGTGAGGGATCTCGGAGTCCTAGTGGACAATCACTTAAATATGAGCCAGCAGTGTGCTGCAGCTGCAAAAAAAAGGCAACACAGTGCTAGGCTGCATTAACAGAGGGATAGAATCAAGACCACGTGAAGTATTAATACCACTTTACAATGCCTTGGTAAGGCCACACTTGGAATACTGCATCCACATTTGGTTACCACGATGTAAAAAAGATGTTGAGACTCCAGAAAGAGTACAGAGAAAAGCAACAAAGATGATTAGGAGACTGGAGGCTAAAACATATAACAAATGGCTACTGGAATTGGGTATGTCTTGTTTAATGAAGAGAAGGACAAGGGGGGACATGATAGTACTGTTCCAATATCTCAGAGGCTGCCACAAAGAAGAGGGAGTCAAGTTATTTTCCAAAGTACCTGAGGGCAGGACAAGAAGCAACAGATGGAAACTAATCAAGGAGAGAAGCAGCCTAGAACTAAGGAGAAGCTTCCTGACAGTTAGAACAATTAACCAGTGGAACAACCTGCCTCCAGAAGTGGTGAATGCTCCAACACTGGAAGTTTTTAAGAAGAGACTGACAGCCATTTGTCTGTAATGGCACAGGGTTTCCTGCCTGAGCAGGGGGTTGGGCTAGATGACCTTCAAGGTCCCTTCCAATTATTATTATTATTATTATTATTATTATTATTATTATTATTATTATTATTATTATTATTATTATTATTATTATTATAAATGGTATCTCTATAAAGGGGTGTTGGTTAAGTTAGATAACATTTTGATTTATGTCAAAGCTATGGAGGAACATTTGAGAAACTCTGAAAGGCCCGGCTATACACCAAACTGTCCAAGTTCCACTTAACTAAGATGGATTATTTGGGATATCAGATCTCCCAGGACAGTGCAGAAATAGACCCATAAAAAGTATGCACAGTCCTGGAGTGGCACAAGGAATCAATTGCAAAGCTTCCTTGGATTTGAAAACTTCTATGGGCAATTCATCCCTGTTTTTGCACAGATTGCATTGCTGATTATGAACCTACTAAAAACAATAGGGGGCTCCAAGGCCAAACTCAGTCAACCTCCTATGTACACCATGGAGTGCCAAGCTGCTTTCAAAAAGCTAAAATGCTTATTTGCAGCAGAGCCAGTATTAAAACACCCTGACCCAGATAAACCTTGTGTTAAGGTTCTGACATGATCCCAACAAAGTAAGCACAGCTGAGATATTCCAATATCTAATGCAAAACTTTACTGAGCACAACATATTGGCATTGACGAATAGAAAACCAGCTCTGGTTCAATTGGCGCCAAATCAGTATATTAAAAGTATAGAGCCTCCCTTCCTCCCTGACAGTACTGGTCACATTAACCAATTAAGCTTCAAACAATTATTATGAGAAAGACTCTTCAGTTCTTAAAACAAAATCATGGAGGACCTTGGTTCTCAGGCTAGCAGCTTCCCACCTGCAAATACATATTCCATTCTTCCCCTCTCCCCCCATGTCCTTAGGCAAACCAAGAAACAGAAATGACTGAAGCATCATGAGGTTTCTTTGAAGCTTGACAGGCTGGCCCGCTTGAAACCAGAAGGAGCCTGGAAAACAATAAGTACATATTACTTCACTTTGAAAGCCCCGGTTTCCATGGATACTTATTATGGAACTTCTCTATTAAGCAGTCTGCCTTAATGTTATGGGCTTTTGTCCATCTAGCTTCTACGATCGGATATCCTCTCCACTGGATCAGGTACTGCAACTTCCCCTTGTAGATCCTAGAGTCAGGGATCCATTTAACTTCATAGTGTGTCTCTCCCCACCACCACCACCACCATTATTGGGCTGGGAGCTTGTTTCTCAACTGGCCTCATCCTAGAGCTCTGAAATGGCTTCAGCAACTGCAGTGGAACACTGGGTATACTTTACCCATTATCCTGGGCAGCTTTAACTCTACTGTAACTGGATTGATGACTTTTACAATGAGCAAGGGCCCTATGTATTTCAGACCTAGCTTCTTGCAAGGTTGTATCAACTTTATGTACTTTGCAGACAGATACATTTTATCTCCTATGTGGAATGTCCCTTCTTATTTGCCTGTTTCTTCTGGCTTTCTGTTGTTTTTTTTAAGGCTTTCTTTACATTGCTCCAGACACTCTGGAATGAATTTACTCAATCAGCTAAAGTACTCAACGAGGGAGGCTCCTGAGGGCATTCTGGCATAGGTGCAAATTCTAACTTTGTGGCTTTGAAAGGGGTCACATTAACCAATTAAACTTCAAACAATTATTCTGAGAAAGAATCTTCACTTCTCAAAACAAAATTGTGGATGACCTTGATTTTCAGGCTAGCAGCTTCCCACCTGCAAATGCACATTCCATTATTCCCCTCTCCCTGCTGTGTCTGCAGGCAAAGCCAAGAAACAGAAATGGTCAAAGCATTATGAGGTTTCTTTGAAGCTTAACATCTTTCATAATCCAGGCTAGAGGACCTCCAAGGTCCCTTCCGGATTCTATTCTATTCTATTCTATTCTATTCTATTCTATTCTATTCTATTCTATTCTATTCTATTCTATTCTATTCTATTCTATTCTATTCTATTCTATTCTATTCTATTCTATTCTATTCTATTCTATTCTATTCTATTCATCCAGTACAATTGTGCAAAGGAGGAAGCAGTTTCCTCCATTATTCTGCTCAAGCAGATAGTGGTCCCAGCTCTCACCCAGCAACAAAAGGTCCCCAAAGAGAAAATGGCAGACAATTACCCCAGGTGCTAAAAACTGCCTTAGTACAATATGACTGGTTCCAACAATACAAGGAGGACATGTTCTCCTGAAATGGGCTACCTTGGATGGGGAGCTGGCTATATGTGCCTGTGAGCCAATGGATTCTAGTTCTTGAGTGAAGTCTCAACACCAAAACTGCCGAGCATTTTGGCCCATGGTCCACAAAGCTCTAGACCAGGGGTCGGCAACCTGAAACAGCAAAAGAGCCACTCGGAACTGGTTCCCTCACAAAAGAAAAAACTGGGAGCCGCAAAATACACAGAACAAGGGGCTTGATTGAAGAGTGGAGCCTAAGGCAAGACATGCACCGGCCCTGCCCCCATCCACCTCTGGTATGGATGGTTCCGCCGTCCTGGCTTCTCCTCCCCTTAGAAAAGACTGCTCTCCCCCCACCCTGCGCTCTCCCTCTCTGGGACATTCTTTCCGCCTTTTGGCGCAAAGGTTCTGAGGGAGCGGAGGAGGAGGCCAATGGAGAGAAGGAGCTGCTGTGGCAAATCTGAGGCTTTGCAAAAGAGGGAGGCGGTGGTGGAATTAAAATAAAATGGGAGGGCAGGTTGAGGAAACCCAGCAGACACCTACATCAGAGGGCAAGCAAGAAAGGCAAGATTGGGGAGAGGAAGAAAGCTTTCGGAGCTTGCCCAGCAGGCAGCTGCTCCCCATTCTCAGAAATCGCCACTGCGGGAGTGGAAAGAAGTGGGGGACTGCCTCTCTCCCTAGTCTGCCAAGTGAATAAAAGTAAAGTTGAATGCAGTGGCTGGCAGGCAGGGACCGCGAGGAGTAGCCAGGATTGGAGGAGCAGAAGTCAACATTGCCAAAGAGGAGGAAGGAAAGGAAAAGTGGGTGTCTTTAAATAGTCACGCCCACTTTTCCCCCTTTTTTCCTGTTTTTTGCAACAACCAGTTGCAGATATCGACACGTGTATGTGTATCGAGTTTGGAAGCCTCTGTTTAAGTCTGTGCGTATGCTGACTCCTGTGCATATGCTGACTCCTTGTCTCCTGCCCTTGGTGCCTTTCCTGTGGAGATGCGTTTGCATCTCTCTCTGTGTCGAGCCCCGTGGGCCCAACACACACACAGGAGGGGGGGAAAGAACACCAGACTGCCGCCTCCCTACCAGACGTTCCCCACAGGTCTGACACACATACATACATACACAGGAGGGGGGAAACAATGCCAGACCGCCGCCACCTCTACCAGCCATTCCCCATGGGTCTGACACACACACACACACACACACACAGGAGAGGGGGAAACAATGCTGGACTGCTGCCGCCAACCGTTACCCACGGGTCCAACACATACACACAGGAGGGGGGTGGAAACAATGCCGGACTGCCCCCGCCTCTACCAACCATTCCCCGTGGGTCCAACACACACACACCCAGGAGGGGGGGAAACAACGCTGTACTGCTGCCTCTCTAGCAGACCTCCCCTGCAGGATGTGCCACCAGGAAGCTGGGTGGCCCAATGAGCGGCCCGTGCAGACTGCGGCCCATTGGCTGAGGCCAGGCCAGCTCCAGGATGCCACTAGAGTCAACAAGTGGCTTGGCGCTGCTCCGACATCATCGGCACAGCCAGACACAGAGGAGCCAGCAGAGGTGGGCCAGTGATGCCGCTGGGGCAAGCCGTCCCTGTGGCTCACAGCACGTGGCACCAACAGAGCGAGGGACAAACCGGTGTGGCAGCTGTGGGGAGAGGAATCCTCGCTGGCCGTGGTTCAGAGTGGATGAAGGTGGTGTAGAGCTGCAGGAGGCAGTGGCTCGCCAGTAAAGCCAACAAACTTCTAGGTGCCGCGGCTGGCCTTTCGAGGCGCCGCAGACCTCCATTGACTTCCATGGGGACGCTTGGCAATGAAGGGCTGATTGGGGCCGATTGAAACCGCTGCAGGATGTCTTTGAGTGGCAGAGACAGACACAGAGAGATGCAAACACGTCTCCACAGGAGAGGCACCAAGGGCAGGAGATGAGGAGGAGGAGGTGGTGGCTTGCTGGTAAACAAAGGGACTTGGTCTTTCTCTCTCTCACACACACACACACTCACACACACACACATACTGTACACTCACACAGAGAGAGAGAGAGAGAGAGAGAGAGAAGGGGGGAAAGAAGGAGGGGGTCTGGCAGTGCCCGAGACTCCATATGCTGCTCAGAAACACCACCACTACCACCCCCACACACCCCATCTGACCGACCCACTTACCTTTCCAGCAGTCCTCCCGTATCTTCCTCTGCTGCTGCCACATGCAGTCCGAAGAAGAAAAGAGGTTTGTCGGCAGTCCCACAAACCAAAAAACTTCAACCAATCAATTCAAACTTCACAAGTTTTTTTTCCTGTGACAAGTTTGAATTGATTGGTTGAACTTTTTTAGTCCCACTTTTTTTTTGGACTGCACATGGAGGAGGACTGGGAGCCGCAGGAGATGGCTGAAAGAGCCGCATGCGGCCCCAGAGCTGCAGGTTGCCGACCCGTGCTCTAGACATATAAAAAACAAGCTGACAAGAAGAGGGCACCTCAGAAGGAGTTTAGAGTAAGAGATAAAGTTTACCTCTCCACTAGGTTCCTGCAACCATGACAGTCCTGCAGAAAACTAAGTCCAAAATATGTAGGGCCATTTCCCATCACCAGAATCATAAACCTGGTGATGGTTGAGTTAAAACTGCCAAAAAACCTTAAGTGAGTCCATCCTGTGTTTCATTGTAGTCTATTGAAGCCTATCTCTGGTTTGCGGCCTCAGTCAAAATCACATCCTCCCCCAATTATGAAAGAAGGGCAACAATATTTTGAGGTTAAAGAAATCTTAGACCTTAGAATCCATATGGGAAGATTGCAATACCTTTTTATGTGGAAAGATATCCCTCCATCACAGGTTGAGTGGGTTGAGGCTAGCTATGTTCGCTCCTCATTTAACCTGCCAGTTTTATGTCAAATATCCCGATAAGCCTAAATGGAAACTGGTAATTTACACTGTAATGAATATGTTTTCTATTTTTTCTTTTATAGGTGTAGCCCTTTTTTTGGAAGGGCAGCATGTCATAGCTGTCATTCTATTCCTAGGGGAATTGATTTTGAAGAAGAGCCAGCCCTGATTGTGAGGAGCACCAATCAAGCACAAGGTCAGCAAAAAGAATGTGGAGATGGGAGAGGTGTGAATGCAGAGAAACACAAATATTTTTCATGCCCTTATTTGGCTCGTTTCCTTTTGCCCTTGAGATTTTAATCTTTAACTTCCATCACTATTGTTTCTGTGGCTGCAAAGCTAGAAATGTAATTTTCTTACAGTAGAAAATGTGCAGGTTTAAGATATTAAAAAGCCAATGGACGTCACTCTTCACAACCTAGGATGCTGACATTTTCCCCATTGTTTTTTGCCCCTTGAATTCAATGTCTAATAAATATCTAATTCATTGTCTAATAAATGGGAGAGATCTGTAGGAAAATCTAAAATAATAAAATAACCTGTCATATTTATTATTAACTTATTACATCTTTAACTTATTACATCAAGTATTAATGATGTAAATGAAAATTATTGACTGCCTACTATTGTTCTTATGGCCCATTCCATACACAAACACATCACCTGAACAGGTGTGACTCAGGATTACTTGTTGAGTATGGTTTGCCAGCCAGCTACAGATCCATCTGGTGGCGATGTTGTCTATTCTAGCTTACCAAGGAGTAAGTTGTGGTCTACTTTATCAAATGCCTTACTGAAGTCTAAGTATACTACATCCACCGCATTTTGCTGGTCTACTAGTTTAGTCACTTTATTGAAGAATGAAATAAGATTGGTTTGGCATGATCTGTTTTTAACAAACCTGTGCTGGCTACTAGTTATAACTTTGTTTGCTTCTAGTTGTTCACAGATCTGTTTTTTTATTATCTTTTCTAAGATCTTCCCGGTTATTGATGTTAAAATGATTGGTCTGTAGTTTCCTGGGTCTGTTTCCCCCCAACTTTCTTGAAGATGGGAACCGCATCAGCCCTTTTCCAGTCCTCTGGTACTTCTCTGGTGCTCCAGGATTTCTGAAAGATATGGTGCCATGGTTCTGAGATAACATCTGCCACCTCCTTCAAAACCCTGAGATGTAATTCACCAGGTGATTTATATTCATCAAGATCAGACAGATGTTCTCTTACCATTTTCTCACTTATTCTAATTTTTCTTTCTAGTCTTTCTTTTACAGTTACGTTTTTGGTATGTTGGGCTATTCTTTCTTTTTATGTGAAGACAGATGCAAAGAATGAGTTAAGCTGCTGTGCTCTCTACTGCCTGTTAGTTTCTTGCCATCTTCTCTTTAGTGGACCTACAGTTTCCTTGACTTTTTTCTTGTTAATGTGTTACAAGAAACTTTTTAAAATTATCTTTGACTTTTGTTTCAAGTCTTTGTTTATTCTGAGCCTTTGCTTTCCTTGACTTCATATTTGTAGATTCAAGCTATCTGCTGATATTCTGCCTTAGTTATGTGTCCCTCTTTTCATTTTTGTACTTATTCTTTTTGTCTTTCAGTTTATCAGAGTGATTTTTGTGCAATCATCCTGGTTTCTTCTTTGATTTCTTTTTCAGATGTATTGTGTTGGACTGGGTTTTTATGATCATATTTTTCAGAGTTTCCCACGCTTCCTGAGTTGCTTTCTCCTTTAGGATTTTTATCCATGAATTTTTTCTTAGGCTCTGAGTTTGTTAAAAGTAAAAAAAGTTACCATATTTATTAACAAGCTAATAATGAAGCCTAGAATTCCAGGTACAATGCCACTAGGGGGCCAGAAGCAGATGTATATCAATGCTAAAACCCTAAGAGAGATATTTTTGCCTGGGATAATTTGACCTCTTGAGATCATTACAGACTTGTCCATACATTTCTTGTCTGGACTGATTTAAATCCTTTGGGCTACACATGATGTAGAATATTTCATTTATTTTTCTTTTTTATAAATATTTTATTAATTATCTAGTTTTACAGTCGAATGAACCTTTATTGTCAAAGTACAACCATGTATACATTGAGATTGGCTGAGCCTCCCATTGTCTATAAATACTTAATAGACAATGTGTTGTCTGGGTCCATTAATAATTCAGTGGTATATATTAACTTCTTCAGTCTACATCAGTGTTCAAAATTCCTCTATTGTTTATAATTTCAAGTAAGTTATATATAAGTTTTGGGTAACCAAAAGCTTCTCTTATTCAAACTTCTTAGCATTTTCCTGTTTCCCTTCTCATACCAAAATTTAATATTCTAATTACAAATCCTATCTTTCTAGTTATGATAATACTTCTATTTCTAGCAATTATCTATTCTCCACCATATTCAAACATCTAGTTAGTAATATAATATCCCATCTAATGGATCAAAACCTCTATTTTCTTTCTTCTCTAGCTTTCTTCCTTTGCCAACTAATTTTCCAAGTCAATGCATTTGAATCATCAAGTAATTTTTGCTCTTTTTGTGTATATTGTTTGGACTAAGAAAGACCATTTGGTTAAAATATTTTTGGAAGAACGAACCCATTGATATTCACTAAACAACCTTCTTCTTTTTCCAATTCCCCACAGTTCTCCCAACAGCTCTATCTTCCATTCAATCAGTTCTTCTTCCTTTTCCTCAAATGTGTTCTGAATTCTTCTAGTTCTTCAGTTGTCTGAATCTGACAGTCAGTTCCTTCCTTTAGGTCCTCCATCTTTGGATCTGCTTCCTCTAGTTTTCCTTCTATTTTCTGGGTTGCTAGTTCCTTCTTTGTAGTTATGTTCTGGGTTTGAAAATTTAGATTAGAAAATTGTTCTTTTATCTCCTTTGTATTATTTCTAGTCTCATCATGAGCTAAAGCAATAGTCTCTTGTACTGATTTCAATATGGAGATAATTTCTTTCTGATCTTCATCCATATTTTCTTGGTGGTATATCAAATTGAAGACTTTGGGGACAGGTGTTAGAGATGTGTTAGAGATGGTTTTTTACCATTTAAAGCTGAGTATGGGACATCCATTTCATTTTTTATAGATGGTCTTTATAATAAAATTTCTTCATCAATCAAAGATTTGTAATCCAAAATATTCCACCATCTCAAGAAATGATATTTTTCTCCTGCAGGGAAATAGTTCCACATCACAGCTCTGAAAGTCAGTTAATATTTATATTTGTAGTTCAGGCAGGCCAGTTTCAAAATAGTTCATCATCTCTGCCACACCAATAAGCAGTCCAAAAGTTCCCCCCTTTTCCTAGCTGCAATCTTCAAAAGTGAAAGTTTCCAAGGAGAGCAAGAGTCTTGTCTAAATCTGGCCTTCAAGCCAAGTTTCCTTTAGGCATAACAAATTGTAGTGCCATAATTTGCCACTAGGTGTCAATAGTGCCATTTTCCAGCTTTTTAAATCCAAACTTATATTACAAGCTTTTCAAATCTTTTTAAAAAAAAGTCTCTAAAGCACTTTTAGTCCCCAAATTTCAAAGTCGTATATGTGTATTAATTTCAAATTAATTTTGTAATGTTCTCTGCTTCCCCAAGTAATTAGTTCACCATTTTTCTTTTCCTGAGAGAATTGGGTGGAAATTCACATTCCCTCTCTCATCGGGGAGGGTGCTTTGGGCATTTTTTTCCAGGAAGAAGTCTTAGTTATAAAGAGAGGACAGGGTCTCACCCAGTTTCATCCATGTTGCTGAAAGGTTGCTTGTTAGTGCTTATTGTTTTCCGTTGTCAGCAGCTTCTGATTGGCTACATGAATGTACCCAGTCTTTCCTATGCTGGTTTGGAGGGCTTCCTCAGATCAAACGGAAGGGCTGCCACCCTCCTGCAATCAATGAGGGTCACCTCCTTGCTTGTTGCTTCTACGGGCAACTTTTGACCCTTTCCCGGGTTCCCAGTGGGGTTAAATTAAATGTAAAAGGCGGAGCCCCGTCTTCCTGCACTTGTTCCCCTGGGTTGTCAAACTGGAAGCTGAACATCTCATTTTTGTACCTTATCAACATCAGTGAAATGGAGGCATAGAGGTGATGTAGAGCTTGGTACCAGTCCAGCCTTAGTCATGAAAACTCAATGGATGACTTTGTGTTAACCTCTCAGCTCAATCTACTTCAGTGGCTTGTTGATTGGGGAAAAACTGGAGGATGAAGTGCTACATATTCCACCTTGAGGTCCTGGAGAAACACAGAATATAAATTCTAATAATGGTAATGATTCCTTGTCACTTTTGATTATTACTCAGGAATTCTAGAGAAATAACATTTGAAATTCACAACACTATAATTCTTGGAAATGTTTAAATTGTCTCCTTTATGACTGTACATGCTGTACATCTACAGGGCTCAGATTCTGGTAATGTGAAAAATAACACGGACATCATCCCAATAGTTTATTTTATTTACAATATCTGTATATCCATTCTTTATAGTATACCAGACCAAATATATACAGTTTGTAGCATTATTCATTCAAGGTGCTCTCTTCAGTGGTTTGTTGGTGAGAAACCTATAATCATTATTAAAAAATCCAAATACAGGTAGTGCACGACTTACAACAGTTCATTTAGTTACAACAGCACTGTCAGATCTGCCATCTTCAGCTTAGTGCTTTGTTGGCATCCTGTCATAAATTGTTAAGGGGGAGAGGAAGTAGGCAATTGGCATGTAGAGGGTAGAGATGAACAAAGGGGAAGAAGGGGTGACAGGCTTGATTGAAGCTGGAAGTGTGAGAACTGACCTATTCCAGTCTTCAAGACTGCAGAGGCTGGAAAAAGAATGCAAACATCTGAGCAATTCCCAAAACACCTATGTTGCATGCCATTGGATGAAGACAGACTGCTCAACGGGGGAAGTCTGGCGAGGAGGAGAAATATTGTAACACTTTACATGAGAATTTCAGTTTTAACCTTGCTTTTGCTGCTCTTAGTAATCCTTAGTAAAAAAAACCCTATCACTTCAACCAAATGGAGTTGAGGTTCTTTGTTTCCTAGGGACCCAGTTGGCACAGGTCTGGCAGGCACTGAAGAAAGTGATTTATGACCTTTTTTCACAGTTACAACCTTTGCAGCATCCCCATGACCATGTCATCAAAATTCAGATGTTTGGCAACTGGTTTATACTTATGACTATTGCTGCATCTCAAGGTAATATGATCAAATTTTGCAACTTTTTGACAAGCAAAGTAAAGCCAGATTCACTTAACAGTTGGGTTACTAACATTATTTGAAGTCATTCATTTAACAACTATGGCAAGATAGGTTATAAAATGGGACAAAACTCAGTTAACGAGAAATTTTGGGCTCAGTTGTAAGTTAAGGATTATCTGTATAGTTGCATTTGTCTACAATTTTATTTTAATTTAAAATGAACAATTTTTTGTCTCACAAGAAATGTGTAAGGACCTACCTCATCTAAGCCTCCCAAAAAGCAGAATTCTTGAAACAGGCATTGGCTCAAAAGGAACTTTTATTAGGGGCTAGTGATAGCAGGGAAAACAAGGCAAGGTCTGAAGAAAACCCAGAAAAGCAGTATATTAAAAGCAGTATTCAGTACTCCTCCCCCCAGGGTCCCAGTGTTCATTTGAATTCCAGCTAATCCACAGATGGCATAGTACAGAGCTTTTCAACCTTTTTCAACCCTTTCATCCATTCTACCACTTTTAGGATATGGCACCTGAGTACCACCTAGCAAGGTGTCAAAAAACTGGATGACCAAAAAAAGAGGAAAAAAGTGATGAAGTACAAGTAGTCCTCAACTTACAGCATTTTGCTTAGTAACTATTTGAAGTTACAATGGCACTGAAAAAAGTGCCCCCCAAGCCACAGCCGAGTAACACACCTGCCTGCCCACCCGGCGGCGCTCTTCCTCCTGTCCGAGGTTTTCATTGTTGTGAGCATTTCTGTTGAGGATTGGCAGCGGGGATGGGGTGGGGTGGGGTGTTTGGTTTTTATTCCCCCCATCTGCTGGGTGGTTGTAGCAGGTTTTGGTCACTTCACATGACCCTGGGACACTTGACAGTCATAAATATGAATCAGTTGCCAAGCATCTAAATGTAAATCACAAGACCCTGGAGATGCTGCAACATTCCAGCTTATTGGCTCTTCTTCTGGACTCAGAAGTCACCAAGATCAGCACTGAGCTCCAGCTGGAGCCTGGTGCTGATCCTGGTGCTTCCGCTGAGCCCTGACAGCCCTGAAGAAGCACTGATCCTGGTGCTTTCTCTGAGCCCTGACAGCCCTGCAGCTCCAGCCATCTCTCGCTCAGGCTTGTGCGGTGCTGCCACCAGTTCAGCTCATTCCCCTCCCCCACTACACTTTTCTAGGATGGTCATGTACCACCTGCCAGGTGCCAATGTACTGGTTGAAAAGCCCTGGCATAGTGTTTTGGTAACTGGCTTCTTTGGCACATTCTTTCAAGGTCTCTCTCTTTTGTTTCCTTCTGGCTACAAGCACAACTGTTTCTCAGATAAAGGTGATACATTCTATCCCCTGGGGGAAGGGCACAATAGCAAGACAGTGCAAAGCATCCCCCCTCCCAACGGAATGACAGGCCCCAAAGAAAGTTTACAGATTCAGAAATAGGCATAGGGAAACAATGTATTTCTTTGGGGACCTGACAAAATGACTGGCTATTTATTTACCAAGTACTTCATGCATAATGTTTAGTCAAAGGGAAGATTTGTAAACTGGAACAGTGTGTATTTAACAAACTCTTCATCTGTCAGGACCCACCCCAATCCACATCTTAGGAAAAAAGAACTCTTGGAGACAGGGTTGTCCAAGCAGGAACTTTCACTAAAACATGATTGTCAGTGGATAATCTAGACAGGATCTGGAAACTGTGTTGCAGATTGATACTTTCAAAGTGTCTCTGAGTAAAAACCCCTCCCTTCAGTCCATTTGGTCAGTCCCAGATCAATTAAGGTTCAGGTGTCAAAACCTTCCATGGGAAAAGGGATCTTCCATGCCTTTATGACATTTACTTCCTCCCCTTCAGATTCCAATCGGAGATACAAACCAGAATCTCTCCCCCCATTTTCTTTGTTCTTCTCAGTTCAAAGGTTCTTTCCCTGGTCTTTGATGATGGCCTCCAGGCAGGCTGAATAAACAACCTTGCATCTAATCGATAGGGATGGCCAATTAACATCTTCTCTTCTCCTCCTTGGGAATGGCAGAATCCAGTGAGGGGTGAGATTTAGGGGTGCACAGATAGGGATTTAGGAATGGAATATAAATGGATTCTGACATCATCTTTCTTGTATGAAAAACAAATGATGGTTTCTTTTCAAACCCTGTAATCCTGAGGTGAAACAAGAATATTACATAGAATAAGATTCTGAATGCCAAGTCATTCTGGGCTTTAAATTAATTACTATCCTAGATACATTAGAATGCATCCATCAGTAAATGCAAAAATGCTGTCTTAGGCTGAGTATTTTTCAACATCTTCATAAATTATTTAGATAAGGTGACAGAAGGGGAATTCATCAAATTTACAGACAATATCAAGCAGGGAGGGAATAGCCAATGCTTTGGAAAACAGACCTATGGGACAGAAGGATCTTGATGTTGGGTCTTATCTAACAAAATGCAATTCAGTGGGGATAAAAATAAGATCTTACACTGTTGTGATTCAGGGTCAGCCTGTGGGTTCGGCAGTTGGGTCGGACGATTCAGAGGAGGAGGAGGGGGGTGTTGGAGAGCTTGCTGAGAATAATATTGAGGCTCCACAGAGCCCTCAGCCAGGCCCCTCCCATCTGGTCACGACGCAGACCCAGCTGTGCGAGCCTGACAGCGTGGATGAAGATGACCCACAGCTGGCCCTGTTCAAGGACGCCCGATGCAGGAGGCAGTCAATCAGGAGTAAACAGAGGAAGGCAATGGGGCACCTCGGAAGGAGGCAGAGAGAAGCCACGCCCTGAACTGTTTAAAAGGGGAATGTGTGGGAGGGCTGGTTTGCTGAAGGCAACCGTTTGAATAGCTCCTGTTTCATGGTTCGTGTTTGCTCTCTTTGCTCTGTTTGCTCTGTTTATGAGCCTTGGTGGAGCAGTGGGCTAATGCCTCCTTAAGTAACACCAGCTGCCTGCAATTAGTGCAGGTTCGAGTCCCACCAGGCTCAAGGTTGACTCAGCCTTCCATCCTTCCGAGGTAGGTAAAATGAGGACCCAGATTGTTGGGGGCAATAAGCTGACTTTGTAATAATGCCGCTTGGGGTGTGTGTGAAAGCCCTAATAAGCAGGCATATACATAGAATGAAGGCTACTGCTAAGCTTGTAAGCCGCCCTGAGTCTTCAGAGAAGGGCGGGATATAAATGGAATTAAAATAAATAAAATAAAAAATAAAATAAATTTGGCAGGCTTAGTTCCAGCCTCTTGCCTTCTTGTAAAAGGGGTTGTCCCTGCCTTTTCTGCAGGGCCGGTAGTAGGCTGGTACAGAACATACACTTCAGCAAAAAAAACAAAACACAAAACAATAAATGCACAGGTATAAATGTACTTCAAAGTGTTGTTCACCCTTGGCCAATATAGGCGTAGGGGCTGGAGGAGCCGGGGGCCTAATATTGAAGGTGAACTTGGGTTTGAGTAAACTACAATGAAAGACAGAGTGAGTTTGTCATAGGCTCTTAGGGAGCTCTAATTCAATGGTCACCAGGTTGATAATGTGTTTGATAGGGAAAGGTGTAACAAACTTAGGACCCAATTTTTAGAACAGGGCTTTTCAACCTTTTCACCCATTGTACCACCTGGCCCTTGCACACACCTGTGGACTCTGTGGGAGGGGACACTGCGAGCAGCATGAGAGTCCACATTACCTGCGCTACAAACTTCTTCCAAGAATTAAATTCATTAACTTTGAAGTTTGTTTGGCAAGGAAAGAAAGCTAGAATAAAGATGAAAACATTGCAAGATGCTAAGGAAAATGGAGGTTTTGGACTGTCCGAGTGGGCTTTGTATTATCAAGCATCTGTATTAACATGGGTGAAAGAATGGATAACTCTTAGGAATAAAAGGTTGTTATATTTGGAGGGACGTGACTTACAATTGGGGTGGCACACTTTTTTGTGGTACAGGAAAAATAAAATCTATAAGTATTTCCAAAATCACTATATTAGAAATGGGAAAAAACCAAAACTAAGATATATGTAAAAATTCCAAGGTGGCTATCAACGACGGAAGCTTTTTCACATCCAAATTTGGTAGATTTTGAAAAAATTTGGACATATAGAGATATTTTAAATACTGATGGGACATTAAAATTGAAACAAGAACTGAAAAATCAGGGCATCAACATGTCATGGTGGATACAGTTATAAATACAAAATAGATATGAAAAAGACGTGAAACTGGGTTTTATAAAGAAACTATTTGATAAGATTAACTTCTGATGAGAAACTAAGAAAATGTATAACTTTGTTAATTTTGGAGATGGAAAGTGAACAAACTAAAGAAACAATGACAAGGTGGGCGAAAAACTTTGGTTATAATATAGAACTCGAAAAATGGCAAAAACTATGGGAGAGAAACTATAAACTGACAATGTCAACTGCGTATAAAGAAAATTTATATAAAATGTTTTATAGATGGCACCTGCCACCAGCAAGATTAGCAAAAATGTTTAAAAATATGTCAGATAGATGTTGGAAATGTAAACATAATTTAGGCACACATTATCATATCTGGTCGACATGTGATAAAGCAAAGGCTTATTGGAAAAAAAATACATGCTTGGTTAGAAAAAATGTTGGGAGAACAAGTAGTATTTAATCCTGAATTTTTTCTATTAGATATAATACCAGAAAAGATTAATAAGCAAAGTTTATATTTGGTTCTACATATTACTACAGCAGCTACAATAATTTTCGCACAATATTGGAAAAATGAAGGAATACCACCAGAGGAAGAAGTAATTAAAAAAATATTGGAATGCGCTGAGATGGACAGACTCACTATGAGACTGAAAGATAAAGAAAAAACAGAATACTACCAAAGCTGGAAATTATTCTACAAATGGCTAGAGGAAAGAACCAAAGAGTAGGATTTGATTATGTATTAGCGTTTTTGAACCCAGACTGCACGCTGGTTGAAAAATTAACATGTATGTAAAGAAAAAAGAACTAATAAAAAGCTTTAAAAAAAAAGAAAAGAAAGAGGACTGGGAAGGAAAGGCTCAAAAAGTAACCCTCACACAAGGAGGAAAAAAAAATCCAGAGCCTATCCCTCCTGAAAAGGAACCAGTGGATCCGAACTTGGAAATGATCAAAGCAATGCTACAGCAGACAATGGAATATGTGTAAGACTCTGAGGAACTAAAAGCCCAGCTGAAAGAGCAATCAGAATCGGAGGAAGAAGCAGAGGAGGAAGCTGGCAAAGAAGAGCCAACGGTGCCTGAGGCAGGGGTGGCAGCTCGCCCTCCTGCAGCAGCGGCAAGATGAGCATGACCGCCCCCCAAACCCAGAGGCACAGTACCCCAACTGGCCAATTCCGTTGGTGAAATTCGGTGGGAATCCCAAGAGATTGGGTTGTTCCTAGCCCAGGTATTCACCTACATACAGCTATATAGGAGAATGTTGCCAACAGATGAGAAGAAAGTCAGAATGGTCACCCTAGCACTGGAAGATACTGCTGCTGACTGGATGGTGACCTTTCACAACTGCAACACTCCAGAACTAAGAAATTTTAACCAGTTTATGGAAGCCTTTTGACATTGCTACAAAGATCAGCTGGCAGACCAGAAAGCCCGTGACCACATAAAAACAGTGAAGCAAGGGTGACAACCAGTAGCTGAGCACAAAGAGGAATTCTGAGAGCTGGCCAGCCACTTAAACTAGCCAGAGGACATCCCGGTGAGCTGTTTCCAGGATGGTGTGTACGAAGACCTGTACAATGCCTGTGTGGCCCGTGGAGCTCCAGGGTGATTGTACGATTGGTGCCTCTTAGCAGAAGAGGTGGAAATAGATCAATGCAATCATCAGCACACCTGGTGAGAACCAGTTTCAAGCCAACACCTGAGAGGAGAGGTGAAACTGCATGGGTGATGCTGCCACCACCCCATTCCACAGCATGCCTCAAATGTAGAAAGGAAGGGCCCTGAGCAGTCAACTGCCGTGGCAAAGGGTCAGCAAAGACGAGAGACTGGCAATTGGTGGAGAGAGCCACACCACACCTAAGGGAGCTGGTGATGGTGTTCAAGGAGTCTGTAGAGCTCCCTGGGTCCGCAGGGCAGAGGGTCGAGCTCTGACCACCAAATGACCCGGGGCAGCAGAGAGTGACTAAAAGAACAACCCCTTAGTAAATGGGCCGATTGACCCTATAGCTGTGCCCTTAGAACTGTCCATACCAGGCACCGGGAAGAGAGTAAAGTTAGCAGCTTTACTGGACTCCGGATTCACTCACTGCCTAATCAGCCCAAAGCTAGTAGAGAAATTGGGAATACCCCTCAGCAGACTCAAGGCCTTGATCACATTTTGTCAACTCAATGGGTCAGTCGCAGGGGGGGGGGTCCCTGCCAGTTTTGCCACCAGACCCTTGCAAATTTTCATGGGAGACCACTCAGACTTTAGTGTTTGTGTTGGCCCCTGGCATGGAGTGGGCCTAGCATGGCTAAAGAAATGGAATCCCATAGTCAATTGAAGGGAGGGGTGCCTGAAATTCCCCATTCAGAGAAAAGGGCAGGAGGTGTGGACTACGACATGAGTTAGCACCGCCCTCAGCAAGCAGGAGCTGTAGAGCCTCCCACTGGAATACTGGGACTTATCCAAAGTGTTCAGTGAGCAGAGATTGGATGAGCTCCCGCCCCGCTAACCTGCAGACTATGCCATTGAAATTGTCCCAGGGACAAAACTCCCAAAGCCAAAAATGTACTCCATAACTGCTAGGGAATTGAATGAACTTCATAAGTTCATCTCTGCATTAATTATAAGGGTCAGTGCATGGAAAATATGTACCCAGTCCTCCTAATGAGTGACATGCTAGCACATCTGTCAAAAGGGAAATTTTTCTCTAAATTTTTCTCTAAACTAGACTTGCGGGAGGCGTACTATTGAATAAGAATACGTGAGGGGGATGAATGGAAAACTGCTTTCAACTGCCCCTTGGGCTGTTTCCAATTCAAGGTGCTATCTTTTGGACTATTAGGGGTGCCTACTGTGTTTATGCAACTGATCAATGAGGTCCTTCACAAGGATCTGTATAAGGGGGGGGATTGGTTTATCTTGATGACATCTTAATCTATACTGAGACCAAGGCAGAGCACATTAAACTAATCAGAGCAATATTAAATAAATTGTGCTCTGCCAAATTGTATGCCAAGCTCTCAAAGTGTGAGTTCCACAAAGACCACATTGACTATTTGGGCTATCTCATCTCAAGCGAAAGGGTGGAGATGGATCTGGAGAAAGTGTGAGCTGTACTGGAGTGGGCTCCCCCTCACATTAGGAAGCAATTGCAGATCTTCTTAGGCTTTGTGATTTTTTATTCTTTCATTCGCACAAATTGCAGTCCCCATCACAAACCTCTTAAAAACCAAAGGCAAGGACAAACCAAAACCCAACCAGCTGCTGAAATGGATGGGGGACTGTCAAGTAGTGTTTGAGAAACTAAACAAGCTTTTATCTGCAGAGCTGGTACTGAAGCACCCAGCCACAGGGAAAGCTTTTGTTGTTCAGGTTGACACTAGTGATGTGGCCGTAGGAGCAGTTCTCCAGAGAAATGAGAAAGGCCAACTGCAGCTCTGTGCTTACACCTCTAAAAAACAGACTGAGCAGCAGTAGGTGGCCTGGGAGAAGGTAGCCTATGCTGTGCAATGGGCCTTCTAATCTAGAGGCATTTCTTAGAGGGGCGTAAAATACCATTTCAGGTGTGGACTGATCACAAGAATCTCGAAGCTATGAAAATCCCTAGGAAGCTGTCCCCTAAGCAAGCATGGTGGTCACAGCATATCCACCGGTTCAATTTTACAATTCATTACCTTCCTGGGGGAAGAATTTCCTGGCAGATGCCCTGTCTAAGATGCCACAATATAATAATAATAAACCTGAAGTAACTAAACCATTCCTTACTCCCAAACAGCAGCACCTGTCACTACTCGAGCACAAACAAGGGTAAGGTGCCAATAGACCTGATGGTGGCCCAAGAGTTCAAGAAATCTCTAGAAACTGATGAGTGGTTTCAAAGCCATAAGAACTTGTGTTTAATAAAAGATGACCTGCCTTGGGTTGGGGAGAAAATACACATTCCAGCAGCTTTAAGACTGAGAGTAAGGCAAACTGGGCATGATTCGGAAATTGCTGGACATTTTGGATTCGTCAAAATCCTACATCTGCTTAAAAAGCAGTTAAAAGGGTTAAATATTTGGGGATATATTTGTCACCCTCAAATGTAAAGTTATATAAAAATAATTATGAAAAGTTATGGGGAAAAGTTCAAAAAGAATTGGATAGCTGGAAAAAACTACAATTATCTTTATTGGGAAGAATTGCAGCTGTGAAAATGAATGTTTTGCCAAAATTTTTATTTTTATTTCAAATGATACCTATACTTAAAAAGGATTCAAACTTGGAGGAATGGCAAAAAGGTATTAATAAATTTGTTTGGGCAGGGAAAAGGCCACGAGTTAAATTTAAGGTTATGCAGGATACGCGTGAGAGAGGTGGTCTTAAAATGCCTAATTTTAAATTATATTATGAAGCTGCTGCTTTGTCAGCGATAAGTGATTGGTTTAATTTAACACAAGTGAGATTACTAAATCTTGAAGGCCATGATTTGTTATTTGGTTGGCATGCATATTTATTGTATGATAAGAAGGTGGATAATGTGTTCAAGGTACATATTTTAAGGTATGCTCTGTTGCGAGTTTGGAAAATGTATAGACACAAGTTAAATTATAAGATACCTATATGGGCAATACCGAAACACGCAATAGAAAATATAAGTGTTGGGTTTAAACATGATGTGATTACATATAAGGAAATTTTAAGTTTGGAAAGGAATGTATGGCAATTAAAGCCATATAATATTTTAAGAGAAGAAAAGATTGTACAAACTTGGTTTCAGTATGGGCAATTACAGGCCAGGTGGAAGGAAGACCAGAAAATTGGTTTTTCAATGATTGATGAAAATCTGGTAAAGCAAATTAGAGATCAAGGTCAAGCACATATTAAAAGGATATCTTGCATTGATAGAAATTGATTCAGAGACAGAACTTGTTAAAGACTGTATGATAAAGTGGGCTCAGAATTTTCAAGAAGTTATTACAATGGATACTTGGGACAAGATTTGGGTGAGAAATGTAAAATTTACGCAGGCTCAAAACTTAAGAGAGAACTTTTATAAAATGTTTTATAGGTGGCACTTAGCTCCTAAAAAATTAGCAAGTATGTATCCGAACTGTCAGCCCAAATGTTGGAGGTGTGGTGGTGAAGATGCAACGTATTTTCATATATGGTGGACCTGTAAAAAGGTTAAAGCTTTTTGGATTAAAATTTGGTGGAACATGCAAAAGATATTCAAGAAAAGGATAACGTTTTGTCCGCAACTGTTTTTACTGGGCATTATTATTGATACTACTGTTATGGACACTAAGCTGATGTTGAACTTAATTACGGCAGCGAGACTTTTATTTATTTATTTATTTATTTATTTGACTTGTATACCGCCCTTCTCCCTAAGGACTCAGGGCGGTGAACAGTGACATAAATAACAGAATGCACAAATAGTTATCTTAAAACAATAATTAAAACAGAACCCGTCAGACCAGACCGGATTGCTTAAACAGATATGTTTTTAGGTTGCGTCGGAAGGAGCGAAGGTCGGGAGCCATCCGGAGCTCAACCGGTAAACGGTTCCATAGGTCAGGCGCGCTCACAGAGAACGCCCTCCCTCTGGGAGCTACCAGACGGCATTCTCCAAATGGCGGCACCCTTAGGAGGCCCTCTCTGTGGGCGTTGACGCTGGCAGCAGGTGATTCCTAAGGTACTCCGGACCCATGCCATGTAGGGCTTTGAAAACCATTACCAGCACCTTGAATCTTACCCGGAGGACAACTGGGAGCCAATGCAGTTCACGGAGTAGAGGTGTAACATGGGAGTATCGGGAGACTCCCAACACAACACTCGCGGCTGCATTCTGTACCAGTTGGAGCCTCCGAGTGGTCCTCAAGGGCAGCCCCATGTAAAGAGCATTGCAGTAGTCTAAACGAGAGGTCACGAGTGCATGAGTGACCGTACGTAGGGCATCTCGGTCTAGATAGGGCCATAATTGGCGAACCAGGCGAACGGCTCCTCTAGTCACAGCTGTTATGTGGTCTTCCAAGGAAAGCTGTGAATCTAAGAGGACTCCCAAGTTGCGAGCGCTATCTGTGGGGGGTAATAACTTACCCCCTATAGAAAGAGATGGAATGTTCTGAATATCTCGAGATGCCGGTACGTACAGCCACTCAGTTTTGTCGGGGTTGAGTTGAAGCCTGTTCTTCCCCATCCAGACCCGAACTGCTTCTAGGCAACGGGACATCACATCAAGGGCATCACTGAGGTGGTTTGGGGTCGAAATAAAAAGCTGGGTATTGTTCTGAACCAGCCCTCTTCTAGCAAACCCCTATTCAAAAAGAAGAGACTGGAGAGCGTCCAAGGCTAAAAGGCTTCTACCAAGATTTAATTACGCAGTTAACAAAAACACTAGAGCTTGTCTTCTCAAGCGGAAAAGTTGCTTTCAGCAACCAGCCCCTCCCCAAACACTCCTTTTATAGAGAGCTCAGGGCGTGGTCTCCCTGTGCCTCCTCCCGAGGAGTCCCACATTCTTTCTTTGTTTGTTCCTGCTCGACTGCCTCCTGCGTCGGGCGTCCTTGAACAGGGCCAGCTGTGGGTCATCATCTTCCGCACTATCGGGCTCACGCAGCTGAGAAGAGGGCCCCGGCTGGGAACTCTGCCAAGCCTCCACGCCATCATCAACCGGTTCGTCTCCCACACGGTCCTCCTCCCCCTCATCTGAGTCATCCGACACGTCTGAGCCGGCTGCCGAAACCACAGGCTGGCCCTGAGTCACAACAGGTATCATCAGCGTACTGGTGATACCCGACTCCAAAACCATGAATGATCTCACCCAGCGGCTTCATGTAGATGTTGAACAGGAGAGGCGAGAGGACCGACCCCTGAGGGACTCCACAAGTTTGAGGCCTCGAGCTCGATCTCTGCCCTCCTGTTAATACCGACTGCGAGCGTCCCATGAGATAGGAGAACCACTTGAGAACCGTGCCTCCCACTCCCAATCCCCTGAGACGCTGCAGTAAGATACCATGGTCGATGGTATCAAAAGCCGCTGAGAGGTCTAGGAGAACTAGGACAGAGGAACACCCCCTGTCCCGAGCTCTCCAGAGATCATTTATTAGTGTGACCAATGCCGTCTCTGTGCTGTGTCCGGGCCTGAAACCCGATTGGTACGGGTCCAGATAGTCAGTTTCCTCCAGAACCGAAGGGAGCTGATGTGCCACCACACTCTCAACAACCTTAGCAAGAAAGCGAAGGTTGGAGACCGGACGAAAGTTGTTTAATATAGTTGGGTCCAAGGTAGGTTTCTTGAGGAGGGGTCTCACCACCGCTTCTTTCAAGACGGAGGGGAAACAACCCTCACTCAGGGAGGCGGATATCACCGCCTGGAGCCAGATTCGTGTTCCCTCTTGAGCAGAGTAAACCAGCCAAGAAGGGCACGGATCTAATAAACAAGTGGTGGAGCTCAGCTTCCTCATAATTCTGTCCACTTCCTTTGGGGTCACAGGATCGAACTCGTCCCATTTAACATCGACGAGATCACCCATGTTCTGATCGTTAGACTCTGCCCAGTCGGAGTCTAAGCCAGTCCGAATACGAGTGATTTTGTCCGACAGAAATTGGCAAAACCCCTCGGCACGACCCTGTAAGGGATCCTCCCTCACCTCTTCATTAAGGAGGGAGCGAGTTATCTTAAACAAGGTGGCCGGGCGATTATCTGCGGATGCAATGAGTGTAGCGAAGTAATTGGACCTCACCATCCTCATTGCTGCGAGATAAGATCTAGTAAAGTATCTTAGTCGTGATCGGTCAGATTCAGATCGGGTAGATCTCCAACGGCTCTCTAGGCCCCGTCTCCGACGCTTCATCTCCCGTAGCTCCATGGAAAACCATGGAGCGAACTGGGATCTGCATCGGGTCAGGGGCCGCAAGGGAACAACTAGGTTAAATGCATCCGTGGCAGCCTTTTCCCAGGCTTCCACTAAGGCATCAACCGAGCTGTGAGCAAAGGAGGCAGGTGGAGACCCCAGTGCTGCCTGGAACTTCTCAGGGTTCATTAAGCGCCTGGGACGGAACCATCTTGATGGTTCCACAACTCCACAATGAGGGGTGGCATAGTAGAAGACCAGTCTCAGGAGATGATGATCGGTCCATGACAGGGGTGTAATAATTGGGGAACCCCCACCAAGATCATCTAACCATCGTCTAGATAGAAAAACCAAATCAAGCGTGTGGCCTCCTACATGAGTCGGGCCCTGAATTACTTGTATCAGGTCCATGGCCGTCATGGAAGCCATGAACTCTTTTAGTAGCGCAATATTGGAAGAAGGAAGAACTGCCGACTATAGAAGAATGGACTTTAAAAGTTTCCAATCTGGCGGAAATTGCAAAGATCTCAGCGTACTTGAAAGACCAGTCACAACAGAGATATATTGTGGAGTGGAGAAGATGGATTGATTATATCCAGAATAAATATGGGACTAAAAAGTTTCATCTAGCATTTGAATAAGTATTGATGTGATATTTAAATTGCTTGTAGTTATTTTATAAGAGTTAAAGTGCAATAGATTTAATATCTTATTGTTGTTTGCATAAGGTAGACTATGATTGCTTGTATTTTTATACCCTGTATTGAGCTGTGGGAAGTCAGGGAGGGGGAAGGGAGGGAGGTGTTGGGGAGGGTTGGGGAGAGGGGAGGGGGTTGGGAGGGGTTTTGTCTTTTTTAAAAAAAATGTATTGTAAAACTTTTTAATAAAAAAAGCAATTTTGGTGGCCTTCTTTGAAAAAGGACATAGAAAGCTATGTAGCTAGCTGCCCCACATACACTGCAGCTAATTGGGGGCAAGGAAAAGCCCCAGGACTATTGCAGCTGGTGGCGAGCCCTTCAGCACCCTGGAGAGAGATCTCTATAGACTTTATTGTGGAGCTTTCTGAAAGTGCTGGAAATACAGTCATTTGGGTGGTTACGGACCTGTTCTCCAGACAGGTGTTGTGATTCAGGGTCAGCCTGTGGGTTCGGCAGTTGGGTCGGATGACTCGGATGACTCAGATGAGGGGGAGGAGGGGGGTGTTGAAGAAGAACTTGCTGATGATGGCTTGGAGGCTCCGCAGAGCCCTCAGCCAGGCCCCTCTTACTTGGTGGAGACCCAGCTGCGTGAGCTCGACAGTGTGGATGAAGATGACCCACAGCTGGCCCTGTTCAAGGACGCCCGACGCAGGAGGCAGTCAAGTAGGAGCAAGCAGAGAAAGGCTGTGGGACTTCTCAGAAGGAGGCAAAGAGAGGCCACGCCCTGAACTCTAATAAAGGGAGTGTTTGGGGGAGGGCTGGTTTGCTGAAAGCAACCGCTCCGATAGAGGATCAAAGCTCCGGTTTCTTGTTTCATGTTTTGTTGTTTGTTTAATAAATTTGGCAGACGAATTCCAGCCTCTGCCGTTTGTACAGGGGTTGCCTTTCTGCAAGGCCGGTAGCAGGCTGGCACAGAACAACAGGCCCATTTCATCTTGTGCTCAAAAATCCCAACAGCCAAAACACTGGCTAAACCTTTCGTGCAACATATCTACAGGTTTCATGATGCCCCACAAGGTATAATTTCGGACAGGGGGTTCAATTCACCCCAAAGTTCTAGAGACCCTTTTTGGACTATTTGGGTTGTGGTCAAACTTCAAAGTTAATGAATTTAACTCTTGGAATAATTTTTCCTCAAGTTTTATCGTAATTGTTTGAAATAAAGAAAAGATCTTAGGCAATATATTCATTTTAACTGTAGCAATTCTTGCTACTAGTGACAGTTGTAAGTTCTTCCACTTTTCCAAATCTAGCTTTATTTGTTTCAATAGCCTTATACAATTGTCTTGTTTTATTGTTGAGCATTTGGCTGATAAGCATATACACAAATATTTAACCTTTTTCACTATTTGTACCTCTATTGATTCTGAGAATCGTTTTTTTTGTTTATCTGTGAGATTCTTAACTATTATCTTAGTTTTTTCTTTATTTATTTTTAGTCCCACTATTTCTCCATACTGTTGTATCTTTCCCCACAATTTGGGAATCATCTCCAGGGGTTCTTCCAAAATAAATACTAAATCATCAGCAAATGCTTGTAGTTTATATGTTTCACTCTTTATCCCCAACCCTTTAATTTCTGTATCTTGTCTAATATTTTGATTTAAAACTTCCAAAGTGAAAATGAAGAACAGAGGGGATAGTGGGCATCCTTGCCTTGTGCCTTTTCTTATTTCAAAGCTCTCAGTACAATCTCCATTCACAATCACTTTGGCTGTTTGTTTGTTATATATTGTTTTTACCATATTTATAAAATTCCAAAATCCATTATTTGTAATTGGTGAATCATAAATTGCCATGAAAGATTATCAAATGCCTTTTGGGCATCTAAGAATATTAGTGCCATTTGTTTCCCTGGCTGTAGCTCATAATATTCTAATACTTCTATTATCACTCTTAGATTGTTTTTGTCTCTTTGGTAAAAAGCCATTTTGATCTGGATGTATAAATTCGACTAAGTATTTTTTCAATCTCTCTGCCATTATTGAAGTAAAAATTTTATAATCCACATTGAGCAATGAAATCAGTCTATAGTTCTTAATCTAGGTCAAATCAGAATCTTCTTTTGGTATTAAAGTAATGTTTGCTTCCATCCACATAGTTGAAAGTCTAGCTTCTAATAAAAGTCCATTGCAAACGTCTTTCAACGGTTCACTTAGTATCTCTTGTAAATTCTTATATAGCTCTGCCGGAAGCCCATCTGGACTTGGTGTTTTTCCATTTTTTGGGGTCTTTTTATGGCCTCTGATATTTCCATCATTGTAACCCCTTCATCCAACATAATTTTAAATGTCTCTGAAATCTTTAAAAGATTATTTTCTTCCAGATATTTTACAGTTTTCTCTCTTTAAGTTTTCTCCTTGTCATACAATTCCTTATAGTATTTTTTGACTATCTTTTTTATTTCTTCATTTTTATATTGTAAATAACCTTTCCCATCTAGTAAGTTATGTATCGTTTCTTTTTCTTTCTGTTTTTTAAGTTTATAAGCTAACCATCTTCCCGGCTTATTAGCATTTTGAAAAAAATTCTGTTTCGCTCTTTTTATCTGTTCTGCCACTTTTTCTGAGTCCAACAGATTTAATTTCTGTGTCGAGCCCTGTGGGCCTGACATACAGTGAGGGGGGAGGAAGAATCTCGTGATGGCTCCCTTCCCCAGCCTCCTGTCTGTCTGCTGCTGCAGCAAGCTGCCGCAAGCCGTCTGCTGGCCCAGCCGCCTATCAGCTGGTTGCTGCATGCCGATCCCGCTGCCTGTCAGCTGGCCGCTGCAAGCCTCATCGGGACCCTGGAAACCTTGGAAGGCATTGCTGGGCTGCTTCCTGCATTGCCACTTCCCTGCCCAGCGCTGCTGACGTCACTGGTCACTGTGGGCTCTATGCCAGCCCCACCGCCTCTCAGCTGGCAGCCAGACTCCCAGAAGGGCCGCCGTCGCTGTAGCAAGCCTCTGGGGCTCGAAAGGCTTTCGTGAGGCTTGGGAACAATTGTAGTCGCACCGCCCCTCGTGGACAGCAGCGTGGCTGGTCATCTGGGCTTAAGGGTGGGGCTTGCCTGAACACCTTACATGGTTTGCAGCAGATTGTGGGACATGGGGGGAAGCTTGTAGGACATGCAGAGGGTGGTAGGTGGTATGGAGCAGTGTGAGCTGTTTTGCACAAAGGGGGAGGAGGGGTAATAAAAGGTTGTGGGTGGATGCTGGTTTGTGACCTGGGGGCAGGGTCCTGTCTCTGGGTGGCTATGTAACCGCTGGGAGCAATTCACTCCCAGCGCTGACTTTGCTTTTGTGCTTTTGAGCTGAATAAAGCCTTTGTTTGTTGCACGTTCCTGGTTGGAAATTCCTGCTTTCATCCTACGAAGGACGTGTTTGACATTATGTTTTATTATGTCCATTTCTCTTTTCAAAGTCTTTTTTTGTGGATTTTTTTGCAGTTCTAATTCTAACTTTCCAAATTTTTCTTTAATAATACATATTGCTGTTTTCTCCGTTTATTTTTCCTTGCCATATATAACAATGCCTCTAAAGTACGCTTTAGCTGTATCCCATACATTTTGTACTGTTGTATCTTCTTTTTTATTTTCTTTGAAGAAAAATTCCATTTCTTTTTTCGCTAACTCTATAAATGCTTTTTCTTTTAATATGGAATGATTTAAAGTCCATCTTGGCCTTTTTTGTATTCCTTTCCAGGTCATTTTCAAAGGATTATGATTTGCCCATGTGCTTGTTTCTATTTCAATGTCCCGTACATTCATTCTTACGTCAGCAGTTATCCAAATCATATCAATCCTTGACCAAGATTTTTGACTATTTGAATAGAAAGTATATTGTAATTTTTGTGGGTTAACTTCCCTCCAGATGTCTTGGATTCCAATTTCCTCCGCCATATCAAAAAATGTCTTAGGTAACCTTCTTCCAGTTTTTCCTGTTTTGTTACTTTTTTTTTATTAAAGAGTTTTACAAAAACAAAATTTTACAATATATCCCCAAATCCCTCCCACCCCAAACCCACCCACTTCCCCCCCACATCCCAGAGCTAAATACAGGATTATAGTTATAATAATCATATTCTAAATAAAAATTATGCATAATATACAATTAACCAAATTCATAATGCGCTTTAACTCTCTTTTAACATAACTACAAACAACGTACCAATAACAATATCCCACTAAAATCTACTCATAAGCTAAATGGTACTTTTTGGTCCCATATTTGTTTTGAATATAATTTATCCATCTCCTCCAAACTGAAATATATCTTTCCTGTGAATGATCCTTCAGATAAGCAGAAATCTTAGACATTTCTGCAAGATTCGAAACTTTAAACACCCATTCTTCTACAGTGGGCAAACTATCCTTCTTCCAATATTGTCCCACCAGTAACCGTGCTGACGTTATCATGTTCAACATCAAGTTAGTTTCTTTAACATCACAATCTACAACAATGCCCAATAAAAACAATTGCGGGGAGAACTTTATCTTTCTCTTAAAAATCTCTTGAATGTTCCACCAAATTTTAATCCAAAAAGCTTTTATATTTCTACAAGTCCACCACATGTGAAAATATTGTCTCTTTAATATATACAGCAACCCCTCTTTTTTTCTGCTGCACTGATGCATAATAAAGTTTCCCAATGTTTGGATATTCCAATATTTTATGATGTTGTTCTTTTATGTGTTTCTTGCAGACAAATTATATCTAAATTCAATTTCTGTAACTACCTAAAAATCTTGTTTCTTTTAATTGGGGAATTTAGTCCATTTATGTTTACTGAAAAGATTCCATTTTCTTTCTCCATTTTCATTTCCATTTATTTATATTTAGGTCTAGTAGATCTAGTAGTCCTCTGTTCTCTGGCAGGTCCTTCATCTTCACCCTTTTGATGGTCTTTCTTTCTGTTCTCCTGTTTGTGTGGTCGTTCCTTGAGTCCTCTCTTCTGTTTGCTTCTGCTCCTTATTCTCCCCTTGTCTTTGTTTCACTCCTTCATTTAAAATTGCTCTATTCCTTACTTCAAAATCTTCTGCCTTCCAGATTGAGTCCAATCGATATCTTGTATTATTCCAGTTTATTAAAATGCCTTCTAAAGGTTATACCATTAGCAATCAGCTTCGTAGTCAGGAAGTTATAATGTCTTTGAGTATCTCTTACTCTCTTAGGTATCTGCTTTAAAACCACAATTTCTTTATTTTTACATTGTATTGGCTCGTCTCTAACTTTCTGTAGTACTTCATCTCTTGTTGTCTTCTTTATAAACTGTACATGTACTTCTCTTGGCAGTTTATTTCTTCTTGTGTAGCTTGAGTTCATGTGAAATATTTCATCCACCTCTAACTGAATTTCTCCTGTCTTTTAAAGCCTCCTCCAGGATGTCAATAATCAACTCTGCTGTTTTATTCTCTATCCTCAGAAATATTTTGAAATCTTAAATAATGTTCCATTTTTTCCATCTCTAATTTTTCATTTTCTTGTAATAAGATTTCTTTTTCATTCTCATGTTTTCTTCAATTTTCTGTATGTTTTGTTGATTTTTAATTATCATTTGATTTTGAGCTTCAAATTTTTCCTTTATATCCAAGATTTCTTCACTTAGTTTCTCAAGTTTACTTTGTGTTTCTTTATGGTTTTTCTGCATTTCCAGATGATTCCTCTCCAACACCTCTTGATTACGTTGCATCATTTCTTGAAGCAGTTTTAATGAAGTCCGTGTTTCGCTTTGATCAGTGCTTATTTTTTCACATTGCAACATTGCTTCAATAGATCCCTGTGTTGTTGGACTAGATTGTCCTACTGAGGGTGGAGGTTTTTTTCATAAGTCTAGTAATAATTGATGAACTCATTTAACAGCTTACAGTCTAAAGCCAAAATAACATCTGCTTAGATTTAGCCAAATTCAATAAAGTTAACTTTCAAGAGTCTTTTCCCTCACAATCTCACAAGGCACTTTTGTTCTTTGCAGCTGTCTCCAAGGTCACTTTTGTAAAAACATTTTTTCCAGTTCTGTTTATCAAAAGTGTCTTTCACCACTAGATGTCTTCCTTGGCTTATTTATCAATGTCCAATATTCTTAACAAAGAGTATTTCCCCTTCTTTGTAATTGCTTGCCGCTTTTAACTTTAATCCTTCTGGGGGTCTTTACTTCTCAGCCTTTTCCCATCGGGGCACATTTATAATTCTCATGGAGAAGGAAAGAAAAATTCTGGCTCACCCAGCTTCAGCACGCAGTTGAGAATCAGCTGTTTTGCAGTGCTTCTCTTCCTGTTGGAGACAACTAGGACTGCCGTGGCTCTCCCGGCAGCCTTTTTCTCTGCTTTTTCAGAGGGTTCTGCAGTCTGCTTCGATCGGGTGCCCCCTGATCTGAGCTTCTGAAGTATCCCTCCTTCTTCGTTGCCCCTCCAAGACAACTTTCTGACCCTTTAAGGGTCACTAGACGAAGAAAAACCAAACTGGAAAGCGAGCACCGGCTTTTCCCAGTTGTCCCGACGGCTGCCAAACAGGAAGTCCCCTCTTTCTTTCCAACCCCAAGTGACCACCTAACTTGATCGCCTTCTGCCAAGGGTTCTGCCACTCCCAGGTCACTGGAAGTGCTTTTGTTGGGGTCTGCCAAAATTATATCTCTGCCCAGTGCTCCATTTCACTTTATTCCATTCTGCTGTTAGGAAGGGGCATGTCGGTTGCGACCCATCTCAGTAGGGCAGCTGCCTCTCCTGGCTGGGTACTATGCAGGTCTCGCCTTATGTAAGGACCTACCTCAGCTAAGCTATCCAAGAAAGCAGAATTCTTGAAACAGGCATTGTCTCAAAAGGAACTTTTATTAGGGGCTAGTGATACCAGGGAAAACAAAGCAAGGTTTGAGGAAAACCCAGAAAAGCAGTATACTAAAAGCAGTATTCAGTACTCCTCCCCCCAGGGTCCCAGTGTTCATTTGAATTCCAGCCAATCCACAGTGTTTTGGTAATGCTTCTTTGGTGCATTCTTTCAAGGTCATTCCTCTCCCCCACTACACTTTTCTAGGATGGTCATGTACCACCTGCCAGGTGCCAGTGTACTGGTTGAAAAGCCCTGGCATAGTGTTTTGGTAATTGGCTTCTTTGGCGTGTTCTTTCAAGGTCTGTCTCTCTTTTGTATCCTTCTGGCTACAAGCACAACTGTCTCTCAGATAAAGGTGATACATTCTATCCCCTGGGGGAAGGGCACAATAGTAAGACAGTGCAAAGCATCCTCCCTCCCAACAGAATGACAGGCCCCAAAGAAAGATTACAGATTCAGAAATAGGCATAGGGAAACAATGTATTTCTTTGGGGACCTGACAAAATGACTGGCTATTTATTTACCAAGTATGTCATGCATAATGTTTTGTCAAAGGGAAGATTTGTAAACTGGAACAGTGTGTATTTAACAAACTCTTCATCTTTCTTGTATGAAAAGTAAATGATAGTTTCTTTTCAAACCCTGTGATCCTGAGGTGAAACAAGAATATTACATAGTGTAAGGACCCACTTCAAAACCTCTTCCCAAGAAAGCAGAACTCTTGGAATAGATTCATCGCAAAGAAACTTTTATTAGGAGAAGTTGACAGCAGGCATAGAAGGCAGGATCTGAGGGTTTCCCGCTCAAATCGATAGGTTAAAGGAGAAAAAGCAAACCCCACCCCAATAGTTCATTCAGTCAGTTCAAATGGACCAATCCCCAGGTGTTAAGTCTGCTGTGGGAATGATACTGATAAGACTCTGTTCCCAAGGCTGTGAAAATGTTGTTGGGTCTTCACAACTTCTTTTCCACAGTGAGAGATAAGCCAGATAGCTGGAGGCACATTCCTTTCTCACCCCAGGTTCACATCAAGGGGAAAACAGTTCAAAGAGCAAGCAGATAGAGGAAGCTGAGAGGATACATTGTAGCAGCTAAGCGAAAGGACAAGATACATAGTAATTGCCCAAAGCTCTCCCCCCAGGAGTATGGCAGAACCCACAGAGGGAAAAAGGAAAAGACATAGACCCATCTAGTAAAATCCCCCCTACCAAAGAAACGGGTTCTGATACATAGAATAAGATTCTGAATGCCAAGTCATTCTGTGCTTTAAATTAATTACTATCCTAGATACATTAGAATGCATCTATCAGTCAATGCAAAAATTCTGTCTTAGGCTGAGTACTCTTCAACATCTTCATAGATTATTTAGATAAGAAGATAAAAGGGGAATTCATCAAATTTGCAGACAATATTAAGCAGGGAGGGAATAGCCAATCCTTTGGAAGACAGACCTACGGGACAGAAAGATCTTGATGATGGATCTAATCTAACAAAATGCAATTCAGTGGGGAGAAAAATAAGATCTTACACTTAGGCAAAAAACAACAGCAAATGCACAGGTATACAATAGGTGTACCTGGCTCAACAGCAGTAACTGTGAGAACTGTGCATACACAAGATCTAATCAGAGATTAATTGCTCCATTCCCCATTTTAAAAAATATGAATAAGAAAGTAAAACAGTTTTCCTTTTTTCAGCCACAAACTAATCTTCTGCTCTTAAATGTCCTTCAGTTGCAAGATTAGGCTATTCCCATATTCAAAGAGAAAATAAAATAGAATTCATATGCAAGTAAAGAATACCACTTAAAGAGGTGATTCAAGGAGAAAAAGTTGGGAATAGAATTGACTTCCTAATTAACAGGTACGATGCAGAAAGAAGAGACTGTTTAGGAATTGACACTGTTAGTAGTGCCTGAAGCTTCTTAATTACATCTTCTTTTACCATCTTATTAAGATGGTAAAAGCTATTTTCAGAGTATTTTATTGCATTAAGATTAAGAACAAGTGGTAATTATGATTGGTCCTATTTACAGCCATTACAGCATCCTTGCAATCATATGATTGTGATTTGTGACCTTCCCTGTCTGATTCCAACAAGCAATGTCAGTGGGGATCTGCATCAAGTGCAGTCATGAGATCCTCATTTTACGACCCATGAGGTCTTCACTTAATGATAGTAACTGTTGTCACTATTATTAGGTGGTGTGGTCAAATGGGTTTTCAACACAGTTGATTAACAACAGTTTCCAGTCCCAATTAGCATTCTTAAACAAGGACTACTTAGTTCGTTCAGTATTTGAAACCAATTTAAAATAGTTTATTACAGTGCTTAGTATTTCTGAAATTTATGATTAACATGATAATTGAGAAGAGTGGGGAAGACACATTTTTAACTCTGTTCTAGTTACTTCTTTTTATTTGTAATTTTGTTTTAATGGCATTAAGCCAACACCATTGGAAATATACACACACACACACATATATATACACATACACACACATACACACACACACACATATATATACACATACACACACATACACACACACACACATACACACACACACACACACACACACACACACATATATATATATATATATATATATATATATATATATATATATATATATATAAAATGAGGCTATCATTTCAATTATTTAGGGTTTTCATTTGCCATGTAAATCAAGACTAATACTCTACCATGAAACTTAAAAGAATAAAATTTGTTTCAGTAAGTTTTCTGCTTTTTATTTAAGATAAAGTAAATGGTTGCTTGCCATACAAAAGATGGGCTGATGCAGAAACTCCATGGAATAGTAAATTAGACATGGTTGAAACTGCAGCCCTTCTGTGGCCATGTACCATTCCAGAGTAGAATAGATCTTAGTGCAGAAAGGTATTATTTAGGCTGGCAGCGCATCCTAAGCACAGTAACTACTGAAGGTAAAACTGTATTCATATCCAGTTATAACTCCAAGCCAGAGAGTAAAGGCAGAAAACATTTTAATTACACCCAAAAATAAGGAAAAAGAAGAAATATTCAGCTTTAGTAATAACTCTCTTAAATTCTGCTTACCCAGAATTAAAAAATCCCAGGAAGAAGAGTAACACTATTTTTTTTAAAAAAAGATAAATGGTACAAGCAGATGAAACCTAATCTAAATGGGAGAAAAATACTAATGAGTTATCTTGACATCTGGCATATTTAAGGCCCTTATTTCTGTGAAGACACAGGATAAAAATTTCATTTATTTTCTGTTTTCTATTTTAAAAAGATATATGCAATAGTGTGCAAATCTGAACAAGAATTCTACTCTTGGTGTTTAAAGATTACTTACAGCAATAAAATATACCTGATACAATGCAGAATCTTGTAGCTATAGCACCTTTAGCAATGAGAAACAGAATCTTTAAGCAATGTATTTCTAAACTAATTGTGCTGTATGGAGAAAAAAAAACTATTTTTCTTTTACAGGTGTTCCTTGACTTACAACCATTCGTTTAGTGACTGTTCGTAGATATAGCTGCACAGAAAAAAGTGACATGTCCATTTTTCAAACTTACAACTTCTGCAGCATCTCTATGGTCATGAGACAAAATCTGGGCACTTGGCATGTATTTAAGACAGCTGCATTGTCATGTGATGGTCATTTGTAACCTTCCCAACTGGCTTCCGACAAAAAAAGTCAATGGGGGAGGTGAATTCACTTAACCTCAGTGATTGCAAAAAAGGCAAAAAAAATGGGGAATTCACTTAATAACTACCTTGCCTAGCAACAGAAATTTTGGCTCAATTGTGGTTGAACATCGAGACTACCTGTATGCAAGTTCTATTCCTTAATCATATACAATATTTACTGTCATACAACAGTGAAAACCATAGAAAGATATTGTTCATAAGACACTTGTATCCAGCCGTCCTGATCAGTATCATAGCGTCTGAAGACATCTGTCCATTTCTGGAAGAAAAAAGTTAATGTCAAATTGTCTGCAGATAAAATACCTGTGTTCCATTATAGAAAATGCATATAACAACCATGAGACAGATATGATGCACATACTGAAATCTAAATTGGGGAGGGGAATATTTTTTCTACAGTTTTTTACAATGAAAGTAGCAGTCAGGATCCAGATAAAGGGCTGGACAAAACTGCAAAGTCAATGGTCCACAACATAAAGCTGTACTTGAATTCAAACTTTCATATCCTTGTTTTCATGTTGCATACTTGAAACAATTTGTTCATCTGTCTTCATCTGTCTTTTTTATATTCCGCAGTCTATGATTACCTGCAGTACAACACAGCACTGAATGAAGTCATCAAAAGCCACTTGCCCTCTTCTTTGCCTATCAAATTTCTGAATCAAGAGATCGTAGAACTGGTCAGTCAGTCGGTATCCTTATTAAGAATTGGAAACAAAATTTAAAATAATTACATTCTATAATTGCAGCCACCTAGATAAATGATATTCATGTAAGTAAATAAAAAAACAACAACCAGGAAGTTTCAGGTATAACAGAACAATGGAACCAATGTGTTTTAATCAGATCCTTTGGAGCTAGCTGACACCTTTTTATTTTATGAAAAATCAGGCTATCCCATAAAGCATACTATGATGTGTCACAAATAAGAACCGTAGTGGCCCAGTGGTTAGAATGCAGTACTGCAGACTAAATCACTGTTCACTTCAGGAGTTCGATTCCAAGCGGCTCAAGGTTGACTAAGCTTTCCATCCTTTCGAGGTTGGTAAAATGAAGACGAATTGTTGGGGGCAATATGCTGACTCTGTAAACTGCTTAGAGAGGGCTGTAAAGCATTATGAAGTGGTATATAAGTCTAAGTGTTATTGATAAGTGCTATTGCTATTGTGGTAGGGACGCGGTGGCTCAGCGGGTTAGGACGCTGAGCTTGTCGACCAGATGGTCGGCAGTTTGGCGGGTCAAATCCCAAGTGCCGCGTAACAGAGTGAGCGCCTGTTACTCGTCCCAGCTTCTGCCAACCTAGCAGTTCGAAAGCACGTAAAAAGGCAAGTAGAAAAATAGGGACCACTACGGTGGGAAGGTAACAGCGTTCCGTGCGCCTTTGGCGTCTAGTCATGCCGGCCACATGACCACGGAGACGTCCTCAGACAAGCGCTGGCTCTTCGGCTTTGAAACGGAGATGAGCACCGGCCCCTAGAGTCGGAAACGACTAGCACACATGTGCGGGGGAACCTTTACCTTTACCTTTATTGCTATTGTAACAAAAGTTATGGCTGAAAACAAACAATAATGTTTACTGGATTGGTAAAATTAAATAAAATCAAAATCTTAGAACAGAATAGAATAGAGCTGGAAGGGACCTTGGGAGGTCTTCTAGTCCAGCCCCTTGCTCAGTTAGGAGAACCTATACCATGTCAGACAAGTGACTGTCTAGCCTCTTAAAAATCTCCAGTGATAGAGCGCCCACAATTTCTGGAGGCAAGTTGTTCCACTGGTTAATTATCCTCACTGTCAGAAAGTTTCTCCTTAATTCCAGGTTGCTTCTCTCTTTGATCAGTTTCCAATCATTGTGGTTGGAAACCATCTTGATATACTATGTATTTTTTAAATAGTGCTATGTTGTTTGAATACCTCTTCAATCAGTTTTTTAAATAATTATTTATAAGAGTGTACAGAATGAAAATAATGTTTTATTTAAATAGGAAGACATAATAACCTGAGCATCAAATACCATGTTTCCCTGAAAATTTATTTATTTGCCTCCAAAAGAGGCACCAGGTCTTATTTTCAGGGGGTGTCTTTTCCACAGTCTCACCTCACAGCAGTGGCACTGACAGCTCCAACCAGCTGGCCCACTTCTTCTGCAGCCGAAGGAAATGCCTCTGCAGCTGTGACTGGAACTCTGGATTGATGCGCGCAGTGCCCCCTGGCCTGTATTTTGCTGTCAGATGCCTTCTGGAAAGGCCTCTGCAGCTGAGAACTGAGTTACGGATTTTCTTGGCTGCAGAGACCTGTCCGGAAGGCCTCCAATGGCTAAATGCAGGTGGTGGGGGGAAGAATCCAGAACTCCATTTTCAGCTGCAGAGGCATTTCCTGAAGGCCTCTGATAGCAAAATGCAGGTTGGGGGGTACTGCAGAAGTGGGCTGGTGAGGTGAGGCAGGTGTTGATTCATGGGAGGCCTGGCTGTAATGGTAAGTGGGTATTGGGCAGGTCCATCCCAATACTCCTGCCCAAGCTTGATTTTTAGGCATGCGCCTCGCCCCAAAACTAGGGCTTATTTTTGGGATAGGTCTTACTTTCAGGGGAAACATGGTAGTATGTACTCAGGAAGTCATTCTACTGTATCAAGAAATGCATTTCACAGAATCTGTATTATTAAGTTAGAAATCTAAATGGAGTAAGGTTTCCACCTAAGGGGAAATGCCTTCAACAATCTCTAATGTGTAATGATTTCTGTAAGCTTATATAATATACTTCACTAAAAATTATACTCAAATTTATCCCCTTTCTCCCTCAGATGAATGTAAGCTCTTCAGAAGAGTGACTTTATTGTCAAAACAGTTTCATTCATATGAGAAGCAAACATCAAGCCCCAATGTCACACCAGAACACTTGGCTGTGAAGTGTGAGAGGATGTTTTTCAGAAAAGATTTCATGTACCCAATCATACTGTTAAAACTACGCTCTTTTATATCTAGATATTTGGACCAAAATATACCTTTAAAAATGGATATGCTTTTTCCTCTTCCCTACTTTTTATTATATAATCATGTTTTTGAAATTGTAAAGATACCTTTACAAGCTGTTTCAGATTTCTCTTTTTCTCTCCCTCCCTCTTATTTATTATTTATTTATTTATTTATTTTAATTCCATTTATATCCCGCCCTTCTCCGAAGACTCAGGGCGGCTTACAAGCTTAGCAGTAGCCTTCATTCTATGTATATGCCTGCTTATTAGGGCTTTCACACACACCCCCAAGTGGCATTATTACAAAGTCAGCTTAATTGCCCCCAACAATCTGGGTCCTCATTTTACCTACCTCGGAAGGATGGAAGGCTGAGTCAACCTTCCATCCTTCCTGTCTATGCATATGTGTGTATTTGTAAAATCTTCAAATATTTTGTAAAATTAGTGAACAAGCATCCATATCATTAACATTTTCTATCAAGTATCATATACGTTTATAGTAATTCTTTTTCATTTTAAAACATCCCCCACCTCAAATCTTCCATAAACTGAGCTGTAATCAGTTAATTTAATACGTAATATCTTATAAATTATTCCACAGAGAAGACTAAAGAAATGTATCATATGCTCAGTCCTTTGGCACTTGGATGACATTCAAGTTATCAAGCTCTACTTGACATTTGCCTATTGATTTCCCTTGGGGATAGACTATGTGATAATCTTTGCAGAACTCAGAGAGATGCACTCTTTTCCCCCGTAACTCTCCCTTAATTACAGTACTGACTAAATATTAAATCCTCTTCATTCATTCCTAAGCAGCAAAGTTAAGGGCTACCAGAAATAACTACATAACTATTTTAACCTTGATTAAATAAACCAGGGGTCTGTGGACCAATACTGGGCCACGGCATGTCAGCAACTGGGCCTCACAAACAAGCAAAACCCCATCCACGAGATGCAGGCAGCACACAAAACCACATACACTTCGGTCCACGGGAAAACCTCTCTCTACATAACTGGTGCCTGGTGCCCAAAAGGTTGGGGATCTCTGGAATAAACTATATCCCTTCCCCATATTTTTAATAATCTTAAATTTTAATCCCTTCAAATAATGTTCCTCAGCTTCGTTTGTAATTAGAGACAGGTGGTCCCCCAAAAAATTCAATTCCATGCCTCAGAGGGCTTTAATAGACAAAATAAGCATCTTAAATTGTATCAGGAAACAGTGACAAATGTAGATAGTGACAAGAGCAGAAGTGTAACATGTATTCTTCTAGAAACACTTAAAATTGCTCACACTGCTACATTTTGCCCCAAATGAAGTTTCTGGATCCTCTTCAAGGGCAGCATCATATTGCAACTATGATTCCACAATCGCAAGATTTTGTGAAATAAGTTCTAAATAACTTGTGATTGCTGCACTATTCAATATATTGCTTAAAAACATTAATTTAAAGACCTAATGGCAAGCTATTCCAACCTGGTTTGTGGAGGATGTATCCAGGTGTATCCTCCTAGAATTCTTCTGATTGACAACTACTGAAAATTCTGAAAGTTGAAGTCTATACATCTAGAAAGGCTACATAAAGCTATTTGCCAAAAATAAATATTTTAATAATTACTATGAATTACCAAAACCTGTTAGGGCTTGCTTTAATTCATGTTTGTCAATCATTCCAGAGTTGTCTCTATCATATCTGCGAAAAACATTCTGCCAGTCAGAGATATATTTCCAGACTCCTGTGAATTCATTGAAGTTTACACCACCTTTGTTTTCTCTGTCAAACATAGCTGAAAAAATAATTAATCCTAATTAATTTAAATAGTAAATTAATCTAAATATTAATCTATTTGTAATTTACCATTTTTAATTTATTACGTTTAAGTTAATTACTAGAAAGTAAAAGTATTTTTAAAAAAGTTAATTGTACTGAAATTATTTCCCATTTTTATGTCAAAACAAAACCCCCCAAAGCAGCTTCTATGCAGGGCAAAATATAGATTCCGCAGAACTTGAGAAAAAAAGTTTGGTTTCAACCATTTTAAAGAGCAATTCAATTAGTTCTTCAATTGTAAGGACCTCCATTAGTTACCATACTTTAGGAATAGATGAGTATAGGAGAAATACACAGCAAACTATGAAGCTTTTTGTATGCTAGATTTGTTCCTGAAATTGTAAGCATTGTATTTATCTTTTATCAAATACTGTAATTTAGCAGAATCTGCAGGTTATATGTGTCAAAGTTTGCAAGGATACAAGCCCTGCCTCATTTTACATATGACATTGGCAACACAGGTTGAAAAAAGGGACACTTACATTGTCATCCTCCATGTACCATCATGTTGATTCTGACACATATAACCCAGAGATGCAATTGGCAATACTACTAATTGGGTAGTGATATAAGCAGAAATTTCTTATATCTATAGTCCAGTCTATCTGATAATTATGCAAAGCATTAATATGGAAGGATGGAAATATTTTACTAATTTTAATGCAGGGGGAAATCAAGGTTTCTATACATGCTCCCTTTAAGAGGTATTCAAGGGGACAAATGATGAAAGCAACAGTATACAAAACAAGCTCCATTCACCTTTTTGTTTTTATTTAATAAATTAGAACAAAAAATATGAAACAGAACAAGAAAAGAAAAGAGAAAAGCAATTGTTGTACACACATAAAAGGGGCAAAGCTTCTATTGTGACTGTATAATGCTACTTTCGTTTTGATGAAAGGACTGGTTTCTGCAGAGGCTCCTTTGTATCAATTAATACTACTCATTCTGGAAAAAGATGAATAAACCAATGTTTCAAAAATTGCTTTCTGAAAAGCAGAAAAACATGCTATTTGCACTAGTGATTACCTGAAAGATCCCAATACCAATTAATAAAGTTGATAGGACCTGTGGTTACAATAAACTTTCAGGTAGTTCTCAATTTACAGCCACAATGGAATCTGGAATTTTGATTACAAGCCATTGCAATTGTAAGTTGGGGAGCATGTGACCAAACTCAATGTTACACATTTTTACAATAACTGTAAAAATAAATTGCTGTGGTCATAAAGTGAATCTCATGATCATTAAGTGAATCACATTGTCATTATGCAAATCCATTCTTCTAAACGGATGTGGGGTTAGTGGGTATTTTTTGCCAGAAACTGGCATGCAAGTTGGTTGTCAAATGTCCAAATGCCCAAATGCTAATCATAACTTTGAGGACAGGTGGTAAGTAGTTTTTTTCAAGTCTGTCATAACTCTGATCAACCATTAAACATCCACTTGTAAGTCTAAGATTACCTGCATTTATTTAAATTAATAAAACTGAAAAGGTTAGCATTTTGGTTCCCACTTCAGACAAGTGCAATCTAAATATAAAACAAATGGAGTTCAAATATTACTTACATAAAATAGATCTTACAGTTGCCGGATTAAATGGAGTCCATGTTCCTAAAAGAAAGAGAAAACATTGCATGGTACACATAGAAACAAGAACATTTCAAAGTAATAAATGAGTAGTAATTAAACAATTAAAGCTTAGTAAAACAGTAGTACTAATAAATCTTACCTCTTAATTATGTTCATAAGTTAGGCATATATAAATTATCTTTGCTTACTAAGAAAATTGACTGTTTTACCCACTGTTCAATATTTTATTACAGTTTTGTCATCAATAAAGTAAATATGAAATTAAATATATAAATATGGAAGAATTTTTTCCTCATATAATAATGATATATATTTATTTATTAAATATATAAATATATATTTTCCTCCAATATATTGTGTGTAAGGCTTTAAACTAAAATTGAGGGGGAGGGGACCAATCTTCATGACTTTTAGAACCTAATTCCAAGCCAAAACCATTATATAACCAAACATATAAGGAGGTATGGATAAACAGAAAGAATAAAAACTCAGATGCAAAGTAGGAGACGTAGGAAGTATGCCCAGCGTCAGCCACAAGGAACTTAAATGCCTATACCCTAACACTCAAAGTTCAGGGAACATGAAAATATTAGTCAACTTGAAAATATTAGTACACAAGGGCAAGTATGATACAATTGCCATTACAGAAACTTTGTGGGATGCAAGTCATGAGTGGAATGTACTGATAGAAGGATACAAACTATTTAAAAGAAACAGATCTAACAAAAGAGGAGTTAGAGTTGCATTATATCATATGTTAGAGATCACTTCCTCTCTACTGAGATGCAAACAAAGCACAAAAGCCTTCTAGAATGCATTGGGTCAACATAAAAGGAAAAAAGAATGACATTGCCATAGGTATATACTAGAAGCCACCCAACCAAGCAGAATAAATATGTTAACTTTTTGTTAACCAGTTAACTAACATGTAAAAAACATACCACAGTAGTAATCGGGGATGTTAACTACTCTGACGTGAACTGGGAGAGAAACTCTGCAATAAATGGGAGATCAAACAGATTCCTGATCAACCTAACTAACAACTTCATCCCCCAAAAGGTAGAGGTGGCAACTAGAGGGAAAGCTTATTCTAACCAACAAAGAAATGATAGAGGGGACTGAAGTTGCAAGAACTTTAGGGAAGAGTGACCATGTTATATTAGAATTCAATATAAAACAAACACAAGCAACAGAACATAATCAAACAAGTGTTTTATTCTTTAAAAGAGCTTTTAGGAAGGACCCCATGGATGAAAATCTTAAAGGGTAAATCAACTCAAGATGTTTCGGAAACTGAAAAATACTATTAATAAAAGCTCAGTCCAGTTCAATACCACTAAAAAAACAAAAAAGGAAAACAAGAAAAAAACCAGCATGATTGCACAAAGAACTCTCAGACCAACTGAGACAAAAAAGGACAAGTACAAAAAATGGAAAGAGAAGCACATAAGTAAGGCAGAATATCAACTAATAGCTTGAACCTGCAAAGATGAAGTTAGGAAAGCTAAGGGTTTGAACTTGTCAAAATGTCTAAAACAATAAAAAAAAACTTTCTTTCAACATATAAAAAACAAGAAAAAGCTCAAAGAAACAATTAGTCCACTAAATGGAGAAGATGGCAAAGAAGTAACAGGCAGTAGAAAGAAAGCAGAACTGTTTAATTCATTCTTTGCATCTGTCTTCATGCAAAAAAACCCAAACACTACTCATCTTACCAAAAACAGAACCATAAATGACAATTTAGGAATGCAAATTAAAATATGCAAAAATAAGGTAAGAGAACACCTGTCAGCAACAGAGGGACTCAAATCACCAGGTCTTGACAGACTACATCCTAGAGTTCTGAAGAAACTGGCAGCTGTTATTTCAGAATCACTGAAACATGTCTTTCAAAGTTCTTAGATCACCTGGGAACTACCTGAAGACTGGAAAAGAGTTGATGTGGTCTCCATATTTAAAAAAGGGAAAAAAACAGATTCAGGAAATTACAGACTAATCAGCACGGCATCAATAACTAGGAAGATCTTGGAAAAGATAATCAAGCAAGAAATCTGTGAACACCGAGAAGCGAACAAGATTATAATCTGTAGTCAACATGGATTCATAAAAAACTGATCCTGGCACCTCTTGCAACCCCCCACATGGTGCCTGTTGCATGCATCCTCCCTATTATGTTGTTCTCACACACACTTGCACATTTGTATACCCTTCCTGATCCCTTTGGCATCTCTTATGCATCCACTAGCAGTCTCCTTGATCTGGATAGCACATCTTCATACATTGCTTCACAATGTACATAGGGCCGCTAACCGGGAGGACAGGTATACTCAGTTCCTAATGTGGTATGGGTTCTTTTCTACACTTCTTTTGTCAGCCTGGATTCTGTAAGCTGCCCAGGCATCTGCCAAAGCATTACACACTACGGGCCACATGTTTTTCAATTGATTAATCCACTCCTTTAAAGAGGAGATCCTGGACTTCCGGTGGCGGCGCGGCGCCGGAGACAGCCGTTTCGGGCTGCCCGCTGTTCAGCTGTGTTGTTTTCACCCGAAACAGCGCCGATCAGCTGTTCGGGTGGATTTGAAGCCCCCTCCCCGGGAGAAGAGGAGGGGGTGAGGCCCCAGGTAGGGGTTGAGTTCTCCGGGGCCGCCTGAGCTTAAAGCTTGGGCGGCTGAAGGATTGAACTCCCCCGTAGCCTGGGTTGCTCCCAGCTGTTCAGCGTCTCTGCTCCGGAATTTTTGGAGCAGAGCCAGGCGTTTGCGACCACCCCTGCCAGAAGGAAAGACCCTGGAATAAAAAGGAGCAGGCAGAGCGGTACAGGAGGACAAGGTGAAGAGGACTTTTATTTTTACTCTCTAGCTTAATGGACTTTTTAAACTTAAAGTGAAAGTGCGCAACAAGTGAAAGTAAAAAGATGGCGGCTAAACCTCCCTCAAAAACTCTTCGGAGTGCTGGAACTTCCCCGGTGCAACAGACATCGTTGCAAGCTTTGCTTCCTCCTGCTGCATTGACATCGAAGGATTTACAAGATGCTCTTGAAAAACACGCCCAGGTAATCTTAGAAACACTGGGTGATAAGTTGGCAAAGGTGGAGGAGAAATTGGAGAAACTGGAGGAGAGGATAGAAGAGAAGATGGAAGAGAAATTCAGTGCGATGAGGGTAGACATTTTGTCTACAGTGGAAAGTGTGGCTGAATGTGTGCAAGGTTTGGATGAAAAAGTGGAAGATCTGACTCAAAAGAATGCTATATTAGAAGTAAAGGTACTGGAGAATGAAGATTTAAGAGACAAAATGGACAGAGAATTGAGTCTTGTTCAGTATTATCAGATGCAGTATGCTGTTAGAATCAGAGGCTTAAAAGAAAATACCAAAGAAGACCTAAAGCAGCTGATTTCTGAGGCTCTGGAAGCAGTATTGGGTCAGCCAGCATCTGAAATAAAGGGATGCATGGATAAAGTCTTTCGTGTAAACTCATGGGTTGCTAGACAGAGAAAGCTGCCTAGAGATGTGGTGGTTTATTTTGCAAAGAGAGAAACTAGAGATGAAGTTATTCAAGCCGCCTATGATACTAAAGTAGTGGTTGCTGACCAAGAAGTTTTGGTTTTAAAGGAAATTCCTCCAAAGATTTTAAGGAGAAGGAAGGACTTTGCATTTCTTGTGCAGGAACTTAAGCAACGTGATATAAGGTTCAGATGGGAGATTCCAGTTGGATTGGTGGTGATGCATGAAGGTAAAAGATACCGTCTGGTTACTGTGACACAGGCACGTGATTTCTACAATAATGTTTTAAAAGCAACCCCACTATCACTTCTGGAAGCTGCAAAGGGATCTGGAGAAGGAAAACCTCAAGAGGCTGAAGATGGACAGACAGAGGAGAACGGTGCTGGAGGGGATCAAATTATAACTTCGTTGGCTGATGCTGGAGAGCAGAGGGTGACGCGTGCTGCTTTAAAACGAGCAAAACAAATAAAAGAACAAGACCAACAGAAGTTTATGGAATTTTCAAAGCGTACTTACAGCGAGGCAGTGGGAGGAGCACGGCCCAAAGGAGACAGAGGGGCTATAAAAGATGTGCTCCAACAGCTTCGGGATGACAAGTATGGCGACTAAATTTCTAACCTGGAACGTTAATGGACTAAATTCGCCTCAGAAGAGAAAGAAAGTTTTTCAATATTTAAAACAATTTAAGATTGATGTTATATGCTTGCAAGAAACGCATATTAGGGCTATGGACCAAAAGTATTTATTGAACTCAAGGTTGGGCACGCAATTTGTCGCCTCTGCAATGAATAAGAAAAACGGAGTGGTTGTCTATGTTAAAAGTGCTTTAACAGCGGACTTAATTGAAGCAGATAAGCATGGAAGATACGTTATGATAGATTTGTTGCTAGAAGGCAAAAAAACGCTTTTAGTTGGACTGTATGCTCCTAATCAACAACAACAACAAGCTGATTTTTTTAGTTTACTTCATACAAAGCTTACTCAGTTGGATTACAAATCGTTTATTTTTATGGGGGACTGGAATGGTGTTTTGGATGTACAGATGGATAAGGCTGGTTTTTTTAAGCGTGTTCCGTGTCATGCCAGATTGCCTAAATCTTTTTTTGAAATGAAGGATGATTTGGAACTGCGAGACATTTGGCGTGACACACACCCGCATGAAAAGGATTATACATTTTTTTCGGATAGACATCAATCTTTTTCCAGGATTGACTTCATTTTGCTGACTAACGACTTTTTTTCTAGGATTAAGAAGGTAAAGATCTGTGCAAGAGCTATTTCTGACTATAGTCCAGTATGGTTAGAGATCAATAAGGACAATAGAGATAGGCGCTCGTGGCGCGTAAATGAGAACTTGTTTAGAAATCAGAAAAATGTGGAAGAATGTAAACAACGGATGAAGGATTTTTTTGAAATTAATATGAATAAGGATACTTCTATGGACATGGTTTGGGATGCTAGCAAGGCCTATATGAGAGGGGTGTTGATATATATGAATAATAAACACAGACGTACTTTGGAAGCTAGAAGGAAAGAATTGGAGAATGAAATTAAGGAAAAAGAGAAGGCCTTGATTTTGAATCCATTGGATGTGAAGACTAAGGAGGTTATTAAGCTATTAAGAGGACAATTTGATAAGCTAATGGCTGACCAGGTGGCAACCAATTTGCGGTTTGCCAGGCATAATACTTTTTGCAATGCTAATAAGCCAGGTAGATGGCTAGCTTACAGACTAAGGAAAAAGCAAAGGGCTTCTAATATAGACAAAATTGAACATAAGGGAAAGGTTGTGTTTCAACAGGATCTTATTAAGGAAGCCTTTGTGGATTTTTATTCTAAATTATATGCTAAGGAGAAGATTAATGAAAAAGACATTGATGTATATTTGGAGAATGCTAGCATCCCGGTTCTTACGCAAGTACAAAAAGAGGAGATTAATCAATTGATTACAGAAGAAGAAATTCTTACAGCAATTAAGGAGTTGAAGGTGGATAAAGCGCCAGGTACGGATGGTCTGACTGCGGCTTACTACAAAAATTTACAATTAGAGTTGATAAAACTGTTAAAGGAATTGTTCCAGACAATTCAGAGAGGGGGAAAGGTGCCTCCGTCTTGGAGAACTGCTTTTATTTCTTTGATTCCGAAGGAAGACCAAGATGTTACTCAAGTAAAAAACTACAGACCGATATCACTTTTAAATACAGATTACAAGATATTTGCTAAGGTGTTGGCTAATAGATTGATGAGGGTTCTGCAACAGGTGATTCATGGGGATCAAACTGGGTTTATTAGTGGTAGGCAAATGAAAAATAACGTGAGGCATATAGTTGATGTGTTGGAATTTTTGGAAAGGAACAACCAGATCCCTGCGGCACTAATTTTTTTAGATGCTGAAAAAGCCTTTGATCAATTGAACTGGCAATTTTTGATGAAAGTTTTAGATAAAATGAATTTTGGGGATAAATTTCTGCAACCAATTAGGGCATTATATCAAAAACAAACAGCCCGAATAATAGTTAATAATAGTTTGACAGAAGCATGTAATATTGAGAAGGGTACAAGGCAAGGGTGCCCGTTATCGCCTTTGTTATTTGTGTTAACATTGGAGATATTATTGGTAAAAATACGGAACTCGGAAAGAATTAAGGGTATACAAATTAGAGATCAGGATTATAGATTGAGAGCGTTCGCAGACGATCTGGTTGTTACAGTGACCCAGCCGGAGAGCTCTGTTGTGGACCTGATGGAGATAATAATGCAATATGGGAAGGTTTCTGGATTTAAAGTTAATGTACAAAAAAACTAAAATTTTGGCTAAAAACATGACAGCATCGCAAAAGGCCCTTTTAGAAGGGTTAACTGGATTTGAGATTGTTAAAAAGGTCAAATATTTGGGGGTGCTTCTGTCGCCCTCTAATACAAAATTATATAAAAACAACTATGAAAAATTATGGGGAAAAATTCAAAAAGAAATGGAGAGTTGGGAAAAACTGCAATTGTCTTTGTTGGGGCGAATCGCAGCAGTGAAAATGAATGTCCTGCCTAAATTTTTATTTTTATTTCAAATGATACCGGTTCTTAAGGAAGATTCTAATCTGGAGGAATGGCAGTGAGGTATCAACAAATTTGTCTGGGCAGGGAAAAGGCCACGAGTTAAACTTAAGATTATGCAGGATACTTGTGAAAGAGGTGGTCTTAAAATGCCTAATCTTAAATTATATTATGAAGCTGCTGCGTTAGCAGGTATAAGTGATTGGATTAATTTGACACAAGAGAGATTATTAAATCTTGAGGGCCACGATTTGTTGTTTGGCTGGCATGCATATTTGTTGTATGATAAGAAGGTAGATAATGTGTTTAGAGTGCATATTTTAAGACAGGCATTGCTGAGAGTTTGGAAGAAGTATAGATATAAGTTAGACTGTAAGATACCTTTGTGGGCAATTCCAAAACACGCAATAGAAAATATAAATGTTGGTTTTAAACATGATGTGATTACGTATAAGGAGATTTTAAGCTTGGAAAGAAATGTCTGGTGTCTGAAACCATACAGTCTCTTGCGAGATGAGAAGATTGTTCAAACTTGGTTTCAATATATTCAGCTACGGGCCAGGTGGAAAGAAGACCAGAAAACTGGTTTTACAATGACTGATGAAAATCTGATAAAGCAAATTAGAAATCAGGGACCAGCACATATTAAACGGATATATCTTGCATTGATAGAGATTGACTCAGAAACAGAACTTGTTAAGGATTGTATGATAAAATGGGCCCAAAACATCCAAGAAGTTATTACAATGGACACGTGGGAAAAGATTTGGGTGAGGAACGTAAAATTTACACAAGCTCAAAATTTAAGAGAGAACTTCTATAAAATGTTTTATAGATGGCATCTAGATCCTAAAAAGCTTGCAAGTATGTACCCGAATTATCAGCCAAAATGCTGGAGGTGTGGCGATGAAGATGCAACATATTTTCACATATGGTGGACTTGCAAAAAGGTGAAGGCCTTCTGGATAAAAATTTGGTGGAATATGCAGAAGATTTTCAAGCAAAGGATAAAGTTTTGTCCGCAACTTTTTTTGTTGGGAATAATTACAGATGCTACGGTTGTGGACACTAAGTTGATGTTGAATTTAATTACGGCAGCAAGACTCTTAATAGGTCAGTATTGGAAGAAGGAGGAACTGCCGACCATAGAAGAATGGACTTTAAAGGTTTCTGACCTGGCAGAGATGGCAAAGATCTCGGCTTATTTGAAAGATCACTCGCAAGAACGTTATATCATGGAATGGAGAAAATGGATTGAGTATATCCAGAACAAATATAGGACTAAAAAGTTTCATGTAGCATTTGAATAAGTCTTCCTTTTCTTTTTTCTCTTTTTTTTCTATATATACTTAATATTAATAGTGTTTGTATTATCCTATATGAGCCAGAGAGTGATAGATTTTAGAGTTTATGGTTGTTAGCATATGGATGTTTATGATCGGTTTTTTTTGTTTTTATACCTTGTACTTAGCTCTGGGAAGTCGGGGGGGGAGGGGGAGAGGGGTAGGGAGGGAGGGAGAAGGGAGGGGGAGGGGGGACTGTTAAAGATAAAATGTATGTTAAAACTTTTCAATAAAAAAAAGAGGAGATCCTGGATTCCTGGGCTAATAATTCAGGCATTGGGTAAAAATCTTGCCCAGTTACCACTTGAAACAGCATGAAGCCTGTGCTGACGTGCACAGTGTTATTATAAGCTACTTCAGCAATTGGCAACAGGTCTGTCCAATCATTTTGTTGGTAGTTAATCAAACAGTGCAGGTATTGTTCCATTACTGTGTTCGATTGTGGGAATTTTCTGACAAGGGATGAAGTAGACTTGCTTAGAGAATAAGTTGGTCATGACCCAATTAAGTGTTTCCCAAGCTTTCGGGGAACTCCACCATAAAATCCATGGAAATCTCTCTCCAGGGTGCTGAAGGTTAAGCTATTGTTTGGAGTAGCCCAGGCATTTTTCCCTGCCTCCATTTGGCTGAAGCACAGATGGGGCTGCTGAAAACATAACTTTCAATGTCTTTCTTGAGTGAGGGCCACCAGAATTGTCTTTTGAGAAGGTGTAGGGTTTTCACAAACACAAAATGTCCTGCTACTTTTAAGTCGTGGCACATTTGTATAGTCCTTAGTTTTTGCTTAGCTGGCATGTACAGCTTTCCGCCTACTCACACCAGGCCATGCTGCATGGAGCAGATTTTTGTGGCTGTAGAACCATTCATCTGTTTCCAAAGCTTTTTAAAATTCAGGTGCGATAGCATTATCCATGGGTTTTCTCCCTTTCTCCTGCACTCTGGTAGTTACCTGGGTTGCTAGCTGATTTACATGAAGGAGTTTTACTATTTCCGCCTTGGAGCTGTTGTATTGTGGCATCCTTGACAGAGTGTCGGCCAAGAGGTTTTTCCCCCAACAGATAGCACAGGGTGAAATTGAAGTGGTGGAAATATTAAGCCCACTGTGCTTGCTTTGGAGATTTTTTTGGGGGGGGATGGGTGGGTTTCAGAGCTTCCAGGTTTTTGTGATTAGTCCAGACCTCGAATGGAATTTTGTTACCTTCTAAGAAGTGCTTCCATGTAAGGAGAGCCCATCTAACTGCAAAAGCCTCCTTTCCCCACACTGCCCACTGTTGCTCTGTTTTGGTTAGCTTCTGTGATGTAATCATACATGGTTGCAGGTTTCCCTCCTCATTCTCTTGTAACAGCACCTGCTTGGGTGACAAAAGGTTTTCCTGGGTCAGTGTGTTTAGCAGCGGCTCAACAGAAAGCAGTCTTTTAAGTATTTTGAATGCTGCCTGGCATTCCATAGTCCATTAAATTTCAAAGATTGGCTGGGTTTTGGTTTGTCCCCCCTCTTTCATTTTTAGCAAGTTGGTAATGGGGAGAGCTATTTGAACAAACAAAGAGATGAACTGCTGGTAAAAGTTGGCAAATCCCAGGAAGCTTTAAAGCTGTTTCCTGGTTTGGGGAGGTTCCCAAACCAGGTCACCTTCTCCAGGTCCATTTCAGCCCCTTCGTAAGAGATTTGATATCCCAGGTAGTCATTTTTTTTTCTTTGTGAAACTCACATTTGGATAGCTTGGCTGTGCATTTTTTAAGCACCTCCCTTAACAATTTTACATGTTCCACTTTTGTTTTGGTGTAGATAAGGATATCATCAAGATATACTAATAATAATAATAATAATTTTATTTATATACCGCCCTTCTCCTGAAGGACTCAGCGCGGTGAACAGGGCAAGTATATAAAAATACAAAAATACAAAAGTTAAAAAGGAATTAAATACAATGCCCAAACTAAAACAGTAAGTACATATATTAAAAAACAACAATAAAATCCCAAACCCATCCCCCCATCAGGCCAGGCCGGTTTGTTCGAATAAGTGCGTCTTCAGATCGCGTCGGAAGGAGCGAAGGTCGGGCGCCATCCGGAGCTCGACCGGCAACCGATTCCATAAATCCGGGGCGCCCACAGAGAAGGACCTCCCCCTGGGGGCCACCAGACGACATTCTCTGACCGGTGGCACCCTGAGGAGGCCCTCTCTGTGGGAACGCACAGGGCGGAGGGAAGTTGATGCTGGCAGCAGGTGATCCCTGAGGTACTCTGGACCCATGCCATGTAGGGCCTTGAACACCATTACCAGTACCTTGAATCTCACTCGGAAGACAACTGGGAGCCAATGCAGCTCACGGAGCAGAGGTGTAACATGAGAGTATCGGGAAACTCCCAACACAACTCTCGCGGCTGCATTCTGTACCAGTTGGAGCCTCCAAGTGGTCTTCAAGGGCAGCCCCATGTAGAGAGCGTTGCAGTAGTCTAAATGAGAGGTCACGAGCGCATGAGTGACCGTACGCAGGGCATCCTGGTATAGATAGGGCCGCAACTGGCGCACCAGGCGAACCTGGGCGAAGGCCCCCCTAGTCAAAGCCACTATGTGATCTTCCAAAGTAAGCCGTGAATCTAGGAGGACTCCCAAGTTGCGAGCCCTATCTACGGGGGATAATAGCTCACCCCCCATAGAAAGAGATGGAATATTCTGAATATCCCGGGATGCTGGTATGCACAGCCACTCAGTCTTGTCGGGGTTGAGTTGAAGTCTGTTCCTCCCCATCCAGACCCGAACCGCTTCCAGGCAACGGGACATCACGTCGAGGGCATCACTGGGGTGGTTTGGGGTCGAAATAAAAAGTTGGGTATCATCAGCGTACTGATGATACCCAACTCCAAAACCACAAATGATCTCACCAAGCGGTTTCATGTAGATGTTGAACAGGAGAGGCGAGAGGACCGACCCGACGAACTCCACAAGCGAGAGGCCTCGAGGTCGACCTCTGCCCCCCTGCCAACACTGACTGCGAATGTCCCAGGAGGTAGGAGGAGAACCACTGAAGAACTGTGCCTCCCACTCCCACTAATAGGACTAGGCCTGTCCCGGGCCCTCCAGAGATCATTCACCAGAGCGACCAATGCCGTCTCCGTGCTGTACCCGGGCCTGAAACCCGATTGGTATGGGTCTAGATAATCCGCTTCATCCAGGACCAGAGGGAGCTGATGCGCCACCACACTCTCAACAACCTTCGCAAGAAAGCGAAGGTTGGAGACTGGAGGAAAGTTATTTAACACAGCTGGGTCCAAGGCAGGCTTCTTGAGGAGGGGTCTCACCATCGCCTCCTTCAAGACGGCGGGGAAACTACCCTCACTCAAAGAGGCAGATATAACCGCCTGGAACCAGCCTTGTGTCCCCTCCCAAGCCGCATAGAGTCCCTTGGGAGAAGGGCGGTATATAAAAACAAACAAATAAATAAATAAATAAATAAACCAGCCAGGAGGGGCACGGGTCCAATAAACATGTGGTGGAGCTCAATCTCCCCATAATCCTGTCCACTTCCTTCAGAGTCACAGAATCAAACTCCTCCCACATAATATCGACAAGACCGCCCGCGTCCTGATCGTCCGACTCTGCCCAGTCGGAGTCCAGACCGGTCCGAATCCGAGCGATTTTGTCCCACAGATGTTGACTAAACTCCTCGGCACAACCCTGCAAGGGTTCCTCCCTCACCTCCTGATTAAGGAGGGAGCGGGTCACCCTAAACAGGGCGGCCGGGCGGTTATCTGCGGACGCGATAAGGGTAGCGAAGTGATTAGACCTCACCGCCCTTATCGCTGCGAGATAAGACCTAATATAGGTTCTTAGTCGCAATCGGTCGGATTCAGATCGGCTGGATCTCCAACAGCTCTCTAGGCCCCTTCTCCGACGCTTCATCTCCCGAAGCTCCACGGAAAACCATGGAGCTCGCTGGGATCTGCACCGGGTCAGGGGCCGCAAGGGTACAACTCGGTCAAGTGCCTCAGTGGCTGCCCTTTCCCAGGCTTCCACTAAGGCATCCGCTGAGTTGTGAGCAACGGAGGCAGGTGGGGACCCCAGTGCTGCCTGGAACCTATCAGGGTCCATTAAGCGCCTGGGGCGGTACCATCTAATTGGCTCCACACACCCCCGGCGGGGAGTGGCAAAATGGAAGACCAGCCGCAGGAGATGATGATTGGTCCATGACAGGGGCATAACAATTGGGGAGCCCCCACCAAGATCATCTAACCACCGTCCAGATAAGAAAACCAAGTCAAGGGTGTGGCCTCCCACATGAGTCGGTCCATAAATTACTTGCGTCAGGTCCATGGCCATCATGGAAGCCATGAACTCCCAAGCTAACTCAGATGATCCTCCCAGGGATGGTAGATTGAAGTCACCCAAAACTATAAGTTTGGGGAACTCAATCACCAGCCCCGAGAGGATGTCGAGAAGCTCAGGCAGGGCTGCTGCTGCATGACTACGCGAAAGGTACACCAGCAGCAAGCCCAACTGCGCCCCAGGACCACATCTCAGGAAGAGAGACTCACACCTGACTATCTGGGGAACAGTGGCCTCCCGCGGACACAAGGTCTCCCTCATGACTACCGCCACTCCCCCGCCCCTACCCTGAGCCCGAGGCAGGTGTAGCTCCCGGAAACCTGGAGGGCAAAGATCAACCAGAGGAATGCCACCCTCTGGGCCCAAGTCTCCGTGATGCAAGCCAGGTCCGCATGCTCACCCTCGACCAGATCCCGGATAAGAGGAGCCTTATTAACAACGGACCTGGCGTTCAAGTACACCAACCGGAGCTCAGGTGGCTGCACATCGTCGCTCCCAGGACCTCGAGGCAGAAGCAGAGGGTCGGAGCGCCTCACTGCTTGTAAGCAGCGGAGGGGCCCTCTCGGATGTCGATATGGCCCTCTGTTCGTACACCTGCTGCCATTCCCTAACGTCGTGGGAATAGGTAATCCCATGACCCGCTCCAGAGCTCCGGAGGCAACCGACCCCCGCTTCCCCCCTACGCAATCAATCCCGGACCTGGCCCTCCCCCTTAACCCCTTAAATTTTTTTGCTAAAAAACAGATCAGGGGTCTCTTCCTAACAATAAACCGGAGACCCCAATCCATACCTGACCATCTCTCAGGGTCCCAACAATTGGGCCCATCATCAAGAGGAAAGTTAAAAAAGAAGGCGGGACGCACTCAGGAGGGGGGAGTACCCCTGAGGGCGTATATTCCGTGCCAGAGTAACGTAAGCGTGCCATGACTGGCCATGTGAGTTCAGGAAGTGGCAGTCAGATGTTGAAAGATGATGTCATATCAGGAGGAGTATATGAGTCTAAAACCGCCAGTCCAGCCCAACTCTCACTCTTGCTGGGTACCCCAGAAACAGTCAGCAGTCGATCTCTCACCCCGACCTCGAGGCTGATCTAGGACCCTTTTGTATAAGTGTTCACAGAGCACCTTGTTTATCAGCGGCATAAACACATTGGGTGCTCCTTGCAGGCCAAAGGAAGTACTTTGAATTGAAAACAGCCTAATGGGTAATTGAAAGCTATTTTCCATTCATCTTCTTTGATTCTGATGTGTCACCCACGAAGCGTCTGCCAGTGGGTACCCCTTCCACATCACTAGGTACTGCACCCTTCCACTCCATACCCTTGATTTATTTATTTATTTATTTATTTTATTTAATTTGTATACCACCCTTCTCCCGAAGGACTCAGAGTGGTGAACAGGGCAATAAATACTAAAATACAGAAATACAAAAATTAAGAAGAGATTAAACCATAATGCCCAATAAAACAGATAAATTACATAAAACATGATAAAATCCCAAAACCCATCAGACCAGGCCGGCTTGTTCAAACAAATAGGTCTTTACATCACGTCGGAAGGAGCGAAGGTCGGGGGCCATCCGGAGCTCAACCGGTAAACGGTTCCACAGATCCAGCGCACCCACAGAGAACGCCCTCCCCCTGGGGGCCATCAGTCGGCACTCTCTGACCGGTGGCACCCTGAGGAGGCCCTCTCTGTGGGAGCACACTGGGCGGAGGGAAGGTGATGCTGGCAGCAGGTGCTCCCTAAGGTACTCCGGACCCATGCCATGTAGGGCTTTAAAGGTCATTACCAGGGACTTCCGGTAGCGCTGCCGCACCGAATGGCAGCGTTTTGAAGCCGCCCGATCCTGGGAAGTGTCAAAGTGCTCGGAGGCAGCGAAAATCAGCTGTCCCGTGGTGCTGGAGCCTCTCCCTTGGGAAAAGAGGGAGAGGCGAGCATGCCTGGGTAGAGGTAGAGATCCCCTGCGATTCTCTCAAATAGTTTGGGGGATAACAGGGTGAGCCCCCTCGGAGCCCAGGCTCTCTCCGCTCTCAGGACGTTTTCGCTCCAAAAGGAGTGGAACCAGACGCGACAACTGCACCTGCTGCTTAGATGGGACTGTGAGTATTTTGTTTCTTTGAGAAGCAGGCAGAGCAAAGCAGGAAGATCTGAATTTTCAAGTTGGATTTTAACTTTAAGTTTTAAGTTTGAAATGGAGTAAATATGGCGCTGGAATGTTTCTTTCCTGTGTGAAGTGACTGCGTTGGAAAACTGTTATATTTTGCTACATAGCAAGAGATACAATTTGCAACTGACTTTACCCAGTATCGGATTTTGTTTATTTGAAAGCTTGTTCCCTTTTTTCTTATTGAAGTTTAAGGAACTTTGGGAGAACTTTTATTTTTTCTTTCCTTTCCCTTCTTTTCCCCCCCTTTTTTTTCTGAACTCTGATTCTGCTGGGTGAAAGAGGAAATTGAAACCTAAGAGATGGCTGTGAGACATGGGGGAGGGCCTCCAATTTCTAAGAATGTTATTTCTTCACCTTTACCACAAGCTGTAGGGCAGACTTCGATGAAACCTACAGTACAACCACCCTCCCCCCCACCTCCTGCATTTACACTGACAGACATTCAGCAAGTTGTGATGCAGTCAACACAAGTTTTGCAGCAAGAAATAAAGGAAACAAGGGAAGAATTTGTTAACCAAAACAACCAGATGAGGGAAGATATAGTGCTTGCACTCCAGGGTTTGGCTGCACATATAGAACGCCTGGATGTTCATGTGGACTCAGTTATGGAGTATGTGGAGAATTTGGAAAATAAAATCATTGATGCTGAACAGAAGATTGATAGAGCAGAGGCTAAGATTGACAGAACAGAGGACGAAGTTATTATATCACAATATAAGAACATGTAGTTTGCATTGCGTATCAGAGGCCTTAAAGAGAATCCTAAAGATTTGGAATGGGAGGTAGCACAAGCAGTGGCTCCTGTTTTGAAATGTGAACCTGAAGAACTACTTAAAGAAATGGATAAGACATTTAGGGTTAACTCCTGGATTGCTAGGCAAAAAAAATTACCTAGAGATGTAGTGATTTATTTTTCCAGGAGGTCAACCAGAAATTCTATTATCCAGGCCTTTTATCGGGAAAGATTTCAAATTGCAGGCCAAGACATTATAATTTTAAAGGAGATACCTCCAAAAATTCTTAGAAAAAGGAAAGATTTTGCCTTTCTGTCCGATGAGCTTAAGAAGCGACAAATCCAGTTCAGATGGGAAATACCTAATGGAATTGTGGTAAATTACGCAGGGACCAGATACAGATTGGATACAATTTTAAAAGCAAAAGATTTCTACACTAAGGTCCTGAAAGCAGGCTCACCAACGTCTCCTCGAATCAAAAGAACAGAAGCAAGACAAGAAGATAAACAATTGAGTGAAGGGGCAATGTCATTGCCTCTTGAGGAGATACAGCAGGTGGAGGTTATGGAGCAGAGTTTGGCATTAAAGGAAGACCCAAAAGAACAGAGAATGACAAGGGCTGCATATAAGCGTATGGAAAAAGAGCAAAAACAGACGCCTGTATCTGGTCCAACTACGCAAGACGCGGCTGTCTCAGAGCCTGTGGGAGGAGCACGTCTGAAGAGAGCAACAGCTGATCTTCAGGCTATGTTCCAAAGACTCATGGTCACCAGAGATGGTGAAGTTCCTGACATGGAATGTTAATGGCTTAAATTCACCACAGAAAAGAAAGTATTTTTTTATCTGAAACAACATAAAAATGACATTGTTTGCTTACAAGAGACACATATTGCATTAAAAGACCAAAAGTATCTGATTAACTCCCGATTGGGAACACATTTTGCATCTTTTGCTCTGGACAAGAAGGCTGGAGTGGTCATTTATTTAAGAAAAGATTTTTCGGAAAGATTGATTGAATTGGATAAACAAGGGAGATATGTTAGTATTGAATTAATATTACAAGGAAAGAAAGTTCTTATTGGATTATATGCTCCAAATCAACAACAGCAAAAATTCTTTAAATTTTTACATCAGAGACTAATCGAATTGGATTATAAATCTGTTATCATGATGGGGGACTGGAATGGAGTTTTGGTCCCATCTGAAGACAAGAAGGGATCCTCCAAAAACTTTTTTAATTCGAAATTGCCTAAAGCTTTTTTTGATTTGAAGGAGGATCTGGAATTAAGAGATGTATGGCAGGAAAGGAATATGAGAGACAGAGATTTTACCTTTTTTCGGATAGACATAAATCTTTCTCTAGGATTGACTTTATTTTGATTACTACTGATCTTTTTTCTTGGGTTAAGAATGTTAAGATTTTCCCTAGGACAATGTCTGATCATAGTCCTGTTTGGTTGGAGTTTTTTGCAGAAGATGGTAGTAGAAGATCCTGGAGGCTGAATGAGAATTTATTTACAAATGAGTTGTTCTTGCAGAAATGTAGAGAATATATGAAAGAATTTTTTGTTACAAATATGCATCGATGGAAATGGTTTGGGATGCTAGTAAAGCTTATATGAGAGGGGTTTTGATTTACATGAACAACGCCTACAGGCGTAAGCAAAAGCAAAAACGTTTAGATCTTGAGGAAGAGATTAAATCTAAGGAGAAAAAGCTTATTTTGAATCCATTGGATAATTATTTAAGGATTTCAATACACTTATTGAAAGAACAATTTAACATGCTACTGGCTGATCAAGTAGCAACTAATTTGCGCTATGCTAAACATGCCGGCATGGCTGATCAAGTAGCAACTAATTTGCGCTATGCTAAACATGCCGGCATCAAGTTCCCTTCGTCCAGTGCGCTCCCACAGGGAGGGTCTTCTCAGGGTGCCACCGGTAAGAGATTGCCGGCGGGTAACACCCAGGGGATAGGGCCTTCTCAGTGGGGGCGCCTACCCTTTGGAACCAGCTGCCAGTGGAGCTGAGGACTGCCCCCGACCTCCGTTCATTCCGCCGGGGCCTGAACACCTGGCTCTTCGAGCTCTCTGGCCCAGGCTGAGGATTAATCTTATTTTAACTGGGGTTTTATTTAGGCAGGGACACATATATATATATATTTAAATTTGTTTTTAACTTTTGTATTTTGGTTTTTTAATCACCCTGTAAACCGCCCTGAGTCCTTCGGGAAAGGGCAGTATATAAATGTAATTAAATAAATAAATAAATAAATAATACTTTTTGTAACACTAATAAGCCTGGTAGATGGTTGGCTTACCAATTAAGGAAGAAACAGAAATCACGTACTATAGATAAAATAGAATATAAAGGAAAAGAAGTCTACCAACAAAATTTGATTAAGAGGAGTTTTTTAGATTTTTATTCGAAATTATATTCTAAAGAAAATATACAAGATTTAGATATAGACAAGTATTTACAGGGAGCTCATTTTCCGAGACTCTCAAAAGAACAACAACTTGAGATGAATTGCCCAATTACATCAGAAGAAATTTCTTTAGCTATTAAACAGTTGAAATTGGGCAAGGCTCAGGGAACAGATGGATTAACAGCAATTTACTATAAAATGTTGTTGGTCGAAATGATTGAACCCTTAAAGATTTTGTTTAATGAAATTCAGACTGGAGGTGCAGTTCCTCCATCATGGAGGACAGCTTTTGTATCATTGATTCCAAAGGAGGATCAAGACCTTACTCAACCTAAAAATTATAGACCTATATCACTTTTGAATACAGATTATAAGATTTTTGCTAAAGTATTGGCTAATAGATTAATGCAAGTTTTGAAACAAATGATTCATAGTGATCAATCGGGATTTATATCTGGGAGGTATATGAAATATAATGTAAAACAAATTGTAAACTTGCTTGAATATTTGGATAAGAACAACCAAGTCTCCGCAGCATTGATATTTTTGGATGGAGAGAAAGCCTTTGACCAATTGAATTGGCAATTTTTATTGAGAGTTGTTGAGGAGATGAATTTTGGAGAAGGTTTTTTACATACTATTAAAGCTATATATCAACAATAAACTGCACAAATTATAGTTAATGGGGGGCTAACAGAGACCTTTAAAATTGAAAAAGGTACAAGACAGGGATGCCCCCTATCACCACTATTGTTTGTTTTAACATTAGAGATTTTATTAATTAAAATTCAAGAGTCCTCTATGATAAAGGGAATTAAAATAAAACAGAATGATTATAGATTGAGAGCTTTTGCCGATGACTTGGTTGTGACAGTATCTCAACCGTTACAGTCGGTTATAGATTTGATGGAAATTATAACTCAGTATGGTAAGGTTTCTGGGTTCAAGGTGAATAGTAATAAGACTAAGATATTATCTAAGAATTTATCTATGAGTGAAAGGGATATGTTATCTAAATTAACAGGTTTTGAAATAGTGAAAAAGGTTAAATATTTAGGAGTATATATTGCAGCTTCAAATGTAAAATTGTATAAGAATAATTATGAAACACTATGGTTGAAGGTACAAAGGGATTTAAATAATTGGAAAAAATTACAATTATCTTTATTGGGAAGAATTGCAGTTGTTAAAATGAATGTTCTGCCAAAGTTTCTCTTTTTGTTTCAAATGATACCTATATTGAAAAAGGATGCCAACCTTGATCAATGGCAGAAGGGTATTAATAAATTTATTTGGGCGGGGAAAAAACCAAGAGTTAAATTTAAGATTTTACAAGATGTTAGGGGAAGAGGGGGACTTAAGGCGCCGAATTTGAAATTGTATTATGATGCGGTTGCCTTGACGTGGGTTAGTGATTGGCTTAATTTAACTAATAAGAGAATACTTCATCTTGAGGGTTGGGATTTGGTATATGGATGGCATGCATATTTGCTTTACGATAAGAAGGTGGACAGGGCTTTTAAATCCCATATTTTTAGAAGCGCTTTATTGCGTGTCTGGAAAAAGTATTATTATAAGTTAAATTATAAAATACCAATTTGGGGAATTCCTGGACACGCGATAGAGGGCGTATTTATGGGAGTGAGTTTGGATATGGTTTCTTATAAGGAATTACTTAGATTGGAAGGGAATGATTGGCAACTTAAATCATTAGATGAGTTAAGACAAGAAAACATAAGTTACTCTTGGTTTCAATATACCCAATTGAAAGCTAGGTGGAAGTTAGATCAAAAGGTTGGCATCACAATTACAGATCAAAATTTAGTAAAACAAATTAGAGACTTAAATTGTGCACATATAAAGAGGATATATAATGCTTTAATTGAATTGGATTCGGAAACGGAATTAGTTAAAGATTGTATGATAAAGTGGGCACAAAATATTCAGGAACCAATTTCGCTGGACACTTGGGAAATAATTTGGGTCAGAAATGTTAAATTTACTCAGGCTCAAAACTTAAGAGAAAATTTTTATAAAATGTTTTATAGATGGCATCTGGATCCCAAGAAGTTGTCTAACAGGTATCCTAACTTACAGTCTAAATGTTGGAGATGTGGTAGTTTAGAAGCCACCTATTTTCATATGTGGTGGACTTGTAGAAATATAAAAGCTTTTTGGATTAAAATTTGGTGGAACATTCAAAAGATTTTTAAGAGAAAGATAAAGTTTTCTCCGCAATTGTTTTTATTGGGTATTGTTGTAGATTGCGATGTTAAAGAAACCAATCTGATGCTGAATATGATAACAGTAGCACAGTTACGGGTGGGACAATATTGGAAGGATAGTTTGCCTACTATAGAAGAATGGGTGTTTAAAGTTTCGAATCTTGCAGAAATGTCTAAGATTTCTGCTTACTTGAAAGATCATTCACAGGAAAGATATATTTCAGTTTGGAGGAGATGGATAGATTATATTCAGAATAAATATGGGACTAAAAAGTTCCATTTAGCTTATGAGTAGATTTTAGAGGGATATTGTTATTGATCTTAGTGTTGGTACTTTGTATGTATCTATGTTAAAGGGGAGTTAAAGCACATTATGAATTTGGTTAATTGTATATTATGCATAATTTTTATTTAGAATATGATTATTATAACTATAATCCTGTATTTAGCTCTGGGAAGTGGGGGGGGGGGAAGTGGGCGGGCTTGGGGTGGGGGGGATTTAGGGATATATTGTAAAATCTTGTTTTTGTAAAACTCTTTAATAAAAAAAAGGTCATTACCAGCACCTTGAATCTCACCCGGAAGAAAACTGGAAGCCAATGCAGCTCGCGGAGTAGAGGTGTAACATGGGAGTATCGGGAGACCCCCAACACGACTCTCGCGGCTGCATTCTGCACCAGTTGGAGCCTCCGAGTGGTCCTCAAGGGCAGCCCCATGTAGAGAGCGTTGCAGTAGTCTAACCGAGAGGTCACGAGCGCATGAGTGACTGTACGCAAGGCATCCCAGTCTAGATAGGGCCGCAACTGGAGCACCAGGCGAACCTGGGCGAAGGCCCCCCTAGTCACAGTTACTATATGATCTTCTAAAGAAAGCTGTGAGTCTAGGAGGACTCCCAAGTTGCGGGCCCTATCTACGGGGGGTAATAACTCACCCCCCATAGTAAGAGATGGAATAATTTGAATTTCCCGAGATGCCGGCACGTACAGCCACTCAGTCTTGTCAGGGTTGAGCCGAAGCCTGTTCCTCCCCATCTAGACCTGAACCGCCTCCAGGCAACGGGACATCACGTCGAGGGCATCACTGGGGTGGTTTGGGGTCGAAATAAAAAGCTGGGTATCATCAGCATACTGATGATACCCAACTCCAGAACCACAAATGATCTCACCCAGAGGCTTCATATAGATGTTGAACAGGAGAGGCGAGAGGACCGACCCCTGAGGAACTCCGCAAACAAGAGGCCTCGAGGTCGACCTCTGTCCCCCTGCCAACACCGACTGCGAACGTCCCAGGAAGTAGGAGGAGAACCACTGAAGAACTGTGCCTCCCACTCCCAATCCCCTGAGACGCCGCAGCAGGATACCATGGTCGATGGTATCGAACGCCGCTGAGAGGTCTAATAGGACTAGGCCTGTCCCGGGCCCTCCAGAGATCATTCACCAAAGCGACCAATGCCGTCTCCGCGCTGTACCCGGGCCTGAAACCCGATTGGTATGGGTCTAGATAATCAGCTTCATCCAGGACCAAAGGGAGCTGATGTGCCACCACGCTCTCAACAACCTCCGCAAGAAAGCGAAGGTTGGAGACCGGACAAAAGTTGTTTAATACAGCTGGGTCCAAGGCAGGCTTCTTGAGGAGAGGTCTCACCACCGCCTCCTTCAAGGCGGCGGGGAAACTACCTTCACTCAAAGATGCAGATATCACCGCCTGGAGCCAGCCTCGTGTCCCTTCCCGAGCTGCATAAACCAGCCAGGAAGGGCACGGGTCCAATAAACACGTGGTGGAGCTCAGCTTCCTCATAATCCTGTCCATTTGAAAATCCCTTGTATTTCATAGTGGTTGCCGTGCACCAGACCAGGTGCCCCTCTGCCAGTAACTCCAGGTAGTGCTCGAGCCGGCTTTAGCAAGGTACTATGAAAAACTGGGTGGACCCTGCCCAGGAATTTTGGCAGGTGAAGTTTCACCATTACAGGGTTGATCACCCGAATTACCTGGAACAGGCCTATGTATTTCGGACCTAGTTTTCTACTGAGTATCTGGAGTCGTAAATATTTAGTAGACAGATAAACCCAGTCCCCCGGCTTGGGGGTCGCGAATGGCTCCCGCTTTCTGTCTGCCTGCTCTTTGGTTCTAGCTGCAGCCTTTACCAATGCCTCCTTGGCTGCCTTCCAAACCCCCTCTATCTGTTCCATCCAGTCCCTGGGACCACAGGGAGGGGATGTTCCCTGAGTCACATTCGGGGATGGGTACAAGTTCATAACCCGACACCACCTGGAAGGGGGTAAAACCCGTGCTACTGTGGACAGCCTTGTTATGCGCCACCTCCACAAATGCTAACAGGTTCACCCAGTTCGTTTGCTGATACGTCACGTAACACCGCAGGAATCGTTCCACTGTGATGTTAGCTCGCTTTGCCACCCCATTGGTGCACGGGTGGTATCCCGAACTTAGGCCTTGGGTTGAACCAATGTATCTGACGAACTCTCTCCAAAACCGTGCTGTGAACTGCACCCCGCGGTCAGAGATTATATGCCATGGCACCCCGTGCAGATGGTAGATGTGAGAAATGAACAACCAGGCCAACCGTCTGGCCGATGGCAGTCCTTTGCATGGGATGAAGTGTGCCTGTTTTGAAAACAGGTCTACAACGGTCCAGATAACGTTGTAGCCATGGCTCTCTGGCAGTTCCACAACAAAGTCCATAGCTATAACCTGCCAAGGCCGAACGGGATCAGACACCAGCTGCAGAAGTCCCAACAGTTTCCCAGTACGGGGTTTAGCTGTTGCGCACACATGGCAGTCTCGCACATACTGCTCGACCTCTGCCTTCATGAACGGCCACCAGAACTGCCAGCGCGCTAGGTGCAGGGTCCTCAGAAAGCTGAAGTGCCCGGCCTGTTTGGCGTCATGGCACCAGTATAAGACTGTAGGACAGAGTGCCAGTGGTACGTACAGTCTGTCCCCATGCCAGGTCAAACCATCCCATAGAGTGAGAAGGTGCGGATGCTCCTTTAGCCAGGCGTCGTCTTTGAGTGCCTCACATAGGGCATGGGACAGATCATCCATCACTCTGCATGCCACGTCCCTAACGTCCCGCGACCCATAGGGAGGTATGAGTGCCTGTACCACCTCTTCCCTATTGTTGTATTGAGGCAAGGAGTACGCGCACGGTTGGAGGGCTCCATCAGCATTCTGCTGAAGCACAACAGCCCCCACCGCAAAGTCGCTGGCATCCACCTGAACTACAAATGTTACGTCTGGGTTGGGGTGCAACAGCACAGGTTCTCTGGCAAACAGGGCTTTAAGGGACTTGAACGCCTGCTGACACTCTGTGGTCCATGCCAACTTTAGTCTGCAATGCGGTTTTTCTCCAGACTGCCATGTACGCATTAGGTCCATTAATGGCAGAGCCATTGCAGCAAAGGCTGGGATAAATTGTCGATAGAAATCGGCAAAGCCCAGGAAACTTTGCAATTGTTGACAAGTCCGGGGTGCCTGTCACTGCTGCACAGCCTCTACTTTCTGGGGATCCATCTCCAACCCAGCCGCCAATATTCTATACCCCAGGTAGTCTAGACGGGATTTATGGAACTCACATTTTGTGAGCTTCACATATAGGCAAGCAGCCAACAATTTCTTCAAGACCTGCCGAACCAGGGCAACATGTTCCTCCATAGTGTCGGTGTAGATTAATATGTCAAGATAGACAAGAACCCCTCGGTACAGGTGTTTATGCAGCACCTGGTTAATGAGCTGCATGAAGACCGCTGGAGCCCCCTGGAGGCCGAATGGCATCACCCAAAACTGGTAACTGCCCAGTGGGCAATTGAATGCTGTCTTCCATTCATCCCCAGCCTTGACACGCACCCGGTAGTATGCTTCACGCAGGTCTAATCGTGTAAACACTTGGCCTTTCGCTAGGTGCACCAGTAGGTCCTTCATCAGGGGAAGAGGGTAGAGATGTTCGACACAAACCGCATTGACACCACGGACGTCCACGCACAATCGGAGCGTACCATCCTTTTTCTTCCGGAACAAGATGGGTGCCGCTATTCTGGACCGGGCGGATTGAATGAATCCCCTCGCTAGGTTCTTGTCAATGTACCGCCTCAGTTCATGCATTTCACGTGGTGTCAGGGTGTACATGCAAGGTTTTGGCAGTTTGACTCCTGGCTCCAGCTCGATGGCACAGTCTGTTGGCCGGTGCAGTGGTAGGACATCACACTCCTGTTCGTCAAAGACTTCGGCCAAGTCAGAGTATGCCTGTGGCACCTGGGCTTCTGCCTCCACCCCACGGGCCTTCTCCTCCACAAGCAGGCCACCCAGTCCCACAAAAGCGTGGCTCGGATGTTGTGGCCCCATCCCAAGGTGAAGATGCCGACACCCCCCTTCCCACCATATCGTGGGGGCCCACTTGTCCAACCAGGTGAGCCCCAAGATCACCACCTCAGTCATGGAGGGGACTACAATAAAATGCAACACCTCCCAATGGGTCCCCATTTCCAGGCGTACGGGCTCTGTCACGTGGGTCACGGGTGCCCTCCCGAGAAGGGACCCATCCACTTGTTGGAATCAGAGAGGAGTTACCAGCTGCTTCAACCCGATGCCTACGTCAGAAACCTCTGCCTGGCTGATAAGGCAGTGGGTACTACCTGAATCAATCAGTTTGTGATACTTCCTCCTCTGACATGTCTGGGGGCTTACAATCACCACTGGGACCGCAAAAGGGCTTACTGGTACGCTCACCATAGGATCGTCCTCTTGCTCCTCTGTACTGTCATACGGCTCGGGTGCAACAGCAACTGGTGTTTCCGCCCTTGGCTGCGGTGTTGTCTTGGGTGTGATGCCCAGCAGCTGGTGTGTGGCCCGTGACCGCTCCACGGTTTTCCTGGCCATGGCACCACATACGGGCATGGCGGCTGGATCTGCACGGGGTGTTGGGAGCAGGCATTCGGCAGCACGATGTCCCAGCTGGTCACACCAGAAACACCGGATTGCATGCCGAAGTGGTGGTACGGGTGGATTCGCAGTCGTCACCAGGGCCTTCCATTCCTCCTCCTTTGTTTTGTCGGCTGGCCAGTGAGAGCTGGACGCGCTCTCCACTTGTCCCCTGCACTCCTGTAGGCCGATGTCTAGCTCCACCGCGACCCAGAACCACTCCAGTAGCTTGTGTGAGACACCACGGACAACACACGCCCTACACGGGGCCCCATCAAGTCCCGCCCGGAAGTGGTGTGCCAGTAAGCGCTCCGGCCACGATCGTAGCTTGCGGGCCACCCACCAGAACTTGCTGACATACTCCAACGTGGGCCTACCTTGTTGTCGTAGGCCCAGCACCTCAGCTTCGGCCCTATGTGTGCGGGCCACGTCCTCAAACTGCAACCACAGTGCTTCCAAGAAAAGGCTGACATCAGCCAGCTCCCTGGCGTGTTCGCTGTACAGGTCAGCAGCCCAAGCCACAGCCTCTCCCTGGAGACTCGTGGTGACCGCTACCACCATGGCCCACTGGTAGGGTAGGCCATGCCATACTGATCCAAGTGGTTTATGGTATGGCTCAGGAACATGGCCAGATGGTCGGGATGTCCATCATACGACACCGGCAAGGGTGGTGGGCCCAAAACCACACCCAGACCCCAGGGCCCCCGCTGAGGCCTGGGCTCTCTCACAGCCGGCACCTGTTGTTGCCTGGCTGTTTGCCAGGTGGAACCACCATCCATCGCCACCCATGTGTCTGGTCCCCTCTGCCCCGTCGTGGCGGCGGGAGCCTGTGCAGATGAACCAGGCTGCGAAGCTGTATGCTGGCCCAGCAGGCCTCGGAACCTTGGGCTGGCCAAATGGAACCCAGGTGGGCCTGAGTGCACCGGCAACATCCCCTCCTGTGACCATCATCTTGCCTCATGGTCTGGTGCAGTGGGCAACCAGGGTGCTGGCTCTTGGCAACTAAATTCCCCAAACCGGTCCCACAGTACGTCCAGTGTGTGGCCACCTGGTGCCATGGAGTAGCTCCATTCCTCCCCGTCCTCATTGGTCAACCGTCACTCCCTCCGTGCCAACACCGGGCCCCTCAATCATGTTGGCTGCCCATGGGCGAGGTCCATACGGTCCAGGGCAGGGCTAAACCACCATTCCCTGCTCTGGGCCCAGGGCCCCGCTTCCTGGGTTCCACCTCCAATGGATGGAGGAGGAGGGTCCCACACTTTTGGCCTCACCACAGGCTAGGCCTCCTCCACTCCTCCTGGGTTCCGTGGTGCTGCAGCAGCCCCAGCAGGCTCTTCCTCCACAGCCACCGGAACAAGCCCCTGCGGTTCCTCTGCCATGCCGCCCAACTGACGGAAAGGGGGTAATGACTAAAAGGAAACCAGGGGTAAAGGAACAACGCTGACCTACAGTCACAATGTGTCCCCAACAAAAAACCACAAACAGCCATAGGTACGAGTGACAACGTTTATTTCCACACAACGAAAGAGGAACAAAGTCAGCGTTGGCAGCACTCCGCTCCAATGCTCTTTTAACGCTAATTTTCCCCAGAGGCCCCACCCCACTGATGTAAGCCAACATCCATCCGCATGCTGATAACTACCCCACCCCCTCCGCCCGTACGTGTGTGCCCCAGACTGCGTGCTCGCCCACCGTAAGGTAAGCCCGCCAAACATCCCCCACCTCACCCCCCAACATCCCAGCCACACACACTCTGCCCGCAGCATACACCCCCCACCCCAGGGCCACCCTCTTGAGTCTGGCTAGCCCCTGCTCTGCACCCCCAGTCCGGACCAGCAGGGAGTCATCCCCCGATGTCTTCGCTACTGGTTTGGTCACCCCCGGTCCGCCAGGTGCTCGGTGTTGTGGTCCACCCGCATCCGCTGTTAGCCCGTCGCTGTGGCCCAGTCCAGAGGCCCCAACACTCACAGCACCAACCGGTCGCTCGGAGAAGCCCACTGCAAGGCCCTGCGGGCCCACGGCAGCCAGTTCTGTGGCCTTGCACCGCGTCGGCTCAACGGAGGACAGCTGGGTGCCTGGAAGGCCTACCGGAAGGCACGACTGTGCAGGCACGACGCTCAGCTGTTGCGCAGCCACCAGTGACTTGGTGGAGCCTACAGCGCTGCGTGGCCCAGGAAGCACAGGACCGTAGGCGTTCGGAGCAAAGGTGAGGGCGAGGGGGTCGGTTGTGCCCCGGCGCGGAGCGTGGGGTTTTGGGGTGTCGCTGGGGCCATTGCAGGAGCTCTCCTTTCCTCCGGAGTGTCGGGCCCGCAGGGCTCGACAACTTTCCTTTAAAAAGTCTAGAATCAAGAATATGCTTCACTTCATAATGAGTCTGTCTGGCTACTACGAGAGGCCCAGGTGCCTTCTTAGGGGGAGGTCGTAAGGTAGAACCCCGAAAAGGTTTCAGGACACTACAATGGAACACAAGGTGCATTTTTCCTAGGAGTTTGGGAAGATTTAATTCTACCATGACTGGGTTAATAATCCTTATGATGGGAAAGGGACCTTGGTATTCTGGTCCTAACTTCTTACTAGGCAACTAAGTTGTAATGTTTTGTTGATTAACTTTTTCCCCAAGTTGTAATGATCTTTGGGGAGTCTTCTTTTTATTTGCTTGCTTTTTATACATCTCAGAACCCTATTTCAGAGCGATTTTTGTGTTTTTCCATACCTCCTCTCACCCACTCACGCACTGGTTAAGCGTTTGCTAAGTAGAAGGTGCCTGAGGATATTTGGGTATTGGGTTGAACTCTTTTCCTGTGGCAATGTTAAAAGGCATAAAACCGGTGCTGCTGTGGACAGAGTCATTGTAAGCCACCTCTGCAAAAGGGAGGAGGTCAGTCCAGTCATTTGCTGATAGTCTACATGGTATCTGTGATACTGCTCCACCATTGAGTTCGCTGATTCAGCTGCCCCGTTCGTAGATGGGTGAAAAGCCAAAAACAGTCCTTGTGACAAGCTAATTAACTTGAGAAAAACCTTCCAGAACCTGGCGGTAAAGTGCACCACCCCAGTCTGAGAGTATTCATTTTGGCGCGCCATGCAGTCTGTAGATATGCTTCAAAAACATCTTGGTTAGTTGTTGGGCTGACAGGAGTCCTTTGCAAGTGATGAAATGAGCCTGCTTTGAAAACAGATCTATCATGGTCCAAATCACCATATTCCCTCTACTTTTAGGTAATTCCAAAATAAAATCAATTCTTTCCAGGGTGGCACACACAGCACAGTTCTTGACATAGTTCCCTATGTCCCATTTCAGACGTGGCCACCAATATTGCTGACGAACCAGATGCAGTGTTTTTAAATATGCAAAGTGTACAGCTTGTTTCACATCATGACAGTGCTGCAGAGAGTTGAGGCGGAGGCAAATACAACTTCCCACCTTTCTGAGCCAAACCAACCCTGTATATCAAAGAGGTTTGATTTTCCTTGCTCCATCAATCGTTGAGGAGTTCCTGTTTCAATTTCTTCGCCCCAGGGTTAGCTGGACGTGGTCAAACAAGAGATTACAAGACTGAACATCAACATCTTAGGAATCAGCAAACTAAAATGGACAGGAATGGGTGAATTTAATTCAGATGACCATCAGTATACTACTGCGGGCAAGAATCCCTCAGAAGAAATGGAGTAGCCTTCATAGTCAATAAAAGAGTAGAAAAAGCAATATTGGGATACAATCCCCAAAATGACACAATGATCTCAGTGCAAATCCAAGGCAAACCATTCAATATCACAGTATTCCAAGTCTATGCCCCAACCACCAGTGCTGAAGAGAAGGAAATTGACCAGTTCTATGAAGCCGTACAGCACCTTATAGAACTAACACCAAAAAATGATGTCCTTATCATCATGGGGGATTGGAATGCTAAAGTAGGAAGCCAAAAGATAACTGGAATAACAGGCAAGTTTGGCCTTGGAGTACAAAATGAAGCAGGCACAGGCTGACAGAATTTTGTCAAGAGAATACGATGGTCATAGCAAACACTCTTTTTCAAAAACCCAAGAGATGGCTCTATACATGGACATCATCAGACGGCCAACACAGAAATCAGACTGACTGTGCTCTGCAGCCAAAGATGGAGAGGCTCTATAGAGTCAGTAAAAACAAGATGAGGAGCTGACTGTGGCTCAGACCATGAGCTTCTCATTGCAAAATTTAGGCTCAAATTGAAGAAAGTAGGGAAAAGCACTAGGCCACTCATATATGAACTAAATCGTATCCCTGATGAATACACAGTAGAGGTGACAAATAGATTTAAGAAATTAGATCTGATAAGAGTGCCTGAAGAATTATGGTCGGATTTTTGCAACATTGTACAAGAGGTAGCAACTAAAACCATCCCAAAGAAAAAGAAACGCAAGAAAGCAAAATGGCTGCCTGAGGAAGCTTTGCAAATAGCTAAGGAAAGAATGGAAGCGAAAGGCAAGGGAGAAATAGAAAGATACACCCAATTGAATGCAGAATTGCAGAGAATAGCTAGAAGAGATAAGAATGCTTTATTAAATGAACAGTGCAAAGAAATAGAAGAAAACAATAGGGAGGACCAGAGATCTCTCCAAGAAAATTGGAGATATGAAGGGAACATTTCGTGCAAAGTTGGGCATGATAAAGGACCAAAATGGCAGCGACCTAACAGAGGAAGAAGAGATTAAGAAGAGGTGGCAAAACTATACTGAAGAACTATACAAGACCGAGCTTAACGTCCCAGACCATCTTATTTGTCTCTTGAGAAAACTATATGAGGGTCAAGAAGCAATAGTGAGAACAGGACACGGAAACACTGGTTCAAAATTGGGAAAGAAGTCCGGCAAGGCTGTATATTGTTGCCCTGCCTATTTAACTTATATGCAGAGCACATCATGAAAAAGGTAAGGCTAGATGAATCAAAAGCTGGAATTAAAATTACTGGGAGAAATATCAACAATCTAAGATATGCAGATGATACCATTCTAATGGCAGAAAGTGAAGAGGAACTAAAGAGCCTCTTGATGCGGTGAAGAAGGAGAATGCAAAAGTGGGCTTGAAACTCAACATTAAGAAAACCAAGATCATCGCATCCGGCCCTCTGAATTCTTGGCAAACAGATGGGGAAGAAATGGAGGTAGTGACAGATTTTATTTTCCTGGGCTCCAAGATCACCACAGATGGGGATTGCAGCCAAGAAATTAAAAGACACTTGCTCCTGGGGAGGAAAACTATGGCAAATCTAGATAGCATACTAACAAGCAGAGACATCACCCTGCCAACAAAGTGCGTATAGTCAAGGCCATGGTTTTCCCAGTTGCAATGTATGGCGGTGAAAGTTGGACCATAAGAAAGGCTGAGTGCTAAAGAATTGAGGGCTTTGAACTATGGTGGTGGAGAACACTCCTGCAAGTCCCTTGGAATGCAAGGTGTTCAAACCAGTCAGTCCTAGAGGAGATCAACCCTGACTGCTCTTTAGAAGGCCAGATCCTGAAGTTGAAACTCAAATACTTTGGCCACCTAATGAGAAGGAAGGACTCACTGGAGAAGAGCCTAATGCTGGGAAAGATCGAGGGCAATAGAAGAAGGGGATGACAGAGATTGAGGAGGCTGGATGGAGTCACTGAAGCAGTAGGCGTGGGCTTAAATGGACTCCAGAATATGGTAAAGGACAGGAAGGCCTGGAGGAACTTTGTCCATGGGATTGCAATGGGTCAGACATTACTTCGCAACTAACAACAACAACAACAACTCAACCCTTGCCTAAAATGAGAAAGGAGTTGAGGAAATTTTTAGGATTAACTGGATATTGTAGACTGTGGATAAATAACTATGCTATTTTGACTAAAGACTTGTATACAAAACCTTAGGACTTCCGGATGGCAAGGCGTCGCCGGAGGCAGCCATTCTTCGGCTGTCAGCCTCGCGGCTCCATAGAGCCGCCGAAAACAGCGCCGATCAGCTGTTTCGGCGGCTCAGAAGCCCCCTCCTCAGGAGAAGAGGAGGGGGTGAGCACCCAGGTAAGGGGTAGAGCTCTCCAGGGCTGCCAGAACGTAAAGTTTTGGCGGCTGAAGGATTGAGCCCCCCCGAAACCTGGGCATGCTCCGGACTGCGAGGCGCCTCTGCTCCAGGTTTTTTGGAGCAGAACAGGGCGTTCGCAACCATCCCTGCTAGCAAGGAAGAACTTTTGAGAACGAGGATGCAGGCAGAGTGATGCAGGAGATTTTGGTGAAGATGGTGTTTTGATCTTTAACTCAATGGACTTTGCTGAGCTCGTAAGTGGAAGTACGTAGTTAACAATAGTGGGTGAAAATGGCGGCTATATCTTCTAAAGTTCCTGCTCTGGTGCAGCAGTCTTCGTTGAAAACTTTATTGTCCCCTGCACCCGTATCTGCATCAGCTTTTACAGTAAAAGATTTGCAGAATTTGCTGCAAGAGACTATGGAAAAGCAAATGCAACAATTTGCTGAGATAATGGATAAAAAGTTGGAGGAGAAGTTAACAGAAAAACTAGCTAAGGTTATGGATGAAAAGATTACAGAGAAATTAACAGAACTGAGAGCAGACATTATATCTGCAATGCAAGGCATGGTTAAATGCATTGAGAATTTGGATGAAAGAGTGGAAGATCTTACTCAAAATGATATTAGACTGGAAGCAAAAATGACAGAAACTGAAAATGTGGTAGAGAAAATTGATTATGCTTTGATCTCGACACAGTATTATCAGATGGAGTTTGCTTTAAGGATTAGAGGCTTAAAAGAAAATCCTAAAGAAAATTTGAAGGAAATGGTTTCTGAGGCTTTGGAGGGGGTGCTGAGACGACCAGCAGATGAAATAATGGAAGATATAGATAAAAGTTTTCGTGTTAATTCTTGGATTGCAAGACAAAGGAAATTACCCAGAGATGTGGTGGTTTATTTTACAAAGAGAATGATTAGAAATGAAGTTATCCAGGCCTCCTACAATATTGATTTTGTAATTGCTGAGCAAAAAGTTCTGATTTTAAAAGAGATCCCTTCAAGAATTTTAAGAAAAAGGAAGGAATTTGCTTTTTTGACACAAGAATTGAGATGACGTGATATCAAGTTTAGATGGCAGATACCAGTGGGTATGGTGGTGACCTATGAAGGTACGAGGCATTGTTTTACTACGGTGATTCAGGCACGTGATTTCTACAGTAATATTTTAAAAGCAGCCCCCATACCATTTTTGGAATCCACAAAGAAAAAAGGTGAGAGAGAGTCTCAACGTTATAGAGAGAATCTACAAGATGATGAAGGGCTAATACAGACAGATGTGAAAGCTACAGGAGTGGATCAAATTTCAGTACCACTGGAGGCCAGAAATTGGAAGAGGCGTGCTGCTTCTGGACGAATGAACCAAGCCTGAAGATTTAGTTGCAGAACTGCAGGAGATAATAATGTAATAAGGATTATGGGAATTAAAATTGTTAGAAGGACTAAATACTTGGGGATATACTTTTCACCCTTATAAAATAATTATGTAATATTTTATGTTGCTTTAGTTTTAAGATGATTATGAAAATTTAATTGGGAAGATTTGTAGTAGTGCTTATTGATATTCTGTAGGTTATGATTTGTTATTTGGTTGGTACGTATAGTTACGGTGTGATAAGAAGGTGGATATTGTGTGGTTGGTATATACTTTGTGATATGCTTTGGTGCAACTTTGGGAAAAATTATAGATGAAAGTTAACTTGTAATATTTTTATGGGTAATAATGGAACAGGTAATAGAAAATATAAGAATGATGTGATTATATAAAAAAATTTAAGTTTGGAAAGTAATGTATGGTATTTTAAGTTGTATAATATATTAGGAGAAGGAAAGGTTGTATAAATTTGGTTTTAGTATGAATTTAAAGCCTAGTTGGAAAGAATAGTTTTAAAAAATTGATATAAATTGTTTTATCTCTGATTGAAAATATAAGAATGATGTGATTATATATAAAAAAATTAAGTTTGGAAAGTAAGGTATGGTATTTTAAGTTGTATAATATATTAGGAGAAGGAAAGGTTGTGTAAACTTGGTTTTAGTATGAATTTAAAGCCTAGTTGGAAAGAAGAATAGTTTTAGAAAATTGACATAAATTGTTTTATCTGTGATTGTTTTTATTGGGTATTAGATTAAAAAGTATTATTTTGTATTTGAATAATTATTGATATGATATATATATGTTTGGAGTTTATCTATATGAGTTAAAGTGCGATAGTTTAAATAGTTTAGGATTGTTTGCGTAAGTTAGATTATGATTGTTTGTATTTTTATACCCTGTATTCAGCTCTGGGAAGTAGGGGGGGGAAAGGGAGGGAGGGGTTGGGGAGGGTTGGGGAGGGGGAAGAGGGTGGGAGGGGAGGGGGTTGGGAGGGGTTTTTTTTGTTAAAGATAAAATGTATTGTAAAACTTTTTAATAAAAAAAACTTTAGAAGAAAAGCCTAATGTTATACAGTGGATAGAGGATAAACACAGATAAAGGAATGGCTTTGGGAGGAAGGGGCTGCCAATGGCATTTTTGTCTAAAACAGGGGGTCCCCAACCCCCAGTCCATGGACCAGTACTGGGCTGTGGCATGCCAACAACTGATCTGCACAAACAAGGAAGGCCCCATCTGCAGGATGCAGGCAGAACACAAAACCACACACCCTCTGGTCCATGGAAAAAAACCTCTCCCCATGAAACTGGTCCCTGGTGCTCAAAAGGTTGGAGACCTCTGGTATAAAATGTTAGACCCTGTCTGTCGAGGATGGCCAGATTGTGTTCAGTGATGGCTACAGCTGTGTTAGTGAAGGAAAGCAGAAAATTGATATTTGGGGCAGGGCACTGATAGTGAGTACCCCCATCAAGTATGAACAATTTTAAATCAGAAAGCCGGAAGGTAGTTAACAGATTCCCAGATTTTGAAATATGAAGCCATCCTTGTGGAATAAAACCCAATTTAGTATTAATTCTGGATCATAATTTATCCCTGCCCAGTTCCTGAGTTCAGAATGAGATGAACTAGCTTGAATATAACATAACTGTATAGAAGTGATACTTACAGACTAAAATAAGGCCAGATCTTGGAGATACACCTTTAGGAGAACAAAAAAATCTGTTTATAAATGGATCCAGCAGGGTGATAGAGGTAAAGAGACAACAACAAACAAATTGCAAAGGCTTCCTTCTCCCAAACTGCCCACCTTCTCTTGCAATCGGTGAACTTTTTTGAGGTGTAGGCACAGGTCTGTAGGATTCCATCATGGTTCTTTTGCAATAGTACAGCTCCGAGAGCCACGTTGCTGGCATCGGCTTGAATCACAAAGGGTGATGGTTTAGGACTGGTTCAACTACAAAAAGTCTTTTCAAATTCTCAAAAGCAGTTTGACAGCCATGATAGTGGCTGGCCCGGTCAGGGCTTCCCACCCTTTGCCTGTTTTCAATGTGAGGGGTAAAGCAATTTTGGCAAAGGAGGGGATGAACTGTCGGGAAAAATTGGCGAATCCCAGAAAGCTCTGAAGCTGTTTGCAAGTCTTTGGGAGTTGCCATTCGATTACGGCTTTTACTTTAGCAGGGTCCATCACTGGAAATTCTGTAGCCAAGATAATCTCGTCGGGTCTGATGGAACTCACACTTTGATAGTTTAACATATAGTTTGGCATTCAACAACTTCTTTAACACTTCTCGCACTAGTTTTATGTGGTCAGCCATATTTGTGCTGTATATCAGGATATCATCAAGATACACCAAAACCTCTTTGTATAAATGATCATGTAGTACCTGGTTGATCAGCTGCATGAAGAGAGCTGGAGCACCCTGTAGTCCAAACAGCATGACTTTAAATTGATAGCTCCCTATGGGACAGTTAAAAGCAGTTTTCCATTCATCTCCTTCTCTTATTCTTACTTGGTAATATGTCTTTCTCAGGTCCAACTTAGTGAAGACACTCCCCTTTGCCAGGTGGGTTAGTAAGTCCTTCAGGAGGGGTAGGGGGTATTTGTTCTCTACGCTCACAGTGTTTAACCTTTCGTCTATGCAGAGACGAAGCGACCCGTCTTTTTTCTCTTTAAATAACACCGGAGCTCCCACCTGAGATTTGGCCAGTTCAATAAATACCTCTTGCTAGGTTCTTGTTCACATACTGCTACAGTTCATCCATTTTGAGGGGAGTCATGGTGTACATCCATGTTGTACATCCATCCAACAGTTGAATGGTGCAATTATTGGGCTGGTGGGGACGCAGGGTGTCACATTCTTTCTCACTAAACACCTCTGCTAGATCCCGGTATTCACTGGGGATGAGTGGCTCACCTGGTTGAGGCAGGATGGCTACCTTTGCTAACTTGGTGGATGGCCTAAACTCTCCAGTAACGTCAGCCAAAATTAAGGGGGGGCTTGGGCCCTATAGATAATCTCAAAGTCCTCATCCCCTTTTCCCACCAAATAAATGGTTTCCATTTGTCCAACCAGGCTAGCCCGGGAAGCACTGTCTCAGTCATCTTTGGAGCCACTATGAAGCAAATGAACTCCCAATATTCACCTATCTCTAAGCGTACTGGCTCTGTCAATTGTGTGACCAAAGTTCCTCACATTAAAGAGCCATCGGCTTGCTCAAATCGCACAGGTTTGGAGAGCAACCTTGCTCGTATACCCAGTTTAAGGGCAAGTAGCAAGCTAATAACACACCAGGAGCACGCCGAGTCCACTAGCACTTTCAAATCTACTCGTGCACCCATCTTGGGGACTATGTGTTTGGCTGTGAGAGAAAAAGGTGGAATGGATCAACTCACCATCGGGTTGTTCTCCCCGTCGTCACTGTTGTAGGAGGACAGAGCAATGACAGGTCCAGCTTGGGCCTTGGTGCTCTCTTGCGTGGGCGACATAACCTGGGCAACAGGTTCTTGTGATCCAGTTTGACTTCTCTTTCACCAGCTGCTGGACTGGTTTCTTCCTTGCCGGTGGTCCTGATCTGTTCTGCTGTTGGTATGGGACCGGGCAGCTTGCCACTCGGTGTCCTTGTTGCCCACATCTAAAGCATTTGATTGGTGGACTGGCAAGTGGTCTGGTGGGCTCTGCGGCCACGATGGCTGAAGGCTTACGGGGTGTGTGTGTTTTAATCTGTTCTGTTCTGGCTTCTGCCTGGCTTCCTGAGGTGGTGGCTTCTTATAATGAGCCAGCTCGATGTCCAATCTTATTGCTGCCTGGTACCACTCCTGCAATAGGTTAGACATAGCTCGATAGACACAGGCCTGGGAAAGGTGATGGTGTAGCCCCTCCTTTAAGTGGTTCACTAGGGACTCTTAAGGCCACCTTTCTAGTTGACCTGCTACCTTACAAAATTCTCGTACGTATTCCAAAGCAGGTCTGCTGTCTTGTTTTATCTTACATATTTGTTTCTCCACTTTGAGGGCTATTAATGGGTCCTCAAACACGGTTCTTAATCCAAGGAATAAGAGTTGGAGGTTGGTTGTTGTTGTACAAATTGTTTAGCCATTCATTGGCCGCAATGTCAGGGCCCACTTCAAACCCTCATCCTAAGAAAGTAGAACTCATGGAAGCAGTTTCTTCCAAAAGGAGCATTTATTAGGAGAAGGTGATAGCAGGCATATTAGACAGGATCTGAGGGTTTCCTGCCAGATCAATAGGTAAAAAGTGTGCCAAAACCCCCCCCACCCCATAGCTCATCCGGTCGGTTCAAACAAGCCAATCCCAAGGTGTTAAGTCCGTTGCAGGAAAAGGGAGGTAACATCAGGCTGTCTCTGGGCTGCAGCAATGTTTTTGTTTGCTTTCGCACCTTCCCTTGCAAATGCGGAGATAAACCAATTTTTTTTATCCCATTTATATCCCGCCATTCTCCGAAGACTCAGGGCAGCTTACAATCTAAGAAGCACAAATCAATGTGCTTAGCAATAGCCTTCATTCTATGTATATGCCTGCTTATTAGGGCTTTCGCCCCCCCCCCCAAGTGGCATTTTTACAACAATGCCCCCAACAATCTGGGTCCTCATTTTACCTACCTCGGAAGGATGGAAGGCTGAGTCAACCTTGAGCCTGGTGGGACTCGAACCTGCACTAATTGCAGGCAGCTGGTGTTACTTAAGGAGGCATTAGTCCACTGCTCCACCAATTGCCGGAGGTACATTCCATTCTCCTCCCCCCTTTTACTAGCTAACAACAAGGGGAAAGTTTAGAGGAGTATGCAGAAACAGCAGTGTTACATTGTAGTGATAGAGGAAACAAGGCAATAACCCGCAAGCACTTCCCCCTCCCCTCCAGGAATATGGCAGAACCCAAGAAGAGAAGAGAATGAGGTTTGGGTTAAGAAGGGAAATGGAAAGGAATAAAAGGGAAGAAGGGCCTGTTAAAGTATGGGTTCTGATACACGACCACATTGACCATAGCAACTGGATTCCGATAGAAATTGGCATTGCTATTCATCCCCAGTTGCTGCAGCCCCCCAAGTGGCTGCTGCACATTCAGGAGCTGTTGCCAGCCCCACTGCTGCTATACTCCCAATGGCTGCTGACCTCCTGGTGATGGTGGCTGTGGCATCCCCAGTTGCTGCAGGCCTCCCAGTGATTCTGGCAGCGATTGCTGTGGTATCCCCAGTTGCTGCAGGCCCCCCAGGGGTTGCTGCAGATTCAGAGGTTGCTGCCAGCCCCACTGTTGTTGCGCTCCCACCTGTAGCTGGCCTCCCATTGGTGGCTACAGCATCCCCAGTTGATGCAGGCCTCCCAGCGGTTCTTGCACATTCAGGGGCTGGTAACAGTCCCACTGCTGTGGTGCTCCCACGTGTGGCTGACTTCCCAGCAGTGGTGCCTATGGCTTTCCCAATTGTTGCAGGGGACCCAACAGCTGCAGCACTCTCACCTGTTGCTTTCTGTGCAACTTTTGCATAATATCATGTTGAACGCTCATATCTGAGTCTTCCCCCTGTGTAGGCTTCGGGCTTGGGTGGTACAGACGGTGAAGCTCTGGGCTGTGTGACCGATGGTAGCAACGGTCAAGGCTTTCATGATACCTGTAGCAATCTGGGTGACAATGTCTTGGGCCTCCATGTTCAGAGTGGCAGCTGGAACTGTCCCTCCTTGCAGGGCTGGAGGTTATTGGTGGCTTCAAAGATGGGGAAGCTGCTTGTGCTCCATAGGCGGGATTGGGGCTTCTTTTAGGCACGGATTGGTGCCTACTCCACCAATCATCATGATCACTTGCATTAGAAGAGTGAGAGGGTTGCTCCCCATTCTTCATCTCTAGCCCCTCGAACCTCACCACCAACTTCTCCACAAATTGGCTAAGGGCTGAGGACATGTACTTCCACTCTCTGGAGTCTTCAGTAGTCGTCAATTTCCTGATTCTCTAGCAGCTCAGGGAACACAATTCTCGAGACTTTCCCTCTTGCAAATCAACTTTGGTCACTTTCGAAGAACTTGCTTTTAGCAGGGTCATCTCGAGGGGCTTGGAGTATCCAATGGGCAGAGTCCACTCCAATGACCGGAGCAGCTCCCGCATTTTGGTTCTCTCCCCCAGCTTTAGGGCCTGAGAAGATTCCTTCTCCACTGGTGCGCTGGCTTGCTCTCCCTCCGTTGAGGCTGCAGCCATGGCTGGGGTGCTGGATCCAGGCACTGTTGTGATTCCGTGCCAGCCTGTGCTCCTGACAGCTAAGTCCGAGGGATCTCAGGAGGAGGAGGAGGAGGGGTTTGGAGAGCCTTCGGAGTCGGAGGGAGGCTATGATGCATTACAAGACTCACAGTCAGAAGAAGAGCCAGGCCCCTCCAATAGTGTTCTGTATGAGGCTCAGCTGTGTGGGGAGGATGAGTCAGACTCTTGAGGCTTCACAGATGAACGTCATTATAGACGCTCATAATAGAAGAGCAGGTCAGAAGAAGACTATGCAGCAACTCAGTGAAAGGAGAAGAAGGCATTGAGAAGCCACAGCTTGGGGCTGCTTAATAAAAGTAGCTGGTTGCTGAAGGCAATCATTTGTAGAACTTCAAGGGAATCATGGTCTGTTATTGCTGAACTTCTTGATTAACTCCTGCTCTGTTTTGCTGTTTGAACTATTTATTCGTTGGAAAAGTATTCTGTTGTTTATTGTTTTGAGGACTTAAGTATTAGGGCTGTATAAATAAAAAGGGTTGGTTTTTCCAGCCTATTGATAAAAAGGATTGTTCTTGTGATGCAAACAAGGATGGTAATAGGCTGGAACAGAACAGGCACTTTTTCCTTCTTCATGTTGAGATCTTCCCCGAGTCTTTGTCAGTCTATCCCTCGAGTTAGGGATGGTGACTGGAGCTCAGGACCCCAAGGCGGTTAAGATAGAAAATGGTAGTTTTGGGGTTAATGTCATGGTTCTGATAGATGAAACCCATCAAAAGAACTTTGAGGCAAAATTCTTTCTTAAGAACATTTATTTGGAAAACAAAGTATCGGCACAACAGAGTTGAACCCAAAAACTAAATTCCCTTCCCCTGGATACAAAGTAACAAAGTACAATTTCCACCCCCAATAAAGTCATAAAATATATTCCCCAATTAGCTTCAAGCATGGGCTTTCTCCTCAGCTCACCAAAACATTATCAGCTCGTCCTTGAGTTCCCACAGCAGCATTATTATTATGGCTAACTTAGTTTACATCCCAACCCCCCCCCAGCTGCACTTGAATTCTAAAAGTAAGAAAAACATGTTAAAGGAGAAGAGAAAATGGCTGTATTTTCATCAGTTGTCAGAGCAGGAACATACAATGTTAGCAGCATTTACAGTGATCTTGGGCTTTGCGGTCTGCCAATGGGTCTTCAAAATGCCTTCCTAGGGCTGCTGTGAAGCAATTGAAGTTTTGTAACTCCAGGACATCTGCATTGTGGAGGGTCATCATCCACCTGGCAGCAGCACCTTCCAGGGTCAGCCAGTTACCCTGACTCTGGCCCCCTCAGTGGGGATCTCCTGGCTGTACTCCTGCTATAGGTGAGGACATCAGTCAGGAAGAACCTGAGTTGCTCGGGGTCTCCATAGAACTTCATTCTGAGGAGGTGTTCTGTGCTTGCAGTGGTGGCCTCCTCCATCTCCAGCTCAGGGAGTGATCACCTTGCTGGGGCCCCCAGGCGTGGAAGTCCCCACAGCAGCTGCTGCAATGCTCTGGGGACAAGCTCTCCCTTTCCTATCTGTGGTCAGTCTCATCAGTCAACATCTTTTATTGCTCTGGTTTGAGCTCCCCTTGCTTTCAAGTCTTGGAATACTTCTATCATGAAACACATTGCTTACTTCATGAAGGCATCTCCACGGTCAGGCTGTTTGTCGTCGTCAGATGCCTCTAATTCTCTCCTCCATCTGTGCTGTGACTGCCTCAGGTGAGGGTGACTCCATTCATCTTCTTCTTCCAGTCTTCCTTCTTCCCTACACCAATGGACCAAAGGAACCTGACAATGTCTTGATAAGCTAAACATATTTATTTAGCTGAATAAAGATGGGTCTCTCCAAGCAAGAGGATCACACAAATATTTATACTTTCTCTTGGTTATCACTTTGTTAGACAGGGGGTCACACAGAGGGTCACACTGGAAGCTGGCACTCAACATATAAGATAAAGAGGTACAGAAATAGTCAACCTCCTCCCTTGGTGGCATTCCAAGGACATTGGGTGGTACCTCAGGGACATTAGGTGTTCCTGGGAAACTTCCCATGATCCTAAAGGCTTGCTGAGGTAACTGGGTTGACTGAACATCAAGGCTATCACTAGATTCCTGATCAACATATTCCCCCCTTTCATACTTTGAGTGGTGCCCAGAAGTATGATACAGAATAGGCAGCAATAGTGTGTGAGCTACATCATTTAGGGCAGGCAGACATAATTAAGGGAAAACAATGAATGAAACAGCAAAAGAAGATGACAAAGAAAACCACAAACATAATTCCTATAAAGAGTTCATGGAGCGGGCTTCCAGTTTGCGCGCGTGGCACTTTCAGATGTGCAGGGGAGAGCTCCCTCCCTGCTGTCCAATCCTTCTTCATTGGAGGACCCTGAAAAGAGTCGAAAGTCGCCCTGGAGGGGCGACCACTGCAAGGAGACCCTCCTGTGATTGTGGAAGGGCAGCACCCCTCCGCTTGAATCTGGAGCAGCTCCTTTTGGCCTGAAGAAGAGACTGGCCATCAACATGGCCAATCACTAAGCCGCTCCCTGCCGAAAGCCAAAAGCACCATCTAGCACAACAAAGCAATCTGGAGGACCTGGGTAAGACCTTTCCTTTTCTATCCCCCTAACTGCCTGCCTGTGGGACTTTTTTGAAAATTCTCCCCCCCCCTTTTATTTTTTGAGAAAATGGCTTCTCTATACCTGGGGGATTAACATTTTAAGGCCTAAAGCATTGAAGGAAAAACAACAACCCAGCTGACTAAACAAAGAAATTAAATAATCTCACTCCTACTTACTAAAAAGCTCCTATTTCTGTGCGGATCTACTACCCTATTTTCTGTTTAAGATGTGAACTAAGGAAAAAAGAATGGACTAACTATATAAAAGCTTTATATTAATTTGGGGAAAAAAGAACTTTACAATTTATTCTATATGCTACTGATGACATCCTGTGGCTAAACTTGGAATTGCAAGTAAACCTTCTGCTTATTTTGAGAGCAGAAAGCTGTCCTTTATATTATCTTTAAAGACAAGTGTGGGAACACCTGGCACTGAAAACAACTTTTAGAAACATTGGAGGGGGGAAATTACAGACTGTTATTAAAATAGCCTCCATGGAAGGCTTAGCTGTAAACACTAACAAAATGGATGATTATATCCCACCACTTAACTACAAATTGATTTTGGACATAATTTTGGCTATAACTGAACAAATTAAAGCCAAATTGCATGATAAACCTGACAACTCAAAGCCACCAAACCAAACTTTGACCTTAAATGATGAACTGACAACCCAAAAACAAGCAGAAGTGGAAATCAATACTAAAATAGGAGACTTCAAAGAGCAACAAACGCAGCCTACAGAGAACTTCGAAGTCCAAACTCCAACTTTAACTACAAAACTTACAACTCGAAAAACAATGATACCCAAAGAAAGCAACATTAGGAGTGAAGATATCAAAGGCCTCCAAATACAGTATGTTGAGGATTCAGCTAATCAAATGATAACAACATTAGCTACTACTTACTACCTAACCCAGATGGAAATGGAACAAGATAAAGACCAGACTGAATTAATGACAATCATATCACAGCAAAACATCAAAAACTGAGCTATTAAAGCAATACTTCAATGATTATAAAGGGGACATTAGCTTGGCAAAACTGTTATTTGGATGGTCTCCATGGATTCAAATAAGAGGTGGAGGAAGAAAGGGAGACACGTTGGAGAACTTAAAAGCTGTAAGATGGAAACCTGATTGGCACAAAAAGAAGGCGAGTGTTAGATTTAAAGACCTAGATTTGTCTCCCTTTTTGGGGATTTGTAAAGACAGAACTTAAAAAATGTCTTTTGATGGACTAAGGGGAATCTTAAAAATAAATAAATAAACTGATTCTATATTTAGGTTTTAGATTTTTAAAGGAAAACAAAATTAAGCTTTTAGAATAAACTTTGAGTTATACAATAGAATTTACAATTTTATAATAGAAGATAGTATTTTATTAAGTGTTGAATGGTTAAGACAATTTTTTAAACAAATTTGTGATGTGTTAAGATGAAAATTAATTTTACTGTTAAATCATAAGAATGATATATAACAAACAACGTAAGTTATGTACACAAGAGAATTATTGTTTACTGAAATAGGGAATTGTAGGTTACCCAAAAAGTAAGCTCTTTTTTGCATATATAGGCTACCTTAGAGTATTTTTATTGCAATTAAGTAAAACTTAAAAACAGGATTTTGATATGTATTAGTCTAATTATATTGAAAACTTTGTTAATTGACTAGCTCATAACTAGAACTGTATTAACTTAATTACTTTGGCTATGTGAAAATTAAGGGAATCAGAGAGGGAATTTTTATTGATGTAACCTGAACTATCTACAATTTGTTATTTGCTACTTAGGACTACCCAACCACCACATTGCTTCACAAATACCCATACCCTTAACCTTTTCTCTACCCTATTCCAAGTCCCTTTTTACCTACCTTCTTTGTTAACCCTATAAAACTAATAAAAAATTTTTCAAAAAAATAAAAAAAGAGTCCATGGAGCCAACACCATCTGGCCAGCCAACCTAGTAAGCCAAGAACATAGGCCAAAAAAGAGAGGAATCTCAACATCCTTAAGTCTGTCTTTTATCCCTTTCTCCATAGGATGGATGGTATGATTAATACTAACTGGATAATTTGTGATATAATTGCAGCAATGAGAATGAATTAATGTGCAGACCCCTCCTTTAAGCAGTGAGGACTATGTCCAGGGCTTGGCAGTTTTGTAGCATGACTTCGCTGATTTCCCCTTGTTCCTTGTTTAAATGTAGGAATGCCTGCATAGTGTCGTTAAACTAAGCTCTGTCTAGTCTCCCAGCTCTAGAATGGATTCATAATTTAAATCGAGCCCTAGTGCTGGAAATATTTATATTATTATTATTATTATTATTATTATTATTATTATTATTATTATTATTATTATTATTATTATTATTATTATTATTATTATTATTATTATTATTATTATTATTATTATTATTATTATTATTATGGCTCTGGCGGCAGCATTTCCCAGATGTCCTATGGGATGATGCTCAACACTGTCTGTATCACAACTATTCCAGAGATAAAAGTTCCAGTCATGCTGCTATATGATCCTAACAGAAAGATTATTCCCACCACACATGTCCCTGACTAAAAGGTGGGCAAGGATTTATAAGCAAAATATCTGCACAAAAACCACCAATTCCAATGATTGGCCAAGTAAATTCCTCTCTGGTTCTTGAGTCCTCCCAGCATGAAGGTCCTAAATTGTGCAATATAGGCCATGGTCCCTATGGCCGCAAACAAACTGCATAGGGCCAAAGATTTTTTTCTGTGGATCAAGGCTGAAAGTTTGGTGACATTTGTGCCAATTATCCCACATATTTGTGCAGTTGACCTTCCAGACAATTGACAAGGTTCATAGATTACTAATTCGTATTTGGAGGAAGAGTTAAAATATTCAGACAGGTGGCTGCTTGATGTTGTATGCGTGCCCCTAGCTTAGCAATTAGTTTTCCTGCCCCAAAGATAGGAATCATCCACCCTTTTATAACATTTGATACCTGGAACATAGGAGTCCCTGGAGGGGCAGCTTCCATGACTAGACCATGGGTGCTGGTTGGGGTTATGTGGGTGAAGATCTATCAGTTGGTGACATTTAATAGCTTCATTCAACCCTGAACATTCTGAATATGTGTGCTAGTTTCCTAGACACCCAGAAATGGTTTTGGAAATTGTTGACCATCCTGCCATTTGTCTTCTCTGGCATTAACGGGTCCTGCATGGCCTGGGTGTTTCTCATCATGTGGGGTATCAGCTATGTTCTGTTCTACTGATGTGAGTTCCTTTTGTGATTCCCTCTGAGTTTCCTGATATGTATTATGACCCAGGATTGGTGCACAAGCAACACATGCTAGGCAGAGGCTTATCAGCATTTATTCAACCCCCCCAATTCAGCAATTCCCAGTCTGTTCCCAAAATTTCTGCATACAATTCATACCTACAGTTCAACAGCAAGGTTCTAACACATGCACCCACATACTCTGTGCAACTTCCTAGTAATGGAAGTTCAAGAGAGCAGCAATACTCCAGAAGCAAGACAGGATCTCAACCTTGGCAAAGTTCATGGCGAATTATTTGGAACTTCACGGCATTTAGAGTCCACCTGGAATGCAGCAAAAACCTGGAACAGAGCCGTGTCGCTATTAGCTCACAGATGTCAAGGCAAAGAATCAAACACAAGTCAACAAGATCAAGGATTCTGGAGCAAAGTTCTACCAAGAGCCATGGAGAGTGTTGCCGTGAAATACAACACTTATTCCTGACAAAATCCGTTCCTCACAACATCTCCTTAAATGCTACTCTCCAGGTGAAGAGGGGGCAGGGTACCCTCCTCCAGAGTAGTTAGGTCACCCTGTGCTGACTCTGCCTCCTCTCCATTCTCCGCACAAAGGGATTGGGCAGGGGAGGCATTTACTCATCTCTAGAGCTCTGCCACTCCTCTGTTTCGCTACCTGCCCTTTCCATTTCCTTCCGCCTTCCTTGGTCAGCCTGCACCATCTCTTCCTCCCTGACTACTCTTCTGAGGCCCAAGGAACCTGGGATTGACTCGTCCCCAGATCATTCCTCAGTTGCCATAGGGACTGCACTCTCCCGTTCCATTGGCCCCGGTTCCACCTCCTCTTCCTCCCAGGCCCCGGGTTCCGACAAGGCCATTAATATATTTCTTCCAGCAACTTGTCTTGTGGATCCCTGTTCTCTCTCTCTCTCTCTCTCTGTGTGTGTGTGTGTGTGTGTGTGTGTGTGTGTGAGAGAGAGAGAGAGAGAGAGAGAGAACTTATTTTTGTTTGCAGGTTTGACTACAGAAGACTCTGACCGGAACCCTATGACAATGGGTCCAGCCAGTCGAGCATTAGTGGGTGGTGGTGGTAAGGGTAATACAGGAGAGGGGATTGTTGGAACCCCTTCCTGGATTCAGGTCTACATTTGACTTGTATGCCCTGATGATTCTCCTGACATTTTTCCTGCTCTGTACTTTGGGAACATCCCATTTAATATTTCGTTCACTCTGTAGTATGGGGACATCTTATCAGTCTGTCTGATTGCACAGTTCTGTTTCTATGACCATTCCCCCACTAATCCCATAATCCCCATTAGACAGAAGTATTAGATATCAACGCAGCAAACATTGGATGTTTTTGCTTTGACAATATAAAGAGGCAGCCTTTTCTTTTAAATTGCTTTGCTCTTAGAATTAGATGATCCTGGGGGAGGGGAGGAAGAATGTTTTCCCCGGTTGTTTTTAATAAGATAAGAAATGGTGCGTTACAGAACGGAAGGGAAGGTTTGCCCTTCAAACTGATTGGAGAATGTGATTTATGACTGCTAATTGGAGGAGAGAATCATGCCAGATATTAGGTGCTGAAGGGAGGGGAATTCAAATCTTGGCATCCACCATGCTGTGCCAATGCTTTGTTTTCATGATTAAAGACTCTTTAGGATAAACAATGCCTGAAAGTTATTTGAAGTGTTTCGTTAGTCGGAACCATGACATTAACAAGGGAAGGGAAGAGACGAGAAGAGACATATAGGATGGCATTGAGTACAAGAACAATATAACCCAAGAAAAAAAGAAAGCCCGTGCATGACAAGAGAGGAAAGGCAGAAGAGGCAGCAATGATCCGGATACATGGTGGAAGAGGACAGAGAGCTTGTGGTGGATGGTTCAACCAGAAGTGAACCAGCGGCCTCTGAGATGCCTGGACATGCAGTATAGGAATGATGACACTTGAACATAAGCTTCAGGCCCAGATCATCTTCTTTAGACAGGGCAACAGTACAGTTGTCATCTGTATGGTATGGTGGGGATGTGGATTTAAGACAGGTGCAGTGGATCCAGGTGCGAATGCTGTTAACCTCGACTGCAGTATGGGTTGTAAGGAGGAAGATGAGAGGTCCCTTCCAACATTCAGTCAGTGGTCCCAAATCTGTCCAGGATTTGACAAGGACCCAATTGCCCAGAAGGAAAGAATGGAGTAGATGATCCAATCCTAGATGGTGAAGGGCCTGCATGGCTTGGGATATGGAGGAAACATTTTTAGCAAGATATATTACGTAGTCAGGGAGGGTGTGATCACCAAAAGTAGGGAGGGGATAGACAAGGAATCTTGATAGAGAAGGGGTACATCAATTCAATTGGCTATATGCATGGGTAGAGAGTAATGCCTGGATCCAAGTAAGTGTGTCTCCTGGGCAAGTTTAGCAAGATGACATTTAAGGATGCTACTGGCACATTCAACAGAGGGGCTGATAAGCTGAATGAAGTTGCCAATAGCCTAGGGCTTGGGCCACCTGTTGGGTAACAGTGGAGATAAAGTGGGGGCTATTGTCTGAGCCAATGCCTTTGCATGTGAAAGAAAAGAGGGCCTTGACCACTTCACATGCCTGGTTGTTATCTCAGGAAAAAGCCTCAATCCACCCAGAGAAAGCATCAACAAAGACCAGCAGATATCGAAAGCCCTGTTTTCTTCGTAATTCAGTAAAGTCAACTTCCCAGAAGCTGGCAGATGCATGGCCATACTTGAACTTTCCCAATTAGAACTTTTTAGGTTTTACCAGATTGTTTCACTGGCAAATAACACATTACCTAACAACTGTGTCGGCCTTATCAAAAATACCTGGACAAATGTAATCCTTAATAAGAAATTCAGCCATCATCTTGGAGCCCAATGCATACTTGCATGCAATTCTCTTAAGAGGGCTCATGATCCATGTATAGGGAGATGATGTTTCCCATCCTTCTCCAGCAAATTCCTCTGATAAACAGCATCCATATTATATGTCCTGTGCCTATCCTTGGAGGTATAAGAAAGACCCAGCACAGGGAAGTAAAAAGGTATCAGTGCACAAACATACCATGGGGAAGGGAGACTGGAGGTAGCAGACTTAGCGGCATGGTCAGCCAGGGCATTTTCCTTGCCATGGCAACTGACATGCACAATGGCTACCTTGATAGGAAGCAAAACAGCACCCAATAAGCTGAGTATTTCAAGTCCATATTTAACAGGGGTGCTTTGGGCAGTTAACAACCCTCACTCCTTCCCCAAGGCACCATGCACATGCACAACACCAAAAGCAAATTTACTGCTGTGAAAACATTAACAAGTGTGCCTTCCGACAACTCCAAGGCCCTTGTTAAAGCAATAAGCTCAGTCTTTTGGTCTGAAGTTCCTGCAAAGAGGGCCACCACTTCCAGTACTTGATCCAAAGTGATCACAGAATATCTAGCCAGCCTCACTCCGATCTATAAAGCTGCTGCCATCCGTGTACAGGTCCCTTTCTGCATCGTCAAGTAGCCGGTCACTGAGATCCAGTCTGAGAACACTTCTGCAATGGTTTGGACACAATTATGATGAACATCTTGTTCCAATTGTAGAAGAAAGATGGCCGGATTAAATCTGCTACTTTGTTTTAACTGGATATGGGGGTTGTCTGGGAGGGCAATCTGATATTGTTCAAGGTGGCTGGCTGTGGGCTAGTGCCCCCACAAGGCTAGTAATTCCTGGATGGAATTAGGCGTTTCCGCAGTAATAATGGCACCAAAACTTAACTGCTTCTAATAAGAGGACTATGGCTGCAGTGGCCTGGAGGCAGACCGGCCACCCCTGAGTGACCAGGTCAAGTATGCCACTGGTTTTAACCAGCTCCCCAGCATCTGTGTAATAACGTCTGCTGCCACTCCTCTGCTTTCTGCCACAAATAGCATGAAAGGTTTTGTGACATCAGGAATCCCAAGTGCCAGGGCTTGCATTAAAGCAGTCTTAATCTCATCAAATGCCTCTGGCAGTCCTTTGTCCATTCAAAGGAGTTTTTATTCAAGCCTTTTGCAGCCTCAAAAGCAAGTCATCCACATATTGTAATACTATTGCAGTGATAACATCCACCAGCTGCCAGGTGGATAGGTCTTCTGCCAATACGTTGACAAAGATAGTAGGACTATTTTTAAAACCTTGTGGCAAAACAGTCCAACAAAATTGCTGTGCTGCCACTGGCAAGTGAAAAGTGGTTGGCTCACTAGAGCCAAGAGAACACAAACAAAAAAAGGCATCCTTAAGCTCAACAACTGTGCACCAGGTGAGATGGATGCCTAACTGAGTAAGCAAGGTGTAGGGATTAGGGGCCATTTGATGCAATGTCATTGTGATTTGGTTAATTGCACACAGATCTTGGCAGAAGCTGTAAGAGCCATCTGTTTTTTTCATGGGTAATAAGTCCATATGTAAGGAAGTTGGTGATGATAGATTCCAACCCCTGCAAAGCCTCTAAACTAATATGATACTAGCAGATGGAGACAGGTTGAGCAGCCAGCTGCAAGGGGATCTCTACTGGAGATGCGTTGACAGCCCATCCAGGGAACCCAGAATACCAAACATCAAGGTCTACAAAGTGTTCCAGGAAGCCTGGGTATTCATGTGCATCATCTCTCAGGAAGACCTGAAGGGTCAGCACATGCCATGCTTGCTCTGGTGGCACTGACAGTTCTACATAGTCCCCCTGAAAGGAAATGGTTACTTGTAGTTTAGTAAGTAAATCATGGCCCAAGAGGGGCATTGGGCAATCAGGAAGATAAAGAAACTGATGCATGAGATAAGAGTCATCAATGGAGCATTCCAGAGGGACTAGTGTCAGACTCTATTCCTACTTCATTTCATTTCCATGTATCCCCTCTGATCTAAAAACAAACCTCACCTTTCCCTGGGTTCTGCCATACTCCCAAGGGGGAGGGGGGATGTGCCTGCAGGGTTATGGCTTTGTTCCCTCTATTCGCTACAATGTAATTCTTTGCTTTATTGCCTCTGTATCCTCTAATCGAATTGTAAAAACTTGTTTCCTAAGTTATCTCTCTCTCTCTGAATTCTATCTTCTTAACTGTCAGTTAGAGCAAGGGACGAAATAAGGAATGTAACCTCAGTGCCTAGTTTATGTCTACGCTCTCAGAGGAAGGTGTGAAGAAGCCGCCGACCCTCGTTGTGTGAGCTGGAAATGGGCCGATATTATCTCCCCTTTTCCCACGACAGACTTAACATCTGGGGATTGGCCATCCCACATCGGCCAGGCAGAGTATGGGGTGGGGTCTTGCTTGGGGATACTATAATCTATCACTCTACGTGTGAAATTTCAAATCCTGTCTATTATGCCTGCTATCAACTACTCTTAATAAAAGTTCTGTTAGAAGAAATTGTTTCTAAGAGTTCTGCTTCCTTAAGATGTGGAGTTGAAGTGGGTCCTGACATTAGACAGGATCTGCAGTAATAGTCAACCTGTAAGGAAGACCCTTACCAGAGGACTTTGCCAAAAATACAATGTCAGACAATGAGGCAGGAAACAAGGAACCCACCGCAAAGGGGGAGCCCTCCCTCTGACCAGGACCCTGCCAGCTGTCGGGATCCGAGATGTCCTACTCTTCAGAAGAAAAAGTGGGAGAAATGCGCAGCCACAAACCTTGGTGGTCAATGTGCATTGGGAAGAAAGACGAGTGGGAGAAGAGATCAAGGATGGTGACCCTGAGACACGGCAGCCACCAACCCAGATGGAACCAAGAAACGGAGAGATCTCTTCACCTTAGTGAAGAGGAAGGAGATCGTGTGCAGCACTCGAATTGGATCCTAGAGAAAGCTATTGACCTGATTTAAAAAACCCTCAGCTCTCTCAGGTATGAGAAACCTGAACCCCACGGGCGGACTGCTACCTTGAACCGCAGCCAGAGAGACACGAAAGGGGAATCAGAAGCTGAAGTCCTGGGGACGTCCGCTGAGCCAGCAGCTACCATTTTGGCAGCCCCCACTACCCGCCGACCTGTAACTGCTGATCAGGATGGGAGACAGCACCGTTGGCGGCGAAGGTACTGGTCCATCCAAAGATTCCCACCACCTGACGCGAAATTCAGGCGGGAGTCACAACGCTTGGGGTTCTTCCTAACCCAAGTGGAAGAGTACAGACAAGACATCCCCAGCGACAAAGCCCAAATCCGTATCTAGATGGGGAGGCTGCAGACTGGATGGTGAACCTGCATGATTCCAACGCCCCAGAGCTCCACATCTTCAACCATTTCATATCCTCTATGAGAAGGCGACTTGAGGATCCCCTGAATGACCGAAAAGCCCATGAGAGAATCAAAACGGTGAGGCAGGACAGATGCCCGGTAGCCGAATATACACAAGAATTAAGGGCCATCGCCAACAAGCTGAACTGGCTGGAAGACATCCTCCTTAGCCATTTGAAAGAAGGCCTAAACTATGACCTGTATGATGCTTGCCTGCCTCGAGGAGACCCACACCTACTCGACAAATGGTATGTCCTAGTGGAGGAAGCAGAGATTGATCTACTGAAAAGGTACCGCTGAGGAAAACCATGGGGCTGCTTGCCTTCTGAGCTGTCACACGAACCAGTAAAAGCACCGGCCACAGCCAAGAAATCAACAGGCTGTTTCCAATGCGGGAGAGAGGGGCATCATGCCTTAGAGTGCTGCTCAAAAGTCCCTCCATGCAAACCAGACCAATCACCAGCCAGAAAATCAGGGAAGTCCCCAGCCAAGCCACGAGAACCTGCCATGAGGGCAACAGATGGGCAGGGAATTCCGGCCTTCCCTGCAGGGGTGGTGGATACCTTGGATGACAACTCGGAGGGTGAACCCCTGGTAAGTGGACCCATTGCGCCCATCCTTAAGACAGTGACTATAATAGCCCCCTCCATGCCCGAAGCTGTCAAAGTGAAAGGCTTAATAGACTCTGGCTGCACCCGCTGCCTCATTTGGGCATCCTGGTAAGGAGACTGAAGCTGATTTTGTTTGGCCAATTAGATGGGTCCATAGGAGGGGAGGTGCCAGCTACCCTAGCCACTTTACCAATCCATCTATCCCTGGGGGACCATGAGGAAGACATAATATTTGTAGTGACCCCAGGCATGGAATGCCCAATGATCCAAGGGTTGGAGTGCTTAAAGAGATGGAAACCCTGGGTAAATTGGAGGATGGCAGAACTCAATTTCCCGAAAGGGGATCGTGCGAACACTCCCAAGGGCCCCACCAATCCCAGGAGCGGAGAAAGCATCAGTGGGAGTGGAGAAGGGCTTACCCGAAACACTGGAAGAATACTGAGACCTTGCTGAAGTCTTCAGCGAGGAACGGGCAGATAAACTCCCTCCTCACTGACCCACGGACTCTGCTATAGAAATCAAACCCGGGGCAAAACTCCCTAAGCCCAGACTGTACTCTATGAGCCTTAAAGAGATGGATGAGATGGAAAGATTCATAAATAAAAATCTAGAAAGGGGTTTTATCGAACCTGCCAAACCCAAAGTGGCCACCCCGGTCCTCTTTAGGGAGAAGAAGGACGGCACTTTGCATTTGTACATGGATTACCATGCTCTGAATGCAATCAGTGAAAGTAACCTGTAACCCCTACCCCTCATGTTATCCCACCTATCAAAAGGAAGGGTTTTTTTTACCAAACTAGACCTAAGAGAAGCATACTATTGCGTTAGGATTAAGGAAGGGGACAAATGGAAAACCACATTTTATTGTCCAATGGGATGCTACCAATTCAAAGTTTTGCCATTCGTACTACAATGTACAGTATCTATGCAATTAATCAATGAAGGGAGCATCTATTTAAAGGGGTCCTGGTTTATTTGGATGACATCTTTATCTTCACTGAGTGCAAACAGGAGCATGTCACTTAGTCAGAGTGGTTTTTAAAAAACTGTGAGCTGCCTACCTATATGCCAAATTATCAAAATGCGAATTCCACCAGGAAAGAATAGACTACCTGGGTTATCGCATATCCACACAGGGCATCAAAATGGACCCCGAGAAGGTCAGGGCAGTACTAGAATGGGCACCACCTCGCACAAGGAAGCAATTACAAAGTTTCCTGGGCCTCGCAAAGTTCTACTGCCAGTTCATCACTTCATTCGGCCAAATAGCCCTGCCCCTCACAAACTTGTTAAAAACGAAGGGGGGACCCTCAATGAAACCCAGCCAGCCACTGAAATGGACAATGGAATGCCAAGCAGCATTCAAGAGGTTAAAGAGACTTTTTTCCACCGAACCTGTACCGAGGCATCGGACCCAGATAAACCCTTTGTTTTTTTTCTTTAGGTTTTGCTCTAATACTCTCCAAGAAAGATGAGAGAGAGAGAGAGAGAGAGAGAGAGAGAGAGAGAGAGAGAGAGAGAGAGAGAGAGAGATTATAACTCCCCAAACCTGTCCAAATTAATTTTAAAGTTTATTTTCCCCCAAGACAACTTAAAATGCCACTTTTATTCTAGGAGAGGGGATGAAAGAAGGAAACCCCCCCCCCACTTTAGTTCTGGGAATTTCCTTGCTTTCAGATCGTTTTTTTTTCAAGAACAGTTTTCCAAGAGCATCATAGAGAAAGGAAAATAATCTCCTCCAGACTCAAACATGTTGCTCGCGCTTGTTAAATACCACTTTTTTTCTCCAGAGGTCAGCAGCTTCCGACTGGCTACATGGGTGCAGCCAGTCTTTCTCCTGTTGGTTCTGAGGATTTCCTTGGATCAAGCGGGTTGACCATTATCTCCCCATGATCTACAAGGGTCCCCTCATTTCATTGCCTCTCTGGGGTGACTTCAGACCCTTTTCAGGCCTCCAGCAGGAAGAAATTGGGCACGGGAGACTTCTGGTTTGCTGACGCAGCCTGTTCTGTCCTCTCCCACTGAGTAGCCTCAAAGAGGCTCAAAAGTCCAACAGAAGCCAAACATAAGCTGAACAAATGAAAACTGGACTTCTAACAGTTAACTCTCTCCAAAGTTTATATCAGACAGCAATGTTGTAATTACCGGGCAATGTTCCCAGGTTCTTGGCAGATGGCCAGCAGCTTCAGAGCCTAGATACGGACAAGCAGACACGCTACAAAACTCAAACGCCAACAAATTGTCCACCACACCTGTCCTGCGCAGCCACACCCCTTTTATACTCTGTAGGGTTTGGCCCTATGTCTCCCAGCCACGCCTCTTGGGATGTTGCAACAATTGCTGCTGTTGTTGACAATGTATTCTATGTCTCTCCCTTGCATCCAAAAGGGGCTCTTCCTCGGTGCTACCAGCCTCTGCCTGCTGTTCTGCCTCCCCCTCTGTTTGGCTGGGGTCCATAGGCACGTCAGCCAGTCAGTTCTTGCTGACTCACCAAGTGAGTCGGCCCCTCCAGCACGCCGCTCGTGCCAGCTTCCTCCTCCAACTCATCCTCCAAGTCGGTATGCTACGATAAAGCACCCTCTGGGGCCGGGGTCACAACACAGCCACTGTGGATGTTTGGAAGACGACCTCCATCTTCCACGTCCAATTCCGGATCGCTGGGGGACCCTGGAAATGGTCGAAAGTTGCCCTGTAGGGGCAACCAGCAAGGAGGGGATTCCCCCTTGATCACAGGAGGGTGGTAGCCCTCTGCTTGATCCAGTGCAGTCCTTCAAATCGGTGGATGAAAGACTGGCCATAGCAGTATGGCTCGTCAAGAGGCTGCAGGCAACCGAAGTCAAACTTACCACCAGGTACCTACAAAGCAGCGCGGATGAGACTGGGTGAGATCTGAACCTCTCTTCAATCTTAATTATTTTTTCCACCTGTATAAGCTGCCCAAGGTATTTCCCCCCCTGTAGAGAGGGAAGGGAAACTATCCCACCCTCTAAAACAGCAGTGACTATCCAGGGGAGTTTAAAATGTTGAAACAATAACCTGATTTTAATTGGGTTTTTATTTTTCTAAAACTTGAGGACTAAAAGATTTCCTATTTCTATTGAATATTTGGTTTTTTATTTACAAAAAAGAAGTAAAATTGAAAAAAGGAATATAAAAATCTTGGATTTGGAAAAAAAATCCTAAATAATATGGGCAACATCTTGTGGCTAAACCTATTACAACCTGTTATTGTTTGAAGCCCAGACTATAGATAAGACTTTTGTAAAATTGGCAATCAGCTGTGAGAGGCCCAGCTGTGTTCTATACTCAGTGATAAAATTATTTTTACTTTCTGATTGTAAAGCTTTTAATACACACCATTAAGAGAATAGAGATGAAGATCAGGAACAGATTTTATTTATGTTGAAAGCAATTCATGAAACTATTCTTAAAGCCAATGATGAAATAAGAGGTTACAGAAAAGAACAAGATGTCAGCTTAGATATACGAACCCAAACTTTGATCACAACCAAAGAATTAACTACACAGAATATAATAGAAGAAATAGAGCAATTAAATACTATGATAGAAGATTCAACTGATCAACAAACACAGTTAATGGAAAACACAGAAAATGGATTGACAACTTTGAAAATAGAAAAGACTTTCTATATAAACCAGAAGAAACCTGAGGATCAAGAAAAAGAACAGACTGAAGGGAAGATAAACATTTCAGGACAACTACACTGAGAGAAAAATAGAGAGATGATTTGTTAGCCCCTTCAAAAAATAGTGACTGGATGGCCTTTTTTACTTCAAACAATATATATAATAACAGAGGGAGATCTATACGATGATTTAAAAGCACGGACATGGAAGGCAAATTGGCAAAGAAAGCAAGCTAGAATAAGGCTGGAAAAAATGGGGCTTTGATTTATTAGTAAGGATTAAAATAAAATATACTCAATTTGACAAGATATGTACTTTGAATACTAGATTTTGTTATGAACTGAGATAAAGAAAACTATTTTAAAATTTTGAAGTATAAATTCTAAAAGTTAAATTTGAATATTGATTTGTTTATAAAGGTTGAATGTAAACCTATTTAAGATATATATACGCTAAAATATATTGATAAATGTAATAAACAGGTTTTTATTTAGCTGATATAATAAAAACTGTACTAGCTTAAATATGCGATGGAAATTAGGAGAAAAAGAGAGGAAGTATTCGATGTTAAAACAGAAAATTTGGTTACTAAATTTAATACATTTGGAAATTAATAGAAAATAAGAATATTGTATTATTAATTAGTTGATGTAAGATAGTGAGAAATAGAATATATCTGAATAGATAAGATGTGTATTCTGAATATTAGACTTTGTGATGAATTGTGAAAATGGGAACTTTGGTTATTTAAAACTTGGAAATTATAAATATTAAACATTAAAGTTTTAATATAAATGGGAAATTAAAAATCGGGGAAAACTAATCAGGACATTGATTGTCTATAAAGACTGAATGTTAAAATAATAAGGATATGTATAAACCAAAAATTATTGACAAATGTAAGAATGTGATTTTTATTCAATTGATTTAATAAGAATTGTATTAGTTTAAACAGAAGACAGTAAATGCTAAGGGGAAAAGAGAGGGAAAATGCAATGTGGTAGCTTAAGACTTGTACTAAGGATACTTGTATGTTATTGTATTATTGATTAACCTAGCTGCCAAGTTGCTTTTTAAATACTTAAATGTAAAAATAGAAAATCAATAAAACATTTTTTTTAAAAAAATTGGGAATGGGAGGCAGAGCCCTGCTTCCCTGTCTTGCCTACTGTCTTGTTGTTTTCCAGGTTTTAGAAGTGATATTACTTTTTTAAAAGAAATAATTGATGGGAGGCAGCCATTTGAAACTACATCTGAAAGGAATTTGCTAATTCAATTCCATGTGAACCTCCAGGAATTTTTCAGGAATTCTGGATGAATGTCATTGAAACCTGTGCTTTACCATATTTCTATTGATAGCAGCGTTAATTACTTCTATGGAGAAGGAACGAGAATATAGGTAATCGTCAACTTACGATAACAATTGAGCCCTAAATTTCTGTTCCTAAGCAAGAATTTTGCCCCATTTTACAACCTTTCTTATTAAGTGAATCCCTGCAGTTGTTAAGTGAATCTGGCTTCCCCATTGACTTTGCTTGACACAAGGTTGCAAAAGGTTATCACATGATCCCAGAACACTGCAACCATCATAGTTGCCAAGTGTCTGAATTTTGATCATTCACAAATTGCACTGCCACAGAGCTGGAGAGCTTGGCACGCCAATGCCCTGCTCCCCTTGCTTATCAAAAGCATTCCTTTTCCAAGTTGCAAAAGGAGTTCCTATACAATCCTAGTCACGTTTCTCACCACTGCTGAGCTGGAGAGCTTAGCGCACCACTGCCCAGCTCCCCTCACTTGTCAAAAGCATTCCTTTGCTAAATTGTAAAAGGGTCTACTAAACAAACCTGCTTTCCAGGTCTGTCATGTTTCTCCTCCACCACAGAGCTGGAGAGCTTGACTCATCACCTCCTAGCTCCCCTTGCTTTGTAACACTTAATCCTGTTTGAACGTGAGTGGGAATAAACCACCCAGAGTAAGGTGACTGCCCCCGTCTAGCTTCTTGATTGGAAGGAATGAGGCTTGGTCGGTCTAGTTCTGCCTCCCCTCTCTTCCTGGTTCCCCTCCAAGCAAGAATGGAACAGGGCACTGCTCTTGGCTGTACTGCTTAAAAAACTGTGTTGAAATGGAAGAAATATGCAGGGAAACAAAAGAAGTTCATGGGACTAAAAAAATAAATGAATTCAATCACACCTTCCAACTTCTCATGAAAAAAATAAGATCTTGTGAAGTTGGAAGGTTTGATTGAAGTTTTTTTTTGTCCCACAAACTTTTGTTTCCCTGCGTATTTCTTCTGTTTGCAACACAGTTGTTTTTTTTAGCAGCACAGTCAAGAGCAGCATTTATCCAAAAAATTTATGATAATTTTACTCTGGTCTGCAAAACACTTGCCTTATTATATCACACAATTTTCAAACAAATGTTTCTTTTTTAAGTATTCTCTCTGATAGGTCCCATCATCTATTTTCTTGATTTCCATTTTAATCTTTTTTTCCTGGCCATTTCCTTTCTTAATCAGTATGTTTTGCTGCATCATTCGTTTCCCTGTAAAGTATTTTTTCTCATTCTTTTCCTTATCTTCAAAGTTGCTTGGACGTGTTGAAATATTTCCCATTTGAATAATCATGATTTTTTATTTTATACGGTTCCATCTTTAAGTCTCTATGCCCAGAATTATGTTCTCTACTGTATTTTCCTGAGAAATTTCTTGGAGTGAAATTAAGTTGGAGATAAGTTGATTCATACTCTCAAAGTTGTTCTGTATTTCTTTGTAGTTTAAAGTCATTGTCCTTTGAAATTGTTGCTGCTTATCATATGTTTCCTTTTGTAAAGTATTCATTGCTTCAGATTTGTTACTCTCACTTTGTTTACACAGCTGCATTTTCTAAGAAATTTGAGGGTCAAAGAAAAAAAATCCTCACCCACCAGTAAATGTCAGCGTTTGCTCATTTTTCAGGCCTTTCTAGTCTTTTTTTCTTTCTCTAAAGGTAAGTTTCGCCGCTTCTGGTAACCAAAAGGAGGGAGTATAATCCCCCTCTTTTTTTTCCAGAGATCTCTTATTTTTGGGACTTTCTTCTTCAGGAAAATAGGTAGGATAGAGAAAATCAATATTCTTACCCAGATTCAAGCATGCTGTTTAAAATCCGTTTAGTTTAAAAGCTTATGGCTTCCGTTGTCACCAGCTATGGCTGAACATGAAGTTAGCCAGCCTTTTCTTCTGTTGGTTTCTGGGTGGCTTCTCCTGGACTGTTCGGGGAAACCGCCGTCTATCCTAGGTCCCTGGGATTTCCTTCATTCATTCCACCCCTTCAGGGTGGGTTCTGGCCCCTTAGGGTCCCCAACAAAAAGATATTTCAGCCGAAGGGTTTGGCATTCCAAATCTTCAGACTGCTTGCTGGAAAACAGGAACCGGAAGCCAAATATTACAATAATTTTCATCTAGTTCTAATTTATATTTATGATGAAATGGAAACATAACCCAAGTAGCATGGAATTAAATACTTAAAATTTCACCAGTCTGGTCAATTTACAAATATTCTCTCTTTTATCTAATAATATATTACTATTGTGGAATTAAAAATTATCTTTCAAATCCTGAAATTCTAATAGATTAGGTTACTAATGAAACATATTCAGCATTACTTATTTCTGAAAATCAGGAAAAATGGGAACTGTGATTTATAATTTGGCTTTCTGTTTAGCAATTCCTCTTTACCTTTTAGCACAACTTCAATATATAAATATTGTTTAATATTGTCAAACAAGAAATAAATTAAGAAAACCTGTATATTAAATATTCCAAATATTTTTAACACAGAGAACTTCTCTTCCTATAGGCATCTGAAACCTATGACTTCATATTTGCTGTGTTTCTAAATGATGTGTGTGTGTGTATATTTTGATTGTTGGTTGTGTGTGTGATGCATATACAGCAAGGGGATCCAGTGGCAGTTCCAGCTGATTCAAAAAGCAGTAGCAGTGAGGACTTTTGTAGTTCTGAGCGTGCAGAAGCAAATAAGCAATTATTTTGAAGATATTTTGCTTTGAACTGAGTAGCAAAACTAATTACTGGTAACCTGTCTCATCAGTGCCTGTTCAAGTTACATTATCAGACCCTCAATGTATTTCTTTCTTGTGCCCTCATTTTGGGGATTCTGCCATTTTTCCCCCAAGATGGCGGCACAATCACACGCAGCGGCCCTGAGCTCTCGGTACTGGTGTGTGGTGATTGGAATAATGTGTGTATGGATGAGTGTGCACAGTGTAGTGCAAGGGCTAAATTAGCCTACACATGCATAGAGCTGCTAAACATCGAGCTTGCAAGGCAATCCAGAATTACCAGTGATTTTCAGCAGTCCCATACAATACCAAACTGCATAGCAAGGCCTCCAGGATCTCCATGGATTATCTTTGAGCCAGGGAGGAGCTGACATAAGCGAAAGAGAAAGGAGCGAAAACAAAAACGTGGCTGCAGAGCCGGGATACTGGCTCGGCTCAGAAAGCAGCCTCATAGACCAGCACTGCCGAGTGTCTTCTTGAGTAATGCCAGATCCCTCATCCATAAAATTGATGAATTACAGCTGCAGCTGACAGCAAGCAGGCTTCTCCATGAATGCTGTGTGATGGTTGTCACGGAGACCTGGCTACATTCAGATGTACCGAATTCAGCAGTAGAGCTGACAAGCCGAGTCATTCACCGCTCTGACAGAGATGGAGGCTCCGGTAAGAGCAAAGGATGAGAACTCTGTGTGTTTATACATTGTGACTGGTGTGCCAACAGATTAGTTTACACGTATTGCTCCTCAGATGTGGAACTGATGACTGTCATATGTAGGCCTTTTTATCTGCCTAGAGAAATTACTGTGGTAATTATTATAGCTGTTTACATTCCATTCAGCACGGCACTTTCCAATCTATATGACGTCATCTCCAAGCAGCAGCAAACTCACCCACAGGGCGCTCTTGTCGTGGCTGGGGACTTCAATCAAGCTTGTCTAAAGACAGTTCTCCCCAAGTTTGTACAGTATGTGCAATTTTCCACCAGAGGGAAGAACACTCTAGACCGTGTGTACTCTAATCTGAAACAGGCATACAGAGCATTTCCTCTCCCCCACCTGGGTACATCTGACCATCTTTCACTCCTGTTGTGCCCAAAGTATGTCCCTCTCAGGAAAAGAACTCAGGCACTCAAGGGTCAAAACCTGGCCAGTGGGTGCTCTCAGTTGCAGGACTGCTTTGAAACCACTGACTGGAAAGTATTTGAAGATCAAAACCTGAATGTATACACAGATGCTGTGCTTTCTTATATTAAAACATGCACTGATAGTGTGACAACAGAAAAGTGCATTAGAGTTTGTGGGAATTGCAAACCCTGGATGACTGCAGAGGTACAAACACTCCTGAGAGCCCAGGATTCTGCCTTTAAGGCAGGGGACAGGGACACATAGAGAGAGGCCAGGGCAAATCTCAGAAGAGGCATTAGGATGGCGAAACAACAATATAAACACAAGGTGGAGAACCACCTAGCAGACAACAATCCGAAGCAAGTGTGGCAGGGACTGCAGCACCTAACCAACCACAAGGGCAGTACGAGGAACACGGTTAATACCGATGCCTCAGTGGCAGAGAAGCTGAATATTTTCTTCACTCGCTACGAGGTGAAAAGACCAGATCCTGTAGCCTCTGCTGGCTGGCCTTCTGATTCTCAGCCACTCACCCTGTGTGAACACCAAGTGAGAGCTGTATTGAAGGCTGTGAATCTCAGCAAAGCCACAGGCACAGATGTGGTGCTGGGGATAGTGGTTAAGAACTGTGCCGACCAATTAGCAGGGGTCCTGACAAGGATCTTTAACATCTCCTTGCTAATGGCATGTGTACCATCGTGCTTGAAAGCAGCTACCATTGTTCCAGGCCCAAAGAAAACTGCAATTGAGTGCCTGAATGACTACAGACCTGTTGCATTAACATCTGTAGTCATGAAATGCTTCAAAAGACTGGTTCTCCAACATCTTAGGACATGCCTTCTACTGGATTTCGACAAACATCAATTTGCCTACAGGGGAAATAGGTCGACGGATGATGCCATAGCTACTGCTCTACACTCTGTACATCTTGAGAAACCTGGAAGCTATGTCAGAATGCTTTTTGTTGATTACAGCTCGGCTTTCAACACCATTTTGCCAAGCACTCTCATTGAAAAGCTGACTGACTTCAAATTTTCCCCCTCCATCTGCAATTGGATTCAAGACTTTCTCAGGGACCGGTTATAAACAGTGAGGGTCGGGTCTGTTTTATCCACCCCCCGAAGCTTTGCACCAGCTCGCCACAGGGCTGCGTGCTTAGTCCCTACCTGTACTCATTGTACACATATGATTGTGTATCGTCCGACCCATCTACTGCGATAATTAAGTTCACAGATGATAACACCATAGTGGGTTTTATTACAGGTGGAGATGAGACAGCATACTGTACAGGGCGGAGGTACAAAAACTATCCATATGGTGTTTCAAGAACAACTTGCACCTGAACATTGGCAAGATGAAAGAGATGGTGCTAGACTTCTGGAGGAAAAAAGAGGAACCTGCCCCGCTTTACATCAGGGGGGGCAGTGTGGAAAGAGTTTCCTCCTTTAAATTTCTGGGAGTCTACCTCTGTGAAGATCTTACCTGGAAAGTTAATACAACCCAAGTGGCCAGAAATGCCCAAGAGAGACTCCACTTCCTCAAGGTCTCAGGTGGGGATTGAAAGGGTTTTTTTAATGTAACGTTTTGCATGGGAACTCCTTAGATCCTGCCTTACTACACTGCTATTAATACTTTCCAATAAAAGTTCCTGTTGAGACAATGCAAGTTTCAAGAGTTCTGCTTTTTCGGGAGCATTAACTGAGGCAGATCCTTACATACACTCCACAATATGTATCCTGAGGTAGCAGGAGTAAAACTATATTAAGAAATATTATCTTAGTAGAAGCACAGTCTTCCTTTTCCTTTCAGCCAACTGTCCCTTCTTCAACTTTCCAGGAATGGTTTCCTCACCCTCATGCAAATGATGGTGTAGCATGATGATGTAGTATTCACTCCCTCTTCCCCTTTCCACTAGAAGGGGAATTTTCTTTCTTTTGATTTTACATACGTTAATTGATTAAATCACATGTAAGAAATCCCCTAAATCTATTTTTTTAAAAGTACCCTTATTTTACCAAGTATTTATCTAATTACATAAGTAAAATTCCTTTTGAATGTCTTAATCTTTCTATTCTTCAATTCTTCCTCATATCCCTGTAGTTGTTTTTTTTAGAAAATTTTATTAAATATACATTTAAAAACAAAAGTGGACATGATTCAACTTCCCTAGCAACAACACTACTATTGGTATTATCTTACGTTACAGAAACAAATAACAAAAACCTAAAATACAATCTATAACAGGACAGAGTATAAAAAACTGTACATATAAGATCTGTTGGTTTTTTTAGTAAACTGTCATTCAGTCCTCAGCGTTATGTTTACGTATCTTTCAGTTACATCCATTATATAGATGCTAATAAAAATGTCAAGGAATAATTCTTCCTATCAGAGGGCGATGGACCGTGCTTCAGATGATGCATAATGTGTGTGGGTGAAGGAAACAAAACCCGAGGCATATTCTACTAAATATCCTTTAATCACAAAAGAAAAATATACATAAACAAAGAAAGCTAACCAACTACATCCTCTCTCATCAGACAGTAAAAAAAAAGTAAAGACAAAAACTAGAAAACTTTATGCTTGCGCACAGAGCAAAACTAACTCATAACATAGCTAGACCACATGACATTCACTATGGTTACCAGATAGGTTATCAACACAGGTGCAGAACAGAAGGAAATGTACAATTAGAATTGAGCTTTTCGGACGAACTAAAAAAACCTGCAGTGACATCCCCTTCTTTTGTCAGCAAAGCGAAGATTCAGGTAAGTTACATCTTCTCATGCAGATACTCGTGTTGGGCTGCAGGTAGTGGTTTGTTTAACATATCAGCAATTTGATCACGTGTAGGCACATACTGCAGTTTCACAAAACCTTGTTTAACTACTTGTCTTATGTTTTGATAACGGATGTCAATGTGTCTGGACCTGGAACCTGTAAATCGATTCTCGGATATGTAAACCACAGATTCGTTGTCTTTCATTACAGTGATCGGTTGAATTGGAGGTGTCCAGATATCTGACTAAAGCATCAAACCAGGTTAAGGAACTGCATGCATCAGAAACACAAGCATACTCAGCTTCTATAGAGGAACAAGAAACAAAAGCCTGTTTACGCACATGCCAGTAAACAGGACATCCGTTTAAAAACATCAAATAACCTGAAGTGCTTTTCCGTGATTTCTTATCACTTGCCCAATCTGAATCTGCATAACAACATAACTCTGCATAGTCAGTATGTGTAGGTTCTAACAATAACTTCATGTCTTTGGTGTGTTTTAGGTATCTCAATAATTTCTTAACACATATCCAATGAAACTGTTTTGTTTGCCTACGTGTTGTGATAGGAGATTAACACTAAGTGCAATGTCGGGTCTAGTCCAACTACTGATATACAGCAGCGACCCAATGACTGAGCGATAAAGTGTTTGATCTTCGAACTCAGGACTCGGTTCATGTGTCAAGTTGTGAAAATCGGTTTGCATGGGTGTACTCACACTGGTTTAGCATCCTCCATGTTGCAGTGATGCAATAGTTGTTCAATCTTATCTTCCTCTGTGAGGCTAAACCCCTTCTGGGTTTTGGCAACTTGAACACCCAAATAAGTGTTAATGTGTCCTAAAGACTAAAACTGCTGTAAAGCATTAGCAAAAATCTCTGCTTATTGGGCCCAATATAAATAATATCGTCAACATAAACATGAATTATCTCATTCCCATTATCAGATCTTTTCGTGAACACGCATTCATCTGTTGCAGATTTAATAAAGCCCATTGAATTTAGTTTGTCAGAAAGACATAAGTACCACATTAAACCAGACTGTTTCAGACCATAAAGACTTTTGTGTAGAAACCAGGTATCCTCTTCTTGCTGTCGAAAACCTGGAGAACCTTTCGCATAGATGTCTTCATCTAGGCCAGCGTGTAGATAAGCCATCTCAACATCGAACTGGAAAACCTTCAAAGCAAGGATAGTTGCAGTGGCTAAGGCAATTTTCACACGCTCAGTCTGCACTGTGGGTGAGTATGTATTTGTATAGTCCTCAGGATAAAGTTGTGCGAAACCCTGGGCTACAAGTCTGGCCTTGTACAACAACTCACCATTTGGCTTCTTCTTAATCCTGTAAACCCATCAAGTGCCAATAACTTTCTATTTGCTGGATGACTTGCAGGTGTAAACACTTGGAGTTTCTTTAGACTGTCCATTTCAGCCTGCATTGCCTCATACCATTTATCTTGCTCTGCTTCAGGAAGATGTTTGATTTGTGTGAACTTCTCAGGTGGAAGTGTAACATTACAAATCAATGGTAAAGGTGCTTTTGTTACTTGCCACGAATATCGTTTTGGAGGAATCCCCTTTGTGACCCTCTTGGAACGTCTCGGAACAACCATCCATTCTTCTTCTGTGTTGTCCTCGTCTTCGTCATGAAGGCTACTGGTAAGCTTGTAAGCCGCCCTGAGTCTTCGGAGAGGGGCGGGATATAAATGGAATTAAAATAAATAAATAAATAAATAAATAAATAAAATTGTCACCAGCAGCAGCATCGGCGGCTTGCAAAGACGGAACAGTAGGTTGAGAAGACCTCGTGGAAGGAACATCCTCCTGTGGATCTTGATCATCAGGCTGTGAGACATCGGCAGCATCATCTCTAGGAAAATAAACTCCAGGATTGTTAGAATGAACCCTGGACCAGTCAGCATCTTCCTCAAAAGCAGCAGATTGTGAAATCACTATTACATGATAAGAGTCAATATATTTGCTCCATTTTGAATTATCATCAATACCCATAAATCTCATTGTTTTTGCTGCAGGACCTCCTTTCTTTCTTTGGGCCAAGGGAATATTCACCATAGCATATGAACCAAAAATATGGAGATGTGAGAGGTCAGGCTTGTGTCCATATAACATGAAATAAGGGGTCTGATTTATTACACTACTCCAAGTATGGTTGATGATATGATTAGCGTATTTAATAGCTTCACCCCAGTATGGGAGACTGCTTTATTATCCATGTTCCATATGTCAGGAGTCCATGGCTGGACAGGAGGATTAAACACCATCATGTGAGTACCTTCTCTGCGTAGCAATAGGCCAACTTCACTGACCCATGCCCTGTAATTCTGTCCTGACTGCTTTAATTTTAGGTCACCAGCCAGTGGTACAATAGAGGGTGTCTGTTGAGGAACATGCAGTTGAGGTACATGCTGTGCAGGTTGTGCAATCCGACCAAAACCTGCAGGGGGCATCAGTGGCATCTGTGCCTGTGCCCTGACACATGACAGTTGCATTGGAGCTGCCAGTGGTACAGGTGCTGGCTGTAACTGTATTTGAGCTGCCAGTCCACCCTGGCCAGCAGGAGGCACTGGTGCATTAGCATGACCTGTAGAAGGAACTGGCCTTCGCAATTGAGAACCCAGTGGCAATTGCATGTGGGTTACATATGGCTGTGCTCTGTCAGGAAGAGGGACTTGCATAGAAGCAATATTAACAGGAATACTAGCACTATCAGGGGCTGGAGCCTCAGGTAACTGTAGAAACTTTGCGTCTCTGAGCAATGATTCCTGCATGGAACTTTGCGAGAGTGAGAGCTCCAGGCTTTGCAATTCATGTCTTAATGCAGCTTCACCAGCAGATGGTACTCTAATTTTAGATTCAGGCATCATTGTGACTGTGTGTAGACATTTGAGACTGCCCATAGTCATGTGACTGTAACATAGGGGGCTTCCAGTTCCCATTCGTCTGACATGACACTCAATGGTGGGTGTGACTTTGGCTTTGGAGAAGAAGGAGGTGGTGAAGGCAACATGGCCGACACTGGCCTTTGAATCACAGCAGAGCCCCTCTCATGCTGCTGAATCATTGATACATATTCTTTTGCCTGCTGCAATTGCTTTTCAAAAACACCAATTTGTTCACAGTAGCCTTGCACAGCTCTCTCTCATAGTTGGCTCAGGGCTTGGAGGAGCATGAGGAATGTTCTCCAGCCTGACTTTAGGTTTCGCTCCAAGCCTTTGGAATTCATCATGAGCCCCTGGAGTATGAACATTTTCAAGGGTAGCTGCCAGGGAGCTTGGAAAAGCAGAAAAAAGAGTGACTGACCTTGCATCGTCGACAGGAGCAGGTGCGTCTTCTCCAAGGCGTGTGGCTGAAGCGAGCGGAGTCTGTAAACTCAAAGGAAGATGCCCCAGAGACAGGCTCCGAGCCTCCCTTTTTATCCGTGCCTTCCTTCCCGACATGTTTCAGCAGTTAATCACAGCTTCCTCAGTCGCCAGAACTAACTGATAACAGTCTCAGAAACATGCGTCTAAAACATAAATCAAACCATTCTCTGCTACCAATGTCAAGGAATAATTCTTTCTTCTTCTTTTTTTAAATTCCATTTTTATCCCGCCCTTCTCCGAAGACTCAGGGCGGCTTACAAGCTTAGCAGTAGCCTTCTTTCTATGTATATGCCTGCTTATTAGGGCTTTCACACACCCCCAAGCGGCATCATTACAAAGTCAGCTTAATTGCCCCCAACAATCTGGGTCTTCATTTTACCTACCTCGGAAGGATGTAAGATGATTGCTTCTTTCCATGAGTTTGGGGTTTTTGTTGTGTTTAGTGTTATGTACATAAGCTGAGGTAATTCACAGACAGCTCCATAACAGCTAGGTTTGACAGCTTGGCTGGCAGCAACAGCGGGGGAGCACGTAATTGGTTGGCTGTGTACAGCGGGAGAATTCCTCTGTTAGGATTGGGCATTGGGCCGGCAGCCAGAGTATATAAGGAACTCTGGCACTCACTGTCTTCATCCTGTCCCAGCTGAATAAAGCCTGTTCTTGGATATCTGCGTCAGCTGTTCCTTTGGTCTGAGCACCCGACATTACAGTTGGCGACGAAGGTGGGATACTGCTTCATAGAGTGGAGACACTAAGCTGAAGTCACTGGGAAGTGGATAGAGGAAACTCATCCTGCAACTTCCCGCTGAAGCCGTATCCGGACCAGAACAGAATGGCAAAGCTCGGACACATCCGAGAATTTGACATCCACTATCCGGAGTGCTGGGAGTCACACTGGAGGCAGGTTGAAGGCTACCTACTAATAAATCACATCACGGAGCACCGACTGAAGGCTGCTGCCTTGCTGTGCCTCAGTGGTCTGGATGTCTATGATGTGGCCATCGGGTTGTGCAGTCCAGAGCCTGTCACAACTGTCTCCTACACCGACCTCAGACAAACTCAGTAGGCACTTCATGCCAAGGAGGTCAGAACTTTTTTGGTGGCTTCAATTTGTTCAGAGGAGCCAGATGCCTGGCGAGTCCGCGACTGATTACATCGCAGCGATAGGTCAAGCCGCCCGTATGTGCTGGTTTCCGGATCTTGAAGATCGAATTCGGGATCGAATCGTCTTCGGGCTAAGCAACGAGCGGCTTCAGAGGAAGTTGGTGACAAAACCTATGATGAGCCTGACCGAAGTCGTTAGCAAAGTCATGGCTCACGAAACCGGGTGTGGAAAGAACGTATCCCAACCGGGCAACAGCCCAAATGGGTCAGTGCATCAAGGCAGCACCATGGACGGTGACAATGAGGAGGACGATGACGACCCAGAAGTCAACGCCACCCAACGAAAGTTTGAAAAATTCCAAACCTGACGCGACCTCAGCAGAACTCAACAAAAACCACGGGCCAACAACAAGAAAAGCATGGGCTACCCAAGCATCAGAGATCCAGAGGCAAGATGTGCCAGCTCATGCCCAGGGAACCTGCCGATTCCACAACGCCAAATGCCACTCCTGCAGCAAGACCGGGCACATTTGGGCCGTCAGTCGCAGCCGCAACTGCGACAACCTGAATGAACTCAACTCTTCGTTGCCAGGTATAACACCCCCCCCCCAATCCCTGCCTTTGAGCACCCTGGGTCTTCTGCACAAATTATTGACAGGGGAGAGTTGTTAGGCTGTCATTCTGTAAACCACCGCCTCCTTAGTCCTAAAATTAAAATCAAGGTCCAATTACAAGGAATTCCCTGCGAGATGGAGGTCGACTCTGGATCTCCAGTCTCCATAATATCTTCTGAGACCTTTCAAACAATTTGCAACCTAAGCGGGCAGCGAGTTCCCTTAAAACCAACCAAAGTCAAGTTAGCGGATTTCCAGCCCCGATAAAACTAAAGGGGAAGGCCACCCTGTCAGTTAAGTTTAAGGGGTTCTGGGGTCCCTTGGTCCCTTGGTTAGTAACTGTAGGAAAAAGAGCCAGTATAGTGGGACTAGACTGGTTTGAGGCCCTTGGAATTTGGCTGGGGGGAGTTAATTCCACCCAGACCAAAAGCCTCGAATCCGTCTGCAAGGAATTTGCAGACATATTCGATGGCTCCCTAGGGAAATACACAGGCCCTCCCGTAAGCTTAAAATTTAAACCCAATATCCTACCAGTTAGGATTAAGGCGATGAGAGTTCCGTTTGCCCTCAAGCAAAAGATTGAGGACGAACTGGATCGACTCATTAAATTGGGATTTTAGAACCCATGGATGGGGGTAACTGGGAAACCCCCATCGTCACCCCAGTTAAATCTAATGGTGAAGTTAGGATTTGTGCCGATTACAAGGCCACAGTCAATCGAGCTTTAAACCTACATGCTTACCCTGTCCCGTCGGTGAAACACGTCCTCTCTGCGATACAATTCGGTGCCATATTTGCCAAGCTCGACTTGGCGCAGGCCTACTTACAACTACCTGTTACCAAGGAGACCACAGACACGCAGACTATTGTTACACACCGTGGGGCTTTCAAAGTGAACTGTCTGCAGTTCGGAATTTCAGTAGCTCCTGGCATTTTCCAGGAAGTAATGGAAAAAAATTTGAAAGGCATCCCAGGGTGTGTCCATACTTCGACAACGTTCTGATTGCAGGAGAATCAGAAGAGGTCCTGGCTGAACGATTGCAAGCTGTACTTTGCAGATTTCATACAGCTGGGCTCAAATTGAAAAAAGAAAAATGTAGCATAGGGGTAACTTCCACTGAATTCTTAAGTTACAGGATAGATGCTCAAGGAAATCACCCCACAGACTCAAAGGTAAGGGCAATTAAATTGGCTCCAACCCCCCAAAACAAAACCGAACTACAAGCCTTTTTAGGACTACTAAATTTCTACCATGCTTTTCTGCCTCAGAAAGCATCCATCGCTGAGCACCTACACAGGTTGCTAGAGAAAAAAGCCCCTTGGACTTGGTCCAGCATTCATGAAAAATGTTTCAGGGACCTGAAAAAACTGCTCTCCAACAACTCAACTGTCACCCATTTTATTGAGGGCAAGCTATTTGCTTAGCGTGTGATGCCTCCCCTTATGGGGTGGGGGCTATATTAAGCCATTTGGGCAGTGATGGGATACAAAAACCGATTGCATCCTACTCTAGAACACTTTCTGAGTCAGAAAGAAATTATGCACAAATTGACAAGGAAGCCTTGGCAATAGTTGCCGGGGTGAAAAAATTTCACGACTACCTTTATAGTAGGGAATTTACAATCTTCACTGACCACAAGCCCTTTGTTAGGGTTATTCACTTCAGATAAACAAACACCTCAGATCCTGTCTCCCAGGATCTTGTGTTGGTCTACCTTCCTCTCTGCATACACATTTAAGTTGCTTTACAAACCTGGCAGGGAAATGTGCAACGCAGATGGATTAAGTAGATTGCCCTTGCCAGAGGAGGACCAGGACCCAGCACCTGCTGGCCAAATTCTGGCCATTTAGGAACTACCTGAATGCCCTCTACAAGCGAAGGACATTGCTTCTGCTACCAAAACTGATAAAACCCTTAGCAGAGTACTGACTTGGGTAGCCTCGGGATGGCAAGCAAAAAGCCCAGGGACCGAATTCCGGGCCTTCTTCATTAGGAGGCATGAATTGTCTTCACACCTTGGCTGTCTCTTGTGGGGAAACAGGGTCATAATTCCTGATAAATATAAAACTAAGGTCCTGCAGGCACTTCATGAGGGCCACCCAGGAATTGTGAAGATGAAAGCGTTAGCTCAGTTATTTGTGGTGGCCAGGCCTGGACAAAGATATAGAATGTCACGTAGCTGGATGCTACTCATGTCAAAATTCCAGGCCAGAGCTACCACACGCCACGGTACACAAATGGGCAGTAGCACACAATCCTTGGTCAAGGGTCCATCTGGATTTTGCTGGGCCATTCCAAGGGCAAATGTTCCTAATTGTCGTGGATAGCTATTCCAGGTGGTTAGAGGTAATCCCAGTTAGCAGCACGACTTCAGCCAGCACAGTACAGATACTCAGGGGGCTCTTTGCCTGACATATTAGTCTCAGACAATGGGCCTCAATTCACCTCTGCCATTTTCCAGGTTTTCACCCAGAACAATTTGATTAGGCACGTCACATCCGCTCCATTCCACCCGTCCACTAATGGCCTTGCTGAAGGTATGGTAAGGTCAACCAAAGATGCCCTACGTCGCATCATCCGGGGAGACTGGCACCACCGATTAGCCCAATTCCTTTTGGCTCAGCACTCCACCCCCTGTACTGCCACCAGAAAAAGTCCAGCTGAGCTACGTTGGGGCCGCCGGCTTGTCACAAAGCTGGACAGGCTTCATCCTGATCAGGCGGCTGCTGAACCGGAACGACCCTACCCCTCTCGAGAGTTCCTCATCGGGGACCTCGTATGGGCTAGGAACTATGGGCCAGGGGACAAGTGGAGTCAGGGGGTAGTGGTCGACCGGACAGGGCCCTTATCGTACATCATTAAAGGGGAGGGGGGTTGCCACTTTAGAAGGCACATCAATCAACTAAGGAAACGGGCCCTGGAGACTCAGCTTAAGGAACACAGGGAGCTAACCCCACCCAGATGGCCTGACCACCTTACACCACCAACAGCTTCAGCAATGAATTCTTGCCAGCCGGGAACTGCGCAGGGAAGGCCAACGAATCAACCCGAAGAACCTGCAGAGACTCTTGACCCAGCTGAAGCCCATATGGACAAGGAAACTCAGGGGCTGACACCGACCCAGGTTAAGGCAGAGTTAGGAACTGCACAACTTCCACGGCGTTCAGGCAGGACTCGAAGGTCGCCAGCTTACCTTGAAGACTTTGTTTGGGCTAGGGGTCAAGGGACATGGGGAGTTAAAGATTCATGTTCAACTACAAAGCATGTTAAGGAAGTTAACCATTTATTGTCATTTTGGGGGGGAGGAAAGGGGTGTTATGTACATAAGCTGAGGTAATTCACGGACAGCTCCATAACAGCTGAGTTTGACAGCTCGGCTGGCAGCAACAGAGGGGGAGCGCGTGATTGGTCGGCTGCGTATGGCGGGAGAATTCCTCTGTTAGGATTGGGCATTGGGCCAGCAGCCAGAGTATATAAGGAGCTCTGGCACTCACTGTCTTCGTCCTGTTCCAGCTGAATAAAGCCTGTTCTTGGATATCCGTGTCAGCTGTTCCTTCGGTCCGAGCACCCGACATTACATTTAGTACCTCATTAAATAAATCCAATAGTGCTGGGACCAAAGGTTCTTGGAGGTTTTTATATTTCGGATGGTAGTCCATCAGGGCCAGGTGTTTTATTATTTTTTTGTTTTTTAATAGCTTACATAATTTCCTGAACTGTTATATCTTTATTTAATATATTTTGAAATTCTTCCGAAACCTTCGGTAGGTTTGCTTTCATAAGATATTGTGATATTCTTTCCTCAGTGATCATTTCCTCCTCTTTATAAAGATTTTTATAGAATTCATACGTCACCCATTTTTTCCCATCATTTTGATGTACTATCTCCTCTGCTTGATTACGTAATTTACTAATCCATCTATTATCTTTTTGTTTTTTCAATCTATAGGCCAGCCATCTCCCGGGTTTATTTGCCTGCTCAAAAATTTTTTGTCTAATGCTTATTATTTGTGCCAATTCTCCCTTTTCTATAATATTCAATTTTGCTTATTTAAATCCAACTGTTGTTTTAAATCTCTACATTGTGGGGTTTTTTGTAGTTCTAATTCTAATTTTTTATGTTCATCCTCTAAACTTTTTCGATATTGCCTTTTCTTTCTATATTCATTGGTCATATACGCAATTGCAGTTCCTCTCATAACTGCTTTGGCCGTATCCCATAAATTTTGAGTGCTAGTCTCCTCTTTCTTATTTATCTGGAAGAATGTCCACATTTGTCCCTCCATCTTATGTTTAAATTCTGTTTGGTATAGGATTGCCTTTTTAAGAGTCCACCTCCTTGTTGTTGTCTTCTGTTCTTTCCATTTAATTACAATGGGATTATGATCTGCCCAAGTATTAATATCTATTATTATATCATCAATATCTGAATTTAATTCTTTCGTTGTCCAGACCATATCAGTTCTAGACCACGATTGATGCCCCTCTGAATAGTATGTAAATTGCTTTTCATTCAAATTTCTCTCCCTCCAACTATCTTGAATATTTAATTCCTCCACCATTTTAAAAAAAGTACTGGGTAATATTCTCCTGGTTCGTTTTCTAACTTCCTCACTCTTATAATCTAATTCTCTGTCTATAATTGTATTAAAATCGCCAATTATACAAATGTTCTCATAATCCATATCAGCAATAATCTTATGCAATTTCTTATAAAATTGTCTTTGTTTTTCATTGGGGGCATAAATTCCTACCAGGGCGACCTTTTTTCTGTTCAAGGAAATTTCAATAATCAATATTCTACCTTCTTCATCTCGAGAAATTTGTCTTGCTGGGATTCTTTAACATATATCACAATTCCTCCTTTCTTCTGCTGTGAAAGCGATACAAATTTAATTCCTAACTTAGGGTAGTTTAATAGATCCTGATCTTGAGTCTTTACATGTGTTACTTGTAGAATTGTTATATCTATTTTTTTCTTACTGAGCTTATTCAAAATTATATTTCTCTTAGCTGGGGAGTTTAGTCCATTCACATTTAATGATAATACTGTTAATATTTCTATATTACTGCCTCTGTTTTGATCTTGTTGCCCTTCTCTGTCTATCTTCCTTAACTTCTTTGTGTCTACACTCATCATTGTTGTCATGGTGCATTCTCATTTTTTCTCTTCTTTCTGTTTCCTGTTCTTTGTCTTGTGATTCCTGTGACTTTCTATTATATCTCTCTGCATTGTTCCTTTCTCTTAACTCTCTTTCTTCTAGTTCATCTTCATTGCCTAGATGCTGCTGGAAAAACTCTTCTCCTTTATCAATCGAATCTAACCTATATCTCTTTTCTTGCCAGGTCACCACAATCCCTTCCGGCATCAGCCACCTAAAATTAATATTTTGTCTTATTAATTTTGATATAATATGTTGGTAGGGCCTTCTCAGATCTCTTACCCTCCTAGGGACTTGTTTGAGGACAATTAGTTGTTTACCTCTATATTCTATTGGGTCGTCCCTTGTTCTGTTCAAAATCTCATCCCTAATTGACTTCTTCACGAATCTGATATGTACCTCCTTGGGTAAGTTATTTCTTCTCACGTAATTTGTGTGAATTCTATATATTTCATCAATGTCATTTGCCATTTCATCTTTTCCTGTCCCTAGGGCCCTTGCTAGCAAGTCTGTCATCATTTCTGGGAGGTCCTCCCCCTTCTCTTGCTTCATGTTTTGGACACGTAAATAGTGGTCTGCTTTCTCAGTTTCAAGCAGTATAATGATTTTTCTAACTCTTTATTTGCTTGCAAAAGTTTTTCATTCATTTCATCTACTCTTCTTTCCTCCTTATTCATTCTATCCTCCATTTCTAATAATTTCTGTTCATTTTTCAATATTTGCTGTTGAAAACATTCAAATTTTCCGTCCATTGCTCCCATCCTCTCTGAGTTCTCCAGTATCATTCCTAATTTCACCTATTTCTCTTTTTAAATCCTCATGATTTCTCAACATAACCTCTTGCATGGATTGTAATATTGCTTGTATGTCCTTAAGTGAGCTTGCTCTCTCCCATGGCATCATCTCCTCTATAGATCTTTGCCCTGCTGGGCTTAATTCTGCTGATGGGGCTTGGGTCATCTGCCTTCTTCCAGTCCCAAGTCTTGTGAGATTTGGGATGCTTGTCATCTTTCTAAATGACGTCAGCCAACCCTCCCACTTATACACAATCTTTGTCTTTCCCTCCACCAAACCTGGGGAATTTATCATTCTTCCAAGGTTATAATCACTAGTGCCTTATATCTTAACAATGCTAGATTCTGGTAGCGCTGCCGGGCCGAATGGCAGCTTTCTGAAGCTGCCCGATCCTGGGAAGCGTCAAAGCGCTCAGAGGCAGCGAAAATCAGCTGTCCCGCGGCGCTGGAGCTTCTCCCTTGGGAGAAGAGGGAGAGGCGAGCCTGCCTGGGTAGAGGTAGAGCTCCCCTGTGATTCTCCCAAGTAGTTTGGGGGATAACAGGGTGAGCCCCCTTGGAGCCCAGGCTTTCTCCGCTCTCAGGACATTTTCGCTCCAAAAGGAGTAGAACCAGACGCGACAACTGCACCTGCTGCTTAGATGGGACTGTGAGTATTTTGTTCTTTGAGAAGCAGGCAGAGCAAAGCAGGAAGATCTGAATTTTCAAGTTGGATTTTAACTTTAACTCAAATTCATTATCTTCTTCAAGTTTTAAGTTTGAAATGGAGTAAAAATGGTGCTGGAATGTTTCTTTCCTGTGCGAAGTGACTGCGTTGGAAAACTGTTATATTTTGCTACAAAGCAAGAGATACAATTTGCAACTGACTTTACCCAGTATCGGATTTTGTTTATTTGAAAGCCTGTTATTGAAGGTTAAGAACTTTGGGAGAATTTTTATTTTTTCTTTCCTTTTCCTTCTTTTTTTTCTGAACTTTGATTCTGCTGGGTGAAAGAGGAAATCGAAACCTAAGAGATGGCTGTGAGACGTGGGGGAGGGCCTCCAATCACTAAGAATGTTATTTCTTCACCTTTACCACAAGCTGTAGGGCAGACTTCGATTAAACCTACAGTACAACCACCCTCCCCCCACCTCCTGCATTTACACTGACAGACATTCAGCGAGTTGTGATGCAGTCAACACAAGTTTTGCAGCAGGAAATAAAGGAAACAAGGGAAGAATTTGTTAACCAAAACAACCAGATGAGGGAAGATATAGTGCTTGCACTTCAGGGTCTGGCTGCACATATAGAAAACCTGGATGTTCGTGTGGACTCAGTTATGGAGTATGTGGAGAATTTGGAAAATAAAATCATTGATGCTGAACAGAAGATTGACAGAGCAGAGGCTAAGATTGACAGAACAGAGGACGAGGTTACTATATCAGAATATAAGAACATGGAGTTTGCTTTGAGTATCAGAGGCCTCAAAGAGAATCCTAAAGAAGATTTGGAATGGGAAGTAGCACGAGCAGTGGCTCCTGTTTTGAAATGTGAACCTGAAGAATTACTTAAGGAAATGGATAAGACATTTAGGGTTAACTCCTGGATTGCTAGACAAAAAAATTTACCTAGAGATGTAGTGATTTATTTTTCCAGGAGATTAACCAGAAATTCTATTATCCAGGCTTTTTATCAGGAAAGATTTCAAATTGCAGGACAAGATATTATGATTTTAAAGGAGATACCTTCAAAAATTCTTAGAAAAAGGAAAGATTTTGCCTTTCTGTCCGATGAGCTTAAGAAGCGACAAATCCAGTTCAGATGGGAAATACCTATTGGAATTGTGGTAAATTATGCAGGGACCAGATACAGATTGGATACAATTTTAAAAGCAAAAGATTTTTATACTAAGGTCCTGAAAGCAGGCTTACCACCGCCTCCTCGAATCAAAAGAACAGAAGTAAGACAAGAAGATAAACAATTGAGTGAAGGGGCAATGTCATCGCCTCTTGAGGAGATGCGGCAGGCGGAGTCTACGGAGCAGAGTTTGGTATTAAAGGAAGACCCAAAAGAACAGAGGATGACAAGGGCTGCATATAAGCGTATGGAAAAAGAGCAAAAACAAAAGCCTGTAACTGGTCCAGCTACGCAAGACGCGGCTGTCTCAGAGCCTGTGGGAGGAGCACGTCTGAAGAGAGCAACAGCTGATCTTCAGGCCATGTTCCAAAGGCTCATGGTCACCAGAGATGGTGAAGTTCCTGACATGGAATGTTAATGGCTTAAATTCACCACAGAAAAGAAAGTATTCTTTTATCTGAAACAACATAAAAATGACGTTGTTTGTTTACAAGAGACACATATCACATTAAAAGACCAAAAGTATCTGATTAATTCCCGATTGGGAACACATTTTGCATCCTTTGCTCCGGACAAGAAGGCTGGAGTGATTATTTATTTAAGAAAAGACTTTTCGGCAAGATTGATTGAATCGGATAAACAAGGGAGATATGTTAGTATTGAATTAATACTACAAGGAAAGAAAGTTCTTCTTATTGGATTATATGCTCCAAATCAACAACAGCAAAAATTCTTTAAATTTTTACATCAGAGACTAATCGAACTGGATTATAAATCTGTTATTATGATGGGGGACTGGAATGGAGTTTTGGTGCCATCTGAAGACAAGAAGGGATCCTCTAAAAACTTTTTAATTTGAAATTGCCTAAAGCTTTTTTTGATTTGAAGGAAGATCTGGAATTAAGAGATGTATGGCGGGAAAGGAATATGAGAGACAGAGATTTTACTTTTTTTCGGATAGACATAAATCTTTCTCCAGGATTGACTTTATTTTGATTACTACTGATATTTTTTCTTCGGTTAAGAACGTTAAGATTTTTCCTAGGATGTCTGATCATAGTCCTGATCATAGTCCTGTTTGGTTGGAGTTTTTTGCTGAAGATGCTAGTAGAAGATCCTGGAGGTTGAATGAGAACTTATTTACAAATGACTTGTTCTTGCAGAAATGTAGAGAACATATGAAAGAATTTTTTGTTACAAATATGCATAAAGGTACATCGATGGAAATGGTTTGGGATGCTAGTAAAGCTTACATGAGAGGGGTTTTGATTTATATGAATAATGCTTACAGGCATAAGCAAAAGCAAAAACGTTTAGATATTGAGGAAGAGATTAAAGCTAAGGAGAAAAAGCTTATTTTGAATCCATTGGATAATAATCTAAGGATCTCAATACACTTATTGAAAGAACAATTTAATATGCTACTGGCTGATCAAGTAGCAATTAATTTGCGCTATGCTAAACACAATACTTTTTGTAACGCTAATAAGCCTGGTAGATGGTTGGCTTATCAATTAAGGAAGAAACAGAAATCACGTAGTATAGATAAAATAGAATATAAAGGAAAAGAAGTCTACCAACAAAATTTGATTAAGAGGAGTTTTTTAGATTTTTACTCGAAATTATATTCTAAAGAAAATATACAAGCTTTAGATATAGACAAGTATTTACAGGGAGCTCATTTTCCGAGACTCTCAAAAGAACAACTTGAGATGAATTGCCCAATTACATCAGAAGAAATTTCTTTAGCTATTAAACAGTTGAAATTGGGCAAGGCTCTGGGAACAGATGGATTAACAGCAATTTACTATAAAAAGTTGTTGCCTGAAATGATTGAACCCTTAAAGATTTTGTTTAATGAAATTCAGATTGGAGGTGCAGTTCCACCATCATGGAGGACAGCTTTTGTATCATTGATTCCAAAGGAGGATCAAGACCTTACTCAACCTAAAAATTATAGACCTATATCGCTTTTAAATACAGATTATAAGATTTTTGCTAAAGTATTGGCTAATAGATTAATGCAAGTTTTGAAACAAATGATTCATAGTGACCAATCGGGATTTGTATCTGAAAAGTATATGAAATATAATGTAAGACAAATTGTAAACTTGCTTGAATACTTGGATAAGAACAACCAAGTCTCTGCAGCATTGATATTTTTGGATGCAGAGAAAGCCTTTGACCAATTGAATTGGCAATTTTTATTGAGAGTTGTTGAGGAGATGAATTTTGGAGAAGGTTTTTTACATGCTATTAAAGTTATAGATCAACAACAAACTGCACAAATTATAGTTAATGGGGGACTAACAGAGACCTTTAAAATTGAAAAAGGTACAAGACAGGGGTGCCCCCTATCACCATTATTGTTTGTTTTAACATTAGAGATTTTGTTAATTAAAATTCGAGAGTCCTCTATGATAAAGGGAATTAAAATAAAACAGAATGATTATAGATTGAGAGCTTTTGCCGATGACTTGGTTGTGACAGTATCTCAACTGTTACAGTCGGTTATAGATTTGATGGAAATTATAACTCAGTATGGTAAGGTTTCTGGGTTCAAGGTGAATAGTAATAAGACTAAGATATTATCTAAGAACTTATCTATGAGTGAAAGGGATATGTTATCTAAATTAACAGGTTTTGAAATAGTGAAAAAGGTTAAATATTTAGGAGTATATATTGCAGCCTCAAATGTAAAATTGTATAAGAATAATTATGAAACATTATGGTTGAAGGTACAAAGGGATTTAAATAATTGGAAAAAGTTACAATTATCATTACTGGGAAGAATTGCAGTTGTTAAAATGAATGTTCTGCCAAAGTTTCTCTTTTTGTTTCAAATGATACCTATATTGAAAAAGGATGCCAACCTTGATCAATGGCAGAAGGGTATTAATAAATTTATTTGGGCGGGGAAAAAGCCAAGAGTTAAATTTAAGATTTTACAAGATGCTAGGGAAAGAGGGGGACTCAAGGTGCCGAATTTGAAATTGTATTATGATGCGGTTGCCTTGACGTGGATTAGTGATTGGCTTAATTTAACTAATAAGAGAATACTTCATCTTGAGGGATGGGATTTGATATATGGATGGCATGCATATTTGCTTTACGATAAGAAGGTGGACAGGGCTTTTAAATCCCATATTCTTAGAAGCGCTTTATTGCGTGTCTGGAAAAAGTATTATTATAAGTTAAATTATAAATTACCGATTTGGGGAATTCCTGGACACGCGATAGAGGGCGTATCTATGGGAGTGAGTTTGGATATGGTTTCTTATAAGGAATTACTTAGATTGCAAGGGAATGATTGGCAACTTAAATCATTAGATGAGTTAAGACAAGAAAACATGTTACTCTTGGTTTCAATATACTCAATTGAAAGCTAGGTGGAAGTCAGATCAAAAGGTTGGCATCACAATTATAGATCAAAATTTAGTAAAACAAATTAGAGATTTAAATTGTGCACATATAAAGAGGATATATAATGCTTTAATTGAATTGGATTCGGAAACGGAATTGGTAAAAGACTGTATGATAAAGTGGGCACAAAATATTCAGGAACCAATTTCGTTGGACACTTGGGATCCCAAGAAGTTGTCTAATATGTATCCTAATTTACAGCCTAAATGTTGGAGATGTGGTAGTTTAGAAGCTACCTATTTTCACATGTGGTGGACTTGTAGAAATATAAAAGCTTTTTGGACCAAAATTTGGTGGAACATTCAAAAGATTTTTAAGAGAAAGATAAAGTTTTCTCCGCAATTGTTTTTATTGGGTATTGTTGTAGATTGTGATGTTAAAAGAAACTAATTTGATGTTGAATATGATAACAGCAGCAGGGTTACTGGTGGGACAATATTGGAAGAAGGATAGTTTGCCTACTATAGAAGAATGGCTGTTTAAAGTTTCGAATCTTGCAGAGATGTCTAAGATTTCTGCTTATTTGAAAGATCATTCGCAGGAAAGATATATTTCAGTTTGGAGGAGATGGATAGATTATATTCAGAACAAATATGGAACTAATAAGTTCCATTTAGCTTACGAGTAGATCTTAGTGGGATATTGTTATTGGTACTTTGATTGTAGTTATGTTAAAGGGGAGTTAAAGCACATTATGAATTTGGTTAATTGTATATTTGCATAATTTTTATTTAGAATATGATTATTATAACTATAATCCTGTATTTAGCTCTGGGAAGTGGGGGGGGAGTGGGCGGGTTTGGGGTGGGGGGGATTTGGGGATATATTGTAAAACTTTTTGTAAAACTTTTTAATAAAAAAAACAAAACAATGCTAGATTTTGTTGCTAACACAATATCGAACCTATTACACCTATTACACTAAAACATAATAATCATTATTAATCAATTTCAAATATCTATATTCCAAACAGTCCTAACTTTTCTATATAGAAACATGTAACTATAATATAACCAATATTATTCAATTCTTTAACAATAAAAACCAGATTTCACAGTCCGTTCAGTTATGAATATTATTATATACAAGGGGACAAATAGATTTTCTCTCCCTCCTTAAACATTCAACTTTTTGTTCCTAATTAGTCTCCTCCAAATGAATCATACCATAGGTTATATTCAATTAATTCTTATTTGTCTAAATTCTCAAAACAATTACCATTTATCCCTTTTGTTTTATAAACTTTTTGAAACAAATAGTTCACTTCTAAACTATGAGTATCACTCTTCCCTCCTTTGATGCTAATTGGTCATTAGTTTTTCTTCAAGATGTCTGCTCTCTCAGCTCAGTACGCACTGTCACTCTTCAAGTTTATTTTGTTTTTTGTTAAACTCCTTCTTGGCTTTACTGCAAGAACCAGAAAGAGAAGCCACCCTTGATCTCCAGTCCTTACAGTCTGTGAGCCTGTTGCTTTAAGGTCAGATATCTTTTTCCCCCATCTCTTTCTCGCCATTATCTGACAGGGGAGATGAATTCCCCTTTCACTCTGGGGCCTCTTCTCTTCTCTTCTGTGAAATTCTCCGGAAAGATTTCACCATCCGGAACACTTAGAAGAGTTCGCTGAGTGTTTCTTCTGCCAAGTTAGATGAATCGCTGTCCTGCTGGCTCACCGCTATTTTTGACAGCTGTCATTTCTTCACGGCCACCATAATGGGCCGTCTCCTTCACCCGGCTCTCTTGTAGGCTTTCCTGCTTTCTGCAGCTCGAACTGCCGTCCTGAGCTGCTCAGCTGGGCGCCTCTGCTTCTAATCTCCCTCCAAGAGATCTGGGGCTTTTTTTAAAAAAAACCCACCGGGAACGGAGAAAAAGCTGTGAGATCGGCACGCTTATTTGGAGTGGTGTCTCAACACAGCCATTCCATTTGACAGCTCATATCCCTGTAGTTTTTTGTAATATGGTTTAACTGTTGCTCTAGTCTATAACCTCTAAATTATAGATACTGATGTTGATCTATATCTATAACTCTAAGATATAGATGCATCAGTATTTTATTATAGAGATGGAGTAGAAATCAACATCATTATAAGTATAGTTTCCAATGAACATTTATCAAAGATGGAATCTATCTTTTCCTAAAATTTTCACAGAATGCCCAACTATGGAATTGATTCATTCTTAACCCCCAAGAAACAATAGTATAGTACTATGCAAAGGGAAACATCACAATTTCAAGTTAATGTTTTTCATTAATATCCTATTTATTTCTTGCTCAACAGATGCCTTAGCAAAATCCTTACAAAGTTATTTCTTTAAGAAAAGTATTAGTGTTTATATTCTCTCTTAATAATGCTAAACATGTTTAACTAAACATAGTTTGACAATGGAAGCTTTTACTCAGAAAGATGGTGAACTCACTTTATTTTATGTGTTCAAGAGAAGATTACAGAGCTCTCTGATCAGATGCTCCAATTTGCATTCAGTACTGAATAGGGGGTTGGGCAAGCCAGTTTAAATTACCTTTTCTATGGTTCTAACATAGTTCTACACAAATAATTCAAACAATAAACATATGCCCAACATGCAATCACAAACACTAACAAAAAGATAGGCCTGCAAATAAAATTTCAATTTGCCTCGCCTGTTGAAGTGTTTCCCTCTAAGTATGAGAAAAACATCAATGGATGTTCCTGAAAATCATGTTCCTGGAACCTGGACTATGTATTGCAATATTTTTCTTCTGCTACTGTTGTTTCCCTCATACCTTCTTTGGTAGAAGGAAGGACCATGGGCCCAATACTCAAGGAACAAAAGGGAGTTATGTTTATAGCAAGACTATGTATTCCACTTGCAAAGAGGCAACAGGGTCACTTGTTATGCTCCTGTCAATACAGTGCAGCTTTACCAACAATTTTAAATCTGGACATATGGAGGAACATACAAACATTACCTTTTGGGGAAGAATAACACGAGACTTATGAACAGGTGCCAGAATTTTTTTTGATGCATGTAAACAGTGCTTTTTTTCTAAAAAAAAGGTGCCAGAACTCTCATCTTGGTCAGCGCAGGAGGTGGGGAGGGGGCGCTGCTGTGGTCACAGGTACGAGGAGTGTTGGTAGCGGGCTGCCCCCTGGGGCCGGAACTGGTGCGGCTGGTGCTGTGGGAGCAGCGGGGCCCGCTCTATATGGCAGAGCTGCATGTGGCGGGTGGCGGAGGCAGGGCGGACCAGGCAATGCAGGGCGGCCACATAGGCACGCAGGGCGAGGCGACGGTGGCACAGGTCCAGCACCAGGTAGGCCACCAGCCTGGCTGATGCGGGTGAGCACAAGGAAGGAGTGCACATAGACTCCGCAGAACCCACCTCCCACTCCTTGTCCTCTCTTACTTACCTAGTTGAAATGGTTTAGTTGGGCAGCAGGGAGGGATGCAAAGTTCCTGCCTACTCACCTTCGCTGCAGACAACTTGCTGGTGCAACGTTTGCCAGCCAGGTCTTTTGGTATGCTCAGCAGCAATTCCTATTGGCTTTTGAAAGCCAATAGGCTTTTGAAAGCCAATAGAGTAGCATAGCTTGTGCAAAAGCTTTTTTTGTGTGTGCAAAAAAGGGTGCTGGAACGCCATTCTGAGCGTTCTATGAGAAAAAAAGCCCTGCTTTTATGTTTTAATCTTATGATTTAAAAAATACTGTAAGTTGCCCAAACCTCAACATGTGGATTGCATACAAATATTATATACCGTATATACTTGAGTATAAGCCGACTCGAGTATAAGCCGAGACCCCTAATTTTACCCCCCAAAACTGGAAAAAGTTATTGACTCGAGTATAAGCCGAGTATAAGCTTGGCCCCTTCTTAGCAACATATCTATATTCTGTGCCACGACGAGCTGCTCGTTGACTCCGCCGGCGGCTGTTTCTTGCCGCCTCCCAGCTGATGGAGCTGCGTGACCACCGGCAGCCGTCTCCAGCCTTCTCCCAGCCATCCCTGCCGGCACGTGTGCTCTGTGGCCGTTCATGGCCGCCCCCGTTCGCCCCCCCGACCGTGGGTGCGGCCGCGGGTCCGGCGTTCGCCCGCCGAACAGCTGATGGGCGCGGGCGTGGCCGGGCTGTCTCCGGAGCCGGGCGGGTTCCACCGGCTGGGCTCCCCACGGCTGCCTCAGCAGTTGGCGCGGCCGCGGGTCCGGCGTTCGCCCACCGAACAGCTGATGGGCGCGGGCGTGGCCGGGCTATCCCCAGAGCCGGGCGGGTTCCACCGGCGTTCGGCGTTCGCCCGCCAAACAGCTGATGGGCGCAGGCGTGGCCGGGCTGTCTCCGGAGCCGGGCGGGTTCCAACGGCTGGGCTCCCCACGGCTGCCTCAGCAGTTGGCGCGGCCGCGGGTCTGGCGTTTGCCCGCCGAACAGCTGATGGGCGCGGGCGTGGCCGGGCTGTCTCCGGAGCCGGGCGGGTTCTACCGGCTGGGCTCCCCACGGCTGCCTCAGCAGTTGGCGCGGCCGCGGGTCCGGCGTTCGCCCGCCGAACAGCTGATGGGCGCGGGCGTGGCCGGGCTGTCTCCGGAGCCGGGCGGGTTCCACCGGCTGGGCTCCCCACAGCTGCCTCAGCAGTTGGCGCGGCCGCGGGTCCGGCGTTCGCCCACCGAACAGCTGATGGGCGCGGGCGTGGCCGGGCTATCCCCAGAGCCGGGCGGGTTCCACCGGCGTTCGGCGTTCGCCCGCCGAACAGCTGATGGGCGCGGGCGTGGCCGGGCTGTCCCCAGAGCCGGGCGGGTTCCACCGGCGTTCGGCGTTCGCCCGCCGAACAGCTGATGGGTGCGGGCGTGGCCGGGCTGTCTCCGGAGCCGGGCGGGTTCCACCGGCTGGGCTCCCCACGGCTGCCTCAGCAGTTGGCGCGGCCGCGGGTCCAACGTTCGCCCGCCGAACAGCTGATGGGCGCGGGCGTGGCCGAGCTGTCCCCAGAGCCGGGCGGGTTCCACCGGCGTTCACCGTTCGCCCGCCGAACAGCTGATGGGCGTGGGCGTGGCCGGGCTGTCCCCAGAGCCGGGCGGGTTCCACCGGCGTTCGGCGTTCGCCCGCCGAACAGCTGATGGGCGCGGGCATGGCCGGGCTGTCCCCGGAGCCGGGCGGGTTCCACCGGCGTTGGCCCACCAAACAGCTGATGGGCGCACGAGGGGGAGAAACAACACTGGACTGCCGCCACCTCTGCCAGCCCTGCAAGCCTCTGCCGGGGCGGAGGGCGACGGCGGCCGCGGCGACCGGAGAAGGGAGCCGGAGGACTCGCAGCAGTCCTTAAGGCGTTGGTTGTTATGACTGGGCGAGAAGCGCGCGCGCTGGAAGGGGCTGGCTGGAGGGCGCTGCCTCGGCGCCTCGCATTCCTTTGTTCTGCGGAGGGGGCGGGGGGGAGAATAAAGGCGGCAGGCAGCGCTCCAGTGAGGGGGAGGGGGAGAAGAGGAGAACGTAAGCCCTGCTGGCTCGGGCAGGAGTAAATAAAGCTGGATAACAGTTGTTTTGTACGGACGGAGCAAGAGCAGAACAAGCTGGCCGGAGGGAGGGATGCGTCTCGTAGCGTGTGTACTCGCGCTGTTCAACGCGGGGAATGAAAGGCGGGAGAGAGGGTGGGCGGAGAGCTCCTCCCTGCTTCCCTCTCCCGGCTCCTTTTTGCCTTGCAAAATGGAACTGGGTTAAGCCAGCCGAGAGCACGCGCTTTCCCCCTCCCCAGCCGGCCTGAGGGACCCCTGCCCCCTTTGTGCCTTTTGCCTTGCCGGAATGTCGCCAAGGCACTCGGCCGACTTGCCCTGCAGTCTGCGTCTCCTTGGATGTCCAATACCTCTGGAAATCTCCACGTTGGAGAAGCGGCAGAGGCTTGCAGGGCTGGCAGAGGTGGCGGAAGTCCAGCGTTGTTTCTCCCCCTCGTGCGTGTGTGTGTGTGTGTGTGTGTGTGTGTGTGTGTGTGTCAGACCCGCAGGAATGGCTAGTAAAGGTGGCGGCAGTCCGGCATTTGCGTTTCTCTGTGTGTCAAGCCCCGTGGGCCCGACACACAGGAGGGGGGAGGACGCCGCTTCCTTACCAGCCATTCCCGCGGGTCTGACACACGCACGCATGCATGAGGGGGGGAAACGCCGGACTGCCGCCACCTCTACCAGCCGTTCCCGCAGGTCTCACACACACACACACACGCGCACGAGGAGGAAAACAACGCTTGACTGCCGCCTCCCTAGCAGACCTTCCCTGCGGGATGTGCTGCCAGGTGTCAAGCCCTACGGGCTCGACAACACAGTGGGGATCGGGGGAGCACGACCGGTGGCAGCTACCCAGCATCAGAGAAGGCCCAGCTGCGCCCGCGCCCATCAGCTGTTCGGCGGGCGAACGCTGGACCTGCGGCCGCGGCAACTGCTGAGGCAGCCGTGGGGAGCCCAGCCGGTGGAACCTGCCCGGCTCCGGAGACAGCCCGGCCACGCCCGCGCCCATCAGCTGTTCGGCGGGCGAACGCCGAACGCCGGTGGAACCCGCCCGGCTCTGGGGACAGCCCGGCCACGCCCGCGCCCATCAGCTGTTCAGCGGGCGAACGGCGGACCCGCGGCCGCGCCAACTGCTGAGGCAGCCGTGGGGAGCCCAGCCGGTGGAACCCGCCCGGCTCCGGAGACAGCCCGGCCACGCCCACGCCCATCAGCTGTTCGGCGGGCGAACGCCGAACACCGGTGGAACCCGCCCGGCTCTGGGGACAGCCCAGCCACGCCCGCGCCCATCAGCTGTTCGGCGGGCGAACACCGGACCCACGGCCGCGCCAACTGCTGAGGCAGCCGTGGGGAGCCCAGCCGGTGGAACCTGCCCGGCTCTGGAGACAGCCCGGCCACGCCCGCGCCCATCAGCTGTTCGGCGGGCAAACGCCGGACCCGCGGCCGCGCCAACTGCTGAGGCAGCCGTGGGGAGCCCAGCCGGTGGAACCCGCCCGGCTCTGGAGACAGCCCGGCCACGCCCGCGCCCATCAGCTGTTCGGCGGGCGAACGCCGGACCCGCGGCCGCGCCAACTGCTGAGGCAGCCGTGGGGAGCCCAGCCAGTGGAACCCGCCCGGCTCCGGAGACAGCCCGGCCACGCCCGCGCCCATCAGCTGTTCGGCGGGCGAACGCCGAACGCCGGTGGAACCCGCCCGGCTCTGGGGACAGCCCGGCCACGCCCGCGCCCATCAGCTGTTCGGCGGGCGAACGCCGGACCCGCGGCCGCGCCAACTGCTGAGGCAGCCGTGGGGAGCCCAGCCGGTGGAACCCGCCCGGCTCCGGAGACAGCCCGGCCACGCCCACGCCCATCAGCTGTTCGGCGGGCGAACGCCGAACACCGGTGGAACCCGCCCGGCTCTGGGGACAGCCCGGCCACGCCCGCGCCCATCAGCTGTTCGGCGGGCGAACACCGGACCCGCGGCCGCGCCAACTGCTGAGGCAGCCGTGGGGAGCCCAGCCGGTGGAACCTGCCCGGCTCTGGAGACAGCCCGGCCACGCCCGCGCCCATCAGCTGTTCGGCGGGCAAACGCCGGACCCGCGGCCGCGCCAACTGCTGAGGCAGCCGTGGGGAGCCCAGCCGGTGGAACCCGCCCGGCTCCGGAGACAGCCCGGCCACGCCCGCGCCCATCAGCTGTTCGGCGGGCGAACGCCGGACCCGCGGCCGCGCCAACTGCTGAGGCAGCCGTGGGGAGCCCAGCCGGTGGAACCCGCCCGGCTCCGGAGACAGCCCGGCCACACCCGCGCCCATCAGCTGTTCGGCGGCCGAACGCCGAACGCCGGTGGAACCCGCCCGGCTCTGGGGACAGCCCGGCCACGCCCGCGCCCATCAGCTGTTCGGCGGGCGAACGCCGGACCCGCGGCCGCGCCAACTGCTGAGGCAGCCGTGGGGAGCCCAGCCCTCCCTTCTCTCAGCAGCCTGTTCCGAACGAAGGGACAGTTCTTTTTTTTTTGTTCACTGGAGTATAAGCCGAAGTGGATTTTTTTCAGCCCAAAAAGTGGGCTGAAAAATTCGGCTTATACTCAAGTATATACGGTAATTGGTAAATAAAGGTAGAACATATGTTAAATATACATCAAATGATAATATGCTTCCCTACAAAGTCAATTTTTGCTCAATGACAGACCAAGGAGTTAACTCGGAAGGGCAAGAGGAAAATCTAGAAGAGATCTGTGCAACTTGTAGAAGGGAAAGGCCCACACTGATAAATTAAAAATCTTTGTGGTCTGCAAAGGAATGCTGGTGAGCTAATCAATGATTTGGTGACTAGAGGAGCATCTACAGTGTTGGAGCTCATGGTCATGGTAGGCCATGGAGGCACTAGGCAACATGACTTTCAGGGCAGTGGTGGTGATTTTATTACTTTTTTAAAAAAAGACTGTGCTCTGTCTAAGGGTGCTTGGTAGGCTGCATGTACAGACTTGGTCTAGAATTTATTTTGGAGCATTCAACTATCTAGAGCAAGCATGTCAAACACATTTTGTTTGAGGCAACTTCTTATAAAAGAATTGCCATTAATTTGTTTTAATAAAATAATTTAAATCAATTTTTCACTTGATTTCAAATTAAATGAATTATACTGTTTGACAATGAGATTCTTTTTTACTACAATTACCAAATGCAATAAGCATTAGTGTGCACTAATTATTTCAACACCAATACATTTTAACAACATATTCTATTTGTAAATGAATGCAAATGCAAATTATACAATTTTTTGTGCAAAAATAAAACAAAATAACAGATTTAAGAGCTGTTATCATTAGTTATCCTTAGATTAAAAAATAATTCCATCATCCAAAACTTTGTTATACTATATTTAACAAACAGATGCTTTGGGATTAAAAAAAAGACTGACTGCATTTGATTTTGTATCACCATGGCATTAAAACAAAATTTGAACAGTGTATGAAAAATAAAGGTTCCCTAAACATCTGCTGGCTATATCTATACATTTTCCTTGATAGCACTCTATTGCCTTCTTTTTAGCTTTTTTTCCAGCTTAAAAAAGGCAAGGCACCAGGAGCTGAAAGTTACAGAGACTGTTTAAGCAGGTTGCTAAGCAACCTGTTCACACTCGGCCCTTCTTACCCTCCCACTTTTAAATTAGCCTGTATGGATTGCATTTCCTTCGATTTGAGCCATCTGAAGGCCTGTCGCTGCGATGCATTCTGCTGCTCTGCAACCTGGCTGCCTGAGGAGAATTTGGCTCTCTGGAACAGTTTCCTTCAGCTGTGTGTGTGTGTGCGCGCAAAAAAAAGGTGCCGAAACGCCGTTCTGAGCATTCTATGGGGGAAAAAAGCCCTGGATATATCACATATAATTGAAGATTGTAATTAGTTGTGAGTGCACATTCAGCAAGTGCGATGTATTTGTGTTGGCATTTCTAGGCCTCTTTCCAACCACATCCAGAAAAATTTGTAACAAACATTGGAATTCTTAAGGCCATGTTTGGTATTTCCCAGCAATCTGTTACTGGAAGGAAAAAGCAATCCCTGCTGTGTTACTGATCCCAGAGAAGCATTTGCATGTATGCAGGTATCCTTAGGGGTGCCATAGTTATGGATGAGAAATATCAGTTGTAAAGTTGGCATTTCTGGATGTAATACAGATATTTTGGACTTACCGTATATACTTGAGTATAAGCCGACTCGAGTATAAGCCGAGACCCCCAATTTCACCCCCCAAAACTGGGAAAAGTTGTTGACTCGAGTATAAGCCGATCCGCCGTTCTGCAAGCCTCCGCCACCGGCGGAGGCTGGATCCGCGCTCTGCAAGCCTCTGCCGCCAGCAGAGGCTCGATCCGCCATTTTGCAAGCCTGAATACACAGGAATACCCTGTGTGGCCGCGGCTCTCGGGGAAGCCCTGGCTGTCCGCTTCCTCGCTCCACGCTGCCATTCGGGGCCCGCGCGTTCCCCGGGCAAATCACGGCGCCCAGCAGGCGAGGAAACACGCCCGCTCCAGTCGCCCCCCCCTTCCCTCAGGAGACGCGAAGCAAGTGACCGCCCGGAGCTTACCGAGGACTTGCGCGCGGCCGAGGCTTCGGTGCTTCCAGGATCGCGCGCACCTCTCCCAAGCCGCCGCCGTCCAGAGACCTGCCGAAGTTTGGGGAGGTTTGGGGAGGTGCGCGCGCACCTCCCCAAACCTCCCCAAATGTCGGCAGGTCTCCGTTCCTCCGCGCAGACCTGCCGACGTTTGGGGAGGTTTGGGCGCCTCCCCAAACGTCGGCAGGTCTCCGTTCCTCCGCGCAGACCTGCCGACGTTTGGGGAGGTTTGGGCGCCTCCCCAAACCTCCCCAAACGTCGGCAGGTCTCCGTTCCTCCTGCCGACGTTTGGGGAGGTTTGGGCGCCTCCCCAAACCTCCCCAGGTCTCCGTTCCTCCGCGCAGACCTGCCGACGTTTGGGGAGGTTTGGGCGCCTCCCCAAACCTCCCCAGGTCTCCGTTCCTCCGCGCAGACCTGCCGACGTTTGGGGAGGTTTGGGCGCCTCCCCAAACCTCCCCAGGTCTCCGTTCCTCCTGCCGACGTTTGGGGAGGTTTGGGCACCTCCCCAAACCTCCCCAGGTCTCCGTTCCTCCTGCCGACGGTTGGGTAGGTTTGGGCGCCTCCCCAAACCTCCCCAGGTCTCCGTTCCTCCTGCCGACGTTTGGGGAGGTTTGGGCGCCTCCCCAAACCTCCCCAGGTCTCCGTTCCTCCGCGCAGACCTGCCGACGTTTGGGGAGGTTTGGGCGCCTCCCCAAACCTCCCCAAACGTCGGCAGGTCTCCGTTCCTCCTGCCGACGTTTGGGGAGGTTTGGGCACCTCCCCAGGTCTCCGTTCCTCCGCGCAGACCTGCCGACGTTTGGGGAGGTTTGGGCGCCTCCCCAAACCTCCCCAGGTCTCCGTTCCTCCGCGCAGACCTGCCGACATTTGGGGAGGTTTGGGCGCCTCCCCAAACCTCCCCAAACGTCGGCAGGTCTCCGTTCCTCCTGCCAACGTTTGGGGAGGTTTGGGCGCCTCCCCAAACCTCCCCAGGTCTCCGTTCCTCCGCGCAGACCTGCCGACGTTTGGGGAGGTTTGGGCGCCTCCCCAAACCTCCCCAGGTCTCCGTTCCTCCTGCCGACGTTTGGGGAGCGGAAAGAAGCAGGCAGGCAGGGCGCGGAGGAACGGAGACCTGCCGACGTTTGGGGAGGTTTGGGGAGGTGCGCGCGCACCTCCCCAAACCTCCCCAAACTTCGGCAGGTCTCGGACGGCGGTGGCTTGGGAGAGGTGCGCGCGATCCCGGAATCACCAAAGCCTCGGCCGCGCACAAGTCCTCGGTAAGTTTTTTTGTTGACTGGAGTATAAGCCGAAGTGGAATTTTTCAGCCCAAAAAGTGGACTGAAAAATTCGGCTTATACTCAAGTATATATGGTATTTTTGTTTCTTTGCATGTTTGATATTTTTAAAAAGGCATATGCTACTGACTACGCTTATGCGCATATGTAACATCTTTTGCTAGAATACATGACCACTGCTTATCCAGAATATGAAAAGTGAAATATTGTGACTAAACAAAATTTTAATGTACAGATAATACCACCAGAAATTATTTTAGCCTTTTTAATAAATGTTGTTATTGATGTTAAGCTCACCATGGAAAACATCATATATTGTTATGTATATACTAGGTTAATTATTTAAAGACTGAAGTGCAACATAACTAGATTCTAAATAATCTATTTTTCAAAAGACACAACAGTCCAAACAGTAAAAGTAAAGTCTGAATTAAGAATATTTCATTCTTAAGAATTGTTTAATTTAAAGTGGTTTAGTTGTAATAAATGGTTAGATTCAAAATAGTTTTCAAGAGTATGTACAAAAAGATACATCAGCTAAAATAGACATATTACATTGAGAAAAATGTTTCTCATTTCTTTCCTGTTACCTTTATTGATTTCATTGCAGAGATGTTAACATAGGAAATAGATTATTTTGTTATCTAATTTTAGGTTCCAAAAGACAGAAGCAGATGAAAAATGTGAGGTTCTTTCCTGTTGGCTTTTTAATTAGCTGTTTTAGATTCTAAAAGTTTAGTTCCTAAAGAGGTAACCCTGTAAATAATTTTAATGTCCTCCTCTAGTGCAGGCTCTTTTATGACTCAAGGACTTCAACTCCCAGAATTCCTGAGCAAGCATGGCTCAGCTTGGAAACCTCTCCCTTTCCCCTCAGCATGGCTGGCTCAGGATTTCTGGGAGTTGAAGTCCACGAGTCATAAAAAAGGGCCAAGATTGCCTAGCCCTGCAATAGGCTTTCAGAGGGAGCTTTTCTTTTTTGCAAAAAAAAAAAGGTGCCGGAACGCCATTCTGAGAGTTCTATGAGAAAAAAAAGCCCTGCATGTAAAGCTATTGACTATAATCAAGCTAAATGGACTAAGTGTGGAGACAGGCCTAATAATTAAATGCCAAATATGTTTGCACATCCTACCCAACCTGACATAATCAAAGGATTCCTGCAACCCAGTGTGCTTCAAGATAACCAGACCAATGGATTTTTCAGCATCATTTGAATTTGCTATCAATTGAACCAGATACAAATAAGGATTCAAGTTAATCTTCCTGAACTGGAAACCGCATTTGAGATTCCCTTGGTATCAAAGACACTTTTTTATTGATCTGGCCCAAAAGAATTGTTTCATTTTTAAATGTGAAGCTTGAGAGAACAACACTTCTTATTTTCATTTGACTTGGAAAGAAAAGGACTTTCCTACCAAATGAGTCCTATTTCGTCATTGTGGCCCTAAATTGTATTATTAAACCTCAGCCCAACATTACATATAAGGAATATGTCAAATAAGTCACTGACAGAATGCGAAAGTTGGCTCATGTCCCTGTCCAGATATGGACAGGCACACTGGATATTGGAGGATGGTTTTCAGGTATATTTGATAACTGGAAAAGGATATTGTTCATTGTGGTCTTGGCCTTAGGAGGGTTGTTGTGTTTATCATGCCTTATCCCATTTATTTAGAGAATTGTTAGATCCACTCTATGCAGACCAACGTTTGCTGCCACTCCTATCTATAACGATAAACCAGCTAAAGCAATGATTTTGAAACCTTTACCTTCTGACTATATTCCCCTCTTCAAGATATATAGGTTCGAATCTCAGAAGGGTATGGCTGACTGATGAAAACAAATAAGTTTGAAATGCATATCAGTCTCCCTTTAATTCTTTGTTAGCAATCTAAAATTTACACAAATATGAGCTGTCACTGTTGTGACTACTGCCTGTCGATGGCCTTCGGTGAGGCCGAAACAGGAAATAAAGATTTGTCCCATGTTTGGGGCCTAGCAAGGTAATCTAAATAGTTAACAAGCATTTAACATATATATATAATGTATATATATATATACATATATACATATATATATATATATATCGTTCCTTGTACCAAGACCAGATCTCTTTGAATGTATAAAAGGTATAATGTATAAAAGGTGGAAGACATCTTTCCTGGTTGTTGCCTTCATCTCTGTACCAGCCATGAAGAGAGATGTGGCCACCCAACTCTATTTTGCTCAAAATAAAAGTTCTTTGCTTGCTGAAACCTCAGCTCAGGAGTTTGTTTTGGCTCTTTTAAATTCCTGAGTAATACTGGGGTAATTGTGAGGCTAAGTGTAAAACCTTACAATGTTTTTGCATTATTTGTTATATATAACTGGAAAACAATATTCAGGTGTTTTTATAATAAATATTTAATTGAATTATCAAAGAATATCATAGCAAAATCCTTCAGCTGTTAAAACAAATTAAAAAAAAACTCCTGTAAAGCGTTATTATATTTAGTGGCACCAGCTTTGAAATCAAGCTTTCACAAGTTTGTCTAATTCTTTATACTCAACTGCTTCACAGTTCTTTAAAATTAATCAATCACTAGGACTTTCACACTTTTTTGTGATTAACAATTTACTTTGTTTCAACTAAATATTTTGAATTGTCTTAGTTTTCACACATATCTCCATTTCAAGGCTACCACAGGCAAAAATGTCTTTTAAAGTATATAGGTAAACACTTCCAGAAGCTGAATGACTTCTGGTGACTATTTGGACATGCTCATAAAATTTCCTTAGCAGCAACAAGGAAATTGCCATTTTCCTATGGAATGTTCTTTTGATGTCTTTATTTAATCTTTGGAACTTCTGATGGTGCCTCTTTAAAAAATAATCAGACTTGCCCTCTTTAGCTATTTGCTCCTTTATTTCAAAAAATCTCTATACAATTCACAATGGAAGTAATAAAAACATGGAATTTTGCTTCCATTTTTTCCTAGAAAAATAACTTAGCTTGAGATCATGCTAATCAGAATTTATTATACACCAAAAGGGTGTAATTAATTTATAAATGAGCTACACTAAATTTTAGATTTAGAATTGGAAAAGGATGGTAGCTTGGAACAGGAACTTCCCAGTGTCATTACATAAAGGATATTTTTCTAGGAATTGATCCAGTTGCTACCACTGAATTTAATTACATTTATTTTTCTGGCTTTCGATTATTCATACTGCAATAAGAAAACATTCCTGCTATACAACAATACATATCACAGGGGAGAGGGGGAGATACTGTGCTCTCCAGAAACACTAAAGCATCGAGTAATGAACTAAGTTTGAACACATGAACTTAACAAACTGGGTTAACCAAACATATTAATAACAGAGTTGTGTGAACGCAAGCGGCGTTCTTGTCACCAGAGCAGCACTTCTAGGAAGTAGAAAAGATACCCTACCGTTTGAAAGTGCTTGTTGGAGCTCGGTGTCGGAGATGATACCGCTACGGTCTTTATCAACCCTGAAAACAAACACAAGAAAATATTCTAATTACGACGCGGGACAAGAACAAGGGCAAAGAAGACTCAGATCAAGAATTCTCGGCGCAAAAAGGAGGGAGCTGAATGTGGAAAGAGAAACTTCGCACGACTCACCTTTGGAAGACTCCCCACAAGAAGCTCGGGTCGGGCATGCCTGTCGACGCCATGCCGACACTAGGCTTGCTGCGGAAAGAAAGAAAAAAAAAATCCCACCCACCCCTACTTGTTAAGGAAGTGGCCTTCTCAGAACTAGTTCCGGATTTCAGTCTGAGCTTCGGTGAGAAGAGGAACCAGCCACCTCTGTTTCTCTGACACAAATCCTGACGCACCCAGTTCGGCAGGCGGAGTTCTGAGAAGGGGGCCGGACTAAAAAGGTTTCGAAGCCGATTTTCTACAGTGTTTTTTGTGCTTGAAGGTGTTGTCTAAATGCATCCAAGCATGATTGGCAAAAACATTGATTGGCCTTACTATGTTGTGTGAGCCAATTCACCTTACAGATGGTTACTATCAATTATTTCACTGTTTAGGGCAGTTTAACAGCCTTCCATTAGTTTTCCTCAGTCAACCAGGTTAAAGTTGCCAAGATTTAGACACAATGCTTTAAGGGTTATGAAGTCATCGGACGTATTAGATCTGGTTTACAGATACCAGGGCCACCTATAGAAGGTAGCAAAGGGATTTTTCTGCGTTGGTTTGCTGTCAAGTGGTATCTGCATTGCAGCCTAAATTTGGGGGCAGGGGTTGTGTGTGGGCAAGCAAAGACTTTCTGCTTCTTTGGATGTATTAAATCATATGATTTGATTTGGCTTAATAAGCTATGCAAATGATTTGTCATAAGTATTGTATAAATGTGGAGAAAAGCGAAGTATTACATTTAAGCAGGAAAAACCAAAGGCACAAATGTAGATTGGGCAAGACCTGGCTTAAAAACAGTAACTGTGAGAGAGATTTTGGAGTCCTAGTGGAGGATCACTTGACTATGAGCCAGCAGTGTGCAGCTGGTTGTATAAACAGAGGTATAGAATCAAGATCACGTGAAGTATTATTACCGCTTTATAAAATCCTAGTAAGAACATACCTGGTATACTGCAGCCAATTTTGGTCACCATATCACAAAAAAGATGTTGAGAGTTTGGAAAAAATTCAGAGAAAAGCAACTAAGATGATCAAAGGCCTGGAGACTAAAACATATGAAGAACGGCTACGGGACATGGGTTTGGCTAGTCCATGGGTGTCAAACTCGCCACATCACGTGATGTGTTGCAACATATTGCGATTCTTTTTGCATTGCCAGCAATGGGGTGGGCACGGCTTCGGTATGTTGAAACCGGCTTACGGGCTGGCAGTTTGACACCCTGGGCTAATCTTAAAAAAAGAAGAAATAGGGGAGACATGATAGCAGTGTTCCAGTATTTGAGGGCCTGCCGCAAGGCAGAGGGGGCCAGGTTGTTCACCAAGGCACCAGATGGAAGGATGAGAAACAATGGTTGAAAATTGATCAAAGAGAGAAGCAACCTGGAATTAAGGAGAAACTTCCTGACAGTGAGGGCAATCAACCAGTGAAACAGCTTACGCCCAGAAATTGTGGACACTCAATCACTGGAGATTTTTAAGAAGAGACTAGATATCACCTGCCTGAGATGGTATAGGACAGGTTCTCCTGCTTGAGCAGGGGCTTGGACTACAAGACCTCCAAGGTACCTTCCAGCTCCTATTCTATTCTATTCTATTCTATTCTATATTCTATTCTATTCTATTCTATTCTATTCTATTCTATTCTATTCTATTCTATTCTATTCTATTCTATTCTATTCTATTCTATTCTATTCTATTCTATTCTATTCTATTCTGATTCATTTTCACTGGCTGTGTTTGCATGACATTCAAGATTCAAAATATAGTTGGAAAATTTGCTATATTACATGAATGTAGGCAATGATATCTGCAAATCTAACAATTGATTTGGGGAATGAAATCCTATAAAGCACATATGAAGACACAATTCAGTAAACTGGTACATGACTTATTTTATATAATCTAGCCCAGGTATGTGCAACCTTTTGGCTTGCGTGGGCCACATGGAGTGAAGAGGAATTGTTTTGGGTTGTATATAAAATATATAGTTAATGTATACAAATAACAAACTTTAATTTTTTTTGTATTTTTTATTACAATTTTGTGGGGCCATATTACTAGCTGCCCAGCATTGGACACAGCTGATTTAGATGATGCAATTTATTCACTTAATTATTCAACAAAATGCTTCAGCATATTATGTATATTTAATCATCAGTCTTAACATCTTGATAGGAACACTTGCCATGTGAATTGATTGAGACATCTATTTTAATTGCTCTGGAACCTATACTCATGAACTCCAAGTTTAAATTCATACACACACTAGGCCTCAGTTCACTTAATGAACCACCTACTTGGTTTGGCATATCACACAAGCATACATGTATTCTCTGACATGTTTTGAATTAACAATAAACCTGTCATCTTTAGAATGAGCATGGCTGCAGCCATTTTTTTCCTTCTCATTTCTAGCTGACACATAGCACAAAGGGAGGGGGGTTGCCAGGTGTTGTGCTAGAAAAAATTCTCTTTTGGACTTTCTCTCATAGGAACCAAGGTCATCGACTGCTCCCGAGACTGTGGACTGGGCATTTCATGAAAACAACAAGCTGTATGGGGAAATGTAGTTGCTTGCATAACCTTAGGGGTGGGATTTTTTAACTTTGTATTGGGGAATTGTTATGCATCTCTTCAGACATAGTTTCACTTTTGAAGTGCCAATACTTTGTATCAATAAACCTGTTCTTTGAGGAATTGCAAGACTCGGAGTTCTGCTTTATTTGTCTCTGTCTATCGGAACCTTGACATTAAACCAAGTCTCAAAAAAACTCTTCATCTCCCAGGGTGCTGGGCCCTGGCTGCCTACCCACTCACTTTTGGGAGAGTGGTAAAGACCCAGGGAAAACTCAAGATGAAGGAGAAAGTTGAAACCATTGCTAAGGGTAACAGGATTCTGATGAGACATCACTGGCATGGGCTCAGATGAAAACGAAGTTGATCCAACCTGGGAAACTGATACTGCAGGAAGGAACTATAGCCTTAGCGGACCTCTTCCAAGTTGAGGCTGCCCCTCAGCACAGGAGCACTCCTGTAACCATTGGAGAGGAGCTTTTATTGCTGCTGTCTCATGGTTCTTCGTCTGTGGATGGAAAGAAAGGAAAGGGCTCAATGGGGGGGGCCTCTGGAGAATGGAGATTTCAGTCAGCAGTCCACAGCCCCTCACTCAAACAGCTGAAGGAGAAGTTCAGCCGGCTGGAGGTAAAAGGTAAAATTCCTGTTGCCCAGTAGATGGGTGCCATGGGGAGAAATGCCAAACACTATCCATCTCTCCCCCTTGCCAGAGTTTCAGCCCAACGCTGGAGTCCATGCCACTTCACCCATCCCTGCACCACCTGCAATACCAAACTCTGTACCCCAGCCAAGCCCACTGCCATAGCCTCAGGATGCCAGTCCTGGAGCCCAGCCAAGAGAAGTCCAGAGAGTGATTCGGCCACGTCCCCAGGACCAGCAAGTCACCCAGGATCAGCAGCAGGCACCAAGATTAGAGCCGCCTCCCATCAAGCCCACTTTTGATGGAGATCCTGAAAAGCCAACCTTCTTCCTAAATCAGGTTTGGGCTCATTTGGATTGCTACACTTATGTCTACCTGGATGGGGCTATTATGGTGAATGCTGTGGTGGCAAATTTGGAGGGGGAAGCTGCTGTCTGGGTGACCAACCTCCATGATGAGGGGCTCCTGAATTGAACGACATTAATCTATTCATGAAGCAACTAAGGGGTCAGTTTGAATATTAGTCCCAAGTCCTGATGCCCGAGAAAGAAATCCACCACCTGAGGCAGAGAGGTCACCCTGCAAAAGAATATGTCTGTGAATTCAGGAAAGCTTCTAACCAGTTGGGGGCAGTGGCCTGAACGATCACTAATTAATTACTTCAAACAAGGGCTAAATCGTGACTTACTTCAAGCCTTCATCATTCAAGGTTTTCCTAATCTATTATGTGAGTGTTACCGTATGGCAGTGGCGCTAGACATCGAATTGGATCGTCCCAAAAAGTCAAACATCAACAAGTCAAGCCACTGCATGTCCAAAGGAAACGCCTCTATGGCTGACGTCCCCAAGCCTCTGCAGCCACCAGCATCTCCCAAACTCCAGCCAGGGCTCCCATCAAGTGCTACCAGTGTGGTCAAATGGGTCATTGAGCTGTGGAGTAACCCGCTCCTCATCCTCAATCTAGGTGCCAGTTGCTGCTGTGAAACCATGAAGGGCTCCCAGAGGGGGGAGAGAAAGAACCAACTGGGCACGTCAAGGACTGGACATTGAAGCCTCCCCTCCTGAGCTCAAAGCTAAGCCCCAAGCCAAGGTGCAACAGATGCTGGCACCATATGACAGCGACGAAGAAGGTGAGGAAGACCCCATGGTGAGTCGGCCCATTTCCCCTTTTGCCATTCCCACCAAACAGGAGCTTATATGAATTTGAGCATCCTAATAGACTTGGGGTGCTCCTCGATGCTTAGTAAATCTAGCCATTCCACTAAATTGAGCATCTGAGCCAAACTATTGCTCATCCCATGGGCTTTGAGCAGGCTAACGGGTCTCTAATCAAAGGTGCTCCTGCCACACACCTAACTGAACCCTTATGGTTAGAAGTGGGTTGGCATTGGGAAACCATCCCTTTTGTGGTTGCATCAAAGTGTCTTTCCATAATCTTGTAAATGTTGTTGTGGATATAGTAGGCAAATCAAACATCATGTCTTTGTAAAAAGATTTTTCCCTTTATATTCATTGAAGATTTCTCTCATCATCCCTTGTCTCCCCATTTCTTGTGGTACTCCCAACGGCTCAGCAATCCATTTTGTCATTTTTCCCCCTCATCCTCAAATTTACTTTGTGATCTTAAGAGTTATATTTTCAATATTCAATGTTTCTTGTAAGTCCTTCTCCACTTGAGTCTCCACTAGCTTATATTCAGTGGTCTGCTTTACATGATCTTTCTCTTTCTTTGTTTTCTGATCATTTAATTGTTGTGACATTAAATTGAGAATGCATTCATATAAATTTTCAAATTCATTTTTAATTTCCTCATGGTTTTAAGTTAATATAATTTGCATTTGTTGTAACAGAACAAACATTTCCTCTTGGTAAGTATTTTTTTTTCTTGGTATGTTCTTTCTGCAGATCTCTGATGCTCCATAATGACCAAAAGTTCTTTCTGTGCCAATCACTTTAAAGTCGCAATTTAAAAAATATTTATAATCCAGGAAGGTCAATTTTTTCTAAGTTTTGTAGTTCTCACTTTATAGATAGTTCATAATGTTTTCATTTCTTTTGTAACAGCTGCTCTTTGTTTAATCAATACCCTGAACATCACAACAACAGGCTTTTCTTTCTGGGCTGTATATTTAGGGCGGTACTTTCATCCACCATTAGATGTCAGCAACAGTCCATCTTTCAATTCCCCCCCTAAACTTAATTCACCGCTTTAGAGGAGGGTGGAACAAAGACACACACACACTCACTCTCAGAGGATTTTTACTTCTGTGTTTTTTTCTTTTTTTCTCAGGAAATCAATCAGGTAGGAGAGAAAAAATCAATATTCTTACCTAGTTCAGTCACGCTGCTTACAATCATGCTTAGTTTAGTACTTTTTGGCTTCGGCTGCATGTAGTTTGGGCTAAACTCATGAATGATGCTAGCTTTTTTTCTGTCGGTTTTTGGAGAAATTTCCCCAGATGTCTGGATCGACCAGCATCTCCCTAGGATCGGCAGGGTTTCCCTCCTTCCTTGCCACCTCTCTGGGATGGCTTTGGGCCCATTTAGGGTCCCCAAACAGAGAGAAATCATCTGTAGCAATCAGATTCTCTTGATCCCTCGGGTGGTGCGCTAGTTGTGCAGAACTGGAAGCTGGGAAACAGCCTTTAATTACCCTTTGGGGAGTTTCAAATTTAAAGTGATGCCTTTTGGACTGCAAGCAGCCCCTGCTGTATTTATGCAATTGATAAATCAAATACTCCATGATCATTTATACAAAGGGGTTTTAGTTTATCTTGATGACATCTATACTGAAACCATGGATGAACACATCAAATTAGTCCATGATGTATTAAGAAAACTGTTGAAAGCCAAACTGTATACAAAACTGACAAAATGTGAATTTCACCAGACACACATTGACTACCTGGGGTATCAGATTTTGAATGAGGCAATAGAAATGGATCCTGCCAAAGTCAAAGCAGTTTTGGAATGGCAACCCCCATGCACCCATAAACAGCTTCAAAGTTTTCTAGGGTTTGCCAACTTTTATCATCAATTTATTCCTTCTTTTGCAATGATAGCCATGCCAATCACCAACTTACTCAAAACAGGCAAAGGGGGAGAAAATCCCCAACCTTGTCAGCCATTGCTCTGGTTGTTAGAATGCCAGGCAGCATTCAAAAACCTAAAGAGACTCTTTGTAGCTGAACCTGTCCTTAAACACCCTGCCCCCGGGCAACAATTCATCATTCAAGCTGTAGCAAGCGATGTGGTGGTGGGTGATGTTCTGTTAAAAAAAATCATAGAGGAGAATTACAACCTTGTGCTTATACTTCCCGGAAATTAACTGAGACCGAGAGAAGGTGGACGGTTTGAGACAAAGAGGCGTCATTTCTTGAGGGGGGGGAATTACCTTTTGAGATGTGGACTGATCACAAAACCTAGAGGCTGTCAAGACCCCTCATAAATTATCCCCCAAGCAAATTTAATGGACTCAATACTTCAACTGTTTTAATTTTACCTTAAAATATTTTCCTGGAGGCAAGAACTTTCTGGTGGATGCCTTGTCTAGAATGCTCCAGTGCAAAAGCAACAGAGAGGAAATAATAACTCCATTACTCCTTTGACACAATCCACATCCCAAATAACAACCAGATCGCGTACGCGCGCACACAGAGACCCCCTACAGGTCCTGATGATTGATTGTTAAGGGAACTAAAGGAGAAGTTAAAGACTGATGCCTGGTTTAAAGATAATAAGTCTATACTGACTTTAAGAGGGGGATTAGCTTGGAAAGATTCTAAATTATACCTCCAACAGAATCATGACACTAAGTAAGTGGGTCACTTTAGATTTTTAAAAACATTGCATCTAGTGCGGAAGCAATTTTGGTGGCTGAAAATGAAAAAAAGACATTGAGAGTTATGTAAAAAGTTGTGTTCTGTACCAGCCTGCTACCGGCCCTGCAGAAAAAGCAGGGACAACCCCTTTACAAACGGCAAGAGGCTGGAATAAAGCCTGCCAAATTTATTAACATAAAACAGACACCAACCATGAAACAGGAGCTATGAAACAGGAACTATTCAAGTGGTTGCCTTCAGCAAACAAGCCCTCCCACACATTCCCCTTTTATACAGTTCAGGGCATGGCTTCTCTCTGCCTCCTTCCGAGGTGCCCCATTGCCTTCCTCTGTTTACTCCTGATTGACTGCCTCCTGCGTCGGGCGTCCTTGAACAGGGCCAGCTGTGGGTCATCTTCATCCACGCTGTCAGGCTCACACAGCTGGGTCTCCGTCGTGACCAGGTGGGAGGGGCCTGGCTGAGGCCTCAAGGCCATCATCAGCAAGCTCTTCAACACCCCCTTCCTCCTCCTCTGAGTCGTCCGACCCAACGGCCGAACCCACAGGCTGACCCTGAATCACAACAAGTTGTGCCACTTGTGCTGCCATGAAGAAATGTCTTGGGAAACCATCAAGTTTATTGCAGCAAATGGCCAACCCCTCTCAGCCTCGGGAGGAGATAGGCATGGTAGAATTACCATAACAGCAAGGGAAACACTGTGATATGGACTGTGATTGATCTATTTTCCAAACTGGCTGTCAGAGCCCACTCCAATCCACATTTTAAGAAAAAAAGACTGTTGGAGGCAACATTGTCCAAGCAGGAACTTTTGCTAAGACATGGATGATAGAAGGTATAATAGACAGGATCTAAAAAATCTTCTCATAGATCAATATTTTTAAAGTGTCCCCAAGCAAATCCCCACCCCTCAGTTCATTTGGTCAGTTCCAGATCAGTCAAGTTTTAGGTGGCAAGCCCCTCGTGGGAAAGGGAGAACCATCAGTCCATTCGCAACACAATTACTCCCTCCCCTTCACATTCCATCTGGAGACACAAACCAGGATTCCCCCACCCCCTTTCTTAGTGGCTTGTAAGATCAGAGAGAGAGAATGCCTTTCATTGATCTTATTGCGATGGCCAACAGGCAGGCTAGATAAACAAAAAGTTACATCTAAGGAGAGGAAATGCAGGCAATAAACTCCCATGTTTATTCCCTTTCCTCCTTGGAAATGGCAGAATCCAAAGGGGGTTAAATTTGGGTTTGCACAGAAAGAGAGTTAGAAATGAAATATAAATGGATTCAGACATCCTGCTGTCCTTTAAAAAAAGAGAGGTCCACCTGTAGAGGAAACAAAAATATAGATGTTAGCCCAGTTTGCTGGGATATTCTGTATGAAACTTCTTTAGCAACTTGGATGTTCTAATGTGATGTTTATTGACCCACTCATTTTCTTAGGAGGGGAGGTGTTTCCAAGCTACTAAGTATTGAATTGCTCCATGGTGTTTCCTAGAATCTAGGATTTCTTTTACCTCAAAGTGTTGCTCTCCTTCAACCATGATAGGAGGGGGGGTGGGGGTTTTTTGGTCATAGGGGTGACTGTTGTTCCCTTTTTAGTAAACTGCAGTGAAAAATTGGGTGTATCTGCCTAAGATTTTGGGGTAGTTCTAATTCTACTGTTACTGGGTTTATGATTTTTTTAATTGGAAAAGATCCAATATATTTTGGTCCGAGTTTTTTACAGGGTTGTAGGGATTTTAAGTATTTTGTGGATAAATATACCATCTCTCCCACCCTGAATGGTGTGGGATCAACTCTCTTTTTGTCTGCCTGTGCTTTATATGCTTGTCTAGCTTCATCTAAAGCAGGGGTGTCAAACTCAATTTCATTGAGGGCCACATCAGCATTGTGGTTGCCCTCGGGGGGGTGGCTGGGTGTGGCCTGGGTGGGCGTGGCCTACTGGGTGGGCATGGCTGGAGTGCATATGGCCTACTGGGTGGGCATTGCCAGCTCTACATCATTTGTGTCAAGGGTGCCTATGGGGGCCTGGGCAGGAGTGGGACAGATCTGAGGGTCTCTAGCAGAAGGAGATGGGACCAGGGAAGTGTCAAGGCATGGTCCACCAGAGGAGCCTCACTGTTCCTCTCAGGCCATTGGGGGGGCTGGATGGTGGCGCGGATGTCAAATGCCTAGCCCAGCCCTCAAGCACCCGTGGCACTAAGCCCAGCCCCACTTTCCCAAGGGGGTGCCCAGCTGTATTTACCTCCTCCTCAAGGCTGCTGCTGCTGTGCTTGCTCTCCTTAGCCAGGTTGCTCATGATGGGTATGAGGGCAAAATCAAGAGGGAGGCCCATTACATCTCCATGTGAGGAGACCTGGCTTTGTATCCAAAGCTTCCTTAGCAATATGGAGAACCCCCAGGATAGGCCAGGAGGAGGGGGCAAGGGGATGGTGAAAGGGCAGCAGGGCAGGTCTAAGGTAGGACTTCCCTCAGACCTTCCCTCTCCTTCCTTCCAAAGTACAGAGTGGTGGGAAAATATTTGAGATGAGGGAGGGAGAAAAACAGGCAAGAAACGCAACTGGGGAAGTGTCATCCTTTGTGAGGAATGAAATGCACCATCGCCTGGAAATGGCCAGCACATGGCCCTCGCCTACGTCACATATCTGGCTTGGTGGGCTCTGGGGGAGGGGATGCCATGAGCAGCATGAGAGTTGATGTTACCTGCACAATGCTGCCCTGCCCCCAGCCTGCCCGGTTTTGGCAGGCACCGGGGTGCTGTCCTCACAGTGCTGAGAGGCTGAGCCAGGTGGCATGAATCTGAAGAGAAGCACAATGCTGCCCAACCCCTAGCCTGCCCAAAGTAGGCAGGACCATGTGCTGGCCACTTCCAAGCGATGGTGCATTTCTTCATTCCTTACAAAGGGTGATACCTCCCCAGCATGCGCCGAGGGGGCAGTGCCAACGCGGCACGGGCCGGTCCCTCGCTGTTTCCAGATGGCCTTGTGGAGCTAAGACTGAATGTATTTCAGCATAGATGACCACCACGAAATTGTACATTGGCTCCTGGCCAGCCTGGGCCAGGGCCAAGACAGCGGGGGCCGTTCCCTCACTGTTTCCAGGATGGGTTCGCGGGCCACATGAAACCACTTCGTGGGCCGCATCTGGCCCCTGGGCCTTGTGCTTGACGTGTCTGATCTAAAGTTTTCCTAACAATTGGCCAGGTGTTTTGTAATTGTGCAATCCATTCCTTCAGCGATGGGATTTCCGGTTTGTTTGGGATCAGTTCTGGCATAGGGTTGGCTATTTGAAAAGGAGTGTAGCCTGTGCTGGAGTGTACTGCATTATTGTAAGCAACTTCTGTGAAAGGGAGTAGGTCCGTCCAATTTGTTTGCTGGAAATTAATAAAGCATCTTAAATATTGCTCAAGTACTGAGTTCGAATGTTCAGTTGATCCATTCGTCTGAGGATGATGACTAGATGACAGTCCTTGGGTGGTTTCTAAGAGGGACAGAAATTCTTTCCAAAACTTGGATGTAAATTGTACTCCCCTGTCAGGTATGATGCATTGGGGTGCTCCATGCAGTCTGTAAATGTGCTGCATGAATAGTTTCACTAAGGCTTTTGCAGTGGGAATCTTTTGGCATGGGATAAAGTGCACCTGTTTGGAAAACAAATCTGTGACCACCCAGATGACAGTGTTCCAGTTGCTTTCTGGTAATTCCACTATAAAATCCATGGCTATTTCTTTCCAGGGGGCTGAGGGGTTCGCCACTGGTTGTAACAGTCTGGGCGACTTCTCTTGCAGCCCCTTAGCCATTGTGCAGGTTTGACAGCTGGCCACGTAGCTTTCTATGTCCTTTTTCATGGATGGCCACCAAAATTGCCTTTTAGTTACAAACCCAAAATGTCCTGCTGATTTTGTATCATGGCACAACTGCATGAAATTGATCCTCTAGGTGGCAGGTATGTATAACTTCTGACCCACCTAGGGTAGTCCGTCTTTGATTGTGCACACATGTCTATTTTCCTGGAACCATTCATCAGTTACAAAGACTTTCGGAATTCTATTCCACTTTGGCTATCCACCTGCGGCTTTATTTTAGCTTGGGCCCTGGTGGTTACTGGTGCTACTAGTTGTTGTTCAAGCATAAGTGGTTTAGAATCAGTGGTCCGTGTGCTGTTATATTGGAGCATGCAAGATAATGCATCTGCCAGGAAATTTCCTCCCCCGCTAAGTGTTTGAGAGTGAAAAGGAATCGGTGAAACTGTTGAGACCAGCGGGCTTGCTTAGGAGTGAGTTTCCTGGGTGTTTTTAGTGCTTCCAAATTTTTTGTGGTCTGTCCAGACCTGGAAGGGGATTTTAGTTCCTTCAAGGAAATGTCACCATGTAAGTAATGACCACCTCACAGCATAAGCCTCCTTCTCCCACACGGCCCAATGTTGTTCTGTCTCCATGAGTTTCCTGGACATGTATGCACATGGCTTTTTAAAAAAAAATTCCATTTATATCCCGTCCTTCTCCGAAGACTCAGGGCGGCTTACAAGCTTAGCAGTAGCCTTCATTCTATGTATATGCCTGCTTATTAGGGCTTTCACACACACCCCAAGCGGCATTATTACAAAGTCAGCTTAATTGCCCCCAACAATCTGGGTCCTCATCGGTTGCAATGCCCCCTTGTCATTTTCCTGTAATAACACAGCTCCCACTGCCATATCGCTCGCGTCTGCCTGTATTACAAAGGGTTTATCGGGATCTGGGTGTCTCAGTACAGGTTCGGCAAAAAAAGCCTGTTTAGCCTCTCAAATGCTGCTTGACATTCCATTGTCCACTTCAGGGGCTGGCTAGATTTCACTGGGGACCCCCCTCTCATTTTCAACAAGTTTGTGAGGGGCAGGCTATTTGGGCAAATGGAAGGATGAATTGGCGGTAGAAGTTTCCAAACCCCAGGAAACTTTGCAATTGCTTCCTTGTGCGGGGTGGTGCCCATTCTAATACTGCCCTGACTTTCTCGGGGTCCATTTTGATGCCCTGTGGGGATATGCAATATCCCAGGTAGTCTATTCTTTCCTTGTGGAATTCACATTTTGATAATTTTTCATATAGGTGGGCAGCCCGCAATTTTTTCAGAACTGCTCTGAATAGATTAATATGCTCCTCTTTGGTCTCAGTGAAGATAAGGATGTCATCTAGGTAAACCAGGACCCCCTTATATAGGTGCTCTCTTAGCACTTCCTTAATTATTTGCATAAAAACTGCAGGGGCCCCTTGCGATCCAAATGGCAGGACTTTGAACTGGTAGCAATCCATTGGACAATTGAATGCAGTCTTCCATTCATCCCCTTCCATAATCCTAATGTGGTAGTATGCTTCTCTTAGGTCTAGTTTGGTAAAAATCCTTCCTTTCGATAGGTGGGATAGCATATCCTTCATTAGGGGTAGGGGATACAGATTACTTTCACTAATTGTGTTTAGAGCTCTGTAATCCACACATAAGCGCATAGTGCCATCCTTCTGCGCTTGACATTCCATTGTCCACTTCAGGGGTTCTGAACAGGACCAGAGCAGCCACTTTGGGTTTGGCAGGTTCAATAAATCCCCTTTTTAGGTTTTTATTTATGAATCTTTCCATCTCTGCCATCTCTTTGGGGTTCATGGAGTACAGCCTGGGCTTTGGGAGTTTTGTCCCAGGTTTGAATTCTATAGCACAGTCTGTGGGTCGGTGAGGGGGAAGCTCATCTGCCCATTCCTCAATGAAAACTTCTGCAAGGGTCCCGGTATTCTTCTGGTATTTCTCCTGTATTTGAAACAGCCTATTGATTTCTTAGCTGTAGTCGGTGGTTTTGCTGACTCACATGTTTGCTTGGGCAGTGGGTGGGCCCATGGTTTTTCTTGGCGGTGCCTCTTCAGTAGGTCTATCTCCGCCTCCTTTGCCAGGACGTACCAGTCATCGAGGTGGTGTGGATCTCCCCAAGGCAGGTAAGCATCATACAGGTCATAGTTTAGCCCATCTTTGAAATGGCTAAGGAGGATGTCTTCCAGCCAGTTCAGCTTATTGGCAATGGCCCGGAATTCTTGGGTATATTCAGCCACCGGCCTTCTGCCCTGCCTCACCATTTTGATTTTCTCCGGGCCTTGTGATTAGCCAAAGGGTCCTCAACTCGCCTCCTCAAGGATGACATGAACCGGTTGAAGTCATTGAGTTCTGGGGCATTGGAGTCATGCAGATTCACCACCCAGTCTGCAGCAAGTCCGTCCAGGGCGGATTGCACAGTGTGGATGCGGGCTTTGTCACTGGGGATGACCCATCCATATTCTTCCATATAACTGAGGACTTGAATTAGGAAAAACCCCAAGTGTGGTGGCTCCCTCTTGAATTCACTTCCAGGGGTGGAAGTCTTTGAATGGATTGGTGCCTACACCACAGGTGGTATTGCCCCCCATCCTGATCCCCATCTGCGGGCTGGTGGGGGGTGGGTGCTGCTGAGGTGGTAGCTCTGGGTTCAGCGGATGGCCCCGGTGCTGCAGGTTCCAGATCCCCCCTTGTCTCTCCAGTTGTGGCTCCAGGCGCTGTTGCAGCTGCAGGATTCATGTTTCTCCTCTCTTAGCAAGCCAAGGGTTTTTTTCATCAGGTCAATAGCTTTCTCTAGGATCCACTCTGCATGTGGTGCATAACTCCCATCCTCTTTGCTGACGTGCAGGGAGCTCTTCATCTCTTGCTTCCATTCGAGTTAGTGGCTCCCCCCGCCTCAGGGTCACTTTCCTCAATGCCTTTTCCCACTCGCTTTTCCTTCCAACGCCCATCAATCACCGCGGTTTGTGGACGCGCATCTCCACCACCTCTTCCCCGGAGGAATATGACACTTCACCTCTGATAGTTGGTGGGATTTCGGTCGGGGGGAAAGTTCCCTTTCCATGGGGTTTCCCTCCTCTCCTGCCTCATCATTAGACATTGTATTTTTTGCAAAGTCCCCCAGTAAGGTTCCAGGTTGACTCTTAATGCAGATCCTGTCTAATGTCAGAACCCACTCCAATCCACATCTTAAGAAAGACTCTTGGAGGCAAGATTGTCCAAGCAGGAACTTTTACTAAGACATGGATGATAGAAGGTATAATAGATAGGATCTGAAACATTTTCTCACAGATCGATATTTTTAAAGTGTCCCTGAGCAAAACCCCACCCCTCACTTCATTTGGTAAGTTCTGGATGAGTCAAGTTTCAGGTGGGAAGCCCCTTGTGGGAAGGGAGAACCATCAGTCCATTCACAGCATAATTACTTCCTCCACATTCCATCCGGAGACATAAACCAGATTTCCCCCACCCCCTTTCTTAGTTGCTTATAAGATTAGAGAGAGAGAATGCCTTTCATTGATCTTATTGTGATGGCCAACAGGCAGGCTAGATAAACAAAATGTTACATCTAAGGAAATGGAGGCAATAAATTCCCATGTTTATTCCCTTTCCTCCTTGGGAATGGCAGAATCCAGGGGGGGGGGGCGTGAGATTTGGGTTTGCACAGAAAGAGAGTTAGAAATGAAATATAAATGGATTGTGACACAGGCACATTTCACTGCTTGCTCGGGACTTCCTTCTGCTAACCAAAACTAACTAACCAAACTGTTTTTGTAGCACATATACTGTACTGACTCAATGATGCCCCAAAGCGGATTATCTCTGACAGAGAGGTACAGTTTACTGCAAAATTCTGGAGGGAGTTTATTAAACTGATTGGGTCCTCCCAGGGTTTTCATCTGCTTTTCATCCGAATAATAATGGACCCACTGAAAAAACTAATGCAATAGTAGAACAATATCTCAGATGTTACATAAATTACCAGCAGTCAAATTGGGCTGACCTTTTACCTTTTGCAGAGGTTATCTACAGTAATACTGTGCACAGTAGTACTGGTCTCACCTCATTCAAAATAGTGATGGGTAGGGTAGAGATTTTGTACCTATGCCTGAGTTCCCACAGGAGCCACTTACTTCCCAAATCTTGGACAATGGGTGACAACTTTTTAGGGGGGTTGGGTGAATGTGAAGAAAGCATTGGCTAAAGCTACAAAGATTTACAAGGAGCAAGCAGACAAATGATGTTCCCCTCAAACCCCTTTTTGTATTTGACAATTAGTTTATCTTTCAACAAAATATCTACGGTTAAAATTGCCCAGCAAAAAATTGGGTCCGAAATTCTTTGGTCCTTTTCCCATTGTCAGGATCATAAACCCTGTGATGGTAGAGTTACAGCTTCTGTAATTGTTGGGGAAAATTCATCCTGTGTTTCACTGCAGTCTTTTGAAACCTGTGTCAGAATCCACTTTAAGACCTGGTCCAATAGTGGTAGAGGGAGAGACACATTATGAGATCAAACGTATTCTGGATTCTAGGTTGCACAAGGGAAACTACAATACCTTGTCCAGTGGAAATGTTTCCCCCTTTCAGAGGCTACATGAGTGAAATATATGAATGTGAAGGCGGATAGGTTGATAAAAAAGTTTTATGATAAATACCCTCATAAGCCCCAAGGGGATGGCTAACCTGATTTTTGTTTCCCCTGCAGGAGATTCTTTCTTTCTGAAGAGGAGACAACTGTCAACTTTAGAATGAGCATGGCTGCAGCCATTTTTTCCTTCTCATTTCTAGTTGACACATAGCACAAAGGGAAGGGTTAGGGTTAGGCACTAGACAAAACAGACTTTCTCTTTCAGACATTCTCTCATGGAAACCAAGGTCATTGGCTGCTCCCGAGACTGCAGACTGGGTGTTTCATGAAAAGCCCACCAACAAGCTGTATGGGGAAACATAATTGCTTGCATAGCCTTAGGGATGGGAATTTTAAAGTTTGTATTGGGGAATTGTTATGCATCTCTTCAGACTTGGTTTCACTTTTGAAGTGCTGATACTTTGCATCAAAACACATGTTCTTTCAGGAATTGCAAACCTCAGAGTTCTGCTTTATTTGTCTCTGTCTATTGGAACCTTGACAAAACCACAAACATAAGGCTCACACTCAAATTGTTGGAAATAACAGTGTTTTATTAGAACTTTTGCAAAAGATGGTGGATCTCTAAGCATGCAAGCAAGAGAGAGAGAGAAAGAGAGACCACAGATCTCATCATATTTTATACATTCCTATCACTGGCTGCTTGTCCATCCTTCCAGGCCCAGTTGATAGGCGCAGGTCAGTCATATGCTAACAGTCCGCCTATGATCTGTCATCACACCTAAATATTTAAATTAGTTATGCCCTTATTGTCATCCAAACTTGCTAAGCACTCAGCCCTTTCATTTCTCACCTCTTTGGTATTCCCTTATCAGTTTTCTTGTTTATCTATACCAGGGGTGTCAAACTGTTGGCCCGTGGGCTGGACGCATTGCAACGAAACCGCGCTCACCCCATTGCTGGCAATAGGGAAAAAGCTCCGATATGTCGCGTGATGTCACGTGACGTCACGAGTTTGACATGTCTGATCTATACAATATAGCACCTGGTGCATATCTCAAGCCAGAAGCTGTGTATGTAATTGCTTAGCAGAGTTCATGCATTGGGTAAACATGGCTGTGCTTTGGATACATAATAGTGTAGCTGTACTTTAAAATACTAACTCTAGGTAGTTTGAACAAAAAATAAACCTTATCATTCCTAAGCTATATGCTAGTCTACATTATGGAAAATAACAACTTATTATATTGTATCTCATAATTCACCCTTTTTCTTATAGATACCCATTGGAATTTTCCACAGATTGATATCTTTCAAATTCTTGTAGCATTTTATTGGCCTTCTCAATATCCTCAGTCTTGGGAGGTTGGCTTATCTGGGCTAGCATCACCTTCATTAATTTAGTTTGGTTTTGCTTACATCAGAGGGTGCATGTGTCAATGCTGTAAACATTGACATGTTTTTGCACTGACAATATAAGAGGCAGCCTTTTGTTTAAACTGCTTTGCTTTGAATCACAGAAGGGAAATGTGAAACGGCTATTTTGAGAAGATAGGAAATAGCTGTGCACAAAAAGGAAAGTGAAACTTCATATGTAAAACTAATTGGACAATGTGAATAACGACATGTAAACAAGGGTGGGAATTGTGTATGATACGAGGGGCTAGGGGAGGAGATTTCAGATTCTGGCATCCCTCCATGAGTGCCAATGTTTCGTTTCATTATTAAGACATTTTAGATAAACAATGCCTGAATTTTTTTTGAACTGTCTCATCAATCGGAATGATGACATTGTTATGTACTGTGCTCTTGTGAAACACCATGTGGGTTGCTGGAGCAGCTAACGGCTCTCCAGCAACCCAGACTACAAGTCTCCTGTGCTGCAATTGGCTATCTCCAGGCGGCAATGGTTGATTCAAACCTATTGGCCGCCACCTAGAGGATAGACTATATATTGCGGCTAGTTGCAGACATTTCCCCAGTACAGTTCCAGCACGAAATAAACAATGAGTTATACTGTACTCTGTTCCGTGTCTTTATTCCTGTGCCAAAGAACCCGCTATTTAACAGTGGCGACGAAGGTGGGATCCTGCTTCACCGAAATCTACGAGGGAAAGGCAGCACACGCCGGAGTGAAAAGGCATTTCCCCCCCTCTCTCAAGGTCAGCTAGCAAGCTACATCTCAAGCCTCGTCCGGAGAGCAGGAAAATCAAGCAACCGAGACGAGTGCTGAGTTCTCAGGAACGGTTTATTGAGCAGAAGCAAACAAACTCCAAAAGGAACAAAGTCAGTGTTGGCTGCTACCCCCATCCAACGCTGTTAAATACACGTTGCATGTACACACCCACTGCCCACCCGACCGCACCCACATCCGCCCATCCCTTACTTAATGCCCGTTCCTCCCAAGCACCTCCCTTTGTGACACGTCCTGGCACCCGGCACCCTCCACCCCCCAGGTGAGTTCCCTCGCGTACGCCCGCACTGTCGCCACCAGACGTCACCCCCACACCCGTCCCCAGAACCGGCACCTCCCTCCCCGACACTTCAAGCGCTGCTCCACCTTGCTGCTCGCCCCCCCTTCACAGGACCGGTGAACCCCCGGCCGTATTGCCTCGGAGACGGGCTTCGCTCCCCCGTTTCAGCAGCTCCCGGGCCCCGGTCTGGTGTGCCTTGTCCGCCAGTTCCCCGAGAGCCGGGTCCACAGCTGTTTCAGGCCCAAGGCCCTGCGAGGCCACCGTAGCCAGCAGGACGAGGCTGGGCCCAAGGCCCTGCAAGGCCACCGTAGCCAGCAGGACGAGGCTGGGCCCAAGGCCCTGCAAGACCACCGTAGCCGGCAGGACGAGGCCGGGCCCAAGACCCTGCGGGGCCACCGTAGCCGGCAGGACGAGGTCGGGCCGCAGAGCGCACGTGCGCACCGTCGAGGCTCCAGCCAGCTCAGCGCGCACGTGTGCAGGCACGCAGTTTCCAGCAGGCCGACGTCGCTGCCGCAGCCAGTGAAATACAGACGCCGCCCGGGCCCCGCCAAGGACGTCGGTGCAGGAGATGAGCGTCGGGCCAGGTGCCGGTGAGTGTCGCACCTGCGGTGCCGGCGAGCGTCGAGCCCGCGGGGCGCGACATGCCGCCCCTTCTACCAGGGCCCCTCCTGCAGGGGAAGATATAAGAGGTAAGCAACTGTCCACCCGGTTCGCGGCATCCACCCGTCCCCCCTTGGTTTGCCAGGGTGTAATTGGTGGAATGCCCGCACTAGCCGAGGGGCATGTACATCAGCTTCCCCTACCCATGTCGCCTCCTCTACGGGATATCCCTTCCACCTGATTAGGTACTGGACACCCCCCCTACGGACCCTGGAGTCAAAGATCTCTTGAACCTTGTAATGCTCGCCGTGGGTGGGCCCAGGCCCTTCCCCCCCTACTGCTGCTGAGGCTGTGGTGGCAGGCTTCAGCAAGCTACTGTGGAACACCGGGTGGAGTTTGCCTAGGATCTTCGGTAGTTGTAGCCGTACCGTTACGGGGTCAATTACCTGTACCACCCGGAATGGCCCGATATATTTGGGCCCTAACTCCTTACAGGGGACGTGGGCATGTAGATACTTGGTGGACAGGTAGACCAAACCCCCACCTTTGGGACTGCGAACGCTTTTTGTTTCTTATCGGCCTGCTCCTTATACGTTACCGCAGCCCGCTCCAGCCCCTTTTTCGCCGCACCCCAGGCCTCCTCAATCTGCCTCACCCACTCCTGAGGCTGACAGGGGGCTCCGTTCCCCGGGCTGCACTCAGGGATGGAGACGAAATTGTTGCCCGTCACCACTTTGAAGGGGGAAAACCCCGTACTACTATGAACAGCGTTATTGTACGCTACTTCCGCAAACGCTAGGAGGTCCACCCAGTTGGTTTGCTGGTACGACACGTAGCAACGTAGATAACACTCAACGGTGGCATTGGCCCGTTCCGCTGCACCATTGGTGCTAGGGTGGTACGCCGTGCTGAGCCCCTGGGTTGATCCGATGAATCTAACAAATTCCTTCCAGAAACGCACCGTGAACTGCACACCCCGGTCCGAAATGATACGGCGCGGTACCCCATGTAAACGGTAGATGTGAGTTACAAAGAGCCAAGCCAATCGACGTGCCGAGGGCAGTCCTTTACAAGGAATAAAGTGGGCCTGTTTAGAAAACAAGTCCACCACTGTCCAAATGACATTATGGCCTTTACTTTCGGGCAATTCGACAATGAAGTCCATGGCAATGTCTTGCCACGGACGGGTAGGGTCGGCCACTCTCTGTAGGAGGCCCAAAGGTTTTCCCACCATGGGCTTAGTGGTAGCGCAAACGTGGCATCGCCGTACGTAGTCCTCCACCGTCTTCATCATGTGTGGCCACCAAAATTGCCGACGTGCCAAATGCAGGGTTTTCAAAAATCCATAGTGCCCGGCCTGCTTGGTGTCATGACACCGATATAGCACTCGTTCCCGCAAAGTGGCAGGTACGTAGATCCGGGTCCCATGCCAGGCCAAGCCATCACACATGATCACGAGCTCTGGGTGAGTCTGCAGCCTGTCGTCCCCCTGAAGGGCTTTCCGAAGGTCCTCACAGAGCTCGTCCTGTGCTGCTAGGGCAGCATTCCCCTCCCGAGCCGGACCTTCGGTAGGCACAAGCGCCTGTACTACGTCCTCCCTCTTACCTTCAAACTGTGGCATACGCAACAGTGCGTCCACCAGGAAGTTTCCCCCCCCCGGAACATACTTTAACGTAAAGCGGAATCGCCGAAAGTACATGCTTGGGCGAGAGCCGTCGGGGTGTCTGCAAAGCCATCAGGTTTTTATGATCTGTCCACACCTCAAACGGGTGGACAGCCCCCTCCAAGTGATGTCGCCAAAGTTCCAGTGCCCAGCGTACCGCGAAAGCCTCCTTCTCCCATATCGCCCAGGCGCGCTCTGCGGGAGACAATTTTTTAGACGCATAGGCACATGGCTGAAGTGCCCCGTCCTCATTTCGCTGAAGAAGGACGGCTCCGAGAGCGACATCGCTCGCATCTGCTTGGACCACGTAGGGCAGGGCAGGGTTTGGGTGCCGTAAAACCGGTTCTTTAGCAAAAAGAGCCTTGAGTGTATCAAAGGCCCATTGGCACTCTGCAGTCCACCCCACCCGTAGTCCGGGACATGGTTGTACTGTCAGCTGTCGTGTACGGAGGAGGTCCGTGAGTGGCAGGGCTATGGCCGCAAAACATGGTATGAATTGGCGGTAGAAGTTCGCAAAGCCTAGAAAACTTTGCAACTGACACCGCGTCCGCAGAGCCTGCTATTGCTGGATGGCCTCTACCTTCTTTGGGTCCATTTCCAACCCCCCTGCGGAGATCCTGTACCCTAAATAATCGAGCTGTGTTCTGTGGAACTCGCATTTGGACAGCTTCACAAAGAGCCGTGCGTCCCGCAACTTACTCAACACCCGCCTGACCAAGGCGACGTGCTCTTCCAACGTCTCTGTGTAAACCAGAATGTCATCCAGATAGACCAGGACCCCGCGGTATAAGAATTCATGCAAGACTTGGTTAATCAGTTGCATGAAGACAGCAGGGGCTCCCTGTAGCCCGAACGGCATCACCCGAAACTGGAAACTCCCCAGAGGACAGTTGAATGCCGTCTTCCACTCGTCCCCGGCCTTGATTCTGATTCGATAGTAGGCCTCTCTGAGGTCCAGTTTGGTAAAGATCCGGCCTTTAGCCAGATGGGCCAGCAGGTCTTTCATTAACGGGAGCGAGTAAAGGTGCTCAACGCACACTGCGTTCACACCGCGATAGTCCACGCACAGCCTAAGCCCACCGTCCTTTTTCTCACGGAACAACACGGGCACCGCCATCCTAGATCGTGCTGGCTGAATGAACCCCCGCTCCAGGTTTTTGTCGATGTACCGCCGAAGCTCCTGCATTTCTTTCGGGGACATAGCGTACATCCGGGGTTTTGGCAGCTTGGCACCAGGTTCCAGCTCAATGGCGCAATCCGTGGAGCGATGAGGTGGCAGCATGTCGCACTCTCGCTCGTCGAACACGTCCAGCAGGTCGGAGTAGTCTCGGGGTACCTGGGCCTCTTGCGCTAACCCACCTGCACAGGCCCTCTCTCGTTCCTCCGTGTGTAGTGGTACCAGGAATGTGTGCTCCTGCGGAGGCTGTGGGCCCAACCCCAACCGGAGATGGCGGCAACCCCCCTCCCACCAGATCGTAGGGCCCCACCGTTCCAACCATGTGAGCCCTAGAATGACCGCCTCGGTCATGGATGGTACCACTATAAACCGTAAAGTCTCCCAGTGATCGCCCATCTCCAACTGGATCGGTTCGGTGACGTGAGTGATGGGTGCCCCCCCAAGAGAGACCCATCCACCTGTTGAAAGCGTAGGGGGTTGGCCAGCCGCCTCATCGTGACCCCCAGTGCAGCCACCACTGCTTGGCTCATAAGGTGCTACCCAAATCAACGAGGGCCTTATACGCTTTCTTCTGACCCGTACGGGGACTGACTAGCACCACAGGGAATACAAAGGGACAAACCGGAGCACTCACCATTGGGTCCTCGTCTAGGTCCTGTTCCTCCGGACTCTCGTACTGTGCGGGCTGTGTTTCCGCCGGCGTCTCCACCCGGACAGGAGCGGTTGGCCTGGAGACATCCCTGCCTAATTGGTGAGCAGCCCGTGTCTGCTCCGTGGACCTCCGGGTTCCGGTCCCTCGTGCTGAGGAAACAGAGGGGGCTGGCCGGGCAGGAGGCAGTGGGCAATCGGCTGCCCAGTGTCCCGGTTGATCGCACCTGAAACACCTCAGAAAAGCCCGTGCTGGCTGGGAGGGAGGCCGCATAGACGCCCCCACAGGCCGCTCGTCCGCTTTTGTCTTCTCGGTCAGCCATCGGTTTCCAGAGGGAGGTTCGAACCGTCCTCGCACGTCCTGCAGCCCCACGTCCAGCTCCACGTCCACACGGTACCACTCCTGCAGCCGCGCCGGTACGCCGCCTACCACACAAGCCTGGCAGAGAGCCCCGTCCAGACCAGCCCTAAAATGGTGGACAAGGAGACGCTCCGGCCATGAGCGCAATTTCCCGGCCACCTTACGGAACTCCCTCACATACTCTACCGCAGGTCTGCCTCGCTGTCGTAGGGACAGGATGTCGGCTTCAGCCCGCTGCATCCGGGAGATGTCCTCAAAGCGGGCCCGTAATGACTCCAAGAACAAGCCAACATCCCCAAGCTAGCCATGTTGTCGGTTGGCCAGGCCTGTCGTCCGTCCCTGACCACATCCCCGCAGCACCTCAGCCGAGGCCTACAGGAGCAGAACCCTCACGGGGCACGCCAAGACCAGGTTGGTTCTGGAAGGGCGGCGCATCCAGAGGTGAATGGGTCGACCCAGCCTGTCCTGCTGGAGCCCCAGCAGGGGACCATTGGCCTGGATCCTGGCCACCAGCCTCCCCAAACCTGGTCCGCAAAATGTCCATAGTCCGATTGCCTGGGGTGGTGGAATAACTCCACTCGTCCCCATCGTCCTCCATAAGGCACTGCTCCCTCCAAACTGACAAGGGTCCCCTCAGCCGGGGTTCGTGGGCCTCTTCAAAACCTCTGTGGCCCAGGGCAGGGCCCAGCCACCATCCTCTGCCGTGGCCTTGGCTTCCTGCCTCCCTCGGCTCCACTGCGCAGTCCTCGAGTAACGACAGCCGCTGTCTAGGCCAAACCGCCGGAAGCGCAACCTCTCCCACGTCCACCGTCCTGGAGGAGGCTGCACCAGCCCCGGCCCCCATCTCAGGCCCGACCTCCTTTTCAGGATCAACCGCTGGGGCGGCCCCCTGCAATCCCTCCGCCATGACAACTCACCCACTTGTCGCTCGGAAGGCAAGATGAAAGGGTGAAAATGCTGGCTTTCTCTCAAGCCTCGTCCGGAGAGCAGGAAAATCAAGCAACCGAGACGAGTGCTGAGTTCTCAGGAACGGTTTATTGAGCAAAAGCAAACAAACTCCAAAAGGAACAAAGACAGCATTGGCTGCTACCCGCATCCAACGCTGTTAAATACACGTTGCATGTACATGCCCACGGCCCACCCGACCGCACCCACATCCGCCCATCCCTTACTTAATGCCCGTTCCTCCCAAGCACCTCCCTTTGTGACACGTCCCGACACCCGGCACCCTCCACCCCCCAGGTGAATTCCCTCGCGTACGCCCGTGCCGTCGCCGCCAGACGTCACCCCCACACCCGTCCCCAGAACCGGCACCTCCCTCCCCGACGCTTTAAGCGCTGCTCCACCTTGCTGCTCGCCCCCCCTTCGCAGGACCGGTGAGGCCCCGGCCGTATTGCCTCGGAGACGGGCTTCGCTCCCCCGTTTCAGCAGCTCCCGGGCCCCGGTCTGGTGTGCCTTGTCTGCCAGCGCCCCGAGAGCCGGGTCCACAGCTGTTTCGGGCCCAAGGCCCTGCGAGGCCACCTTAGCCGGCAGGACGAGGCCAGGCCCAAGACCCTGCGGGGCCACCGTAGCCGGCAGGATGAGGTCGGGCCGCAGAGTGCATGTGCACACCACCGAGGCTCCAGCCGGCTCGGCGCGCACGTGTGCAGGCGCGCAGTTTCCAGCAGGCCGCCGTCGCTGCCGCAGCCGGTAGGATGCAGACGTGGCCCGGGCCCCGCCGAGGACGTCGGTGCAGGAGATGAGCGTCGGGCCAGGTGCCGGTGAGTGTCGCACCCACTGTGCTGGCGAGCGTCGAGCCCGCGGGGCGCGATACTACACTAGCGGCCTCATGCTCAGTGGACTCATTCCCTGAGCCTGAAGCAGGATCTGGAAGAACGCAGGAACCAGCAAGAAGAATGCTGAAGGCTGGCAAATTGCGAGAATTCGACGTGAAACACCCGGAGGAATGGACATCATATTTATCGCAAGTAGAAAACTACGTCAGAGCCAACCAGATCACAGAAGAAGGACTGAAGACCACAACGCTACTCTGCGTGTGCGGCCCAGCTACCTTTGATTTAGCCAAGAACCTTTTCATGCTGACACCAATCGAAGCAGTCTCCTATGCAGATCTCAAAAAGAAGCTAACCGGGCACTTCCAGCCCAAGATGTCTGAAATGGCTTGGTGGTTCAAGTTCGACCAAAGAGTGCAGCTTCCCGGGGAGTCAGCGTCGAAGTTCATAGCGGGCCTAAGGCAGGCCGCACGCCAATGCCAATTTTCAAATTTAGAAGAGCGACTACGAGACCAGCTCGTCTGCGGCCTACGGGACAGAACACTTCAGCAGAGACTATTAGCTAGGCAAAATTTAACATTTTCTGAAGCACAAGATGAGGTGATGGCCGATGAAACTGACGGGGGCGCCATTCAAACTGTACAGCCCGCCAAATTGACAAAGTTCGAAGAAATGGTCCACTGTGAGGATGCCAAATGCACCGAAGAACTCTCTGAGGAAGAAGAACCTGAAATCAACCGACTCCAAAAGCAACCCAACACACCACACTGCAACAGCCAGCCGTGAGAGGACAATTACAAGGCAGTTCTTTTACCGAGATGTAAGGGGTGCGGCGGCAACCATTTTCGCACCATCTGCAGATTTCGTTCAGCCACGTGTAAAGCTACGGAAGGACAGGCCAAATCGCGGTGGTTTGCAGAGCCCGCCAGAGAGACTGGCCACCCAAACACCGGTCGGAAGAACCGACTAGGAGAGGTACTGGGGCCCAGGGTCCAGTTAGTGTGGGATTCTTCAGAAGCCATAGAAGCGTATGCCGCACTGGGGCTCGACGTCTCCTCAAACCCAAACTTAAGCTCATGGTAGAGCTACAAGGAGTTCCATGTAAGATGGAATTGGACTCTGGCTCTGCAGTCTCAATCATTTCTCAAGACACTTTTAATTTCATGTGTAGGCGCAGTAAAAATTGGGCCAAACTAAGACCCTCAGATATAATCCTAACGGATTTACAAAATGCTCATGTTAGAGTTAAAGGAGAAGCCACCTTGTTGGTAAAGTTTAAAGGGTTTTTGAGGCACCTGGATGTAATAGTAGTAGGGGGCCAGAGATTGAGTCTCTTTGGACTCGATTGGTTTGATGCCTTAGGTATTCAGATTACTGGCATAAACCGGACACAAACTGCAGACCTCGCATCAGTGTGTGAGGAATATGCGGATGTTTTTGATTCAACCCTTGGAACATACACAGGCCAACCTATCTAATTTAAGCTTGATCCCAACGTAGTTCCAATCAGTGTTAAGCCTCTTAGGGTCCCCTTTGCCTTAAAGCATAAAATTGATAAGCTGGTAGAACAGGGCATGTTACAGCCTGTTGATGGTGGGGAGTGGGAAACGCCTATAGTCACCCCACTTAAAGCCAACGGGGAAGTTCACATTTGTGCTGACTATAAATGCACAATAAATAAAGCCCTCAAGCAACATGCTTACCTGGTCCCAGTGGTCAATCATATTTTAGCCTCCTTGCAAGGGGGTACTATTTTTGCTAAACTTGACACAGACCTATCAGCAACTGCCAGTTGATGAGGCCACAGTCGTGGCTCAAACCATCGTGACTCACAGGGGGGCTTTCAAAGTTAAATGCTTACAGTTTGGATTCAATGTTGAACTGGGTATTTTTCAGGATATCATGGAGTGTACACTCAAGGGTATTCAGGGCATCTGCCCTTATTTTGATGATGTTCTTATTGCAGGGGAATCCCCAGAAGTGTTGGCCAGTAGGCTCAAGGCTGTTTTGCAGAGGCTTCACAAAGCAGGCCTCAAATTAAAAAACAAGTGTAGTATTGGGGTTTCTTCAACAGAATTCCTGGGTTTCCGAATTGATGCTAACAGCATTCACCCCGCTGATTCTAAAGTGAAAGCCATTAAAATTGCTCATAGGCCCAAATCAAAAGGAGAGCTACAAGCATTCTTGGGTCTCCTAAACTTCTATCACACATTTCTACCTCATAAGGCTGCAATAGCAGAGCCCCTCCACAGGCTTCTTGATAAGAAAGCTCCATGGAAATGGACTAACTTACATGAAAAAAGTTTCCAGGAATTAAAAGCACTATTGTCAGAAAAGTCCACTGTAACTCACTACAAAGAGTCTAAACCTGTATGTCTTGCATGTGATGCATCTCCCTATGGGGTGGGGGCAGTTTTAAGTCACATAGAAAAAATGGGAAACAGGTTCCTATAGCATTTTATTCAAGGACATTGTCTTCTGCTGAGCGCAACTATGCTCAGATTGACAAAGAGGCCCTAGCCATTGTTGCTGGAATAAAAAAATTCCATGACTATTTATATGGCAGGGATTTCATGGTCTACACTGACCACAAACCTCTGTTGGGACATTTTACAATGGACAAACAAACCCCCCACATACTATCTCAAAGAATGTTGAGATGGCCTATTTTCCTATCTGCATACAATTTTAAATTAATTCACAAAATGGGCCATGCTGATGGCCTCAGCAGACTACCACTGTTACTAATGGATCCAGCTCCAGCTCCTGCTGCTAGAATATTGTCCATACAGGACATACCTGAGTATGAGTTGTCAGACAACACATTGATCAGCTCAGGAAATGGTTTCCAGAATGACCACTAAGTGAGGACTGCGTCATAAGTCCCTCCCAAGGTCCTCAAACCTGCGGCCAAGCCAGCCCTCACATGGACTACCAGGACTTTTCTTTCTTAACTGAGGTGGAACCAGAGGGAGAACTGGGGAGCTCTGGAGTGCAACATGGACCCCCTGAAGGAGCAAGCCAACAGAACTTCATCAACTGCTGTGCCTCCTCTGCCGAACAGTCTGACTCAGGGGTAGGCCAACCTGGAGAGGCCAGCCAGAGTGCATCGAATCCCCTTGACTCAGGAGCACAAAGGGACATAAGGCTACCCAGCCCACTGGGTAAACTGGTAGACCACAAGATGATGGGAACTCCAAGAAATTCCTATAGGGCACACAAGCCTCCTTCATATCTTGCAGATTACATTGTAAAATAAAGAGCTATATATTGTTGTAAATCCTGTTGCCACTAGACTACAAAAACTAGTGCTATGTTGTAACTGTCTGATAGTACAAATTGTGAAGCCTGTTCATTGAGACGTTGTTTAATCTCATTGTAACCTACATTGTTTTTTTATTATTTTTATTATTATTATCACTTTCTTGTGGATAATGAGTCTTGACAATTGTTGAGACTAATTGGTATTATAGTCTGATCTAAGAGGGGAGGGGTGTTATGTACTGGGCTCTTGTGAAACACCACGTGGGTTGCTGGAGCAGCTAACGGCTCTCCATCAACCCAGACTACAAATCTCCTGTGCTGCAATTGGCTATCTCCAGGTGGCAATGTTTGATTCAAACCTATTGGCTGCTGCCTAGGTGCTAGACTATATATTGTGGCTAGTTGCAGACATTTCCCCAGTACAGTTCCAGCATGAAATAAACAATGAGTTACCATGTACTCTGTTCTGCGTCTTCATTCCTGCGCCAAAGAACCCACTATTTAACAGACATCATGCATGAATCTCCTTTCTTTCAAAGGGGGGTCCTGAGCCCCCGCCACTGTCTTCGGTAAGAGAGATAAGCTGGCAAAGATTCAGGGAAGAATCCTCAGGATGGACAGAGAAAGCCTGGCTGCTGGTGAAACTTCTGAAGAGAGAATAACAGACAGCATGCTGTGGGAAGATGAGTTTTTGCAGGACTCTCATTTGGGGGCAGAATCCAAGCAGTTAGCAGAGATTAGCTGGTCGTCAGGCTGGAACCACTCCAGTGGAGACTACAGAAGCCTTGAGACTGCACCGCCAGAGCCCTGAAAAGCAGAATGGTGGAGAGCTGCCAGACCATCTACCAATGAGAACTTGGGTGAGTGGAAAATCCTGTCTGCAGACCAGGCTGCCTGTCAGCCCCAGGAATCCCCTGCCAAGCCCTCCAGACCCACAGAGACAGAGGAACCCAGCTTGGGGCCTCTGCAGCATTGGGAGATTGTGGAACCCCCACATGGGGCTGCCCTTGAGGACCACTCGGAGGCTTCAGCTGGTGCAGAATGCAGCCGCGCGGGTTGTGATGGGAGTTTCCCGATACTCCCATATAACACTTCTACTCCGCGAGCTGCATTGGCTTCTGGTTGCCCTCCGGGTGAGATTCAAGGTGCTGGTGATGACCTATAAAGCCCTAAATGGCTTGGGTCCGGGATATCTGAGGGAACACCTGCTGCCGGCATCAAGCTCCCTTCGTCCTGTGCGCTCCCACAGGGAGGGTCTTCTCAGGGTACCGCCGGTAAAAGATTGCTGGCAGACAATACCCAGGGGGAGAGCCTTCTCTGTGGGTGCGCCGGCCCTTTGGAAGCAGCTGCCTGTAGAGCTTAGGACTGCCCCTGACCTTCGCTCATTCTGCCGGGACCTGAAGACCTGGCTCTTTGAGCTTTCTGGCCTGGACTGAGAGTATTAACTGGGGTTTTAATTGTATTTTAATTGTAATTGGGGTTTTTAGTTCAAGGTTAGTGTAATCATTTTAATTGTTTTTAATTTTTGTAATTTGTTGTATTGTTTTTAAAAACCTTGTGAACCGCCCTGAGTCCTACGGGAGAAGGGCGGTATATAAGTCTAATTAAAAAAAAGTGAAAGGCCAACAACCTCTGAGCTTGCCACAGCTAATAGAGGCCTTGCAACAGCTGGGGGTGGTGCAGAAGCCTGGAGATCAGAAACTGGTGGGAGGAAAACAAGCACAAGGGTGGCAGTAGCATGGCCTGAATGTGCAACCCCTGTATATACAGCAGGACCAGCGGGGCCAGCAGCAGTGGGGGCCCTGGCAACCGTTAAATCAACAACCAGGATGGGGCCAGCAGCAACTGGAGACACAACAACAGCAGTGGGGTCCCCAGCAGCCATTGAACAAACAACCAGGGTGGGACCAGCAGCAGTGGGGGCCCCAGCAACCAATGATGAGCCTACCCTTCAGAGCAACCTTTGATGGGGACCCAGAGAAACTGATTTTCTTCCTCAAGAAGACCCCCCCCTCCTGCAAACTGTCCCCAAAACAAGTGCGGTGGACACAGTACTTTAATCGTTTCAACTTCAGTCTAAAGTACATACCAGGATGAAAAAATTTCTTAGCTGATGCACTATCCTGATTGCCCCAGTACAAAAGCAAAGAGGTCAAACAAGGCAATTATCCCCAGTTCACAACCTGTAGCACAACTCACACCTCGCAGAATCCCTAATCCTGATGACCCTGGAGCAAAGAAGATAAAACAAGAGCTCCTCACTGATCAATGGTTCAAAGATAATCAAACCTCCCTAACATGCAGGGATGGTTTGGCATACAAGGGGGAAAAATTGTATCTACCTGAAAGCCTCTGTCTCAATGCTCTCAAACACAGCCATGATGTAAAACAGATTGGACACTTCAGATATTTAAAAACTACACCTCATTTGCCAGCAATTTTGGTGGCCAGGGCTAAAACGAGATGTAGAAAACTATGTCAGGAGTTGTACCGTATGTGCCACCATGAAAAGAATTCCGGGGAAAACCCCTGGGCTACTGCAGTCAGTAGCCAACCCTTCTCAACCATGGGAAGAAATAGCTATGGACTTTATTATAGACCTACCCAACAGTAGAGGAAATACTGTCATCTGGAGTGTGATCTGTTTTCGAAGCAGGCTCACTTTAACACCTGTAAAGGACTCCTATCTGCACAACGACTGACTAAATTGTTCCTGAAACATATCTACTGACTTCATGGCACCCCTAAGCGAATAATTTAAGATAGAGGAGTGCAGTTCACAGCGAAACTTTGGAGGAATTTCCTTTAATTAATTGTATCATCTCAAGGCTTATCATCTGCTTTTCATCCAGCTACCAATAGGGCTGCAGAATCCTACCAACAGACAAACTGGACTGACCTTCTCCCTTTTGCCGAGGTGGCCTTTCTGTGCACAGCAGCACTGGCTACACGCCTTTCAGAGTAGCCACAGAAAAAGAGTTCAGCCCGATGCCTGACTACTCTCAGGTGCCCTCTGCTTCCCAGACACTTGATCAATGGGTGAGGGGGTGGGAAGAGGTTTGGAGAAACACGAAAATGGCGTTACAAAAAGACTTCTGGGACTTATAAAAAACAGGCTGATAAAAAGAAGGCTCCCCAAAGAACATTCCAAGTTGGGGAAAAGGTTTATCTGTCAACTAAATATTTACATCTCAAATTACCCAGCAACAAATTGGGACCAAAATCCTTGGGGCCTTTCCCTATTGTGAGAATCATCAACCTGGTCACAGTAAAATTGAAACTTCCCAGACCTTTGGGAAAAATTCACCCGGTTTTCCATTGTAGCTTACTGAAAACTTTTCGGGGCTCCACTTTAAGACGTTCCCCTAAGAAGGCACTTGGACCCCCCATAGTAGTGGGTCAGACCCATTATGAAGTGAAACGTATTCTTGACTCTAGAATCTTTAAGGGAAAATTGCGATATCTAGTACAATGGAAGGGATACCCATTGTCTGAAGCCATTTGGGTGAAATCTAGTGATGTGAAAGCTGACAGACTTATCAAAAGGTTTTATGAGAAACACCCCAACAAACCAAAAGCCAGCTCCTAACTTGTGTTTGGTTACATTACAGGATCTGTTCTTTTTGTAAGGGGGGCCGGATGTCAATGCTGCAAATATTAACATGTTTTTGCACTGACAATATAAGAAGCATCCTTTTGTTTAAACTGCTTCGCTTTTTTTTTAATTAAAAAGTTTTAACATACAATTTTTCCTTTAAAAATCCCCCCTCCCCCTGCCTTCACCCTCCCCCCTACCTCTCCCCCCTCCCCCCCGACTTCCCAGAGCTAAATACAAGGTATATAAAAAAAACAATCATAAACAACCATATACTAACATCCATAAACTCTAAAATCCATCACTCTCTAGCTTATATAGGATAATATATATATATATTAAATATATATAGAAAAACAAAAATAGAAAAAGAAGAAAAGAAAGAAGACTTATTCAAATGCTACATGAAACTTCTTAACCCTATAAATCCATTTTCTCCATTCCATAATATAACGTTCTTGCGAAAAATCTTAGGCCAAAATCTACGCCATCTCTGCCAGGTCAAAAGTCTTTGAAGTCACTCTCCTATAATCGGCAGTTCCTCTTTCCTCCATTACTGAGCTATCAAAAGTCTTGCTGCCGTAATTAAATTTCACATAATTAGTGTCCACAACCGTAACGTCCGTAATTATCCCCAACAAAAAAAAACAAAAACAAAAACAAAAAATTTGCGAACAAAACTTTATCCTTTGCTTAAAAATCTTCTACATATTCCACCAAATTTTTATCCAAAAAGCCTTGATCTTTTTACAAGTTCACCATACATGAAAATATGTAACATCTTCATCTCCACATCTCCAACATTTTGGCTGATAGTCCGGATACATACTTGCAAACTTTTTAGGATCTAAATGCCATCTATAAAGCATTTTATAAAAGTTCTCTTTTTACGTTCCTAACCCAAATCTTTTCCCACATGTCCATTGCGATAACTTCCTAGATGTTCGTTGTGGAAACTCCATAGACTTCTGCTGGTCTTGCTCTTTTATTATTTTCTTTTTGATCGTTTTAAAGCAGCACGCGTCACCCTCCGCTCTCCAGGATCATCCAAAGAAATTGTAGCTTGATCTCCTCCAGCACCATTCTCCTCTGTCTGTCCATCCTCAGTCTCTTGATGTTCTCCTTCTCCAGATCCCTTTGCAGCTTCCAGAAGTGATAATGAGGTTGCTTTTAAAACGTTATTATAAAAATCTCGCGCCTGCATCACAGTAATCAGACGGTACCTTTTACCTTCATACATCACCATCAACCCAACTGGAATCTCCCATCTGAACCTTATATCTCGTTGCTTGAGCTCTTGCACGAGGAATATAAAATCCTTCCTTCTCCTTAAAATCTTTGGAGGAATTTCTTTTAAAACCAAAACTTCTTGATCAGCAATCACCACTTTAGAATCATAGGCAACTTGTATAACTTCATCTCTAATTTCCCTCTTAGTAAAATAAACCACCACATCTCTAGGCAGCTTTCTCTGTCTTGCAATCCATGAATTCACACGAAACACTTTATCCATGCCTCCCTTTATTTCAAATGCTGGCTGATTCAATACCACTTCCAGAGCCTCAGAAATCAGCTGCTTTAGATCTTCCTTAATATTCTCTTTTAAACCTCTAATTCTAACAGCAAACTGCATCTGGTAATATTGAGCAAGACTCAATTCTCTGTCCATTTTGTCTCTTAAAACTTCATTCTCCAGTACTTTTGCTTCTAATATGGCATTCTTTTGAGTCAAATCTTCCACTTTTTCCTCCAGTTCTTCCACACATTCAGCCACTTTATACACTGAGGACAAAATGTCTACCTTCATCACCCTGAACTTCTGTTCCATCCTCTCTTCCATTCTCTCCTCCAATTTCTCCAATTTCGCCTCCATCTGTGCAAATTTATCACCCATTGATTCCAGAATTACCTGGGCATGTTTTTCAAGAGCATCTTGTAAATCCTTCGATGTCACTACATCAGGAAGATGCAACGCCTGCAATGATGATTGTTGTACCGGAGAAGTTCCAGCACTCTGAAGAGTTTTTGAGGGAGGTTTAGCCGCCATCTTTTTCACTTATGATGCACTTTCACTTTAAGTTTAAAAAGTCCATCAAGCTAGAGAGTAGAATATAATAATCCTCTTCACCTTTTCCTCTTGTACCGCTCTGCCTGCTCCTTTTATTCCATAGTCCTTCCTTCAGGCAGGGGTGGTCGCAGACGCCTGGCTCTGCTCCATGAAGTCCGGAGCAGAGACGCTGACCAGCTGGGAGCCACCCAGGCTACGGGGGAGTTCAATCCTTCAGCCACCCAAGCTACAAGCTCAGGCGGCCCAGGAGAACTCAACCCCTACCTGGGGCCTCACCCCCTCCTCTTCTCCCGAGGAGGGGGCTTCAAATTCGCCCGAACAGCTGATCGGCGCTGTTTCGGGCGAAAATCACTCAGCTGAGCCGCGGGCAGCCCGGGAAGGCTGTCTCCGGCGCCGCGCAGCCACCGGAAGTCTCAAACTGCTTCGCTTTGAATCACAGAAGGGAAATGTGAAACGGCTATTTTGAGAAGATAAGAAATAGCCGCACACAGAAAGGAAAGTGCAACTTCATATGTAAAACTAATTGGACAATGTGATTAATGACGTGTAAACAAGGGTGGGAAATGTGTATGATACGAGGGGCTAGGGGAGGAGATTTCAGATTCTGGCATCCCTCCATGAGTGCCGATGTCTCGTTTCATTATTAAGACTTTTTAGATAAACAATGCCTGAATTTTGTTAGAACTGTCTCATTAATCGGAACCAAGACAGCGTGGTTTTGTGTTTTCTCTGCATCCAATGGATGGGGCCTTCCTTGTTTGTGCAGATCAGTTGCTGGCATGCTGTGGTCTGGTACTAGTCCACAGACTGGGGTAGGGGACCCATTTTAGACAAAATGCCATTGGCTGCCCCTTCCCCCCCAAAGCCATTCCTTTATCCGCATTTATCCTCTGTCCATTGTATAACATTAGACTTTTCTTCTATAGTTTTGCATACTTTAGTCAAAATAGCAGTTATCTATCCACAGTCTACAATATCCAGTTAATCCTAAAAATTTCCTCAACTCCTTTCTCATTTGAGGCAAGGGTTGAGTTGTTGTTGTTAGTTGTGAAGTCGTGTCCGACTCATCACAATCCCATGGATGTTTCTCCAGGCCTTTCTGTCCTCTACCATCTTCTCGAGTCCATTTAAGCTCATGCCTACTGCTTCCATTTAAGCTCATGCCTACTCCATCCAGCCACCTCATTCTCTGTCGTCCCTTTCTTTTATTGCCCTCAATCTTTCCCAGCATTAGGCTTTTCTCCAGTGAGTCCTTCCTTCTCAATAGGTGGCCAAAGTATTTGAGTTTCAACTTCAGGATCTGGCCTTCTAAAGAACAGGCAGGGTTGATCTCCTCTAGGACTGACTGGTTTGAACGCCTTGCATTCCAAGGGACTCGCAGGAGTCTTTTCCACCACCATAGTTCAAAGGCCTCAATTCTTTAGCACTCAGCTTTTCTTATGGTCCAACTTTCACAGCCATACATTGCAACTGGGAAAACCATGGCCTTGACTATATGCACATTTGTTGGCAGGGTGATGTCTCTGCTTTTTAATATGCTGTCTAGATTTGCCATAGCTTTCCTCCCCAGAAGCAAGCATCTTTTAATTTATTGGCTGCAGTCCCCATCTATTGTGACCTTGGAGGCCAGGGAAATAAAATCTGTCACTACCTCCATTTCTTCCCCATCTATTTGCCAGGAATTGAGAGGGCTGGATGCCATGATCTTGGTTTTCTTAATGTTGAGTTTCAAGCCCACTTTTGTACTATCCTTCTTCACTGCATCAAGAGGCTCTTTAGTTCCTCTTCAGTTTCTCCCATTAGAGTGGTATCATCTGCATATCTTCGGTTGTTGATATTTCTCCCGGCAATCTTAATTCCAACTTTCGATTCATCTAGCCCTGCCTTTCTCATGATGTACTCTGCATACAGACTTGCTGGACTCCTTTCCCAATTTTGAACCAATCAGTGGTTCCATGTCCTGTTCTCACTGTTGCTTCTTGACCTGCATATACCTCTGGTAGTTCTCAATCCACATACTGCTGAAGTCTAGCTTGTAGGATTTTACTAGTATCTGAAATGAGAGCAATGGTGCAATAGTTTGAACATTCTTTGGCATTGCCTTTCTTTGGAATTGGAATGTAAACTGACCTTTTTCAATCCTGTGGCCACTGTTGAGTTTTCCAAATTTACTGGCAAATTGAATATAGCACTTTTGCTGCATCGTCTTTAAGATTTTGAATAGCTCAGCTGGAATATGTCATCTCCACTAGCTTTGTTGTTGCTCAGATTTCCTAGGGCTCATTTCACTTCACATTCTAGATATCTGGCTTGGGGTCAGTGACCATCCAATCGTGGTTATCTGGGATGTTAAGTTCATTCTTGTATAGTTCTTCTATGTAGTTCTTTATCTCTTTTGCCTCTGTTAGGTCCCTGCCATTTTGGTCCTTTATCATGCCCATCTTTGTATGAAATGTTCCCTTCATATCTCCAATTTTCTTGAAGAGATCTCTGGTCATCTATTCTATTGTTTTTTTCTATTTCCTTGCATTGTTCATTTAAGAAGGCATTCTTATCTCTTCTAGCTATTCTCTGCAATTCTGCATTCAATTGGGTGTATCTTTATTTTTCTCCCTTGCCTTCTGCTTCCCTTCTTTCCTCAGCTATTTGCAAAGCATCCTCAGGCAGCCATTTTGCTTTCTTGCATTTCTTTTTCTTTGCATTTCTTTTTCTTTTCTTGCATTTCTTTTAGTTGCTACCTCTTGTACAATGTTCTTCAGGCACTCTGTCTATCAGATCTAATTCCTTAAATCTATTTGTCACCTCTACTGTATATTCATCAGTGATATGATTTAGTTCATATCTGAGTGGCCTAGTGCTTTTTCCTACTTTCTTCAATTTAAGCCTAAATTTTGCAATGAGAATCTCATGATCTGAGCCACAGTCAGCTCTTGGTCTTGTTTTTACTGACTGTATAGAGCTTCTCTATCTTTGGGTGCAGAGCACATAGTCAATTTGATTTCTGTGTTGGCCATCTGGTGATGTCCATGTGTAGAACCGTCTCTTAGTTTGTTGGAAGAGTGTTTGCTATGACCATCGTATTCTCTTGACAAAATTCTGTCACCCTGTGCCCTTTTTCATTTTGTACTCCAAGGCCAAACTTGCCTGTTATTCCAGTTATCTTTTGGCTTCCTAGTTTAGCATTCCAATCCCCCATGATGATAAGGACATCACTTCTTGGTGTTTATAAGGTGCTGTAGGGCTTCATAGAACCGGTCAATTTCATCCTCTTCAGCACCAGTGGTTGGGGCATAGACTTGGACTACTGTGATATTGAATGGTTTGCCTTGAATTTGCACTGAGATCATTCTGTCATTTTGTGGATTGTATCCTAGTATTGCTTTTCCTACTCTCTTATTGACTATGAAGGCTACTCCATTTCTTCTGAGGGATTCTTGCCCGCAGTAGTATACCTGATGGTCATCTGAATTAAATTCACCCATTCCTGTCCATTTTAGTTTGCTGATTCCTAAGATGTCGATGTTCAGTCTTGTCATCTCTTGTTTGACCATGCCCAGCTTGCCTTGATTCATGGTCTTACATTCCAGGTTCCTATGGAAAAAAATCTTTACAGCATTGGACTTTCCTTTCACCACCAGTGGCATCCACAGTTGAGTGTCCTTTCGGCTTTGGCCCAGTCGCTTCATTCTTTCTGGCGCTACTAGTACTAGCCCTCTGCTCTTCCCCAGTAGCATATTGGAGACCTTCCAACTTGACGGACTCATCTTCCAGCATCATATCTTTTTGCCTTTTGGTACTGTTCATGGGGTTTTCATGGCAAAGATACTGGAGTGGGTTGCCATTTCCTTCTCCAGTGGATCACATTTTGTCAGAACTCTCTGCTATGACCTGTCCGTCTTGGGTGGCCCTGAGTTACAATTCGTTTAATTCTCTCAGGTATTATTTTTCTATTTTTTAATCAAGTATCCTAAGTATTTTACCTCTCTTTCTACATATTATCATTTCTTGTTAGATACCCTTTTTCTCCTAGATATTCAAAATCAGTGCGTCTTGCACACATATATAAAGACATAAAAAAGTAAAACAAAAACAGCAACTTCACAAAGAAACAAACATTTCATACTTTTTTTTAAAATAAGGCCTTTTTGGTTATTATTATTAGAGTCTTACCCCTCTCCCAAGTCTTGGAAATGACACAATGCAGACACACATATACACTACTTCCACACTCCTCTAACAAAACTGGACTATTTTTTCTTTTCTTTAACTACAAATTTACTGCCTGGGATCCATCAGGTATATAACTTCTATTGTTAACATATATGTTTAATGTTTGACATAACCAATCTTCAAAACTTCCATATTTTGGCCAAAATACACTATAATAGGATTTCTTGGTCCATCCATCCTGCTAGCATTTGTCCCAATGGGCTTTCCAGAGGAATCCAAATATTCACCTCATCAGTCCCCTCATTCAAAGGGTTAATTTTCCTGTTTTCCATGACTGGTCTTTTCCTGTATACAAGACCTCCGTTCACTCCCAAGTTAACCAAACCATTTCACTTCGCCCATCTCTGACCAATCTCCTCATGGAGGTACAGAGTTGCAGATCAAGGCTCAGCACTCGTTTTGGATTTGATCCTTAATGCTTCTCACACATCCCATTATCAACCAGATTTCACACACATACCAGTCCTACCCTACCACCCAAGTAATACTTCCCCAATTACTTGTTGGGTTTTCTTACCTGGGTCTATGCATGAAGTTACCCAATTATGGCTGATCTCAGCCCGTTTTCCTATTTCTTTTCTCCTGACTTTATCTTTCCAACGTATTTCATTTGAGTGGACCTCAGGCCCCCCAGGTGGCTCAGATCTCTTGGCTTCTGAAATCAGCAGGGCATGCCCCCTGAATCCCATCAGAGCCAGCTAGGGGATTCCTGAGTTACTTGAATCCCATATTGGGCACCAATTGTGAGAAACAAGGTTCACAGTCAAATTATTAGAAATATCAAAGTGTTTTATTAGAGCTTTTGCAAAAGCTGGTGGAACTCTAAGTGTACAAGCAAGAGAGAGATCGAGAGATCACACTGGTTACAGATCTCAGCATATTTTATACATTCCTATTACTGGCCACTTGTCCATCCTTCCCAGACACAGTTGATAGGCCTAGGTCAGACACATGCTAACAGTCTTATGATCTGTCATCACACCTAAATATTTAAAATGTTAGGACCTTATTGCTAAGCATCCAAACTTGCTAAGAACTCAGCCCTTTCATTTCTCACCTCTTTGGTATTTCCTTATCAGTTCTCTTTAATAATAATAATAATAATAATAATAATAATAATAATAATAATAATAATAATAATAATAATAATAATAATAATAATAATAATAATAATAATAAGTAGTAGTAGTAGTAGTAGTTGGAAGGGACCTTGGAGGTCATATAGTCCAACCCCCTGCTCAGGCAGGAAACCCTATACCATGTCAGGCAAATGGCGGTCCAGTCTCTTCTTAAAAACTTCCAGTGTTGGAGCATTCACCACTTCTGGAGGCAGGTTGTTCCACTGGTTAATTGTTCTAACTGTCAGGAAGTTTCTCCTTAGTTCTAGGTTGCTTCTCTCCTTGACTAGTTTCCATCCGTTGCTTCTTGTCCTGCTTTCAGGTGCTTTGGAGAATAGCTTGGCTCCCTCTTCTTTGTGGCAGCCCCTGAGATATTGGAACACTGCTATCATGTCACCCCTCACCCTTCTCTTCGTTAAACTACACATACCCAATTCCAGCAACCGTTCCCTATATGTTTTAGCCTCCAGTCCCCCAATTATCTTTGTTGCTCTTCTCTGTACCCTTCCTAGTCTCTTGACATCTTTTTTACATCATGGTGACCAAAACTGGATGCAATATTCTAGGTGTGGCCTTACCAAAGCATTGTAAAGTGGTATTAGTACTTCACTCGATCTTGATTCTATCCCTCTGTTAATGCAGCCTAGCACTGTGTTGGCTTTTTTGGCAGCTGCAGCACACTGCTGGCTCATATTGAAGTGATTGTCTACTAGGACTCCGAGATCCCTCTCACAGTTACTACTATTGAAAAAGGTACCACCTATACTATACCTGTGCATTTGATTTTTCCTGCCTAAATGTAGAACCTTACTTTTTTCACCATTGAATTTCATTTTGTTAGATAGCACCCAGTGTTCGAGTCTGTCCAGATCCTCCTGTATTTTAAGCCTATCTTCTGGAGTATTGGCTATTCCTGCCAGCTTGGTGTCGTCTGCAAATTTGATGTAATTTTTTTAAATTTTAATTTTTTACCCCATTTATATCCCGCCCTTCTCCGAAGACTCAAGGCGGCTTACAATCTAAAGCACAAATCAATGTGCTTAGCAATAGCCTTCATTCTATGTATATGCCTGCTTATTAGGGCTTCCCCCCCCAAGCGGCATTATTGTAATAAGATTTGTCTGGCATGATCTGTTTTTGACAAACCCATGTTGACTTTTCGTGATGACTTTGTTTGCATCAAGGTGTTCGCTGATTTGTTGTTTGATTATCTTTTCCAGAATCTTCCCAGGTATTGAGGTCAGACTGATAGGTCTGTAGTTTCCTGGATCAATTTTTTGCCCCTTTTTTGAAGATGGGAACTACATCAGCTCTCTTCCAGTCCTCTGGTAGTTCCCCAGTGCTCCAGGATCTTTGAAAAATATAGTTCAGTGGTTCTGAGATCACGTCTGCTCGTTCCTTGAGAACTTTGGGGTGTAATCCATCTGGTCCTGGTGATTTGAACTTGTCTAGGCTGGACAGGTGTTCACTTACCATTTTCTTGCCTATCTTAACTTGCGTTTCTATTCTGTTTTTTATGGCATTGGTTTTGGTAGGTTGGACTGTTTTTTCCCTTTATGTAAAGACAGATGCAAAAAACGAGTTAAATAGTTCTGCTTTCTCCCTATTGCTTGTCACCTTCTTGCCACTTTCCCCCACTAATGGACCAATCATTTCCTTAATTTTTTTCTTGTTCATCTGTACAATGCAGCACCTGGTATCTCAAGCCAGAAGCTGTGTATGTCATTGCCTAGCAGAGTTCATGCATCATGTAAACATGGCTGTGCTTTGGATATGTAGTAGTGTGGCTATACTTTAAAATACTAACTCTAGGTAGTTTGAACAAAAAATAAACCTTATCATTCATAAGCTATATGCTAGTCTATATTATGGAAAATAACAACTTATTATCTCTCACATTACTACATGTACAACCAAGATGAAATTTTCATCCAGTGATAATATTGATGTAACATGCTGACAATAACTTATGGATAAGCAAACCAGTTTAGTTTCATATGCTTTTCTGACTTAATGCTTATCTCTCTGGAAATACTTTTGATTCCTCACTGAAACTATTAACAAAATATGTCTAGTAGAAAATGAATATTTTAATCTTTTATTAGTAATGCTATTATTAATATATTGCTGTATAATATAATTATATTAATATTTAATATTGTATTAGTAATGTGGGCATTCTGCATTTGAATTAGTGAGCTCCTACATCACGCTAAATATTGATTTATTTATTCATGATTTCTTGAAAATTAATTGACAATGTTCTTGCTAAGCCAACAATAATAAACCAATTATGATTTCATATGCCTGTTTACTTTCATTGGAAATAAAATTTTGTGAGACTTCAGAAAATTGTGTTTCAAACCCTTATATGTATCCTAGTAAAGGTAAAGGTAAAGGTTCCCCCGTGCATGTGTGCTAGTCGTTTCCAACTCTAGGGGCCGGTGCTCATCTCCGTTTCAAAGCCGAAGAGCCAGCGCTTGTCCAAGGACGTCTCTGTGGTCATGTGGCCGGCATGACTAGACGCCAAAGGTGCATGGAACACTGTTACCTTCCCACCGGAGTGGTCCCTATTTTTCTACTTGCATTTTTACGTGCTTTCGAACTGCTAGGTTGGCAGAAGCTGGGATGAGTAACAGGCGCTCACTCTGCTACGCGGCACTCGGGATTCGACCCGCCAAACTGCCGACCTTCCAATCGACAAGCTCAGCGTCCTAACCCACTGAGCCATATGTATCCTATATGTACCATATAAACATATTACTAAGTCCTATTCTATTGAATCAAAAAAATATAGACTGACTCATTGTTGCATTTTTGTGTAGCCATAAACTTTCAACAGCTGAAGATTCTACCTTTCATTTTTAAAAACCTTAAACACTATGGGTAAGTGTTTAAGGCAATGATCTCATGAGAATGTGAGTTTTTTAGGGGCACTCTGAAGCATTTTAAATTATTTTTGGTACATTAATTCAACTATTTGTTTTGTTTCTTGGTAAAAATGAGAAATTACACACTGATTGTCCAGATTGCTGCTCAATTTTATTACAGAAGTTATAGTATCCCAGTTTCCATACTTTATATGTAATTTGGGGTTTGGCTATCCCTACAATGGGCAGCATTTTGGTAAGATCAGTTTGTCCATTACAAACTGTCTAGTCAGGTATTAAACTTCCCTTTGCTGGATATGTTGAAGCAGAAGCTGAGTGGAATTTTCTTGGGGAAATAATTTGAGTAAGAGTTTGGATTGATATCCTAAATTGTCCTTTCTAATTCTAAACTACAGTACAGTATTTACAATTACAAGTAGTTTTCACTTAGTGATTTGCTTCATTTAATATTTGAGGTTACAGTGTTGCTCAAAAGGCAATTAGGGACCAGCCCTTGCATTTACTGCTTTTGTGGAATCTCTCTCCCCTTATTTACCCCATACTAACATCTTAAATAGAAAGAACCCCAGTTCAATTGAAGGAAATAGCAAGCAAAGGAAAACTGAAGTAAAAGTACAGTCATGGTCATGTATTTTTCACGTAGCAACTGTTATGCCTAATCACTGAATTCCTGGACCAAATTGTGATTGCTAAACAAGGATTACCAGTAATACAGTTTTCTATTCTTCTGTTAATTTTTCTTTTCTCTACAAAATTTTTTGTAATAAGTAAAAAATGTCTCACAAAAGGGCAGCCAAATAATCTGCACACAATTCAAAAGTTCAACACCAGAGCCAATTCATTTATTAAGCAAACACTTAGCACAAGTCTCTTTTCAAATCTAGTGATAATTTACATAAACCCAAATATTACTGCTTTCATTTTTTATCCAAATCAAGCATAAGTTGACCTCTTTTATTTTTTCTGAAGTACACACAAAAATGCAAGTGAGAGGGGGATCCACTAATAATGGTAAAGATGCAATTCCAAAACACTCTTGGACATCATATTATATATTTTCCCAGTGATTGAATTACATCTTGTTACAAGTGTTAACATAGGAGAAAAAAAAAGCTTTGTAAGAAATTCATATGTTCTCTATATGCATTGTAAGCTAAAACATTCCAAATTTTGACATAAAAAGTATTACAGAACTATTGTTATTACTTAAGAAGTTTTGGCACAGTTAGTGTTGGAACTATAATTTCTTTAAAAAGTGGCACATAATTTGGATTTGGTTGGCTTGGGCCTTTGTCCAAAGTTTCAATGATAGTCTGCTTCATCTCTCTGCTGGCATCTCCTCTCATTGTCAATAAAGCCGCAATATGGTCATCTCTGCCAATCAGAATAAAGTAGCGTTAATTGAATTCCTACTTATGGAAAACAGCAGTTGCAATCTTTTCACACCACACATGCTACATTAAATAATTCTTTGTCAGCTTATAAAATGAACTCACCAGTAAATTTCTTCAATCACTTGTAATTAAGAAAGCCTTCTATGAGGCAGATAGTATGATTAGACTTCTATTAATTACCCACCAGTTAATCTGCTTATTTCTATACTTATCTTGTACTTCAGACCTATTGGAATAAGGAAGAATTTCAATTACAGCCACTTAATATTTATTAAATCTTTACAGTTACTCCTCAGTCTATGACCATTTATTCAATGACAATTCAAAGTTATGACAAAGGTGAACAAATAATGGCTACAACTGGTCTTCAGAGTTTTGGATATCAAAGCACTCCTGCTGTCAGTTGCAATGTGGGCATTTGGCAAGTGGTTTGTACTTCATCACCATGACTCCTGTAAAGGAGTTGGACAATCATGCCATTGCTGTTTGCAGCCTTCTCTGCCAGCTTCCCCAGAAAGTCAATGGGGAAGCAGGAAAAGACAGTTTGGTCTAGTCAATGGGGAAGCAGGAAGGCACAGTAGATTTTAGCCATGAAAGCCAACTGGAAAACTTTGAGCCAGTCACTCTCTCAGTCCACCCAATCTTGTTGTTGGGAAAATAGGAGGAGGAAGATGTGTTGGATTATTTTAATCAGCTTGAGTTACATGTAAAAATAATAAAGGCAGGACACAAATTAAATAAATAAATAAAATAAACTTCACAAGTTATTGGAATGTCTCCTCCACCTGCATCCTCTTCTTCCCCAGCCCCTCTGTGTTTGGCTGCACTAGCCACTTGCACCCCCTTATACACCTGACCTATGCTTCTCATGCACCCTCTGGCAACTTTCCCACCCTTGCCATACTTTTTCCAACTCACATCTCCTGTATACCCTTGGATCTCCCTGAGCTATGCCAGACTGTTCATGCACTCTTTCACATCCTCACACCCCCTCCAAATCCATATCATATCCCTTACTCCTTCCCACATCCAGCAACAGCCACTTACTTGCCTGCCAGTCTGGGACTTGCAACTTTCTACTGGCTTCCCCACTGAAGAAAATTGCTTCAAATAATGATCATGAGATTCAGCAACCAGGATGCAAGGATAGCAACTGGTAAGCAATGTGGTTGCACTTTATGATTGCATCCCTTTCCAAAAGAAATTCTGGTCTTAATTGCCATTATAAGTTGAGGCTTATCTGCATACATGCAATGGATTTGTCTTGTGCATAATTTTAACAAGACATCCAAACAATGGCTCTACTTCTGTAATCCTCCCATGTCTATTACTCCAAAATTTATTTAAATAACCTTCTTTAAATTTGTCATGCAATGAAAAATTTAAATACCATCTGATTTTGCTTTCTAATCAACCTCCTTTGGCCCAATCTTTCCTGACCCAATTAGCTTTACTTTTATGTGCCCATTTTCAGCAATGGAAGATTAAATAGCAGTGGAGCACATTCCACATAGAAGAATAATCAACCATTATAGGGAATAATCAACCATTCAGTTACCCAGCATACGTTGTTCTAAATAAAAACACTAAAAGACTATATGTGCATTCTATACTTACTTTATGAAAAAAATACCAAAATCAGTTTTTTGGATTAAACTAAAAATATTTTTAAAACAAATATTATTTAGTTGTGGTTACATATTACACTATGCAGAAATTGAATTAATGACGAACTCTGTATATTCGGTCCCAACCTCTTTTAGTTAAAAACTTTTATGCAGGAGGGGAAAAAAATCAAAGCTAAAGATTTTGTTCAAGTTTTTATAAAGTGTTCCTATGACAGTGAAATACAGGTGAAACTCGAAAAATTAGAACATCGTGCAAAAGTTCATTTATTTCAGTAATGCAACTTAAAAGTGGAAACTAATATATGAGATAGACTCATTACATGCAAAGCAAGATAGTTCAAGCCGTGATTTGTCATAACTGTGATGATTATGGCGTACAGCTCATGAAAACCCCAAATCCACAATCTCAGAAAATTAGAATATTACATGCAATCAATAAAACAAGGAGTGTAGAACAATAGAACAATATCGGACCTCTGAAAAGTATAAGCATGCATATGTACTCAGTACTTGGTTTGGGCCCCTTTTGCAGCAATTACTGCCTCAATGTGGCGTGGCATGGAAGCTATCAGCCTGTGGCACTGCTGAGGTGTTATGGAAGACCAGGATACTTCAATAGCGGCCTTCAGCTCTTCTGCATTGTTCGGTCTCATGTCTCTCATCTTTCTCTTGGCAATGGCCCATAGATTCTCTATGGGGTTCAGGTCAGGTGAGTTTGCTGGCCAATCAAGCACAGTAATCCCACGGTCATTGAACCAGGTTTTGGTGCTTTTGGCAGTGTGGGCAGGTGCCAAGTACTGCTGGAAAATGAAGTCAGCATCCCCATAAAGCTCGTCTGCGGAAGGAAGCATGAAGTGCTCCAAAATCTCCTGGTAGATGGCTGCGTTGACCCTGGACGTAATGAAGCACAGTGGACCAACACCAGCAGATGACATGGCTCCCCAAATCAACACAGACTGTGGAAACTTCACACTGGACTTCAAGCATCTTGCAGTGTGTGCCTCTCCATTCTTCCTCCAGACTCTGGGTCCTTGGTTTCCAAATAAGATGCAAAAGTTGCTCTCATCAGAAAAGAGGACTTTGGACCACTGAGCAACAGACCAGGTCTGTTTTTCTTTAGCCCAGGTAAGAAGCTTCTGACGTTGTTTGTTGTTCAGGAGCAGCTTGACAAGAGGAATACAACATTTGAAGCCCATGTCCAGGATCCGTCTGTGTGTGGTGGCTCTTGATGCACTGACTCCAGCCTCAGTCCACTCCTTGTGAAAGTCCCCAACACTTTTGAATGGCCTTTCCTGACAATCCTCTCCAGGCTGCGGTCATCCCTGCTGCTTGTGCACCTTTTTCTTCCACACTTTCCCCTTCCACATAACTTTCTATTAATGTGCTTTGATTCAGCACTCTGGGAACATCCAACTTCTTTTGCAATTACCTTTTGAGGCTTTCCCTCCTTATGGAGGGTGTCAATGATGGTTTCTGCACAACTGTCAGGTCAGCAGTCTTCCCCATGATTGTGATTCCTACTGAACCAGACTGAGAGACCATTTAAAGGCTGAGGAACCCTTTGCAGGTGTTATGGCTTAATTAGCTGGTTAGAGTGGGACACTTTGAGCCTAGAATATTGCACCTTTTCACAATATTCTAATTTTCTGAGATTGTGGATTTGGGGTTTTCATGAGCTGTAAGCCATAATCATCACAATTATGACAGATCACGGCTTGAACTATCTTGCTTTGCATGTAATGAGTCTATCTCATATATTAGTTTCCTCTTTTAAGTTGCATTACTGAAATAAATGAACTTTTGCACGATATTCTAATTTTTCAAGTTTCACCTGTAATGCAGACATTTCAATTCTAGAAATGTACAATGTTACCTGATATCAGGATGTTTACTAACTAAAGTTGAGATTTCTAAATAAAGCAGTGAAGGATCAGTTAGCTTGAAAACTTCTGCAATAGCTTCAATGACATCACAAAGCCCCTCTGTGTCTTCTCCAGATCCCTATTAATCAAACAAATTATTGTTTTCAGTTGTTTAATCAAGGCTGCAAAGACTTTATTCCAGAACACAAAATATACTTGATTAATGTATGGCTATCTTAATAACAATGAATGATAGTAAATATTTCTAAGAAAATATGTTTATACTAAATAAGCAATCAAATATCAGTATTAAATCCTGGTTATTTTTCACCACAAAATAAAGGAAGGAAGGAAGGAAAGAAGGAAGGAAGGGAGGGAGGGAGGAAGGAAAGGAATCCAGTGAGAGAATAACTCTTTTTCATTTATTTCAATTCATATTATGCACTTTTATTACAAGGTATAAGATACATTCCTCTTTTAAGCTAAACACAACTTTTAAGCTAAAAAGCTTAAAATTACCATACTATAACAACATATTTTGCATAAAGAGCCTTGGTGGAGCAGTGGGCTAATGCCTCCTTAAGTAACACCAGCTGCCTGCAATTAGTGCAGGTTCGAGTCCCACCAGGCTCAAGGTTGACTCAGCCTTCCATCCTTCCGAGGTAGGTAAAATGAGGACCCAGATTGTTGGGGGCAATAAGCTGACTTTGTAATAATGCCGCTTGGGGGGGGGGAAAGCCCTAATAAGCAGGCATATACATAGAATGAAGGCTATTGCTAAGCACATTGGTTTGTGCTTAAATTGTAAGCCGCCCTGAGTCTTCGGAGAAGGGCGGGATATAAATGGGATTAAAATAAAAAAATAAATATTTTGAGATCCATTATTTGGCAAAGTTACTGTCATCACTGCAAACATTGGATGTTTTTGCTTTGACAATATAGGTAAAGGTAAAGGTTCCCCCGCACATGCGTGCTAGTCGTTTCCAACTCTAGGGGCCGGTGCTCATCTCCGTTTCAAAGCCGAAGAGCCAGCGCTTGTCCGAGGACATCTCCGTGGTCATGTGGCCAGCATGACTAGACGCCAAAGGCACACGGAACGCTGTTACCTTCCCACTGGAGCGGTCCCTATTTTTCTACTTGCATTTTTACATGCTTTCGAACTGCTAGGTTGGCAGAAGCTGGGACGAGTAACAGGCGCTCACTCTGCTACGCGGCACTCGGGATTCGACCCGCCAAACTGCCGACCTTCCAATCGACAAGCTCAGCGTCCTAACCCACTGAGCCACCGCGTCCCCTTTGACAATATAGAGGCAGCCTTTTCCTTAAAATTGCTTTGCTCTTAGAATTAGATGATGCTGGGGGGGGGAGGAGGAAGACCGTTTCTCCTGGTTGTTTTTAATAAGATAAGAAATGGGGGAGGGGGGGATTGTTAAAGATAAAATGTATTTTAAAACTTTTCAATAAAAAAAAAAAGAAATGGCACAGAATGGAAGGGAAGCTTTGCCCTTTAAACTGATTGGAGAATGTAATTTATGACTGCTAATTGGAGGGAATTGTGCCAGATATTAGGTGCTGAAGGGAGGGGAATTCAGATCTTGGCATCCACCATGCTATGCGGATGCTTTGCTTTCACGATTAAAGATTCTTTAGGATAAACAATGCCTGAAAGTTCTTTGAAGTGTTTCGTTAGTCGGAACCATGACATCATGCCAAGATCTACTTTCTTTTCAAACTATCTGGAGTCTTGAACATCAGTTGTTGTCTTTAGGCTTGAGAGAAGCTGGCAAAGATTCAGGGAAAAAAATTATCATGGGAAAAGAGAACCTGCTTGAAGACGGTGACCCAGCAGCTGCTGGTACCCCAGAGGGAGAAGCAACAGAGAGCATGCTGTGGGAAGATGAGTTTTGGCAGGACTCCCAGATGGAGGTGGAACACAAGCAGCTAGGAGATCTGATCTGGTCGTCAGCCCGGGCACAGCCCAGCAGAGATTCCAGAAGCCTCAAAACTGCCTTATCAAAGGCTCCAAAAGCAGACTGGGGGAGAGCCACTAGGACGCTTGCCACTGAGGATTCGGGTGAGTGGGAATGCCTGTCTGCAGTTTGTAGCCAGCCAGGGGAGAGATTTGGGGGACTGGATATGAGAAGCAGAAATCAACCTGAGCATGCCACAGCTGATGGAGGCCCTTCAACGTCTTAGGTTGGTGCAGGAGCCAGGAGATTAGCAGTTGGTGGGAGGACGAATGCCACTCATCCAGCAACCATTGAGGAGCCTGCAGCAGCAGAGGGTGTCACAACCCCATACTGGCCAACAGCAGGGAATATGACTCCACCTTTCAGAGCAAGCTTCGATGGGGACCCAGAAAATCTGATTTTCTTCCTCAACCAAGTGCGCTCTCATTTGAACTGCTGGGCCTATCTCTACTCGGACCCAGGTGCTATGGTCGATGTGATTGCATTCAGCCTAGAGGGAGAAGCATCCGAATGGCTGAACAATTTATATAATGAGCAAGCCCCCGAATTGGAGAACCCCACCTCTTCCTCCTAGGGCTGAGAGAAAGATTTGAGGACCCATCTATTGGCCTCAAAGCAGGAGAACAAATCCACAAAATAAACAAGCCGACAGGCTTGCCCTAGAGTATGTACGAGAGTTTCGCAAGATAGCAGGTCGGATGGAGGGGTGGCCTGAACAATACCTAATCCATCACTTCATTGAGGGATTAGACGATCACTTCTCTCAGGCGAGCAATACCTGATCAGCTGCAAGAATGGTACCAGACAGCGGTAAAACTAGATGTTTAGCTCGCCCATTATAAGAAGCTTCCACCACCTGAAGCAGAGCTGAGGCCAGAACAACACAAACAGCAACCACCACCCCGAGAATCTCCAACTGCTGCAGTTGCTAAAGGACCCATGCCATCTGCAGGCCGATCAATCAAGTGCTTCCAATATGGACAGTAGGGACATTGAGCAGCAAATTGCCCAGTCCCCTACCCCCAACAGCAGAATAGACTGGGACCAGCAGGGAGGAAAAAACCTGCCCAGCAGCCAGAGAGAGAAATCCAACCGGATCACACAGGAACCTGTTGCCCAAGTCACATCCCCTGCACAGGAGGATGCTGGGGCTTAAGCTGGATCCACCCCCGCTCTACCCTCATTCGACAGTGACGATGAAGGGGAGAATGAGCCGATGGTGAGCTGACATGTCCCACCTTTTTCACTTACCTGCCAAACTCATAATCCCTAAGTCAGGGGCGCAGGTAGATTTAAAGGTGCTAGTTGATTCTGGATGCTCCCGATGTGTCATTAGCTTGCCATTTGCCATGAAACTGGGCATACGAGCAAAACTGCTCTCCAAACCTGTAAGTTTCGAGCAAGCCAATGGCTCCCTGATGGGAGAGACTTTAGTCACGCAATTAATGGAGCCCCTACACCTAGAAATAGGTGAGCACTGGGAGTTTATTCCCTTCCTGGTGGCCCCCAAAATGACTGAGGCTGTGATCTAGGATTAGCCTGGTTGGACAAATGGAAGCCGTTTATCTGGTGGGAGAAAGGAATGAGAACTGTGAGACTACCTATAGGGCCTAAACCTCCCACTGATTCAACAAATGTGGCAGGACAATTTAGGCCACTAACTGAACAAGAGCAAATGGCTGCCTCACCACCACCAGGCGAACCAACCATCCCCAGTGAATACAGGGATCTGGTGGAGGCATTTAGTGAGAAAGAATGCGACACCCTGCCCCCTCACAGACCCAATAATTGATCTATTGAACTGTTGCCAGGAGCCAAATTCCTACGACCGAGGCTATGCGCCATGTCCCCCCTTGAAATGGAGGAGATAAAATGATATGTGGATAAAAACCTAGCGAGGGGGTTCATTGAACAAGCTAAGTCTACTGTGGGAGCCCCTATGCGCTCCACAAGGACTCTAAATGGGTCAATTTAGGGAGGCCTTCCAACTTGCCTTCACTGGGAGGGTTGTCTGAGTTAGCTCGGGAGTTCATGGCTTCCATGACGGCCATGGGCCTGTCCCAAGTAATTCAGGGCCTGACTCATGTGGGGGGTCACAACCTTGACCTGGTGTTCCTGCCTGGACAGTGGTTGGATGATCTGGGAGGGGGTTCTCCAACCATTGTTCCCCTGTCATGGTCAGATCACCACCTCCTGCGGCTGGTCTTCCGTTATGCCACCCCCCACCGCTGGGCGGCGGAACCGACCAGGTGGTTCCGCCCCAGGCGCCTAATGGACCGGGAACGGTTCCAGATGGCACTTGGTTCTATACCCATCGCCCTCTCCCACAGCCCAGTCGATGCCTTGGTGGATGCCTGGGAAAGGGCGGCCACCAGGGCACTTGACTGTGTTGTACCCTCGCGACCTCTGACCCGGCGCAGATCCCGCTGGGCTCCATGGTTTTCTGCGGAGCTCCGGGAGATGAAGCGTCAGAGACGGGGTCTAAAGAGCGGTTGGAGGTCCAGCCAATCCGAATCTGACCGATTGCAGTTAAGAACCTTTATAAGGTCTTGTCTTGCGGCGATGAGGATGGCGAAGTCTAATTACTTCACTGCACTCATCGCGTCCGCAGATAATTGCCCGGCCGCCCTATTTAGGGTGACTCGCTCCCTCCTTAACCAGGAGGTGAGGGAGGATCCCTTACAGGGACGGGCCGAGGAGTTTAGTCATCATCTGACGGACAAAATCGCTCAGATCTGGGTCGGCCTGGACTCTGACTGGGCAGAGTCTGACGTGGAGGAATCAGACAGTCTTGAGCATGTTATCTGGACTGAGTTCGATCCTGTTTCCCCTGATGATGTGGACAGGATCATGAGGAAGCTGAGCTCCACCACCTGTTTGTTGGATTCGTGCCCCTCCTGGCTGGTTTATGCGGCCCAGGAGGAGACACGAGGCTGGTTCCAGGCAGTAATAACTGCTTCTTTGAAGGAGGGTGTCTTCCCCGCCGCCTTGAAGGAGGCAGTGGTGAGACCCCTCCTCAAGAAGCCTGCCCTGGACCCGGCTGTTTTAAATAATTATCGTCCAGTCTCCAACCTTCGCTTTTTGGCGAAGGTTGTTGAGAGTGTGGTGGCGCATCAGCTTCCTCTGTTCCTGGAGGAAACTGATTATCTGGACCCGTACCAATCGGGTTTCAGGCCCGGACACAGCACGGAGACGGCATTGGTCACGTTGGTGAATGATCTCTGGCGAGCTCGGGACAGGGGTTGTTCCTCTGTCCTAGTCCTATTAGATCTCTCAGCGGCTTTTGATACCATCGACCATGGTATCCTACTGCGGCGTCTCAGGGGGTTGGGAGTGGGAGGCACCGTTTTACGGTGGTTCTCCTCCTATCTCCTGGGCCTCTCGCAGTCAGTGTTGACGGGAGGGCAGAGATCCACCCCGAGGCCTCTTGTTTGTGGAGTTCCTCAGGGGTCGGTTCTCTCGCCCCTCCTGTTCAACATCTACATGAAACCGCTGGGTGAGATCATTCGTGGTTTCGGGGTGGGGTATCATCAGTACACTGATGATACCCAACTTTTTCTTTCCACCCCGAACCAACCCAGCGATGCCCTCGCCGTGATGTCCCGTTGCCTGGAGGCGGTCCAGGTCTGGATGGGGAGAAACAGGCTTCGTCTCGATCCTGGCAAGACTGTGTGGCTGTGCATATCGGCATCTCGGGTTAACCAGACCATTCCACCTTTAACGATGGGGGGTGAGTTGTTACCCCCCGTTGATAGGGCTCGCAACTTGGGCGTCCTCCTTGACTCCCGGCTCAATTTTGAAGACCACATAGGAGCCGTGACCAGGGGGGCTTTTGCTCAGGTTCACCTGGTGCGCCAGTTGCGACCCTACCTGGACCGAGATGCCCTACGCACAGTCACTCATGCGCTCGTGACCTCCTGTTTAGACTACTGCAACGCTCTCTACATGGGGCTGCCCTTGAGGACCACTTGGAGGCTTCAGCTGGTGCAAATGCGGCCGTGCGAGTTGTAATGGGGTTTTCCCGATACTCCCATGTAACACCTCTACTCCACAAGCTGCATTGGCTCCCGGTTGCCCTCCAGGTGAGATTCAAGGTGCCGGTGATGACCTATAAAGCCCTAAATGGCTTGGGTCCGGGATGTCTGAGGGAACACCTGCTGCCAGCATCAAGTTCCCTTCGTCCAGTGCGCTCCCACAGGGAGGGTCTGCTCAGGGTGCCGCCGGTAAAAGTTTGCTGGCGGATAACACCCAGGGGGAGAGCCTTCTCAGTGGGTGCGCCTGCCCTCTGGAACCAGCTGCCCGTGGAGCTCAGGACTGCCCCCGACCTCCGTTCATTCCGCCGGGACCTGAAGACCTGGCTCTTCAAGCTCTCTGGCCCAGGCTGAGAATTTTAATTTTAATTGGGGTTTTTTACTTTTTCAGGGACTGTTGTAATTATTTTTAATTGTTTTTAACTTTTGTATTTCTTGTTTTAAATACCCTGTAAACCACCCTGAGTCCTGCGGGAAATCCAATTAAATAAATAAATAAATAAATAAATAAATAAATAAATAAATAAATAAATGTTTTTCAAAGAAAAAAAAGATGGGTCTCTTCGTCTCTGCATGGACTATAAAGGCCTCAACCCGGTGAGTGTGGAGAGCAAATACCCCCTCCCCATCCTGAAAGACTTGTTAACCCACCTAGCTAAGGGGAGTATTTTCACAGAATTGGACTTGAGAGAGGCATACTACCGGGAGAGAAAAAAAGAGGAAGATGAGTGGAAAACTGCCTTTAATTGTCCCTTGGGAAGCTACCAATTCAAAATCATGCCATTTGGACTACAGGGGGCCCCATCCGTATTCAAGCAGCTGATTAATGAGCTCCTACATGATCACTTATACAAAGGTGTTTTGGTATATCTTGATGACATCTTGATATACAGCACAAATATGACTGATCATATAAAGCTAGTGAGAGAAGTGTTAAAGAAACTAGTGAAGGCCAAGCTTTATGCCAAATGGTTGAAATGTGAATTTCACCAGACCTGATTAGATTATATTGGCTACAGAATTTCCAACGAGGGTGTAGAAATGGACCCAGCCAAAGTGAGAACTATAATTGAATGGCAGCCCCCAAAGACTCGCAAACAGCTTCAGAGTTTTAGGTTTTGCCAACTTGTTTTTTCATTCATTCATTCATTCATTCATTCATTCATTCATTCATTCATTGGACTTATATGCTGCCCTATCTCCCATAGGACTCAGGGCGGCTAACAACAATAAAATACAACGATACAAAAGTTAAAAAGAATTAAATTAACAGCCCCAATAAAATAAATTAAAATTGAAGTTAAAAATTAAAAAACATTTTAAAATCCCTGTCGTCAGTCCAGGTCAGCCTGATGGAAAAGAAGTGTTTTAAGGCCGCAGCGAAAGGACCTTGAGATCCGGGGCCATCCGGAGCTCAAGGGGAAGTTGGTTCCATAGGGCTGACGCTCCCACAGAGAAGGCCCTCCCCCTGGGGGTCGCCAGCTGACATTGTCTAGCCGACGGCACCCTGAGGAGGCCCTCTCTGTGTGAGCGTACTGGGTGATGGGAGATCATTCCCGGCAGCAGACGGTCCTGCAAATATCACGGGCCTAAGCCATGTATTGCCAATTCTTCCCCTCCTTTGCCGAGATTACCCTACCCCTCACAGAACTACTCAAAACAGGCAAAAGGGGAGAGAAGCCACGACGAGGCCAACCACTAGCTTGGACAATGAGCTGTCAAACAGCTTTTGAGAATTTAAAAAGACTATTTGCTGCTGAACCAGTCCTAAAGCACGCATACCCAGGGGAGCCCTTCATAATCCAAGCTGACGCCAGTGAGGTTGCAGTTGGGGCTGTATTACTGCAAAAGAACAAAAGTGGAGTCCTACAACCTTGTGCCTACACCTCCAAAAAAATTTACTCAAGGTGAGAGGAGATGGGCAATCTGGGAGAAGGAGGTCTTTGCCATTAGGTGGAGCCCGTTAAACTGGCGACACTATCTAGAGGGGAGCAAGATGCCATTTGAAGTATGGGCAGATCACAAAAACCTAGAAGCACTGAAGACCCCCTCCCCGCAAACTGTCCCCAAAACAAGTGCAGTGGGCACAGTACTTTAAACATTTCAACTTCACTCTAAAGTACATACCGGGAGGAAAAAACCTCTTAGCTGATGCGCTATCTTGATTGCCCCAATACAAAAGCAAATGTGAAGAGGTCAATGAGGCAATTATCCCCAGTTTGCAACCTGCGGCACAACTCACACATCGCAAACCCCTAATCCTGATGACCCTGGAGCAAAGAAGATAAAACTAGAGCTCCTCACCAATCAATGATTCAAAGATAATCAAACCTTCCTAACATGCAGGGATGGTTTGGCATACAAGGGGGGGGGGGAAACTGTATTTGCCTGAAGCTCTCCATCTCAATGCTCTCAAACACAGCCATGACGTAAAACAGGCTGGACACTTTGGATATTAAAACCTCTACACCTCATCCGCTGGCAATTTTGGTTGCCGGGGCTAAAACTTGATGTGGAAAACTATATCAGGAATTGTGCTGTGCCACCATGAAAACAATTCCAGGGCAAACCACCTGGGTTACTGCAGCCGGTCGCAGACCCTTCTCAACCATGGGAAGAAATAGCTATGGACTTTAAAGTAGACCTACCCAAAAGTAGAGGAAATACTGTCATCTGGAATGTGATAGATTTGTTCTTGAAGCAGGCTCATTTTATCGCCTGCAAAGGACTCCCCTCTGCCCAACAACTGACTAAATTGTTCCTGAAACATATCTGCCGGCTGCATGGTGCCCCTAAGCAAATAATTTCAGATAGAGGAGTGCAGTTCACAGCAAAATTTTGGTGGAGTTTTCTTAAATTAATTGGATCATCTGCTTTTCATCTGGCTACCAATGGGGCTGCAGAATCTGCTAACAAAATGGTGGAGCAATATCTCAGATGCTATGTTTCCTACCAACAGACAAACTGGACTGATCTCCTCCCTTTCACCGAGGTGGCTTACAATAATTCTGTTCACAGTAGCACCTACATGCCTGTCAGAGTAGCCACAGGAAAAGAGTTCAGCCCAATACCTGAATACCCTCCACTTCCCAGACACTTGATCAATGGATGAGGGGGTGGGAAGAAGTTTGGAGAAACATGAAAACAGCGTTAAAAAAAGAATTCCGAGACCTATAAAAAAGCAGGCTGATAAAAAGAGGGCTCCCCAAAGAACATTCCAAGTTGGGGAAAAGGTTTATCTGTCAACTAAATATTTATGCCTCAAATTACCCAGCAAGAAATTAGGACTGAAATTCTTGGGGCCTTTCCCCATTGTAAGGATCGTAAACCCCGTCACAGTAGAATTAAAACTCCCTAGGCTTTTAGGGAGAGTTCACCCTCTCCACTGCAGCCTGCTGAAACCTTTTCGGGACTCCACCTTAAGACCTCACCCTAAGAAGGCACCTGGGCCCCTTTGTAATAGCGGGTCAGACTCACTCTGAAGTGAAACGTATTCTTGACTCTAGAATTTTTAAAGGGAAATTGCAGTACCTAGTACAATGGAAGGGGTACTCGCTGTCTGAAGCTACTTGGGTGAAATCTAGCGATGTGAAGGCTGAGCAACTCATCAAAACGTTTCATGAGAAAAACCCCAACAAATCGAGAGATAATCCGACATATGCTTTTACTTACATTACAAGATCTATCCTTGTAGCCGGATGTCAATGCTGCAAACATTGGATGTTTTTGCTTTGATAATATAAAGAGGCAGCCTTTTCCTTTAAATTGCTTTGCTCTTAGAATTAGATGATGTTGGGGGTGGGGGAGGAAGAATGTTTCCCCCGGTTGTTTTTAATAAGGTAAGAAATGGCACAGAATGGAAGAGTATCTTTGCACTTCAAACTGATTGGAGAACCTGATTTATGACTGCTAATTGGAGGAGGGAATCGTGCCAGATATTAGGTGCTGAAGGGAGGGGAATTCAGATCTTGGCATCCAGCATGCTGTGCTGATGCTTTGTTTTCACGATTAAAGACTCTTTAGGATAAACAATGCCTGAAAGTTCTTTGAAGTGTTTCGTTAGTCAGAACCGTAACAGTTACATTCCAGATTTTAGAAAATGTATTTAATATATGGTTATGTATCATTATTTTAACCTATTTAGAACAAGGTGTTTAACTAGAGAAACAAATGATTAAATGCCATTTATATAACGAATCATTGTGAAATATTGAATACTAAGGCTTAACATGCTTTGAAAATGTTTTCAAAAAAATTCTTATAAGGCAGTTGCAATGTTTTTTTAGATTCGTGTACAAGACTGAAAAGATATATATACTTCAAAGAATAACACGTGCTTTACTTATATAAATCCAAAAGCACTTTTTTCAAATCATATTTGAATTGTATACAGCCCTACTTTTTTTAATTACATGAAATTGAATTACATAGAAAATAAATAGAAATTGATACATTTCAATTTGTAGTGCATGAATTATCGAGTACTTTTTTTTTAAAAAAAAAAAGAGATATAGATGACCTCACTTAACGACCATTCAGCAATTGTTTGATATTACAATGGTATTGAATGAAGGGATTTATGACTTGTACCTGATGTAAGGGCCATTTCAATCTCCCCCTAAGCTCACAAGATGAAAATTGGGCACTGCAACTGTCCAAACTTACCTCTCTTGCCCCATGTCACTTACCTACTAGGCTCACTAGCAGGTGTAAAGTTGCCATGACACTGGAAGCCCTGATCCCCACCCCATAAGAGGCCTTGGGCAGTTACATCATGCATAAATTGCTCCACTAATCTTTGCATTTTTCTGTAGCTGTTGACAAATGCACCCAGCCAGTGCAAGGCACAGCCTTACAGAGGATGGCTTGCTTCATTCTGCAAGGAGGCATCTAGGAAGCTTAGAAAGCTAGTGAAGGCAATTCTTTACTTCCAAGAGGCTTTCTAGCCATCTGAACTATTGCAAGAGCTGCTGAGATTCTTGTAGTTGTTTGAAAGGCTCCTTCTCCAAATCTCTTGATTTAGAAAAGGTGCAATCATTTAGAAGGCACCTTTTCCAAATCATGAGATTTGGAGAAGCCTTCCAAACAATTACAAGAATGTCAGCAGCTCTTGCAATAGTTCAGAAGGCTAGAAAAAGCCTCTTGTAGCCTCCCAAAGAATTGTGTTTGCTAGCTTTCTACATTTTTTAGACTAGAAAGAATTAAATTAAAGAACTAGTAAAGGCGATTGTTCAGGGAGATGCAAACAGGCTTTCTAGCCTTCTAAACAATCACAAAAATGATGCAAGACAGACTATGTAGGAATTGAGTGCACCTGTCAGCAGGGCAGAAAATGAGTGCACCTGTCAGCAGGGCAGAAAATATAAAAGTAAGTGAAGCAATTTATGTGCACTGTTGGATCTGTAACCAGCTGACTTTCTGGGAATGGTGGAGTGGGAAAAATGTCATGGCCTTCTGGCCTGTGATTGGCTTTCATCCATCAGCGGGCCCTGTGGTCTGCACCAGACTCCCAAAACCAGAGGCACCCCTTACGCTCCCCTTAACAAGCTGCACAATTGCTTAGCACAGCAACTGGGAAAGCTGGGTTTGCAGTCTTGTAATGTCCCATTTAATGATGACTTTGCTCAGCAGCTGAAGATTCCAGGCTCAATTTTGGATGCAATCAAGCATTACCTATAATAAATTTATCTGTAAAAATCACAATATTTGTCAACCAATAAAAATAAAATATTGACATATATGTATAATTACTTTAGTGCTGGAGAATATTTTAAAATGCCAATTATATACATTTCCTTTTTTAGCATTCTACTGATGATACTTACTGCTGCAAGTTTTTTAAATAGAAACCTGAACTGTTTGGCTTCTCTGTTCATCCTTTCAGCACCCTCTTTTCTTTCTTCTGCATTTTTAAAAGTAATACGTTTTAACATTATAGCCTTGATATATTCCATAACAACTCTACGATGGCACTCAACAGTCATTTTCTGAAAAGAAAATTCAAAAAACATCTAGTTATTTAGACGGGATGTTTGTATTAAATAACAGAAGTAACAGAAATAAACAAAAAGTACCAAAACACCCACACTAGGCACATTTGGAGGAAAAATAAAGATAAATTTAACGACATAAATGAGAGATGAAGCTTGCACAAATGAAGGCCCCTAGATAGATAGACCAGAAAAAAAGCATTAAAAGTCATCTGAAAGGATGAAATTTAACTAACTTAAAATAGATGGGACAACATTTTAGGTACCACTGCCATTCTTTCATTTCATTTAGCATAAGGCAGGGATGTCAAACTGCCGGCCCACAGGCTGGATGCGTCACGCCAAAACTATGCCCATCCCATTGCCAGCAATGGGAAAAAAGTCACGATACTTTTTTGTAGCTTGACACCCATGGTGGCATAGGGGAATCCAGAAGACTGGAAAAGAGCAGAGGTGGTTCCAATCTACAAAAAGGGGAGAACATGGAACCAGGAAATTATAGGCCAGCTATAATTATAGGCCAACTATAACTACAGCAACACCTGAAAAAATCCTGGAAAAGGTAATCAAGCACTAGGTTTGTGAGTATCTAGAAGCAATTACTAACAACCAGAATGGGTCTGTGAAAATCAGATTCATTCCAGACAAATATTATTACCTTCTTTGTTAAAGTGACTAAATTAGTGGATCAGGAAAATGCTGTGGACATAGTATACTTCAGTAAGGCATTTGTCAAAGTACAGCACAGTCCATATCTTGATAAGATAGAACAATATGGGATAGACAATACCACAATCAGATGGGATTCGCAGTTGCTGACAACCACACCCAACATATAGTGAAACTACATCAATCTGGAAGGAAACATGCAGTGGGTCATCTCAAGGTTCTGTCTTAGCCCAGTACTCTTTAACTCTTCATCAATAATCATGATGAAGGGACTGAAAGAGGACTCATTAAATTTGCAGATGACACCAAGCTGGGGCTCCGCTCTGCCTGACTCAGCTGGGGCCTCACAGGCATCAAAGGTGGGGGTGGGGTAAGATGAAAGGGGAAAAGGATGAAAGAGGGAAAGATGAAAGGGTAATAATGCTTTGTATGTATGTGAAAAGTAATCAGGAGCAGGGGAATGACAGGTGAGAAGGACCAGACCAGCCAGATCCCATTTGTACCAGCATCCCATGGCCAGGTATCCTGAGAAACATGCACATTATCCCCAAACATCTCAGAATTCTCAAAACATCTTGGTGAGCTCTGGTTGGCTGAAAATGGACAGGTCACAGAGGGGAAGAATGGACTGGTGGCAAACCTACAGCTTATTTTGCATCCAGTGAGTGCTAGATATTAAATAATCTACATTAGACTTAATAAATACCTTCTTACAGGGCTTCTTTATTCTTGCAAAATCATTAAAATAATCTTCAACAGTTACACAGATTGTATCCACAGCATTGGATGCACTGAGCCATTTTTTTGTCATCAATTCACTAAGATGGGGCTTAAAAAATAAGAAAACATAAATGACAATCAGAATAATTTTTAACATTATTATTCAGCTTCATGTCATTTTATCCCAAATCAGCAAAGCTGAAATTGTATAATTTAAATTTTGAAAAGAAACTCCATTAAAAACAAAAGTGTTTGTATTTGCACTTGGTATCCTTGTAAAGGACTGCACCAAAATTATGGAGGAAGATCAGTAAGCACTCTTGTAATTGTGTACAAATTATTCCACAAGGTTTTACTCTTGAGTATAATTGCACTCCCCATATTTAGCTTTCAGCACAGGTTATCCACCAAAGCAGTATTTGTACTGTAGCCTGCACAAAACCCAATTAAAATAAGTCCAGATAATCAGCACCTGAAGTTACAAAGTCACTACATTCTTCTTCACCCAACTGAAGAGTAATTTAATATATCTTCAGAATCCAAGCAGAGTTTGCAGGATCCAATCTGAGTTAGTCACAGGGATGAGAGATTTAGTCTTCCAAGTTTTCAGACTCATGCTGGAGCCCATCTTCAGGAAACTTCTCTCTCTTTAGTTCCCTCAGATGGGCTTCAGCTTCGAATCTGAAAACTTGAAAGACTAAACTTCTAGTACCAACGGCCGACTCAGAGTGGATCCTGCAAATATATTGCCTTCATTCATGAAACTTCTGTAACTAAGTGGGAACACATTTCTTACTTAAAGGAGCATTAATCACTCTTAAATAACCATGCTGCCTATCACAATGGGTGATTTAATCAGCTTTGAAGACCAAGGATCAAGCAAACTAGTAATGGTCTTTATCATTCTGCCTACCTCCCTAGGAATGATTTTGAACACTGAGTCCTTAGTGAGGTAAATCTAATGATCTCATCTACAAATTGCAATGAAAATTATTCAACACAAACCTCTAACCATTAAGTTTCTTCTTTCCCAGTTTTCTGAGGGAGGACATGATGTACAGGTTAGAAAAATGTTGTCAGCATGAATGATATATTAAAACATCACTATGTTGGGATGGACACTGGGTGGATCTCTGTTAAATCAAGATATCTGTCTCTATCCCATTAAAGAAAGGCCTAACCCAAAGCTTTAATCTGAAAAGCAGGGGAAGGGGAACCATGTTATGTGATTTAGAAGGAGGAAATACAAGGTAATCCTTGAGTTACAAATGTAATGGAGCCGGCCCATTCCATTTGTAACTTGAGAATCCATGGAGGTGAATCTCATACCTTGAATGAGATCACTCGCTGCTCATTAACACACACAAAGCTTCTTAAGTGAACATGAGGTATTTCAGGGCGGGGAAGGCCAGGGGGGGGGAGGCTAATGATGGAACAGGCCCACAAAGCTTCCCCGACCCACTAAGATACCTGATACTTTCTCCTCTCTTCCTGAAGCACTGGACTCACTTACCTTGAAAAGATCCATCTTCTCCCTGCCGTGGTTTCTGCCTTTGAGGGAGAGTAGAGTAGATGGAAGCTCCTGGGTGCCCGTAATATCACACAAGTTCAGGCACCCATCCTCTTTTGCAGAGAATGGGAGCCTGAACTCTCGCAGGATTTGTGGTGCCTATCTCCTACTCCCTCCCCCAAATCCTTTCCATTATTGCCAGGACAGAGACTTTGAGGAGACTGGAAGCTCCATCTATATGCAAATGTGTACTTAGAAACAGAGCAAAATGCTCCATTTCTCAAGTGCCCCACTGGCAGCCACACGGAACTTTCAGACTCTGTCAGGTCTCTGTCCAGGTAAAAAGAGTTTGAGCACCTATGGGATATTTAGAAATGAAGCATTCGCTTCATTTTCAAATGGCTCATAGGCACTGAAACACTTTTTATCTGAACAGAGACCTAACAGATGACTGCAAGTTCTGTGTGGCTGCCAATGAACGCTTAGAAATGGAGCAGAAGACTCTGTTTCTCAAGCACCCCATTCCAGGCATATGGAGCTTGCAGTCTCTGTCAGGTCTCCATTCAGATAAAGTGTTTCAGCGCCTATGGGGTGCTTCAAAACCTAAACCACTGGCAACAGCAGCCACCTGATCCCCCCTCCTCAGCCAGCCACCGACCCCACCCAACCTCATACTTGCCTGACTGGCTGGCTGGCACAAATCCAGACCGCACTTCTCCTTGTTGATCTCCCCTACTCAAGCGGCGGCAATGGTTTGAGTTTCTCACTCTGAGTGGGAAAAAACGGAGGCGCAGAATTGCTCTCAGTAAGGCCAGCGCATGCAAGCGAGCAGTGCACACAGATCATTTAGAGAGCAATCCTGCTGCTGCATCTCCACTTTTTTTGTTTTGGGCGGAGCGGAGAAACTCAAGCCACTACCACTGCTTGAATGGGAAGGACAACAAGGAAAAGAGGGGTCAGGATTTGTGCGAGCCAGATGGTCAGGCAAGAAGTAGGTCGGGTGGCTGGCTGGCTGGCTGGGGCGGGGGATCATGGCTGCTTAGGTGGCTATTGCCGCTGAAGGCAGCTGCTTGGACACATGTGCAAGGGCCTGACTCTGCGATGCCTCCCTGCTCAGTTGAAGGCTTTGTTTGTGCTCTCAAACTAAGGCTGGTGCACGTGAAAGGCCCATCCAACTCCAATTCCATGCTTTGCCCCACAGGCACGCAAATGAAGCAAACAATCCCCCCCTCCCGAGAATGGAAGCTTCTGGAGGCCATGGTGTCTTTTGCAGAGAATTTGTGTTTGAACTTGCACAATATTATGGTACACAGGAACTTCCACTGTTGGTGCAAAAAGCATTTCCAAGCTGATTCTCCTCTTCCTTAAAGAGAAAAAAAAACCATGGCAGAGACAGATTTTGCCAGGTGAATGTATCTGGCACTGCAGAAAGAGAAGGGGAAGCAGTTTTGAGGAGTGGGGAGGATTAGGGTGAACGTTGCAGAGCTTCTGCAGTTGTTTGTAAGAGTGAACAACTGCCGTGGTGCTGTAATATTCATGATTTTCAGATTTGTTTGTAAACATTAGGAGGTGCTTGTCATGTAACTTTGAACGAGTGTTAAGTGAACGCTCGTAACTCGGGGATTGCCTGTAGTTTTAAGATGTCCATAAGTGATATGAAGATTGGAAATTGCTTTTTTGAATATTCTTTTTCTCTTTACATTCGCTTGTTTTTTAAAACATGTCTTTTTCTTAGTTTTTCAGTATTTTTTCATAATTATCTTTTAACTTTTAAAAACATCTTTAATAAAAAAAATTAAAAAGGAAAGTGGGAGGAGTAGAAAAGGAAAAAAATAACCTCTAAATCAATGAAGACTTCATCTAGCAGGCTTGAGCATCCTTCTTTTGCAATATCATCTAAAACAGCATCAATGCATGCATGACTGCTTATCAGCATCTCTTCTATCATAAGAGGCAAATATTTCTTCTTCAAACTGATGATTGACTCCCTTGGATAAGCAAGAAAAAACGTTCAGAATCTTGTTAAATATATATAAAAGTTAAATCAAAATATTATGTGATATTGTCCAATATTAGCCTCATTAAAATATGAGTGTCATCCTCATGACAAAGCTTCAATATTAATAATATTTCTCAAGGATAAAGCTGATGTTACAAGATGTAAAACATGATTATTCAATTCAGAAGCATATGTGAGGATCTTGTGCTCTTCAAATTGTGTAACAAGATATCATTATGCTTGAGGTTTTCAATAAGTCTTCAAGAAAATTAGTAATGATTTTATTGAAATAGAAAATGCAGAGCAAATCTGGTCACCATTCCTAGTGTAAAGGCATAGGACACCATTTCTTTTATTCTATGTTCGGTTGATTTTAATGTTTTTTAACTCTTAATGTTGAAAGTTTTAATGTTTTTAATATTCCTATTAAATATCCTATTTAATATTACATTTTATATTGTTGAAAGCAGCCCAGAGTCGTTTCACAATGAGATGGGTAGCATATAAATGTAACGAATACATTTTAAAAACTAAAACAAAATCTAGGAGTTATTGTCACTCAAATATAGCAGGCAGCAGCATATCATGAACTTTGATTTCAAAAAGGTAAGATAGGTCAGACTTGGTTTATATTTGAAAAAAGACCACTAAGAAATCATAGGACTATAGAAGATACAGGTAGTCCTTGACATACAATCACCATGATGGTTTAAACTCATGATGGCCTTTGGAAAAGTGATTTACAATCTGTCCTCATACTTACAACAGTCATACCACCCCCACGGTCACATGATTAGAATTTAGGTGTTGGCAATAGGCCCAATTTGTAACTGATTGCAGTGACCTACAGCCATGTGATCACGATTGTGGCCTACCCAATTGGTTTCTAACAATAAATGTCAATTGGGGAAGCTGGAATCACTTGATCACATGTGATTCATTTAATGACCATGTGATTTGTTTAACCATAGTAAAAAGTCATAAAATTAGGCCCAGTCACATGATGACTTGTTTTACCACCGCACTAGTTTATGATGCAAATTCCGAATCCTGTGGTCATAAGTCAAGAACTATGTGGTTCATTGATTTTCTTCCAGAAGACAGTGGCAAACTATTTCCATATTGTTACCAAGAAAATAACATGAATGTGTACAGGAAATCATAAAAGTCAGACTTGATTCCAGGAAGAGTTTTCTTTACTCTTACCAGGCCTATATTGAAATTCAACAGGCCAGGCCAGTGTCTTAAAAAACCCAGTCTTTCTATGGGCATGGAATTTCTTATTCTTTTTGGGTTCTGCCATTCTCCTGGGGAGGGGAGGGGGGGTGCTTTGTGTGTTTGATGTGTATTTCCTTTGCTTAGTTCCTTGCTCTATCCTCTTTGATCTGCCTTATCTCTGACCTCAGAAGAAACGGCGGAGAGACCTAACAGCCTAGGAAGCAGCGCTTTATCAGTCCATTCCCACAGTGATTTCACACCTGCGGATTGGCTTGTTTGAACCATCCGGATGGACAGTTGGGGTGGGGTTATTTTGGACTCTTTTGACTATTTGATTCATGCAGGAAACCCTCAGATCCTGCCTTCTATTCCTGTTGTCAACATCTCCTAATAAAAGTTCCTTTTGAAATGATGCTGTTTCAAGAGTTCTGCTTCTTTGAGAGGACTGATTACGGTAGGTCCTTACACTAGGCAGGATCTACAAAATGCTCAACCTGGAGGGAGAACCCCTACCACAGGGACTGTGCAAAAGATGTTGAACCATGGCGGTGAGAGAAGAGAAGGCAACCTTGGCAGGGAAGCTCCCCCCAAGGATGGCCTGAGTGAGAGCAGCTCAGATTCCTCTAGCTTGTCCAACAAGGCTGTTACCAGAAAAAGTTGGGAGAAATCGAGATGTTCAATTGGCACTGGGAAAAAGGAAGAGGTGAAAGCCAGGAAGGTGACCCTTAAGTGTGGCAGCAACCAGCCGTGGTGGAGCGAGAGATGGAGAGGTCGCTTAACCTTAGTGAGGAGGATGATGAGAGACTGGCCCAATCTGACCGCTTCCTCAAACAAGCCATCAACCTGATGTTGGGAGCTTTCAAGTCCCTAAAAGAGGAAGAAGACCTCTGCTGAGGCTCGATGGTAGCAGGGATGGTGGAAGAGGAATGCTGGGAGGGCTAGTTGGCAAACCTGAGTCCCCTACCAGTGCATCAGAGGCTACGGAGGCCATGGCAGTGGCCGCCACCCCAGCATAGGTCAACCCAGCTGGGGGAGACGGGCACCAAGCTAGGCAGAGAACCCACAGACCCAGCCGAAAAGTCCCGCTCTTGAGTGAAATCTGGTAGGATACCTCAGCAGCTATTTCCTAGCTACATGGAGGAATACGGCTAAGACATCCCCAGTGACAACGGACAGGTGAAAGTGATGACCATGGTCCTGGAGGGAGTGGCAGCTCGTTGGATGGTGACCTTGCATAATGCCGACGCTCCCAAACTTCGAAACCTCAACCAATTCATGGCTGCCCTAAGGAGGAGGTTCGAGGACCCCTTGGCTGATCGGAAAGCTAGAAAATGCATAAAAACAGTGAGGCAAGATTGTCACCAGATGGCTGAGTATATGGAGGAGTTTAGAGACCTGGCGTGCCAACTTAACTGGCCAGAGGATGTTCTAGTGGGCCATTTCAAAGACAGGCTGAACGATGACCTGTACCACGCATGCATCTTTAGGGGAGTTCTGGACTGCCTCCACGATTGGTGTATTGTAGTCGAGGAAGCCAAGATTGACCAAGCCCAAAGGCAGCGGCTCCTGGGGCGACCTGGAGATGCTCTCCCTTGGGGGAAAATGGGAGAAGACAAAACCCCCTCCACAGCACCATGCTCAATGGCTTGCTTTGAGTGCAGTAAGGAGGGACACCGGGCTACAGAATGCTGTTCTAAGACTTCCTTGCAAAAACCCAACCGAGCCAATAGAGGGAAGCCTGGAAAGACCTTGCAATGACCCAGGAAGACCGCCATGAAGAGCGCTGTCGTCGAGGTCCATTCTCCCGAAACCCTGGGGGAAGGAACTCCAGCTGGAAAACCGCCCGACTCTCCCGACAGCGACTCTGAAGATGAACCCCTGGTAAGTTGACCTATCGCGCTCCTCACCAGAACCACAGAACTGTTTAGTCCAGGGATGCTGAGAAAGGTAACACAGAAGTGGACTCAGGTTGCATCTGTTGCCTCATAAGCCCAACCTTGGTGGGGAAACTAGGAATCCCGGTGAGGAGGTTGAAGAAGCCAATTTCATTTGGCCAGTTAGATGGATCCATCACAGGAGAGATCCCAGCTACTCTTGCCACCCAACCAATCCAGCTCACAATGGGGGATCACACAGAGATGTTGACTTTTATAGTAACCCCTGACATGGAGTGGCCCCTAATATTGGAAATGATGTGGTTGACCACAAGACCAAGAGAAGAGGAACCCGAGGTGGTAGCAGCAGCAAAAGATTGGGGGTTGGAAACTGCCCAAGGAATAGTTGGATTTAGCTGAGGCGTTCAGCAAAGGCGGTCCAACAAGCTATCCCCTCATTGGCTCACTGACTGCACCATTGAAATTCTATGGGATCCAAGTCCAAAATATACTCGATGACCCCCCGGGAACTAGAAAAATTGCAGAAATTCATAGAGAAAAATTTGGCATGAGGTTTCATACAGTCGGCGAGATCAAAAACAGCGGCTCCAGTTTTGTTCCGAGAAAAAAAAGATGGATCTCTTTGGCTCTGCATAGACTACAGGTCTTTAAATGCAGTGAGTGAAAACAATATCTATCCCCTGCCACTGATGAAGAATATGTTGCCCCACCTAGCAAAGGGGAAAATATTCTCGAAATTGAACCTACAGGAGGCATATTACCAGGTTAGGATTAAGGAAGGGGATGAATGGAAGATGGCGTTTAACTGCCCCATGGCTTGCTTCCAATTTAGGGTGCTCCCATTACGACTGCAAGGAGCACCAGCAGTGTTCATGCAACTGATCAATGAGGTCCTCCAGGAGCACCTCTACAAGGGGGTTCCTCATATATTTGGATGACATCTTAATTTTTACTGAAACAAGGGAGGAACAAGTAAATTGGTCAGGGAGGTACTAAATAAATTGCAGGTCGCCCAACTCTATGCCAAACTGTCAAAGTGTGAGTTCCATAAGGAAGGGATTATTTGGGATATTGCATATCTCAAAATGAGATAGAGATGGACCCAGAAAAAGTCAGGGCAGTGCTGGAATGGGCACTGCCATGCATGAGGAGGCAATTGCAAAGTTTCCTGGGGTTTGCTAATTTCTACCGTCAGTTCATTCCTTCTTTTGCTCAGATCAAGCTCCCAATTACCAATATGCTACAAACAAAAGGGGAGGGTAAACCAAGACCTAGCCAATCATTGAAATGGACTATGGAAGCCACGTTTGAGAAATTAAAAAGACTTTTCTCAGCTGAGCCGGTCCTGAAGCACCCAGAAAAAGAGAAACCCTTTTTCATACAGGCAGATGCCAGTGATGTAGCAGTAGACGCAGTATTATTCCAAGAAAACCAAGAGGGCCAGCTGCAACCCTGTGCTTACACGTCCAGGAGGCCAGCGACACCGCCAAACAACTGAGGGATTCCCCGGCTCAGCGTCAGACAGCTGTTTGGTGCAGGAAACCCCGGCGGAGGTAGGTGGTAGGGACGATGCCCCGGGAGATGCTGGAGACAGTCCTACCTGCTTCATGAAGCCACCAAACAGCTGAGCAGCTGTGCCTCTGACAAACAGCTGATTGGCGCAGAAATGACACCCGGCAGTAAGAATTGAGAGGAGGGGAGCTGGGGGCCTGCTTTGCTGCTTTTCAAGCTGAGCACCAGATGCTGGCTAGCTGGTTGGGGGGGTGGAGCTGAGGGGAAGGATTGTATGTAAGGCACTGGGAGATGATCACTCCCAGCACTAACTTTGTTTGCCGTGAATAAATGCTGGTCAGACCGTTCCAATTTTGCCAGCCACCTTGTCTACCACTTGCTTTTTGTGGGAACCAGGGGTTGGTAAGGACGCTGACAGAGGCAGGAGTGGAATTCAGGCAAACTTTGGAAATTGATGAGTGGTTCCTGAACATTTTGAGTTCATAAAAACGCTCCATTTAGTAAAGGGATAGTTTTGGTGGCCATCCTTAAAGAAGGACATTGAAAGCTATTAGCTAGCTGCCCCATTTGTGCAGCGGCAAAGTGAAGACAGGGTAGAACACCGGGGCTATTGCAGCTGGTAGCAAGCCCATCAGCATCTTGGTGAGAGATTTCCATGGATTTTATCGTAGAGTTACCAGAGACGGTAGCGAACACGGTCATTTGGGTGGTGACAGACTTATTCTCCAAACAGGTGCACTTCATTCCATGCACCAAGATTCCCACAGCCAAGGCTTTAGCAAAGATGTTTGTACAACATATCTACCAACTGCATGGGGCTCCATAACACATAAATGCACATGGGGTGCAATTCACTTCAGAGTTCTGGAAAGTCTTTTTGGATCTCCTTGGGACTGCCCAGGGCTTGTCATCTAGTAATCATCCACAAACGAATGGTGGGACAGAATGTTCAAACTCAGTATTGGAACAATACTTAAGATGCTTTATTAATTATTAACAATATAATTGGACTGACCTTCTGCGGAAGTGGTTTACAACAACACTGTTCACTCCTGCACAGGTTACACCCCATTCCATGTTGCAATGGGACAAAGCTTCAACCCAATGCCCGGATTGTCAGTAAAAGAACCCACCATCCCCTCCCTGAAGGAGTGGATCACACAACTTCAAAATACATGGCTGATAGTGAGAAAAGCATTAGACAAGACTAGGGAAGCATATAAAGCACAGGCAGATGAGAAGCAGGTAGAACCTAAGCTGTTCAAAGTGGGGAAGAAAGTATACTTTTCCACAAAGTATTTAAAATCTCTGTGGCCATCAAAGAAATTAGGGTCAAAATTTGTGGGACCATTCCCCATAAAAAGAGTCATCAACCCAGTAACTGTAGAATTAGGCCTCCCTAAAACATTAAGACAAGTTCACCCGGTATTTCACTGCAGCCTGTTAAAACGTGAACTGAGCTCACCTCTAAGGCCAGCTGCAGTTCCTCCTCCTCCACCTATTATGGTGGAAGGAGAACACCATTTTGAAATCAAGGAGATCCTAGATTCCAGGAAATACCATGGGTCAACACAATACCTAATACCTTGGAAGGATCTTCCCTCTTCTTAGAACGAGTGGGTTCATAAACAACATATCAGGGTTCCTAGGTTGTTAAAAAAGTTTCACTCCCAGTATCCTGATAAACCTGACTAAACTATTTGTACTTTTCTCTCCCTGCTATTATTTTATGTTCTCTCCAGGTGGATCTCTCATTTTTAAAGGGGGAGGGGCATGTCAGAATCCAGTCTTTCTATAGGCATGGGATTCCTTATTCTTTCTGGGTTCTGCCATTCTCCTGGGGGGGAGGGGGATGCTTGGGGCACTGATGTATGTTTCCTTTGCTTTGTTCCTTGCTCTATCCTCTGATTTTTCTCTATTGGGGTGAGAATGGAATGTGCCTCTGGCCATCACTTCGTTCCCATGGTTTCACACCTGCGGATTGGCCTGTTTGGACCATCCAGATGGACAGTTGGGGTGGGGTTATTTTGGACTCTTTTGACTATATGATTTGCGTGGGAAACCCTCAGATCCTGCCTTCTATTCCTGCTCTCAATAAAGGTTCCTTTTGAAATGATGCTGTTTCAAGAGTTCTGCTTCCTTGGGAGGACTAATTGAGGCAGGTCCTTAAAGGTAAAGGTTCCCCTGCACATGCGTGCTGGTCATTTCCAACTCTAGGGGCCGGTGCTCATCTCCGTTTCAAAGCCGAAGAGCCAGCGCTTGTCCGAGGATGTCTCCGTGATCATGTGGCCAGCATGACTGGACGCTAAAGGCGCACAGAACGCTGTTACCTTCCCACCGTAGTGGTCCCTATTTTTCTACTTGCATTTTTACGTGCTTTCGAACTGCTAGGTTGGCAGAAGCTGGGACGAGTAACAGGTGCTCACTCTGTTACGCAGCACTCGGGATTCGACCTGCCAAACTGCAGACCATCTGATCGACAAGCTCAGCATCCTAATCCACTGAGCCACTGCATCCTTACATAAAGACTATTCCAGATGGAGGACTTCACAACAGGAATCATAGGACTTTAAGCAGCTAAACAAATACTCTCTTCCTCTTCAAAGCATTTTCATGATTAGAAAAGCTTAAAGATGAGAAGAGTCAAGAGTTGAGATGAAGTATTATGAATACTTTGCAAAATTCTATGAAGGAGGAAGGGCAATGGAAGATTCATGCAGAAGCAGTGAACTACATGTCTTAAAATTTGATCCAAAGGGCTCTGCAATGTGTTTTATAGAAGTTTTATAAGGAGTTTATATTGCATAATATGTTGAAAAGTTGTAGAAGCTGTTATAGGCAAAACAGTAAATATATTGTTCAATATTTAATAAATATTTCAAAAAGTATTATAATAAAGTAACAGCATAACTAAACTTTGAAAGTTTGAACATCACTTGTTTAAATAAATGTTGTATTTGGGAAGATCAAGAACTGCTACTTGCATTCACTTGCTTTCATCCTTCCCTGAATGTGTTTTTCCTTTTGTATAGTCCATTTATGTTTGTTTTTGTCAAATTTAAGTACACATGCAAAACTTACTTAAAAGTCTGACAGTTGTTGATTATGGCAACCATGTACTGGACATAGCACGGATGATACTGACGATTTCTTAAATGCTCCTCTTTATATAAATGTGCTTCCTCTTTATACCTGAATAAGGGAAGGGAGAACAAACTCAATGAGAAAAGAAAGTAAAATCATAATCATAATCATAATAAATCATCATCATCATCATCATCGGAAGGGACCTTGGAGGTCATCTAGTCCAACCCCCTGCTCAGGCAGAGAACCCTATACCATTTCAGAGAAATAGATAGAATAGATAGATTAGGCTTTAGCGATTTCCAGAGGGATACGTTTCTAGTGTATAGTTTCTGTAAAATTATTTAAAAAATTAAAAGTAAGCAAATCCAGTGGGTTCAGTCATAATTCACAGTGAGCTGGCAAACTATAAGGTTGCATTACCATTTGCAGAAAAATCTATACAGATAGTCCTTGACTTTTGACTTGTCTGTGACTGCATGTCAGATGCTCAGCAACCACTGTCTGTAGTGTCTGTGGTCATGTCACTGTGTTTTTACAAAGTTTCTCCCAAAAACTTCTGGTAATAATAATTTTACCTGTTAAGAAAGGAACTCATTTGTTGAAGGCACAAATGCAGCACTTTTATTTTCAAATCTTCACTTATCTGAGTAGCCACCTGAAGATTCTGTTCAAACATCTAAAATTAGAAAACAATTAGCTAACATTTCAATGAGAATTAGGCAAGTTTCCTAGACATAAAGATGAACAATATATTTTTCTCCTGCCATTATAATTTGAGTTACAAAATTCTGCTTGTGCTTCATCAGGGGTGTCACACTGCCGGCCCATGGGCCGAACGCATCATCAGGAAACTGTGCCCACCCATTTGCCAGCAATGGAAAAAAAGTGCCGATACATTACATGACATCGTGAGTTTGACATCTCTGTGCTACACGAACACATTATCTACATTTGTTAGTTGAATGTGCTGGGACATGAACAATGGAATAGCAATAGCACTTAGACTTAGATACCTCTTCATAGGCCTTTACAGCCTTCTATATAAAAATCTCCCAAGAATCTTTAGTAAAACAAATTCAAAAGTTCCAATCTATTTTATATTTTATATCCAATCAGAAGGGTATAACTCTTATCAATACTTTGTATTTTTTTAAACTTCTTAAACTTGACTTAAACTATTTACATAAAAATATTGTTATACCTGAAATACAATAGCTGGGAGTGTTGTTTGATAATATCCATCCTGATCTGTTTCTGGTTCATTTTCTTTTAGCCAGTCTTTTTTATCTGTCTCCAGTGCTTTTCGTAGCCAGCCTATAATGTTTGACTAGAGAATCAAGAGAATGTTAAATCAAGAGAATTTTTTTTTGTTAGTACTGAACTGATGCTAGAAATGATCCACCTGGAAGTGCCCCAGTCCATATGAAGCACAATTCTAATTTCCCATATCTTCATTGATCTGGTCACCATTTTTACTTTCAGATAGTATTTACCTATTATTGAAAGCTATCCTGTTTAAAGCCCTAATCAAGCCCATTTTTCTGAGATTTCTTTTTTCTGTACAGCCCTAGCTGGAGCCAGTCCACATTTCAATTTTGTATTTGACTTGCTGGCTTAATCTCAATCAAATTTACTCTTTTTCTGTCCATTTTTAGAGAAATATCATGCTAATAAACAGAAGACAAATTCTAATGGGCCTGAAGAAAAACAGGTTTATTTAAAAGGCAAGACAACAGAATAGGGAGCTATATTTCCCGAGCAGAGTTTCTAACTAGGACACTGCCCCCAAAGTCCTGCTCCTGGTCATTTGCAGTACAAGCCAATTTCATTGGACACATCATGAGCAAGTGCTCTAGAGCAGGGCTTTTCAACCTTTTCACCGATTGTACCACTTTTAGAATATGGCTATATTCGAGTACCACCAGTTGCCTAGCAAGGTGTCACAAACTTGATGACCAAAAAAATCCGGAAAAAAGTGATAAACTACAGGTAGTCCTTGATTTACAACAGTTCACTTAGTGACTGTTCAAAGTTACAACAGCACTGAAAAAAGTGACTTATGAACATTTTTCACACTTATGACTATTGCAGCATCCCCAGGGTCATGTGATTTACATTCGGATGCTTGGCAACCAATTCATATTATGATGGTCACAGTGTCCCAGGGTCATGTGATCCCCTTTTGCAACCTTCTGACAAGCAAAGTCAATGGGGAAACCAGATTCACTTAACAACCGTTACTAATTTAACAACTGCAGTGATTCATTTAACCTGCAAGAAAAGTCATAAAATGGGGCAAAACTCATTTAAATTTCTCCCTTTTATATCCTCTCTTCTCTCCTCCCCTTTTATATCCCCTCTTCTCTACCCCTTTATATCTTCTCTCCCCTTTTATATCCTCTCTTCTCTTTTATATCCTCTCCTCTCCCCCTTTTATATCTTCTTCTCTCCCCCTTTATATCCTTTTCCCCTTTATATCCTCTCCTCTCCTTTTACATCCCCTCCTTTACCCCTTTATATCTTACCTTCTCTCTACTTTATATCCTCTTTTCTCCCCCTTTTATATCCTCTCTTCTCTCCCCCCTTTATATCCTCTCTTCTTTTCCCTTCTTTTATATTCTCTCCTCTCCCCTCCCTCCGTTTTGTTCCGTGCACCTCTAGCTGATTCCTCTTGCAGTCCCCTTCTCTTTCCCCCATTCTTTTTTCTCTCCCTCTCCTGCCAAAACCTCCTTTTATAACCACTCCTCTCCCCCCCCCCTTCTTTTCTCTTCTGTGTGCACCAGAAGCACCGATTCTGGGGCTTCTGTCTTGCTTCTGCAACCCTGTAGAAGTGCGCGCTGATACTAGGCTTCTGCCCAGCCCCCATAACCCTGAAGAAGAGCCGATCAGCTGTAGCTGCTCTTGGCGATCCTAGGCTTTGCTCAGCCCCAACAGCCCTCCTTCGAACTGGGGCATTTCCAACCAAGTTGCCTTTCCAACCAAGTTCCCTTCCTCCCTCCTTCTCTGATTCTTTCCTTCCTACTTCCCTCCCTCTGTCCCGCTTTAAAAAAAAACTGCCAGAGGCTTGAGGCAGAGGTGGCAACAGGCAGGCAGTGGTGGGTAAAGGCTTCCCCTCCCCCCTGTCATTGCCTCTGCATGGCAACAGCTCACCTCTCCCAGAACCGCACATGTGTTTGTGTGTGTACAAGCGCGCACATGGGGTGTATGTGTGTCTCTCACCCCTTGCAGCCCCACGCCCTCAACAAAGACTTTCTGCAATGGCAGGCTACAAAGTAATTTTTTTGGAATCCTTGCTTCTTTTTCTCAATGTTCCGCTGATCGCATCACTCCCTGCGCCCCTCAGCTCCCGCCAACAAGCCCCTTCCATCTCTGCTCCTCCCCTGGGGGGTGCATGAAAAAGACAGTGAGTGCATGAGTGCTGGCATCCTGGGAGAAAGGGAAGCATTCTCCTACCTTTTTCCTTTCTCAGCGGTCAACAGGGATGGTCAGCAGCAATGTTGGGCGTTAGTCTCCTCTTTGTGCACTCAGGGTGGGGCAGGGCAGCCCCTCGCTGGCCCTTTCTCACCAAAGCCACCTCCTTTTATATCCTCTCCTCTCCCGGAAGTGCCGATCAGCTGGAGCCCAGAGCTGATCCTGGCACCTCTGCAGAGCCCTGACAGCCCTGCAGCTCCAGCTGTCTCTTCCTTGGGCTTCTGCGGCGCTGCCACCGCTTCATCTCATTCCTCTCCGCCCTGCTACCACTTTGCGTACCACCTGCCTGGTGGCAAAGTACCACTGGTGGTACGTGTACCACCAGTTCAAAAGCCCTGCTCTAGAGCAGGGCTTTTCAACCTTTTTTTTTTTATTAAAAAGTTTTAACATACAATTTTTTCTTTAAAAAAAATCCCCCCTCCCCCTCCCTTCTCCCTCCCCCCCTACCTCTCCCCCCTCCCCCCCTCCCCCCCCCGACTTCCCAGAGCTAAATACAAGGTATATATAAAAAAACAATCATAAACAACCATATACTAACAACCATAAACTCTAAAATCCATCACTCTCTAGCTTATATAGGATAAAACAAACCTTAGTAATATTAAATATATATAGAAAACAAAAATAGAAAAAGAAGAAAAGAAAGAAGACTTATTCAAATGCTACATGAAACTTCTTAACCCTATACTTGTTCTGGATAAACTCAATCCATTTTCTCCATTCCATAATATAGCGTTCTTGCGAGTGATCTTTCAAATAGGCCGAAATCTTCGCCATCTCAGCCAGGTCAGAAACCTTTAAAGTCCATTCTCCTATAGTCGGCAGTTCCTCTTTCTTCCAGTACTGACCTATCAAGAGTCTTGCTGCCGTAATTAAATTCAACATCAACTTAATGTCCACAACTGTAGCATCTATAATTATTCCCAACAAAAAAAGTTGCGGACAAAACTTTATCCTCTGTTTAAAAATCTTCTGCATGTTCCACCAGACTTTTATCCAAAAGGCCTTAACCTTTTTACAAGTCCACCATATATGAAAATATGTTGCGTCTTCATCACCGCACCTGCAACATTTAGGCTGATAATTCGGATACATACTTGCAAGCTTTTTAGGATCTAAATGCCATCTATAAAACATTTTGTAAAAATTCTCTCTTAGATTTTGAGCTTGTGTAAATTTTACATTCCTCACCCAGATCTTTTCCCACGTGTCCATTGTGATAACTTCCTGGATATTTTGGGCCCATTTTATCATACAATCCTTAACAAGTTCTGTTTCTGAATCAATCTCTATCAACGCAAGATATATCCGTTTAATATGTGCTGGTCCCTGATTTCTGATTTGCTTTATCAAATTTTCATCAGTCATTGTAAAACCATTTTTCTGGTCTTCTTTCCACCTGGCCCGTAACTGAGTATATTGAAACCAATTTTGAACAACCTTCTCTTCTCGCAAGAGGCTATATGATTTCAAACACCAAACATTTCTTTCCAAGCTTAGGATCTCCTTGTACGTAGTCACATCATGTTTGAAACCAGCATGTATATTTTCTATTGCGTGTTTTGGAATTGCCTACAGTGGTATCTTACAATCTAACTTATGTCTATACTTCTTCCAAACTCTCAACAATGCCTGTCTTAAAATATGCACTCTAAACACATTGTCTACCTTCTTGTCATACAACAGATATGCATGCCAGCCAAACAACAAATCGTGGCCCTCAAGATTTAATAATCTCTCTTGTGTCAAATTAATCCAATCACTTATTCCTGCTAATGCAGCAGCTTCATAATATAGTTTAAAATTAGGCATTTTAAGACCACCTCTCTCACGAGTATCCTGCATAATCTTAAGTTTAACTCGTGGCCTTTTCCCTGCCCAGACAAATTTATTGATACCTCGCTGCCATTCCTCCAAATTAGAATCTTTCTTAAGAATCGGTATCATTTGAAATAAAAATAAAAATTTAGGCAGGACATTCATTTTCACTGCTGCAATCCGTCCCAACAAAGACAATTGCAATTTTTCCCAACTCTCCAATTCTTTTTGAATTTCCCCCCATAATTTTTCATAATTATTTTTATATAACTTTGTATTAGAGGGCGACAAAAGCACCCCCAAATATTTAACCCTTTTAACAATCTCAAATCCAGTTAATCCTTCTAAGAGAGCCTTTTGCGAAACTGTCATATTTTTGGCCAAAATCTTGGTTTTCTGTATATTAACTTTAAATCCAGAAACCTTCCCATATTGTGTTATTATCTCCATCAGGTCCACAACAGAGTTCTCTGGCTGGGTCACTGTAACAACCAGATCATCTGCAAATGCTCTCAATCTATAATCCTGATCTCTAATTTGTATCCCCTTAATTTTTTCCGAATTCCGTATTTTAACCAATATCTCTAATGTTAACACAAATAACAAGGGCGATAACGGACACCCTTGCCTTGTGCCCTTCTCAATATTACATGCTTCTGTCAGACTATTATTAACTATAATTCGGGCAGTTTGTTTTTGATATAATGCCCTAATCGGTTGTAAAATTTTTTCCCCAAAATCCATTTTATCTAAAACTTTCATCAAAAATTGCCAATTCAATTGATCAAAAGCTTTTTCAGCATCTAGAAAAATTAGCACCGCAGGGATCTGGTTGTTCCTTTCCAAAAACTCTAACACATCAACTATATGCCTCACATTATTTTTCATTTGTCTACCACTAATAAACCCCGTTTGGTCCCCATGAATCACCTGTTGCAGAACCCTCATCAGTCTATTAGCCAAAACCTTAGCAAATATCTTGTAATCTGTATTTAATAGCGATATCGGTCTATAATTTTTAACTTGAGTAACATCTTGGTCTTCCTTCGGAATCAAAGAAATAAAAGCTGTTCTCCAGGACGGTGGCACCTTTCCCCCCCTCTGGATTGTATGGAACAGTTCCTTTAACGGTTTGATCATCTCTAATTGTAAATTTTTGTAGTAAGCCGCAGACAAACCATCCGTACCTGGTGCTTTATCCACCTTCAATTCCTTAATTGCTGTAAAAATTTCTTCTTCTGTAATTAATTGGTTAATCTCCTCTTTTTGTATTTGCGTAAGAACCGGGATGCTAGCATTCTCCAAATATATATCAATGTCTTTTTCATTAATCTTCTCCTTAGCATATAATTTAGAATAAAAATCCACAAAAGCATCCTTGATAAGATCCTGTTGAAACACAACCCTTCCTTTATACTCAATTTTGTCTATATTAGAAGCCCTTTGTTTTTTTCTCAGTCTATAAGCTAACCATCTACCTGGTTTATTAGCGTTGCAAAAAGTATTATGCCTGGCAAACCGCAAATTGGTTGCCACTTGGTCAGCCATTAATTTATCAAATTGTCCTCTTAACAGTTTGATAGCCTCCTTAGTCTTCACATCCTCTGAATTCAAAATCAAAGCCTTTTCTTTTTCCTTTATTTCATTCTCCAGTTCTTTCCTCCTAGCTTCCACAGCACGTCTATGTTTATTATTCATATATATCAACACCCCTCTCATATAGGCCTTGCTAGCATCCCAAACCATGTCCATAGAGGTGCCCTTATTCATATTAATTTCAAAAAAATCCTTCATCCGCTGTTTACATTCTTCCACATTTCTCTGATTTCTAAACAAATTCTCGTTTACGCGCCATGAGCGCCTGTCTCTATTCTCCTTATCAATCTCTAGCCAAACTGGACTATGATCAGAGATAGTTCTTGCACAAATCTTCACCTTTTTGGTCCTTAAAAAAAATCATTAGTCAACAAAATAAAATCAATCCTGGAAAAAGATTGATGTCTGTCAGAATAAAAAGTATAATCCTTTTCCTGCAAATGTCTCTCGCGCCAGATATCTCGCAGTTCCAAGTCATCCTTCATTTCAAAAAAAGATTTAGGCAGTCTAGCATGACTTGGGACGCGCTTAAAAGCTCCAGCCTTGTCCATCTGTACATCCAAAACACCATTCCAATCCCCCATAAAAATAAAAGATTTATAATCCAACTGGGTAAGCTTTGTATAAAGTAAGCTAAAAAAGTCAGCTTGTTGTTGATTAGGAGCATATAATCCAACTAAAAGCGTCTTTTTACCTTCTAGCAGCAGCTCTATCATAACGTATCTTCCATGCTTATCTGCTTCAATTAAGTCTGCTGTTAAAGCACTTTTAACATAAACAACCACTCCATTTTTCTTATTCATTGCAGAAGCAACAAATTGCGTGCCCAACCTTGAGTTCGATAAATACTTTTGATCCGCAACCCTAATATGCGTTTCTTGCAAACATATAACATCTATCTTATATTGTTTTAAATATTGAAAAACTTTCTTCCTCTTCTGTGGTGAATTTAGTCCATTAACGTTCCAAGTTAAAAATTTAGTTGCCATGCAGATCATCCCAAAGCTCTTGGAGCACTGCTTTGATAGGGCTATCTTTTTTAGGCCGTGCTCCTCCCACTGCTTGGCTGTAAGTGCGTTGTGGAAGTACCATAGACTTCTGCTGATCTTGTTCTTTTATTTTTTTTTGATCATTTTAAAGCAGCACGCGTCACCCTCTGCTCTCTAGGATCATCCAAAGAAGTTGTAGCTTGATCTCCTCCAGCACCGTTCTCCTCTGTCTGTCCATCTTCAGCCTCTTGATGTTCTCCTTCTCCCGATCCCTTTGCAGCCTCCAGAAGTGTTAATGGGGTTGCTTTTAAAACTTTATTGTAAAAATCACGCGCTTGCATCACAGTAACCAGACGGTACCTTTTACCTTCATGCATCACCATCAACCCAACTGGAATCTCCCATCTGAACCTTATATCTCGTTGCTTGAGCTCTTGCACAAGAAATGTAAAATCCTTCCTTCTCCTTAAAATCTTTGGAGGAATTTCTTTTAGAACCAAGACTTCTTGATCAGCAATCACAACTTTAGCATCATAGGCAGCTTGTATAACTTCATCTCTAATTTCCCTTTTTGCAAAATAAGCCACCACATCTCTAGGCAACTTTCTCTGTCTAGCAATCCATGAATTCACACAGAACACTTTATCCATGCCTGCTTTTATTTCAGATGCTGGCTGATTCAATACCACTTCGAGAGCCTCAGAAACCAGCTGCTTTAGATCTTCCTTAATATTCTCTTTTAAGCCTCTAATTCTAACAGCAAACTGCATCTGATAATATTGAGCAAGACTCAATTCTCTATCCATTTTGTCTCTTAAATCTTCATTCTCCAATACTTTTGCTTCTAATGTGGCATTCTTTTGAGTCAAATCTTCCACTTTTTCATCCAAATCTTCCACACATTCAGCCACTTTATGCACTGAGGACAAAATGTCTATCTTCATCACACTGAACTTCTGTTCCATCCTCTCTTCCATTCTCTCCTCCAATTTCTCCAATTTCGCCTCCATCTGTGCAAATTTATCACCCATTGATTCCAAAATTACCTGGGTATGTTTTTCAAGAGCATCTTGTAAATCCTTCGATGTCAATACATCAGGAGGATGCAACGCCTGCAATGATGATTGTTGCACCGGAGAAGTTCCACCACTCCGAAGAGTTTTAGGGGGAGGTTTAGCCGCCATCTTTTACTTTCAATTGTGACGCACTTTCACTTTAAGTTTAAAAAGTCCATCAAGCTCGAGAGTAAAATAAAATAATCCTCTTCACCTTTTCCTCTTGTACCGCTCTGCCTGCTCTTTTTATTCCATAGTCCTTCCTTCAGGCAGGGGTGGTCGCAGACGCCTGGCTCTGCTCCAAGAAATCCGGAGCAGAGACGCTGACCAGCTGGGAGCGACCCAGGCTACGGGGGAGTTCGATCCTTCAGCCGCCCAAGCTCCAAGCTCAGGCGGCCCCGGAGAACTCGACCCCTACCTGGGGCCTCACCCCCTCCTCTTCTCCCGAGGAGGGGGCTTCAAATTCGCCCGAACAGCTGATCGGCGCTGTTTCGGGCGAAAATTACTCAGCTGAGCCGCGGGCAGCCCGGGAAGGCTGTCTCCGGCGCCGCACAGCCACCGGAAGTCCAGGGCTTTTCAACCTTTTGTACCACTTTTAGGACATGACAATATTCGAGTACCACCAGTGCTTAGCAAGATATCAAAAACCTGATGACCAAAAAAAGGGGGGTGGGATTTTGGACTTTACTGGTTAGATTCATTTATTGTTATAGAATTGGCTAGTTTATAATATTATGGAAAAGTAAAAAGTTGAGGTTCAATGTTAATGCTTCCTTCTACTGCAACAGATCAAGTCAGAAGTCAATGCCTTTTCTTTTTTCCTTCTCCCCCTCACATTTCTCTTTTTCTCTCACCCTTTACTCGCAAAAGTCTCTTGGTCTCTCACTCATTTAGCTCGCAAAAGCCTCTCACTCGCTCATTCACACTTTGCTCATTTACCCTCTGCTTGAGAAAGCCTCGCTTACTCACTCACTCAGCTCTCAAAAGCCTCTCACTCGCTCTCATTCAGTGCTCGTAAAAGCCTCTTGCTTGCTCACTCACTCAGCTCGCAAAAGCCTCTTGCTCTCTCACTCATTCACACTTTACTCACAAAGGCCGCACGCTCCCACTCTCTCTCCTCACCACTTTGCTAACAAAACCCTCTTCTCTTCTCTCTCTTTTACCATGTGTTTTTTTCCTCTTCCTCTCCCACCAAAACCTGCTCCTTTTATAGCTTCTCCTCTCTCCACCCTCCTGTTCCTCCTTTTCTCTTCCAGGTGCTCTGGAAGCTCCAATCAGCATGCAGCTGCTCGCGCAGATTCTGGGGTTTCTGCCGAGCCCTGCAGCTCCATCTGATCTCCTCCAGGCCTGTACAGCACCACTTTAGCTCGTTCCCTTCCCCACTACACATGGCTAGGGTTTGTGTACCATCTACCATGTGCTAAAGTACCACCATTGGTATGCATACAACCGGTTGAAAAACCCTGCTCTAGACCTCATCAACACAAAACAATGATCACTCATGATTAGGAAGGATGTCAGAGTCACCCCCAAAAGCCTTTTTTTTGTCTAAACTCTAATGATGATCTGTCAGCTCAAAAGGAGCCTCCATCAACACTTGCAGAACCACTGTTAAGTCTGATAAGAAAAAATAATGGACTAGTAGCAGACCAGAATGCTTGGATCTTTTGAGGAATCCAAGTATTACTAGCAAATGACTGGAGATATATTATCACTTACCAAAGCCAGAGCTTTTCCCCCTATGATTACTATGTAACATTACAATCTGTAATAAATCCTGCCTTCCAATGACAGACAAGAATTAACATATTTGTATTGGTTCACTCCTTTGTAGAATGAGAACAGTATTTAATTTTGGTTTGATGTGGAAAAAATGTACTTAAATTTATCTTATACTGGGAAATATTAGTCTTCCAGTCAATTAGGATTTTTTTTATTTGTATTTATATACACTGTTTCTCTTTTTGTCTGTAAGTTGCCCAATTGTCAAGATAGGTAGCATTGAAATTAGATGAATAAATTACCGTAAGAGTTGACATATATGTGCTGAGAAGTTCATTCACCACATCCTGAGAAAGAAGAGGCTGCAGAAAATTCACCTCCAATTCTGGTGCCAGTTCCAAATTTCCCATCATTTCTTCACTAAAATAAAGTGTACAGATAAATAACAAGTAAAATTCTAGGATCAATTTTTCTTTAGTTGCAAAAAATGCACCACACACGCCACACATGCACAACCAGACAAATAATGAAATATTTTTAAAAAGATTAAAATAGTAAACTCTAAATATGGACAGTCTAACAAAGCAATTTAATAATAGTTTTTTAAGCTGAAGTGTTAAATAGGCAATTGATGCATATTTTAGTATTTGCATTTTTAATTCTGCAAAGTAAAAATAAGTTTTCCTGAATAATTATTTGTGTTTGTGTTTTATACATGTACTTGGGAGTTAGCTAATTACATAACTAGAAATTCACAGTTAAGATCTCCTTAACTAGACTCCTAGATTTAAGAATTCAAAGCCCAGCTGTGTGCATATTTGCAATAAGATGCATGTTAAATTTGGAAGATTAATTATAATCTTCCAGATGTGGATTGCAAATAATTCATATATTTAGGAGATGAAGGAAGGAATAAGAGATGAGTAGGGATTAAAAGGAGCTAGAAGGAGGTTTAGAGAAAAAGAAAAACAGGAATAGAAGAGACTCAATATAGTTTTATTTCTTTATGTTTATTCTGAAAGTTTGAGTTTTAAATTTTGAACCATAGAAAAAATACAAGAAGCCCAAATCTTTTTTATTTAAGAGATAATCACCAATTCTTTGAATTCTTGTAATATTCTATCCAATGGAAAGAAAAAGTAAAGAGTACTTCATCCAGTTTTCAAGATGCTATGCTGCAGCATTTTTTAACATTCTCCAAACCAATATTGCTTCTTAACTCTTTCACACTTGAATAGTTTAAAAAAGAAAACTTCCATTTTTTCCCTTCTTACCAAAAATGTAAACTCCTTGGAAACAGAATAAACTAACAGGTAATCTTCAACAGTTCATTTACTGAATGTTCAAAGTTACAATGGCACTGAAAAAGGTGACTTTTTACCATTTTTTACATGATCACATGATAGAAATTTGATTGCTTGGCAACTGGCTCATATTTATGACAGATGAAGTATCCTGGGGCTATGTGATCACCTTTTGTGACCTTCTGACAAATAAAGTCAATAGGGAAGTCAGATTCACTTAACAACTAGGTTGTTGTCGTTAGTTGCGAAGTTGTGTCCGACCTATCGTGACCCCATGGACAACATTCCTCCAGGCCTTCCTGTCCTCTACCATCTTCTGCAGTCCGTTTAAGCTCACGCCTACTGCTTCAGTGACTCCATCCAGCCACCTTATTCTCTGTCATCCCCTTCTTCTATTGCCCTCAATCTTTCCCAGCATTAGGCTCTTCTCCAGTGAGTCCTTCTTTCTCATGGCCAAAGTATTTTGAGCAGTCAGGGTTGATCTCCTGTAGGACTGATAGGTTTGAACACCTTGCAGTTCAAGGGACTTGCAGGAGTCTTCTCCAGCACCATAGTTCAAAGGCCTCAATTATTTGGCGCTCAGCCTTTCTTATGGTCCAACTTTCACAGCCATACATTGCAACTGGGAAAACCATGGCCTTGACTATACGCACTTTTATTGGCAGGGTGATATCTCTGCTTTTTAGTATGCTGTCTAGATTTGCCAGTTTTCCTCCCCAGGAGCAAGCGTCTTTTAATTTCTTGGCTGCAGTCCCCATCTGCGGTGATCTTGGAGCCCAGGAAAATAAAATCTGTCACTACCTCCATTTCTTCCCCATCTATTTGCCAGGAGTTGAGAGGGCGAGATGCCATGATCTTGGTTTTTCTGGAACTCCCTAGCTTTCTCCATGATCCAGCGTATGTTGGCAATTTGATCTCTAGTTCTTCTGCCTCTTCAAAATCCTGCCTGTACGTCTGGTAGTTCTCGATCCACATACTGCTGGAGTCTAGCTTGTAGGATTTTAAGCATAACTTTACTAGCATGTGAAATGAGTGCAATGGTGCGATAGTTTGAATATTCTTTGGCACTGCCTTTCTTTGGAATTGGAATGTAAACTGACCTTTTCCAATCCTGTGGCCACTGTTGAGTTTTCCAAATTTGCTGGCAAATTGATTGTAGCACTTTTACTGCATCGTCTTTTAAGATTTTGAATAGGTCAGCGGGAATACTGTCACCTCCACTAGCTTTGTTGTTGCTCAGATTTCCTAAGGCCCTTTTCACTTCACATTCTAGGATGTCTGGCTCGAGGTCAGTGACCACCCAATCGTGGTTATCTGGGACGTTAACCTCGGTCTTGTACAGTTCTGTGTAGTTTTGCCACCTCTTCTTAATCTGTTCTGCCTGTTAGGTCCCTGCAATTTTGGTCCTTTATCATGCTCATCTTTGCATGAAACGTTCCCTTCATATCTCCAATTTTCCTGAAGAGATCTCTGGTCCTCCCTATTCTATTGTTTTCTTCAATTTCTTTGCACTGTTCATTTAAGAAGGCATTCTTATCTGTTCTAGCTGTTCTCTGGAATTCTGCAATAAATTGGGTGTATCTTTCTTTTTCTCCCTTGCCTTTCGCTTCCCTCCTTTCCTCAGCTATTTGTAAAGCTTCCTCAGACAGCCATTTTGCTTTCTTGCACTTCTTGTTCTTTGGGATGGTTTTAGTTGCTACCTCTTGTACAACGTTGCAAACCTCCGTCCATAATTCTTCAGGCACTCTGTCTATCAGATCTAATCCCTTAAATCTACTACTCACCTCTATCTTCAGGGATATGATTTAGTTCATATCTGAGTGGCCTAGTGCTTTTCCCTACTTTCTTCAATTTGAGCCTAAATTTTGCAACAAGAAACTCATGATCTGAGCCACAGTCAACTCCTGGTCTTGTTTTTACTGACTGTATAGAGCTTCTCCATCTTTGGGTGCAGAGCACATAGTCAATTTGATTTCTGTTTTGGCTGTCTGGTGATGTCCATGTGTGGAGCCGTCTCTTGGGCTGTTGGAACAGAGTGTTTGCTATGACCATTGTATTCTCTTGACAACATTCTATCAGCCTGTGCCCTGCTTCATTTTGTACTCCAAGGCCAAATTTGCCTGTTATTCCAGTTATCTTTTGGCTTCCTACTTTAGCATTCCAATCCCCCGTGATGATAAGGACATCATTTTTTGGTGTTAGTTCTATAAGGTGCTGTAGGGCTTCATAGAACTGGGCAATTTCATCCTCTTCAGCACTAGTGGTTGGGGCATAGACTTGGACTACTGTGATATTGAATGGTTTGCCTTGGATTTGCACTGACATCATTCTGTCATTTTGGGGACTGTATCCCAGTATTGCTTTTCCTACTCTTTTATTGACTATGAAGGCTACTCCATTTCTTCTGAGGGATTCTTGCCCGCAGTAGTATACCTGATGGTCATCTGAATTAAATTCATCCATTCCTGTCCATTTTAGTTTGCTGATTCCTAAGATGTCGATGTTCAGTCTTGTCATCTCTTGTTTGACCACATCCAGCTTGCCTTGATTCATGGATCTTACCTTCCAGGTTCCTATGGAGAAAAAGTCTTTACAGTATTGGACTTTCCTTTCACCACTAGATGCATCCACAGCTGAGCATCCTTTCGGCTTTGGCCCAGTCGCTTCATTCTTTCTGGTGCTACTAGTACTAGTCCTCCACTCTTCCCCAGTAGCATATTGGACACCTTCCGACCTGAGGGGCTCATCTTCCAGCATCTTATATTTTTGCCTTTTGGTACTGTCCAAGGGGTTTTCATGGCAAAGATAATGAAGTGGGTTGCCATTTCCTTCTCCAGTGGATCACATTTTGTCAGAACTCTCTGCTATGACTTGTCTGTCTTGGGTGGCCCTGCACAGCATAGCTCATAGCTTCATTGAGGTACGCAAGCCCCTTTCCTGCGACAAGGCAGTAATCCATAAAGGGGACAATTAGGTTACTAATATAACAACTGCAGTGATTCACTTAACAGCTGTGGCAAAAAAGGTTATAAAATGGGTCCAAGTTCACTTAACAACTACCTTGATTAGCAACAGAAATTTTGGGTTCAATTGTGGTTGTCAGTTGAGGATTACCTGTATAATGTATAAATGTATGTTTATTCTTAATATTCCATAAACAGTAAGGGGTAGCCAAATGATTTTCACTGCATGATTTTACGACTGAACTTAAACAAATCTATTTATTATAATTATTTTTCTCTTAAAATGGGTAAAAAAATACTGTTTTCATTTCATACTCATCTAAGATAGGCAAGAAGATTTGTACCTTACAAAGAATACCTTTCTATGGTATAGTGATTGCTTTACATGCCAAACTTCTTAAAATCCTTAACTAGGCCAAGATGGTACACAGGCAGCAAAGGCTGTAAAGAGCTCCTCCAAAAGTAAAAGCTTTATTTTATTTTACTTTATTTTTTAAAAACTTTTTAACCTCTTTTAATGTTGTATTTTTAACCTACCCCTTTTTAATTTATTTTAACCTTTTTAAACCTTTTAAGCCTATTTTTAACCCTTTTTAACCTTTTTAAACCTAGTTTTAAACTTATTTTTAAACCTGTTTTAACAAACTTGAATGGGGAAAAGGAGGAAGAGACAGCACTCTGCAGCAGAGTTTATCCAAGCCATTGAAGCAGCAGAAAATGGAAGATTATATTGCAAACAGACCGTCTGTTCCAGTAAGTAACACATTCGCAGGCACCTTATCAGATAAATTTAATTTATGTGACTCATTGGATTGGGACTTACAAACCGAACTGGAGAGCAAACAGCATGTAGAGCTGTCCTCCTCCCTCTCGGAGAATGGCTCCCCTCCTTGGAACCCAGCAGCAGCCTTTTTTGGACAGGAGGGAGATGTAACAAATTTAAAGGGGGAAAATGTGACAGACTTCCTCTCCAGACAATGTTTGCTTACAGCTCAAACTGTAAACTCAATATATGATCTTTTGTCAATTGTCATAAATAAGGTCGACTGCCAGAAAGAATCTTTCGCAAAGTTTATTAGGAGCCACCCAAATACTGTAGAAGGACTTGGGAGGATAACCATGGATAGACATGGGATGGCTAATTCAGAAAATGAAAGTAGACAAGGACCTTGTCTTCCTTCCAAAAATTTGAACACACAAGATAAAACACTCAATCAGGTAAAGGCCTAAGAGATGATCAATATAACTACTGTTTGCAAACTAACCAGGTTACTTTGCAAATTTATGACAAGAGAGTAAATAGAGGGCGTTGGAGTAATAGAGAAGCTGTTAGGCCCATGGTGGCGAACCTATGGCACACGTGCCACAGGTGGCACACACTCTCTGTGGGCACGCATGCCGTCGCCCCACTCCTAGGTCTTCAGCTACGTTTTATAAAACCTTTTTGCTTTAGGCCTTTGCCGCTGTGTGCAAAAAAGAGAGAAAAGGTTCAATCAATCAATTTTAACTTCTCGCAGGAAAGATCTCACAAAGTTGGAATTGATTGATTGAACTTTTTAGTCCCACCGAGTCTGCCATTACCTCCACAGCCATGCCCACTCAATGGGCCACGCCCACCCAATGGGCCACACCCACCCGGCACCCAACGATATATAAGTGGGTTTTGGGTTGCAATTTGAGCACTCGGTCTCTAAAACGTTCGCCATCACTGTGTTAGGCTGTCCCTGAGCCAGCTGCTTCGCTGTGAATTCACTCTTGATAGATCTACTACATGCAGAGTGGCTGCCAGCAACAACACAGTGTATGAGAATTCTCCTATCGTTCAAGCAGCCCACAATTCCCTCCTTGCTCTTCAGAATGAAGCCCTTTCTGAGCACCTTTTCAATATTTCCAATAAGGGTCTTTTGCTCAGACAAAGTGTGTCCACTCCTGAAACAGCGTCAAGAGGGAACAGTTGCTTTAAATCCAGGCTGCAACAGCCCTTACACTACTAAACCTGAGGCTGCTGCAACTGAACTGACCCTGAGAAGGCAAAGGAGCAATATACAAACCCACAGCTGCAAGAACTGCTGAGGATGTGCCAGAAGAAATGCTGATTGACCTATTCAGTGCATTACCGGAACCTGAGCAAGTTAATATCATTCAAAGATCAGATGACCTAAAAGAGGCACTAATAACAACTCAATCTACAGCAAAGCCTCTATTTAATTTGGCTCCACTAATCACACACCCTTGTGACAATATATTTAATCAACAATCTGCCTTTACCTCAATAGTAAAAAAGGTACTGTTACACAGGCTAACACTGGGGTAACTGCACTGACTGACCCAGCCTCTGAGAAACAAGTGAAAGACAAAGGGCTTCATCACACAGTGCCCCCTAAGCTGACAAACACTAAGGATATAATCCAGCTTCCATCCTCATTTGAATTAGAAGTTCCCACAACATCTTTTCACAAGATGAATCCTCAGCTACGCCCCTCCAAAAATGGACATAAATCTACATTTATAGACTTAAGCTGGAGTACCTGCCCATTGGAAAAAAAATCATTCTTGGAAGAAGAGCAGAGGCACCCTGGCAACCGAGATATAGGGAAGCAACAAGAAGTTCTGCAACCCACGAGGAGAAATATAGAACCTCACAACAACTGTATTTATATGGGAAACATAGATGATATCGACCTGGCTCCAATGTCAAGGTGACATCTGGCATTTTTACCATCTGGCCACTCAACCAAGCCAGACCACCTTGCCGCTGAGAACCCCATACAGTTGATGACCTGGAACGTAGCTGGGTGGAAAGGGATGGTTGATAGTGGACTAATGAGCTTTCTCTCTAGATTTGACGTAATAGCCTTTCAAGAAACCTGGCTAACCGAAGTGGACAAACCAGTACAACTGCCAGGCTTTCAGGGATGGCCCTCCCCAGCCCAAAAAACAAAGAACAAAGGGAGACCCTCTGGTGGGCTATGCATTTTTATAAAGCAAGAGTTGCAATGGCAGGGGGAGAAATTATATAACAAAGATAAGTATCCGTACTTCCTAGCTGTCAAATTTGAATATGACCAGTTTGAGTTAATATTGGTAAATGTGTATATTTCTCCAAGCACATCCCAGCACTATAATTCCGAATACTGGATGGGCTCAGAAGTTATCCTAGAAGATATATCTGTACTGTACCCTCAGTCCATAGTGGTATTACTAGGAGATCTGAGCGCTAGGCTGGGTCCCTCTCTGTATGAGCTTGCCTAGAAGAAGGGAATCCCAGGGGAGTTCTTTGATAACCATCCTCAGTGGCTCTCGAGAGACTGTAAAAGTAATGCCGTTGGCCTGCTCCTAGTCTCCTTAAGGGTAATCTCCAAATTTTGGGAGGTAAGGATAAGAATTACACATACTCTTATACAGGGCTTTTTTTCTTAAAAAAAAAAAAAGGTGCCGGAACTCTCATCTTGTTATTTATTTATATAATTTTAATGTATATATTTATTTATATAATTAAAAAATTATATATTTAATTCTTAACATACATTTAATTTATTGTATTTAAGGCAAATGTTCATAGATAATTCCAAACTTTTGTCCAATTCTCGTCTGGCAAATGTTCTCGACTCCTTTCCTTGCTCTTAGTATCTATGGCCGAATGTCGTCCTCTGAGTAACCACAGATCAACGTACTTTGAAGGATTGAAAAGTCTTGGAGGTGGTCTGACAAGTTTGATGAACAAAAGTGCTGAAATTGTCTTAGTCTTTAACGAAGCTCTTGTTGAGGTGGCAATTAGATTCATCTGTGAAAATCCACGTTCACATTCACTTGAAGAAATAGGAATGGTATTCAGAGTCTGTATCAAATGCAACAGTTTTTCTGGATATGTCTTTTCGAGAATGTATTCACGAAATCCATGAATCATTTCTCTTTCATTTAGTTGCAGTCTGATTGATAAGTTTCTAATTTCCACTTCTCCAAATGTCAGTTGAGTATTAACATCTTCAGGCCAATGTTTTTGATCAAGTACGCGAGACCAATATGCCAACTCATCGTCTTTGCTATCAAGTAATCTTTTTTCAATTGACTCTTTCAATTTTGTATAAAATATACTTGGGTAAATGGGAGGATCCTTTCTTGAATCTCTTTTGTGAAGTAAAACTTCCATGAAAGCGAAGATCACTTACAGCAGCAACAGCACATTTATAATAGGGCCCAAAGTTCTGTCTTCTTTCTTCAAAAACTTGTACCAGTATTTTTATTTTCTTATTTGCCTTATACAAGTCGATGTTGTGGTCCTGTAGATCCAAACTTAAATCTGACAATTCTTGGAGAGCATCACACATCAATCCTAGGTCCAATAAAAATTCTGTAGATGTTATTTTTCTTTTCAAGCCATCATAAGTGCATTTATCATTTTTATCTCTTGTAGGATCATGCATTACTAGTTCAAAATGATACACAAGGGATTCAAAATTATTCCATACAGCCAAAACTGTACGCAAACTAGATGACACCCATCGGGTACTTAAAATTCTTCAAATTTTCAGCAGCTCAGTCCCCAGTAATTCTGCACATGAATTCAACTCTCTACTATTCTTTGGTGAAGCATGGTATATGACATACAGTTTATCAATGAATGATTGGAATCTATTTACTGCTGAAGTTTCCTTGGCAGCATCACCTACTAATAATTCTAGTCTGTGATTAGCACAATGCCAAACTATAATAGAAGGAAAACGTTCTGACAGCAATTTTTTCACTCCACTTTTACATCCCATTATCACAGCGGCGCCGTCGCATGCCAGAGAAAGCAAATATTTTTTCCAAATAATCTTCTGTCATCCCATAAGAGTAAAGACACTGGAGTAAGGAATCAAATATTCCTTCTGCTGTTACTTTTTCAAGTTCTAACAAGTCCAAAATTTTTTTTACTGGTGGATTCATTCCCATACCTTTGATACAGCATCGAACAAATACTATGAGGGTAGTTTTTTTGCTTATTGTGGTTGATTCATCAATTATCAATGAAATTTTATTATTGGATCGAACAATTTCTTTAACCACAATTTTCCTCATTTCTCCACTTATATGATTAACATTTGTAGAATGAAGAATACGACCCAAATCAATTCCGTTCTGTTCTTGCAGATCAATTTCATTTTCAAAATGATGGAATGATTGATTTTCCTTTGCTACTTTATATGCAGTTCGAAATTTTTTTCCAGTTATTATTTTTTCACAAGATAATGACGTTAAAAAAACATTCTCAAGAGTCATTTTTTCGCTTTCAGCAACTATTTTTAATGCTGCTTTATGTGCAGCAGATTCTCTGTGATCAATTTTTTTTTCCCAAAGTGAGGTCAACTGTTGCTTCCTATCTGTGCCAGAATAGGTTATCTCATTGTTAATCCATTCTTTGGAAAGTTTCATACCCATTTTTGACTCAACACCAAGAGTTCCAACTTTTTTACAAGGCGTACAGCCAAGTTTCATGTTACAAGCATAGAGCCAGTCATTCTTCAAGCAAAAATCTTTTTTTTTTGCTCATAGGTCCAGCCATCTGGCCAGTCATTTGCGGTTTTGCTCTGCTTATCAAGATCAGATATATTAACAGGCATTGTCATTTCTGTGTGTTCTGTCATGCCTGTTGATATTCTGGCCTTTTTGTTAGCAGGACAGGTTGTTGAAAAGTAATTGGTGATTTTTTTCATGTTTTAATTTGGTGTCACACTTTTACACTAAAAATAAAAAAGTAAAAAAATCAGTTCTACAATTATAGTTTCTTTTAAAGTTTCCTAGTTTTTTTAGTAGCGAACATTGAAGTTGAGGGAATGCATGGAAATTGACATTCATTTCTTTTACACTTAACAAGTTATATTTCCAGTGCCTCTGCCAGGGGTTTCATTGTTTCTTTAAAAATATAATCTTAAAGGGCTTGCCATTGTAATAGAAGATTGCCACCACTGCTCCAGGGTTTGGCTAACTTAAATATGCATAGCATAATTAGATTTATTATTGCTGCTAAACTATGGATTACTGATTCACATTTGCCATGGATTGTCTTCTGTCCATGGGAGGGAAGCTTGGTAGATTCTAAATTTCATAATTTTAGTTATTCCTTTGTGGCAAGGTATATATGAGAACAAGCTGCAAAGGTCTTTAAAAACATGTTTCTCACATATTTATATTTTTGAATCATAAATATTAAATCTTTTTTCTTTCCAATGATCCAAACCAATGCTTTAGAAATATAATTTCATTTTAGCTACAGTAAACAAGCAAATTACACTAAAGCTAAATTTAACGTTACTTGTTAAAGATATTTACTATATTTCAGAATTAGTATTCTTTCAGTCACAATCTTATTCCTGATTTGGCTGATTTTAAAATGTGATTTAAAATCATAAGCACATAAAAAGAAAGCAGAAACAGCTGCAAATTAACTCAACAGTTCTATGCTTAGCAACATTTCCATTTAATCAAAGTTCTTGCTCTTTCCAAATCTATTTCAGGGTTTACTTTCTATATACACAAACAATGGGAAATGAGTTTCTGGGCTGGTTCAAATTTTTTACACATTCCAAAAATTTCAGGTAATGTATCTGTTCCATATATAAATATACAAGCATGATACGCTCTGTATTTGTACGATGGCCGATTATTTCAGTGTGCAGAAACGTGGATAACTACAAACAGAAGTTGCAACCCCTCTCCTTTTCACTGCATGGGAGTTCAGACCTGCAATGAACTGGGCTGATAGATCTAGAATCTCATATAATTATTTAGTGACAGCAGTCTATTTTATAACTCTGTAATAATATCAGACACAGGTATGTGATATGCTGTACAATTCAAAGATTAGTTGTGGATTCAAAGAAATAAGAAATACTGTCAGACTATCTATATAGATTCTTTACTGACTCAGATCTGTGTATTTACATAGTGTGTTTTATCAGTAACTCTGATCACAAGGAAGGAGATGCATGATTCTGCCTCCTGGCCAAGTATTTACTTTATGAAAAGTGAGCATCTGTAAACTCTAGTCTGGCTCTTAAGGCTCCACTCCATGTGGCTTGGATTTCTGTGTTAGATGGCTGCATTTCAGACACCATTCAATAATCTGATTGATACAGGCCATAAAATTAGAAACTGAACACTCCAGAAGGTAGAGGTCAACCAGTAATTTATTGTGATTTAATGTGCTGGGCAGCAGCTCTTTGTGGTCAAGTAACAGGCTGTGTGAGGAAAGGAAGGGTGGGACGATGGAAAGGGATCAACCTGCACTGCTGAGCAAGGCAAGAACTAGTTTGTTTTTCACTGTCTTCTTGACCTTGGAAAGTAGAAATTGGGACCCACATTCTGCGGCTCGCTTGCTGCCGGCTGCTCCAGCCAAGGGACCTCTAGAGGCTCTCTAGTTGCGCCCTCCCTGACCGGGGAAAAAAATGTTTGCGGGCTTCTACACCCTGGAGGCGCCCGCCAGCGGCTGAGCGGTGGGCCATTCCTGCCGCCGCCCTGGACAGCCCAGCCGGAGAAGGTGAAGCGGCCCATGGAACGACATCATGTCTGGTTGTGCGCGCAGCGGTGGCGGATCGCGCAAGAGCAGCTCTGGCTGCACAACTCAGAGCTCTCCAAGCGGCTGAGCGCTGCTTGGCAGCTTCTCGTGCCGCCCAGAAGCAGCCCTTCATCGATGATACCAAGCAGCTCCGGGTGCACCACATGCTCAATTACCCGGACTACAAATAGCGGCCGGGGCAGAAGAGCCGGGGCAGCCGGGAGCCTGGCGGACACTCCTCCGCTTGCCTGCCGGGGCCGTCGGTGCCTCTCAGATGGATGCCCACCTGCGCCGGCTAGGCCAACACACTCCACGGTACCGCCAGCCAGCCGGGGCTGGCCCCGGGCAGTGGCTGCATGATGGGGGCTGCAGTGGCACCCTGCAGCAGCCTGGTCTACAGCGAGCCAAGCCCCCTGCCTTCCCCACCATGCGAAGGAAGCTGAACACCCGCTGGGGGACTTTCTGGACATTGTGGCTATTTATGGGCTGCAGGGCTGTGAGGTGTCTGACACAGACACCCCGGGCTGCCTCCCTGAGCCCCCTCCCCAGCCCCTGGGGTTCAGCTGTGCTGCCCATTTGGTCCCCCTTTAGCAACAATGCGAGCTGCAGCTCCGTGTCTGGGTTTCATCACACAAGGAAGGCACAGCCGGAAAGACCAACGTGGATATACCGTATTTTTCGGACCATAAGACGCACCCAGTTTTTAGAGCAGGAAAACAAGAAAAAAATATTCTGAACCAAATAGTACCATACTAAAACAGGGCTTTTCAACCTTTTCATCCATTGTACCACTTTTAGGACAAGGCAATGTCCGAGTACCACGTTGCCCAGCAAGGTGTCAAAAACTTGACCCCCCCAAAAAAGGGAAAAAAATGATAAAGTACAGGTAGTCCTTGACTTACAATGATTCACTTAGTTACTGTTCAAAGTTACGACAGCACTGAAAAAAGTGACTTATGACCATTTTTCACACTTATGACTGTTGCATGTGCACAGGGTCATGTGATTTACATTCGGATACTTGGCAATCGATTCATATTTATGATGGTCACATTGTTCCAGGGTCATGTGATCACCTTTTGCAACCTTCTGAGAAGCAAAGTTAGTGGGGAAACCAGATTCACTTAACAATCATGTTACTAATTTAATTTCTCTCTCTCGTTCTCTTTCTCTCCCTCTCTCCCCCTCCCTTTTTCTCCTCTCTCTCCCTTTCTCTCCATCTCCCTTTCTCTCCCTATTTTTCTCTTTCCCTCTATTTCTCCCTTTCTCTCTCTCCCTCTATTTCCCCTCCCTCTTTCTTTCTCCTTCTCTCTCCCTCTCTCTTTCCCTCTCCCTCTATTTCTCTCCCTTTCTCCTTCTCTCTCTCCCTCTCTCCCTCCCTATTTCTTTCTCTTTCTCTCTCTCCCTCTCTCTCTTTCTCCCTCTCTCCCATTGTCCCTTCCTTCCTTCCTTCCTTCCTTCCTTCCTTCCTTCCTTCCTTCCTTCCTTCCTTCCCTCCATCTTTGTCCTTCCCTCTCTGCATTAGAGCAATACCCGTGGAGGTGGCCCTGCGGCCTGGCTTTCTCTTGCAGAAAGCAAGCTGAAACGGAGCGAGGGAGATTGCCAGAAATGCGAATCGGCTGATCTCGCGCTCCTGCAACTCCCTTGCTCGGTTTCAGCTTCCCTTGCTACAAGAGAAAGCAGGCTGAAAGCGAGCGAGGGAGATTGCAGCAGCACGAGCGAGATCGGCCGATTCTCATTTCTGGCAATCTCCCTTGCTCCGTTTCAGCCTGCTTTCTCTTGTAGCAAGGGAAGCTGAAACCGAGCGAGGGAGATTGCAGGAGCGCGAGATCAGCGTTTCTCAGCACGTGCCGATTCGTGCTCCTGGCAATCTCCCTTGCTTTCCACTTGCAGAGGTTGGGGCTGGCCATATGGATCACCTTCGGACCATAAGACGCACCCTCGTTTTCCCCACCACTTTTGGGGAAAAGAAGTGCGTCTTATGGTCTGAAAAATACGGTAGTTCGGAGACACACGCTAACTACCCCCCAGGTCCAGCACCGGGTAGGCCACCAGCCTGGCTGACAGGTGAGCATAAGGAAGAAGTGCACATGTACTCTGCAAAACCCACCTCCCACTCCTTGCCCTCTCTTACTTACCCAGTTGAGATGGTGTAGTTGGACACCAGGGAGAGGTGCAAAGTTCCTGACAACTAGCCTTCGCTGCAGACAACTTCTTTGTGCAAAGTTTGCTGGCCGGGTTTTTTGGCGGTCTCAGCAGCAATTGGCTTTCAAAATCCAATAGAGCTCCCTCTATTGGATTTTGAAAGCCAATAGGAATTGCTACACAGCTTGTTGAAAAGGGTTTTTTTTCCCCAAAAAAGGTGCCGGAACGCCATTCTGAGCGTTCTATGAGAAAAAAAGCCCTGCTCTTATACATACCACTCGACCAATTCAAGTAGCGTACTAGATCTCTTTTGTGTGTCTAGAGCAGGGGTGTCAAACTCAATTTCATTGAGGGCCGCATCAGCTCTGTGGTTGCCCTCAGGGGGCTGGGTGGGTATGGCCTGAGTGGGCGTGGCCTACTGGGTGGGTGTGGCTAGAGTGTGTATGGCCTACTGGGTGGGCATGGCCACATCTACATCGTTCGCATCAAGGGTACCTATGGGGGCCTGGGCAGGAGTGGGACAGATCTGAGGGTCTCTGGCAGAAGGAGGGTCTCTGGGCCAGGGCCAAGACAGTGGGGGCCGTTCCCTCACTGTTTCCAGGATGGCTTCGTGGGCCACATGAAACCACTTTGCGGGCTGGATCTGGCCCCCGGGCCTTGTGTTTGACATGTCTGGTCTACAGATAAGGCTGACCTCTTTTTGGAGGTCACAGTACATCTTAGCGACAATAGCGACCATCAGCCTGTAAGCGTGATATTGTGAGGCCACTCAGATTTAAGACCAGATAACATGGCTGACAGTTGGCTCACCAAAAAGGTAGAGGTGACCCAAAATAAAAGGTTAATTTGGGCCAAAGTTGATACTAAGGCAATATTAGAATGCGTTAAAACAGAAAATGCCACTAAGTGGGCTAGAACAATCCAGTCATCTACTACTGACTGGATGTCAGCCTTCAATGCATTCTCCAATCTCTGTAACATACTGAAGAAACACCTAACAGCTAAACCTGCTACAAAAAGAGCCTGAGTGGGTAGACCTCACTGGTTTGATCCTGATTGCCAGCGACTGAAAAAGAAATTGAAGGCAGCCATGAGGCTTGCCCAGAGGAATCCTACTGCCCATATACAAGCTAAGATGCTGCACACAAGAAGGGAATATAAAAAAACTATAACATTAAAGAAAAAAGGTTTTGCCATTTCAATCTGGTCAGAACTCGAGTTGGCTGCCAGAAGTCATAACTCAGTATTATTTTGGCACTCTGTAGTAGGTATCCTGAAGGAACAGAGATTTGCGTTTAACATACCAATCTCTGCTGAGGACTGGGAGAATTATTATCGGTGCTTGTTTGCTCCCACCAAACCGGTAAAGAAACTATTTTTAGACAGTGATTTAGTAAACCCTAGAACTGCCCCCCCCCCCGGCCACCAGTCTCAGAAAAGGAGATACAGTCCATTATTAAAAGCTTAAAGAGCAATAAAGCCCCAGATGAGGATTTTTTACCAGCAGAATTATTTAAGAAATTTCCCAATTGGTGGGGCCCTGTATTAGCAGGTCTTTTTACACACATAAATAACACCTGCCATATACCAGATGGGTGGAAGATGGCAATATTGTCCCCATATATAAAAAAGGGAATAAAAAGGATCCTAGTAATTACAGGCCCATCAGCCTGATTGACATTGTAGCAAAAATATATGCTAGGTACCTTTTGAACAGAATTGAAATCTGGGTAGAGGAAAACAACATCCTCACAGAAGAACAAGCAGGTTTTAGACAAAACAGATCTACTATTGATAACTGCTTTGTCTTGAACCATCTAATTGCCAAATATGCCTATAAGAGGAGACCCCTGTTTGCTGCTTTTATAGACCGTACAGCAGCATTTGATATGGTAAATAGAGACGTACTATGGAGTAAATTGACATCTCTTAAAATAGAACCCAGACTCCTGGCTTTGATTAAAGCCCTTTACACAAGTACCTGTTTGAGGGTGCGGTATGGGGTTAATGGGGCCCTGACTAACAGGATTCACACAAATAAAGGGATAAGGCAAGGGTGTATCCTGGCCCCATTATTATTTAATTTATACATCAATGACTTGCCAGGGTTAATGAAGGATACCATGGTACACATGCCGATGATCCTAAATACTTACTGTAACAGCTTGCTTTATGCTGATGATATGATTTTATTATCATACTCACAAGTAGGATTACGTAGGCTATTAAGAAGATTCAGCTCTTATTGCTAGGATAACTCCCTAATCATTAGGAAATCTAAATAAAAAATAATGGTGTTTGGAAGAAACCATCAGAGACATAAGTAGCAATTAGATGGTGAACCATTGAACAGGTTAACACCTTTGTATATTTCGGCGTTAACTTTTTCCAAGACTGGATCTTGGGCCTGCCATCATCAACGGGGTACATTTAGAGCAAAAGCCCATTTGAATTTACTGCTCAAACTAAAGAACCATAGTTACCCAGCGTCCCTAGCCCCATTAATCAAGGTTTATAAGGCTAAGGTTACCACAATGCCCTTGTATGGAGCAGAAATTTGGGGTCTTTACTCAACCACAGTCCTAGAACAAACACAGCCCCAGCATTTGAGATATATTTTGGGTGTAGATCCAAGAACATCTGTTGCAGTTGTTAGAGATGAATTGGGAATTCATACAATTCATGCATTATCTAAAATTAGAGCTTATAACTACTGGTGCAAAGTTAATGAAATGGAGACTGATAGACTCCCCAAGATATGCCTACTAGAGCAAATAAAACTACAATCACAAATCTCATGGATCACCAAACTTTGTAAGAAGCTGTGGCCTTCCTGTCTCTTGTGTAACAGGAGAACAATCCAAAAAAAGAGTTGTCCAAAGAATTAAGGATATAGAAGCACAAACTGATATAGCTATCCTTAGTAAGGTGGGTAACTTGAAATGGCTGAGTAAATACAAGCGTACATTTCAAGTAGACAGTTATTTGAAGTTACAACTCCCAAAACATCTTAGGGAGATATTTACACGAGCGAGATTCGAACAGCTTGACACAATGGTCAGATATGGGAGATTTCATGCTATACCCTACAATGAGTATCTCTGCATTTGCGGAGTAGCAGAGGTAGAAGACCTGGCTCACATCCTACTTGACTGTTGCCTGTATAAGAGGGTGAGAGACAGGTATCTTGGTCTATATACCAAACAAATGACCCATTGGGATCCCCATATCAAAATAACTTACCTTATGTCCGGCCAGAACTTGAAAATAACATTTAATGTAGCACAGTACTTAAACAAAATGGTTCGGTTGAGATATGCATATGTGGGACTGATTGGGGTAGATTGCAAGGGTGACTCTGAAATATAATTTTATCATATTTTATCTATATCTTAAATTATTGTACATTATTACAATTTCATTTTAGACTGTATTTTATTACCATTTCATTTTAAACCATATTTTATTCTAATTCCATTTTAAATTGTATTTTATCAAATTCCATTTTAAATTGCTTTTATCAAATTTTAGTAACAATTTGTTGCTGGAACTTTGCACTTTGATATGGCCCAAGGGCTAATCAATAAAGACTTTATTATTTTAAGGAACACCTTAACTAAAGAAATATTTATTTATTTATTTATTAAATTTGTTTGCTACCCATCTAGCTTTAAAGCAACTCTGGGCAGCTCACAATATTAAAAGCAATAAAATTATAAAAGAGAACTATGTCTAAAAATAAAATTACAATCCAAATGAAGTTCCAGTAAAAGATGGGAGAGATTAATCAGGATGCAAGGGTGGGGGGAGGTAGGATTTTCTCTTAATTCATCAATTACCTCCAGTATGATAACTGCCCCAAGCCATCTGGTAGAGCCATGTTTTCAGACTCTTACAGAAAGCCATAGGGAACCAATTTCACCTGAGGAGGTAAGATGTTCCAAAGGGCAGGAGTCATGGGCAGAGAAAATTCTTCTCCTGGACCCCATCAGCCAAAATTAGTGCCCCACCTGAAGTGGTGCCGCCAAATGTGAAAATGCCAAAGGAGTACTGCTAGTGAAGTTCATGGAGCGTGATTTGACCATCAGTTAAGAAGTCTACTGTGAAACACTACAAAAACTCAGACGAGCCATCCGTAATAAGCGTTGGGGCATGCTGACTTCTGGTGTGGTGTTGATTCACAATAATGCTCACCCGCACACCACTAGACACACCCAAGAAGCAGTTCCGTTGGGATGTTTTTGATCACCCCCCCCCCATAGCCCAGATTTGGCACTGAGCAACTACTACTACTACTACTACTACTACTACTACTACTACTGACAGTATTATGACAAGTGCCTCAAATTGAATGATTATATCAAAAAGTAATGTAATGTAGTTTTTTAATGTGTATAATAAATGTTCTGTTTATTTCCAAATTGCCCTCATAATTCTCTTTTAATAAACTCAGTATAACCAAAGAACTTTCTTATTTTTAGAAGATTCTGTATTGACCTCAACCTATCATTAAAGACAGCTTTTTGAAAGGCTTGTCATTCTTGCTATCTTTGACCTTGCTGGATATATGGGACTTGACAAAATTTATTAAAATCACATAGTTCCTACTACTACTAGCCATAAATAATAACATCCTTACCTTTTATAAGTATTTAAAACCCAGGTCAAAAGGCTAACAATTTCATTTGCCTCTAAATCTTCTGAAGCCAGGTCCTGCATACGTAAAGACAATGCCTGGTGATACATACACAGCAATCTCTTGAAAATTTCATAATGCGGAGGAAAACACTGATCCATAAGATTTTTAGCCACCAAAAGATCATCAAGAACATATTTTCGAATTATTTCCAGATGGCGAACAAGCCACATTTTGTCAGACTCTCGAGTGTCAGCTTGAGTCCCTTCAATCCTGGTAATAACAGTTCGATCCAGGACATTAAACATTTTTTCTTTCCACTTCTTAGGTCTCCCAGGGGGGATGAATCCAGTTTGCTTTTTCCGATCTAACATACGCCGATCTATCTTTTCTTCTCTCTCAATTATTCTCACAACTGAAACAAGCAAGGTTGGATCTCTGCGGACAGTGACTAGAGACCTTTGAATGACCATCCAGAGTTGCTTGGCCAGTTCTTCGGAAAGTTTCTGCATATGTCCAAAATAGCTATCAATTAGGTTCATATCATGGGTATTCTTGCTATCCATGCGATATTGTTCATACATAAGATCATCTCGGGAGCACTCCAAATCCATCAACTTTCGATGGGCTTGCAATAATTGTCCTTGCTCAATCAAGTCTTGAGTTTCCCGCACTATCTCTGGGACTGAGAAGAAAAAGAGAAACCACAGATTTAAGTCGTATTATTTCCCACAAACTTAGTTTCGGAATTGTAGCTGCATGACACAGCTGCATGACACCAACTTAGTTTCGGAATTGTAGCTGCATGACACAGCTGCATTACATTAAATTACATTACATTACATTAAATATTAACATATAAATTTATACTAATACTACACAACTCTTTGTACTGTCAGTATATGAGATATTTTAGAAGTCATACCTGAGAATATATTTTTGAGGTTTTCTACAGCAGCTGCCAGTTGACTATGTTGAACTACAGCATCTTTAACATCTTTGAGATTTTCTATGGTGTTGATACTCTGCCGCCAATCTTTATTGACATCAACTAAAGACTGCTGTATGTTCTTGACATCATGCAATGCAGTGTGCAGCTGGCTTAAACCAGTTCGAACTCCATCAAGTTGTGACTGAATTGCAGCCTAAAAAGTCCAAGCTTGATAGTTAATTTACTCCATAATAGCAATAAATACCTAACATGCTCAAAATATTTATTCTTACGTAAAAGACAATCTTATTAATAAAACATTGAAGCTTAATAAAATCGAGGTAGGTTCTATGTTTAAATGTAGAAACATGGGGTCCTTGGTACTCTATGAGCTTGATTTTTTGCTTGCAGACATTTTGTTACCCAACTAGATAGTATCCTCAATGCAGTTGAAGTTGGGTAACGAAATGTCTACAAGAAAACAGCTAAGCCCAGAGAGCACCATGGATTTCACAGTTCAATCTGAGTTATGTATATATTTTTTCCACTGAAATATAAAATGTCTCAATGTACAACACAAATAGCTTAACCTTTTTAATGGAATATTATTAAAGGAGAAGTTGTCAGAACAATTCATTTGAATTTTCCTTTCTGGGGAAGGTTGTTGAGAAGATGGTTGAAAAGCAGCTCCAGAAGTTCCTAGATGAAATAGATTATCTTTCCAGGCAGAGCTCAGGCCTGGTTATGGGACAGAAACAGCATTAGTGGTGTTTTTTTGATGATCTCTGGCAGGAATGGGTTGGTGCATCCATCCTCACTCTACTTGACCTCTCAGCAGTCTTCAATAACATTGATAATGGTATCCTTCTGGAGACACTTTGGAGGTTGGGAGTGGGGCCTCTGGGTTGTCCTGAGTCACTTCCTTCCTCTATGGTTGCTTTCAGTTGGTGTTGATAGGAAGCGAGAGGTCTGGCTTTCATCCTGCTTTGTGGTATCCTGTGTTGCTCAGTACTTTTTCCACTTCTGTTTTACAGCTACATGAAGCTGCTGGGTGAAATCATCTGCCACCATGGGCTGAGATATCATCAATATACTGATGACACCCAGCTATATGTCTTGACCCATGGGAGTTACATGACACTATGACCTCCCTCTTGCAGTGCTTGGAGGCTGTTAAGGGCTGGATGAGGAGCAACAGGCTGAAATGGAACCCTGGCAAGACGGAATGGCTCTAAATTTGGGTTCTTTGATCCATGGAGAATTGCCATCTCTGGTGTTGAATGGGGTGGCACTGTCCCAGAGAGACCCAGTGTGTAATCTGGGAATTCTCCTGGATTCAAGACTCCAGCTCAAAGCCTTTGCACAAGAACAGGTTGTGCACCAGTTATGCCCTTTCTTGGATCAACAATCCGTTCACTGTCATTCATGCCCTAGTTACCTCCCCTCTTAACTAATCCAATACACTCTTCATAAGACTGCTCTTGAAAAGTATCTATAAGCTTCAATTGGTTCAAAATACAGTGGTCTTCATGGTTTTGTGCAGGCCTAGATGTGCACATGTGCTATCTCTCCTGCAGGAGCTACAGTGGCTACATTGCTTCCAGGTCCAATTCAAGATGCTGGTTGTCACCTTTAAAATCCTACATGGCTTGAAACTAGGTTATTTGAAGGACCATCTTGTCCTGGTCACATCTATCTGATCCACCAGAGCAGGGAGGCAGGGAATGTTACAGGTCCCCTCTCCTAAGGAGGTACTTCTAGAGAGACTAAGAAGAATGGCCTTCCACATGGTGACTCCCTCCCTATAGAACATCAACCCTACAGAGATAAGATTTGTTATCACTTTGACCACCAGGCCTCTTTCACAAGGTCCCAAAAACCTGGTTTTGCAAATGGGTCTTGGAAACCCAGAGTGGAATAGAGACCATCAAGTATCTTATTTGTTTCACTTATTGTTATTGCCAGGGCCACCTTTTATTATTTTTTATATTAGGTTTTTGTCTTTGTAAGCCACCCGGAGTCACTGAGTGAGTTGCCAGCCATATAAATTTTCATTCATTCATTCATTCATAAAATAAAATATCACTTATATTACTGATAGACTAGAATATTTATAGCTCAGGGTTAAACTGTGGCATTGTGGCATGGTGGTGTACACGTTTTGTGATTTTCTTGCAGATGTTTCATTACCAAACTACGTAGCATCAGTGCTAGAAGGAAGGGGGTTTGCTCTTATGTTTATTTAATAGTAGCTTGCTCTGTCAGTGTCGGTGGGAGTGCTTTTGATGGCTCCTTGATTCAGGTATTCTTTACTTCTTGATTATTGTTCTAACAATAATCACAATTGGTGATTATTAACAATAATAAGGTTGGTGTTAGCCTCTTCTCATCTGAGTGTTGATTGTTGGTGAAGAGGTCTTTTGGTCTTTTTGCTTCCTTTTTTGGCTTTTTGGTTGTCTCTTATGAGACAATTTTTACTCTTATTTATATTTGTAGTGCTACCCCTGAAAGAGCCACTGGAGTACAGGTTCTCCTGGCCATGTTGGTATCGCTGCCAGTCCACAGTGGTCCCCCACTTAGGCACCTCTGCTTGGCTGGAACACGTGATGAGATGGTGGTCAGTCTCTCTTGGCAGACTGGTCATGTGATTGGGTGGTGGTCAGTCTCTCCCAGGAGGGAAGTCATGGGATGGGGTGATGGTCAATCTCTCTTAGCAGGCAGGTCATGTGCAGGGAAAATATTCAGGTGGCTGGTCTGTTGTTGTTATTCTTCCTCCTCCTCCTCTTCCACCTCTCTCTCTCTCTCTCTCTCTCTCTCTCTCTCTCTCTCTCTCTCTCTCTCTCTCAGGCTTGCCCCATAGAAACCTCTCCTCTTCCATCTCCTTCTGTCCCTCAGGCTTGCCCTACAGAAGCCTCTTCTATCCTATCCCCTTCTCTCCCTCAGGCTTACCTCATAAAAGGCTCTCCCATTTCTCCCAATTGTCTCCTCTCTCAGGCTTATCCCCCCAACCTGGGCCTCAGCAGAGCTTTCCACTCTTCTCTGCCCTCTTGCTGACTCCTCCCTCAGGCATCTCCCAGCACTGCTTCAGCTCACCCTACCTCTGCTACACTCCCCCCACCCAAAATTCTTTGGTCCCCCAAAGAGTGGGAAGTGCTCACCAAGAATCTGGGGTGTCAGGGGATGGGTCATATGTTAGTCTTCTATGGGATGTATTACCCATGTTGATCTTTGTACCTTGGGTTCAGTTGTAATGAATGAGTCATCCTCCTGAGACTTCTTGCACCCAAAAGTCTCTGGGGCTGGAGGCCCATTCTCTGGTTCTAGCTGTTGTGAGGCATGTGGAAGGACTGAGATTTTCTCCACAGGCTCCTCCAGCCCAGGAGCCTGTGCCACTCTCTTCAGTTCTGGCAGCTGCTCAGACTGCTCGTCAGCCTTCCACTTGGGTTCTCTAAGAACTTCTTCCCATTCCCAAGCTTTAGTTACAAACTCAGGGACATCTGGCCTGAGCTGCTCAAGCGCCATCTCAGTGCCTGATGTGGGGGGAGTTGTTGCGAAGTTTTCCACTGACCACAACCAGTTCATACAGCCCTCTTCCTCTTCGCTGGAGCAGGTTGTGCTCGAGACACTGATCTCCTTGTCATGCAGGATTCAGTTGCTTTTGGCTGAGAGGCTCGTATTACCTCATTTAGAGGCAATAGATG